>NC_080449.1:5595000-6795000 GCF_028018845.1 Melospiza georgiana | reverse complement strand
CTTGCTGCTGCTCCTGGCCCTGTTCCCACTGGCTCAGCCCTGCCCCTGCCTCCTCTCAGGCTCCTCACCCCCACCCTGCTCCCAGCAGCTGGGAGCAGTTGGATTTTGGGATGTGGTGGTGCCAGGTCCTGGGTTCTCATTGCAGCAGGGAAGCTCAGGCCCCAGCACTCAGTGGAGAAGCAGAAATAAAGGTTTAGCTTTGTTGGCTGCTGGATTGTCCAGTGTTAGAGCCCAAATGTCCTCTCAATGTCCCACCTGCACCCCTGGGAATGCCAAGGACTTTGTGTCCTGCCTTCACACTGACACTTTCCAAAATTTCACGCTGACACTTTCCTAAATTATTCAGTGGTTACAGGGTCTGGCACTGAAAAGATCAAACACTGACAGGAGTGTTGTCCCCAGCACTGTCCTTGGCTGGGTTTATTTCCCAACTCCAGCCCTGCTGCTCATGTGATGCTCCAGCACTGGTCACTGTCAGAGTCAGGATGAGCCCCAGCCTTGCTGGAGGCTCCTGGAGAATCACTGAAACAAAACTGTGGAAAGAATCAAACACTTCGAGTGTTTTAGGAGGGAGAGACTCTCTGAGACAGCACCTGACTCGGTGTGGGCAGAGCCCTGCCTTAGGCAGTGTGGGAATAGCTAAGAGCCTGTCTAATTTGGACAGGCCTCTCAATCCCTAATCCCCTCCCTCCTGTGTACCAGGTAATAAGATGCTTTCAATGAAAAAAAACCCTGTGAAAGTGAGTGAAAGGTGAAGTGTCTGGCTGTGGCAGGAAGCGAGAGATTGAAAGTGTTACCAGAGCTTTAGGGTGGGTAATAGCAGGAGATTTGTGAAAAGGATCTGGAAGAAAAGCCCCTTTTCAAAGGAATTGTATAATCACTGGTAGCTCAGTGTTTCACGCTCAAGGATTGCCTTCAGGATCTGCCATCAGAGGAGAGGATTTGCTGCTCTCTTCTGTAGATGAGCACTACAGAAACCCTTCCCACTCTGCTTTTCTAAATCTTCTTTGAAGGAATGCTCCTCCTAGAGAGTGGCAGAGCTGTGCCTGTTTTGTGACATACATTTGTAGAAATAATGAGGAATAAAAAGAGGAGCAGAAAGCACCTGCCAAGGAGGGATGTCCCTCCAAATCCCAGTGTCCCCAGAGCCAGGGGCTGGGGAGAGGGATCCAGAATGATGCTGGGGGCTGCTCTGGAGAGGAAATATTCCCCACTTGTAGATCTGTGGGGTGCCAGCTGCAGGCAGAGCTCTTTTGGCAGCAGGAAGGATAGAAAGGGTTTCAGTGGAAATGATCTTTATTGGCAAGCACAGCTTTGCTGAAATCAACCCATTTTGTGGGAAAACGTAGGAAACTATTGATGGGAAGAAAAATCTGAACCATTCATTTTGACCTTCAGAGGATCATTTCTTCTTCCAAAGCATTTAATTTCAACAAATTGCTCAGTTTAGTTTTTACATTACCACTCAAATTGATGCCATTTTAATCTTCCACGTGTGTGAACTGCTGGTTCCTGGCTGTACCCTGGCAGTGCTGGGCACCCATAGCACCTTTCCATGGCACAAAAAAAGGAATCATTCCCCATCAATGCTTCTGAAAGCCTTCTCCAGGAAATCTGGGAGGAACAAGAGGATTTGGAGATGAAAAGATGAAAACACATCTGAAAGCACCACAATTTCCTGTGGAAGAGAAATTGTACTTTTCAAGCACTCTGAGTCAGCAGAGCCTGACCCTCCCTGCTCAGCCCTTCTGATCCAACCTCTCAGACAACAGCAATAAATATAAACATTAGGCAATTTATTCTGTGTTTTGCATTTGTAGGACCTTTTGATGCAAAAAGGAGCTTAGCTTTAAATTTGTGTGACCTTGGCGTGCCTGAAGTTAAGCTGCTCTTTAAATCTGTGTGGAATTTGGATCTGTTAGTGGTCCACACACCCCTACTGTGTCCTTGCTGATGTCCCCCTGGCAAGAGAGGGGGGTCTGGGAGCTGATTGCATTGATGTGGGGAGGAGCAGACCTGTGCCAGTGTAGGAGTGGTGGTGGCTGCAGCACACAGTGTTTGCAGCCCCCTTCACCAGGGCTGGGACTCTGCTGCTGTCTGGGAAGTTGCAGCAAGGACAACAATTGTTCCCTGGTTCATCCCTGCAGTGCTTTGTGCAATAAAAAGGTGTGTGAGGCTGCAGAGGCTGCAGGGGCTCATTGGCAAGGCAAAGGTGTGTCCTTTCTCATCCACATCCAGATCCAAGGCTGCTCCTGGGGGGATTTGCAGGGAGGGATGCTCAGGGCTCAGCTCACTGCAGTGACAGGGCTCTCCTGGGCTCACCTTTAAAGCAACATCATCATTTCAGGGACAGGTACAAGGGCAAACTCCCTGCGAGCACAGTGTGTGAGCGAGCTGGACCCGGTGAAGGAGGAATTTGTCACCTTTGGGTGATGCTGTGGATGCTCCTCCTGCACACTGAGGGAGGCTCCAGGCCTCTGCCCACCCAGCCCTGCCACCAGCAGCTGTGGGCCTGCAGAGACAGCTCCCCAGGCTCCCTTTTTAACTCACTTGCTTTCATTTATATTCAAATCAGAGGATAAATGTAGGCAATGCGTGCGCTCAGCTCAGGCTAGGCTGCTGCTCCAAAGCAACCACAGAGAAGGTGTTTTATTTTTAAAATAGATTAAGGAAGAGATGAAGACAGGGAGTTCTGCACTTTAACTATCACCTTCTTGTTGCTAATGTTGGCCTGGTCATGAGAACAGAAAGATTTGTAAAAATTATTTGTTTTCCAACAAGCATGCTGTTTACTTGGCTCCAGCAGGGAAAATAAAGCCAAGGCTTCTGCTGGTGCTTTATGTCAGTTCCTGTGCCTCATGACCAGGTTTTAGAGATGCTCCTGGGGATTTCAATCCCCAATCACTCTTTATTTGATGATTTAAATAAATGATAAATATGCATATGGCATAATGCAAATATTCATGGAAGAAGTGCAGCCTAAAGGATATATATTGATCTCCTTGGATCAGGGCAGTGCCTGACAGGGAGTGGAGGGCACCCTGCTCTGGGGCAAGCCCTGGGGCTCTCAAATGAAGGTGGAACAGTTCCCAGCACTGTGTGGCTCAGTCTCACAGGCTGCGTGCCCTGATAAGGCACATGGGAGCTCACTAACAACCCTCTGCATTTAGAGCAGAATTTTGCCCTCAAAGATGATGCTGACGTTGTTAAAAGTGACAGTGCCCTTTTGCAGTGTGTTTTAAGCACATGTGTGCTGACACCTCCATGTGTTGACCAGGCTGGACTCAGCCTTGTGCCTCAGTCCCCACAGCAGAGTTGTGCTGCTTTGTCTTTTCTGGGCTTTGCCCACCCCAGAGCACACAGAACTGTCAAAAGCTACTTAATACACATTGACTTAATGGGAGTTGTGCAGCAAAATGCTGCTGGGTGCTTGGAAGGCAAAGTCTGTGCAGAGAATTCATTACTCCTGGATTGCAATTAATGATAATTAAAAAAAAAAAAAAAGAGAGAGAAGGTTTTGTATTGAGAGTTATGCTGGATGTCAGAATTAACATCTCATTGAATTATCAAAGCTTTCAAGTAGTGGGTGGTGGAGAGTGGCTTGGGGCTTGCAAATAGGTCAGAGAAAGAGCTGGTTGCTAAATATCTGATAGCAACTTTCCACTGGGGAAGAAAATCTTGCTGATTTGATGGAATAGGAACAATTCTTGGGAGGATATCTATTCCCTTAAAACTTATGGAAAAAGCAGGCATGGAGGCTGGGCTGCCTGCATGTGACCTGGGCTCTGTGGCTTGTTCCCTGGGGATCCCTCCTGCTCACATATGCATTCCTCCCCTTCTCATTGCAAAATGAAAACACAAAATGAAGGGAAGTGTGAACATTTTGGTGGGTGGTGCCAGCTCAGGTCTGCACTGTGCCTTTGGCAGCTCCAGCTGAACACCCTTGAAAGTAGACCCCGGTTTTTGGGGCACTTGGGTTGTTGGGTTCAGCCAGGGATAGTTTGGCTCCGGTGCTCTGGGCTGTGGAGCGCTTGCAACGCTGTGTGACATCAACAGGGGGAGCGGCAGGTCCTGCGGCATGTCCCTGGGACGAGCCTGGGACGAGCCATGCTGCCGTCCCTCCACCAGCACCCTGCAGCCCTTTCACCCGGCATCCTCCGTCCCCTTCACCATCCAGCATCCTGCATCCCCTTCATCCAGCATCCTCCATCCCCTTCATCATCCAGCATCCTCCGTCCCCTTCATCATCCAGCATCCTCCGTCCCCTTCATCCTCCGTCCCCTTCACCATCCAGCATCCTCCATCCTCTTCATCCAGGATTCTCCATCCTCTTCATCCAGCATCCTCCGTCCCCTTCATCCTCCATCCCCTTCACCATCCTGCATCCCCTTCATCCTCCATCCCCTTCATCATCCAGCATCCTCCATCCTCTTCATCCTCCGTCCCCTTCACCATCCAAAATCCTCCATCCCCTTCATCATCCAGCATCCTCCATCCCCTTCATCTAGGATTCTCCATCCCCTTCACCATCCAGAATCCTCCATCCCCTTCATCATCCAGCATCCTCCATCCCCTTCATCTAGGATTCTCCATCCCCTTCATCATCCAGCATCCTCCATCCCCTTCATCCTCCATCCCCTTCATCATCCAGCATCCTCCATCTCCTGCATCTAGGATTCTCCATCTCCTTCACCATCCAGCATCCTGCATCCCCTTCATCCAGCATCCTCCATCCCCTTCATCATCCAGCATCCTCCATCCCTTGCATCGAGCATCCTGCATCCCCTTCATCCAGGATTCTCCATCTCCTTCACCATCCAGCATCCTCCATGCCCTTCATCCTCCATCCTCTTCATCCAGCATCCTGCATCCCCTTCCTCCAGCATCCTCCATGCCCTTCATCCTCCATCCTCTTCATCCAGCATCCTCCATCCCCTTTGCCCAGTGTTTTGTGGCATTTTTCTTTCTCCAGGCAGCCTGGGGGGCTGGCAGTGGTTTTCACTGAGGTGGGAATTCATCCCTCAGGTTTTCCACCCCTGCTGCCACAAGGATGTGGCATTACCAAGAAGGCTCTGGGCTGTGTGTAGCCACAGTGTGGCAGAGACAGTAAATTTTATTGCTGTGGTTCTTTGTTCTGATTCTCATAATAATTCAGCACTGAAATCAGCCAGCTGGGCAGGTGGAATCTCTGGTTTTGCATGAGATCCCACCTCCAAGGGGTGGCCAGTCCTTTTCCATGGGTCCTGCTGGGTTAAAGATGCCCAAGAACCTCTGACACTGCCAGGACCTTCCTGTCCCCCTCCTTTGTTGGGGTGACAGCAGAGGATAAAGAGATGAAGGACTGACATGCTTAACTTGCTCCTCCCAAGCAGAAGTGAGAATGTAATATTTTGGGAACCAGATGAACAGATCTGGCAGTGCTGTGCTGTGCTGGCCCTGGGCTGAGAGGTGGGCACAGCATCCATCCTTTGGCTCCTGAGGCTGTGCAACTTCTATTTCAACCTAAGAATTTCTTTGTTCCAGGCTACTATTCCCTTAATCTTCCCTCTGCTTGGTTTCTTCATCCTGTTCCCATAGACAACAACCTTGTGTGAACTGCTGGAGGAGACAGTGGCTCAGCAAACCCTCCTGCCAGCTGTGTTCCCCTGATCAGAGGGACCCCCTGCTCCCACGGGGAGCGACAGGCTGGGGGTGATTATGGAAAGCAGATCTCAGAGGAGTTTGTCTCTGTGGGGAAACGGTGCAGCAAAACTGCAGGGGAATAATAATTGTATTATTATGCAGGAATAAAGTCCTGTTTATTTCTGGGGTATGGAGGAAGAGCAGTGAGCGATTGCAGAACAATTATCCCACAGCAGCAATGCTGGGCAGAGTTTCCCTTGAAGGCAACTCCTAAATATTGTGCTAGAGAAGGACTGGCAGCCTGGACCACGTGGTGGGTGAAGGTGGGGCTGTCCCATCCCAAAGGACACTTTGTCAGCATCCATTGGCTCCTGCAGGAATAAGAGATGATGCAAACCCTCACCTGGCAGTGCCACACACCTGCGGGCAGGGCTGGGCAGCTGAGAGCCACCCAGCTCCTCGTGCTGTGTAGGGATGTGTAAGGGATATGTAGGGGTGTGTAAGGAGGGATGTGTAGGGATGTGCAGGGGTGTGTAAGGAGGGATGTGTAGGGGATGTGCAGGGGTGTGTAAGGAGGGATGTGTAGGGGATGTGCAGGGGTGTGTAAGGAGGGATGTGCAGGGATGTGCAGGGGTGTGTAAGGAGGGATGTGTAGGGGATGTGCAGGGGTGTGTAAGGAGGGGTATGTAGGGATGTGCACGGATGTGCAGGGGTGTGTGGGGGATGTGCAGGAGTGTGTAGGGGATGTGCAGGGGATATGTAGGGATGTGTAGGGGTGTGTAAGGGAAGGGGAGGGATATGCAGGGATGTGCAGGGGATATGTAGGGATGTGTAGGGGTGTGTAAGGGATGGGGAGGGATGTGCAGGGATGTGCAGGGGATATGTAGGGATGTGTAGCGGTGTGCAGGGATGCTGCCGCTGCTGCCCTGCGGCTCTGCCCAGCTCCTCCAGCACATCCCAGCCTTGCTTCCACGTGCCTTTGTGTTGATCAGAGCTGCGTTCTGTTCTCCCCCAGCGCATTCCCGCCTCGCTCCACCACGCGTGAACTGGCGATCACCCACTTGCGCTCCGTGAATAATTAATATCTGTGTCTCTGTGCTTCCTCCCCCGATCGCTCCTCCGGGACCGGGGGGTTCCAAGGTCACCGCGGGTGGCGGCCCCGGCAGCCTGGGGGGTCCGGGTGTCATTGTCCTTGCGGCTGATCCCGCAGCTCCGTGCCCGGCAGAGCAGCGGCACAAAGGGAGCGGCACGGCCGGGGCCTGGAGCGGGGCCAGGCGGGCAGGGGGACACGGATGCAGGTGGCTCCGAGGGGGCCGTGACACCCCCGGCCTGCCCGACCCCACACGCAGGGAGCAGCGCTCCTCCCTCAGAGCCGCTTTGTGTCCCGCTGCCATTCACCGGCGCCTCGCTCGTTGTCTCCCAAAACAGGCCGGGGAGGATGGGGGAAAATTTGATTTTTTAATAAAAATTTTAAACATAACAAAAAGTTAAAAGCTTTAAACGCCTGTATTCTCACAAATGGAGCGCGCACACCCCCCTAAGAAAGGCGGCCGCGCGTCCCCCGCCGCCGCTGCCGGGGGCACGGCAGCTCCGGCCCGGTGCCCCTCACGCCCGCACAATGCCGCCCCCTCCCCGCCGCGCACCGCCCCTCGGCCCGCCCCCGCCCGGCGCTGATTGGCTGCGCCGCGCCGTCAGGTAGGGCGGGCGCGGCGCTGATTGGTCGGAGCGGCGCGGGGCGGGGCGGGCGCGGCGCTGTCAGCCGGGGCGCGGCGCGGCGGGAGCCGCCGGAGGGGCGCAGGGCGCGGGCGCGGCATGGCTGGCTGAGGCGGCGGGAGGAGCCGCCGCCGCCCGGCGCCGCTCCCGGCCGCGCTCGGTGCGTGTGCGAGCGCCCGCGTCAATGAGCGAGTGCATGGCGGAGCCCCGCGCCGCACCATGAGGCGCCGGCCGAGCACCGCGCTCGCCCTGCTGTGCCTCGCCGCCCTCCTGGCCGCCGCCACCGCCGCTCTGCCCGCCAGCGCCGCTCCGCCCGCCGAGCCCGGCAGCGGCAGCGGCGGCCCCGCCGAGAGCAGCCTGGGCACGGTGCCGCCCGCACGGCCCCGCGGCACCGCCGCGCCCGCACGGGGCAGCCCGGCGCCGCCGCCGCCGCCCGAGGAGGAGGAGGAGGAGGAGGCGGTGGCGGAGGAGGAGGAAGAGGAGCAGCAGCAGCAGCAGGAGGAGGAGGAGGCTGCGGAGAGCGGCCCCGCAGGTGAGCGGCTCCGGAGCCAGACGGTGTCAGCGGGGCCACCGGCGGGGAGCGGGACCGGGCTGCGCCCCATCCTCCGCCGGGCGGACAAAGGCGCGGCCAGGGAGGGGGCGGCGGCTGCCGGGGCCCCTCCGGCTGCGAGACCCCCGTGCGGGGCGGGCGGGGCGAGCTCCGCGCTGCGGGACCCCCCGAGCATCGCCCGGCCCGGCCCGGCCTCCGTGCGGGGCCCCGTGCGGAGCTGTGCCGCCCCGGGATGCTGGAGGGGCTGCTGTGCCCGGCCCGTGCCTTACCGGGGCTCTTACCGGGGCTGTGACCGGTGCTGTTCCCGGTGCTTTTAGGGAGCAGCGGGGCAGGTGCTGCTCCAGGCTACCCGGAGCATCCTTCAGGCAATGGTCCCTGGCATGCACTGTGCTCCCGGTGGAGGGGATGCAGACCGGTCCTTCCCATCACCTTGCATCCAGTCAGTGTCCAGCAGGGAGGATGCTGGACTGGGCAGCCCCCGATGGGACTTTGTAGGTTGAGTTGCTCCACAACCATCAAGCGTCCCTGGTGTCCTACCTCGATGTGAGAGCAGGGTTAGTGATGACTTGGGGCCACCAGAGCCTGTGTTCTCTCTTGTGTGTATTTGCAGCTCAGTGGTGCTGGGGTGCTCACATGGCATCTGATGGATGTGCATGGACAGAAACAAGCCCCAGATTTATCTCTGCTGGAAATGATGTGTCTCAGTGCAGCCCATATGAGGCCTCATCCTGCCCCCGTGGTGGTTGGGGCTTATACAGAGCTGAGGGAGATGCTATGGCAACAGGAATAAGTGGAATTTTCAATGTGGGGTGTAAGAAGGAGAGAGGTGAGGGGTGGATGGGAGGCTGTGCTCTCAGGTGAAGCTCCTTTTGGTGTAGCACTCACTGACAGCGCTGGTCACTCTCTGGGAGGTGAAACACTGATGCTCTTCAAAGCTGAGACTTCACTTTACCTATAGATTAAATAGGCAAAACTGTGCTGGAGTCCAAGGATGGAGCTTTGTCCATTTATTTTACTGGAGAACTTGGCTTCACTCTTCAGCTCCAAAGCTTTATCTTCAGGCACATGCAAATACTATAGCACTGATTCTTTCCTGGTTTATATTTATGTTTTCTCTTTGCCTGGAAGATGTTTAGCTGAAGTACGTTGAGCTTCCTCTGATGTGAAAGGGATGCAGTCTGTTCTGGTAGTGTTAGCAGTCTGAACAAGGGGATTAATCAACTTTTTTCATTTGGTTAGAAATAAAATCGAGTGAAGATCTGGAGTTGCTTGTTTTCCAGACTTTAATTTGCTTTTTTTCTGTTGAGTTTTCTCTCTTTGCTTTTTCTGGAAGAAACAGAATGGCTTAAGATTGGGAATTGCTGATAAAGGTAGGATGTTCTCAGAGCAAAGGCAATTTCTCCTCTTGTGCCTGATCAGACAGATTGGGCTGAGCAGCTCAGTGCAGCACAGTGAGATGCTCTGGGCGCCAACCAGGGGATCCCAAACACATCCCAGCACATTTCCCTCTCTGACCCCTGTGTTGTGTTTGTTTCCTTTGATATCCATTAGTATCCACTGGCTCTGGGTCTCCCACCCTGAGCTCCAGTGGCTTCATCAAGATTCTCCTGCTCCTGCAGGCAGAGTGAAGTGACAAGTGCATGAGGTGGCTTTGGGATGCTCCCAGATTCCATGGAGGATGCTTACATAACATCCTCTGTGTTCTGCCATTTGAGCTGTCAGGGATGGAATTCTGGGGAATTTTGTGTCTGATCCCTGTGCTCCCACAGCCTGCCCTCACCCCTGTGCCTCAGCTCTCGCTTGGGAAAATGGAGCACGGAGGATGAGCACTCCCCACCACCACCCCTGGCTGTGCTGTCTGTGTTCTGGAGGCCAGCATCACTCTTTGAAGTTTTAACATGCTAATTATTAATGGCTACAGCCACTTAATCACAAAATTGCTCTCTGGTGCCTTCACACTGTGATGGTGATGGCCAGGGCAGGAGCACATGGGCACATTGTCTTCTCCTGGAGCCCAGGCTGTTAGTCCTGAGGGTGACAGGATGAGATTAGCCCTGGCTGAGGGGGGATTCTGGTGTGGATTTTGGGGCGCCTGAGGGTGGGTGAGGCAGCATCAGGAGGAGATGCTGGGCTTGGCAGCATCCCCTGTGTGATGGGGGAGCCTGGGCTGGCGTTAGGGGTGGATGGCACAGCCGTGCTCTGTGTGGGAGCTGCTCCCTGTGGGTTGTGTGGGGTTTTCTGTGCTGCCCCATCTGCTGTGACCTGTGCAGGGGTTTGCTCTCAAAGGCTGTTAAGCACCAAAGCCACAGCAAAGCCAGTGGACATAATGGGCTTAGCTGAAACCCTCCGTTTGCTTTAACTCAAGCATGTTTTCAACATCACTTTTCCAACTCAGTAGGTAATTAATGCATTATGTGCTCTGTTGCATTAAACAAATGGGCCTTTCTCATGCACATTATTAGAAAGGCTTCCCTTAATGTTCACAGCATTATCACTGATAAGAGCTTGGTGTGAGAGGCCTCAGGGCCAGTGGTGTTCAGAGCTACCAAGATTTCATTTCTGACTTTGGTGCATTTCTCATTTTGATTTAAGAAGCACTTCAGTTTTCCTCGAGCTGCCTGCTTGCTCTCTTCTTGTCCTCCTCCTTTTCCCAGTTTCATGATGTTTATTTTTCTTTCCAAGCCTGTGATCATGTTAAAATCCTGGATTTTGTTTCTAAGGGAAGTAAATTGCTAATCCTCATGTTTGTGGAGACAAGCTTAACATATCCCCCGCCTTATCACCGAAGCCTTCAGCACCCACCACAGAGACTCTGCCTCTTCCTTTTATCCCCAGCAGTCTCATTTTAAGCAGGAGCTGGCGCTTTCCTGGGGGATCTGCCTTGGGAATGGCTGCTGCTGGGCTGGATGCTTGTGTTGGAGCAGAGATGCTGTGGCCAGCATGGTCCTGGTTGGACTTTCCCTGCCTAGGGAACAAAAATCCTCCATTCCTCGTGGTTCTCATGGTTCTTAGGGCAGCATTGAGTAATGTGGGACTCTTTGAAGGACATTTTGTTCTGACTCTCTTCCAGCCCTATGCACAGCAGGTGGGTGGGCTGAAAAACCCAAATGTCCTTTCACAGCCTTGCTGTGCTGGGTCAGGCACCATACCCACCCTGAAGTGGTCCTGCAGGGCCACACTGGAGTGACACAAGGACCACTTCACGGTGGGTATGGTGTCCTTACTTCCCTCCTCCCTGCTCTTTTGTCATGCCTCACCTGCCTTCCTGTGTCACCAGCTCCCAGGGGTGCCTTTGGCTCTGACTCCTCACCTCTGCAGCACGCAGGAGGGGACAATGAGCAATTTCTGCTGCGGCCACAGGGCCGGAAATGCAGGTGGCTTGGAGCATTAACCACAGGAAGGTGTCACATGAAATGTGTGAAAGCTGACTCAGTGGCTGATGGGTCCCCAGCCACCAGCGTGGGGCTGCTGCTGATGGAGGAGGTGCAGCCAGAGCCCCTCAATGGGGGTGGCTGCAGCTTTGTGGGGGATTAGCTGATGGGTTTAGCTCGTGGAGAGGAGCCTGGCAAATCCCTGGGGGCGTTGGGATGACCTGGGTGATTGGCTGGGCACAGGGGAGGTGACAGGTTGAGGAGGGGCTGGGGAGTGCTGGCTTTGTCCAGCTGGAGAGGTGGAGGGTTTTGCTTTTGTGCATGTGGAGAAAGGTCTGTGCATCCCGTTCTGGCAGGAGGGGTGGTGAGGGCAGGTTTGGGGGGTCCCCACAGCACTTAGAGTGTTGTAGAGGAAAGAGTGGTCCAAGCCTTGGAGGCATCAGCAGCCAGACCCTGCCACGAGGGTTTGTGAGCTCTCAAACCCTGCTAGGACATAAACAGCCAAGCTATTGAAGGTGGTTCCAGGATCTTGTGCCATCATCCCTTTTGCAGGTCTGGGTGACTCCTCCTCTTCTCCCATTCAGCCATTAGAGCCTTTGGAAGAAATCTTCCCACCTGCCTGACTGCCCCTGCTCTGCCTCTGACCCTGTGGGGGACCAGCAGAGCAGCCAGGGAGGCTGAGCTGGAGCTTTGCTCCTGCTCATTACTTGGGAAGGCAGCTTAAGCCTTCCTTGTTTGAGGGCTCAGGATTGTGTTCCATGTGGTTACAGAGATAACTTGTGTTCAAGGTGCTAGCAGGATTTAAATTTATTTAAAGAAATGGAAATGAAGGCATGGATGTGAAAGCTAAGGATAAGGAGGATGGTCTTGTTCCTCGGGATCAGCACGGGAGCAGCCAGGACAGAGAGTGCTTTTTTTCAATCAAATAATAAGTTTGTATCTTTGTGCTTTAAATAAAGACATGTTGCCCAGAACAGAAAATGTCACTCCATTGCCTTCCTGCCTGCCTCCACGCTCCCATCTGAATCATTCTTGAATCAGATGCATCCAACTGTCCTGACTCAAGATTGAGATTCTGGGACTTAGCAATGCTCATGAAAATCAGGATATTTCTGTGAGGATCTGTAGAGCATTGAGGGTCTTGCTTGTTAGCTTCTGTCTGCTGGATTTTGCTTTTTGTTTCTATTTTAATTGGTAGCTGAGATTCAGACCTATCATCACTGAGGTGCCACTTGGAAATGGCCCCACCTGTGTGAGGTGATGTTATTTACCTGGCTGCTGTTGGCCATACCCAAACCCCAGCCTGTGGGGACACAGACTGAAACAAGTGCTTTGTCTGAGGCTGTGTCATGTCAGATGTCCCAGTGCCTTTGCTCCAGGCCCTGTGAGAGTGGCTGGGACAGTGCTGGAGTGTCACCAAAAAACCTCTTGTGACACACACTGGGGTTTGCACAGAGTGCAAAGGTTGTGCCTGTCCAGACAGCTGGGATGGGCTTCCTGGACAGTGCCTGGCTCTGCCCTTGGAGCACCTTCCTGGTGGTGCTGCCTGTTCCCCCTGGGGCACCCTGACCCTGCCTGGCTGTGCCACAGGGGACGGGACCGCTGTGGTCAAGGAGTGATGGTGTCATGGGCTACACTGAGGTGTGACCCCATCCCCGAGGGGGCTGTGGTCCTTGTGCCACTCCAGTGTGGCCCTGCAGGTGGCTGGGGTCCTGGGATCTGCCTTCCTGGGTGGCAGTGACGGTGGGCATTGAGCCTGTGGCACTGATGGTGGGCATCGAGCCTGTGGCACTGATGGTGGGCATTGAGCCTGTGGCACTGATGGTGGGCATTGAGCCTGTGGCAGTGATGGTGGGCATTGAGCCTGTGGCACTGATGGTGGCATTGAGCCTGTGGCACTGATGGTGGGCATTGAGCCTGTGGCAGTGATGGTGGGCATGGAGCCTGTGGCAGTGACGGTGAGCATCGAGCCTGTGGCACTGATGGTGGCATTGAGCCTGTGGCACTGACGGTGAGCATCGAGCCTGTGGCACTGATGGTGGGCATTGAGCCTGTGGCAGTGATGGTGGCATTGAGCCTGTGGCAGTGACGGTGGGCATTGAGCCTGTGGCAGTGACGGTGGCATTGAGCCTGTGGCAGTGACGGTGGCATCGAGCCTGTGGCACTGATGGTGACATTGAGCCTGTGGCACTGATGGTGACATTGAGCCTGTGGCACTGATGGTGACATTGAGCCTGTGGCAGTGATGGTGGGCAGCGTGAGGACAGGGTCACCCGGGACATGCCATGCCCCAGGGCTGTGGGCACAGGAGCACAGGACAGGCTGTTCCTGAGGAGCTGAGATCCTGGATGGGAAGTTGTGCTGAAGTCTGAGGAAAGACTCCAGAGGGTTCTGACAAGAGCTCTGTGAGCACCCAGGGCTGAGGCTCTGTGAGCTGGTGACATTTGTGGAGCTAACAGCAGCTGACTGCCAGGGAGCTGCTGCCAATCTGAGGTGCTCACTGGTGCTTCCAAGAAGCAGCAGAGCTCTTTGTGGTGGTGTGATGCATCTGCCAGCTTTGGGAATCAAGCTGTGCCAAGGCCGGGTGCTGCAGGATCCTTTCACAGCCGCCTGCCTGGAGGGGAAGGCTCCTTCTGCTCTACCTCTGACAAGCACCTAAAAATCAAACAAAGAAATGATGTTGAGGAGCTGGATTTTTGTACAGCACCTTGACTGCACCTGAGACTTCACTGAGCTCTTGGATGAGGATGGAGCAAGGGCTCAGATTTGCTTTAAAAGTCCTGGAAAGCTCCAGGCTGTGTTGCCCTGGCAGGTGCTGCGTGTCTGAGCTCAACAGGGCTGCCTTGTGCAGTGAGGCATTGCTGGGTGGGAGTGGGCCCAGAGGGGCAGAGTCTGGCACTTTGTAATTGGTTGGGGATATTAATATATTTTATGAGCTAAGGGCTAGATTGCAACCCAGCCATCTGCCCTGCCTTGGGGAGCCGTGTGTCTCCAGCACCCCAGGAGAACAGAACCACTTGCAATTCAGTCTCATTAAACTGGCTAAAACCCAGATTTCTGGTTCACAGGAAATTATTTGCTTTTTTAAAAATTTATTTTGACTTTTGGGTTGTATCAGACTGAAATGGAATGGTTGTTCTTGCTTTGCTTCTGCTCAAGCTTCCAGTGAGCTCAGCGAGTGTCCTGTGCCTTGGGGCTGCCCTGTAAGATTGTTGTGCCTGGGGCTAAATCCATCCCCAGTGAGGGGCTGGGGGCTGCTGGGTCCCTGCCAGGGGGAAATGCTCCCAAAATCACAGCAGGCCTTGTCTGGAAGGGTCTTTTATTGGATTAAAGCTTGTCAGTCTGGAAGCATTTCCAACAAGACATTCTAGACTTGGAATAATTGACCCTCACTTGTCTGGCAGAACATTTTCCCCCCTATTCAGTAGGAAATTTCCTGATGGTTCTGGTGCTGTCTCCTGCAGCTGCCGCTCCTGTAGGAGCAGGGCAGGCTGTCCCCTGTCCCCTGTGCCACTCACTGCCCACAGCTCCCATCCCTGCATGGAGGGATGCAGGGAGAGCAGTGCAGCCCCTGCATCCCAGCTGCCTGCTGTCCTGGCTGGCTGCTCTTGTTTTCTCTGCCCATTTCATAGAGGCAGGGAGGGGGCTGCTCGATCCTCCTGCTTTCCTGGGATTTCTCCTGGCTGCCTGTGAAGAATGGACCCTCCCAGCACTGCAGGGACTGATGGAACTGCCCAAAGCAGCTCCTTTGTTGGAGGCTCAATTCCTCCTCTGCCTGCTGCTCATCTGGATCTTCCCGTCCAAAATTCCTCTCCCCTGTGTCACCCAAGGTGCAGCAGAGCTGGGATGCCATGCTGCTGCCCCCCAGCAGCTCTGCCCCAGCCCTTCAGGGCTTTCCACCCCAATTCTGGAAGAGATTTTGGAGGTCTCTGCTCCTCATTCACACACACAGGTCCTATTTCAGTGAATGAGGAGCTTCCCCGGAGGTGCATGAACTAATGCAAAGCCTTTGCTTGGTCTTGTGCTGCTTAAAGGAGGATTTTTCTTTTTTTTTTTTATATTCCTGAACACCTGCTGTATGAATTAAATTTGCCTTGTAAATGTAACCAATTCAGAGTCTGAGCATGAGCGATGGGCGTTTGCTTTTTGCCTGGAAAAAGAAAAAACCAAAAAAACCTTGAAGGTTTTTTTTTTCTTCTGGCAACTTGGCTTTAAAGCAGAGAAGCCAAGGCATTTCTTTTTTAACCATTTTTAATTCAGTTGCCCCCTGTTCTTATAAACAAGCCCCCAGAAACATGACGAGGCAAGCATCCCTGCTATTTATAGCTCTGCTCCACATGCCTGTTTTAAAAATCTGGGCAGCTAAATGGCTCTGCAGCCTTTCAGCAAAAGGCCTAATGACACAGGCATTTTCTGTGCATGGATGGGTGGGTGTTTAAAGGCTCTTGGTGCTGAGCCTTCACCCTCAGCAGGCAGGATGGTTTTGCAGCAGGGAGTTTTTTCCTGGGCAAAGGGGGCACTGCCCAACCCTGGGGAAGGGGCTCTGGTGGCTGCACCCCATGGCTCAACCACTGGGGATGCTCCCAGCAGGGTCAGTCCCCACACCTTGGAGTTACCTCTAGACAAGATATATTGGTATTCCCCAGGTTGTTAGGTTATTTTTTTAATAATTTGTTGAGGCTGCATTAACCTCTCATTCTTTTTTTTGGTTTTTTTTCCCTCCTTTGTGGCATCACCTCCCTCCAGTGACGAGGCTGCTGGTAACCTTCACCCGTTTAACTGGTCATGCCACTTCTCAGATGAATCTGCTTTATTCCTGGCAAATTATCCAGCCACAGTTTTCAGGCAGCTTTACTCTATTTTGACTGACTGGCTGACTATATTAACTGATAGTGCTGCTTGGGCTGCTTTGATCCTGTATTATTTATGGAAATGATGGCACATAACTCTGTGTAGCTGATTAATGCTGCGTGTATTTTTAATATGCTGGTTCTCCTGTTTGATCTGTGCTAAATGATTCTTCTCTGATGTGTTCCTGGGTTCATTTTGGCTCTTTATGAAAAGGAGATTGAAATGGACTGTTTGTTTTGTTGCCTTTTTTTTTCCCCTCCCAGTGGTCTCATCGTGGGCTGCTTTTCCAGCTTTCACAGGTCGTTTTCCCCAGCAGGGCTCTGCCTGCCACATGGAGCACTTACACTTTATTGCTATTAATTTGAGCACTTTGTTGGTGACATTACTCTAAATTCATCCCTCTGTGTGCAGTTGTGGGAAATTTTGAGAAGATACAAGGTGGGAAAACAACATTTTAGGTGATGCTCAGTCCTTCTGTGCAGTTGCTGAATGAGGCTGTGACTGTCACTGAACGGGACTCGGGTCCAGCAACACCTGAATGAGAACAAAACCAGTCTGAAACGCCAGGAATGTAATTAATATTTTCTGTGCCTTGTCACAGGATGGCTGGGACTGGTTGATATTAAGAAGATGACTTTAATTGCCAGCTCAACCCACAGCTTCCTCCCCTGCAGTGTGAGATGTGGTGGTGGCTGGGGAGGGATCTGTGGGCACAGCTGCTGCTCCGTCCCAGCAAATACCCCCTGGCATGTGCAGTGCAGGAGGGAGGCTCATGCCCTTCATGCCTCCTCCAAAATCCACCCCCAGCACTGGTTGTGGCTCACAGGGTGCAAACCAGGAGCTTGTTCCATCTGTGAGCTGGAGGATTAGCATTTCCCCTTCCCAGGGGCCGAATGGAAGGGAAGGAAGTTGATGATTTGTTAAATATATATTTTTTTTTCTCATTTCTTTTGTAATAACTGTTCATGTTCATGGCATAGGCAGGAGTTGTCTCCAAAGCCCTGCCCTCACCTGCACGTGGTCACATCTGCCTTCTCCCTGGGCACGCTGTGTTCCAGCAATAGCAGGTTTGTGAGGATGCTTTCATGTAAAGGTGCAAAAGCAATGCTCAAAACCTTCAAATGAAAGCTTTTCTTCCCTTCCTCTGAACACTCCTTTTTGTCAAAATCAGCAAAACATATATCTTTCTGCAAAAGATCCCTTTTCCCTTAATGGGCTTTTCCATTGAAAACAGTTTAAACTTGATGTTCTTTTCCTTTCCTCCAATTTTTTCAAAGCTCCTTAGGCTTTGAAAACTTCAATGATTCCGTTTTCATTTCTTCTATTTAAAAACATGTATAGGTATATGTATGTATATATATATATTTTTTTTTTTTTTTCTGCTAGCTGAAGGTCTTGCCTTTTATCTCAAAGCAAACATAATAGATTGGGTTTTAGGGTGTTATTTCTCTGCCCCAAAATAGATATGCTCATTTGAGTTATTTGGGGGAAAAACCAGGATGAATGCACCATGTTGGGCTCTAAGGGAGCAGGCAGAATTTTGGGATTTTTTTCCCCTACAAAGCCAGCTGCCTCCCCAAACCCATCTCAATGCCAGATGGGTGAATAATGGGGCAGAGGCACCCACAAATTCACCATGCCACAGGTTTGGAGCATTCCTGGCTGGGGAAGGGACGGGAGCTTGCACAATGCCCCAGCTGGCAGTGCCTGGGGGGCAGGAGGAGGGATTGCCATGCACCCCTTCCCACCCCAAACTGCAGCCTGGCCTCTGGGCAGCTGGGCTGGGGGCAACAGGAACCTGAGGAAAGCATAAGGAGGGTGTGCTCCAGTGGTTTGTCCAAGCTGGAAGGTGGTGGAGTTGAAATGGAGCACACTGACCTGCTGGCTGGGTATGTCTCACTTGCTGCCAGCACAGGTGATGCTTTGCTGGAGCCTCCCCAGCTTTGTGCCCTGCCCTGCCATGGCCAGTGGGTTTTTTACCAGCCCCAATATTTGAGGAAGGTTCTAGAGGGGAATTTGCCATGTTTTTTCCCAGCCCCAACACTTGAGGAAGGATCTGAGGGGGAATTTGCCATGTTTTTCCCAGTCCTAACACTTGAGGAAGGATCTGAGGGGGAATTTGCCATGTTTTTCCCAGTCCTAACACTTGAGGAAGGATCTAGGAGGAATTTGCCATGTTTTCTCCCATTCCCAACACTTGAGGAAGGATCTAGGAGGGATTTGCCATGTTTTTTCCCAGCCCCAACACTTGAGGAAGGTTCTAGAGGAGAATTTGGCATGTTTTTTCCCAGTCCCAACACTTGAGGAAGGATCTGAGGAGGAATTTGCCATGTTTTTTCCAAGCCCCAATACTTGAGGAAGGATCTGAGGGGGAATTTGCCATGTTTTTCCCAGCCCCAACACTTGAGGAAGGTTCTGAGGGGGAATTTGCCATGTTTTCTCCCATTCCCAACACTTGAGGAAGGATCTAGGAGGAATTTGCCATGTTTTTTCCCAGTCCCAACACTTGAGGAAGGATCTAGGAGGGGGAATTTGCCATGTTTTTTCCCAGCCCCAACACTTGAGGAAGGATCTAGGGGGGGATTTGCCATGTTTTTTCCCAGCCCCAATACTTGAGGAAGGATCTAGGAGGAATTTGCCATGTTTTCTCCCATTCCCAACACTTGAGGAAGGTTCTAGAGGGGAATTTGCCATGTTTTTTCCCAGCCCCAATACTTGAGGAAGGATCTGAGGAGGAATTTTGCCATGTTTTCTCCCATTCCCAACACTTGAGGAAGGATCTGAGGGGGAATTTGCCATGTTTTCTCCCATTCCCAACACTTGAGGAAGGATCTGAGGAGGAATTTGCCATGTTTTCTCCCATTCCCAACACTTGAGGAAGGATCTGAGGAGGAATTTGCCATGTTTTTTTCCCAGTCCCAACACTTGAGGAAGGATCTGAGGGGGAATTTGCCATGTTTTTTCCCAGTTGCAATACTTGAGGAAGGATCTGAGGAGGAATTTGCCATGTTTTCTCCCATTCCCAACACTTGAGGAAGGATCTAGGAGGGATTTGCCGTGTTTTTTCCCAGTTGCAATACTTGAAGAAGGATCTGAGGGGGAATTTGCCATGTTTTTCCCAGTCCCAGCACTTAAGGAAGAATGTAGGGGGGAATTTGCCATGTTTCCAGCTCCTCACCTCACTTGGACATGAGTGCTCCCAGCACTCCCCTCCCTGTGAACATCCGTGTCACATTGAGATCTGCCCTGTGGGGTTTTCCAGCAGGGTAAATCACACTGTGACATGAATGTTCACAAGGAGGGGAGTTCCCAGACAGGGCTGGGGGTGCCCAGTTTGGGTCTGGGGAGCTGCTGGGCTGTGTGGCATCCCCATGGCTGGCTCAGCATCCCCTGGGCCACAGGGCCAGCTGGCACAGGGAGCAGATGGGGAGGTGGAGCTGGGTGCTGGGCCAGGTTTCAGGCTATGATAAAGCAAAGTGACGTAGAAAACTAAATACCTGTTATTGGAGAAAGGCAAACAGAGCCTTCCCCTGCCTCCAGCCTTGCTGCCTTCAAGGGCAGGCTGCATGCCTGGCATGGAGCTCCCTGCAAAAGATGTTCTCTCCTTAATTTGCTTGCTTTGTCTTGGCTGTGTTGTTGAGAAATCCAAGTTTGACTCCAGATAATGAATGACAAACATTTATCTGGTCTGAACTGTTTCATTCTGAGCATTTTCTTCCTCCTGGAAGTTCCCAGTGAGTTGTTGACAGCGTGCCCTTTGACGTGGATTAGTGCTGACACCTGGCAGTTGGATCTTCCCATCCTTTTCACATCTTGCTTGTTCCTTTTCAAGGGAGGCTTTTGTACATGTCTGATCCATTTAAAATGAAAGATAAACAACAAATGGACCAGTCTCTGAAGGGACAGTCAGTTACAGGGGTGGTACTGACTTCCCTGTGGAAGGCAGTGAGCTCATGGCATGGATGGAGTGACAGGAGAGAGCCTTCCCCCAGCACCTCAGTTTGGTGGCAAGGGATGTCTGGAGCAGTGGCTCTTCCTAATTTTTGGTTTACAGACCCCTTAGAAGCTTTCCAGGAGATGTGTGGATGGTGAGTTCAAGTTCAGGTACTGGAGAATTTCTGCTCTCCTCTCTGCTTCACCACCCGTGGTTTTGTGGTCACTCTGAGATGATCCCCTGTGTCCACTCTCAGGATGTACATGAGCTTTGTACAGGAACTTTGGCATCTCTCCCACCTGTGTATCTGTAATTCCAGGTGATACATTTATATTTTCAGTGGGTGCAGTGTTGGCCCTGCCAAAGCAGAGTCTCAGGGCTGTGTCAGGCACTGGCAGCTCCCTGGTTCTGTAGGATTTTGGGTGCCTCTTTGCAGGTGGGGCTCAGATCCTCCTTTCACCTTGATTCTTTCTGACAGCAGAGCTGGTGGAAGAGGAGGCACTGCTCCTCCTCCTGCAATGCCAAAACAGTCATTATGAAGCCCTCAAAAATGAGGAAATGGTCAAGATAGAAATGTCAACAAACCTCTCCTAGCTGACCCATTGGCTGCAGAGGAAGCTCTGTGGTTTGGAGCATTTCTTTGGCTCAAAGATCAGGCTTTGGGATCAGGCTTGGTTTTGCCAGCCCCAGACTGAGTGTGCTGCTGCTGCTGAGGGTAATTCCCCTTGGTGATGCTGGAGGGCTCAGCTCTGGCTCTGTAAATCACTGCTTTGCTTTCAGCATCTTGGCTCAGGCTTGGGCTCAGCTCAGTGCCTGAGCTGTGGGTGAGATGGGGAATGCTGCACGGGGCTGCCTCCATCCTTCCCATCACACTTTTAAAGGTTTTGCCTATTTACAGAGGATTTGGGTGTTCTGTGGCACAGGGCTGTTGTCTGTTGTACTTTCCTGAATGACCTGGTATTTATTGTGGAGGTTTCAGAGAATTGGCTTAGGCTTTAAGTTACTGTTTGTTTGTGGTTGCTGAACTTGTGCTGTTTAATGGAAACATTTCCCTTTGGTAGGAGAGCTATTGCTGGAAATAAATACAGGTAATAAATACCTCGTGGCTGAGGCAGGAGCTAGGACAGATGGAGCTGCAATGTCCATCCACAGTGACTCAGGAGAGGGGAAAGAGAAGCTGATATTCAGCCCTGAGTGGAGTCATCCATGTGCTGCAGGGCTTGGGGCTCCAAGCAGAGGTAAGGGGAGGCAGGGGCTGGCAGGTGGGCTCTGCCCCTCTCTCTGTGCAGGGGGGATTTTATGCTCTTTAAATTCATGCCACGGCTGCAGTTGCTGGAAGAAGTTCTGCAGTACAGCTGAGCTGCACCATGCTGGCTGCTCCCCTCTGCAGATGATACTGGATCTGCTGCAGTCCCCTGTTTCCAGTGATAAGTGATGACTTTCTCCATCCAGGTGTCTTTTTCCATGACGTGTCCTGACCCATATCAGTTCCCTCTTTGAAAGCTTGGCTTCTCCTCCATGGATTTGCCAGCAAATTTTGTCTGGCTGCATTGTCTACGACCCAGTTTGGCAGGTGCTGGCTGAGAACAAAGGTGTGAAACAAGTTCTGAATGTGGGAATTTAAGTCACTTGCTCTGAGCTGGAGTTAAAGGCACCACTGTGAAAAGTACAGCAGGGCAAGTGCAAGGCTGCATTATAAAATAAGGGAATAAAATGTAAGGAACAGGAAACTTCTCTTCCCATCTCAGATGACATTTTCCTTGCTCTGTCCCAGCAGCTCACGTTGTAACTTACAACTCCTTGTCTGGCAGGAGTTGTGGTAACTCCAATCCAGCCCATAGCACTATGTCATCATAACCTTGAAACAGGACCCAAATGGCAAAACCTGCCCCAAACCAGTTGTGATTACTCATGCTCTGTGCTATCCCTTTCCCCCGCTGGGCTTTCTGCTATGGTAATTCCACTTATTAAGCAAGGAGACAAAACACCTTTATTAAACTTGGAACCAAGCTTGGGAGCAGTGAGAGGAGCAGGACTTGCTGGCTGCAGGCTGTCAAAGGGTTTTCTTCTCCTGTCTCCCTTCCTCTGCATGGCCTTTAAAGGGAGGGAGAGAGGAACAAAGATACTTTGCTGTTTGTGATGAATAAAAGTCTGCATTTCAATATGTTTGTTTAGAGTAGAGAAGAATTAGGGATGTGTATTGGGAATGAATCCTGGGATTTGCTGGGTTTTGCTTCATCTCCAAGCTTGAAAATGCAAAGAGCTGAGACAAGCTGGGGTCATAGCTCAGGCTCTGGAAAGTTTCTTTTTATTAACACTTTCAGTTAGTGTTTATTAACACTGTGGATAAAAGGTGCCTTTGTTAACGGGTCTGTCCCTTTGCTGCTTGGCTGGAGGAGCTGAATCTTGAAAGGAACTGCCCTGGGCACCTGCTGGAGTCACTGATGAAAGTTTTCATTCCAGATTTTCACCACAGGCTTCAACATAAAATAGCCTGAAACCCTCCAAAGCAAGTCTTCCTTCTCTTTCTTATTAAGAAAAAAGGTTAAAAAAAAATGTTGCAAAAATGCCTCTTGCTGTCTGTGTGCCAAGCCATGAACAATGAGCCCCTTCCCTGTGTGGAGAGCATTTCCTCTCACAGCAATGTGACCCCTCCTTGGTCCATCTTCTGCCTCTTGTGGGTGTCCAGAGCCTCCCTTGGAGTGCATCTCTCAGCCTGGGGAATGGTTAGAGCATTTAAAAATAATTCCTGCATGCTGGGAGAGAAACCTGGGCCTGATGCTTGTGCTGTCTGTCCCTAAGGGTGAAAACCATTCCCAGAGCAGGGTGAGGGGCTGTGGCAGCCATCCAGGAGCAGCTCCTGCTTCCAGGAGATGCAGAACACTCCTCTGCTTGGGGAGGATGCACTCCAAGCGTTTTTATACTCAATTATGGGTTGTGCTGTTGCTGTTGGCATCTCCTTGCTTTTGTTTTGTCTTCCCTCCCGGTGTAAGAGTGCTGTAAATGAGGGAGAGAGGAAGGATAACTTGTGGCCACATTCATCCCAAGCTGGGCTGAGCTTTGGTAGCTCTGCCCAAGGTCAGAGAGGCAAAGCTGCAGCTCCCTCCATGCACCAGTGAGGAGCTGGATACACCTGGTGTAAAGAAGTGGAGTTATGGCATCACAACAAAAACAGCACTGTGTTTTGCAGTGAGATCAGCCATGTGTGTGCTTGGCACCTTCCTGGGAACCTCCCAAGAGACCCCAGCCCTGCAGCTTGTACATGGTGTACCTGCATGGGGGAGGGAGGCTGTCACTGTCCTCACCCTTCAGCAGCAGATGTGTCACCACCTACTCTGGGATTTCTGTGCTCAGCAGGAAATGGCTTTCCAGCAGCCTGGACTTGGCCATTCCCTTTTGTTCTCCCAGGCAATGTGAGCCACGGCTGGGGATGACAAACCCTGCTCAGCAGCACCCACAGAGCTCCTGGGTTGGGTTTTCTGTGGGTGCTCAGCCCCAGGCTGGCTCTGGAAGGAGGAGCTTGGAGGTCACATCCATTCCTGCCAGAGCTGAAGCTGGCACTGGGAGCATCAGGAGTTGATTGCAGTGACTTGGGAGAGGAGGATCTGTTGTATCTGGAGGGGAGAAGGCTCTGGGAAGCTGCATGCCCTGCAGCAATGGGTTTTGGTTTGAAGTAGCTGAATGGTGTCAGGCAAATGTGCAGGCAGGAGGCAGCTCCTGCCTCTGGGCAGATCCATCCCTTGCAGGCTGGACAAAAAGTTTTGATCCTGTTCTCCCTGGTCTTGCCCAGAGGAGTCTCTGGGGGCCCTGCTGGGAAGGGTGGGATGTGATCAAGGGGTGTTACCCGAGTTTATTCCCCAGCTCATCTCTGTTTTCTTGCTGGTTATTCACACAGCACAACTTTACAAACACTTGGAAGGATGGTTCCTGCTCACGGTTTGGAAGGATGGTTGGGAGGGCACTTGGAAGGACGGTTCCTGCTCAGCCCAAACACAAACACTTGGAAGGACGGTTCCTGCTCAGGGTTTTCTCTGAAGAACCTTAAATCTCCCATAAATTAACGTGTTCATGCATTAGTTGCAGCTCCTGCCTCTGGGCAGATCCATCCCCTGCAGGCTGGACAGAATCTCTGCTCTGCTGCATCCCTGGAGTGTGGGGTGGCTGTGCTGCTGCTCCTGCCCCTGCCTGGATCTGCCAGCAGCAGCAAAAGAAAGTTTTGCTTCTCAGCAAACCCAGCTGTTACTCAAACAAAAGGTTTGAGCCTGTTCTCCTTGGTCTTGCCCAGAGGAGTCTCTGGGGTAGGATATGATCGAGGAGTGTTACCCGAGCTCATCTCTGTTTTCTTGCTGGCTATTCACACAGCACAACCTTACAGCCCAAACACAAACACTTGGAAGGATGGTTCCTGCTGAGGGTTTTCTCTGAAGAGCCTTAAATCTCCCATAAATTAACGTGTTCATTCATTAGTTGCAGCTCCTGTCTCTGGGCAGATCCATCCCCTGTTCTCCCTGGTCTTGCCCAGAGGAGTCTCTGGGGTAGGATATGATCGAGGGGTGTTACCCGAGCTCATCTCTGTTTTCTTGCTGGTTATTCACACAGCACAACCTTACAGCCCAAACACAAACACTTGGAAGGACGGTTCCTGCTCAGGGTTTGGAAGGATGCTTCCTGCTGAGGATTTTCTCTGAAGAGCCTTAAATCTCCCATAAATTAACGTGTTCATTCATTAGTTGCAGCTCCCCGAAGCACCGAGCAAAGTTTGGGAGTTTAATTACTTTTTGCAGGAATCAGAGCACGCAGAGCCTTCAGCAGATGATTATAGTTCATATTATTCATGCAGCTCCTCCTAATCCCCTGCTCTGCTGGGCCATGGTCGATAGAGACTAAAATTGGAATCTGCTCATAAATTCCCAGCCCCATCCTGTGTGAGGTGTCTCGATCATCCAGTGAAAGCATTTTGCTGACAAAACAATTCAGTTTCCTGCGAGGTGCCACGCAAGTGTATCTGTCAGGAGGGGATGAGCTGCCAGGGTTCTGTGTGCTTTGCCAAAGTCAGTTTTCACCCTGTTTATCTCTAAACCCGGTGCTGGGCTGGCTGTGTCACACACTGGGTGGTAAAAAGTACAGAGATTTTCAAACAGAAACATGGAATATTTATATGGTTGCAGACGTTTGTGGAAATATTAGCGGGGAAAATTTAATCAACTAAAGTAGAACGCCAACAAAACTATTTTTAAATTAATTAAAAGGCTTGGATTCATTTTTATTTTTTTTAAAACTGTGGAGGTTTTAATCCTCAAGTATGTATTTGGTCTGTTTGAAGTTACTGTAGTTTCTTGTATCATAAACATTTTAGGGCCACATTCCTCTTTGTGCACAGTCTGCTTCGTAAGAGACCCCGGAGGGTTTGTCTGCCTGTGGAAACTTATTGTTCTATAGGAATGAATAATTCCTCAGCTGCAGCTGTGTAATCCCCCCTGCACAGCTTTCCTGCCCTGTTACCTGGATCTTAATGACTCCAGGACCCCTCCTGTTCTCCTGACATCTCCTTGTCCCATCCATGGGAGCTCCTCAGGTGTTAGAGCTGTGAGCTGGGGATCTCCCAGTGCAGGAGGAACACTGAGTTAATCAAAATCCATATTTTTCTTTCTTTTTTTTTCCCCCTGATGTTTACAGGGTTTTATCCTTTAGTCTCCCAAGACAGCTTTACACCTGTGAGTCTGACTTTTGATGCAGCTTTACTGGGGAACGAGCAGGTTCAAAGCTCTCTGCACCGGTTGCTGACTTGTTTAGCATCAAAAAGGAGGAAAAAGCAACAAAATTGCTCTGTGTGGAGCAGCTTTCAGGAACTGCTCAGAAACCACATGCAGGTGCAGGGGAGGACTAGAAATAAGCAGTCCCAGAGACTGAGCAGCCTCTGCCTTTGGGGAGGGTCTCAGGGTTCTGGTTTGTTCATGGCTGGGGAGGCTGTGGGCTCTGGTGGGGAGTGATCTCCATCCCTTTGGACTGACACAGGGGTTTGGCTGAAGCCCCAAACCTGTCTGCTCCAGGCTGATAAAAATGCTTGTGCAGCTGCTGCTGACCCCAAAGTTGGGACCTTGGCTTTGTGCTGCTTTCCAAGTGATAAGTGAGATTTAATCTGATAGAATATTCCTCAACAGATGTGTTTAATCTTCTAATGACGTTACAAGTGATGTATATGAATTGAGAAATTGTTGTTTTTTCCCCCTTGTTGACCTGTAAAAGCCTTTTATGGAACAACACAAGTGACTCCAACACTCTTAACAGCATTAATGTGAACAAAGTTCTCTTCACCATCAGCACCTGACTCTGCAGAGCCTGGAGCTTGATGGAGGCTGTGAGTGCCCAGGATGTGGCACTCAGTAGCAAAGTGGTGCAGAATAACAGAAGACACTCCTATGTGTATATAAATTTTTTTGGGGATAGGCAGAGATACTCTTCCTGCCACTAAGGCTTTGCATTGTAGCCTGAAGTGAGAGTAAATTACAGGTGTGAGCACTTGAGTGCACCTTCATGATGCAAGAGTTGACTCTCATTTTGTGCTGAGTGCTGTCTGGATGGGAGTGAGTTCTGGGATTTGGCAGAACTCCTCTCTTAGGGAAGCTCCAATGCACCAGCTCCTCTCTGGGCTGTTCCTGCAGGAGCTCTCAGCCCATGGCAGATGTTCTCCAGCTCCCTGGGGGAGAGCTCTGCCAGGCTGTGCCCTCTCAGATCTGCTGCAGCTGTGGGGAAAGGTTGGAGGCCAAAGCACTGAGATAACAACTCCTGCACTCAGAGCATCAGTAGAGGCGCATCCAAGTGAGGAGTGATGGAGCTGAACCCAAATTCCAGTCCAGGGCAGACTGGACCACACTGTGGTGCATCAGAGACATGGAAGGGATGGGCTGGAGCTCAGGGAATTGTTTGACAAGGGCTGGGTAGGATGGGACCTCCCCTTTTGACAGCTGGCTCTTGCCTACTGTCACCATCCCACTGTCCTGACCCTCATCCCCTTGTGGGGAGGTTTGGCACATCAGTGCACTGTGCTGAGGGGATGAAACGCCTTCTCAGGGGGAAGGGAAAGAGCCTGTTGGGAGACAAAGGGAAAGACAGAGCAGTGGTGCAGCACAGCTGTGCCTTTGGCTGTAATGAGGAGAAATTCCCAGTGCAAAGAGCAGTGCCCAACTCTTTAAGGGGGATTTGTGTGTTTGGGGGAAGAACTGGAACATTGCAAACCAGGAGAAAATAGAACTGCCAGGCTGGCTCAGAGCAAACCCAAGAAAGGCCAGAAGATGATGCCAAGAGGACAGGGCATGATCCTGACTGTTCTGGACAGAGTTTCAGAGCCTTTCCCATCAGGATGCTTCCTCCAGATCCCTGTGTTTAACAGCCACCAGTGGACCTGTCCTCTGTGAGCTTTTCCAGCCCTGCTTTGAAGCCACAGGTATTTCTGGCAGCCAGAACATCCCCTGACAATGAGCTCCACAATTTAATTGCAAGGGGAAAGGAAATGACTTTGGATAGATTTTTAAACCTGCTGCCTGATCCCTTTATTCCTGTCTTGTCAGGAGTGGTGCCTGCAGAGGGATTGAGAAGGGGAAATGGGAGAGAAGGTAGGGCTTGAATTTGGAAATGAAGTCTGGGGAAGAGGGAAAACTGCTAAATTAATATAAAAACAAAGCCTTTCCAGGGATGGGATGCTGTTGTGTGCAGTGGTTTAAATCCTTTAGGATATCTGGGGAATATTTGGGGGGTGAGGTTCTTACTGGGCTGTGTTGGCTTCAGAGCTGCAGGTGCCAAACTGGGGCTGCACCTCTGGCTCCCAAAAACCCAACAGTACCTCCAGGTTAGAAATTATTTTGGTTTTTTTTTTCCCCTTTCATCTATTCTGGAGAACAGAAAATGTCTGTCTCCTTGGGGATGCCTTTGCAGCAGGACAATAAATAGCATCTGTGGGCCTCCACAGCTTACAGCTGCATGTTCTTATAATCAAAAATGTGCACCTTGGGTTTTCCAGGCTGGCTCCCAGGGAGCAGCTGAGCTCATTCAGGACCTGCTCTGGTTCAGGATGTCCCCAGTTAATGTGGTTTCACAGAGACCTTCGTGCCTTTCACAGTGTTGGCTTCTTTACCCTTTGTAAATATTTCACCTGTTTTCTAAATTATTCATTCATTAAGTGGCTTGGAAAGGAGGAGGAATGGTGCTTATAAAATGTGTGAAAACTTAAAACACTGCAAAGCTGAAAGGATGTGAAGGAAGTAATTTGAGGAAGGATTTTTCCATCAGAATAAGCCCTGGTTAATTACTAGGAGGGGGTGGGAGATGAAGGGGTGTGGGGTGTTGATGGATCTGGCACAGGCTGGGGTGTTTGCTGGGGTTTGCAGAGTTGGGGTTTGCACTGGGATGGGATTTGGAGGCTGAGATCTTTATTAGGGGTGGATAGGGGAGTTTGAGGTGGCCACACTGAGGGGTCACAGGGCACCCTCAGACCTGGGGGTTCTTGGTTGTCTCAGTGCTATTTACATGGTGTAGACCCAATATAACATAAAACATCTATTCTCCAGCTTATTGCTAACTTATGGCTTTTGCATACTAAAAATGAATTGATTTTAGGTTGGGGCTAACTGAAATTGAATATTAAATCTGTCTTCACACAGCAGCATGCCCCTTGCTTCCCAAATAAGGAATCTTTCCTTCCATTCCACCTTCCTCCAAGTGAAGGTGAAATATTGTTCCTGAATGGAGGGAGAGGTGTTTGGCTTTTTATGCTGCCTCTATTCTTGGGCCTCAAAACATCCTTGTGCTGTTAATTAATTAGAGCCTGTCAATCCCTTCGTGAGCAAAGGTGGTGGGTTTTATCTGTGATAGCCAAGTGCTCGGAGCTGTAGTGTGGTGCTCTGTGGGGAAGGAAGGGAACCTTGGTGGTTTAGCAATGGGGAACAGGCAGAGACGAGCAGGGCTGGGAGGCCCTGGGGGGCAGGGGAACACCCTGAGATGGGGAAACTGAGGCAGAGCAAGGATGAGTCAGGACAGCAAATGAGAAGAGTCAGAGCTTGGAGCAGTGCCTCACCCCTGAGAGGTCCTTGCCCTTGGCTCCCTTGCTGGTGGTGTTGTCCCAGCCTCAACACAACCCTCCCACCATGACTGTGCAGTCTGGAGTGGGACATCCTGGGGCTCATCCACCCTCTTCTTTCCTTTGCCTTCACAAAAGCTCTCAGTGAGGTATTTTTGAAGGTTATCTTCAAAAGCAAAACACCAGCCTGAGAAAACTGAACAAAGGCTCCTAAAACCCAGGCTGTGGCCAGAAGCCAGGACAGTGTTCCCTGATTTTCTTCTGTAGTGCTCATCCTCTTTACTGTGTTCCCAGAGCCCAGGGCAGATGTTTGTTATCAGTTCCTGTTCTGGCTCAGGGCATTGTCACCTTCTGCCACCCGGCTGCTGTGGGGACAGCAAAGTGTCCTTAAAATCAGCCCTCAGGTTTCCATGGCCTGCTACATCCTTGTGCAGCCCTTGTCCTGGATGGAGCTCAGATTCCAGTGCTGCTGCCTGAATCTCCTCCCCTGCCCCACCACAGAGCTCTGGGGTGTTTTGGGGCTGCTGCATCCACGTGTGAGCAGGGCTGGATGCATTTGGGGTGGGCAGGAACCATGTGGGATGCTGTTCCCCCACCTGGGACCACCATCCCTTCCCAGAGGTCTCTGGGGTCATGGGGGAGGTGGGGTCTTCAAGGAATTGACCCTTTTGGGGACAACTTCTGGATCTGCTGATTTGTGCCGTAGCACACACCTGGGGTGATTTCACAGCTGCTGTCCCCATCGCTAGCAGAACCAGGCTCCACCAAGCAAAAGGTGTTTTGCCAGTGTTATTTTGGATTATTGCAGCATTTCTCACTCTCCTGGGGCACTGCCATTGCACTGGTGGCTGTGCTGCTGTTGAATTTGGTAGCTCAGGCAGAGCCTAACCTGAATTGGGACAATTTTGATGGGCAGGAGCATTGGATGGAAAGCAATGGGTGCTACAAAGTCAAGTTCAAGTTCAAGGTGCTGCTGTCCTGCTGGGGCATAAGTGATGGGGCAGAGCTCCATGGTGCTGATAGGGACCATCCTCAAGCACTGCCCTGTCCATCCAGCCCTCCATCTGGAGTGTCAGGATGGTGGCTCTGGCTTTGATGGAGCACAGGGGTGGTCTCCACATGGAGCTGCTCATCCCCCTGTGCGGGACCTGCCCTGTCAGTGCCTCCCATGCCATTAGAATGGACACAATGCTCATTTTCTTCCCTTGATCAAGTCTGCCAGGTCCAATGGTGCCACATGTTGAGTTCTGAAAGGGAAGTTTGTTTTGATGCATGTTTGACAAACTCCTGAGCGCTGTTGCTCAAGTTTTTGTGGTTTCTGCTCTGGTGGGAGAGAGGAACCCAAGTGCCCAAATCGATATGGTTCTGCTTGGATAATTGAGCTGGGAATTTAGCTCATTATGTGAAGTGGCTGCTGAAGTGGATAATTGGATCTTGAGGTGTTTGTCCTACCTGATAGTTTGGATTGAAGAAAATTTAGGTGCAATTTCACAGGTGTATAGGGACAACATGGCTTCTGTGGAGATCCTATGGTGCAGTAATAAAGCTAAATAACTCACAGTTCTTTGTGTGCTGGAAGAACATGGATGACAAGAAAAAGAGCTTTAAGTCAAGTTTTCTTGGGATGAGGACCTGGCCTCTCCTCTCTCCCTGAAGTGCCCTGCATACTGGCTCTTCTCAGGCAATAACAAACACCAGCAGTTGTGTAAAGCCCCTGATGCTTTATGCACTATTTCTGCAAATAATCCTTGTTTATAATTCAGTCTTGGCAGAAGAAGACTTTAAATTATTAAGGCACTAAATATTTTGCAGTGAAAGAACAGAGATAAAGCTCTTGGCAGAAACAAATTGCCAGGGAGAATTTGTTCTCTTCAGTGCATTTGGGGCTTTAAAGTATTACAAGAAATAACGTGTGGGGGGACTGGGAATTCACCACTTGATCAAAAGATTTGCTTCTCTCCTAAAAAAGCAGCTGTTCAGTGCATGCTTTCCAGCACCCCTAGAAATAATAGTGTCCCCAAAGACAATGTTTGGGTCCCCAGAGCCATCCCCTCTCACCACAGGACTGAGGGTGGTCTGCTTTAGGTGCTGGAGGTCCCTGTCCTTTCTCCCGCTCTACCACAGCTTTTGAAGTGCAGTTTTCATGCTCTTGGTGCTCCCCTGAGGGCAGATTTTTGGGGATTCTTCCCTTCTTCAGGAGTGGGAGATGCTGCTGCCAGTTTGTCCTGTCAGAGTTTGTTCTGTGGTACCAGGGCTGTTCCAGTGGCGTGGAGTGGAGGATCTCAGAATTTGCATTGCAACCTGTTGCTGATTTTATCCTGGTATTACACACTTACTGCTTGTCAGCTCCTGGAGTCAGAGGGTGGCTAAGTGTGTGTATGTACATAAAGACATTGTTTACAGCTATATATAGATAAATTTTAGATAGCTACACCCATAATCTTGTAGCTCTTCCTTGGAAAGATTTCAAGCATGAGCTGTGGTGTTTCAAACCCCAGGGCGCTCCCAATGTGGTTTTTGTCCATCATCTCAACATTTTAAAGCAAAAATCATCCTTAAAGTGGTGATGGGGGTATGCAGAGGGAGTGGTGATGCCCTGTGGTGGTGTTCGCTGGGGTCCGAGGATGAGGGAAGAGATGAGGATCTGACTCCATGTTTCAGAAGGCTGATTTATTATTTTATGATATATATTACATTAAAACTATACTAAAAGAATAGAAGAAAGGATTTCGTCAGAAGGCTAGCTAAGAATAGAAAAGGAATGATAACAAAGGCTTGTGACTGACCGAGACAGTCCGGACAGCTGGATTGTGATTGGCCATTAATTAGAAACAACCACATGAGACCAATCCCAGATGCACCTGTTGCATTCCACAGCAGCAGATAACCATTGTTCACATTTTGTTCCTGAGGCCTGTCAGCTTCTCAGGAGAAAAAATCCGAAGGAAAGGCATTTTCAGAAAATATCATGGCTACAATGCCCTGGCACAGGGTGCCCAGAGCAGCTGTGGTTGCCGCATCCCTGGAGGTGTCCAAGGCCAGGTTGGACATGGCTTGGATCAGCCTGGAAGCTGTCCCAGCCCACAGAAGGAGTTTGGAATCAAATGGGCTTTAAGGCCCCTTCCAGCCCAAGCCATTCTGCAGTTCTGTGGTTCCATGCCTCTGTTTCTCTTTCCTTGCAGGAGATCTGTGCAACTGCAGCTCGGTGGGCAGCGCCGGATGCAACCTGACCACGGGGCAGTGCCACTGCCTGCCTGGGTACACGGGGCCACGCTGCCACAGCTGTGCCCACGGCTTCTTCCCCCAGCTGGGAGGCCAGCAGTGCCAGCCCTGCAGCTGCAGCCCTGCTGGAGCCACCAGTGAGCAGTGTGACCAGTGAGTAACCCATGGTTCTGCACACAAGGCATTGGGATTTGGTGTGGTTTGGGTTTTGGGCAGGAGCGGGTCTTGTCGTCTGTGCTGGTGTTTAAAAGGAAAAAAAATAAGCAGGAGGGAAGCTGGTCTTAAAAAAAATTTATGAAGATTATTCTTCCTCATTCAAGAGCTGAATTATAAAAATTCAAGAGCTGACCAGTGAGTAACCCACGGTCCTGCACACAAAGTGTTGGGATTTGGTGTGGTTTGGGTTTTGGGCAGGAGCAGGTCTTGTCGTCTGTGCTGGTGTTTAAAAGGAAAAAAAAATAAGCAGGAGGGAAGCTGGTCTTATAAAAATTCATGAAGATTGTTCTTCCTCATTCAAGAGCTGAATTATGAAAATATCTGTGGTTGTGGCAAAAGCCCTGGCAGCCCCCAAGGGAGCTGACTTGTGTTTTGGAGTCACATGGAGGCAGAACCTCTCCCAATGCCTTGTGCATGTCTTAGTGGGACTGCCCTCACTCCTGAGCTGGGAGGGGAGCAGGGGCTGGGGTCTGTGGAGGGGTTTCTTTTCCAAAGGGATGGGTTTTATGCCAGAGGCAGGCACAGCTTTGTGCTCTGCCCTCGCTGAGCACTGGGGTGGAAGCGGCGGCCCGAGAGCAGAGTCAGCTCCTGCCTTGCCTGGTGTTTACAGGCAGCAGAGCTGATGCTGGAGCTCTTGTATAATGAATGTGTTCCTCTTCATTTCACCTCACCCACCCTCACATCTTGCCCTGTGAAAGCTGGCACGCAATGGTTTTCCAAGCAGTGATCTGTCAGCCATCAGAGGCAGTGCCTGAGCTGGAGGATCTCTGTTCTGCAGGATCACACCCAGCAGCAGCCCTGGGCCACTGGCTCTGCACCTTGTGCTCATGGGGACAGCAAGTTGCAAAGTCTCTCCTTGGAGGAGAGCTCAGCAACCACCCTGCAGCAGCTTCCAGCCTTCCCAGGCTGCCTTTTTGTCTTCTAGGGCTGGGTCTGGGCTCAGTGTGTGTTGAACACCTGCAGGTCCCTGCCAGGACAGGGGCTGAGTCAGAGTCAGAATGCTCTGCAGGGACATGCTGCCTGTAATTATTTTATACATTATCTTCTCCCAAACGACCAAACCCTCTGTTGATGTCCTTCCTTTTTGTTTCAGTGTTGCATTTTTCTGCTTGCATAAGCTCTGACAATTCATAACTTAAAAGTAGCTCTCCAGTTGAGGAAAGTGACCTTCTTACTAAAAGAGGTGATTCTTGAGGGTGGAAAGTATGAAGTTTTATCACTTTTTTTTTTGTGGCTGTTTTAGTATGGGAAGATGTGCCTGGATGCATCAGGGTTTGCTACAGAATTGAAAGTGTGATTGTGGTCAGATCTATTGGAAAGGCGAATTGGGCAGAAAGGCAGATGGGGCAAATCTTATCCTTGGGAACTGGGAGAGGAGGGGAAATGCTGATGGAGCAACTGGGTTAACTGGGTTAACTTACCCCAGCTCTGAGTTGCTGGGCAGTGGGTGAAGCATGGACATGTCTGGTGTCTCCCCATGTCTCACTGCATGAGGGGAGCCACGGAACGCCCTTGGGAGCTTCAGGTGAGATGCTCTGAGCTGTGAAGGAGAATGAGGTGGAGCTGGAGCCATCTGTGTGGAGCCAGAAACAGCAGGGACTGCCCAGCCTCTCCTCAGCACCATTTCCCAGCCTGGAGGGATGGGGGAGATGCTCATTCTCAGCCATTCAGAAGAGACAGCACAGGGCGAGACGTGGAGGCAGATTTGGGGAGGGGGATGTTGCTAACAGAGATCACTCTGTTTCCCTTCCCGCCCCACAGGGGTTTGCTGCAGACAGAGATGACCTCTGGGTGTTTAAAAAGAGAAAAATAGGTCAGTTGTCTGTGTTGCAGGGCTGGGGGCATCAGAAGGGCTGGTGTGGTGATGTGTGTGGGAAAATGGAGTGGGACACAAAGGGCAGCAGGGCAGGTGCTCCCCCTGCTCCTGTAGTGTCAGAGGGGGCACCAGGGCTGGGCACAGCTCCTGCTGCAGCTGGCAGGGCTGGGGGCAGGCACCAGGGATGGGGGGATCTGGCTGATGGGTAGGAGAACCTCCCATGCATTGCAGGGCAGTGGGTGTGTGAGTGCAGGAAGGGATTTTTGGCTCTGTGCTGGCAGCCCTGGGTGGCTGCTGAGCAGTGCCTGGAGGAGCAGCAGTGTCCCTCAGGCAGTCTCTGCTCAGGGATGAGGCACGCAGGCATTGCCCAATACCAGCAACCAGCTACTGTTTTGTTGACATGGAAAATCCTGTGAGTTGTACGATTTATTTATTTAATAAAGCACCAGCCCAGCTCGACTTGCACAAGTGAATTCCTGTGTGAGGCTTCAGAGGAGAGCCATGGCTGTTCCACTGGGGCTGTGGGTGGAACAGCAGCAGAGATTTTGGACTCTGACCCTTTCTAAGGGTGGCTGATTGGAGGGGCAGAGTGCCCAAAGGCCGAGCCCTCGGGGCACACAAAGATCCCTCTTAGCTTTCAGTCAGCTCTCCCAGGCTTTTGTAAAAGTGCCTTTTAAATACAGCACCACCATATGATGATTATTTGTATTATTTCTCAGCACGCTCTTGGGCTGGCCAGATGGCAACCCAAGTGCCCTGTTTGTTAACCAGACCTCAAATGCAGACCATCAAACAAAAATTAAAAAAATCCCTTTCCTGAGGCGCAGAGTTGATTTTGGGAGTGAACATTGACCTGACATGCTGTCGCTATGAATGGGCTCCATGGCTGCTAATCAAAGCTCTGTTTTGGTGGTGGTTTAAATTTGATAATCTAGGAAGATCCACACAGATCCCCCTGTGGGATGGCAGAGCATTTCTGTGCTCTGGTTTGGGTGGTTTTTTTGTTGGATGAAAAGCTGTGTGTGGCTCAGGCTGAGGGGCTGAATGGAGCCCTGGGCTGCTCAGAGAGGGCTGACACATCGTGGACAGGGGAGGGAACTGTCCCTGCTGTGGTAAACGCCTGGAAACCTCACACAAAAATCACATTTCTTTGGGCTGGATGCGGTGCAGATGCTTGCTAAAGATAGCTGTGGCCTGGAAGTGTTCACAGTCCATGGAGGAAGGGTGGGGAGAGAAGCTGAAGTTCCAAGGGCCACGGTCAAGGTCAGAGTGGTGGAGAATGAGCATGGTGACTCACGTGGGTGCACATGAGGGCTGGCAGGGCTGTGTGCCTGCTCTGGGGACAGGGACAAGTGGGGAGGGTGCCTGGCAGTGCCCTCAGCCCATGGGGATGTAGCCCCAGCCAGGAGCTGCATCTCTCACCATCTTTTGGAGCCCTTGAGTTGAGGGCTGTGCTGTGTCCTCTGAGGAAAGCAGAACCTCCCAGCCTGGTGGGGAGTGGAGGTGATCAGTGCTGCTGGGGAAGGTCCCCATGGCTGGCCAGCCCACATCTCCCCTGTGCAATTCTTTTCCCTTTTTTCTTTCATGTGAGCAGCAGTCCTGTGCCTGAGCTCTCATCTCTGGCTCCCCAAGGCTGGTCAGGGAGCCAGGCAGAGGCAGCAGGAGCGGGCTGGGGTTGGTGGTCTCCAGTCCCAGTAACCAGGGCAGCACTGGGGCTCCTCATGGTGTTTCTGGCCCTCTGCACCCTTTGGCACCCCAAGTGCCACCCGTGTCCCCAGGTGAGCCAGCACACAGAGCTGGGGTGAGCAGGGAGAGGGAGGGAGGTTTGTGTGAGGAGCCTTTGGTTCTGCAGCCCTCGTGCCCTGGTGTGAGGAGCTGTGCAGGCTCAGCTCTTTAAACACACCCTGAGATAATTCTCCATGCAAACCTGGCTTCTGGCTGTGGGGTGTGAAGGAGCAGGACTGCAGCCTGGATGAGGCAGCATCCCCCTCCTGAGGAGCAGGAGATGGCAGATGACTGTGCAGTTTTTGTTTATTTTTACCTTGCTGGCAGCGCTGCCCATCCCCATGTGGCACTGCAGACATGGCCCAGGGCAGCCCAGTGTGACCCAGCTCATCTGCAGGAGGGTTGGCCTGGATTTACCTCCTTTGAGGTGTTTATCCCAACTTTTCCCAGCCCAGCACTGGGGTGTGAGTGGCTCTTCCTTTCCTGAAGCTGTGGGGGCAGCATGTTTAGCCCACGAGCAGCTGGCCCTGCGTGGGTGCTCCTGTGGGTTTGGGATGTGAGTGAGGAGTGGAGCTGTGAAGCAGAGATGCTGCTCAGAGATGCTGCTGCCTGGCAGGAGGGTTCAGCCCTCAATTCCCTGTTTTCCTGGCAGGTTTTGTTTTTTAAACTTGGTTCTAGGGAAGAGAAGTGATGCAGCAGTGCCAGGGAACAAGGGGAGAGCTGTGGCTGCTGGGGGTTTTAGGGATCACAGAATATTCTGGGCTGGAAGGGACCCACCAGGATCATCCAGTCCAACTGCTGACCCTGCACAGACACCCCAACAATCCCACCCTGTGCCTGAATGTTGCAGCTGGAGCTGTGGCAGCCTTGGGGCTGGGACCATTCCCTGGGGAGCCTTTTCCAGTGCTCAGCACCCTCTGGGGAGGGACCTTTTCCTGGTATCCATCCTAAACCTCCCCTGACACAGCTTTGCCACATGGTTTACCTAAACCCAGGTTAGCCATCTAAACTGGGTTAGGTTTTCCCAGTTTCCTTAAAAATCTCAAAACTAATCATGCACATATGCTGCCACTGTCCCTAGAGCAAAGAGATGCCTGTTAAACTGGGAACTGTGGATCAGTTTAAGTTGCTCCCTCTGCCTGTGCCTCAGTTTCCCCACAAGTAGAAGGAAGCAGAACTCCAGCAGACAGCCTGAAGGTGATGTCTGGTCTCCTTTGGTTGCTGTGGGCTGAGACCCCATGGCCAAGGGTGCAGTGCTCTGCTGCTTTGCTGAGCCAGCAGCTGCAGAGACAGCCCTGTGATCCCAATTCCTGCATGGCTTGTGCTGCAGGCTGGGCATAATTCATGTGAGAGACAGCTCCTGTCACTCATTTCCAGTGGAAAAAGGGAGAAAAAATGATAACACACATATAAATACTCAAGTATTAATTCAGAGATGCATTACCCCCTTCAGGGGACCTCAGGCTTTGTGTTCACGTTAAAAGGAGTGAAGGCAGAGTGTCCCTGGGCATGGCTGTGCCCCGGAGCAGGGAGGGCAGGGCCATCCCTGTGTGCTCCTTTGTGGTGGCATTCTGTGTGGAGAGGCTGATCCTGTGACCCCAGCTCGTGGGGATTTGCAAGAGCCTGGACAAAGTGCTTTGTTGAGGCCTCTGAATAAAGGCTGGGGGTTCTGGGGGACCTTGGAAGCTGGGCAGGGAGAGCCACACAGTGGGTCTGGGGAGCTGGTGGGATGTGGGAGGGAGCAAAGAGACTGTGGGGACAGCCTGGTGTGGCACAGTCTGGACACACCTTGGACCCCATGTGAGGCAGGATTTGGTGGGGTTTTTTCAGTGATCAGGAAATGCAGATCCATTGAAATTCAAGCTTTTTGTGGAGCTTCACCAGCCTGCAGGGCTGCTGGCCATGCCAGACCCTGGGGGTTATTTGGGGGAAGTGATGGAGTTGTTGTTTTGCATAGATAAAAATCTTCATTTTCTGTCTGCACAGTGTCATCACACTTCTGAAATGTCTCTCTTTTGAGTGGGATCTCTTTCCATCCTGCTGCATTTCAGCAATCCAGCAAACCACACCAGGCACTGCTCCCCTTTGGAGATGTGACCTTGGGAGCTGAAACCCTCAAGGACTTGTGCTTTAAAACCCCCCCAAAACCAGACAAACCCCCTTTTTCTCTTTAAAAAGACTGCTGTCCCTTTTATAGATTGGATGAGCACAACTGGTGGCTCATTATCTCCCAGTAATGCCTTGTCAGCATCACTCTGCAGAGAACAGATCTTGTTTTGTAGCGGAAATTATTACATGTGGACGTCAGAAAAGCAGAAGAATACCCTGTTAAAGCCTATTTTTCTGCATGGTTTAATTATCTAAATCTCTCCCCTATCCCAGCCTCTCACATCCTTTATATCTGATTAGCTCTCCTCCTCCTCTCTCCCCCCACAGGAAGGTAAAGGCACCTGAACCAATTTTTATTCAGTTGCAGGCAGGAATGGGAAATGAATGAGTGACTGGACACAGCAGCAGGGAGAGGTGGATTGTTATCATCTCCCCTATGGTAATTATGGCTTCTCAGAAATCCTGTTATTTTGGGGATTTTCCAGCAGGCTTTGCCATTCCTGTGTTGTCTGTTGCAAACTTTGCTGCTCTGGCAAGCACTGACTGCCTCACAAAGAAATATGGGCTCAACTTTTTAAGTTTTGTGGTTAAATTCTGGTTGAGAGGTGACGCCCAGTGTGTACTTCAGGCACTGCTTGTACCCTGGGTCTTCTGCTGTCTGAGGTCTGGGGATGGAGGGGCCCCTTTGGGCACTGTGGATGTTCAGTGGAGACCACCCCATCTCCCTGGCACCCCCATTGATGTGTCCTTTTGGCTCCCTGCACATGATCCCCAGGGTTACTCTGGGAATCCAGCACCCACCAGCTGAGGCTGAGACTTTGCTGTGAGTGGGGAACTCCTGGAACTGTGCAGGATCCCATCCAGCCTCCCTCTGCAGGGTCAGTGTGGATTTTCCATTGCCTCCCTCCCCTCCTTCAAGGGCACCTCACCCAGAGGGCACAGCCTGGACATTCCTGGCTTTCCACAGCCCTGCCTGGACATTCCTGGCTTTCCAGAGCCCTGTTTGGGGATTCCTGGCTTTCCATAGCCCTGGTTGGAGATTCCCAGCCTTCCACAGCCCTGCCTGGAGATTCCCAGCTTTCCACAGCCCTGCCTGGAGATTCCCAGCTTTCCAGAGCCCTGCCTGGAGATTCCTGGCTTTCCACAGCCCTATCTGGGGATTCCTGGCTTTCCAGAGCCTCCTGGTTTTCCAGAGCCCTGCCTGAAGATTCCTGGCTTTGCACAGCCCTGGCTGGACATTCCCAGCTTTCCAGAGCTCAGCCTAGAGATTCCTGGCTTTCCATAGCCCTGCCTGGAGATTCCCAGCTTTCCAGAGCCTCCTGGCTTCCCATAGCCCTGGCTGGAGATTCCTGGCTTTGCACAACCCTGGTTGGAGATTCCCAGCTTTGCAGAGCTCTGGCTGGAGATTCCCAGCTTTCCATAGCCCTGCCTGGGGATTCCTGGCTTTCCACAGCCCTGGCTGGAGATTCCTGGCTTTCCACAGCCCTGGCTGAACATTCCCAGCTTTCCATAGCCCTGCCTGGGGATTCCTGGCTTTCCACAGCCCTGGCTGGAGATTCCTGGTTTTCCACAGCCCTGGCTGAACATTCACAGCTTTCCAGAGCCCTGCCTGGGGCTTCCTGGCTTTCCACAGCCCTAGCTGGGGATTCCTGGCTTTCCAGAGCCCTGGCTGGATTTTCTTGGCTTTCCCTGGCTGCTGGGGGAGCAGGGGCTGCGGAGGCGGCGGTGGCCAGACAAGGTGGCCCTTTGACATTTACAGAGTGGCCTTTCAGAGCTGTGAAGTGTTGAAGTGCCCCTGCTCCTGCCCTACAGAGCAGCTGCCATGCCCCAGCACGGAGTGAGGAATGTGGCACACAATGGGCCAGTGTTGGCCCCCATAAAGCTCTGCTTCTTGTGCCCTCCACAAAGGGGCTCACTCAGAGCTGGTGGCTGCTGCAGGGCTTGGCCCTGGCCCCACTGGCTCTCCCACAGAGCCACCTCAGCCACCAGCAGCTTTGGGTAGGGGCTTTTTCCTGCTCTCCCCTTCCCCACGTGCTGATATTCAATGACTGAGTGACAGAAAAGTCAGCACGTGGGTTGGGAGGGTGCTTGGTACCCTCAGGATGGGGCCTCAAGCTGCACCAGGTTGGGCATCAGGAAGGATTTCTCATGGAAAAGGTTGTGTAGCATTGCCCAGGGAGGTGTGGAGTCCCCATCCTGAAGGTGTTCAGCAGACTGGACATGGCACTCAGGGCTCTGGGATGATCAAAGGTTGGACTCAGTAATCATGGAGGCCTTTTCCATCTGAATGATTCTGTGATTCTGAGTGTTAACAGCATTGCTTTCCCACCAAAGTGTCTTGGAGCATTTGGTTTTCAAATGTGAACTTTTCCACATTGCCCAGGAAGGTGTAAGAGAGATTCCTGCCCTGGCTGCTGTCAGACACCCCAGAAAATCAGCACTAAAGGAGCCCAGCTCCCTGGAGGAACACTCCATTTTTGGAGCCATCTCTTCTGAATCCTCCTAATCTTGCACAGAATCCTTTTGTCTTATCCCATCAAAGTGTGACAAACCTTTTCATGGGGTTTGTTTTAGAGATGCTCATGGTTCAACACGATTTCCCTCGTTCCCACAGTGCCTGCTGTGAGCTGTGGCTGTTCCAGGGACACCCTGTGCCCTGCTGGGACAGCTGAGGGACATTGCTGTCACTGGGGCTTCCCAAAGGGACAGGTGAAGCTGGAGATGGCCAGGAAGGGCTGGTTTAGCCCTCATTTCCCTCTTTTTTAGGGCAGTGTGGCCCTGCCCAGCTCTCCTGGGGCTGCTTGGGGAGATGCTGAGCTGGGCAGGGTGAGCTGTGTGCTCTGGGCTTCAAGGGAAAACAATAAATGTATTTGGATAAACTCTTGTTGTAGGTTTTGCATGGTTTGAGACCCATGGGAGCTCCCTCGTTCTCTGCCTCTGCCCCAAAATCTGACCAATCTCACATGTTTTGAAAATAAAGGCACAAGAGCTTGGTGCTGTGCTGTTCAGACTGGGTCTGACATGGCCAGGGAGTCCCTGGGCTCTGACTGGGGCTTTCCTGGTGTCTGGGAATTTATTCAAAATTAATTTCTCCATTCCTCCTCCTTTGGGGGGGGGGGGGGGGAAGAAAAGGAAGAAGAGGAATGATTGGAGCTCGCTGAGGGGTTTCTGTGAGACCATTAACTGTGCACAGCTTGTCTCCCCACAGCCCCTAAGGCCATGGTCCTTCATCCTCCCATCCATCTTGTGCCTGTCACGTCCCTGCTAAAATCAAGATGTTTCTGTGCAGGAGGAGTGGGGACCCCTTGCAGATGTGGCTGCAGGCTGCACATTGTGCTCTGTCTCAGATCACAGACACTTTAATGCTTTTTCCCCCTTGTGATGAGGCCTTGAGTTCCTGTGCAGCCTGTGCAAAGTGAGGGCAGTGCCCCAGCTCCAAGCCCAGCCCCTCACTGTGTCCTTCCCCAGCCACCAGACCTGGCAGGAAATCATCTGCAGGATGCTCTGTGTTCCCTGTTCTCTGTGTTCCCTGATCCTCAGACACTTCAGGTGGATCAAAACTGCCTCTGTCAGTGCCCAGGGCAGGGCTGGGTGTCTCTGCTGTGTCCCCTTGACTTCTGTCCCTGTAAAGCTGCAGTCCTGTGTAAAATCCCAGCTCAGGGAACACTTGGTTGTCACCAATGGCACAAATCTCTTGGCAAGTGTTGGGATCCTATGGCTCTTCCCCCTTGAGAGGAGTGGAAGGGAGCTGGAAATGAGACATAATTTGGGGTGTAGGCTGTTGCTGCCCCAATATTTTATTTACACTGCCCTGCCCCATGGCTGTGGGAATGCTGCTGCCTGGGGTGGCTGTGTCCCAGTCCAGCCCCTGAGGCAGAACAGGGTGCTCCTGCCTTGGGGGGTCCCAAACCTGCCATATGGCCCTTGTCCCCAGGGGTCACAGAATCACAGAAATTCTAGGCTGGAAGAGACCTGTAAGATCATCAAGTCCAACCCATGTTCTAACACCTCAACTAGATCATGGCAGCAAGTGCCACATCCAGTCTTTTTTTAAACTCTTCGAGGGATGATGACTCCACCACCTCCCTGGGTAGATGATTCCAGTATTTGACCACTCTTTCTGTAAAATACTTCCTCCTTAATTCTAGCTTACATCTCCCTTGGCGCAGCTTGAGACTGTGTCCTCTTGTTCTGTCTGTTGTCGCCCAGAGAAAGAGACCGACCCCCAGCTCAGCACAGGCACCCTTCAGGAAGTTGTAGAGAGTGATGAGGTCACCCCTGAGTCTCCTTTTCTCCAGGCTGAACAACCCCAGCTCCCTCAGTCGTTCCTCATACGGCTTGTGCTCCAAGCCCCTCACCAGCCTCGTTGCTCTCCTTTGGACACGCTCAAGCATCTCAACGTCCCTCCATCATTCCATGCTGGCTCCAAGCCTTGGATGTGGCTGTCCCTGACCAGCAGTCACTGCCTGCTCCTTTGGCCAGTGCCTCATGTGCTGGTGATGGTTTTAATCAGTAGGAAACATCTGTAAGGTTGATGGATGATGTGATGGTGACACACACCACCTACACGCTCCCCAGAGTGAGTGTATTCATAAAAACCTGCTAGAAACCGATGCTGGCAGGAGACTTTGATTACTGGGAGTCTGGTTTTATCCCAGCAGATATTTGTATCAATTCTTTGTGAGAGCTGAACGTTGGCTGGCCTCACAGGGGTTAATCATCATCTGAAGTGGAGTTGAGTAATTGATGTTGCTGCATCAAAACGTTTCCCTCTTCCCATCCCCCTCGTTCTCCCCACTTCCCCCCAAAAAGAAATTCTTGGCTGATACTCAAAATCCAGTTCAGTTCTCACTGTGCAAGTATTAAACTGTGGGTCTTTTCTTTCAAATTTCTGGATTTTTATGGGCACAATTGGTCTGTTAACAGGATTTTTTTTTTTTTTTTGGTGGTTTCAATGCATTTATATCATTGACCTTTGCTTTAAAAAGTGTCTGACAGACTTTGCTGGGCTGGAGCTATAAAAAGGAGTGTTGTAAGGGGGCTTTATTCTGTGGAAGCAATGACCACAGGCAAAGCTTTATATTTGCTGAGTGATTTAATTCTTGCACATGCAGGACTTGGCTCTGTGCCATGTGTAACATGTTGAGAAAAGGTCTGTTCAAGAGGCATTCAAACCAAACTTTCCAAACAGTCTTTTTTTTTTTTTCTTCTTCTTCTTTTTTAAGCTTTCTTTCCTGTTATTTCTAAGCTAACGAGTAAAATCAAGGGACTGTGCCCCAAAATGCTGAATTGAGCTCCAGCAGGGTCATTGGGGAAATAAAACTCCTTGAAAGCAATGAAATGGGAGTCTGTGTGGAAGCAGGGAGGAAGAGGAGGGTGTCATTGAGAGAAAGGCTGGGTCAGGGACACGAGGGAGTCAAACAGAGCTCTCTGAACTCCAGGAGGAAGCCAGGGAGGGTGAGGATGATGCAGCTCAAATGCTGCATCCCCAAAAGATGTGTTTGCAGCCTAAACATCAGGTTTTCCTCCCCACAGCACTTGCTTTTCCCTGCCTGCCCCTGCCCTCTTACAGGAATAGCAGTAGCAGGCAGGAGCAAATATTAAAAAGCTGCTTTTTGTTTGCGCTCATTTTAAACACTGTGACAACGTTTGGATTAATGTTGGGTCTTGTGAAAAGCTCTTTAAAAGTCAAACATTCTGAGCTGCTTACCAGCCAAACATACTGAGCTGCTTACCAGCATGCCTTTGAATTTTGCATCTGCCTGCTGCACTTCCAGATAATGGCCTGGAGAGCAAGGAAACATCATATTTATTTCTTCTTCTTGTAATCAGGCCATTAAATATCCTTGAGATTTCAGATTCTGCAGGTATTTAATTGTGTAGCCCCTTGGGCTGAGGTCTGTATTTTGGGGAGTAGTTCCTTATTCCTTTGGCAAACAAACAAACAACAGAAATACTGAATTATGCTGATTTCTGACGGAAGCAATGTCTTGCCCAAAACATCTCAATCTACAGCATTTCAGTTAAAAACAACACATCAGCAGTGCATCAAACATCTATTAGTTTTAATCAGCAGATTTTTCTGGAGGCTTTTAGGAGCAAATTGTGCCTTGCTCAGTCTTTCCAGGAGGAGAGAGGGAACAATGGATGAGCTTTGTGCAGGCACAGTGAGCCCTGAAATGCTGACTTTAAAAGGTGTTTCAAAGGTGTTTGGGCAGGAGGTTACACAGGGGAGAGCTCCAAGGGTGATGCAGCATGGAAGGGCTGTCTGTCTGTCTGTCTGTCTGTCTGTATCACCCCCTCTGCAGATAAATCCATCACCTGGAGGGGACCAGTGCTGTTTATCTGGGTTGCTGTGGTGGCTCCCTGCAGCAGGCAGGGCTGGGGTTCCTGCAGGTGCCCCCGGGGCTGTTGGGATGTGCAGGGGCACTGAGTGCTCTCTGTCCCTTGGCTTGGCTGTTCCCAGTGTGCCCAGGTGGGATGAGGCACCTCCAGAGTGTTTGTGCCCAGGGCTGGATGGGAAGGAGCATTTATCCATTCCTGGGATTCCTCTGAGGGTTGAGCTAAATGCTGCCAGTGTATGAAGTCTGTTATGAAAGCAAAGCATTGGAAGCTCTCTGTGTGGAGAGAGTAGCACAGAAAGCCAAAGGAATGAGGGTAACCTTTGCTTTTTATAGCTCCTGGTATTTGTTTGCTCATGGCAGCCACCAGCAATGCCCTGTGTGTTCACAGTGCAGAGCTCCACCCTCCCTGCAGTCACACTGTGCCCAAGCAAACAGCTCCTGGCTGGGTCAGCTGCAGTGGAAACCTCTGCTGGGGAGGGGAGAACCCTCTGTTGTCTCTCCCTGGCTTTGCTGGGTGGAATTCAGCTGCAGAGAGGGGTCCTTGGAGATGGGGAAAGATAAATGGGATCATGGAGGAGGAGAGGAGGGAGTGCAGGTGGCTGACACCTGCCCTGGCTGGAGCCAAGCAGGACACATGAGCTGCTGCCCCAGCTCCCAGGGGAGCCAGCAGAGCAGCTGGTGAGCAGGGAATTGTCTGCTCACACGAAAATCTGGGAGGTGCTGCTCAGCCCTGGTGTGGAGGGGAGAGGATGAGCCAGGTGGGTGCTCTGGGATGGGTCAGGCACAGTGACCATGGCTGTGCCAGTGTCCTGCAGGACCCAGGGCTGGTGCAGGTGGAGCAGGGACTCCAGAGGGGCTGTGGGAGCATCTGATGCAAGGGAATGGCTCTGGGCAACTGGCTTTCTGGAATGAGCAATGATTTCTGGTGCCCAGCTGGAAGTTGCTGTCAGGGCAACTGGCTTGGCAGACACTCGTCCTTTCTGGAAGTCCCCATCACTGTTTGGAAATGGTTGTCCCTGTGTTTCATGTCCTGCTTCCAGCAGAAAGGAATACAGGGAGTCCCAAACCCTGCCTGCAGGTTTGTACCTTGGATGCTGCCAGCACAGCCAGATCTCACTGTTTGTTTTTCCTCTGCAGCTCTGGGAAGTGCCAGTGCAAGGTTGGTGTCACGGGCCTGAAGTGTGACCAGTGCAGTGAGGGCTTCTACAGGTTCAACCAGAGCACGTGTGAGCCCTGCCAGTGCAACAACCTGTCCCACAGCTGTGACAGCTCCACAGGTGATGATGTCCTCTTGTCCTTCGCCTGCCCCCTCTTTTTTCTGTTCTCATTCAGCACACTCTGCCCTTGTGCCCTTCATCTACATCTTTGTGCCTTGTACACCCAAAATCTTTACCTTAAACTGAAATGGAAATGGAGGGTTGGGGCTGGTCTCCTTTGAAGGAAGGCTGTGAGAGCTGTGTGCTTTAGCCCAGAGCCCTAACTCAGCAGCCTGTATCAAAAACTGGGGCTCTATTGTTCTCTGCACTTACACAAACACACAACATGGGCTTTTAAAGACCTTTTGTTTAGCTGCTGTTTACCTGGAAACATACCCTGGGCTGGCACTGACGTAAGGGGACCTGCTGCCACAGATAACAGGATTAGAGCTGCTAAAAACTGCCAGCATCTCATTAATACTGCCCACTTTTTGTAAATTGGCCTTGCTCATTTTCCCTGATTATTTCTTTGACTGTCTCTCACTCAGATATTGATGGTGTGCAAATGTTGAGGCACCTGTGCTTGAGCAGCTTATGGGAGTGCATGGGGAGCCCAATTGCTTTGTAATGTCACCTGGGAGGAGAGATCCTGGAGGAGAACTCTTCTGCTTCAAATTCCAAATTCTCCTCAAACTCTCCTCAGAACTTGCAGGCTGAAAGCCAGTTCTGTAATATTTATCCAGGAGCTTAGAAAGGGATAATAATTAAAAGTAATGTTGCAGAATTTGCTGGCAGAGCTCATGAAATCAGGTACTTCTGGGCAATTTGTGCCCCTGTGTTCCCTCATAGGCTGTTTGTTTGCAGCACAGGAATGCCCAGGTTCCCTCATAGGCTGTTTGTTTGCAGCACAGGAATGCCCAGGTTCTGTCATGGGCTGTGTTTCCAGCACAGGAATGCCCAGGTTCCCTCATGGGCTGTGTTTCCAGCACAGGAATGCCCAGGTTCCCTCATGGGCTGTGTGTTTGCACAGAGGAATGCCCAGGTTCCCTCATGGGCTGTGTTTCCAGCACAGGAATGCCCAGGTTCCCTCACGGGCTGTGTTTCCAGCAGAGGAATGCCCAGGTTCCCTCATGGGCTGTGTTTGCAGCAGAGAAATGCCCAGGTTCCCTCATGGGCTGTGTGTTTGCAGCAGAGGAATGCCCAGGTTCTGTCATGGGCTGTGTTTCCAGCAGAGGAATGCCCAGGTTCCCTCATGGGCTGAGTGTTTGCAGTAAAGAACGCCCAGGTTCCCTCATGGGCTGTGTGTTTGCACAGAGGAATGCCCAGGTTCCCTCATGGGCTGTGTTTCCAGCAGAGGAATGCCCAGGTTCCCTCATGGGCTGTGTTTGCACAGAGGAATGCCCAGGTTCCCTCATGGGCTGTGTTTCCAGCAGAGGAATGCCCAGGTTCCCTCATGGGCTGTGTTTGCACAGAGGAATGCCCAGGTTCCCTCATGGGCTGTGTGTTTGCAGCAGAGGAATGCCCAGGTTCCCTCATGGGCTGTGTTTCCAGCACAGGAATGCCCAGGTTCCCTCATGGGCTGTGTTTGCAGCACAGGAATGCCCAGGTTCCCTCATGGGCTGTGTTTGCCCTGCTCTGTGGGCACTGTGTCTGCATTCCCTGGGGTGAATTCCTGCGTTCCCTTGAGGATGAATTACTGCATTCACTCTATACTGAGCTCTGTGTGCTGATGTCCTGCCAGTGCTGAGGGATACAAGGCTGTCACTAGAGCTGTGCACACATCAGCTGTCTCACTGATTTGGAGCTGGGTGTGTGGGTTTTGTGAAGGAGGAGGATAATCTGCTCTTCCTTTTTGTTCCCTCAGTGTTCCTCCTGCTCTTGATTTATCAAAGAAAACCCAGCACAGACCTTGCTCCTGGGATGGGGCTGCTCTTTCTGCTGGGATTGCCCAGTGCTGCCCACAGCATTGCAATGGAAATCCCTCATTTTGGTTAATGACCTATTGTTGATTTGACAGAAACTTTATGCTGCTGTGGCTGAGGGAACCAAACAAAACCAGAACAGAGAATGAAGCTCATTAAAAATTAGATTGGAGCCTGCTCTAGAGACTGCATTCTGTGTGACCTCCCTAGCTTTACATCAATTCTGTGTAGCCTTTGTCCAAATTTCAAAGTTTTTTTCCCATTCATGCTATACTTTGGGCTCCCTCTGCTGGCTCTGCAGCCAGCTCCTGCTTGGCATCGCTCTGGCCAGGAGGAATATTTGAAATTACTGGGCATAAATAAATAACTTGGGCAGCAGGAGCTCCCCAGCTGACAGAGCTTCCTCTGCCACGACCCTTGTACTGTGTGAGTCTGTGCACTGAGGTGGGCTGGTGCTCCCCAGCTGGGGTCCTGTGAGGTCTGATCCTTCCTGAGGGCATTATCAGGATGAGAAGTGCCATTAATTATTAAGGCTCTCCACGGTGATACCTGATTGCATGCCTGTGCATGCTCTGCCTGGCTGAGCAGCTGCTGACTCAGGGAAACACAGCCATTGCAGGGCTGCTGGGGATGGATGTGGGTGCTTTCTGCTGATGGGAAAGACATTGCTCCTGAAATGACCAAGGCAGCACAGGTGTGATTCCAGATTTATGCCCCTGGGGAGCACTGTCCAAGGCAGCCTTGCTGTGACCAGGCAGATGAACTTCCCTGTCCGAGACATCCATCCCACTGAAACAGCTCATCCAGGTTTGCAGCTGGAGAAACCAAGCACAGCAGATAATTTTCCCTTCTAAATCTGACATCTCTCCCACAAAAACCACTGGCTCGTGCCTGACAGGCTGCTGAGGGAAGAGCAAACAGTGTGTGGGAGGTGACGCTGAGCAAGGGGTGCTGGCAGGGCCCTGCTGGGTGGGTGAATCAGCCTCTTCCTGGGTTTGCTTCCTGCCCTTGGCAGCAGGGCTGGCTGCAAGGACATGCCAGGCTGCCTGGGGGTGCTTGGCTGTGGAGTCATCACTGTGGGAATTGAGGAGCAGCAGCCGTGTCAGGACTGTGAGGGAGCCAAACTGTTCTGATATTAATAAGAAAATCTGCTGTGGTCTTTCTAAGAGTCAGCACAAACCTCAATCAGGATTTTTTCCTGTGGTTGATGTTGATATGAGACCTCCCCATCCCCCAGGACTGCTGGGTCAGCTCAGTGGATCTGGCTGTGCTTTCCCACTGCTCTGGGCCACCCCAGTTTATAGAAAGGGCTGTTGCCTCTGCAGACTCTGGTACATGGGATTTAATCCAATCTTCCCTCAGCTCCCTGCAACCTCACCGAGGAGCCAGCTGAATTACAGCATGTTCCTGGTGATGGATGGGCTTTATACAGAGGCTGTGCTTTTGTAACTAAGGAGATTTTTCTTCTGGGTCACAGTAGTATCAAAATGCAATTTGGAGGCCATTAGGAGACGGTGCCTGTGGACACGGCACGTTGAGTTTCTGATTCAGGGGCTTCCCCAGGAAGGGCAGGTGGCTCATGTGAGTCCTCTCTTCTTCTCTGCTTCTCTGGGAAGGTCAGGGAGCTGCTGCCTTGTCCTGGGGTCAGGAGCTGGAGCCACACTGGTAGGATGGAGCTGCCTGTCCCCAGAGCAGGACAGTGGCATGTCCTCACCCCTGACCACAGCCCAGGTGTACAGGTGTACCCAGGAAGAGGCTACACACAAAAAACCAAAGGCATAAACCTCAGGGACCCCTCATGAGAGTGGGGGACTTTCAGCATCACTGTTCCATCTCACTGGTACAAATGCAAACTGAAATTGCTTTCCTTGAGGAGAATTTTAACACTGATAAGTTGTGTTTACCTGCAGTGACCTTTTAGTGCTGAGCTGTGGGGCCTCTCTGCTGGGGCCACCTGCTTTTTCACATTATCTGTGTGTGTGGGGATGAGCATCAGAAGGTCATAAGAGGCCAGGCTCATGTTTTGGCCAGAGGGCATCCAAAACCACCTGTGAGCTCTGATAATTGAGAGTGTTCCATGTGAATTCTTGCTCCAAATGTTCTGCTCCAGTTCCTGCTGCTGAATGTTTGCTTGTTCTCCTCTCTGTTCCTCAGGCACCTGCCTGGAGTGCCAGGAGAACACGGAGGGGGAGCACTGTGAGCTCTGCAAGGAGGGTTTCTATCGGGGCACCCAGCCTGCCCACGGCTGCCAGCGCTGCCCCTGCTCCACTGTGGCATCCACTGGCACCTGCCACTTAGGTGAGGCTCTTGTTGTGCTCTAATTCCTCATAATGAAGGTTCTCTCCTCAGTTACATTGCCCCTCAGAGTGTGTCAGCCCAGCAAGGTGTTTTCCAGCCTGTGGAGCTCCTGGTTGTGGGCACTGGAAGCAGTACCTGCTGTGATGGGTCCCTGGTGCTTGTGTTGCCTCTCGTGAGAGCCGCTGTGCAGGGGAGGGATCAGAATCACAAAATGGTTTGGCTTGGAAGGGATCTTAAAGCCTGGTTCCAGCTCCCAGTGTGTTTCTGCACTCTGCTCTGAAGAACCTGCAGAGTTTTGCAGAGAAGCTGCTGAGCTTGTGGCAGCCAGGAGGGGGGCAGGAGTTGCTCAGCAGTGCCATGTAGCCCTCCAGACTTCTGAGTCTGCTTCTGAACATCTCCATGGGACTCCATGCAGAGATTCTCCAATGTAACTGAGACAAGTCAGAGCTGTAATAGTCATATCTAAGGCTTTTTTTAACATTTCCCTGATCAATTTTGCAAGCAAGCTGCTTCTGGCTTTGTATAGGCCCAAAAGTTCCTTTGGATTGGAAGCATCCCTGATACAGTTCCAGCTGTTCTCTGAAATTGCCTGCTTGAGATGGAAATGTTCAGGAATAATAATTTATTTCCTTAGCAACGTGCTGAGTTTGCTCTGTGAGATTGGTACAAGGCATCAAAACTCCCCATAGCTGTTTTTTCCCCTACTAACAGAGAAAGTGCTGCAGTTCAGAAGCTGTGTTTTCAGCTCAAAATTTGAGATTGGTCAATACTTGTGACTGCTGATTTTTGTCAGGGTGCCTTGTGGTCAGCCCCACAGAACAAACCCCACAGAACAAGCCCCACAGAACAAACACAACAGAACAAGCCCCACAGAACAAACTCAACAGAACAACCCCCATAGAACAACCCCCACAGAACAAGCCCCATAGAACAAGCTCCACAGAACAAACCCCACAGGACAAGCCCCACAGAACAAACCCCTCAGAAAAAGCCCCATAGAACAAGCCCCACAGAACAAACCCCTCAGAACAAGCCCCACAGAACAAGCCCCTCAGAACAAACCCCTCAGAACAAGCCCCACAGAACAAGCCCCTCAGAACAAACCCCTCAGAACAAACCCCTCAGAACAAAGCCCTCAGAACAAACCCCTCAGAACAAACTCCACAGAACAAACCCCTCAGAACAAGCCCCACAGAACAAGCCCCACAGAACAAACCCCTCAGAACAAACCCCTCAGAACAAGCCCCACAGAACAAGCCCCACAGAACAAGCCCCTCAGAACAAACCCCTCAGAACAAGCCCCACAGAACAAGCCCCTCAGAACAAACCCCTCAGAACAAACCCCTCAGAACAAAGCCCTCAGAACAAACCCCTCAGAACAAACTCCACAGAACAAACCCCTCAGAACAAGCCCCACAGAACAAGCCCCACAGAACAAACCCCTCAGAACAAACCCCTCAGAACAAGCCCCACAGAACAAGCCCCACAGAACAAGCCCCACAGAACAAACCCCACAGAACAAACTCCACAGAACAAACCCCTCAGAACAAACCCCTCAGAACAAACCCCACAGAACAAACCCCTCAGAACAAACCCCACAGAACAAGCCCCACAGAACAAACCCCTCAGAACAAACCCCTCAGAACAACCCCCACAGAACAAACCCCACATCAGGGGTGTCTCTGCAAGGGCTGTGCCACATCCCTGCTTTGCTTTCTGTGTTCTGCAGAGCCTGGTGAGAGCGTTCCGAGGTGTGACCAGTGCATAGAAGGGTACACTGGCCTCAACTGCAACCAGTGTGACAAGGGCTACTACAACTCAGACAGCATCTGCACGAGGTGTGAGTGCAATGGGAACGTGGACCCCGCGCTGTCCCCCAGCGTGTGCCGGCCCGACAGCGGCGAGTGCATCGGCTGCCTGTACCACACCACGGGCTTCCACTGTGAGCTCTGCCAGGAGGGCTACACCAGGGACTCCCAGGGCACCAACTGCACCAGGAAAGGTAAAAATGCTGCTCGAGTCAGTGGCAAGGCTCACTGTGCAGCTGGACAAAGGTTGGAGAGGGAATGCTGGTAATTGTTTGTGTTAGTTTAGGTTCGTCTGGACTCTGGCGCAGAGAAGAAAAGCAGATCTTTGTAACAGAATCACAGAATGAACTGGGTTGGAAAAGACCTTAAGGATCACCTAGTTCAACCTATGGCCTAACACCTCCTCATCAATTAAATCATGGTCCAGGCTTTTTTAAACACATCCAGGGACGGTGACTCCACCACCTGCAATTCCAGCACACAGTTGTTGGTGCCTCCTGGCCTTGAAGGGTGTTTCAGAGTTAGCTCTCTAACCACCCTGATTCCAGACCCTGGCAGGCATTGCTAGTGAGCAAACTGGAAAAAACTCAATCTATTTGTAATGTATTTAATGTACAATGAGAGAAAATGGTTCTGGAGTTGCTCCTTCAGTGGTTATCTGGAGGTTGGTTTTCATGGTGGATGTCCAACACCATGCATGGAAGCATTACCAGTGTGATGTATTAGATGAAAGAACCCAGAGTTCAGGGAAGTATTTGGGCACAAATTTGTCCTTGTCATGGGCAGAGATTCAATTCAGATCTTCCATCAGGAGCTAATGTGGTTTTCACTCCTGTGCTGCTCACTTGGGTGTGTAATCACAGAGTCCTTCCCTGCTCAGGGAGATGATCAGTACAACAAAGTTGGATGCTCATTAGCTGTAGCAGGGCTGGAAATGGCGATTTTACATCAGCTCATCCATGATCTGGATTTGTTTAAAAAAAGACTGGACATGGCACTTGGTGCTATAGTCTAGTTGAGGTGTTAGGGCATAGCTTAGTCTTGATGCTAGAGGTCTCTTCCAGCCTCATTATTCTGTGATGCTGTGAAGGCACATAGAGAGGATATTCAAAGGACCAAAGCGAGTGTTTTCAGCCCCAGAGCAGGTGGTGCTCCTGCTGCCATGGGGTGGCACAGCAGGACTCACCCTGGTGCACGGTGGCTCTGTGCCACCCAGCCAAGCACTGCAGCCTTCCCAGGGCCGGGTGTGTGGCCTCCTGCCAGAGCTGCTCCACTGCAGGAGGCAGCAGCAGCTCTGAGGGCCGGCGCTTCAATCAAGCAGCTGGATGTGAGGCTCCTGTCAAAGCTGCCAAAGCAGCCCATTGAGGGAGCAGCTGCTGCTCTCAAGGAGCTGCTCTGGGACATCTGGAGGGCTGGCAGGGCCCCGGGAGCAGAACAGGCAGCGCCGTGTCACGGCCCGGAAGCGGCGCCGGGGCCAGAGCCCCGCACTTCACCGCGACCATCCTGGGAGTGCCAGGAAATGTCTTCACCCCAGGCCTCCCTGCCAGCCCTGAGCTGATGCTGACTCACACATAAAGCCAGAAAAGTGCTGTTTCCTTGCTGGTGAATCAGCCATTGTCTCGGTTCTGTTTTTTCCCTACTTACAGCTTTGCCAGGGATTGAGTGTTGGTGAAGGAATTTGGAAATGATGACTAAATTCCTCATGCCCTTTTCCCAAAGCCAGAGGTTTTCCAGGAACTTCTTGCTCCTGTCGTGTTGCTTCCTATTGCAAAATTTTGCCTGTCATGCCATGGAGAAATGGCATTCAGCACCCTGAGTGTCCTTATCAGCTTGAGGGAACAGAGGAGCTGCTGCAGGGAGGGGACTCTGAGCAGAACCTCAGTCAGGTGTGTGATGCCCCTCCAGAGGAATTTCTTTCTCAGTTGCCTGAACTGGGAATGTGACAGCCCAAAGTTAACTTGTGGGAGTTCCCCTGAGGGCCCGTGGCAGGACATGTGCTGAATATTTCCAGCTCCTGTTGCCATTGGAGATGGAACTTAGTGCAAAATTAGTCCTTCGGAAGTGACTCTGCTCCTCAGTCATAATTAGGAGATGTTCAGGAGAGCTGGAAGCTGGATCTGTACAGCATGGCACCATCAGCTGTAATTGCTGCAGCTGTACATGGATTTAAAATGAAGTTGCTTTTCTCTTGGCAGGAAGAGAGTGGGAAAGAGGATGCAGAGAGTCCTGTGGAGCAATAGGTGCAGAGAACATTCTGGCTGATTGAGGCTTCAGCTTGTGGAGTGTTCCTGTTGCCTGAACTTGAGACTCTAAAATAGATCAGGTTATTCATGTGAGGAAATGCTTTATTAGCTACATTTGTGAGCTTAATGCTACAGATTTGTGGTGCTCTCTGAGGCCTGTAGCTCAGCAGGTTTGATGCAGGCGTAATGAATTCACATCCCACTTCTGAGATCTCAAGGTTATCCTGACTCCTGAACTGAGAAGGGAGTTTATCCATGGCTGCAGGAAGCAAGGCAGGTTCTTGTCTATTTAGGAAAAGACAGAGCACAGTCTGGTAGTTCTCATGTTCTGATCCTTCCTGTGGGCACCTATGCCAGCAGCTGAAACCAAACCAGGATCCCAAATGGCCTCTGGTGTGTTCAAAAGCTTCTGAAGGACATCCACAATCTTTTTTTGTTGAGATTTGGTGACCTCCTGCTTCTAGCTGTGTAGACTGGGGATCTCCATGTGGTTGACTTTATTCAAAAGCAGAACTGAGGTTATTTTGCCCTTTTACCTAAAATGGTGCAAACACTGAACCCACTGCAAAATGCTGGGATGGCTGAGTACTTGTGGTTCATTTCTTCAGTTTTGATCTTCTTGTTTGTACAAGTAGAAATAATAATACTGAGAACAAAGTCCAACATCTGGTGCACTGGTTGTGAAGGGTTTAAGCTCCTGGAGTTGCTGTGTCTGAGTGTGCAGCCCACACAGACACCAAGGGACATGCTGGTTCAGAGTCTGAACTTGCTGAGCTTGGTAAAGCCCCATTTTCCTGCTCTGAACAGGAGCTGGGCTGGGACTTGCTGTCATCATGAGCTCCTGTATGAACATTGAATCATGACTGCTGTACCTGTCCCTCAGCACCAGGCCTTTCAGAGCAGTCCTGTGGGTACTTAGCACACAGCATTGTATTAAAAAAACCCCACACACCTCCCTGGACAGAGATTTTCTAAACTGCTTTGAAAAAATACCACTTTAGCAGTGTAGCCTTAATTGCCATAATAACTGTGATGTAAATGTCAAATCTCTTACATTTGTGTTCGATTTTCAGCTCAGCAAATTTTTTTATTGATCATTTTTTAATTTGTTTTGTAGAAGTCACTCCAGAACCAAGGGAGTTTACAACTTCTGCTCCAAATACCACCAAGGCCACATCCTTTTCCACGGCAGTGCTAAACAGTACTTTGTCACCAACAACTCTACAGACAATATTTCCTATAAGCTCCTCTGACAACAGCACCTCTGCTTTCGCCGATGTTTCATGGACTCAGTTTAACATCATTATTTTGACAGTGATCATCATTGTTGTGGTCCTGCTGATGGGCTTTGTGGGTGCTGTCTACATGTACCGTGAGTATCAGAACCGAAAACTGAACGCTCCCTTTTGGACCATTGAGCTCAAAGAGGACAACATCAGTTTCAGCAGCTACCACGACAGCATTCCCAACGCTGACGTGTCGGGGCTGCTGGAAGATGATGGCAATGAGGTGGCCCCCAATGGACAGCTCACGCTGACGACTCCCATGCATAATTTTAAAGCTTAAAAAGTCATCCAGCTATTCCAAAGTTTGCTTCTCAAAAAGTTCCAGGGCTTGTGGAAGGGGTGTCGGGATCCGTGCCAAGGCTCCGCGCAGAGGAATTTGCTCTTCAGATGCTCTCTGGTGCAAGGCGTGCTGGAGCTTGCAGGTGAACAGGAGACAGTGTGGTACACCTGAATTTCAGGTAGTGTGGTGAAATGCACTCAGTGTTCTCCATAAAGATCCATAGAATTCACTGTTGTTATAAACTGAATTGAAGCTTTTTTTATGAAGAGGTGGTGGGGTGGAGAGAGCAGAACCCAATGAGGAGTCAGAAGCTACTTGGTTTCCAGCCAACCCAACACTTGTGTCTTCATCCTTTAGTTTGAGAAGTAGCTCATGAATTAACAGTGGAATTTCAGGAAACAGATCTTTGGAAAAGCATCATCTTCATTCCTGACAGAAACTTATTTGAAAAGGAGAACAAAAAAAAAGGGAAGTAATTGTTCACTGTACTACCAAAAGGCAAGTAGGAGGAGTGAGGTGCACACTGAAAAAGTCACCATTATTTGTTCCCACTAAGCAGGGAAATGGGAAAAAATCCTAAGAACATTTGAGTTAGGGAAGAGACTAAGCTTTTCCCTTTCTGAGTATTTATACAGGGTGATGATGCTATTAAGACATAGCAATCCATTTTTTTCTAGAAGGAGTTAATGAACTTGTATAGTTTCTGTGCAAGGGAAGACGACAAGACATCTCAGGGTTGCCATGTAAAAATAAAAGCCAGGCTTACTACCCTACCCTGATAGAAATGGTGTGTTCTGTATATAAAATGTAATATATCTTCTTGGAATTGTATTTGTAATTATTTGTAAAAAAGACAAGCAACCAACTGACCAACCAAAAATCCCCAACAACAAAACCATGAGCCCCTCCCCAACCTCCCCCACTCCCCAGGTCATGTTTTATCCTCTAGGTTTTAATTGTACAGCGTTAGTGACATTGTTTAAAAAAGAAAAAATCATGAGGATTGTTCAAAATACTGTAAATGAGATGGCAATATTGTTGGAGCTGGGCCTCTGGCAAACACCAACTGCTTAAAGCTTTTCTTCCACTGTCATTGAATAACTTCTTTTTTAGAGAAAATGTGAGTGCTCCCTACTTGTATCTTGTCAAATTTTGCCATTCCTTCAAATACAGAGTGAATACCAGTGTTGCCATGACTAGGGCTGAGTAGGTGTCCAAAAACTGGATGCACCAATGCATTCCTTGCTTTTAAGTCTCTCTACAAAATGCAAATACACTGTCACAGCCACCCTGAGAGCCTGGGCTCGTTGGCTGAGGTTCTCCCAAGTGGGTGCTCATCGTGTGGAGGGATCCCAGTGCCATCCCTGCTGAGCTGACACGGCAGAGGGGACGTGCTGGAGGGCTGAGCTCAGCCCCTTGGCCTCCTGAGGGCCAGAGGTCTCCTGGATTTGGGTGGGAGCAGCTTTGGGATGAGGAGCTCGCAGGACCTGATGTGAATTTCGAGGCTCGGAAGGTAAAAGGCACAGATGGTTTTGGAATTTAAAGTAGCACAAGGTGGTGGTGGGGAATGAGCTGTTAAAAAAGCACTGCAGGGAACAGGTTTTACAGATTGCCCTGGTTTTGGTGGGAGGCTGGTGGGCTGTTAGCAGAGAGAACAACTGACAGGCAGCACTGCACAGGAGGTCACACCATGGAGCTCCTGTGGTACCTGCAGTGTGTGTACCTTGGGGTAGGGGCTGTGCCATCTCTCCCACCTCTGGAAATGAAACTACTGCATGGAAACAGGGCAAGAAACAAATATTTCCCCTCACTCTTGCCCAGCCTCAGAGGTGCAGCTGCATTGCTGTATGGTGGGCAATGGTGAGACAGAAGCTGGTGGATGTATCCTCTGAGCCCGGAAAAAGTGAATATTTCTCCAGATGAGAAATGGTAGAGAGAACATGTTGGTTATTTACTTGTTTTCAGTGCTGTGAGGAGGTTTCTCTTACCTTTGGAAACCTGGCAGGGGGGGAAGTAGGTGATTCAAACACAAGCTCAAAGATGGCATTTCTGCCTCAAAAACTTGCTGCCTGATTTAAACTTGAGGCATGGCAAGTCAGAATGAAAATTGTTGAGGATGACCAAGGGAAATGGTGAGGGCAGAATGTGGAATTGCATATAAAGCAAAAAAGCTGATGGAAAAGCTCCTGTTGCCTGCAGTGGGCCAGGGTGAGGTCCCATATTTCAGGTAATAAATCTGGCTCCTGTCATTCAGAGCAGTGTTACTTTTAGCTATAAAACGGGGGAGGACTGGAGGAGAAAATCTGGATATTGCTAAATTGCTAATCCTTGAGTTACTCATCAGACTTTTAAAGAGCAGGATGGTGACAAGACAGAAAATTTCCTGGAAGTTGTAATTATTTAGAGGTGCTGATCCAGTGATACACTTGCACTTGGTCACTTCATGGGCTGAGGAAAGGTAATTTAGGAAGTGTTGGTTTCTGGGACTGATGCTAGCAAGCAAATCGAAGGACAGGTTGTTCACTTTAATGTTTCTAAAATACTTTAGCAGATTTTTTAATCTCTGCCACAAAACACCTCTTCCTTAAATTTTGCTGTGACTGTGGGCTGCTTTGTAAGAGGAACAGGCTTGGATTTTGTCTCACTGTAGAAGGAGGGACCATCTGCTCCAGCAGAGCGTGGGCTCAGGTGCTGAGCCCTCCTGGTCCCTGCCTGCCACAGCACAGGGAGGTGTTGGCATCTGGGCTGCTTGTGACCTCCAAAGGAATCCAAAGGCTTTGTGTTTGGGAAGAGGAGGAGTCAGGATGCCCTGCAGGGTGGGACAGCTGCTGCCTGTGGAGTGCACAGCTGGATGAAGGGATGGAGACAGCCTGGAGATGTGATGGGAAGCTTGGATGGACCTGACTGCCCGGATTTGGATGGCACAGGATGTTCCTGAATAGCGAGGATGTGGCACTGGCACCGTGCTTGTCAAGTGGCAGAATGACACAGCAGCCACCCAGGCCTTGGCACACAGGAGCAACAGTAATAAATGGAGATCAATGCCTCAGCAGGGAAAGAATAAACAGCTTCATGTTTGCCTTTGGTGATGTGAGATCAGCTCATCCGTGCTCTTATCAGTTCCCCTGGCAGCACAGGAGGGGAGGAAGAAGCTGAGCTGGTTCTGTCTCCAGTCACCTTGGGCTGGGTTGTACCTGGAGGGGTGGCAGAGCTCAGACACTTGTGCCAGGAGGCCACCAGCACCATGCTGTGTGCCATGGCTTGTCATGAGGCTCCCCAGGGGCTGAGCTGTGTCCTGAGGGTGGGGTAAGGGCAGCAAAACCAGAAGTGGGCTCTCAGGGCTGTGTTGAGGCCCAGCTGAGCAGCCAGTGAGGCCAGGGGAGGGCATCTTGGTGACTTGTGGGGCTGAGGTGGCAATGAGGCACACGAGGTGTTCCTGATGGCCCCTGCAGCACCTTCTGCCTGGGAATGCTGCCCAGCTGCTGGGCTGGCACAGGGAGGGCACTCCTGGCATGGGACAGCAGCTGCAGGGCAGAGGGCAGGTGTGACAGGGCAGGGGATGGTGGATGTGGGACAGCAGCTCCAGGCACCGTCCCTGGCAGGGTGACGGCCCAGCTGGTCTGGCTGGGGTGAGCCCAGCCCGGCTGTAAAGGCAAAGGGACAGAAGGAGCAGATGAAGGGCACAGAGCTGGGGTTTGGGGCAGCCTGCAGGGATCTCAGCTTGGGGGAGCACTTGGAGAGCAGCAGACATGCAGAAAAGTGGTTGAGCTAATGAGGAGAGATGATCTCCAATCTCGTGGACCACTGTAGCTGGAAATAGCTACGAGGAGCATTAGCCCTGGGGAGCTGTCAGGAGATGTCAGCCACTGGAATGATAATTCCCTTGGACCAGGCTGAGCAAACTTAGCAGCCATTTAGGAGAGAGGAGGGGAAATATCCAGCACCCATCCTTCAGGTATCCTTAACCACTGCTGTGCAGCATCATCCTCTTCAGTGTTACAGACAATGTAAATGTGGCAGAAAGTTTGCACAGTCTCCTTTAAATAAAGGATATAAAAATAGTTTTCTCTTTAAAGTGAAGTTTTAGAGTGAGCTCCCACAGGACTCTGCTCTTTATGTGTCAGAGGAATGGATTAAAATAAGAAAAATGTGGGCCTTAAAAGTTGTACTTGCTCCCATCTGAAACCCATCAGTCTCACTCTGCATCCAAATACAGCGTCCCCCAAGCATATGCTATGCTTACAAATGCATTTCTAAAAAGAAAAAAAAAAGTGTATGATTTGAATATATGTCAGAATTTATACAGAAGAATGTTATTTAAAATGAATAAAAATAAATGTATATAATTTGTATCTATGCCACTTGGATTTTTGCATTTGTGTTTTTGTTCATTGAATTTCAGCAAGAGTCTTCCCAGTGACAGAAAGGATTGAATCCAATCTCATCCCAGTAATAACATTTGTTCCAAGAGAATTACTCCTTCATTATGCCCCTGAATGCAAGATGAGAACCAAGGCACAAAAATGTTTTCTATCACAGATATTCATAAGCACAGTTGACATTCTGTGTCGGAAAATCCAGCTAAAAACTGAGCCCTCTGATCTCTAGTGTTTGCTATGAACCATCCCAGCCCTCAGCCGTGGTTGGGAGCCCCGCTGGCAATGACTGTGTTCCCACTGTTTTCTGTATCATTCACATGGACACATTTTGTCAGAGATGTGAATCACTAACAGGGAAACCCTCAGAGCAAAGCTGGAAATGGGATGAGGATATATTGTATCAGATTTTTCTTCATGACCACAGATGTCTTTCCAAGGCCATTTTTGTTACAGATACTCTGAAATCCACATCTGTAGCATCAGTTTTGGGAGTGTTTGCAGAGGGGCCTGTGGAGAACTTGCATTTCCTTTTCACTTAGCTGAGTGAGGAAATTGATTTTGTTTTGCAAACACAACTGCTAAAGGCTCTTTTTTTTGTGAAAGCTGTGTCTGGCTCTTCAGAGTCAGACTTGGAGAGGTAAGGCCTCATACACTGAGTGAGCATGTGGTTTTCAGTGTTCATTCAGATGTTTGACTGCGCCAGAGCTGTGTAAGGAAGGGCCACACTGGTGAAATTCAAGGGAGTTTATGGAGACACCTGATTTGCATTAGCAGAGCAGTTGGATCGTGCATGACTTAACTTAGGAGGAATCTTGCTGTGAGCTGTGTGAGGAGGAGGCAGAGCTGAGTCTGACCAGGTCCCCAGAGCAGGGAGTGAGAACAGGAGGGTGAGGGGACCCGTGTTCAGCTGCTGGTGACATCAGCCCTGCCTGTGCCAGCACAGCACAGTGAGCAGCTGGCTCCCGTCCTGCTCAGCTCGCCCTACCCCTGCACTCCCCAGAAGTCCTTTCCCAGACTCCCTTCAGGGCTCTGCCTGAGGTGGGAAGGATCTGAGAAGGAGGAAAGTTCCAACACGGCTTCCTGGCGTGAGGGTTTAGTGTAATCTCCCTAAATGTGCTATTAATGAATTTAAGGTTAAACAACATTAAGCAGCTTATCTGAAGGCAAGTTGTTAAATGCTTCTAAACAACATTTCCCAGTCCTGTCTGCCCCTTGCAGCTTCCTGGTGCTACTGCAGCTTGTAAAACATGGGGCAGTGCAGTAAATTCCCAGGGAAATGTTCCATCCTGGCTGTGTGTATACATGGAATCACAGAACCACAGAATGGTTTGGGTTAGAAAGAACCTAAAAGATCATCTCATTTCCCCTCCTGAGGGTGGGGACATGGGCAGGGACACCTTCCACCAGAGCAGGTTGCTCCAAGCCAGCTTGGCCTGAACACTTCCAGGGAACATGGACAGGGATGTATGTCTGTATATCCATATCTTTGTCCATCAGACAGCTGCTTCATGAAGTAATGAACTTCACAAGGAGGGCCCTGCTGATTTCCTTTTGACTCCAGTGTGCTGGACATGGGCTGTGACTCTGCAGACTCATGTGCTGTGTGTGCAGAGTGATTTACTCTACTTGGGGCTGATGGATGCTGATTTACAGACCTACATCAAATATGTAAAACCTCGCAGAAACCTTAAACAAGATCAAAAAAATTGGTATTATCATTTCAAGTGAGTGGACTTAGTCATTTTATGAAGATCTGCTCTGTAAAGGAGGAAAACTCACATTTCAGCCTGGCTGACCAGATCCTGGTGCCATATGGCAGACCTGATTTTGTGAACTTAATTTCAGCTTGGCAGAGGCCACTGCAAAAGGGTTTCAGTCACATGAGGTGACCGGTGTCTCTTGAGGTCTCTCATGGGGGAGTTGAAGGGACTAAACATCTCTTGGGGTCATCACACCCCAAATGCAAAGCATGAGCCATGTCCAATTGGACAGGAGATGGACTTAAGGGCTTTACTTGTGCTAAGTAGTGCCTGGCACTTCTGGCAGTTTGAGACTGCTGCAGCTCCAGCATGCACTTGCACCCATAAAGCTGAAAGAATTAAGCAGGGATGGGAAGCCCACCATGACCCTGCACATCCAGAGCTGCAGTGACTGCTCCCACCAGCCTGGGGCACTTGACAGGTGAGTGTCAATTTAAACAGTGCAGGTACATGGAGGAAATGGAGTTCGCCGGGCACCAGGCCAACTGGGAATAATAAACTCACAGAACTGGGAATAATAAACTCATGGAATTCATGGCCTGTGGTCAGCCCTTATCCGTGGCCTAATTCCTGTCCGGGTAAGAGTGCCCTTGTGATAGCCTAGAGTGAAACCTGACCTGAGTTGGTACCAAAGAGGAAACCAAATCCAAAAGAGGAAACAAAATCTAAAGCACAGGGTCACTCCTGTGCTTCCTTGTGTTACAGAGAATGGTAAGAGCAAGTGCCAGCATGAGGCACCACCTGATGCTCGATGCACTCTGGGGGCAGAGTGGCTGGAAGGCAGCCCAGTGGAAAATGGAGTGCTGGTTGACAGTGGCTGAACCTGTGCCCAGGTGGGCAAGAAGGCCAATGGCTCCTGGCTTGTACCAGCAACAGTGTGGCCACAGGAGCAGGGCAGTGACTGTCCCCTGTGCTGAGCACGGCTGAGGCTCCTCCAGTGCTGTGCCCTGTTCTGGGCCCCTTGTGACCAGAAAGGCCTTGAGGAGCTGAAGCATGTCCAGGGAAGAGTCTGGAGCGCCAGGAGCAGCTGAGGGAGCTGGAAAGGGGCTCAGCCTGGAGAAGATGAGGCTCAGGGGGGACCCTGTGGCTCTGCACAATTCCTGACAGGAGGGACAGCCAGGCGAGTTGGGCACTACTCCTAGGGAGAATTAGGGACAACAGGGAATGGCTTCAAGCTGTAGGGGTGAGGTTCAGATTGGACATCAGGAGGAATTTCTTCACAAAATCAGTGATCAGACATTGGGAAGGGGCTGCCTAGAGAGGTGACAGAGTCACTGTCCTTGGAGGTGTCCAAGGAATGACTGGACCTGGCACTCAGTGCGCTGGGCTGGCTGACAAGGCAGGGATTGGTCAAAGGTTGGATTCCGTATCTCAGAGGTCTTTTCCAGCCTAAATAATTCTGTGAGGATGTAAATAAATACTGCAGACAGGTATTTCATTCCTGCACACTGGCTCTAAATTAATTAAAGGAAGGCGAGGATGCACAGCAAGGAGGGGTCTGGAGCTCCACCTGTGCCCGGCGCTGTTCCCTGGCCATGCCCCTGAAGGAGCGGCCACAACAGCAGCATTTAATGCAGTTCAGCATTTCCCGCTGTCCATGTCCAGAATGTCCAATGCAGCTGCATTTTCTCCCACAAAAAGTGGGAGAGCCGACACGCTTACAACTTCGCTTTACAAAAATAAAACCTCTCAGATCATCATTCAAAATCCGCCTGCGCGGACGGTGACAGCAGCTGCCTGCACCCCTGCCCGTTGCTATGAGCAGTGATCAGAATGTGGAACTAACGCGTGTTTATTTCTTCCGCCAAGCCCGATGACGGCTGTGCCCTGCGGGGAACATGGCAAACATCAGCGCCAGCGGCTCTGCCAGGCTCGGCAGGAGCCAGGGCTCGGTGCTTCCCTTCCAAAGCCTCTCCCAAATGGGGACACTTTTGTAGCAGAGCCGGGGCAGCGGCTGGGATCACCCCGTCCTCTCTCGCACCACCTCAGGTGCCCTTTCCCCTCGAGCTGTCAGCTAAGGCTCCTTCCCTCACTCGAGATGGCGCCCGGCCGGCACCCGCCCCGCTCTGCCCTCAGCCAGCATGGCCGCTGCTCGCCCAGCTCTGCCTCCCGCCCTCATCAAACATGGCGGCTCCAATTCACTTCCCATTGTGCCCGCCCTGCTCGCGCTCCGCTGCGGCTTCGGCGGCTTCAGCGCGCTCGACGCAAAGATGGCGGAAGCGATTGCGGGCGTTTGAATTCCAGGGAAGCCGCCAAAGCCGCGCACAAAGGCGGCGGGCGCCGCGGGAGCCGCGCGGCCGATCCATGGATTCACTGCCGGGGGAGGACCCGACGCTGCCGCTGCCGCTCGAGGGCAGGTACGGGGGAGCTGCGGGGCGGGGATGCGCTGGGCAGCCCGGGGCGTGTGGCGGGGCCGGGCCCGCCGGCCGCGGACGGGCTCAGCGGGACGAGCCCGCGGGCGTTGTGCTCTCAGCAATCTCCTCCTTCTTCCCCAGCGCCCTCCAGCTGCCGGACATCTCCCGCGGGGACCCCCAGCCCGGCCCGCCCGGCCGACAAGGTAAGGCTGGATCGCGGCCGGAGCCCGCACATCTCTGCCCCGCTCGGTGCTTCGCGCTGGACCCCAGACCTGTGGATAAAACCTCAAACTCGCGGCAAAAATGGCAAAAAAAATCCCTATTAAGTGATGCGCTTTTTGACGTAATTTAAGAGTTTTTAAGGCCGGCAGCTGCTGCCGTCACTGCTGTGTGCTCGCTGCCTGCGGTCATTAGGGCATCCAGCCTTATATAAGATGATCAGCGGTTTTGTGCGGCGTGTACTTAAAATACTCGGAATATCCATTGAGGCCGTGCTGCGTGCTCACATTGTGCTCAGGGTTAGGGGAGTTGAATGCTCTGCATCATCCAGTTATTGCCCTGAGGGTTTATTCTTGACAGCGCACCTCGCATAGCCTGATTCCAGTGTACATCATAATTTAGTGGGTGATGGAATTTGGGAGTTTAAGTTATAGACAGCTTAGCGTGAGCAGAAAGGAATGTGGATACTGACATGTAATGTAAACAGGGGGCCAAGCAGTGCCTCTCTCACTTCCTTTAAGGTTTTGGTATGTTTAGATTAGTGTAGACTTTTGCCAAATTGAAACCCTACTTAGAGAGATTGTGCTGTCTGAACTTGTTGTGTCTTCTTTAATGTCTAGTAGTACCAGATGTGGCAGAAGACACAGTCTCACCAGCTCGAGCTCGGACCATGAAGGACTATGAAAATGTAAGCAGAACTTTTAATGTAAGACTCAGTGACAAATTTATGGCCAAGATATTTCCAGCGTACTGGCTGAAGTGTTGACTCTTAGTTTGTTTCAGTTGATACACTTCTTTTGGAGGTGTGTCCAGGTGAATGTCCCTGTTCACGCTTTGAACCTCCGTGTCTTAAGTGTTGCTTTCAAAAACTGAGGCAGGAATTTGTTGTTCAGAGCAGTCAACTGCTGTGCTGAAGTTGTGAAACAAAATTGGCACCCTCTGCTCAGAAGTTCCTGCAGCTCACCAGAAACATCAGAACTTGGTTTGCACATCTGTTGCTGATTTATTTCAGGGAAGCATCAAGTTTGTTTTCATTTAGGTTAGTGTGGGATTTGGCTTTTTAATTCATTGACTACAGCATAATGCCTTTTAACTTTATAGTATGAGTGTGCTTGGAATGCTTGTGTTGTTGAAGTCTAGTATCATTGTGACAATTCTGTAGATAAAAGTATTTTGACACTTACTAGAATATAAAGGAAAACATTAGATTTTTAAAATATTTTAACTGTATTGGCTTTTTAAATTGAATAAGACAGTTGTTTATGTCTGCTGAATGCTGATTTGATTGGGCTGTGTTGCAGGACAACTTCCCCATTCAGGCCTAGAGTGAAAAACTTCAGAGGCATTTATTGTTGTATGAAGAAGCTGTAGAGGGGAAGGCAATCTAAAATCTCTGAAATGATTGCTAGAGATAAAGGCTGTGGCTGCTGCCTTTGGGCTGTGCAAGAGTCTGCAGTTTGTGTGCTGCTGTTGCTACCTTTTGTGGCAATGCTGTTTGAAATGAGTGGTTCTTACAAACTCTTTCAGTTTCCTGTGGCCTTACATCCCCCCTGCTCTTTGCTCAGAATTTAAAGCTTGTTTTGGAAAGCCTTGGGTGAAGGATGTTTTTTGCAATCTGTATCTATTTTCCTTTCTCTGTTGTTTCTCTGTGTTGGCTAGGGTAGACAGACACTGCCTTGGCATTGGCATGTGCTTAAAATCTCTGACTGTGATGTGTGCCAAAGACCTCAGTCCAGAATATACATTTTGCCAGTGCTTTACTGTCTGCAGGGTTCCTGTGCACAGGGAAAAAAAGTTGTAGAAAGAAGGAAAAATCTGTTCCTGTGTGATGTAGAGCAGGGGCCTCCCCACAGGATTGGCATCCTGCTATGCTCAGACCTCTCCTGTTAAACTGAGCTGTAAAACTTCCCTTGGGATGAGAACTTTCATGGATGCCAGCAGTGTGATGAAGCTCAGGGATCCATTGCCATGAAGGAAGAAGAAGATACATTAAACATCAGTAAACTTATTTCTGTAACTCTGTTATTCATACAGGCTGTGAGAAGGATGTAATGAAAAGATTGAGCTCTGGCCTTGCAGCTCAGAGAGAACAGGATGGATGTAATGACTCTTAAGTAGGCTGAAAGGTGGATCCATGTAGGAAAGGTCCTTTAATGTTTATACCTGGGGAAGGTGCTGAGCTGGATAATGTTGGTGGTGCAGGTTTTTGAATTATTTATGGAGCCCCACTTTGTTGCAATATGGAGGGAACCATTCTATTGTAGAAAACATGATTACATGGGCAGAGTGAAAAGCATCTCTGAGGAGGATCTTGTTATGGGAAATGAGGTGTTCATGAGCAGAAAGGGTGATGGATATCAAATAAGGGAGCTGGGTAATATTTGTGGGATTCTTTCTTGTCTCTCCACACCCTCTTAGAGCTTTGCTGTACATCTAAACAGCCTTCATAGTTGGAAACTGTTGTGCTGTGAAACCACAGCCACTGCTGACAAATCCCTTTTGAACCAAACTGGCTCCATGCAGACTTGGAGAGGAGCTAATCTGAGCTAGGATTTGCTGCCATGCTGCTCATGCTGTGGAATATTCCGTGCAGTATGTATATCAGTCTTGGTTTTCATTGCTTTTGTTTAAATACAGACATCAAAATGCATAAAGCAATTAAGACTGAGTCTTCAAATGCATAAGTTCAGAGGGTTGCTTTTAAAATCTTTTTGCAGTGTGAGCTTTCTCACATTTTACATGTTTTCTTTCATTAAGCAATAACTTATAAATTGTCTGTGTGCTCTAACCTTCATCCAAGAAACTGAACATCAGAGATGACATTTGTTTCACTCCTTGGTTTATGATTGCATAGTCTGTTTCATTTGCTTTTTGAAAATATTACCCTTAAGCACTTTGGTTTATCTCTGTTGCCACTGAAATACATGTAACAAGAGTTGTGAAATGCTGAATTCTTTTGAAATTATTTTTTCCTTTTGACTCAGAAATATATTGAATGTAGGGAGACTAATTAGAAGTTCAGCTGGTGCAACTTCAAAGTGTTTTTGTCACTTGGACTTTTTCTGAATGAGCAGGGACTGCTGGGAATGATTTACTGACAGGTTCTTCAGGGTGTGGGAGTGAGCCACAAAGTTTATGTAGGATTTTCAATTGCTCAGATGATTCTCACTTTTGTGAATAATGACAAGGCAGCTTTCTGGGCAGGGATTATTAAACTGAACAGTTATTTGCAGATGCAGGTTCTGAGTGAAGTTACAGAAAGTAATCTTGGGTTTCACAAGGCGAATATTTTGGAAATTGTATTGCTAATAATTTTTACAAATAGCACTGTAGTGTTCTGGAAAAGCCTACATAAATATTTTATTAGTAGCTCTGTAACATATTAGATTTCCATTTGCTGAAAGCATCTGGCAGGGGACATAAGACTTATTTGAATGAATGTTTTATGCTTCATCTCTTAAAAAAATTTAGAGGGAGACTCCTTTCTTTAATGAAACCATCAAATAAGTTACTGCTTCTACAAGGAAGGTTAAAAGTGATAAGCAATTTTTCCCCAAAGAATTGCACTCTGAATTATGGGATGGGATAAAGGTTTTACTGGTGTTCAATTGGGCTCACTTGTGTGCTTGTGAATAAAGTTACCTGAGTTCTGTTAATGAAACTGCCTTCCCAGGCTTTTGCTTAGAAAATATTTCTGTTTCAACATGAAAACTGTATTGTATCTTGCCTTTTGTTCAAGTTCTATCATTTAGAAGAATTACTTAATGTTGTTAGATTCAGAAATCTCTCCTGAATTCTCATTGTGTCAAGTCAGTCAGTATTTTGATGCTTTAGGGAATAGTTCAGTGGGCACAAGGGTATTATATATTTAATTAGCACCTTCACAATTGGACATGTGTGTGTCACCCACATGCATGTATGAGTTTACTTGGCTCAAGGAGGAATTCTGGTCTTGTACTGGTAAAAGCAAAACTACCGGAGGTTAGGATTTTTCCTTTTTTCCCTTTTTCACATTATCTTTCTTCTTTCACAGCAAATCACGGATCTGAAAAAAGAAAACTTCAACCTGAAACTTCGTATTTATTTTCTGGAGGAGCGAATGCAGCAGAAGTTTGATGGTCCCACTGAAGAAATCTACAAAATTGTAGGCATTTAGAACCATTTCCTGGAACTGTGTCTCTTTTTGAAGAGTTTGTTTTGTTTGATTTTGTCTGTTTCACTTGACTTTTAAGTCTTTGTTTGTTATTGGAAATTTTGGTGTGATTATTTTATTCTGGCTTTATCCTTTTCAGTAATAACATAAATTAAAGTGACCTGAACAGGTGCTTTCCTCAAGTCTCTTTTCCATAATGGAATGGAAACTTGAGTCTCTCCTGATGCATGTTTCAGTAGTTAAGAACATTAATTGATGTTTGGGTAGATCACAGTTGCAGCTGAATATTGCTGCCTGGTCTTCTCCATTGGTGATTTTTTTGTAATTGCTGATGTGTTGAAATGGGTTTCAGCTTCCTGGCCAAGGAGTTCTTTTTACAATTACATCATGAGAGGTTTCCTCAAGCTATAAAAAAAAATAAAATATATATATCTAAAATTACTAAAAATAAGTAGTTGATAAAATCAGGTTTTGAAAAGAAAATAATATATCTTGTAGCTTAAAAAAAATATGCCTGGAAACCCTAGAAATTCCCAAATTGAAGTGCAGTACTCCCTAATAGAGCAGTTAAATGTGTGTGCAGGGGATTTGTATTGCTTGAGTGCAATGGCCCTTAATGCTATTAATATTTCTGGAAGGCTTCAGCCTTGCAAAATATGTCTTTTAACAGCTAAATGTCTGTTCTTATCCCAATGATACTTTATATTTGCTGGTCCAAGCAAAAAGTAACCTACACACTGCCACTAACTCTTGGAATGGGTGATCTTGCAGTTCTTCACAGACATTTTCATTCTTTTGTCACAGAACATTGAGCTGAAAGTTGAGGTAGAAAGTCTGAAGCGTGAGCTGCGGGAGAGGGAGAAGCTGCTCATCAAGGCCTAGTAAGCACCAGTTTATTTCCTGACATCCATTACTTAGGATTTGTTTCTATGTGTTTCTGTGTGTTTTGTGCTTTAGGAATTGAAAGATCTTAAAGGCACTTAGAAATTTCTGGTTTAAAACTAATCCAGGCTGGCAGCTGTTGATTGCCCCGTGGGCTTCAATTGCAATGGAATTTTCTTTGTTTTCCTGGAGCAGATGAATTTTGTTTGATCTCTCCAGGTTGCTCAAATGGTGTTGCTGTGCTTTGAAGGGAACCTTGCACAAGGTCATGCTAGGAAGGAAAATTTATGTGGCAGTCATGAACAAGTGGTCATCTGGTGTTGAGTAAGGAGACATTACCTGCTCTATTCTCACAAGGTGTTAACAAATACTGAAAATGCAGATGGAGAGATCTCAGCAGCTCCATGTCTTCAATTTATTTCAGTGCTGCTTCCTGTAGAAAACACAGCTCTGCTGAAGCTTTATAGTGTATTTGGAAGCTTTAGAAATAGAAAGGAAATATTTCACTTTTTCATCATACATCTAAAATGCTTCTTTACCCACTGTGCCAGGGCTTTTATGTGGAACTCACAGACAGCACCCAAATTGCTGCATAGTCTGTAGAAGTTTGTATTGAACCTTAAAGTGATAAGCAGGTGCAGAGAAGGTGAAAGATGCTTGAACATAATCCATCAGCCTCTGGGACCTGAAATGTTTTCCCTGTTGATGTGCACTGGGATTTATGTCTGTGTTATTTCTCTCAGTAAGGCAGTTGAGAGCTTGGCCCAGGGTGGTGATGCTGAAGTGCAGCATGGAAAAGAGGCACAGAAGAAGATGCAGGAGATGGAGGAAATGCTGACAGGCAGAATAAACCTTCTGGAAGAGGTGAGTGACCACAGCTGAAGGAATAATAAGGAATCACTGCTGTCTTTGTACTGTTATCTGAGATTTGATATTGTGGTCAGCATATATTTTCATAATGTCTCTTTCCATTCCTCACTGTCTGTGCTTGAGCCAGTTTATTCCTGTATTTATTGTTGAGTTCTGGTTACTTTACAGGGGAACTGTAGTGGAAAGGGAAGGGACCCACAAGGATGATTGAAGTCCATTTAAAGTGAGTTCCTCAAGGAGCAGGAAAGAGGAATTTGCATGACCTCTTATTCACTTTAGTGTAGCTGGGATTTCTGAAATCATTCTTTGTGCTGTTGAATTGGTAGTAGAGAAGTTCTTAAATTGCTTCCTCTGTCCCAAATCAGGCAGGCAGGCTGGTGTTTTCCAGATCTGATAGGTTAAAGATCAGATTTTCTGATCTCACGGAGATGGGGTATTTTCTGTAGCCCAAAGGTATTGTTGGCCTCTGACATTAATTTTATTCTGCTTATGAATTCAAACACTGCAGTGTGGTTTTAGTCACAGGTTTACACAGCACCATGTAATTATATAAATCAAGGGAGTGCTAACAAAGATTAATTTCCTTCAGAATTCTTCACTGACAGGTTGGCAAAACAAATTTTCAGGAGAGGGGTTGAGTGGGGAAGTTCAGGGGTGAAGGAGCTTTTCCTCTCCCTCCCCCAAAAAGATGCTTTTTAGTTTAGATGTGAAGGCAAGGGGGGAATGGCTTCTTAGGCTACAAGGAGGCTTTTATGTCATAGGAAGCTAAATTGGGTGAGCACAGCAGGGAAGCTTGCAGCGTAAAAATGAAGATCTGAATCAAATTTGATGTAGTATGTGGCAAGTTCTTATGTATGTCTTTTTTTTGGTGTTCTCCATCTCTGTGAGTTGGGTCACCCAGAGGAAGTTGAGATAACAGGCAGAGATTTCAGTCCATTTCTTTTGCTGTTCAAGAGAAAAATGTCTGGTTCATACTTTATCAATTCCTGCACAATATTATAAATGATGTTGGAGAGAGTTCCAATTAGCTGCAGTGAGCTTGGGAATATTAATTTTATTGAACAAAAAAGCCCTTCTTTAACCTCTTTCATTTAAGTGTAGCTATTTATTATGATAGTAGGACAGTGGGACAAAACCATTTTATAATTGTTAAATCTAAAACCATAGCATAGGGGCACTTTTGTTTCTAGTTCTGCTATCAGTTAGGGTATTTTTTATTTCTTTGAAACAAATTTCCCTTTTTTCTGCACTATAGAAAGTGGATTAATCTTGAAAATGCAGACACAAAGTTCAGAAGCATTTACAAAGAACTTGAAATACTTGGTAAAAGTTCCTAAATTAAACTTCCTGACATATGTTGGGTAGAAGAAACTTCAGTATGTGAAAAAAATCATGAGCATTTTGTTCTTAGAGGCATCAGGATTGTGTGTTTTAATTTCAGAATCTCAAAGCTGCCCAAGAAGAGGTGGAAAAAGCCCTTGCAATGACAGAGAAGGAGAAAGCTCTGAGAATTGCTGCTGAGCAGAAACTTGCTTCAATTATCAATGCCCCTGCCAAGGATGTGGACAAGGTTACAGAAGCTGAGAAAGACAGGTCAGAAGTGTTGCCAGTAATGTTTCTGACTGCTGGAATTCTTTATTAAAGTGTGAAGAGTCAGCACAGCTTTGGCTTTGATTAGGTTGGTGCTGCCCTTGGGTACAGGAGAGTTGCTGGCCACCCATGGTGTGAATGGCAACACAACAACCAGTTCAGTGCTTTGTGCTGCAAAGTCATCTTTAAAAGTTCCCTGAAAGCCTGAAAGGGTCAGGATGTGTGAAACATAAACTCATAGGTCAGGTTGGTAAATTTAATGGGAAGAGAAACACTGTTAGAAATACAATCCAGGGTACAAAACACAAGAAATCAGTGATGGCAGATTATGCTACAAAGTTTTCATGTGTAACACTCAGATCTGCCAGAAAACATCATTATTGTTCTTGGAATACTGGGAGTGTGAAGATGTGTATTGATAGATAACAACAGCACTGACCTGACTTGTTTTTAGTATGGTTTTTTCATTTTTTCTTTTTTGTTTCTGTGAAATGAGAACCACTTAGATACACATTTAGATGAAACTGCTTGAGAGACTCTTGCTGAAGGCACATAAGGATGTGGTGTGTGGGCTAAGAAAGGAAATAGATTAATAAGGTTTTTGTGTGTACTGAAAAGGACAAAGTAAGTAAAATATTGAAACTTAACTGTTGATATTTGAAGTGGTATTGAAGGAAAATAAGAATGAGCACTTTGCAGATAGCACAACCCTGTTTGCTTATGTTAAAATTAGAGCCCATTTTTAGGTTTGCCAGGGTTATGACAGTCCTTCCTTCAGTTCTACAAGTATTGTCTTGAGTCTTCACTTAGGAGAGTTGTCTGCAAGATTCACTGCAATTGCTGGAGAATTGGTGGTAGATGGTGCAAGATTAATCCTTAAAATCTTGTAATTTTAGACTTATAGAGCAACTGAATCTGTCACTGAAAAGTAAAGAAGCTTTAATTCAACACCTTGAGAAGGAAAAGGCTCAGAGTGGATCTTCTGATGGGAACTTGCCAGCAGAAAAAATCAGAGAACTTACCATTGCCTTGAGGCTTGAAAAGGATAGTGAGATAGAGGTGAGGAAACTGCCTGATGAATTTCTTGTTATAAATCTCATGGGGGGTAGGATTTTAAAGGTTTTATGCATGACACTATGTGAGTGACATCAGCTAATTCTTAAAAATATTATTTCCTCCTCCATTTTCCAGTTCATTACCATTCAGGAGTTATGCTTGGCTTGGTGGGCAATATTCATCCTTATTTATCCATTCCCTCAGTGAGAGGTTGTGTTTCCCACTGACCTGATGCCTGTGGAATAGACAGAGTGCAGTTGCTTCACAGAAATATAAATTAGAGAAATCCTAGATGTTAATAGATCCCTCACTGGATGACATAACTGCTATAAAAGTTAAGAATGTGACTTGAGAATTTGTTCTTGGGAAGTGTCTCTGCTGTTACAGGCTGAAAAAAAAGCTGTGGTAAGGGAGGTAGGCATAAAAACCTCTCAGAAAATAAAGTGCAGGTTTGCCCTTTAGCTTACAAAAGGTACAAGCATCAGTCTTTTATTTCTCTTGGCTCCTAAATAGGAAGACAGAGATCCTGAAAGCTGGAATGTAGAAACAGGGCCTGAGGCTTCTTGTCTTCTTTTTTTTCCTATTGGTTATTCAAAGACAAAATTAAAGCTGGCAGAATTAAGAAAGTTAATTATGGAGGCTGTCAAGCATCTGAGATTTTTTTTCTTCCCTTTTGTTTAGGAACTTAATATTGCTCAGTTCAGTACATAGACACATTTTTTTGTCTATGTCAAGAAACTTTTCTGATTGGATTGATTAGAGGTAGTAAAAGTTTGCAGTTCTGGGTGATCTTGCAATTAAATCAGTCTGTGCCAGGAAACCCCCTGGTTTCACAAGAGTATTTGTGTGTCAAGGTGAAAACAGCTTCATCTTTAATCATTTCACAGGAGGTGGACAGAGTGCATATGATCATTTGGGGGGCAGTATTGGAGAAAAAAATCTGATTAATACCTTTGCACAACTCTGGTTTTATGTATGATTACTTTTCCAAAACAAATAATTCTGTCACCTCCCCAGGGAAAAGTGCTAATTAAAATCTCTCTTGATAAAAGCATCTTGCTGACAAAGATAAATGTCACATAAAAATGCACCTCTATTAACTCAGCAAGTGCTGAGTTCTGTCTCATGCATGGAGGAACATGTTTGGAGGATTTTTGTTCTATTTTCTTTTTTTCTTCTTAGTTTTGACTGGCTTATTTTTTGCCCAGGGTTTTTAAGCTCATTTTGCTTCACTTTAATGCTTAATGGGTGTATTTGTGTTGAGAATGAATGACAGTGGCCATAACAACTGTTTTCTTCTTACAGGCTCTTAGAATGGAGTTTCAAAATGAGAGAAATTCGTTTGAAAAAAAAATTCAGGTAAGTTCCAGTTTGGCTCCTGTTTCCTTGACCCCTTTCAGTGTGTAGGGCTCCCTCTGTTATCCTTTCATAGGCACAGAGGCCCTGACTCCAGGGGAAGCAGAGCAGGTCCTCTGTTAAATTCTCTTTTATGTGGGATGACAGGAGGACCCCTCCTGTTTTTGAAGCAATTTTCAGCAAAGCTGAGAGACACACTCATCAAATATTGAAGCTGATGCTCATGGCCTGCTCCCTTCTTATACAAAATTCCAGGCACTTCTTTAAGATGCTGCCTCTCATTTTGGGAGCTGTATTTTATGTTGATAATCTGAGTAATAAGCTCCAAGAACTCTGAGAGAGTGTACTTATTAATGTGCAGTTTCTTAGTGGGAAGTTAATGCAACTTTCACATAATCTAATTTAGTCCCTGCAAGAAGAGCTGCAAGAGAGAGAAAATGAGCTTGCTGTTGAAAAGAAGAATGGTTTGAAAAGGGATAAAACTATCCAAGGACTAACTGTTGCCTTAAAAGCAAAGGAAAAAGAGGTGAGGATCATTGTGACCTTGCTGGTTTGTTGAAGTGCCACAGAGGGGAGGTGTTGTGTGTGTGTGGCAGGTCTGATCTCACTGGAACCATGAGGAGGCTTTGAGTGGGTCCCTGTCACTGCTGTCACCTCTCCAAGCAGTTCTGCTTGTCTGCAGTTTGGGCTCTTGGGCTGAAGGAGAGAGGAGAAAGTATCAGTTAAGTATCTTCCTCCCTTAAGAGCCTGGAAAAAAAATGTTTTCAGCTGCATACTGATTTTTATCAGCTCTGAGCACCACTTAGAAGATCCGAGGGGTATTTTATGTTGTTGAGTAAGTGGAGCTGTCAAAGGCAGCTAAAATGAGAGAGGTCAACATCAGCTGAAATTCAGATTGTGTGGAAGAGTGGGAAATACTTCACTTGAGTGATAGGCAGTCTAGTGAGTGTATAAGAGCAAGAATTTCTTCATATAAGATTTACTATGATGTATTTGGTGTTCTTGTAAGTGTTTTGTGTAGTTGGATGAATGTTTAATGAGATGGGGTAGAAATTAGTGCAGTGCCATCCCTTGGAAATAACTTTTCCTACATAATATTCATTTCACTTTATTTAAAGAATGAGGAGCTGGCTTCTGAAATTGAGGAGTTAAATGCTTCATTGGCTAAGGCAAGAGAGGCAACTCACAAGGCACATGTCCAGAAATTCAAGGTAAGAACAAGCAATTTGTTGTGATTTCCCCCATTCCTGCTCCTCCCTTCTCTGTAATTCCACACAGCAGGCTGTGCTTGCTATCTTTGAAAGCAGAGGAATGGAAATCAGTTTAAAATGTTGTTTTAAATTTTTTAATGTTTATTACTTTGAAATAAACCTCCTAAATAAAATTATTTGAACAATAGAATGTTAAAATAACTTAGCTTGTTTCTCCTTCTTGTTTTTTGTTTTTTTTTTTTAAATCTAAACCAATTGAGAATTTTTAAGAAACATGTAATATCAGAATAAGTTAAAAATAAAGACAAATATCTGGGGAGCTGAGGTTATCTTGAGGCTTTTTTTCCCAAAAGTAGAGTGCCAGTACAGGCTTCCTATTAGAGTTGAACTGGGTGCAGGACATCTGCTCGGACTTATTTATACAATAACTGTGAAACCACTATTTATAAAATACTGGGATGTTATTTGTGAAAATGTGATTTAATAATGCTTTTTGTGTGTATGTGAAGGAGAAAAGGGACTTTATGATTTTTTAAAAAAAGTTCTGAGTTTAAGAAATGTGCAACTGATCCCTGCTGTCCACAGAGCCCACAGTGCAGAGTGAGTCCTGCTCCTCATCACTCTGCTCCTTAGCTCCAGCCCTGAGCTGAAGGCAGCTCTCTGTGAGTAAAAGGAGCTGCAGAGCCCTCTGCTCCTGTCACCTCTGCTCTGCTCCAGGGCCACTTGTAGCAGTGTGGTGGAGCACAAAACAGATCTGTGCCAAGGGGAAGGGTGCAGTCACCATCCCAGAAATGTGCAGCTGTGGCACTTGGGGATGTGGGTTGGTGGTGAGCGTGGTGCTGGTGCTGGGCTAGCAGCTGGACTCCATCCTAAAGGTCTTTTCCACCCTTAATTCTTAAGGTTGGCAGCTGGACTCCATCTTACAGGTCTTTTCCACCCTTAGTTCTGTGATTCCATGAAAGACTCAGTAACTTCCTGCCCTAATCCAGACTGAAACTGGACTCTACTCCAGAAATAGTTGGATGTAATTAAAGCTCTGTCAATCAATAATACTGCCATGACCTTGTCTGCACTGTGGGCTCCTTTACATGTCAACCTTTGTCTCATTCTTTGGCACCTCAGACTTCCTCAGCCTGCACTGGATGTCTTGGAAAGTTTTGTTACATCAGGAGAGGAAGTTTTTAGTGTTACACTTTCCTTGTTTTGTCATTTCGCTGTTTCTTTGCACCCCACTTCTGATACACTGGGAGGAGGAGCAGGGCTGTGGGATGCAATGGTAGTAAAGACTCCCAGGCTTCACAAACCCCTTTCTGGAGGCTGAATGCTGTTGTGTGTTTCAGGGAGCTGCAGATTTCCAGGCTCTGCTGATGGAGAAGGAGACCCTGCTGGCAGAGCTGCGCTCAGAGAACCTCAGCAAGGACGCTGAGAACCGCAGGCTGCAGAGAATCATCAAAGTCACTGGGCAGGAGCTGAGTGATCTCAATTTGGAAAGAGAGAAAATGGAGAAGGAGCTGGATGAAGCACAGCTGCAGAAGAGCAGAAGTGACAAAACCATTAATGTTATTATCACGTTTTTGCTTTATTTCTTACTCTAGAAATCATTCAGTGCTTTTGCAGGTCCTTTTCTAACAAAATTAGGTTTTTAATTTAAATAAGTTCTGGGAAGGAAATGCCTGACACTGCCTAATGCTGTGTGTGAAGATTGAGGAAAATTTTGGCACATAATCTGCACAGAGTAATATTTTAAATATAATTTTGATAGTTAGGTCCTAGGAAAAAAAAACATTAACTTTTAAAAGTGGTAAATGGTTACTGTTGATCCAGTTTTTCTGGTGGGAGAATCTGAACATCAGGATGATGTATGTTTACATTTCTGCCATATTTTTCTTGTTGCATGTCTATAGATTATCTTAAATTTCACTACTTAAACTTTCTTCTAATTGTGACCTGGAGCCAAACCTCAGCCTGCTCTCTGCTCTCCTAGCAGGGTCACTGTAAAGGCTGTATATTAAATAACCTCTGCTCGTAAAAGACCCAAAGCACAGGATTAATTGATCACAGTTTAACATAAAAAATGAGGTGCTGTTCATTAATTCTGCTGCTTCATATTCTCTTGAGGGTTTTTACCTTGCTGTGGGCATTCAGATGAGCTCTCCTGCTCCCAGCACTCACAGCTGATGCAACAAAGTGAATGACCGAGTTTCTCCTTTTCTTCATTTGGAAAAAAGGATGCACCTTCTGCTGAGGCTTTGACACAAACCACTTCTCACCTGAATGCTTTGTCATGTGGATTTTGTTAAAGTCTTTTCACCATTGCTTCCAGGAGGGCAGCATTTGCATAATGAGCAGAGTCCTGCTTGCATCCACAGTCTGATCCTCCTCAGTTAGGGATTAGTCTCCTGCTATATGAAATTACATAAAAGATTTAATGAGCCTGTCTTTATTCACTAGGTGTTTTGGTTCCATTATTAAATAAGGACCTTAATAAAGCAGGGAGATGTGGAAATTGCTGCTCCTGCACTATTCCTATAAACCAGCAGAGGGGTCTCTTTACCTGCAAATAAATGAAGTTCTTCTCCCCCTCCTACTCCCAATTTAAAGCATTTTTGTTTGATTGTCAACTGTGGTTTGGCTGCCATCACAAAATCTCTATCTTTGGTGTGCTTTGAGATTTCTTTGGGGTGTTGAGGTTAAGGAGAGCGAGAACAGATCGCTGCTGTCAGTGAAACAGCCACAAAGAACATTTATTGATTTGAAGTATTTTATATTTAACTGTCTTCTCTATTCAGATTTTTTTTTTCATCTCTCAGGGCAGCTAGAATATAACTGTACAGGAAAGACAGGAAAAATAGGACTGAGGAGGGAGTTGCTAGGGGATTTGAAGTTAGCTGGATTACAGAAGCCCTGTTTGACTCCATTATGTCCAAGTTTTTCATGTAAATGATGAGCTCCTCGGGGAAAAGCATTCCTGCCAAAAGATGAGCAGTCTTATAAAAATTATATCCCTAACCTATTTCCTACTCCTTGCAGAACAGCTGCTTCAATTTCAGAGCTGCAAGTACATTGGATAGAACCACATTGCCTGTGAAGTGTTGCCCATTAAGTAGTAGATATGTGGGAGTTAAACAATATGCTGTGAGATTTTGCTCTTTGACAAATAGGAGGCTGCTTCGGTGATCTGCTGCAAACTTTTTATGAGACAGCCTTAAAAACTCAGTTCTATTTATGCTCCAAGATGCCTATTCATCAGTGTTTCTATTTTGTTGGAATAAAGTTAGCAAAAAAAGTGTATAAACTGTAGAAAATGCCCTCAATCTCTGTAATGAACTGCTGCCCTAGCTCTTCACTCATTCACAGGGAAATTTGCAGTGACTTTCCATGTACTGTAATTGAGGTAATGCTAAATTTTGCATATATTCATTAAAAATCCCCAAACAACCCTCCTAAAATGTATTTCTGGGCCTGCTGTAAACCCAGTTTGTCTGGACATGAATTGGGCATTACTGTCCTGGAAAAGAAGAAGGTGAAACTAAATCAAATAAGATTGTTACACGTGAGCTGGTCATCCAGATCACAGATTTAGTCCAATTTTAGGAGTTTCCTGTATTAATGGGTTTAGATGTTCTTGAACCATGTTCCTGCCTTAGGGTGGGCAACTTTAAAAGGCATCTGAAAGAGCTTTTAAAGCTCTTTCTGTTCTGTGCTTTCCAAATAAGCATCACTATCAAGATGCTGTTTAACATCATTTAAAGCTCTTTGGAACAAGAAATTTTGGACTTCTATTTTTACACACTATTGGTGAGGAATAAACATCTCATCCTTGATGTTGTTCATGGCTGTGATGGTGCTGTGTCTGTAACAGGGCTGGAATGCTTCTTCCTTGAGAAGTTTGTTCAAATTTACATGACTAAACACTTCACATTCTCTCTCCAGGCCTAAATGTAGACAGTTCAAGTGTATTTACTAGATATTCATATTTGATCAGTTGGTTGGGGAAATGCATAATAACTCATTAGGCAGAATTTATTATTTAGTCTTCCTAGCTGTAGTTTAGCCTGAGAGGAAGATTTTGGAGCTTCACAACTTAATTATTCACCAAACTGGTTTTCATCTGACAAGGAGGGGGAGGCATCTGCTCCAGTCTTCTATATTAAGAGTGTTTCACATTCATTTTTCTTAGTTCAGCTATCATTAATCATAGGAAAGTCTCTTGGGGAAAAGGTTGGCAGGGAGAATTGCAAAGTTTATGTTCTGAGAGCTGTAGGTACTGTATTACCCTTGCTAGTCAATGGATAGAAACCAATAGATTTTCTCCCAGACAATTTGAGTGGTCAATGAGTTCAAACAAGCTGCTACAGTGATGGATAGTTTGGTGTGTTACACAATTCCAGCTCATGCAAAGAAGGTAATTTTCAGTCTCACCTTTAGCTTGCCTTGGGAAGGATTTAGGGAGTTCTGGGGGTAGAAATAGGAGAGGCAAAGTTATGAACAAATTGGAAATTTCACACAGGCTGTTCTGCTTTATCCACAATTACATCCCTTGTCAGTCCAGTTCTGCCCATAAACCTGGCCATTACTGAGTTCTGCTGTTTTAGGGCAGAATTCTGGTTTCTGCACCTGGCAGGTGCTGTGCACCAGGAGCACTGAGATGAGATAACAGGTTGTTGCAGCAGCATCTTTCTAACTCTGCATGTCTGTCATCTCCAAGCTGCTTCTGGTTTTCACTAAGAGTCACAGTGTTGGTCACTTGAAGTTGCAGGCCGGATGAAAAGTCCCCTGAAGTTTAATTGCAGGTAATGTGTCAGTTCAAGGCACTCAGTAACATGATAGCATAAAAATAACATTTAAAAAAGCCCAAGGAGTGACCTTTGTAGCACAGGGAATGTGATAACACTGCTGTTGATCCTTTGCTTCCAATTGCAGTGCTGTGTGGGAATAGGTTTAATGTGACCCACTTGAAGAGTTCCACAACTTGGAGCCAAAAGCCTTTGCAATTATCAGAGCTTCCCACTGCAGTTTGTATTTATAGGCAGCAGTTAGGGAAAAACAGGAACATATTGGAGAGTTTGGGTATCTAGACAAAACTTGGACCTGATTCTGCTGTTCTTCAGTTTTCTTAGTCAAGCAAGTGGTTCTTTTGCTCCTGAAAAAAATAATTTTGTAGAACTGAGGGTCAGGGTGTAATCATTCTTTGAATAACATTTGAGGGGATTTTGGGAGCTGTTAGGTGTTTCTTAGCTGAATCCTGGAGATGAAGCTAAAATGAAGAAAGTAAACCAAAAGGCTTTGTAAATGACATTTTGCATTTAATGTGCAAAATAAACAGAAATAAAACAGTGAAGTAATAAAATGATGTTAAGGATTTGATGTGAACCTGCATGAAGCAAGGTAATTAAGTCAAGGAAAGGACATAAAACAGTTTGTAAAGAGGCTACAATTAAAATGTCACTAGTGCTATTTCTTTGGACTTAGAATAAGAAACAACTATTAAATTTTAAAGCCCTGTGGAGGTAAAAATAAAGTTTATAAGTGACTACCATATGTGCAAACTATTTAAAGGGCTCATGCTACTTCACAAATGGGCCCTTTTGGGGAATAAATAGCAAACATTTATTTGAAGATGTAGGCTGTGTTACCTGGTTCTTTGGGTCTGAACAGAAGTTTAGATAGTATAAAGTCTCCTGCAAGTTTTAATTGTTTAATTTTAGGTAACAGCTCCTGTGTTACAAGTTTCTACCTCTCTTTCTTCTACACAATCTGTGCAGTAGAGGAAAAGTTTATAAAATGAGGTTGGTGTCTCCTTCAGCTGACAGTGTTGAAACTCCCCAGCCAACCAGCAAAAATGTTGGAAGTGACCCAAAACAGTGGTGGTGGGAGAGAAGGTGGAAGGACAGAGAAGCCAAGTTGGAAATTTTTTTACTGCCCTGTGCTCTTAAATGTTTTCCATTCTATCTGTGAGCTGGCTATAAATCCATGCTAACAATCTCATATATTCACATAGATGCAGTGATTGTCCTGGTGCCTAGCAGAGTATCAGGAACAGGAATTGTTTGATGTTACTTCTTGGGAGCCAAGGCTTTGTCAGGTGGCCAGACTTTGAAAGCCCATGGAGAGCTGTGGATTTTCAGCTGGAATGGGACAGATCTGTGGGGCTGCAGAGGAGAGCTGGGGTTGTGCTTGGTGCAGCTTAGGACCTGCTGCTCCTCCATTGCAGCATTCCATGTTGGTCCTAACAGAGTCCTTGGGACTTGCTGCTGTGTAGAAGCTGTTGCAAGAGATTGTTCTTGTGGTTTAGGAGCAGAATGTCCACATTTCGCTCCTGGGAAGCTAAGATGTAGAACAAATACAGCTAGTCTTGGAGCTGCAGGAAGTAATTAGCGGAGCCAGAGTCAAGATCAAGTTCTGTTCATCCCTTCTGATCATGAGCTTGACCTGGTTGGTCATTTGAAGTTTGTGTTCTTGTCAGAAGAAAAAAGTTTTTAACATTTCTGACCTTTTGTTTGATGCCAGAGTAACCAGTGTGCAACAATTTTCATGGTGTGATGAGAAAAAAGGCAAATGACAAACTGAATCACCTGTAAGCAATTTTCTCCTTTTTCTAGCCAGAGAGTAAATTGACTCAGAAATGAATGTTCATTCTGACAACATCTCTGTGCATAATATTCCCAACAGCCTTGTAGAACAGCCATTTTGTATGAAAAGCATTTAAACAACAACCTAGATTTATGGAAGAAAATACTGACATCTCATTTGAAAGTTGTTCTTTCTTTAATTGTATTCATTTATGCCAAGAGAAAGTGGCTTCAGTACATTCTTCAGTGACAGTGTGGGTTGTTAGTCTTAAACTTTCTTTAAAGCTGATTTGCTGCATATTCAGTTTTATTTTTTTTTGTAGGACCTTAGAAATCAACTAGAGAAATTACATGGTGAAATGACTGAGAAAGAAAAAGCAGTTGAACACCATTACAATATTCTTTTGAGTGAAAGCAATCAGAAACTGCAGAGCCAAGAACTTGTTATAAGGCAGCTGACAGACAGTGTCAATCACAAGGATCTGCTGCTTGAGGTAGGTAGACTTACTCTGAAATGAAAAATGGAAAGTTATCATTTGATTTTGTGTGGGGAATTATTACAAAATCAAGTTTGTAGTTGGAGTTATTGTTGATTTTGAAGATAATCCTTCACTTCTCATAATACTGTATTTGCAGAACAGGCCTGTAATTACAGAGTGTGTGACATTCCCCAGGATTTCTTGTTAGGGTTTTGTGAAGCGTGTGGACAGAGGGGGAAGAAAGCTTTACTAATACTTATGTAGGATTGTCACTGTTGTAAAAGCTCTGAAGTGCTCATGATTTTCAGTTTATTGTGCACAAAGTGGAAATTGATGAATAGATGCTGAAATATTTTATCTCCTTTTCTGGGAGCCCCAAGTGTCCTGTATGGGAATTTTCCTGCCTGAATGGCAACAGGACCCTGCTCAGTTTTCACAGAGTAAAAATTAGAGATGGTATTCAGCAATGCAGAGAGGAGATGAGGTTGCTCTGTACCTGGAGACAAAGGTGCATGCCTTGACTTCATTTTTTAATACTGAAAAGGTTGCATAGGTGGGGAAAGCTTCTTTGTATCATTTTATTTCACTTCTGATATCTTAAATTGAGCTGTTTTTGCAAGGTGTGTAAATAACATGTTCCAGGTCATCCTTGGATATTCTTCAGAACTTTGTTAGGTTTTGTGTTTTGCAGTTTCAAATTAGACTAAATTTTGTAAAACTACTTGTTTTCTTTTGTTAGAGACTTGATGGATCAGTTAAAGAAAAGGATGCAGAGCTGCAGGAGCTCCAGAATAAGTGCAAGAACCTTTTAAGAGCTAATGAAGAACTTGAACTGAAAAATGAGGGTTTAGTGAAGGAGAAATGTGCTGCACAGACTCAACAGTCAATTATCAAGATAGTCAGAGAGCTGGAGGTGAGTTTTGCATAACTGATCATTTGCAGGTAAGTACCTGAACTTCAAATTGAAGAGAATTTTGACTTTGGCTTCAAAGCTGTGGACTGATATATGTTGTAATTCACCATGTTATGTGCTCTGATGAATTTATATGGCATCACTAAATTCCCTGCTTTCAGATGTTTTGCCTGCCATAAAGAGGTGGAGTTTTTTTGGTGGTTAGGGCAGCCATAATTCACTGAGTGGGAGGATATCTGCATTTCTGGAGAGAGGTGCAGAGAGGAGTTTGTGTACTTTGGATAGATAAGGGGAAAGATTGCACAAAGCTGGTGCCCACAGGAGATAAATGGAATGTGAGGATAAATACAGGTAGGAGTGAAAACATGTCCAGGGCAAGAAGAAAACTGCTTTAAAGCAAAGAAGAATTTGTGCAGAAAAATAGATATATTTAAAAAGGATGAGCAATATGTGCCCATTACTGTATTTGATGCCATGAATTGAAAAGATTTGTACCTGAAGTGAGAGGTCAAAATTCAAAATTTTAGTTTTAGAAGTACTTCCTTCTCTCTTTACCTTCTGTTCTAGCAAAAAAAAAAAAGTCAGGTACTGTTAAATTTTTGAATCACTGCCTGACTCCATCAGTGCATCATGGTGTACAGATCATTGAACAAATGAGCTGCTTTTGAAGGTACATTTCTTGTCTCTTTTTGTGTTGTTTGCAGCCTGATGTGTCAAGGTTTCTAAAAGCATCAGGCAAGGTTAAAATAATTAGACTGGTACACAGTAATGGTGGAGAAAGCTTTTTCATTTCTTTGATAATATGTCAGTCATTAACAAGACTTTCTCAAGGAAGCTCAGAACAAAGGGAGCAAATGGCAAAGGAAACATAAGTGCAGTGTTTGGGTCACATTCTGAGCAGTGTGGTGGTGAGATGATGAATGTGATGGGCACTGTAATTAACCATGGGAGGGACAAGAACGTGTGGAGTCCTGGTGGTGTGACCAGCTCAGAGAAAAGGAGCTGCAGCCCTGTTTGCCTGGGCAGCAGTGAAGGTTTGTGCCAGTGATGTGAATGTGCAGACACAGAAAATGGTCTGGGAAAGGCTGGGGAGAAATTCCACTTGTGCACAACAAACTGCAGTGCATGCACCTCACTTCTGTCACAAAGGGACCTGGGGTGGAAAATCACAGGGAATTAATGGAAATCAAACAGTGAGTTGCCTGTGTAGCCCTCCCTCTGTTCAGGTGGGTAACCAGGGCAGGAGCAGTGCAGGAAATCACCCAGACCCACCTTCTAATCACAGCCCATTCTCTGCTCCGTGCACTCAGTGACTGAACAATAGCTAATCACAGCCCATTGTCCTCTCAGCTCAACCTCTGTGTCACCTATCTCCTGCAAGGACCCACTTGGGCATGTTAATCAGCAGTTTTTGGACACAGATTAGCCAGAGCTCTGCTCTCATTGGCTGCCTGCCACTCTTGGATGGGTTTGCTGTGCTGCACTGACTCTCAACAAACCCACAGCTGGATCCTCCCCACCAGAGGGGACAGAAACCAGGCTCTTCAGCCTCACTGAGCTTTTAAAGTTGAAGGAATTGATTGGAGAGATACAGAACTTTTCTTTCTTTCAGCAGATCTTTGTAGTTTATTTTAATGTATTGATAAATTTTAAAGCAACCAACATCCAGAGCTTTGCAGGATGCCTTGGCCAGGCCAGGAAATATAAATTACAGGTTCTAGTTTTGGAGTTTGGATTTTTGAGCCACTGTCATGGTCTAGAGACAGTGAGTGAGGGCATTGATAATTAGGGGAGTTTGACAACTTCTGACTTGGGGATCTCTGAAGTCTGAGTTAAATGTGTTTTGCAGACAAGGAATTTAGAAATTGGAAGAAATGACCAAATTCTAGTGATGGATGAATGGATGGATCATTGAGGAGGTATAGCTAATATCCTTCTCTCAGTCATTTATCCTTTAACCTTCAGAGATTTTGAAATGATCCTGAGGGTTGTTGGAACATTCAGTGAGGTAACCAGATATTCATGTGACATTGCCAATAAGTTATTTATTGTGGGGGGTATAAACCTTTTACTTTCATTGCTTACAATCTAAGGAACCTTTAATGAAAATAAGTTATGTTTTCCACCACTGCTGCTTAGGAATAGTATTTCAGACTTAAATATAGACTTTAACATATTAGATTGCCTCCTTTCACGGGAATATAAATCCTTCACTGCAATATGGTCCTGGATGTCTTGCAGCTATCTCCTCTAACACATTTTCCCTCACACCATGTGTCAAGAGGTTTAATGTTTCATTAACTCCCACAGCATTACAGTCTATTTAAGTTACAGAGCTGCCTTATGTTTTGTGTACCGTCGGGGAGTTGATTGAAATAATTCACTCCTACGTGTTATTTAGAAATGACAGTAATAATGTACAAAAAAAAAGGGACGTTCATGCTGCAAATCCTCATCCTTAATATGCATGAAAGATTCTGAAAAAATCAGGAACACATCCTCGTGATTTTGCTAACCTTTACCCAGGTAGTTGAATTTAGAATTTAATAATTTGTGTATAGCCTGTGACATTTGGAATTAAGAAACAGCTCGTGTCTCCTGTTAGGCAGAAAGAGTTAGGAGTATTTCATGAGGTTACTGAGATTTTGGTACAAATGGAGAACCCAACACGTGAATCCTAAAAGGAACAGGGTTTGTGTGTGGCTCTGATTTGTTCATGCAGCAGCCATTCCTTCCCTCATTTGTGCTCACTAACTCTGCACAATGACAGTGCTCTGCCAGGGCTTCAGAAAGAGCTTTAATTAGGGTAGAATTCTGTAGTGTCTTCAGTAATAATTGCAAGGTTTGCATCAGACATATGGAGGAGTTCACTAGAACTTTTAACAGACTGTGAAACAACTAAATTAAGTAAAAAGATTAATTCTTTCCTGTTGCTTTCTACGTCATTGGTCAGTGTTTGTGATCAAACTTCTCCAACTTAAATTACAACCCATGTATTTCTTGCTTAATGTCTGTTCTTGAAAGGCTGAGATTCCAGCATGTTGATAAGACTCCTTAATTTAGGCTGCAAGATGTACTTTTAAACTTTTTTTTTCATGAGATTATTTTATTACTGGCCTCTGGATCACCCACCTCCATCTGTTTTTGTGTTTCTCTGTGCTCAGTCAGCAGCTTTGCTGGGAGCTCTTCCTCTGCTCATCTAGATAATAAATTAGATGTGAAGCTCAGGATTTTTCACTTTGATACAGAATAGTATTTAATGTCTAAATTGCACTAGAACCTGGAAATGTCTCTTAGATGCAGCCTTTAGGTACTGTTAAATTTTTGAATCGCTGCCTGACTCCATCAGTGCATCATGGTGGACAGATCATTGAACAAATGGGCTGCCTTTGAAAGGTACATTTCCTGCCTCTTTTTATGTTGTTTGCAGCCTGGTGTATCAAGGTTTCTAAAAGCATCAGGCAAAGTTAAAATAATTAGACTGGTACACAGTAGTGGTGCAGAAAGCTTTTTCATTACTTTAATGATGGGACTTTCTCAAGGAAGATGATGGCAGCTGAACGTGGAGCTCCTGTCCCAAGGCAAGGTCACTCCTTCAGAGACCCTGGAGCATCAGTGGTGGGAGCTGCAGCAGGACCTGTCAGGCAGGTTCCCTTAACTGGAGTCACCTGAGCACAGCTTGATTACACTTGCAAAACATTATTTAACATGCTTGCTGGCATATTGTGAAGTAAGAGTGTAAATAATTAAAAGTAAACACCGGTTGTCCTTGCTTTTGTGCTGTTTACTTTGCAGAACACTGAATTGTTCAAATTAGCAGTCTTTGCATCTTTAGTGTCAACTAACGAGATTCTATTGTAGCTGAATTTTTTTTGGTTGCAATTTCCTCCTTAGGAATTGCAGTTGGAATAATAACAGCTGCTTAAAACTCCTGGGTGTAGGTTTCTTCCTTGTTAATGATCTGTTCACTAATGATTTAGTATCTCTTAAGAGTTCCCTTAGCTGAAATTCTCCCTTAGCTGTGGCACCTTTTTTGTTCCTCCTTTCAGTTTTCAGTCAAAATAGAAAATAGAGAGAACCAAAAATTCTTTAACAAGAGGCAGAATTTGTCTCTGATATTAATACATCTAAATTTGCTATAATATCCCAGTTATTTTCTCTTTGGAAATGACTGATATCTTAGATACTTTTACATAGTAAGTGCAAGAAAATACTCCATTAAATAGATGCATTTTTTGCTTCCTGCTGAAAAAGTGACTCTCTGGTTGTTTTGGAGTGAAAAAGTCTGGGGAAATTAGTGGATCCTTACTGAGAATGTACCATAAGAGTTTATGTTTATTCTTATAATAATAATATTATCCTTTCTGTGAGTAAGACTGCAGATAAACCATTTTCTTCACACAAATGAAGCAGCAGCTTGTAGTGTGCAGAAAACTGACTTATGGAGTATCTGATATGTTCATCCTTTATTTGGGGCTCAATATAATCCTTCTTGTGCAGAGCTGGAACAGAATTTGATGGATCTCCTCACCCCAAAAAAGCCAGTTTTATCCAGAACCCAAAGAGGACTTGTTCTAAAATGTGTGCTTGGAGCTTTGGCTTGCTTGCTCCCCTTCCCCTCCTCTGGGTTAGCTGCCAGCCAGGTTGTTCCCGTTGTGGGAACCTTGGGAGTGAGGATGCTTTTGTTGGGGATGGGGGAAACTTCTGAGGCTGTGAGAGAAGTGCTGGGGCACTGCTGAGGTGTGTGATCCACTCATGGTGGGTGCCCAGTGAGCACTCTTTGCCTCCCTCAATAACAGCTGGATTCAAGGACAGTGAGTGGTTCTCAGATCCCTGTTGGTGATCCTGTTCAGAAAATTGGGGTTTCAGCTGCTTCCACAAGTGCTTCAGGACACCAGCACACACATGGGCACAGACATGAAAATCACATTGTAAACACAGGATGTTCTTCTTTTCATTCAGGAAAATAAAGAAGCTGAATATGAGAGGCTGATCCTGGCTTTAAGGAAAGAACAGAATATTTATTCTACTCTAGTGAAGACCTTCAAGGAGTCAGATAGGTAAGTGCTTCTGCTTTGGGGGATAATCTGAACTCAAAGGGCAAAAGTCAGAAGTTGTAAAAAAATGTGCAGCTTTACTGGAGATTAGTTTGTTCTGGCCAGTTGTTTATAAGCTCTCTGTGGTAGTCTCTAAAGAGAAATATTTATGTAAGTGAGTTTCTATTATCTAAATTACTTAAAATGTTTCTTTTTAGATTGGAATCTCAAATGAGCCCTGTTTCCATTTATGTACCAAAGTAAGCAGCTGGATTTTCCATACTTAGGTCTTTTGTTTTTGCATCTGTTGTAAAACCAAATTTCAGTGAACTTTTGGGCACTGGACAATTTGCCATTTTTTACTCCGAAAATACAGATAATGCTTATCTTAAAAGTGACACTGTGAGAATTTTCATGAGAATATAAATATGCAAGATTTGGGAGAAGGTTAAACAAAACAGCGTAATTGAAGTTTGCACAGTACACTTTCAGTGCAAAGCATTGAAAAGGGTGGCAGGACCAAGTGGTTTTTAACCTTTTAAAATCAAAGAACCCAACAATTCAGAAAGAAATCTGCAGCCTACTCTGTATGCTGTTATTGCTTGGCAGTTGAGGAGGAAATGTTATCATAAAGAAAATTCTTAGTCTGTAGACAAATGAAATTGAAATGTTTTATAAATAATTTACTGCTATAATTGCAAATTTCTTAATGAAGTATTTAAAACATTTGACAGCCAGCTCCTGAAAGCAATGGCTTATACCTGCCAGCTTTGGGGGAATGTTTATTTATATTTTGCAGTTATTTTATAGACCACTGTAGTTTGGAAACCATAAAGAGAAGTGGCACTAGACTAGATGAGATCTGTGTGTGAGTTAAACACTTAGCAGCAATGCCAGCTTGTGCTTGGCCACAGCTCAGGACCTGCTTTAGATACTAGAAAAAATAATGAAAAATAATTTTAGCAGTCAGCTGATGGAGATTATTTCTGATTTCATATGAAGAGTGGGACTTGGCAGTGGCTCCTGCTCTGTGGGCAGGGAGAGGCTCCACAGTCTGTACAGCAATGACAGCAAAGCTCTGAATCTGGCTGTTCTAGGATTCTTTTCAAATAAGCAAACCCAGAACTGCAGGTGTAATCACTGGGATTTTGATATGAGCTTCTGTAGGATCAGGATCATTACTCCTGATCCCTGATGCGGGATTTTGAGTGCTGTGTCCAGTCCTGGGCCCTCATTTTGGGAAGGATGTTGAGATGAGAGCATCCAGAGGGGGCAACGAGGCTGGAGAGGGGCTGGGAACACAAACCCTGTGAGGAACCCCTGAGGGAGCTGGGGGTGCTCAGCCTGCAGAAAAGGAGACTCAGGGGTGACCTTATCAATCTCTACACCTTCCTGAAGGGTAGTTGTACTCAGCTGGGGCTGGGCTCTTTCTCCAGCAGCACTGACACAGCCAGAGCACACAGCCTCAAGCTGCACCAAGGGAAATTCAGGTTGGATATCAGGAAAAAGTTTTTCACAGAAAGGGTGATAAAGTTCTGGAGTGGCTGCCCAGGGAGGTGCTGGAGTCCCCATCCCTGGGTGTGTTTAACAAAGCCTGGATGCGGCGCTGGGTGCCAGGGTTGAGTTGAGGTGTCAGGGAACAGGTTGGACTCGATCTTGAAGGTCTCTTCCAACCTGAGAATTCTGTGGTTTTGTGATTTTAGAGTGCATGGAGCAGTCAGTGCCTGTTGTGCCACAACAGCAGAGGATGCACAGTGAGCTAGGGCTTGGAGCTGCTCTTTTTCCTCCATCTCCCAGTTTTAGGGGTTGGAACATGCTGGAAAATTCATCAAGGCTTGAATCCCAGACTTCTGGGGAATGGGTAAACAAGCCCTGCAGATACACAGATGAGGAAGCTGGGTTTAATTGCCATCAGCACTGACATGGATTTTGGGCAAACATCTGTTTTCTTGCTGACATCTTCTTTTAGGCAGTATTTATTTTAAGCAACCTGGGTGGTTATTTTTCAAAATGAATTACTGGATGTCAGGACCAAGACATTCCTTCTCTCTCCAAGAGGGGAATCAGGGCTTGTTCTTATAAAACCTTTAACTCATGGAAAGGAGAAAATGTGCTTACCTGGCTTCTAGTCATGTGTTGGTTTGGTTTTACTCTTAATCTTTTTTTGCTGAGCATTTAAGAGAGCTCTCACTTCAAAGAAGCTCTTGTATGAGGAAGAATTGTTTAAAGCAATAGTTTCTTGTGCGGGAAGCCCTGACAACAGCACACTTGTCAGGAGACAGACTGAGAGGCTTTTCATACTTGCAGCCTTTTAATTAATGTGCATCTGCAATACTGTGTTATTCTCATGCAAGTATGATGTGCTCTGTGCTCCTGTACAGTCTCCCATCAGGTGGATTGAAAATTTTTTTTAAAGATCCCTGAATTCTCTGTCATTTAGTGCAGTGGCTTGGAAATTCTGCAGCAGCTTAATTTATCTTAAAACACTAAGTGAGGTAAATGCAAAAATAAATAATACAAAGAATTCAGTAACAGCTTCTTATTTATTTTTTATTAAATCAAATTTATTTCAATTTATTGCAATTTCAGGTTGGTTTATATTCAGCATTTAAATTTTTTTACAGATTGATCAGAACTGCCTTGTTGGTGTAGTTGAAGGGTGTGGGAAGATGTAGCAAGGGGCAGCTGATGCTGAAGAGCTTCAGTAGCAAAGTTGCTTAAAAATTAATTCACCTCAAAAATTATAAATTCTAAGTTTGAACATTTATTCCTCACTGTGGTAACTGAGACAATTGAGACAATTTAGAACTCAAGGGATCTTTTTACAGACTGTGGATAAATGAAGAAATAAAACAGTTAGTTATGTCTGGGTCCTATTTTCAATGGAACAGAAGCTTTTGATATTTTTCCTAAGTGCAGGATTAGATTATCTGGTGGAGCTCTGTGGCAAGGGAACAAAGTTTCCATGGTCACCACATAATGGAATACACAAAGCCATCAGCATTATGTGATAATGATATTTTTCTGGCACAGTTTTTAGAAGATAGTAATTTAGATTTTCCTTAAAAAGAACTGCTCAGAAAGAGGCTGGTGGAAGAGCTCTGTCATGGGGAAGCTGATTTAGGCAGCAGAGCCCAAAAGAGCAGGAAAATGCTGTGTATGTAAACATTTAATCTCCTCTTTCTATGTAGGGATTTGTTTGTGCTTATGCATCAGAATGATGGAAGTGTGGGATGAAACCCAGCCATGGGGAATGGGGAATGGCTGCAAGCCTGAGTGGAGAAAAAACAGTGCACACCAAAATGTTTTGAGTTGAATCTCAGAGATTTATTTGTCCCTTTTTTTCCCCAGTATAAATAGCTTGCAAGTGGAACTGAACAACATTTTCATGTTGAGAAAACAACTGGAGGAAGATGTTTTAGGTAACAGGAATCTCCAGAAGATTTTACAAGATCAGATTAAGGACATGAAAAATCACAAAGGTTTGTATCTGTGCCCAGCCCAACCGTCCTCTAGCACAAAGGAAAAGTGGTTTTATTACAGTCAGTTTGCTGGCATGGAGATAAAATATTTGAGAGTAAAAAAAGGTGTGAAAATATTTCTTTTTGAAAGGTGCAAAAAGATTTCTTTTTGACTTTCTATACAGATGATTTGGTGGATTTGTAACAGAATGCCTTGGAGCAATCAGGGCACATACAGAGGGAGAGTTTCTCTCTTTCCATGCAGCAAATGTTAGAAATTCCATGGCAGTTCTACTGCAGGGATCATTTCATGCTGCCTGCAGCTTTGTACCCACAGAATTGACTGTTTTCCACAAAAATCAGAGATTCCTGCTTTGGAATCACCTGATGGCCATGGCATCACTTTCTGACCATGGGGTGTAATCACTTCCCAAGGAGTGGCTCAGGCACTGGTAACCTCCTCCTAACAGAAGTATTTCCAGAGAAAGAAAAAAAAAAAAATACCTAGAAGTTTTGTTACTTAGTAATTCAGAAAAAGTAGAGCTTTTAAATATAGCTTAGCTTCTGGCTTTTTTGCTGTATGTCTTGGGAGGTGTTTTTAGTATATTCTTAGATATAGAAAAGAATAATATAAGTGGGTATCATTAAATAGTTTACTGCATATGTACAAGATGTTTCTGTTTTATCCCATAGGGGATATATAAATAACAGTAAAGCCTGTTCACTTCCCCTTTCAACTTAGATTTTCAATTTTAGCATCACTTGACAGCTCTGATAAGTGACAAAAGGTAAACTTCAGCTGTTTCAGAGTTTCCAACCTCAAAAGCCCAGAGATAATCAACAACCAGGCTGGGCCAAAGGTTCTTGTGGATACTCCAGGGTTCTCAGGAGCTGTTCTGCTGAGGGTGAGGCTGGTGGGAATAAAGGCTGGAAAATTAGTAATGATTTGTGACTTTTTGGGTCTTTGCAGCAGCCACAGGATCAGTGTCAGAACTGGGAGAAGGATTTGCATGTCTCTTCTTTGTCCTAATTTAGTTATGCTTTCTCCCTATCTAATCAGATTTATTTCTAGAATTGTCTGCCATTTATATTGTAAATAAACAGGTGTTTATTGAAACATAAATAATTCCTGCAGTTATAGAGGCAATGAATAAGTAACTATTTTCAATCCAATTACTGCATTCTTTTGACCCAAAAGCAAAATAAGTTCATTAACTTTGTCTAACCTGGCATTTTTCCTTGAGACCTTGTTAAACTATAGTTAAAATAGAATAACTATTCATGCCTAACTTATCCTTCCTAAAAATTATTTCTAATTGTAGTGCTAAATATGTAAATTATAATTCAGAATAACATTCACAACTCATGCTGATAGCCACAGAAAATTCAGCAAGTCTGTGTGACAGAAGCACAAAGAAATATGAGGACAAATTTTTTTCAATTAAACAGAAAGCTTATTTTGGGAATGAAACATTCTGAGTGGCCTCCCACAGACTTACTGGAAGGTTCTTATTGGAAATGTCCTGTGCATTCTATGCTGTGTTTTCCTGCAAATGGAATTTCTGAAATAATGTCTGTCCTTGGCTGTTTTGGCAGATGAAACTCTATCTTTCTGTGGAGATCAAACATCTTATATGAGTATCTGTTTAGGAGAACAAGACCATTTAAGCCTTCAGATAGACCATCTGTCTCTGGAAGAACTTAAAAAAAAGGTATTGATCTTTTTCATTACTTACTGTTCCTAATGGCTTAATTCTGCTTTGTTTCTAGTTTCTGTGTCTCTCACAGAAACATTTTTTTAGATGCAGTTGGGTAGATCTGCAAGGATTTGAAGCTCCCATCTCTGTGGTTTGTGACCCACCTTTTATGAACTATTTAGACTTTGTTACACCCATGGGCTTCAGAACCAGCTGAAGGCTGAGTGATTTCCAGCCAGGGTTTTGTGATCTTGGACACCTGGGCTCAAGGTTTTGACTCAGTACAAGTTTCAGCTTCATCTACATCATCTCCAAAGAAAGGTTTTGCCTTGAGCATCCCACAGTGTGTATTTCAAGTACTTTTATTAATCATGGAGGTGGTGGTGTCTATATTCTGTATAGCACACTCCACCCCAGGATTTGCAAATTTTTTGGTAAATAGGGCATGTTATAAAATAACCCTGAGGTGAATTCTCTATTCTGTGTAAGGAGAACTGAAATTCAGAGATGAAATATGCAGCCCAAACAATGAATCTGTATTGGAGTTCAGAAACTTCTCTTTCTCCTGATCCTGCACAGTGACATCTGATCCATGCACCAGTTCATGACAAGAAATAATTTTGAATATAGTTGGTTGGGAGTGAGCATAAGTGAAGTTTTTCTGTTTCTCAGGGACAGCTGAATTGTAGGCAGGTGCTCATGCTCTGGAGGTGGGTAGTCTGAAGGAAGGAAGTTTGTCTTACTTGGAACAGGTGTCCCTAAAAAAACCCCAGATTGAGTCCCAGTGCCATTCTGGGGTTTCACCACTTTTATCTCTGAGCATGTTCCTTCAGAAGGCTCAAGGACACTCAATAGCAAAAGTCATTTATAGGTAATTTCTTACTGGAACAAGGGTGTGACTGAAAGCTGACCTGGTTTTCCAAGTATATTAATTGGTCTGATAAAAAATTTCACTTTTTTCTCCAAACTTCTTGATACACTTCATGGCTTTGTGGCCATGAGAGTTTTGAACCCAACTGCCCAGTCAGATTCTGTGTCTGTGAAACTGCTCAGAATGAGATTGGCTTTTAAAGGGGCTTGGAGAAAGAAGAACATCTTGTTCCTGAATGCTGCTTCCTTCCAGTAATGCTGGTTTTTTTCTTGTATTAAATGTTTCTTCTCAGATCAGCTGTTGGTGTGAGTGCCCTCAGATTTGTCCTTGCTACTGAGTCCTGAAATTTGTTACCTAAACTTAATAAGAATGATACAGACTGTGAACTACAGTGATCCAAATGAAGGTCCCTTGAACACTAATTCACAAATACAGCCTCATGTTTCCATACCGAGGGAGATGAACACAGAGCAGATACACAAACCCAGTGCAGTTTGCATTTAGCTGGAGATTGATCTGCCATCATTTGTTTTCCCTCTAGTTTGGATGTTACCAGTTCTGCTTGTTCTTCCTTTGGTTGTTTAGGTTGCTGACCTGCTCCTGATGGTCAAAGAGCTGCAGTCAATTAATCAAGAGCTTAAGGCAAGACAGTCTGGGTGTTGTACAAAGGATTCTCAAGGAAAGGAAGCACTGGAAATACTAAACCACAGAGAGGTAGGTTTTCTGTTTTAGAGTCTGATCTCACATCCAATCTGCCTTTTGGAGTCGTTTACATCAGTGCAGGAGTGTAAAGCCCTTGGGGCTGAGGTTGCTAATTCCTTATAATAACTTTTTAAATTAATGATGTAAACAACTTTAACATGTTAGCATGACAGAGAAGCAGCTCAATGCAAGTGTTCAGTGATGTGTCAAGTTGATTTTAGGGAAGCAACATCCTCATTTAAATATTAATTGGGTCTGTGATCTGTTTGTTTTGTCAATTGAAAGGGAGGGAAATAGTTAACTTTACAAAGAAAGCAATATCTTAAAAAACATTTTAGTTATTCCTGAAAGTCTGTTTTTATTGCATAGTCATTCTCAGGTTGTGTCTAATTATTTAAGAGTTTCCTTCAGATCTCTGATGCATCTTCAAAATAGGAGGGTTCAGTGTAGACAAAACCCAAGGAATAGAACTTCAGCTCACTTAAACACATGGCTGGTTCTTCATAAAAAACAGAGAAGTGCCTGAAGAAGGGGCCAGCACTGTAGTGGGCTGCTGAGGGGTGCCAGGAAATAATTCCTGATGGGTGTTTCATTCATTTCCCCAAAGCTGGGACTGGTCTCAGCTGTGGGCAAAATCCTTGCACTGGGAGCATTTTGGGTGCTGGGTCCCCACATGTGTGTGTGAGTGGTGAAGGTTGTCCAGGAGGTTCTGGGTGACCCTTCCAGCTTGGAAAGTGTTACTTGAAATGTGGTAATTCAAACACTGGTAATTCAAACACTAGTAGTGTTTGTCTTTATGTTCCTTTGTGGCTTTTGCTTTCAGCTCCATCCTTGTGCAAAATGTATTGAAGAGGAAGGAAAAAATACAAAAGGAATGATGATAGTGCTGGTACTTTGTGTCTTGAATTCCTGAATTAAACTCAAAAGAGCAAGATTAGAAATAATTTGAATCAGTTCTGTGCAGGACTGGCTGATTCAAGAACTAGGACTGTGGAATTAATGTTTTTTTTCTGCAGAACTCAGGAAAAAAGCTCCTGTCTTTTCCTGGATGTGCTGCAGGTATACTGGGACAGTCACAAAATATTTTTGCTTCTTCAGTTTTAAGACACAGTCATGCTGTCTTTAATTAAAGTATATTTAAAATTAGAAACAGACCTTTAGGTGTGCCATGGTTTTATTGAAATAGTGAATTTATGTGTCAACGAGAGGTTTGGGAGAAGAGCTGGTGGATGATCCCTGTCCAGGTGCCTGCACTTTCCATAATTAACATTTTTAGCAGTTTGTCTCGTTATCCTGCAGAGGGCTCTGCATCCCCGTGGATGCCACAGTGAATTCCAAAGGAATTCCTGTCCTGTACAGGATTATGGTGACAGGATCCCCTCGACATGATAGATACATCCAGGGCTGCTCACTGAAGAAACTGCAGAATCAGATGTGAAATGACACAGAGTGAGGCTTCTAAAATATAAATAAACTTCAACGTTCTGGGAAAGGAAATAGGAAAGTTAAATATGGATTTTAATCAGTGTCAGAATGATTGTGGTACTATGGAGCTCAAAAATGAAAGGATCTGTAGTTAAAAGTTTTTAGTTCAAAAGCTATCAGGTGTGGCAATAAGGGGATATTGGGTTATGGGTGTCACAACAGTATGTTTTGAATATTAACAGCCACTCTCAAAAACCTCTTACTTTTTTTTTGTGTGTGTTTTTTAAGCTAGAATTTGTTGGCAGGTAGTGCTGAGGTGACACTGACATCTGTGTTATAACAGGAATTTGGTTCTGGGATCTTCCTCAGGTTCTTACAGTGCTCCCATCCTGCTTTTCCTTCCCAAAGGCAGAGCACAAATCAGGAACGTGCACATTCCTGACAGCCCCTTGTCCTCTGCTCCTTGGCTTCCTGCTCGTGCTGGGAGGGAGAAGGAGGAGAGGAAAAGGTTGTTTTTGTGCTGTCCTCTGAACATCTGCCTTCTCAGAGAGGAGCAGCCTCAGTGATTTCAGCCTTCAGGGCTCTGGGGAGCTTTGCAAACCAAGCACATCAGTGCTTCATTTAGGAGAAACATTCTCCTGGTTTTCAGTCTCCACGGAAATACTTGCAAACAGGCAGCTTATTTTTGGTAGAATTATCTTTCTGGCCTTAAGACACTTATTTTCTTTTAATATTTTGTTGCACATGAGGTCATATTCCTTGGAGTCCAGGATGTGTCAGCCTCTCAGACACAGGACCATAGTGCAGTGATTTATTGTCACTGTGTATTTACAACCTGTTGGTCTTATGCAGTAATTTCATTAATGAATCCTCACTTATTAAACCAAGTACTAGCCTGGGAAAAGCTGATACTAAATAATGCTGACCCATAAAATGTAGTTGAATTGCATGGATAAGTTGCATGTGCAAATAAGTTAATTTTTTATACACAAATGTAGGGTTTATCCTGAACCTGCAAAGGAAAGATTTGACCTAAATAGGGTTTTGAAAATAATAGTTAACATTATTGGACTTTTGGCATCCCATAATTACAACAAAAATTATTTTGTAATACATGCATTTGTTATATACCCTAAACCCCTCTGTGTCTTTCACCAGCTTTCAAATTGTCTTCACTCTGTGTTGTCCTACAGAACCAAGTCTGAGTGAAAATACCAAGATAACCCAAACATGACTTGGAAGTCAGTTTTCCATATAGATTCTACATGTTAAAGGCAAATATATTAATACTCTGCACCATCCAATTTGTGCCTTTTAAAATTCATACCTAAAACCATGAGCCTTGCTTATACTGCAAGGGGTTGGGAGATGAAAGGGATTTTCTCATTAATTTAGTATATATATGTATATTTTTATATACAGATACATATATATGTAGATATGTGTATATGTATATATTATATATATATATATGTATATTTTGTAATCTATATATATGTATTTATATATGCATACATTCAGTGCATACTCAGTTAAAAATTGAAAATCAAACCACATACATCCATTTAATTCCCAGTGTTCTGAGGAAGCAGAACTAACTCTGTCCCACACAGGTTGGGATCCTCTGTGCCAGGGCTGTGTCCTGCCCATGGATTGGGCATAATTAGAGTTTTCAGAGGTGCCACAGAGATGCTCCAAGGGCTGGAGCCCCTCTGGAGCCAGGCTGGGACACCTGGGGGTGTTCCCCTGGAGAAGAGAAGCTCCAGGGAGAGCTCAGAGCCCCTTCCAGGGCCTGAAGGGGCTCCAGGAGAGCTGGAGAGGGACTGGGGACAAGGTATGGAGGGACAGGACACAGGGAATGGCCTTAAGATGAAGGAGTGCAGGCTTAGTTGGGATATTAGGAAGAAATTCTTCCCTGGGAGGGTGCCCAGAGAAGCCTCTGGATCCCTGGAAGTGCTCAACAGCATCCAAAGGGGTTCTGCTCCTGCTCTCAGTGATGCTGATATCAGGGATTTGGGTGCTGCTCCTCAAAAAGCTGAATCCTCCTCCTCCTCTTTGCTCAGGCTGTGAGATGGGTTCTGTGGGGAACAGGGACTAAAAGATGATTTGGCAGCATTTGCTGCAAATGGGCAAATTCAGGCATAGACACAGCAGATTGTAACCTTCAGTGGCACAGTAAATCTTTCTAGTGTACAGCAAGCCACATGTGCTTAGTTTTAAAAGCATCTATTTCTTGGATGCTGGAGAAGAGCCTAAATTGTGTAGCAAATAAAAATAAATTCTGGAAATTGGAAAATAAAACAGGCAGAATGGGGACACGACTGAGGATGCAGAGCTTCTTTGCCATGAGAGGTTAAATGGTTTTTATATTTTCTATAAATTCTGAGGAGGAAGGGTTAAATAAAAATGAAGGAATATATAAGATGAAGTTTCACTTTATTTGATATGAGTCATTCCTGGGGTTTATATTAATTTTCTTTGATCTTGTTGAAGGAATCTAATTCAGTGTTTGTTACTTTGTATTACAGGCTTTTTTATTTTTCTTTTAAGACATATCACTGACTTATTTATGCACGTTTCATATCACAGTATTTTTTTTTTGTGCTACATTTTCACATCATTCCATACTTTGTGTAGTGTCTTGGAACACCAGAGAAGCCTGTGATGCAGCCTGAAGATGGTGACAATGACAAGAAGGTGCAGAACAGTCAGTTTTGTGAGAGGGTCAGTCAGGTAGGAGCATTTTGGGACAGTGCTGTCTTCTCTGCATGCCTTTAAAATGTCTTCATTCTCTCAGAGCATGAAGTATTTTGCAAACAAAACATACTTTTCTTGGTTTCTGATTTAATTTCAAGTAATTGTTATATTCTGGAAGCTTTTTTCCTGTATTTCTGGGCTGGTTTTGCATTCAAGATTGCTTTCATTGTTTTCTGTTTGAGTACTCATAGTCACCCTGAATGGGGATAACAGAGTCCCTTGAAATTGTGTTCCTTTACATCCACTCAGGTTGATCTCCTGCCTCCATTGCAGTCAGGCCTGGAGTACAAATTGTGTGAGATTCACTTGCTGTGATTGAGGCAAAAATCCTGTAGATCTTTAGGGTTGAAATGCTTGATAACTTGGTAAATGGTAAACTGCATTTTATACAACCAGGAATCTGCTGGCCTCTCAATCTAATCAATGTGAGATAAAGCATCATGCAATCATAAAATAACTCAGGTTGCAAACTGGTTTGTAATGTTGAAGGAGGATGATATTTTCCCCTATGAAATCTGTAATTTCTCTGTTTACCAGGTATGCCTTCAAGTATCTTTGGATTTTCCTTGTGAGGTGGATAAACAGGTAAGTGATGTATTCTAAAACTCTTTTGGCTCTTGTTGCTGATGGGAATTGTGCCCAGATGGGCCCAGATTGAGTTCTCATGTCATTGCTGCAGATTTTGATTGTTTAATTGGGGTTTGAATGGCTGTGGAGATCCCAGGTAGAAATCCCTTGGAATTTATATAACACGTCCATGCTGTTTTATACAGAAAGTTGGCAGCTTGTAAATGCTTCCAAGTTTTGTCCTGTCCCAGCCATCAGGGCTTGAATCTGGAGATCCCAGGACAGAATCTGCACTGTAAATACAAATGATTCAAAGCTGAGCTAATAAAATTGTTAGCTGCAGTCTGCAGGCAACATTCCAGAAGTTTCATGCCTCTTGTTAGATAAAGACCTTCAGGGAAATCTTCTCACTCCTTACTAAACAACTGATCCCTATGAATTAATCATATGAAATAGATGTTAATTAGTTTTTCTATTAATAAATAGTCAGCAAAATGTCTGTGGGTGCTTCTTAATGTAGATAAAGAGCATCAGGAATTACAGAACCTGATTACAGAAAGATTACAGCCCTGAATTTAATAGAACATTACATACCTGTGTAATAAGACAATGTTTGCAATTTTTTAACAGATAACTCCATCAGGCTATTCAGAGAGTTTCTGCAAAGACAGACATTATAGGAGTCCAATTAAGCCTCAATTTGAGCATGATACAACTGACAAACACTTGAGAACAGGAATGAGTGAACATGAAACAGGAGAGAACTTGCTCACATCTCCTCTAAGAGAAAATAGAACATCTGTGCTGGAATCTACGTGAGTATGAGGGATGTGCACTGCTTTTGACAGTATTTCTATTTGAGAGGAGAATAAGGTAATTTTGCTAAAGTGAATTTAGATAATGGCACTGTCTAATTTACCTGAGAGATTGGCAAGGCACCTTCAGAGCCATTTTAGTCTATCATGCAATTAAGTAATTAGGAAACATACTATCAGTAGAAATCCTTAAAAAAAAAATCCATGGCAAGAAAGAAACTCTGCAAAGTTACTGATCCAGGGAGCTTTAGTGCAGGCACTGATTGTTTCCAGGGTGAGGCCTAACAGAGTCAAAGGGCTTAGTTGACAGTAGCTGCTATTTTTCTTGAAAAAACCCAAAATATCTGAGAGCACAGGCCAGTGAAGAGTGGTGTGGTGGAAGGGACAATACTACTGTAAAAACAGTGTGTAAAAGGAGCTAAGGATGGAGGAATTGGGGTTGGTTTTACAAGGATCATTTTGAATGGATGGTGCTGCACACCTGGGCTGCCTGGACAGGGCTTTGCTGCTCTCAGTTTAGGGAGTTGGGGCCCTGTCCTGCACTTGACTAAAGGATTATTCCATGTGTAGGACTGGCTGAGCTATGTTCTCAGTTCTTGGGTAATTTTTTATGTAGGAGAAAACACTTGAGGACCTAAATCTATATAAGCCCTACTGGCACCAGTGGAATTCAAGAGTCTATGTGTGTGTTACATTGGGATTTGATCAATTCCCAGCTGAAATGCTCATTTCCATAGGAACTGGGCAGTGCCAAGCAGAGAAAACCACGCACCCTGACTGATTTACCCCAGTTTCATGCTCACACCATTTAATCTCCTGGTTGAGCACTGAGTTATAGTTTGCTGTAGCTCATGTTCCTTTCCTTGTCCTGTAGCTCCTTTTCCTTCTCTAGTTGCTTTCCTGGTCTCTGGACTGACTATGTGCAGAATTCTGTGACTTTCCCAGTGCTGGGAGCAGAATCTCCAGTGGAGTTACACAAGTCAGACCCTGATTTCTGTGTTCACCATGCTGCACTTGGCTTCACTGAGGCAATTCTGTACTTTTACATTACTATTTAAAACTCTCCCAACAGGCATAAATTGTCTTAGTTGTCACAGGAGTAGTTAGTGGTGAATGAGGAGATACTACTCCCTTAGAAATGAAGAGAAAACATTGTTTATTTGTTATCTTTACTTAAAAGTTGGCTAATGAGTAATTCTAGCACCGTCATCTTTACCACTCTAGTGTGTAATTTTTCCTGTGTTCAAGTATAAATGACCAGGCTGATGGGTGATGAGCCTGTGCTTTGCACAGCTGAATTCTCACTAATGCCATTAGATGCCAGAGGAAGCCATAAAAAGCCTAGTTAGCTTCTACCATTTCAAATGCTAAATGATACAAATGCAGTTGTTTAAAACTCTGGTTTATATGTTTAATGGCACAAACAGCTCTCTATTGGACACATGAAATTGTCTCTAGAATTTCAGAGCTTGCTTGTGCTTTAAATGCCTCTTATTTGGCTTCAGTTTCTCTTAAAACATTGCTGTCCATGAGCTTCTAGTTATCCATGGGGCAGTTTGGTGTCTGTATTGAGATGGTTTTGTAGGCTTTTTGGCTGATTTCTCACTTTTCATCTTCCCTGTTCCATTAGAAATTCATGGAGGAGTAGATTTGCACACAAAATCAACATCAGGGCCAGGAGTTACACTTTGATGGTCCTTATGGGTTCTTTCCAACTTGGGCTAATCTATGATTATATGGTCTAGAGCCTGGTGTGCTGTTGGTATAAATTAGCTTTTGAGGTAGAGAGTAAACTTTTTGAAAATCCATTCATATTTCTTATATTTCTGTGTTAAATAGGAAAAAAGCCATCATGAGGCAATTTATGATAAAATTCATGTTGTGAAAAGGTTCCAAAAACTCTGTTAGTGAGTAATTCATTAGTGAGTAAAAACAGAACCTCCTGGGAATTTCAGATATGTCACAACACAGCAGAAGGGTTTCTTGGAAGGTATTTTTGTTTGCTTAAATAGAAATCTAAATTCATGTCTTTTCTCTCCTCTTTCCTGAGTGTAGCAGACAAGAACAAATGAAAATTGTAAATGAACTGTTAGATCATCTGAACACGACAGAGGAAGAATGTTCAAGTGAAGATATAGAGAAAAAGGATGAAAAAGATCTTAGGCAAATGATTATTCAACTAAGAGCTCAACTCAAACATTTCAAGCAGGTCACTAAATTCTTAAAGCAGCGAGCAGAATTGAAATCAGCTTTTGATGGGGAGGAGAAGCTTTATCCAGATGCAGTGCCACAGATTAATAAGGCGAGTCAGTTGTTGAAAGTGGAATTGAAAGATGCAGCTATGCAAACAATGACTTTAGAGAGTAATGTCATGAGATTCAAACATGAAGGCAAAAAAGGAGCCTCAGAAGAAAAGTCAAAATATTCAAGATTAAATGCAGAAGCAGAACATCAGCAAGAAAATGTGTATAAGAAGGGTGAACAGCATGAAAGACTTTCTTTTACTAGAACAAATGAAGTAAGTTTATTCTGTTTTTTGTACTCAGGGAATAGATGTATAAAAAGTGAAAAATATGTTTCATTTCTAATATTAAATCTTGCTTTTGTATGATTTTTAATATTAGGAAAAGAGATGTAAGCCAAATATATTTTAGATAATTGTTCTTAACATTCAGAGCTTTTCATCTCCTACTTCAGCATGCTTTAGAACGTTAATTAATTGAATTTCAATTCTCCCTGGGACCACACACTCGTAAATATTACAGCTTTTGGAAAAAGAGAGTCTCTGTTTCTTGTTCATGATGTACACAACTAGAGCGCTTAGAACTGATGAAGTCTAAATGGCAGAAGTGTTCTAGAAAATTCCAGATTTGCATCACATCTGGGAGCAGGCTGTGGAGGGGTCAGTGGGACACTTCCACAAACTCAAATCTCAATTTTAGGGTTTTATTAACATCCTATCATTATGTCTTGCTTCCTGAGAAGTGTGGCCAGGGCTGCCCTGTGGCATGGGGACAGTTTGCTGTGTTTGCACAGGGGCTGTTGTGGGAGTGCAGGCTGGCTGTGCTGGGGCCAGATGAGTTTTGAAGCTTCTGTCTGCAGGCAGACTGTGATCCCAAACAAAGAGGTGGGAAAACAGTGTCTGCTAAAGAGTTCTGTGTATTGTTTCAGCAGCAGTGATAGAAGTGAAGTTGAAAACTCTTTGAAGATCTTGGCTCCTGCAGAGCAGACAAAGGGGAGCGTTGCTTTTGATTTTGTGCACTGCTAACAGGGAATGTTGTAGCACCTTCTGCAAAGAGTGGTTTCCATAACTTTAGTGATCAAGAGGTTTCTGAGACGTAGCAATTAGGAGTGGCTTATTTTTATTCTGGCTTGTTCCTCTTGGGTTCATTTTTCTGAAGGAAGGGGCTTGTAAGTGAAGGGATGTTGATAAGGCTTTGTTCTGGGCATGAAGTGACAGGACAAGGGGGAATGGCCTGAAGGTGAAGGAGAGCAGGATACTGAGATATTGAAGATGGAATATTAGGAAAAAATTCTTCCCCAGAGCAGCTGTGGCTGCCCCTGGATCCCTGGCAGTGCCCAAGGCCAGGCTGGATGGGGCTTGGAGCAGCCTGGGACAGTGGAAGGTGTCCCTGCCATGGGAATGAGGTGACCTTTAAGGTCCCTTCCAACCCAAACCATTCCATGATTTTATGATTCTTTCTGCAATTTTTTTTCTTTTTCAAGTTCCTGTTTCCCCTGAGTTTCAGTTTGCTGTTCTTATTTACCATTTTCCAGATTCCTCTCTGGTTTAATCAGTGGCACCCTCAATGCAGCCCTTGAATGAGTTGCTTTAAAAGCTTTCTTGTTTGGACTAATGCACTGTATCTTTAGCTTTGGAATGGCTTTTATAAATAATTTGATGTAGCCAGCTGAAGTGGCCTTTGGGTAATCTGGGTGACAAATGTGTCTGTGCCACAGCCCTGAGACAGCTGGAAATGGTTTGGTGTTATTAAAGCAGTTTAGTTAGCTGGAAGTTCTGGATTTATTTTGCAGCCTGTGAAGGATACTGTTCTCATATATGTACAAAAGGAATTGAGGGTGGCATTTGGAAAATGGAACTTGCTTTTTATGATTTTAAATTGTGTAAAGACTGTAATTGCTGAGAAGTGAATGTGGAAAGGTATTTCAGAATACATTGGGTGGTGAAAGAAATTAGGGGACTTAACAGCACTGGTGGAGCAAATGAACAGCAAAATTATAAACTAAATCTATCTGAACATGCCATTATTGGTTTTTATTATTATTACACACAATTCCATAACTCTCATCAACACATGGCATGCTTTTATCTTTTTGGAGACAGCACTGGTTTGTGCTGCGGGGTTTAAACAAGGAACATTTATTTTATGCAGAGTCTTCCAAAGGTGAGAGGCTAAAATGTAGTGACTTAAGAAATGCAGCTTCCCCCAGCTCCAGTGAGGGAATGTCTGTTACAGCAGGAAATGGGAATCCTTCAGAAGCAATTTATAGAGTGGATGGGTGAAGAAAATGGTTTTGTTCATAAAGGATTTCTCTGTGGCAGAATAAATGTCCTCTGGCTGATGCAAAGTTATGCTGATTTTCTCAAAGCTGTGGAAGTAGGACATGTTGGGTGGAGACTAAAGGAAGAAAGGAAAATAAGTTTAGGAGTTGTTGAAAAATGAGGACGATCCTCAAATTAAAAAAAAAAAAAAGGTTTTAAGGGAAGAAGTTGCTGGGCTGGCAGACATTTATGATATAATGACAGTGGGAAGCAGCAGTTAGAGGGGTCAGTTTGGGTGAGAAACTGTTTTCCTGAGGCAGCCACAAATCCAGAGCTAATTGATACACCTGGTGGTTAAAGCCTTTGGTGGGCACTGCTGGATTTGCTGTCCTGCTTCAGGAGCTGGAAAGTTACAGATGCATGAACAGCTGGGACTTACAGAAAATTGTACCACAGAAATGGGTGTTTTGCCTCTCTGAATGTTTATTTCTCATGTAGCCAAGGGTATTGCAATTTTATTTTCAAAACTAATGTGACAGCTGCCTGATTTTACAGGAGAATTTTTATTTTTCCTGGCCTGTTTGTTTATACTTCCTACACTTTGCTGTTACACACAAATCACTAACTCCCCATTTTCTTCCTGCCTTTTTCAGGCTGGCTCTGCTTCCTTGCCCAAGAAGTCCAGGCTGCCTGTGCTTGTGAGATCCTGCAGGGCATTAGGAAATGTCCCCTTGAACTCCTGGGTGCAGAAATCAGCTCCAGAAGCACAAAATCCTTGCAGGGCACCTCCTGAAGGTCTGAGAGCCTGTGAAACACAAACCAAACCTTTTCAGGAACAGCCTAATGGAGAATTACTGCATGAGTCTGGAGCTGGAGACCTTCCAGGGGAGCCTGCACAGGGAAACACATCGGGGAGAGGTAAAAAAAGAACAAATCTGGTGACTCTGGCCCTGCATGGAGTAGGACCTGGAGTATATTGTAGTATATAAAGATGATCTGCATTTACTTTCTCTTGCAGCAGAAAGTAAATGCAGATCATCTTTATATACTACAATACTGCTTAATCTTGCAAGTTTCTTGAGTAGACAAATATGTGTAGACCTTGAAAAAACACCTTTTTTTCTGTTTGCCATTAAGATGTAAACCAGATTTTTGTGGGACAGAAAGTGCTGTGTACATATGTAAGGTCTGTAATAAATGGCAGAACACAGGGTGTTACACGTGCACACATATATCAATGTTTGGGTAAATTAAAAATTCCCTTCATAAGATGCCAAATTTAATGAAAACTGCCTGTAATGGAGACAAGAGAGTATAAAAATCCTGATTTTGTTTATGCTGGATAATTAAACTTTTCCAATATTCCACTGATCAGTCAAGTCAGCTGTGTCTGTTCCCACTGTGGCTGGGTTAATTTAAACTCAGTTGTTGACAAAGTACTGGGATCAGCAAAGTATGACAAATTGTAAGACAGAGCAATGGGTATTAGATAAAGATTTGGGGTGGTTGAAAAATAAAAATAAACTTAGCAGTTGGATTAAAAACTGAGCAGGGGTGTGAAGGATAGGTAAGGGAGAGGAAATATAAAAATAAGACTCAGACAAGTTGTGAGTGAGCCACTGTCAGGCCCAGAGGCTGCAGAGAGTCCTGTTAAATATAACATTGTTGTGGTAAGGCACAGATATGGTACAATTTGTTATAAATACTTTGGGAGATGGGGCTGGAGCAATTAATTCAGGTAGGTGCAAAACCCATGGAGAATCCTGAAGGGCAGGGCTTTGAATTAGATCCTGAAGGAGTCAGGAGCTGCAGAGCTGCTGTGATTTCCTCTCCTCTCTGGTTTCTTCCCTTGGGTAACAGCTGGGCTGCACCCTTGCTGATTGTGAGACTTGCTGCAGTGATTGCAGCAGATTGCTTTGTGATCAATGCTCACACTGGAGAAACTTCTAAGCCTTTTCTCTAAGCTGAACATAAAACATTTAAAAATGCACTAGAGATTGATTTACTGTTCCATTACAAAGGAGACCTACAAATGTTTGTCTTCATTTGTTAGTGGGAGCCTTTGCAATGAATTCTGAGTGGTTGCCCTTATAATTAGTTCAAGTATTTAAAGATACTCATATTATCAGTAAAGATTTTCCTGTTCCAAACTGTCAGAGAACCAGGTTTGTGTTTATGAGATGTGAGGGTTTTTTTTACTTTTTTGATTTTATTTATTGATTTGGTTGGTTGGTTTTGATTTGGTTATTTTTAAACTATTCCCACTTAATTTTTTTTCAGTCTCTTACTGATTTCTCTTTTACCTTTCCCCACTGTTGTCTCCATTTTCTCTTTAACCTTTCCCCTCCAGTTGTCTCATTGCCCAAACTGGATAATACTGAGACCCAGGTGGAGTTCCATGATGTTGATCCAGGTACAGAGGACAAGAAGGAAAATGTGAAGGACAAAAATCAGCAAAACTATCAAGGTAGAGCATTTATATGGTACAGAATTTAGAAAAAAAAAAGGAAATTTAAAAGCTTCAATTTCTTCTGAGTGGTACAAAATTGTAAACTGCTTCAGGTAATCATCTCCCTTGCTGTTATTTGTGGATTTTAAATCTGGTTTTCTTAGCTGCCATGGATTAATTGCTCCAAGAATCCAAGTTGGTCTTTCAGGGTTGTGCTTTCAGAAGGGCCACAGGGATTTATGAGTCTGGTTCCAGTAAAAATAATGAGTTGTATGCCTAACTCTGATCTCTGTTGCTAATGACCTCACTTCTGAACTCCTCTCTGAATTAAATGTTTGTTACTGCTTCTCCATCTAGCTCTGAACTATTGGAATGAAGCAACTGAGTGATAGAATTTTGCTTATCTGAATTATTTGAAGGCATTCGAGTAGGCTGAAGCCTAATGGAATCATTTAATGAAAATGTAAATAGACTTAGTGCTGTGTGTTCCACGTTTGTGCATCATCCATTAGTCTTTTTGGGAGGGCTTGAGTAACCTGGATAGCACTGGAGAGTGCAGAGGATTTGGCCAATTCTGTAATCCTTTGGTGTGCAGGGTCCTGCTCAGTGCACCCTGTGGGGGTGTGGACACAGGGAGCTCATTAGTTCTCCTCTTTAATTAGAGGGCACTCGTGCATTATAAACCATAGCCAGTGCTCTGATCTGGAATATCTTTGTTAGCATCTGGTTTTATTTTCTCTGTTTGTTACCTGGAGTGATGCATGGAGTCAGGGTTTCAGAGTTTGACTTCTCCTGGTGTTGGGGATTTTTGCCATCTGTCTAACTGCAGCAGAAGTTCAAGAATGCAGTGTTGCACTCCCCCCTTGAATCCTCCAGAATCCATACACAGGCACTTTCCTGGAAACACTTCTTTCCTTTGGAGTGCCACACAAAATGAGAAGAGTGCAGCAAACATCCTCTGAAATGGTTTTCAGATTTTCAAATCAGAAAATTTTCAAATCAGAAAATTCTTTGGGTTGGAAGGACCTTAAGTCTCATCCCAACCCACCCCTGCCATGGCAGGGACACCTCTCACTGTCCCAGGCTGCTCCCAGCCCAGCCTGGCCTTGGACATCCCAGGGATGAGGCAGCCACAGCTGCTCTGGGCAGTGCTGATATCCCACAATCACAGCTTCATTTTATTCCAGCTTTTATATAATATTTATTTTTATTCTCCTGGTCTTGGGCTTTCATACAGAGCTGCTCCCCCTGAGTTTTTGTAGTGATTTACAGCTTGAACCTGGACATTGAAATTCTCCATGGAAACCAATCTGAAAGTATTGCAACCTGTCTGAAAGATCAATGAATTGGCTCCCAAAAGGGAAGTTCTAATTCAAATGATCTTTTGCAGAACTAATAGAAGGGGAAAATTTAATTTACTGGTAACTAGAAAATAATCATTTTGCTGGCTACTTACACCTACAGCCCTCAACATGCACAGAACTCTAAACATGGATCTTCTGTAGGAATTTATGGCTTTTACTGGGCTGAATCTGAGGTGATTGCATTACTTATGGATGGCAAAGTCACCTGAGGGAATGTGATGTTCATATCAATGTAAAACCTTTAATACCAAACCCTTTAGTGGGGTTTGTTTAGAAGACCTTTTAAAAAGAAGTTATTATAGCTTCCTTTCCAAATCTGACTGTTTTGTTGATAGTCTTTTTAAAATTCCACTGACTTTATGCTCCAATTGATTTTGTATAGATTTTTGAAGTGAGGAGAAGAAGAATATTTAATTAGAAGCTTTAGGAGGCACCATGTGAAATCAGTCTCCTTTGCCTCATGTTTGAGGTTATAATGTTTTGTGGCTGGAAAGGTCTGGGCTTGATCAGTGCCTGATTCAGGAGAGCATATGGCAAAAGAAATTTTCCAGCATTTGGGAAGAGAAAGTTGGTTGTATTTTGAGTATTGTTTATTTGAAAGGTAATAAAGGTTTTGAAGTACTTGATGTGCAAATTGAATTAATGAAAAATCATTAAGAGAGGTCAAAAGTCCCAAACTAATAATGTATAGCTTGTAATTACCTACATTTTGATTCTGCTGTTATAGAATTGAAATAATTCATCCTAGTGCTGTTAAGAACAGAATGTCAGATAAAGAAATGCTAATATTCACAGACAAGCCTCCTGTTTTTCAGAAATGCAAAATCATCGTAGCATTAGCAGTGGGAATATCCAGAGTTCATTAAAAGAGGTGGATGAAGAGTTTTATCCCATGGGACACGAGGACACTGACTCAGCCCCTGCACTTTCAGACTCCAGGTGTGCTCACCAAGGGAGTGGAGCAAGAACTGATGAACTCCAGGGCTGTGGAGCCACAGAGGACATAGAAGAACTGAAACAAAGAGTTAAGAATATGCAGTCTGAGCTTGAAAAGTACAAAATGTTCCTGCTGCAGCTGCAGGGCTCTGAGCAGCTCTGCTTCAGTGCTGTTTCCAGTGGGGCTGTGAGGGATGCAGCCCTGCCTGGGGAAGGGTTTGTCACACAAATACAAGGTACAGCCATGGAAGGAGTCCAGACATCCTCTGGTGTCCCTCAGCTGGATTTGGATGAGATCCACACCAAAACCAGTGATTCTGAGTCTCTGCAAGCACCTGATATGTGGGCAGCACAAAACCTTAAGGAGCTGCTGTTGGCCAATGAGGCAGAAGTTGACAAAGAGCAAGTTGTGAATGTGCATCTTGATGAAATGTATCCTCTTGAGAGCAGTCTGAGAGCAACATCACCATCCAAGTGAGTAAAACTGCTCCTCTTTGAGGTTCCCTTTTGTAAACAGCCATGCCAAATAGCATAGCAAGGTGAGATGAGGATAGTTTTATTCACAAGTGTTGTTACAGTAAGGGCTAAATTTCACTAACATTAGCATAAGGGAACTGGAATGTTTTTTAAAAGACCCTTCAGTACAAAACTGATAAATCTGTGCCAGGCACATCTGTCTCTCCCACACCACTCTTTGCTGTGAGAGATCCTCTCTGGAGCTCAGATCTCAGTTACCTGTGGGACAGGCTCACCTCTCTCAGAGCACCACAGTCTGCAGCACTCAGGGTATTTTCAGATGTCAAGTGTAGGAAAATGGAACACCTCATTTAAGACAGAAATGTTTTTGTGGGCAATGGGCTGGCAGATTGGTGCTGGCCCTTCTGTTTGAGTGCCCAGACTTGATGTGTAAACATAAGATGTTCACGCTCTAGTTCCAATTTATTTTGCAGTTGAGGGCTGTAATGCCTTCCTATGAAGGATGTGAGAGGAGATAAATATAGAATTAATGAATGAAATTTTATAGCATAAGCTCATAAGCTGGAAAATCATTTATGGGAGACTGAAAAGAATCAGTCTTGGATTTTGTTTGAGACTTGGGGCAGCATTTTGGCTGCATATGTACAAATTGCAAACATACAGTGGGGGATCATAAGAGTGAGCCTTTTTTAACATCCACCCTCCTTTTCTCCCTTTTAAATACTGTTATTGTGCTGAGGGCCTGTGGAATACAAGAAATTGTAACAAGGAAAGGCATTCAGCCTTGTGCCTGTCTTCCAAATGCTTGAGTGGAAATATTTGAGGACAGTGAAGAACCACCAGCATGGACTGTTGTGTGTGTCTGAGGCTCACTGGTGGAAAATACAGTGGTGTTACAGAGTCCATAGGCATTTACATCCCTTAAAAATATATCTCATCCATTTTACAAAGAAAGATCCAGCTGTGAATTAAGGGATGAGACCCTGTGGATCACTGTGAGGATTTTATGGCCACTGTCTAGGACAATGTCATGAGTCACAAATGACAGACCCCAAAATGAGTTATGCATCTCTTCCTATACAAATGACAGTAAAAATGCTGTAACAACCCACATCACCATAGATTTTGTTTGATTCCCTGCATCTTTTAACATCTTCTCTCCTTTTTTCCCTGCTAATGGATGATTCTGGAGAAAGAATTCTGCCTGTGGTACAGACAATGGCAGTACAAAGGGGATGCCTACATTTGCAAGTGTAAATTCAATAAATAAATTCAGCTGATCTGAGTTTAAATTTATATCCTGGCTTGTGGAGTACAGGAGTTTGGGCACCTCAGTGGTTGTCACTGTTTCTTGCAATACACATGCAGAGATATGGAGAATTTTCAGACTGGGTGAAAGCATCAGTTCAGAAAGTCCAATACCTGTTTTGTCAGGAAATAGTTTCAGAGAAGGGACAGTTGCCTGCTTCCATAGGGAGTTAAGAAAACCACAGAACACCAAACAAAAAAAAAGTTCCCAACCAATCAGGAAAAATATGTGTATTCTTGAAAACAATTTACATGTATTCATTCTTAATTAGTTTAATTTGGCACCTCTGGTGCCATCCATGTTCTTTCCAAGCAGGCCATCAAGTCATCCCATTAGTCTTGGCCCATTTTATAAATGATGCAGTTAAGTGAAGGAGAATAATCTCTAAATACCAAACTCAACAAGCAGAGACAATACATCTCTCATTGTGGCTGTTAAAAGCATTTTAAAACCAAATTGAACCACATAAAATTATAGTTTAGGAATATAAGCTTAATTCCCATTTTATTTATATTTAAATGTCATTTATGGCCAGCAAGGCTTTACAGCTAATTTCATTTTTTCAGATATGACTCGTTGGTTCACTCCCAAGTTCGGGAGCTGAGCTTCCAATGCCAGCAGATCAAGGAGATCCGTTGTGGCTGTGCCACCTACCACCAGCACCTCAGCAGCCTGGTGAAGGCCTTTGAGGAGCTCCTGCAGGCCAGTGATGTGGATTATGATCTTGCTGAAGGCTTCCGTGAGCAGCTGAACCAAAGTGTGCTGCAGTTTGAGAAACTGGAGATGAAATTCCTCTATGGTGAGCAGCAGTGTTTGTGCTTCTTGTCAGATCCATGGACGCCCTGGAAATGGGATTTTATTTGGTTGTTGGTGAAAGGAAGCTTTCCTTGCTGTTGGTTGCTTTAGGATGGGTTATGGGGAGGACTGTCGTTGAAGGTAAGATTTTTATGATGCACAAAGAATCAGAGAATTGGAAGGGACCTCTGGAGATCATCTGTGATGGTGTTTGCAGAGGTCTTAGGATGAGGGAAGAGACGAGAATGTTGACTCCATGTTTCAGAAGGCTTGATTTATTATTTTTTGATATATATTATATTAAAACTGTACTAAAAGAATAGAAGAAAGAATTTCATCAGAAGGCCAGCTAAGAATAGAAAAAGAATGAATAACAAAGGCTTGTGACTGAGACAGTCTGGACAGCTGATTGGCCATTAATTAGAAACAACCACATGAGACCAATCACAGATGCACCTGTTGCATTCCACAGCAGCAGATAATCATTGTTCACATTTTGTTCCTGAGGCCTTTCAGCTTCTCAGGAGGAAAAATCCTAAGGAAAGGATTTTTCATAAAATGGGACTGTGGCAATCATCCAATCCAAGTCCATGCCAAGGCAGGGTCACCTGGAGAAGGTGCTATAGGAACATGTCCAGATGGGTGTGGAATATCTGCAGAGAAGGAGACTCCACATCTGTTCCACCCTCAATTTAAAGAAGTTCTTCCTCATGTTGAGGTGGAACTTCTGTTTTACTTTATGGCCATTGCTCCTTGACTGGGTTTTGCTTTTGTAGCTGTACTCTTTATTGACACTTGCTGTTTGGGGTCATCTCAACACAAGCACATTTTAACTGCCAAAAAAAATAGTGGTTATATGAAAGTTTTGTTACACATAGCTTCAGGGTTTCCTGTTTCAGGGAACAGCCCAGCTGACTGTTGAAGACACCTGGGGACATGAGTTAGTGACATGACATGAGCCTGGCAGAGCTGGGGTAACAGCTGAACTCAATGATCTAAGATGTCTTCTCCAACCTAAATTATTCCATGATTTTCCTAAGGGATCTGCATCTAGCTGCCTGCTAGTCTGGCTGGTGGAGAAATGTACACTGCCTTTCATAAGAGAGCTAAAATACAACCATGTTTTGGAAAATGAGCATCACAATTGACATTTGGCCCTAGAAGGAAGAGTATAACCTGCATACTGCCCTCAGTCTGTAGTTTGGAGAAAGTTAGCAGGAGGGGGATGGAGAAGGGATGCTCTTGTGAGGAACAGCAAGCAAGATCTTTTCCTGGTGTCACAAGTGCTGCTCTTGCTGACCCAAACAGCCAGCAATCCTTCACAGATCTCAGCTGCAGGAGCAAAACCCCTGGGGTGCCTGAGATGGGGACTGACCCTCCCATCCCCCTGGAGCTGCCTCTGCTCAGCCCCATTTGGGGCCCAGCCACAGCATGCTCTGTGTTCTGCCTTTCACGCACATCATGGCAGGATGTTGCAGTTTTGATTGCTCATATAAAGCAGCTGTGTGTGAGAAAAAGGTATTACAGCCTTGTGTCATGGCAGGGTAATAAAAGATTGAGTGTATTCAACGATTTCGGTGGCTACAGAATTTCCTTGCATTGCAAATGAGAAGACTGTAGTGAATAAACATTAAATGCCTTTAAACCAACAGATGGTATCCTATATACTATGAAAAGTCACTGACAACTGAGACAATTCAATATATCTAACACAATGGTGCTGCATTGAATCACACATTAAAGTAAAATGATGTTTGTAGGGTTGTAAAGAACATCCAGTGTACTAAGAATTGACTGTAAAGAAGAAGCACGAGCAGCTGTCTGTCTCTGCATTTCCATCCTGACCTTCAGTTCATTCCCCTGAAATTTCAGCTGTGCAACTCTTCCCTGCCACTTTTGCTTAATTGCACAAAAATTTTAAAATAGGGGGAGCCAAGGTGACACCACCAAGCTCTTATTTCTCTATTCAAATTAGAGTCTGAGTCCAGATCTCTTGCACTGAATTGTGCCTGTGCTCACACACAATTCCACAGAGTGTTGCAGGCAAAATCCTGTGTGTGTGTGCTCCTTCATTAAGGATGACTTGTTAGCTTGACTCCAAAACCAGCAGAAAAAATCCAAGTGCAATGGAATTTCTTTTATATAAATGTTATTGAAGAAATAACAACATGTGCCTGTAATCCTTTTGCCATGTAGCACAATTATTTCAAGTAAGTATGCTAATTAAAACACTAAGGCTGTAAAATCTGGCATCTGTTGTTGGTCCCTGATAATTTTTTTTGTGAGTTCCAGAGCAAAGCTATTGCTTTGTTGCTGGGCTATAAATGGTTTTGGTCATGTACAGCATTTGACACTAATACAAAGTGTGCTAATATCTGTTGAATCCTCTAATTTCTCATTAAGTTACTACTCTGTATTTAAATAGAGTAAGAATGAGGGGGAAAAATTGTAATTCTCAGTGTGTGTTTTTAATCAGCTGTTTCTGCTTTGCAGGAGAATCAATAGGTACAGAAGTCACTATACTTTATGAATTGGCTCAAAGGTAAGAGTGCAACTGAATGTTTAGCAAAAATATGGTTGTTTCATCAACTGATAAGGATACTCCGTGTTCTGTGGCATGTTTAGCTGTTTGGCAGGGCTTTGCTTATTAATATCTATTTTGTTAATAAACCATCCATTGAAAACAGATTAAGGCTTTTTTTCCCCACTTCTCACCAAGCAGGTGAGAGGCTGAAAGAGAAACTTGTGCCACCAGGATCGTTCTTTTCATGAACAACAGTAAGCATGTCCACAATCCAGCGTGGTGCACGCTGAGACATTCTCTTGGTGCAGGGGCCAGGAGGGACAGTCCCTCCCTGAGGGTCCCCATGCCCTTGGCGCTGGCTCAGGGTCACTCCTGTGCAGCTCTGCTGAAGTTCATCGTTGTCGCAGCTCCTTGATGCTGAAGGTGAAGAGAGCAGGTGTTGTTGTGCTGTGTTTGTTGGTTTTCTGCCAGCCTGGGATTCTTCAGTGCTACAGAGATGCTCAGCTCCCTGTTCAAGGCAGCTTGAGGTCCCCTGAACACAGAGGTGACTGCCTGGTGCTGGAAAATGCAAAGTAGGCTGGAGGGCCAGTGATTGTTCCTGCTGGATTTCAGTCTTGATACAACCTCTGATTTGCAGTGGTTTTTCATGCCCCGTCACATAAATTTACCTGTAAATCGCTGTAAATTGGGCATCCTCTGTTCACTTTCCAAAATCATAGAGTAACTTTTATACTTTAAACCATTTTATTTGGCACAAAAGGAATAATGAGAAGAATGCCACCATGTACCAACATCTGCAGGATGAGTCTCCTGTGCCATCTGCTCTTCACAGCTCATCTGACTTTGATTTGTCAGAGAAGTCTCCTCTTGGCTCACCTGAGCACAGGCATGATCTGGAAGGCCAGCACAGCACACTGCCACTTCTGCCAAGCAAGTTTCCTCCAGGTAATGTTTTTCCCATGGAAGATTTGCTGGATATTGGGAAAAGCTGATAAATAACACACAAGGGAACTAATTAAGAAATAATGAAGAATGTTTGTCTGCCTCAGCTTTCCAGTTCCTTGCATAATCATTGCAGTTTCAGTGATGAGGCACACAGAGATGGCAGCCATCTGAATTACCTTTTTTGAGGCAATATAAAGTGTGTTAGTTTGTGTCCTTGTTGTTTTAAGCTACCAGCTTTTACTTTGCTCCAGACACTCTTTAAATAGACAAGTTCTAAGGTGAAAATAGACAATTGTCAAGAGATTATTATGTGGGAAAGGAGAGGTTTTCCAATTTTATAGGAGCCAGTGTTGTGTTTCCTTGAGAATTGTTAAGTGCTGCATAATTAATAAGTGGTGTCATGTTTGACCTGGATAGTTCCACTAAACACAAGTGATGCTTGCAGTACTTTATCGGCAGCAATGAAAATTTAATAGCTGAGCTGGCACATCCTGTTCAGGGAGAAATATTGCAGAGCAAACCAGGAGTGTGTGACATGGATAAACTGACACATCACACACTGACAGGTAGAACAGATCTGCTCCTGAGGAAGGATGAGACTTGCAGCCAGTGGAAGAAAAATTGTAGAATAGCAAAGCAAGAAGGAAAAGGTACAGTAATGAAACTTGATACAGGAGATTTCTTTACTGTGGAGTGCATTGTGTAAGTCAAAGTCAAATTTCTCTCTGAGTTACTCTGGGAGCTTCCTATTGTTGTAAGGAAAAATGTGTGCTGGTGGTGTGTGGAGCTGCATTGCAGACCTTTGGATTCTTTCCTCAGTACAGGGAATGTTTAAGTAGATAAAATTGTTATCTATTCCACTTTTGTAGGAAGAAGAAATCTGAAGAGCCTGAAGTTAAAAAAAGTTAAAAAGTTAAAGCTTTAAAGTCTTTAAGTTAGAATGTAGAGTAGGAGTTGTCACTGAATGCATGGTTTGAGCACTGTATAGGAAAAGAGGTTGTGGAGTCAGATATTCAATATCTGCCATTTTTAACAGCTCTGTGTCATCTTCTAGAATTAACACCCATTAGATTTGACAACAGTACATAGTGTAAAGGAATACAATCATCTGCTCTAAATAAGAAGTGGTCTCTTGCTTTATTTAGAGTTATTAATGGAGCATCTGCAGGAAATTAGAATCCTGAGACAGCGTTTAGAATATTCCATAAAAACTAATGAGAGACTGAGGAAGCAGCTTGAGAGACAAGTAACAGACAAGGAACTAGATCAAGGTAAGAATTCATTTAATGAGAAACTGAATCCATCTTTCCTGCTGAGTGCCTGAGGGATCAAATGCCACTGGAAAGGTTTGGAGCCACTGTTCTCTGTTCTGGTGTTCAGCATCTCTGAAAGCCAAGCTCTGAGGTGGATTTAAAGCTTCTCACAAGTAGCCAGCTTTCACTAAAGATGCTTTTGGAACACCTTTTGAAGCACCTCACCCCTTTATTTTTCTACACTTTGCTTCACTCTCCTTCCCACCTTTTCCCCCATAGGAAAATTGATTAATATGCAATATTACTCTGACTGGAAGCAGGTTATAAATACAGACATACTTTCCTTTTCCTCAGTTCCACTGGTATTGACATTAGATTCATTATGTTTTACATCATCCCCATGATCCATTTCTGTTGTTGTTTAAATGGAGGCAACCTGCACATGGCAGTTTGCTTTCAGGGATAATTTACAGTGATGGAAAGCTGGATAAAAAGCATCCATTTCATTCCTGAAGTATTTACACTGCTGGAAAGGCATTCTGTGCTTGTGAAATAACCACACTGAAACACTTCCAACTCTTTTACAGCTTCATAAAGATTCTGGCAAGGGCATCCATTAATGCAGTGAAAGTATATTTTCTTTATAAACTGTCTTAAGCCTTCCATCTGTCTTCTTGTTGCCTTTGCACATCTACCAATGTGTGCAGGAGAAATTTGGAAAAGTAAAGGAAAAAAAACAGCTACCTGTTAGAACAGCTCCTTTTTGTCACTGTGTTCTTTCAGTTCTTGTTTCTCTCTGTATCAAAGATCTCTTTCATGCTATCAGATATGCACATGCTCTCTTGCTAGTGAGGCTCCTTTTTCCTGATAGATGAGCTTTCTTTGACTTTTGGTGTAAAAAGAAATCCTGGAGTGAAGCTGAGGGGATTCCCAAGGGCAAGTGGGAATGGCTTTAAGCTGAAGGAGGGCAGGTTGAGATGGGAAATTGGGGAGGAAGATGGGATATTGAGGGTGGGCAGGCCCTGGCACAGGGTGCCCAGAGCAGCTGTGGCTGCCCCTGGATCCCTGGCAGTGCCCAAGGCCAGGCTGAAGCACCTTGGGACCATGGAAAGTGTCCCTGCCTATGGCAGGGATTGGAGCTAATTGAACCTTTCTAACCCAAACCATTCTGTGCCTTGCATTCAACATTTTTGCTTTTAACTGAATGTCCTTAGTTTGTTTTCCTTTAAAACAATTAAGTTGTAACATACTTAATTGTTTACAGCAACCTGCTGAATTCATGATATTGAATTGTTTGTTCAACAGAAGTTATTGCATAGATTTATTCTTATTCTAAGTCTCATAAATATTGTATGGCTGCATATGCACACATCTGCCCACTGTTCTTGCCATGTCATTTTTAATATTTAGATTCTTTAAGTATTTAAATGCCTCTGGGCTTCCAGTATCCTATAAATGACTGAAATGCTGGTAATGACTACATCATTCCTGTAGAGCTGAGGCTTGCAGTGCAAGTAGAACTAAAATAATTGCTTCAATAGTTTCAAATGTTAGGCTTCAAAATAAAATCAAAGGTTTAATTTTGAGTGTCCTAGGTTTCAAGTGTTCTTAACAGCAGTGAACATTAAAAGGGGGTTTGTTTGCTGTTTTTAACCCACAAGTTGCTGATGTTTCTACTCAGACTTCTTTTCAGCTTTTGAATGCCTTTATTTTGCTTTCCCTGGGAGTGAATATCTCCTTCCCCATTGCTGTGATTTTCAATAGTGCCTTTCTTTCAGTCAGTGTTTCCTTTGAAACCTTCAAGGTATGCTTCCTTAGCACTCACTTTTTCAGCACAAAACAGAATGAGAACTCAAGTGTATTGCAATTGTGGGCCCTGATGCTCCACTTTCCTCTGGTTAGATGGACCTTTGCCTCTGTGGGGAGAGTAATTGATGTCAGCAGGGCTCTGCACACAAGTAGCAGCCTCAATAGTGGGTCAAATTGTGGGATTGTGGCCCTATTACCACTGGCTCTCCATTATCCCTTATTATGTAAGATAACCAATAGTTATATTCTAAAGCCTTTCAGTAGAACTGCAATAGCATAACTTTTCAAATAGGATAAAGCTGGGTGATGGGCAATAAATTAAATTAGAATCAAGATGAGACCATCAAGCCTTGCCACTTCAACTTGGATTGCTTTGTTAGAGTCTGAAAGGAGAAAGCCTTTTGAGTTCACATAGCTGCCTCAACTCTTTAACATATAGATAGTAAAATGCCATTAGTGCCAGGCTTCCAGAGCCTTTGAGTCTTTCAGCAGTGACAAGAGGTTCATATCATGGCACACTACATCCCAGTTAGGTAGTGGGTAAAAGCTTCAATTGGGATTACAATAAAATGAGATTACTCAGAGGAAGTGCAGCACATCAAATTGAATTGAACTGCCAGAGCTGAAAGGCATCCTCCTCATACATTCAGCTAATTTTTTCTGCCAGCTGGTTATTTCTCTATTAACCAAATAGTTGACACTCATGTACTTATCTCAGGCTTTAAAGCGGGAGATACTGGGATAACCAATCAGCTGAAAAATGCTTTTAATTCTGGTGGGTCCTGAAGTGTTTTAGTGACCATAAGAAGGTCACAAAGGGCAATAACAATGACTTGAGTTGCATTTCAGAGGCAGCACCTTGGCAGTGGGATGTGGCACTTTGCAGGCTGTGCTGCACCAGTGCAGTGCACTGGGGATTGCCTGGGCTGGGGTTTAACTGCTGGGTACAGGATTTAACACTTAGAGTCACCTGCCTAGTGCAGCAAGGTCCTCAGAGCAGGATTCATCACCCTTATGTTTGTCAAAGTCAGACATTTCACTCCTGCCAGTTACCCAGAGATTCTTGTGGAGGCCGTGGAGGGAAATCCAGCCCTTGGAGCACAGGGGATCTCATCCTCAGAGATGAGAGGAGAGGGGACACAGGGTGAGTTGAGCTCTGGAGGGGCCTGTTCCTCCCCACGGCTGCTGAGGGGTGATCAGGACTGGCTTATTTATCTAAATGTTAGAAACACGGATTTAAGAGGGATAAATCTTCATCCCTGTGATCATAAATGGGCTCTGAGTTTGTAATCTGAGGCCAGGACAGTGACTCCAGCCTTGTGCTGGATCTCTCACCAGACTGTTTACAAGCCTCCCTCCATTAACCCCTGTGGATTAGCTGGTAGAATCCTGTTGTTCTCTCACTAAATACAATGGACTATGAGCAGAGCAAGACTAAAATACATGGTAAACCCTCCTACAGTTTTCTTTTCAAATCATGGCAGTGTCACAAAATACTCCTGCATTTTGTCCTGTTGGGATTTTAGCTGATAGGTGAAGACTGCCAGGGATAATTCTGCAATTTTAGTAATGGTTGCCCAGCAATGAGAGGCACTTGTGCTGCACTGGGCTTTGGATTACTTGGCATTAACCTGAGCTGACTTTTAGCCTGTAGTGATAACCTTCAAAATATATAGGGGAGAAATAGCTTTTATAGCATGTTTTTCTGCAATTTTTTAAATTGTTCTTGTCTGGAAAGTTTAATCTTTAATGACCTAGAGATGACTCATAAATCATCTTTTATGTATATATTTATAGGTTCTGCAAACATTTTTATCCATGGCTCAGAGCAGCATAATTCCCTGACTTCTGAAATACATTTCCTGAGGAAGCAAAATCAAGTTCTGAATGCAATGCTAGCAAAAGGATCTAGAGGTAAAAATGTAAACTGTTCTTTACAGGAGTAGCCTGCAACTCATCCCAGATCAGGAAACAATAAAATATTCACAGTCCACTCATTAAATTGACTTAACCATTCTTTGCACCCCTGAAATTCCATGCTCAACCATAAACATTCAAGCTGGGATTAGCAATAATGGAGTAGCAGCTGGATAGTCTCTGAAAAAGCTGATTTAGTTAAAAATCAAGGCCTTAGTGCATTGTGGGCATTGCAGATACCTTGTGTTTATTCTTGTTTCAGATAAACAAAAGGAAAATGAAAAGTTAAGAGAATCTCTTTCTAAGAAGGATGCAGTCATTGAGCATCTTCATGAGGACCATGAATGCATGAAGAAAGAGAACGAAAAGTTGCAAAAACAAATCTGCCAGAAGGAAGATGAAATCAGATACCTGACATGTCAAATTTACAGCAGTCGCAATGAACTGAACAGGTATTGATTGTGTCCACATTTAAAAATTCATTTAGAGAAGAAATTGTCAGTGTGACAGGCATCTGTTTAGCCATAGCCATTAATATTAATGAGGGGCATGGATATGTTCAAAAGGCAGGGGAAGAATTATGGAGGGAAAGAGGAATGGATTTTAGATTTTGAAAAAAAAAATAAATCAGAATTTAACCTAGCTGTTTATTGGGACTTAACAGGTTGCAAACAGAAATTAATGTAAAGCAGCATCAGATCTCTGAGAATGAGAAGTTGCTGCAGTCGCTGCGGACGGAGATCAAGGTGTATGAGAAGCTGGAAGAAGCAAGAAGGAGGGGGACAGGTACAAATGCACAGCTGGCTCTGTGCCCTTTGCCCCTGCACCTCCTCCCTCTGAACATGCTCTTGTCAAAGGCCAGGAGGGCTGGGTCACTGTTCCTTTGCTCCTGCTTGTGTCTGCTCTGCAAAGAGATCTGACAACCTCCTGCTCAGATGCTTTCTCCTTGGGGGGGCTGCAAGCCTGAGCTGTGTCAGATGTTGACCACACACCCCCAAGTTTCCTTTATCTTTTTAGCTAAGCTAAAAACCAGAATTGAAGACTTAGTGGCTCAGGCTGGATGAGTTTCCTGGGGATCTTAGATACTTATTTGTTATCTAAAATCCTGCTGCTGCATCCTTGCAGGTCCTGCTTGCCCAGGTACCTTCTGCTGAAGGTGGAGGGAGAGGCTTCTCCCTGGGGCTGGCAGAAGTGCTAGCACTGCTTTCTGAATTAGGTGTTTAATAATTTCATGTCCACTTTGCTGTCACTGAAAGTTAGAGGAGGACTGGAGCTCCCCTGTGTTCTCCCTCCCCCTTTGAAGCTGTGCCACCAGGTAGCTGTTGGTGTGCTGAGGTAAAGAGTGGGATGCTTTCATTGCTGAAAAACCCTTACCACATCCAGCAAATTTCCCACTGGAAGTTGTTAAAAGTTGATTTTTTTCTCCCTGCTGCTCCATGTTATGCCCTGCAGCTGCTGGTTTTGCTGCCTGGCTGAAGCAGAAGAGCCCTGTAGGGATGGGGCTTTGAGGCAGAGCTCAGGGGTGGAAGGGATTCTCCTTGCAGAGCTCCTCATGTCATTAGAGAGTGGCAGCACCCTCCTGATGTAGCTGAACCCCTTCCCTGTCTGGAGAACACCCTGAACAGTTGGATTTCAGCAGGAAGCAATGCAGGGAGTTGTTTGTGTACTGATCTCTTTTTGTGAGAAGGCAAACACAGCCCTTGCTTTTCTCAGGTTCAGATTTGTTCCTCTGGTTGCCAGGTGATCTGTTTTCTTTTTCCTTTGGTGTACAAAATTAAACTCCCAGTTCTACTCCATCCCTCCTCCACACTCTGATGTTCCCTGTTTCTTTTCCTTTCCCCAGAGTGTGCATTACTGCACTTCACATTTTGTAAATCCTCTTCATTCTCCTTTTATCTCATTTTTTAGCTTTTGCCATGAGACATAGTAGCTTTTATGGACAAAGTAAAAAAAAATGTTCAGCCCTTTAAATCTTTCAAGAGTAGAAGCAATTAAGACATGCTTTTTTTTTTGTCAAACCATTATCTTAATGCTGTTTGTAGTTAATTCTTAATATTGAGGATAGCACTGACTATAACTTACTTGCTGAGTGCTCTGGTGGGTAATATTATTTTAATTATTAGAGATATTTGAGTGTTTCTTATGAAATTGTCTCAGATCCCAGATGTGATGCCTCAGAAGAATTCCAGAAAGATCAGAAGAATCCACTGGATTTACACGAGCTGCTGGCTGAAATCCAGAGCCTGCGAGTGCAGCTGGAGAGGAGCATCGACACCAACAAGTCTTTGCATGAAAAATTAGAGGAGCAGCTTTCCAAAGGGAAGAGAGAGGAAATGGGCCCAGTGTCAGCTGTTAATATCAACTGTGTGTTGAAGGCAGGCTCTCAGCCCTGTGCAGGACTGGATGGTACTGTGCTCTGTGTGCTTTTGGCTACTGCACAACCTGTGCCTCTTACAGCCTTAATCAATGTCAGCTCTCCTCAAACCTCTCTGCTGTTAGAGCAGGGTGTGCAGTGCACACTGCACTGTCCTAGAGCTGCTGGTGCTTCTTTTGCATCCAAGCAAAGCATTTGCAGAGTCTCTGGGCTGGGAGGATGCCTGCAGTGAATTGCCAAAAATTCTGCTTACCTGGGGGGTTCTTTTTTCACTGCTGAGCTCTGTAGTGTTTGCTAAGGGTGAGTGTGTATTACTCAGGAATGATCAATAAGTGCACTAAATGGGCTCTGGATAAATCAGTTGTCCCCTCTTTGCCCTTGAGGAATGTTTTACCTTTATTTCAATCACTGTTAAGTGATGCTGTTTTAGCAAATAAAGGAAAGTGTAGTGTTTACACCCAGGGTTAGGTTATTGTTCCAGTATTGATGTTCATGGGATACAGAGGGCACTGGAATCTTCTTCCTTAAAGTGCTGTACACAATAAAAGCTTTCCCTACATCCAGATAAAACCACATGGACCAGAAAGATTCCTTGCAATGTCAGCAGCTGAGTTTTTTACCTGTGCTTTTCTCATAGGTGCTTAGGGAATGTGGAAGTTCTGAAGGAGGAATAGAGAGACAATCTTTAGTCTGGTACAGCTGAAAAAAGTGTCCTACTGCTTGTGGAGTTAATGGGAAGCTTATATTTGTTAATAAAATATGTTAATCAGGATATATTTTAGATTTTTTACCTATAGTTTGATTTTGGGAGATACCTAGAATTTGGATGGATGCTCAGGTATAAAAGTAGGTAAATACTGGAAGATCCATGGCATGACACTAGAAAAAATTAGCTGGTTTTCCCAGCTTCCAAAGGCCAAGTGTAGCATCAGCAATAATAGAATTGAAGAGCTTGGAAGGGTTTTAAAAATCTAATAATACAGCTTTCCTTCTCCCTTTTATATGTAGAAAATCTCTGCAACTGCCCTGCTGCCAGGAGGAACATTGGTGAGCAGAACGGACCCTGCATTTCAGCAGAGAACCCAGGTACACCCAGCCCTGTTCAACAGCAGCCTAGTACAAATTAATTTTTTTTTTTTTGTATGAGGATAAAAACCTGTAGGAGTGTCGGGGGGTAGGACAGCGGGATGGATGGAGATGAGAGATCTCTGGAGCCAGGGCTGGAACTTGGGGTTTATTGCAAAGGGCCTGGGTGCAGGGCCCTGCTGGGAGCTGCCAAACACAGCTCAGAGCAGGCCCGAGAGAAGAGAGGGGAGAGAGGATGAGAGGGTGAGAGAGTAAAAGGGTAAGAGAGCAAGGTTCTCTATTGTATTGTTACAATACAATAAATCTTCTGTGTTGAATATTCTAATTCTCACTAACTAATCTACTACAACATACAAATCTTATAGCATTTACATACAGCCTATAAGAATCATTATATCACCATACTGTGCTACACTTTAAACCCTAAAAACTCCTCTTTGGGCCCCTTCAGCCAAGCTGTAGGGTCTGCTCTGAGCCTTGGGCCTGTCTGCAAGCAGAGGGTGTTGTTCCATCAAAAGAGGATCACCTTCAGCTGGCCACACCATTGTTTTCCAGTTGTTCAGTAACTGAGGTATCTCAAAGCTTGCTTTCATTTCAATCTCACTTACAGTTTCCATATTCTCAAAACCTTTTGCCAGACAATCATATTTATAAGGCTTTCCTGTTTCATCTTCAACAAAAACCAACCTGATTTTTGTGTCCCAGGTGCTGAGGCAGCCCCTAAGGGAGATGTGGACAGTGCCTCTGTGTGCAGCAGCAGCTCCAGCAGGACGTGCACCCCGCGCCTGGTGCCCGGGCACCGCATGTGGGCCGACAGGAACGGGCGGCACGTGCTGGGCCTCATCGAGGACTACGAGGCCCTGAGGAAACACATCTCAGAGGGACAGCAGGTGCTGGAACACATGGAGATGGCTCTCAGAGAGCTCACTGGCACCCAGCTGCTGCAGGAGCCTGGAGTAAAGGTGAGTATCATTCTCTGGGTCTGGATTGAAGGCGCTCGAGGTGGTGGTTCGTGCTCGGACTCAGGTGTTTATTATTTCTTATCAGTAAAAGTCTCACTGCTGTGAGTTTGGCAGCTTTTCATTAGAAGGCTCAAAATGGCCAACAAACTCTTGGTACGAGGTCTTTTAAGACTAAACTGACACATGGATTATTTCCCCTTTTAACCCAGTAACTGATCCCACAGAGCCCCCAGTGCAGACTTTCCTGCCCAATTACAGAACCGCCCAAACCCATGGAGAAGAAGCATGAAGAAGAAACCCAGGACAACACCCTGTGCCCTCCATCTTACTTCCACCCACAACATACTAAAAATCCCCAAACCTAAATTTCTCACCAAGTGATACACCCACACTACTCTCTATAATCTGTTTCACACTTTTGTGGGTTCTAGTTTATCTTGAAGTCTGGGAAACTTTCTCCATGGATGAGGGTCAAAGTCAGTGCTCCTGTGGGGGTCAGGGTGTCCCAGAGCTGACAGGGAAATATTCCCAGTGCCCTGGGTTTCCACAGGTGAGCACTGAAATCCTCTAAAGAAGGGTGGATTTTACCCAGAGGTGCAAAGTGCTGTGAAGGGAAGAACTGACTGAATTACTCAGGATGCCTCAAGCTTGGCACAGTCATTGTCTAGATGGACTCAGTGGGATTCTGAGGTAGTTAATTCTAGGCCTTTAAGCAATGTCACTTTCAGTTTTGGCTTTAAATGAGGTAAAACTGCTTGGTTTTGCTGTGGAAGTTGGTGTTTGTTGTGCTGGAAATGATAAAAAAGCCAAACAAAAGAAGCAGCAGAAAACTTCAGGTAAAAATCGAAAATGCTGTAGAAAGCGTTTAACTAGGGGCGTGTAAAAGTAACCTAAGAATAAAAAGAATTAGGATTTTCATATAATGAAGGCTTGAGCTAAACCCAGGAAATATGAGACAATTAAAAGAAATGTGATACAGAGCTGGTAAAGTTCCCCCCTTAGTTAAATTCAGCCTTTTAGTAACACCAGGTTATAACTGTACATTAAAGATTGATGTATGCTGATGAGGCTTGTTTCATATTACATTCATATTTCAGGGAAGATTTTTTAATATTTTTCCACTTCCTAGTTATCAGTTGAACATTTAACAATATCATAAACTTGTCCAAAAACCTGAATATTTCATTAATGATCAAATACTGTCTTGTAGGACTCAGAGTAGCATCCTTTCTTCATTCTCTGACAGTGCTAGCACTCATGGTGCTCTTGCTGCATCTTAAGGATGTTTAACCAATAAAATGTTTATTTTGTCTTGAATAACCTCAGTCCTTTTTGTCTAGAATAGGAGAACCTAGTTAGTGTTTACTACTGCTAATTTTCTCTTACGTAATATTAATTTTTGGACACAGTTAATGATGGCTTATTTGGGGTGGTTTGAAAAGACACATTTGCCTACAAGCTTCAATTAAAGGGAAGGAACAATCTGTGCACATCTGTGGCATCTAATAAGGAGCTAAGAAACTTAAACCCCAGCAGGAAGGGCCTGGATCAGGCATGGAAAACAGCAGCCAGTGGTAAAAATAATGAAGCACTGGCATGGAGGGTGCTCAGAGACACTGACTGGAGGCAATTTTGAGGATGGATTATGCCAATGTTTAAAAAATTCCATGTAATGCTTCCCTGCCTTGGAGAAGGAAAGGAAACTAAGTGTCTAATGAAGGTCCTTTTCACCCCTATGATTTTATGATAATATAAATGCTGTAAAAAGCATGCTTGCTGCTCTTCAGAAAACAGAAGGTCTTAACTGCAGGGATAAATTCGTGCTACTTATTTCTGCAGTTATAATTAGTGAAGCTGTTGAAGGTGCAGTCTGCAACAATTCTGAAATTCTTTTTGTGATATCACATGTGTGCTCACGCAGTCAAATGATGCCTGAATGACACTTAAGACTCTCTGAAGTATCATATATTTCCCAATGACCTAGTTAACATACTGATAATGACTGAAAAAGTGATCTCTCTAAGTTTTTAACTTGTTTTGTTGGTGTAAAGATAAAAGCAGTAAGTTTCACAATTTGCAGTTTCCCATCAAGCCTTACATCACTGAAGTTTCAGACTACTTAGCAAATGGGATATTTTAGGTGACAGGAGGATTCTGGTTTGATAACAATGCTAAATAAATATTCAGATTGTATCCTGCATGGGGCAGGAACTGCAAATGCTTTTTTTTCATTACCCTTCCCCCTTCTGTAGCACCATTGCTTTGGTAATTCATTTGCTCCCCTCACATTCTTTCCCTCCTTTATTTCACATTTATGCAATTTCTTCCATTTGGTTTCTCATCTGTCAGCAGAGGAAAACATTTTATGTGTACCCTGATAGTTATTTTAGCATTAAATGGAACAGTTTAAAGGGTCTGCTAAGGAAGAAACATCTATATTGCTTAAATTGATGTCTGTAATCATTGACTTTCAAATAACATGACACAAAATGCAAATGAAGAAAGAAGACAGTTGCCAAGTGTTACCATGTGGCATAGCAAATCTAGTAAATATAATCTATTGTTAATCATGGTTATTGATTAGGATAAATCCCCTCCCTCACTGAAATTCTCAGATAATACATAATTCAGCAGCCTTTGTTAACTAACAGATTAGTTTTTATGGCACACAATGGCTGTGTACATTATCTTAACTATGAAATCACACCAGCTGGATTAAACCCATTAATTAAGATTACATTTTCATAATGGTTTAAGTATAAAATATAAAATGTCTCTAATCCTGTGATACAGGTACCAGAACAGGCATCCCTGCATGGCTTTTCCACAAGCACCCACACAGTACAGCAGATTTTGGAAGAGGCTTCACGTTCCCTGAAGCTTCTCTGGAGAGTTTCCCTTCCCCTGAAAGCTGCTCATGGTACTGCTCAGGGCATCCAGGTACTGCTGGGCTTCACCTGGGCTGGGCTGGGGGTTTGGGGTGGTTTTTTGGACTTTGGGAATGTCTCCAGGAGGATGCACCAGTCACAGATGTGTCATTTTGGAGAATCGTGCCCCCAGTCTCCAGCCACATGGATTTAAAGTAAGGCTGAGTATGTCCTGGTGATGTTGCATGGCCAGGTGTTCATTTACAGCATCCTTTTTAATAAAAATGGAATATCTAATCCTGTTACATGAGATCCAGGAAATCCAGGGAGGTGGCAAAAACTCCACCTCAACAAGAAAAGGTTTGGGGCTCCTTTTACTTGAACCAAATTCAATTTGATTCTGTGTGTGTTGGTAAGAAGAGAAACTTCAGCAACTTTGATGTAATCTCAGCTGCATTTTCTTTTATGTTTTTGATGCCAAAGTGGTAAAAGGAGAAGCTTTTGTAAAAGTGTGACAAAACCCCAAGACATGTTTTATAACACTTTAACTAAAAAGGATTGCACTATGCAAATGCATAAAAGTAAACTAAATGAGGAATGAAATATCTCTGCTGTCAGAATACCACCACTCAGCATTGAAACTGTTTCAAACCCTGGCTTTAAAATAAATCTAAAGTGATTTCACTGAGGTTTTTCTATGTGTTTATTAAGGGAAGCAGGATATTTCTGAAAAAAACCCTCAAACTTTGGGAAAACAAACACTTCTATATAATTTCATAACATTTTTGGTGATATTTTTTAGCATCCTTAAATATATAAAATCACAAAATCAGTGGGAGTGAAGTTTGCTGTCTGACACATCCACTGATGCTCCAGCTCCAGATTTGGGATGCCTTGGCAAGAGTGTGTGCTTCCATTTTTATCCTCAAGTGTGTAATCCATGCAGGCAGCTCCTGCTGGCCTGGATTGCAGGGACTGAACATCCCTCACCCCCACAGGGCTCTCAGGGTGTGGGGATGCATCTCCTGCTCTCCTGTCACTGATCTGAGCCTTGATTTGGATCAGTCACTTCTGCAAGGCTGATCTTAATGTGTGTGGGGATCTGGATTCCCAGGATGATCCTAATTAGAGCCTAATTGAATTTTTTCTGGAGTTTCTTATCCAACACCCCCTGATCTTAAGGATGTTAGATTGCTCCTGATGTTCTAAATGCAGAATATGAAAGAATTTCTTTCTCCCTTGAAGTTTGGGTTCTAAAATACTGTGAGTGTTCTGTACCTTCTCTGCAGCCCCACAGGAATTGAAATATATGTGATACTTCAGTTCTTCTGCAGAGATAAATAATGGGAGCAAATTCCAGAAGTTTTGTTATTTAACAAGAAAAAAAGGTCCAAGCTTAAATCCAAGCACCCAAATCAGTGACACTGGCAGATGTGCCAGGGCTTCTCACAGTCCTGTTTTACAAGTCACTGACCAGAACTTTGTTGGGATTGGTGGTGAAAACTGAACCTTAATGATGATGCTGTCAAATAATTTTGCAATTAAACTGTCCCAGTGCCTTTTAGCCCTGTGACAGAGGCAGCATCAGCCATTAACACAACACAAGGAGGAGGCTGGAATTCTGAACCTGGCACACAGGGCACTGATCCCTTGGCACATCCCTTCCTTATCTTTTCTAGTTTAAAACAAAAGTGGGCACCAGTTTAATAGACTTTCCTCAGTCTAATAGAGAAATTACTTGCACTAAATTCCAGCTAAGAGTTGGAGTTGTATCACAGAATCTCAGGTCATGGGGGATGTGAAGGAGGAGGGACAGGACTCAGTGGTGGTCCTTCCTTCCTCTGAGTTGTTGGTACTCCAAGGAATCTTGAGGGCACTTGTCCAAAAGTATTGAGCAATTCCCAATGTAGAAAGTACTTTTAGCCAATAGTTTAATATCTTGCTTTCTTCTCTCAATTCAGGATGAAGGAATGAAAGCAGAAATCTTTAGGTTACGTAAGAAACTGTCAGAGCAAGAGAGGAAGTTGCACAGCACAGTGAAACGCCTGCACTCCACAAACCAGCTGAAGGAAAACATGGAGAAAGTCATCATTGACCAGTGTGAGTGTGAGCTTTGATAATGATTCTGATTTAATAATGATTCTGATTTTATTTTTGTAGGCTGTAACTACCTTAAAATTGGTGTTCTTTGTGTGCCCCAGCTGTGACAGACAGACAGGCTCAGGCTGTGCTGAGCCTCATTCCAGTGGGTAGAAATTGCCCAAAGTACAAAAGGCTGTAGAGAATATCATGGGAATCTGTTCATGTTTTTACACAAAGCCCTGATAATGTGTCGATTCATGCAGCTACCACTAATTCCTACTTGGGTTATTCCATTTTGGATACTCCTGTTTCTATTTTACAGCAGCTCTGGACGGAGGCAAAGTTTCTGTTTGCTGTAATTTTCAGCCAAAGGTTTTGACATTGTCAAAATTGTGATTTTGCCTCAGTCTTAATAAATGTGGAGTTAGGCTTTTACATTTTCTGAGGTGCTGCCCTGCAAGGAGCTCTGTCAGTGCTCTGCACCAGACTGAGGAGTGCAGGAGAACAAGCTCAGAATAAGGGAAACAAAAGCTTGCTATGAATAATTTTTTTTAAGAAAAATTAGGCCATGCTGTGGAATTATATTTTATCCTTAGTGGCCCATGACTAGAAAATGGTCTGGAAACATGAAAACAAGTGGGACATAGGGAGTTTTGTAGCTGTGTTAAGCCAGGTGTCTGTTTGAACATCTCTGCTGCTTTAGACTTTAATCACTCACCAGAAGAGATCTGAATGGAGCTCTGCTCTGTCTTCCTGCTCCAGCAGTATGTGTGTTGTGGGAGGAACAGTTCATTTTCTTCTGTAAAAAATAAAATGAAAAAAATCCATTTTTGCCTCCTCTGAAGTGGTGGGACTGAATGGCTCATTAGTCCTTGCTGGAGTGGCACTTGTGTTATCAGTAATTAATCTAGACTGGAAAATTTTCCTCACCATACAAAGTGATAGAAATATCTGTAATATTGTATGTTACTCAAGTCAGTTAAATGGAATGTAGAGTGATAAATGTTATTTTGCTCCACAGCCTGTTATTTTTATATCTAAGGCCCATATATCTTCTGCCTGTAGATTTTTGTTGTTTCAAGCATTTATGGGCTGGTGTTTGGTCACTTCTTTCAAAATTGCTATATTATATGTGTACAAATTACTTGTATTAAATCATAAATTATGTTTTGTTCAGGTTGTAGAGCCAAATAGCTCAGTTTGGGGTTGTCATGTAAAAATCCAAGCCATTCCATTATGTATATAAATAATATCTCTGGGGTAGATTGACTGGTTTGGTTTGTCTGGTTCCAGTGTCATGTCAGTAATTTCAGAGCTAGCCTGGGTGTAAATCAACAGATTTTACCCTTAGAGCCAAAATGTTATCCCTGAGCCACCCACACTTCCCTACAGCAAACAGTGCCTGTTGCCCTAAATTTGCTCACTTTTTTTTCAGGGCATTCAACCTCCTCTGAGTGAGGTGCTGAGAAACTGAAACCTGCATTTTCTGAAATCTCTGTAATGCAAAAATCTCTGCTTGGAGAGCAGCAGCTGTGCCAGCAGTGGCACAGCTTCCAAATTCTTGTCATTGGCTGAATTTAAGAGTTTGGATTTAGAAAAATCTAGTTTGCTGGGTGAAATGAGTTTACTAGCAGAGCTCTTCTGAGGAGTGAGCACTGTGCCACACAAAAAGACCTGGATGTGATTTTCTCCAGGTTTCATTGATTATGGGAATTATGGATGTCGAGTTGCCTTTGTCTTAAAAGAGCAATTTCAGAAATGTTTCTAATTTGCATCTGTACACAAATTCGTGGCCAAGCCTGCAGCAAAACTGAGGGACCTGAAGCTGCTGGATTTTATTAGGTGGTTTCCTCTTGGTTTTGAGATTTCTTCCCTTCTCCTTTTGCAAGCAAGAAAGGAAAAGCAATGCAGTGGGTGACCTTGCCTGCCTTCATTCTGCACACATCCTGTTACCTGCCTGCTCCAGTGAGGATATTCAGGTTCCCTCTGTTATGTAGCTGAACATTCCTAAATATATTTAGAGGCAGAGATTGGAACATTCTTGTGGCTCAGAGTCTTCTGTGTGCTCTCTCTGGTGAGAGAGCTCATTGCTTATAAACCTCATCTGAACCTCTGAGCATGGAACAAAGCAGTGCCAAATTGCAGTAATCTGCCAGGGGTGTAATTATCTCGTGACAGCTCTACCCTTGGAGTTCTTGGCTTCTTATTGTTGTAATGAAAAATCTTTATTATGGTTAAATTGTTTATTTTTGAGACTGGAATATCAAATTGGTGATTGTGAGTGGTGCATTTCAGCAGTTACTGGACTGACACAGATTAGAGACTCACATATTTACCCTGACATTTCTAAATACCAGTTGTGTTTGGAATCACCCCCTCCTCCATTCTCAGGTCTCCTGCTGGCCCCACAGAGACAGACTGGGAGGGATGAACGGAGAAACCTGGAACCCTTCAGGGCAGGCCACTGCTTTTTGATTTCCCCATGGCACAGAGAGGTTGCTTTGTCCTTGAACTGACTCCTTTTGCCATCTGTCCTCTTCTCCCCCTCCTCACTGCCCTCCCCAGCCCAAGCAGGACACTTAAAGGATCAAACTGGGGTTAAACCACGCACCATTTCCCCTTGAAAGGACAGAAAATCTTCCTGTGTGGCTTGGATGGAGGGATGAGCAGGGGCTGTGCAGATCTGGGGGGTCCATGCAGGGCTGAGCTTTGCCTGTTTCATGTGGCAGAAAAACTTCCAAACCACTCTCAGGATGCTTAGGTTTGAAAAGCAGATTGTGGAGAACAGACATCAGCAGGGAATGACAGTCCAGGGGTGGCACAGCTCTGGAGCTGCAGTCCTGAGGGAATCCTCTGTTCAGACATGATTTCATGTTTGGTCATAAAACAAACACAGGGAATAAGACTTGCAGTATTCTTTTAAATCTTTTTAATCTTTTTTTCTTTCTTTCCAGTGGTTTTAACGCATGATGTCTTGAAGAAGGCTAGAGGAAACCTGGAAGTAAGTAAAAGTTTTGTTTGTGTTGAATTCCTTGGTCTCTGCTAGTCAGAAACACACAGTGCTGTGTCAGGAGTATTTTGCAGAATTAGTCTGATTTGCTTTAGGTTTGCTACCTAATCAAGCCTGGGTGACAGCAGTTTAGTGTGATAAATAGCCTGCTGTGTTTGATGGCTGAATTAAGAGTTTTATGAGTGACCACATAAACACCTAAACCCTCTCCTTCCTGATGCTTTCCCTAGATTAATATTCATGTCTGTCATCATCTGAGCAGTTCATTTCCAGGAGATCACAGCCTGATAACCTGCCTGCTGTAGAGACACCCTTGTTGAGAGCTGGAGCCTGTGTTTGTCACTGCTGGTGCTTTTATTTTTTACCCACACACCCAACAGGGGCAGCTTTGGCAGCAGCTCTGTGCTGGTGCAGTTCAGTCCCTGGGAGTGTTTCAGGAATCCCTCCTCTGGTTTGAGTTCTCTTTTTCAGACTTTTCTCCCTGAAGGATGCAATGCATTCCTTGACTGTGAAATCCCACCCTTCCCCTCTCACCTCTCCACTCTGAATAATTGTACAATTCCCAGCCCCTCCCTACATTTTCCTCAAACCTTTTCCATGCATCCCTTCTCCCTCCTCCCCATCAGCTGCAGCTGCTGTGCTGTTCTCAGCCCCACCTGAGCTACAAAGTGATGACATTAAATAATCAAACAATCTTTCTGCTCACAGAAGTCTTAGCACTTTAATTTGAAGATCTGATGAACACAGGAGCTCCTCTTGGCACATCCTTGTGCAGCAGGATGGGGTTGGGACAAATTGTGGGTTTTAAAGTGCTGTATAATAATTATAATTATTGCTTTTCTAACCAGGTCCCAGCAGCTGAGAATCAAAAATCACCTTCCTACACCAGCAAAAAAAGGATTTTCTGAAGGAGAAAGTTCTGCTAACAGAGACTGGTTTTGTGAGTCTTGTTTGCTTTGTGCTGCCTTAATATTTATTGATGTAAAAAATGTTTGTTCAGCTCTTTTAATGGAATCAGCCTTTGACCAAAAAAAAAAAGGACAAAAAATGACACCTTTTGGTAAATAACTTATTTAACATTTTCTGTAATGTAAAGATGGTTTTTAATATTTATTACCAGAAGCAAGGTACTGCAGGTATTGAGGAAAAATCCAGATTTTTTTAAAGTTGGCACATTTGAAATTTTATATTTGTACTTGCCATGTTGTAAAATTATTTTTTGTTGTAGTCAAACAGGTCTTGAAAGAATCAAGAATGTGATCCACCTTCCACTCTTTCTCTCCTGCTAAAAGAATGTAGGTTAAAAAAAAATACTCTGCCAGTTGTCATTGTTTTGTAGCAATGTGAAAAAATGTTAAATATTTTAAAGCATTTTAACCATCTCTGGAAGGTTCTTCTGGAAGCTGCCTGATGCTGGGCTTTGTGTTAGGTACTTAGATTGATGGTGTGTCTGAAAATGTTACTTAGAGTCAGACAATTAAAATGAAAAATAATCACAAATGTGTTTGTGTTATTTTGTTTAAAGCCTCAGACTTCAGGCATTACTGACCAAAGCAGCCACATCAGATCATTTATTTCTGAGTGACACAAAATAAACTGGGAAAATAGTTCAGTTTAACATTAACAAGACCATAATTTGCAGTGATTTTTGGTTACAAAAGCAGAGTTTGTGGTGATTTTGCACAACACACGATGTTTTTTCCCTCTCAAGCTGAGGACATCACCATTGCACAAGGAAATTTGCCCTTGGCATCCAAACACTGGGACTGGGAGATCCCAATACAGGATTTGGGTTATATTTGTCCTTTTGTAATGGGTGCCATAAAACTCTGAATTGGTGCTCTGAGGGTGAGGAGAGCTGGAACTTCACCAGCCCCTGAGCTGGGGCTGTTCCCTGCACAGCACATGGGGGGAAAGGACCTGAAATCCCATCCCATCCCAATTATCCCATCATTATCCCATCCCACCCCTGCCATGGCAGGGACCCCTTCCTCTGCCCCAGGGTGCTCCCAGCCCTGTCCAGCTTGGCCTGGGACCTTCATGGGGAAGAAATGTTTCCTAATATCCAGTGTAAACCTCCTGTCTCTCAGTTTAAAGTCACTCCCCCTTGTCCTGTCACTTGTAAAGAGTTTCTGTCCCATTTTTTCTGTTTGCTCCCCTCTGGTTCACCCCAGAACCTTCTCTTGGCCAGGCTGAGCAGCTCCCATCCCTTCCTCACAGGAGATATCACACATTATCTGCACTAGGGGTGTTCTTTCCCATCCCTTCCTTCCCCACAGCCCCTGTACGTGGGGTTTTTTTTGGAGAAAGCCACCCTAAAGCCTTGCACTTCCAGGGTGCCTCTTCCCATGGTCCCTGCTGGCTCTTGCTCTTTGATTTCCCAGCCCAGACCTTCTCAAAATGGATTTGTGGGGGTCCCACAGCCTTCTGGAGGTGTCATGGTCTGGGAGATACTCTGTGCCCAGCACTCATATCCCTGAGTTTTTGGGAATTAATTTCTGGTGTCTGGGAGATGCTCTGTGCCCTAGAGAGCCCATGTCCCTGAGTTTTTTGGGAATTCCTGGTGTCTGGGAGGTGTTCTGTGCCTGCAGAGCCCAGTCTGCAGATCCTGTGCCCCTGAGTTTTTGGGAATTAATTCCTGGTGTCTGGGAGGTGCTCTGTGCCCTGCAGAGTCCAGCCTGCAGAGCCTGTGTCCCTTAATTTTTGGGAATTAATTTCTGGTGTCTGGGAGGTGCTCTGTACCCTAGGGAACCCATGTCCCTGAGTTTTTGGGAATTAATTCCTGCTGTCTGGGACATGCTCTGTGCCTGCAGAGCCCATGTCCCTGAGTTTTCCTGGAATGAATTCCTGGTGTCTGGGAGGTGTTCTGTGCCTGCAGAGCCCACGTCCTTGAGTTTTGGGGAATGAATTCCTGGTGTCTGGGAGATGCTCTGTGCCCTGCAGAGCCCATGTCCCTGAGTTTTCCTGGAATTAATTCTCAGTGTCTGGGAGGTGCTCTGTGCCCTGCAGAGTCCAGTCTGCACAGCCTGTGTCCCTTAATTTTTGAGAATTAATTTCTGGTGTCTGGGAGGTGCTCTGTGCCCTAGAGAACCCATGTCCCTGAGTTTTTTTGAATTAATAATTCCCAGTGTCTGGGATGTGCTCTGTGCCTGCAGACCCCATGTCCCTGAGTTTTTCTGGAATGAATTCCCGGTGTCTGGAAGGTGCTCTGTGCCCTGCAGAGCCCATGTCCCTGAATTTCTTGGAATGAAGAATTCCCGGTGTCACATCCCAGCAGCGCTCAGCCCGGAGCCAGCAGGGGGAGCCAGCCCCATTCCTCTGGATTCGGGGAAAACGGGAAAAGTTAAAAATAAACTCCACGAATTGGGGAAAACGGGGGGAGGTAAGGGAAGAGCGTGCAGTCAAACTTGTTCTTCAGTCTCTTCACACATTATTGTCCTCACAGCTCACTAAAAACGTCAAGTTAATTTTACTAAGTAGCTAAATTATAGACACTCAGATGTAATCAGAATCCGCTATACATTTCAACTTTCAAAATTAATCATCCTGTGTTTCTGAGTTATCACACCTGAAGGAAACAGCTGTACAGCTATATATAGCACTCCCCTGACTCTTGGTCTTCTTGCAGCCTTTTATTCCCCCCACACCATCTGTACTTCAAAATAAATAAATAACCAGGTTAAATGTTTCCCTTTCCTGAGATGATTTGCCACTTACTTCTTAATGGTCTCTGCTGTGCCCTCTCAGAGATCTTCTCCTGACCCCCTTTTTATTTTTTGATAAGCTCTAATTGCTGCACCCAGTTCACACCTGAGCAGGTCTTGGTTAAAAAAAAAAGATGCAGGATATCATTACCTCTTTAAAAACAGATGATCCTACAAGATCAAAGTATTTCATCTTAATGAGAAGTGCCTCTTAACCACACACAATTTACTGGGCTGGTTTAAAAATAATTAGGAAAAAAAATCCAGGAAAAAAAAGCTCACCAGATGGTGGCTGTGGAAGACAAAGCTTACCAAGTGTTAAACTTTGTACCCATTAAACAAAATTAAATTTTCCTTTAAAAATAATTATGCAGGAGAAAAATAAGCAGCATAAGCAAATGGAATTATAGGAGGGGCTCATTTGCTTAGTGAGTTGCTGCCTGTGCTTTCATTCTGTGGGCAAGGTGAATGGAAACATTGCTGAGAGAGTGGTTCAGGGAGGAGCTGCTCTCACCACCTGTGACCTTGAACCTGCTGCTCATTCCCCAGGCTCACAGGCACTGAGCAGGCTGAGGTCTTCTCAGAGACGATGCTGAGGGCCAGGTGAGACTAAAGAAAAAAAGAAAGGGGAAAAAAAAGTTTATAAAACAAAGACAGGGGTTATCCCAGCTCTCTAGGCCCCCTGCAATATGTGCAGCTGTGCAGTAGCACTGGGAAAATGCAATATTTGCTGCCCTGGGGGCAGAGCAGGGCCTGTGCCCACCACTGAACACCCACCTCTGCCACAGGGAACAAACACAAACAATACCCAAAGCTCCCAGGTCGCTGCTGTATTAAAAATAAATCAATGCAAATGCATTCAGGTGTTTTTAAAAACAAAACCACAGCACATCTTGGGGTATTTTAAATTCCACCAAAGCTGTCCATTCATTGGGAGGCTTTGCAGGGTGCTGTGTGCTGAGGTTTGAGGCTTCCTGGGGCTGCTGTGGGATCACGGGGAGATTTGGGGAGAGGGCAGAGCCCTCCCCACCCTCCATATGGAACCACAGAGCAATTTGGGTGAACTTTCCCCATTCCAGCTTGGCCCAAAGAGCTGAGCACACCCCTCTGTGCTCTCTGGACATTTTGGGTTTATTTTAAACACTCCTGAACCAACAAAAAGCAAATCTTGTCATCACTCCCAAGTTAAATGACAACGTGGGAAGAGAAATATACAAAAGGAAGTGGCAACACTCTGCAGCTCTATTGATACAAATTCCTGAGGTGCAAAGAGCCCAAACCTGACCCTGGTCCCTTGTGGTCCCTCTTTGGAGCCCAGAGGGTCCCTTGTGGTCCCTCCTTGGTGCCCAGAGGGTCCCTTGTGGTCCCTCCTTGGTGCCCAGAGGGTCCCAGCACAGGCAGGGCAGGGACTGGGGCAGAGCAGGAACCTCCAGGGAGGCCAGGTTTGTGCTGTGGGTGACATCCAGCCACTCCAGTGCCAGTGAGCCCAAGCTGCTCCTGGTGCTAAACCCCAAGAGCCACTTTCAGTGGCCATGCAGGGCAATTTGCACCTCCAGCCCTGGCTCCTGCTGCTGGCAGAGCGTTTTTGGCCTCTGGATGCTGGGAACAGCCATGTCACACTGAGGATGCCACACAGCAGGGCACCTCAGGGCTGTAAAAACCTGCTTGAATAGCACAGACCCCCTCCATGCATTGCTCCCTTACCTCCTTTCCCTCATGAGCTGGCCCTTGGCTCCTCAGAGCGGGAGGAAAAACTTTGGGTGGTTGTGCCACTAGGTGGCAAGAGCAGGATGTGCTGGCCAGGGCAGGATTTGCTATCCCAGGCAGGATTTGCCATCCCAGGCAGGGTGTTCTGGCCAGAGCAGGATGTGCTGGCCCAGCTGTAGCCACAGCTCCAGGGGTGCTGCAGGACCCAGCAGAGCCGAGCCCAGCTGGGCTTGAGCTCCTGCCCAGCTCCTGCCTGCAGGGAGCTGAAATAAACCCAAACAGCCCTGCTGGATCGGGCTGGGCTCATTAGTGTGAGTGACATGAATAAGATGAGATTTGGAGCCTGAGTTATTACTGAAATTAGGGAAAAAAAATCCCCAACCAAGCCTGTTTTCAAGTTGTGCCCTGTGTGGATCACAGTGATGCAGGAGCCCTGGGCATTATTGTCAGGGGTAAATGATGAGTGAGTTTAGTGGTTGCTGAAGTTTTGGGGCTGCCTCTCTACATCCCTGGAGGCAAATTCCTTCCTCTGATCCTTTTCAACAAGTTTGGCCTCCAGCCTGAACAGGTTTGGCTCGCAGAGGAGCAGAGTCCCAAGGGTGCTCCATCCACCAAACCCCTCTGTGCTGCCTTATCCTCCAGAGGAAAGGAAAATTCAGGATGGACCCCTCACCCTCCAGGGGGAAGGAAAAGCAAACCAACCCCCATCTGCTCCTAAAATCCATTTTCCTCCACCTCAGAGTTAGACCCTGGCCCCACAGCTCAGCTCCCAGGGCTCACCACAGTGCTGGCTCCTGAGGGATGGGGCAGTGGATGCTCCCTGGCCTGCAGGGGATGATCCAGCTTTAGCAGGGGCACAGGGAAGGAATGTGGTCCCTTACTTTGGCATCTTTTGCAGCAAACTCCTCTTGCAGGGAGCAGAGGTCTCATCCTTGTCTTGCAAAGCAGCAGTGGGGGAAGCCAAGGCTGCTCCCGGGCTGGTGACACCTGAGAAACAAGAAAGGTTTTGGTGATCTGTCCCCATCTTTCTGTGCCCCTCCTCACCATCCTCCACACCTAAAATGACCTCCCACACACAAAATCTGTATTTTTATGGCTTCTGTTTCCAGACAAGTGGCACCAAGTCCAGTGTCACACAGCAGCACAGAGCCACAACACATCCCTGCAAACCCAGCACACTGAAAGTGATAAATAAACCAAATAATCCCTTTTCCTACCTCTCTCCATGGGAAGTCACTCCTCTAATAAGTTCCCAACACCAAACCAAGCCCTCAGAGACTCCACAGGCAGCTTTGGGCTCCCCCTGTTCTCCAGGAGCTGCAGCTGCCCCTGCCTCATCCCCAACCTGCTGCTCCACATTCTCCAGCCCCATCATCCTTACCTTTAATTTCTGAATTGACCCCCTGGAGAAAAATCTCTGCATGCCTATTTTTTGTGTTTATCTTGTCATTTCTTTAGAAAGAGACTTGTTACAAATATATTTTTCCCCTCCTTCCCCCCAGCCCTGTCGGAGGGATCTACTTGGGTAATTTGTTGAGCGGGTTGCTGGGCCATGCATTATGCATGAGATGCAATCTTGATTTTTGCACTCTACTGTGTGCATTCAGAAACAGGAACAGCATCGTGCCCACACGCAAAATGAACATTAACAGCTCAAAAAAAAAAAAAAAAAAAAAAAACTTCCAAAAAAACAAAACAAACCAAAAAAACCCAACCCAAAAAACAGAAAATGCCCATTTATTTAAAGGAAAATGAAAAAACATTTTTTCAAGCTGTTCTCACTGGGATTGCTCAGAGCAGTCAAGTTGTTCTCATGTAAGCTCTGCTGGGGAGTAACTGGGCTCTGAGCTGCTGGGTGGGACAGCAGTGATGGTGCTGCAGCATCCAGGGATGGGAATTGGGATCCTGGGCTAGTGGAAGGTGTCCCTGCCATGGCAAGGGGTGAAATGGGAAGGGGTATAAGATCCCTTCCACCCCAAATCATTCTGGTGTCCCCATAATATTTTCTGGAAAAATCCCTTCGCCAGGATTTCTCTCCTGGGAAGCTCAGAATCCTCAGAGAAAAATGCAAACAATAATTACCTGATTTGCTTCTCCTGTGTTTGGCTGCTTTGCAATGTGGTAGGTGATTGTTTCATTGGTTGCATGTGAATTGTTTTTACTCATTGGCCAATTATGGGCCAGCTGTGTCTGGACTCTGAGGAGAGTCAGGAGTTTTTCATCAGTATCTTCCTAGCCCTCTGTCTGTATCCTTTCTCTGTTCTTTAGTATAGTTGTAGTCTATCTTTCTTTAATATAATATAATAAATTAGCCTTCTAAGAACATGGAGTCAGATTCATTCCTTCCTCCTCCATCCACGAAAATCCCACATTCTGGGATTGTGTGTGAACCCAAAGGCAGCAGTGGAGCTCAGGTGGAACATCTCTGCTCAGGGGAGGGGGATCACCCTGTCCCTCCCTCCTGCTGTCCCCACAGACACACGCACACGCTACCCACACAAACGCAGACACTTCATGCTCCCAGTGACAAATAAATCCTCTCTTACCCACTCCTCTTCCTGTGTCTTGTGCTGCAACACCTTTTGGAGCACCATGGGACCAAGCATTTTGGGTCAAACTCCAAAGGCCACCATTCACTGAAGCTTTTTGCCAGGTGTGCCCTTGTTAATCCTCCACTCCTCAGCTGGAAGCAGATGATTTGGGGGCATGGTGGGAAGTGGTGACACAGTGAGGGTACAGGTTGCTAAGTGTGGTGTCAAACCCTTCAGGTTAAAGACACAAAGCAGAGACACAGACAGAAGAAAACAGATGCAGAAGGTTCCCAGCCCATCCACGCTCTGCCCTGCAGTATTTCATGCCTGGAGGCCATGGAGTATTCCAGAGCAATCACACCTGTGGCTTGTTTTAAAGTCCATTTAAAATCCAGTGATGTCCTTACCAACCTCTGCTGGGGCACCTCTGTCACCTGCCTGGGCAGGGACTCCTCCTGCAGCCCCCCAGGGTCACACAGGCAGCTCAGGCCATGCTGCTCCCCTGGACACAGCTTGGAACATCTGCAGGAGAAAATAGGACAAGGAACCATCTGATCATGAGAAAAGAATCAGAAAGTGGCCCCTGAGCAGGAATTGAAAAGGGAAAAAAATGCCATAGACTGAGTAAGAGGGAGAGAGACGACAGGTGGAAAGGAAAAAGGAACAGGATAAAATGAGGACCAAGATATAAAGCCAATTATTTTTGATTCTTTGGCTTAGGGGCTAATTTATTACAGCAGTAAATCATGCTTAGGACAGGTAATACAGCAGCCAGAGCATGGACATTATTTAGACAGTGTGATCATGGTATTAACGCTCAGAAAAGTGGAAAAATTTAAATTTTAACTGCCTCCAGGCCACATCTCACCCTTTACAGTCACCTCTCAACTCAGTGTGAAGAAGTATGGTATTTTCCCAGAGCCAGGGACTCCACGTGGAGCCAGAAGGGTTTCATAGGAAAGCACAGGGCCAGGCTCCCATCCCATCCCATCCCCATCCCCATCCCCATCCCGAGCCTGTGCCTGGCTCTCTGCACCACTTTTTGGAGTGTTCACCCCGTGCCCTCCTGGCCCTGGTGTGAGCATCCCTGTCCAAGGCACAGGCAGGGACTCAAGGGGCAGTGAGGGATGTTGGCAGCCCTGGAAAATGATGTTAAAGATGGAAAAACCCCAACCTGCCTCCCCTCCACTCACAGCAGCAAATCACACATTCTCCAGCAGAATTAAGTAACCCCATTATTGGGTTTGCTGGGAATGCCCCAATGAAGGCAGAAATGATGGATCTGACTCCATGTTCTCAGAAGGCTCATTTATTATTTTATGATACTATATTATATTAAAGAATGCTATACTAACTATACTGAAGAATACAGAAAGGATACTCACAGAATGCTAAAAAGATAACAATGAAAACTCCTGACTCTTTCCAGAGTCCTGACACAGCTTGGCCCTGATTGAAAACAACTCCCAGCAGAATGCAATGGAACAATCACCTGTGGGTAAACAATCTCCAAACACATTCCACATGAGCACAGCACAGGAGAAGCAAATGAGATAAGAATTGTTTTCCTTTTCTCTGAGGTCTCTCAGCTTCCCAGGAGAAAAGCCCTGGGTGAAGGGATTTTTTCAGAGAATGTGAATGCCACACTCCATGGTGCACAGACCTGGCTGTGAATGGGAGGGGAAGCTCTCTGCTTCCCCCAGTGCAATCTGAGCCTGTTTGCTCTGATTTCACCTGCTGGGAACCCACAGTGAATTCCCAAGGCAGTGCTTGGCAAACTGACACCAGCACAGGCAGCTGCTCCCTACTTTCTGCTGCTTTCCCCAGGCATGGAGCACGTGGAGACAGAGATCCACCATCCAGCCTGGGGCTCTGACTGTCCCCACGAATATTCTGCCTGCCTAAAGCCACGGCAGGATATTTTTCTTTTTGTAGATGCGAATATATTTAAGAAATGTGTTTACTGCTATCCTGTAAAAGCCCAATAAACTTATCTCCAGCCATTGTATCAAAGAAACATCGTGATTTTAAAAGCTACTTTGTTCAAAAACTCCTCCAGGCAGGAAAGATTAAAAAAACTGGCAGGGTAGCGGTGGTAAAGGAAAAACAGAACCATGCTGTTGTAATTTCACTGTCCCTAACAGGGCAACACATGCAGGGCACATGTGGGATGATAAGTTAAAATAACTTGGAGAAAGGTATTAATTTCTAACAATGGCAAACATGGACAGCAGAGGTGTTGTAAAGCACTGTTCAAGTTATTGAGCCCAGCAGATGCCACACAGGCACTTTGAAGCCTCAGGTGGTTGGAAATGCAGCACAGATTGTCTCGTGTTTGATCTCCCACTCCTGTCTCACTCCATCACCGTCAGTGGATTTCAGGATAACTGGGGCCAGCATTGATGGGGCCTGATTGGTTTGTGTTGGGCCCAAAACCTGACATTTCTACCTCTTCTGTGGGAAAAATGTGACTTTAAGCAGAAACGGGGCTAACTTCCACCGCAAAGCCAATCTGCCTGATGGAATTCAGGCTGCAGGGCAGGAAGGATTTTTGTATTTCCATCTGCCTGAGTGCAGGCTGCACCCACCTGCTCCTTGATTGTTTTTAGTTGCAGCTGATGGTAATGCAGAAAGAAAGATCAATATGAAGTGTGTTGGCCTGGTAACCTCCTGAAACTGCAGAACTTGCACTGAGTTGTGACAGGGGGAAACTGAGAAACAGCAGGACCATTTCATGCAGCCAGAGGAGCTCTCTGAGGATCTGCTCCCCGTGGGCCATGAGCTCTCGGTGCTGGGCTGGTTTCCCTGACTGCTCGGGAGGGATTTTGCAGCTGCTGCTGGAGTTTGTCAGCTGTGACAAACTGCTGGGACACCCAGGGCAGGGCCTGACCAGTCCCCTCCATGATCTCCTGCATGGATGGGAGCACCCTGCACCTTCTGCAGCCTCAGGGGGGTGCCCAGAGCAGCTGTGGCTGTCCCTGGATCCCTGGCAGTGTCTAAGGCCAGGCTGGACAGGGCTTGGAGCAGCCTGGAGTAGTGGAAGGTGTCCCTGCCATGGCAGGGATGGAATGAGATGGGATTTAAGATCCCTTCCAACCCAAACCATTCAAATGGCCTAAAAGCACCCTCTGCCTTTCAAAGGGCTGGGCCACCTCTGCTGCAGCAGTGGCCACCCTTGGTGTGGCCACCACCTTGGGGGCCTTGCGGCACCACCCTTGCTGCAGCTCCTCCCCCAAAAATGCAGCCTTCAAGCCTGCTTGACTTGGTATTTCTAAAAAATAGAATTTTCCCAGAAACTGGGCTTTTCTCCTCTCCTCTCCCCATCTTGTGAGGGCAAGATCACACATCTAAAAACGAACCAGCCCAAACCCAAAGCTTTGCAGCTTCGCTGATTACAGGTGGGGGCCTGCTGAGCCCACCAAGCCCCTGAGCTCTGCAGGGATGTGGCTGGGGGAGCCTCTCAGAGCCTGGCTTGGCTCCATCCCAGGGATCAGTCACCTGGCTGAGGGCACCAGGATTTGGCTCAGGGGACCACAGTGATGTGGTGTCCATGAAAGGTTTTATTAGCACTGGCTCCTGTGGCTCACCAGTGCCAATAAACCCCTCATGCCACACCACTCACTGCTCTGCAGATGCCACATCACTCTTCTGTAAAATACTTCATAAAGCAGTTGAAATTTTTCCACTGTCTTTTTTCCTCTTGGCCATAAACCCAGGCTGGGTTTAACAGTTTCAGAGCTCAGCTGAGCAGAGCTGGTGGGATGGGAAGCCGTCCTCACCTTTTCACTTGTTCTGTGGTCTTAAAAAAAATTTCTTAGCTGGGAAAGCATGAAATGGAATAAAAGAATGCAATGTATAAAATACAGCACCCAAAGCAGCCCTGCAATTTCTCCTGAGCCCCATGGTGGGCATTGAGACCCAGGGTTTGGAAAGTTTTCACAGAATAAGGCAGAGGGTGCTCTGGCAGACTTGGATTTTCAGTCTATTTTAACTGAAGACTGCAAAGGACAGATTTGAATACAAGGACAGCTGGAAAGGGGAGGACTCATCTCCAGCAGTGATGGGAGCTGTTTTCAAAACAGGGAATTCAAAGCAACCCCCAAACCCAGCCCAGTGCTGGGAGCACATGGTCCATGGCATGAGGAGCCCAAAACCCAGCATAAAGTCAGTCAGAGCAAATCTGGCTTGTTCTTGGGGGACAAGGAATGAATTGACATTAGGACAAAATACGTTCACTTCAGCTCAAACCTCAGCCAGGATGATGTGGGAAAAGATTATCATGTGGTCACTCCTCAATCTCTAGGAAAGGAGAAGCTGCTCAGGGCTGGCAATGAAGATGAATCCTTTCCAAAGATTCAGTTTTAAAAACACTTCCTTTTTGTAACCTTGAACTTCCACTCCTAGGGTGTTGTTTTAACTCTACTTTTTCTTTTTTTTTTCCTTTGTCCCTTCAGGAGTTGACACAGTTGAGAGAGCAGAGAAATTAAACTGTGCAGAATTGCTTCCTGCATTGATAGACTCAGATTCTTATTCATGCAGAGACTGTAAAAAAAAAAGTTTAAAAAATCACTGGGATCTCTCTTTGCTCAGAAATCTGTATTCCATTAACTCTGACATAAGGCACAAAGTAAACCAGGAGAAAGAGAAACTCACCCCAGTGGGTGGCTGGAAAACAGAGGCAGAGCCCATTAGCATTCTCTGTGTGTGCAGGGAACAGGGCTTGGGCACACAAAAAGTGATCCTGATGGAAGGAACAGCTAATCCCTCCTTGTAGCTGCAGTAAAAGCCTATGGCCAAGAGAGCCTGCCTGGATTTGGTAGCAGAGATAAGAGGGAGCCAAATTCCAGTGAGCATCCCCTTCCTGCAGCTGATTAGCAGCTGCACTCCAAGCTGGAGAACACACCCCAAAATCCTCTGAGTGCAGAGCACCCTGAGCACAGACACGTGGGACAGAGCTGGGGGACAGCAAAGGCACAAAAATCCCATTTTCAGGGACTAAAGTTTGGTTCTGTCCTTCAGGGGGCAGGCACAGAGGAAAGTGGAGCAGAGTCCATCCCCACCTGGTGGAGAATTGGCTCCTGAGCTCCTCAGGGAGCTGCAGAGCCCAGGAGGGGCTGCAGGAGCACCCAGGAACCTTCCAGCAAACCCTGCTCCACCTAAATCTCAGCAACACTGGCCCTGGGAGCTGCCTGTGCTGGATTCTAGTTGTAAATAATTTTAAAGCTGAGGCTTTGAAGGTACCAGCTTGCAGGTGAGTTGTTCATATATATTAATTTTCCAGAGAAGCTGTGGCTGGATGCCTGGAAGTGTCCAAGGTTGGATGGGGCTTGGAGCAACCTGGGATAGGGGAAGGTGCCCCTGCTATGCCAGGGAGTGGGATGGGCTGAGCTTTAAGGTCCTTCCAACCCAAACCACTCTGTGATTAACAAAAATAAATTTAGGACATCTTTGTCAAACTGGGATGAAATCCAGAAAAGCCCTTCAGATGTGTTTTCATACAGGTAGAGACTTATCACATCAGCCTGTTTCCTAAAAACATTTGCCTGCAAAAAATCCTTTAAAAAGAAACATTTCCCAGCCCTGCAGAGCAAACCTTCCCTGCTAACAAATCCCCTTCATGCTCAGCACGTCAGGCCTGGGGCACTTCAAGGGAATTCTGCACAGGGCTGAATTTCACCAGGAGAGAAAGGAGGGAGAAATACTGCAAATCCCAGAAAGGCTCCTTCAGCCCCAGCAGCCCTTGTGGGAACCCTGTCAGAGCCCAGCCAAAAAGTAAAACCCTCAAAGAAGCCAAATGGCAGAGTTTGAGTGGTCCACACAGGCAGAGGTGATTATGTGATGCAGGCATGGATCCTTCCAGCTGGAGGTATTTTAAACACCCAGGAAATAATGTCAGAATCATAGGACTGCAATCTTTAAATTATATTCAAAAAAGATGCTCAAAGCATATATCATTGAATTATGAGCAGCTTTGGCAGCTTTATTGATGATGTTGAATCTGGTTGACAGATGCATTTACACTGCATAAGCATTCGAGATGCAAGAGTAATTGCTTATTAGTCTTGTTGTGAGGCAAAACACCAGATTGAAATAAATAGGAGCTCATGAACACAATTTTGCTGCCTCTTTGATTATTTTTTCAAGCTAACCATCTGCTAAGCATCTGGGATTCTTAGAATCCAAGATCCATAGCCCCCACACAGGTGGGAATTAAAAAATACAAATAGAGGGAGCTTAAGAACCCAAACAAACTATAAGATGAAATTGTCCAAAATGACTGGGGAGGTTCTTTCACAGCTTGAATACAAATGTGGGGAGTTTGGTTCTTGCAGGATACATGGAGCAGATGCTGCACTGGTGCCCTTCAGCTCAGGCCAGGGTCAAAAAAAGCTCTGTAGTGACCCCAGGGAGGAGTGTAGGGACCCCAGAGACCAGCTCAACAGGACACTCAGCACAGGGGTCTTCTCCAGACATGAGAGACAGTGGGACCATCCAAGTTCCCTTGAGGCCTCCAGGAAAACCTCCAGGACTCTCTGGGGCTACTTGAAAGATTTTTGGTGACATTGTAAGACTTCAATTTCTCTGTCCTTTGCTACTGGGTTTTTAAACTTTCATCAGAATATAAAGAAAACACAAGCAAGGGAAGAGAGAAAACACAACCAGAGGAATGAGGAAAAGAAACAACATAGGAAAGAGGGAAAAAAACCCCAAAAATAAAGTGCTGCCAGTGAGGGAGAGGCTGCTGTATCTCCTCAGCACTTTGCTCCAAGTGATTCCTTTTCTCTGTCCAGCAGTGCTGGGTGCCCACACACCATCCAAGGGGACAGATCCAGCCCTCTGCACCCTCTGCCCCTCCTTGATCTCATGGATTCCCCATTTGTGTCCCTATGGGGTTGGTGTCAGCTCTGCCGCCAGCAGAGGACAAGGACAAATCTCCACGAGGACAAAGCCAGGAGCCAGAATGAAGTTTGCTGCAGGGTTTATTGCAGCCTGTGGGATGGCAGCTTTGATAAGAACATAAAATTGATATTTGAATTTTCCCCAGCTGCCAATGCACTTGGTGCTGAGAACATGAGTTAATAAAAACAGCCAGTTAAATAACTGTCAAACTCAGGCAAATATCCATAAAGCAAATGTTCTTTTAAAAAAAACAAATTAGACATGCATTTTCCTCCATGAAAAAGGGCAATTAGAGAAGCTTTATAACTAATATTTGGTTTTGGTTCTAAAATATTAAGGATCTGTCCTAAACACAGCACAGTGAAGGGTTTCAATTAATCTCCTTTGAGCACACACATTCAGGTGGTTAAAAAGAAAAAAAAAAAGAAGAAAGAATGATTTGTGCATCAAGATCTGTCATCTCCAAAAAGCTGTAAACAGAATCTTAGAGAGCAGAGTTTGTGTGACAAATTTGAGATTAGGCGGATTCTGATCTAAAAATTAACTTGCTTATCAGAGAAATAATATTAGAGTAAAATAAATTAGAATCTCTACTGAAGACTCTAAAAGTAATTTTTAAAATTAATTAGAATCAAAAAGATGGATCTCAAAGGATAGGACAACTCTAATTTAGACAGACGGTAATTAATTCCTTATTTCAAAAATTCATTAACAGGCTGTAAGAGCAAATCATTCCTTTGCTGGAGTTGAGCTCCAGAGGGAAAGATTCATCTGGAAAGGGGCTGTGGGAAGTCCCCTGCTGCTGGAGGGCAGGGGAACCTTTCTGGCAGCAGCTGGGGCTGAGGAGGGTCATTGGGGTTTGTTTGGGGTGGAGGTTTGGTCCCACAGCTGCTCACACTTCAAGCACAGAGGCTCAGCTGAACCACGGCCCTCACAAGGATTTGTGGATGGGGAAAACAAATAAACCACTAAACATTGCTCTGATTTGCCATTAAAGGTGATATGATGTGTTCCACATTCCCTGTCTTGGTTGGGGCAGCAGCTCCCACAGCTTCCACCTCCACCAAGCCCCTGGCAGGCCCACCACCGTCCTCAGATCCTGGTGTGGGGACAAAACCTCGGAGATTTGGGGCATTTCACCTCAAAACTCTGTCATGCAGCAGCAGGGAGGTCATCTCAGAGCAGACATGTCCTCCCTTTTCCTCTGCTCCCACCTCTGAACCTCTCCCACAGCCCCACATCCCAACTGCCCCACCCTTCCCAGGGCAACACCCACAAGGAAAACACCAGCCCTCACAAGGATTTGTGGATGGGGAAAACAAATAAACCACTAAATATTGCTCTGATTTGTCATTAAAGGTGATATGATGTGTTTCACACTCCCTGTCTTGGTTGGGGCAGCAGCTCCCCCACCTCCATGTCCACCAAGGCCCTGGCAGACCCACCACTGTCCTCAGACCCCGGTGTGGGGACAGAACCCTGAAGTTTTGGGGAATTTCACCTCAAAACTCTGTCATGCAACAGCAGGGAGGTGATCTCAGAGTAGACACATTCCCTCTTTTCCTCTGCTCCCACCTCTGTCTGAGGAACCTCTCCCACAGCCCCAAATCCCAACACCCCCACCACATCCCTGGGAACATCCACAAGGAAAACACCAGCCCTCACAAGGATTTGTGGATAGGGAAAACAAATTAGCCACTAAATATTGCTCTGATTTGCCATTAAAGGTGATATGATGTGTTCCACACTCTCACTGTCTCGGTTGGGGCAGCAGCTCCCACATCTTCCACCCCCACCAAGCCCCTGGCAGACCCACCACAGTCCTCAGATAAAACCCTGAAGATTTGGGGCATTTCACCTCAAAACTCTGTCATGCAACAGCAAGGAGGTGATCTCAGAGCAGACACATCCCCCCTTTTCCTCTGGTCCCACCTCTGAATCTCTCCCACAGCCCCACCATGTCCCAGGGCAACACCCACAAGAAAAACAACTCATGCGAGTTTGCAGCCCTAAATCCCAACACTCCATCCCTTCCCAGGACAACATCCACAATGAAACACCTCATGTGAGCTTGCCCTGGCCCTGGGGACGTGCCTGGTGTGCTGCCATCCCTCAGAGCACTCCCAGTGCCACTCCACACCCCTGGAGAGGCCAGGCCAGCCCTGGCAGTGCCAGCCCGGCCTGGCAGCTGCATCCCACTGATAACTGGGATAAGCTTGGAGCTGATCCTCGGAGCTGGAGGGCTTGGCAAGGGGAGGATAAGCCATGCAGGAATCTGCACCCAGCTGGAGAGGAGCCCAAAATGAAATCCTTATCTGAGCAGAGCTGGGCTCTGGATGCCAGGAGCGTCCTGCGGCCTTCCCATCTGCAGCCCAGCCTCAGGGCTGAGAGAGGTGGCAGGGAGGGAGCCAGGAAAATGGATTTATTCCTTTGGACTCAGCTCTGCCACATGCCTCGTGGCTCTGGTGGTCCTGGGCTGGGCTGGTTTCTTGGCCTGTGACCATTTCCCCCAGGAGGAGCCCTGGTGACCTGTGCAGGGATTGACAGACGGCCCCCAGCTCTTCATCCAGGAGGAAGGAGGCAGGAATACAACAGGATTAGCTCCTGCTGGCCCCAAACCAACCTCCCTCTGAGGAGAGAGCAGCTTCCAGAGGGGCAGACAGGTCACCTGGCAGCAGGATCCACCATCTGGGACCAGGGAGGAGCCACACAGCCGGACACAGCAAAATCAGTTTAGCACCAGAGCCTGCTCACAATTGCTCAACATTTTGCCCACAATTCTCTCATTGAGGACATGTTAATTCCCCCTCACCACAGTTCTTATAAGCCCAGTTTTATTTCACATGGAGGTAAATGTCTACAGTTTCTTTTTGCCTAAGTCACAAGTCAGCCTGAACATAATTTGTTGGAGAAGGGAGTTGCTCCGGGTTGCAGAGCACTCAGCTCTGAGCCCCAGGGGCTCCAGAAAACAAAGACAATTAGTTGCTACTTCTGAAAAATTAATTTAAGTGACAGACTGTGAAGCTGCCAAAAACTAACAAGCATGTGAAAACTGACTTAAAAAAAATTACAGCAGTCTGTCTGTTATTCTTTTTTTTCTCAGGAAGAGCCATTGCTCCCTTGAAAGTCATTGCTCAAAGAAAAAAACAAACCAAACCCAAACTACTGATTAAGAAAAGGAAAGTCAAGAAAAGATCTCTTTTCTCCCACATTTTGTCTCTGAAGTTTCCTGGGATGTTTTATCTGGAGGCAGGCACACTGGCACAGACTGGTGAGGATGTAAAATTGATACAAAGCATGAAAATGAGAAGGTTTTGGGGACAGGTGGGATGCTCCCATCTGCACAGCACTAGGTGTTTGGAGCAAGGTCTGTGTGCTGATGGAGAACTTTTTCTTTCCAGTGGCATTAACAGGTAAAAACCCTCCCATTATCTTCCTGACAAGTCTTGCTGCAGGAGCTGCACTGATGCAGCCATGGACCTACTCATGGTGAAGCTCCTCTGCAGGAATGAGGAAAAGAAACAACACAGGAAAGAGGGGGAAAAAACCCCAAAAGAAAGAAGATTGCTGCCAGTCAGGGAGCGGCTGCTGAATCCCCTCAGAACTTTGCTCCAGTGGTTCCTTTCCTCTGCCCAGCAGTGCTGGGTGCCCATACACCATCCATGGGGACAGATCCAGCCCTTTCCACCCTCTGCCCCTCACAGATTCCCCATTTGTGTCCCCATGGGCTTGGTGTCAGCCCAGGCTGGCCCAGGGTCGTATCTTGGGACCTCAAAAACCCCACTGCTGCTTCCATCACCTGGGTCCTTCCCAGCTCCTGAGGGGCAGGAGATCCCCAGAACATGCCCCAGAGCTGGTAGAGGTGGGTGGAACAGCAGCCGTGACCCCAGGGGAGGTTTCCAAAAGAACTCAGAGAGGAGTTGGGTGGGTTCTGCTGTGGTTCAGGTGCCAGAGACACTCAGAGCATGGTGTGACACTGACAGTGCAGGGGCTGGCTGGGAGGTCACCCCTCCACCATGCCAGCTGCAACAGAGCCATTCACATCCAAATCACACCTCCATCTGTCATACACTGGGCTTTAAACAAGATCTGTGCCACAGATTTAGAGTTTAGATTTAACTTTGAACCTCTCCTGATGCCCATCCAGCCTCTGTGCACCTCAGCACCCGACGCACTGAGCAGGGCTGGGGCTGCCATGGCACTTTCCTCCTCCTCCCACCAGTTTATTCACTCCATTTTCTCCCTAACAAGCCCTTGAAGGTGGTGCTGTGGACAGCTGCCTCCACAGCCCAGCGAGCCCCACACTGCCTGGTGCCACCTTGTCTCATTCACTGTGACAAATGCCTGGCACTTGTTTGGTTTCTGTCATTACAACCCAAGGATATTAAATTTACATCAACCTGACAATGAGAGCAGGGCTGAGGACATGAAGTGCTGCCTCCAGAGAGAGAGGACAGGACAGGCATCCCTTGGAATGCACAATGTGAGGGTGGGATTCTGCTTCTCCTCTTCACCATCTACCAGGCTGGGCACAAACAATTTGTTTTTTCCAGGAGAGTGGGCAGAGGTGGCAGAAGAGATGGTGCTGGGGTGCCTCTCTCTCTCTCTCTCTCAAGTTCCTTTCAAGCCTGCATGCCCCAAAGTCCAGGGCACCATCCACATACCTGGTGACCAGAGGCACATCTGGACTCTGCCCCTCATTCCCTTTCCTGTCCCTGTCACTCTCTGTCCAGTTCCCCATCTGGGGCAAACCTCCTTCCAAGCACCAGGAGCTGCAGGGGTTGGTCCCTGCCCACCATGGCCAGTCCAGCACCCCCTGCTCCCCTCAGCAATGCCCAGGTGCCTGCTAATCCTCAGGAGGCCTCTCCATCCCTGCATTGCCACCAAAAAGCAGTTCCACTGCAATGTAAGCTCATTATCTCACCAAAGAGCGTGCTCAGTGTCTTTTATCCCATTACCAAACAGGAAGAACTTCCATTCTTTTCACCTACCAGATAGAAATTTTCTTTTTGTGTGCGTGTATTTACAGCTTTGTTACCCAAATACCTCCCTCCCACCCACATTTCCCTGATTGTTGATAAACATGAAAATCCATTCCCCTCCTAGCAAGGGGAACAGGGAATCTTTTATCCTCCCCTGATAAACAGTAATAAGCTTCTTATCCTCTTACCAAAAACCGAGAGCGTTGCAAATCCTGTATCAGGCACACTAGGGTTAGGGTTGTTTGCATTACGTGGAGGGATTTTGTAAAGTGGCAAATAAAAGGCATATCATTTTGTTCTTTTATCTGAAGCTTCCTTCTAGGAGGGAAGGCAGAGCTGTTTAGAAGTACATTTAATTGGGTATTATTCAGTATCAGGTTGAGGCAAGTTCTCCTGTCTCCCACAAAGAACTTCTGCACTAATTTGTTCCTACTCGTGGATGAAAGGTCATTGTGCTGACTAGGAAGTTAAGTAAACAAAATTAGCATCTGATTTAAGAGACTTCTTATTCCCTCTGGTGTAAATTAGTGTAAAAATTAGCAAGACTTGCCGTTGCTTCTGTTTTCTGCATTTGAAATGCATCAGCTGCCTGAATTTAATGGTGTGGAGGCTTATTATTTCTTTATCTATGGAAGTGCATACAGATGGGTGGGGAGATGGAAGGGGCTGTCAGCTTCAGCATCAAAGTCGTTCAAGGTCAGCAAAAGTGACACAGAAGAGCTCCCAGCAGCTCTGACACCTGGACACTGAAGATGCCACAAGAACTCACAGATGGGGAAACATTTTAGAAAGGCAAAGTGGGCTTCAGCTGTGAAATTCAGCACCACACAAAACCCACCATCACTACAGAGGACACAGGGAGCTTCAAGCAAAGGTTTGATTTTTTAAAAAATCGAAATAAAAAAATAGCCTCTCAAGTGTTCTTTCAAATCTGGGAGTTTCCTAGAGATCAGAAAAAAACCCCAGGCACTGCTTGGGATTGAGGAAAAAAATCCCAACAAACGTGTTCCAGAAGATGATTCCTGATAATTTGCTCATTAAAAACCTTTGAACTTCATCCAAAACATCTACTCTTGATTATTGCTGCCCAGTGTAACAAGTAACCTGATGGCACTGCACTCCTGAAAACACACAGGGACAAAAGGATGTAAAAGGTAAAAAGGACATTGAAAAAAAGCAAAAATGCATTGGAAAAAGGCAAAAACCACGTTGGAAAATAACCTCATAGAAGGGAGGTGATGGAGGAATATTTTTCTGTTTTGCTGGGAAAAATGGTCCTCCAGAGGAGGAGTTGGACTGGCAGAAAGGGAGCACCTGAGCCATGCTGTGTCTTCCAACATAAGTGTGGGAGAGATTTTTCCAATCACCACTTCTGTGGTATAAACACTATCCCCAGTGTGCCACAGATTGCATGGCAGCTGCAGCTGGGAGGGATGAAGGCATCTGTTGAATTGGAAGGTCAGAAAGGAAGCCCAGGAGGGAGATTTTTGGGAGTGTCTTTGACAGAAATCTTCAGCTATCCTGTAATAGGGGGAGCTGGAACTTTGGGGTCCCACAGATACAGAACATCTCTCCTAAGATGTTCTTGCTTGGAAAAGAACTGGAGTAAAAACCAAACCAACCTCCCCAAAACAGGATTGGCTTCAGATATTGGCCAGAGATGCTGGAAATTTTGTATTTTTTTTTTCTCCACCAGCACCTGATGCTCTGCAGAGACCCACTGGAGTCCCATTGCACTGACCCCAGAGAAAGGTGGATCCCAGGCAAGGAATGATGCCCTGACCCCACCATAAGCCTCCCCAAGGAAAAACATTATGCAAAGGGGGCTAAACCAGCTCTCCCAGAGAGCCTCTTGAGCTGAGGGTTACACTGGTCTCTGGTGAGGTCCCACCATTGCATTTTTAATCTTACACACTGTAAATTTGCCTGTTGATTTTTTCACTGCGCAGATCAAACATATTTCCACTTTAATTGGTAAAACTCACATCCCCAGACCCCAAAGAGAGGTGCAGCATTTGCAACCATGCTCATCATTTTGAGCCTGCAATTGCTTGTTAAAGCAAAAAGATGTGGAACTGAGAGCAATATGTTAAACTTAATAACATGAATATTAATTCCCTGAAGAGTTATGGAATATATCTATCTCACCAGCTCAGGAAAGGTAACACTCCTCCAGCCCCATAAGAGAAAGGCAGGCACTGAAGTAAAAGTTTGCATTTCTCACTAATTCAGCTTAAAACATGAGCAGGAATGTTGGGTTTATGGTTAAGAGAGCAGATATTGCGCTGACCATGGAGGGCTGTCTCCAGCGGAGCTTTGGGACCTCCTGGAAACAGCAGGGAAGGGGCACTGATGCCACACTAAAGAGGGCAGTTCAGAGACAGCCCCTCTGCTGGAATCCCACACCTACACCCAGGTCTGAGTGCCCAGACCTGCCTTGTGTGTCATCAGCTCCTTCCCTGCACAAGCACACCAGTTCTTCCAGGAGAACTCCACCATGGACTTTTCCCTCTGATTACAAAGGCTGGGAACACCAGTTTTGCCCTGTCTTTTTATGCATGGTATAAAAATGCCAGCTTCCTCAGAGATTGAAATGAATAAACTCCCCAGGCCATGGGGTTCAGACACCTCTAGATGCAGCTGACAGCTGAGCAGGAAAAAACATTAAGGAAGTGGGATCTGCAGTCCACCCAAACCATCCCTGAAGGATGGGTTCCTACATTGGACCCTACACCCACAGTCAACAATCAAATAATTTCAGGCACTGAAATATTACAAAACTCCTCAAATTTGTCTTCTCCTATGGGGACAACAGCAAACTTGCAGCTGGAAAAAAACCTCAAATTTGTCTTCCCCCACGGGGACAATAGCAACCTTGCAGCTGGGATATTTTCTCCTGTTGCCCAGCTCATGTTTGGATCTATCAGCCCCCTCTGATGGGTTTGGCCTTGATGCCATTCTGAGACAGGATTTGGTGCTGTAGCTTTTTTCCTGTCCGTTTCATTGCTCCTTGCAGTTCTTCAGCCAGAACAGTGCTAGAGAGGAGGACAAAAGTTCACAGCCTGCCACCAAAGGCACCTCTTGCCAGAAGGTCAGCAGCCCTTGCTGAGTGGGGACAGTTTGTGCCTGCTGTGGCCACAGTGCTTCCAAAAACAGTGAGGAAAACCACAGTGACAGAGATGAGCAGCAGAGCCATTAAGCATATGCTGGGCTGGAGCTCATAAACACATAAACAACAACAATTCTGGTTAACCACAGGCAGAACTTCCGATGAGCCGCAGGTACCAGGCACAAATTGACAATAATGAGATTTAATGGGGGTGGTTTACAGTCTCCCTGGTTTGCATGTTTTATTGTTTCCTGCAGAATTAGCCAGTAAAATAAAGTCTCTCTGCTCTTGCAAATCTGTTGGGGTAGGAAAGTCCCAGATGTTGGAGGAGTCATTGTCAATACAGATCCCCAGGGACCGGGACTTTTGTTTTTTCTGTTATAGCACTGAGGCCTCAGGCAGAGGGTGAAAAGCACAGCAACAAGGAGGAAACTTGGATCCAAGCCAGCTAACAAAAGCTCTCAAGTCCAAGGAAATAAAGTTCATCCCTGGATGTGTTTAAGAGTGGATGTGGCACTGGGTGCCAGGGTTTAGCTGAGGTGTTAGGGCATGGGTTGGACTCGATGATCTTTAAGGTCTCTTCTAACCCAATGATTCTGTGAATTCTGTGAAAGTCAGACTTTGGTTTCCATTCAGATGGAAACACCTTTGCGCTGGTAAAATACAAGAGCTTCCAAGCAGAGGGATGTGTGAAACACAGTGACTGTGTTTTCAGCACAGAACTTGGAGCTTTGATTGCATTAGAAATGGAAACAAAAGGAGCTCATTTGGAGTAAAATACAGCAACTTCCAGCTCAAGCTCCTGCAGGGGCTCAGGCAGCCCTCAGAGGCACCACTCTGCCTGTGGCACAGGGAACTTCTCAGGATGGAAGCTTAAGGGAACACACCATGGAGGTAGGAGTCAATGCCTCAGACACCCATCAGTGCCATTTGTGCAGCACCAGGGGTTTGGGTTGTACTCCTCAAACTGCAGCAGGGACTCTGACCAGAGAATGGGGCAGAACACACACAAACCCCAAAATGCAGAGGTGAGAACAGTAGGGAGGAGAAGATCATGGAGGAGCAGGTACTCAGCAAAGCCTGAGGAGATTTCCAGCTTGGTGCCTCTTATCAGTGTTGGGCAGCTTTGCTGCCTGAGTGCCCCTGGAAGCAGAAAGAAACGATGCCACAACTTACCTGGTTCCAGGAACCAAGGGCAGGTTTCAGGCAGGTCCTTGCCCCAGACCAGCCCCAATAACCATGAGGTGGAGGAGAGCACCAAGGAGTCCCTCTCCCACAGCTAAATAACCTTCTCCCCACCTTCCCCTCCAACTGCTCTGCCCTTTGCTGCCTGATTGCCCCCAGGAACCTCACACAGCACCGTGTGGGGAACTAATTACTTCCTCCTAAAGACTGCTGATTAACATTTCCATCACATGCTAACGAGACACTTCCTGGCTTCAATCTGCTTTCCTTCATTATGGCTTTCTGGAGACAATCTTTATACGTTTATGAGAGCATTAAATGCACAATTGTCTGACTACAATTTATTGCTGTCCTGGCTCTGGGGTGTTTGTGTAAAGACTGAGTATTTTATAGCATGAAATATGCAATGGGATCCTTACAGCACACAGCTGCTCCTTAGGTCACTTTGGAGGTTGCCATCACTGAAAAAACAAAAGCAACCAAGCCCAGAGGTGTGGATTGATGCACCTGAGAAAATAGAGAGAGAAAAGGGGAATGTCTGCCTCAAAAAACAGCAATGAAGAAAAATACCTTTAGGTCACGCACCAAAAACACAGGGTGATCCTGATACGAATTGTACCTCCAATAGAAAGAGATTTTTGAGGCAAAAAAATAGAATTGTCATTTTGGGCAACAGTTAAAAATGAGAGAGAAAAATAATAAGCAAAGATGACAGAGTAGAACTTCTAAGGATCAGAATGAAGGTGGACACCTGGAATATTTCTTGCAGTTAATGCCAGAGAAAGGTTCCAAAGTTTGAATAAAATTACTCACCCTGCAAAAAGGGCTTTGCAACCACTGCAATGTTTAGAAACCCTTACATGCATTCAGCAGCCCAAGCCTCACTCCAATACATAATACAATAAATACACAGGAAGCTTATTGTAATAAACACAACACCACCACAAATGAAATTGTAATTAGAAGCATAATTCAGGCAGATTTTAGTTAATACCTGTTTGCTAGGAGGTGCTAATCTCCCAGATAAATGTCCAAAGTGTACAAACGGTGCCTCTGTGCTCCCAGCTCCCCTCTGCCAGAACCTGCTCACCCCCTAATTGGAATTTTAAAAATTACCCCATATTTTGGAGTGTGTTGGCAGCTTTTGGAAACTAAATGTGGCCAAGGTGAACCATTCAGCACCTCACCTGTGAGAGCTGCTGTAAGCAAAGCAATCCATCCACCCTGCCCTGCTCCAGCCAGGCTGGGATCCCTCACACCACAGTTCTGGGATAAAAGATGCTGACAATCCCATATCACTTTTCCTGCCTGATTCCCAGTGTGTGCCCTCTCCCAGGCAGCACCCTGCAAGCCCATGGAGCTGGCGAAGGTGCAGGGTGACCTGCAGGGCCCAGGGCAGTGTGGCAATAACCTGGCACTGATCCCTGTGGGCTGGAGCAGGGACTCCTCTGCCTGTCCCTGTGCCAGAGCTGCACCTCTGCTGGGACTCTGAGGGGCTCAGCTTCATGGCTGAGCTCTGCAATGAGCCTGGGAACTCATTACACATCTGGAGCAAGAGGCACTAGAGGGGAAAATTGTTTATTCAGAGCAGAGTGGAGCCCAGAGGTCCCAGTGTGTCACAGACATCTTTTATGGAAAATCCTTTCCTTAGGATTTTTCCTCCTGAGAAGATGTGAGGCCTCAGGAACAAAATGTAAACATTGATTATCTGCTGCTGTGGAATGCAACAGGTGCATCTGTGATTGGTCTCATAGAGTTGTTTCTAATTAATGGCCAATCACAATCAGCTGGGACAGTCCAAGCCACAAGCCTTTGTTATTCATTCTTTCTTTTTCTCTTCTTAGCTAGCCTTCTGATGAAATCCTTTTTTCTCTTCTTTTAGTATAGTTTTAATGTAATATATATCATAAAATAATAAATCAAGCCTTCTGAAACATGGAGTCAGATCCTTGTCTCTTCCCTCACCCTCGGACCCCTGGGAACACCGTCACACCATGGAGGGAGATGTGTCTGCTCTGTCCACACCCACAGGCCAGGCAAGGCCAGGGGACAAGGACAAGGACATCCCTCTGCCTCCACTTGCAGAAAGGGAAGGGAATCAAGCCTACAAGTCTCACTCAGAGGCACCAGCCCAGGGCAGGCAGGGGTGCAGCTCTTCCAAGCTCCGCAACAGGATTCACACCTTCAAATTATTCAAGTTCTCGGTGAAGCACTGCTGAGCCAGCAAAAATGAGCTGCAGCCTTTGCCCAGGACTTGACCCTTGTTCTCCAGAGGAAAGATTTAAATGAGTAACAAAAAAAATCACTTTTCTGTCTTCTTTGCATGTGGCTGTGGTGGCTCTGGAGCCTTGCCCTGGCTGGGAAGGAGCACCCAGGGGTGATGAGGGGGCCAGAGGAAGGCTGTGCTGGCAGAGGTGGGAAGAGAAAAGGAGACCCCAGGAGAGCTTAGCAAAGCTCCTGGGTCTCCTGGACAATGCAGACCCCATGAAGAGGTCCATCAGCCCTATCTTGCACTCTCAAAACCTGGAAATCCCCAAATCCCTCAGGTTGGAGCTGGAGCAGGCTGGGCTGCAGGGAAGTCTCCAGATCCATGGGCAGGTGAGCAGCAGCAGTTCCCAGCAGCCCTGGAGCTGGACCCAGGAGCACCTGCCAGCCCTTGATGAAGCTGAAGCACAAACCAGCATGAGCTGTGACAGCCCAGGATTGATCTGGCCCTGAGGAGACACATGGGGGGAAAGTAGAGAGGTTTTGCCTACAGAGACCATAATTCTGCAGCCCCAGGCTGTGCATTTGCTGGGCATTCATTTCTCCCTCCATCACTGGGGTCATGTGCAGCAAGGAATTTTCTCCTGCCAGCCTTTTATTCCAAGCTGTTCATTTTCTCCTCAGAATCCATCTCCTGGCCCAGGACACACTAACTGTGAGCCTGCATTTCTGATAAAGACCATGAGACATAAATATTTTACACTGGTAATGAGATATTTAGCATTGATATAGAGCTCAAAGCCCAGTGCAATTCCAGCTTTGTTAATTATAATGAACTATTGTGGGGCTCGATTTCATCTGCTCCTTGTAAATCTTGCAATGTACTGGTGGCTCCTTTCCAGGGGAGGCTGGAGCTCAGCATGGAGAGAGTTTAATCAGAAGTTGGGGCCCACCGGAGGAGCAGTTTGTGAATGGTGTGTGGGTTGTGAGGTGCTGCTGCCTGCTCCTTCCTGGAGATGCAGAGCTGCTCCTGTGCATGGAGCCTATGGAAATGCTCTGTTCTGTTCCCAAGCAGGGATGGAAGCTGCCAGCTGTGGGGATTGTCTTCTACCCCCTAAATCAGCAGGCAGCAAACCAAATTTTGTCATGATTGGCAGGACAGCAAACCAAATTTTCTATTATTTCACCTCTGGGAGGGGAGATGGACCTCAGCATCACTGCTTTAAGTACTTGGACACTCTGCTCCCTGCTCTTCAGGTGGCGCTGAAATGTGAGAGCCTTGTGTCCCCTCCCAGAGCTCTGTCCCCACCTCCTGCCCCACCTGGAGCACCTGGAGTTGGGAGATATGAATGGCAGGAACTGCACCAGGTTAAAAATGATACAGTGGGAATGGCACAGTTCTGCCTTTATTTAGAATTAGTGGATACTTCAAAAAGTAGCTTAACGTTTTGTCAGATGCTGAGCATAAATCTGGATAATAATTCACGCTACACTAGGCTCTTTATAACAGTAGTTTGCTAAAACAAATTGAATTCAAACCTATATTAATTTACTAACTTAATGCTTGACATATCTGTGAATAATTTTTCATAGCCTAAAAAAATTCTAGGCACAGGCTTAGTTGGAAAAGGGCAATGAGATCTAAAACTAATGTACATTAAAGCATAGCTGGTACTCTAAGAGCATTTGTTATATGCAGCAAAAACTGCTTTAAGCTTTTTTTTTGTTTTATTTTTGTTGGTTTTTCTTTTTGAGGTAGATGATTGTGTAAGGGCTAAAAGAAATTTAGATCTGAAAATCCTAGGGTAGGATGAAAAATCAGAGCTTCTTATATTTCAAACTGAAGTTGTGTGAATTTGGGAGGAGGGAAAGACACAAGCAATTTGGCACTTGGGAGATGCAGTGTTATTAATGGAACAACTTAAAGAGAAATTTTGCCTTTTTCTTCTCAAATTGTTGCTGGGAGTGGAGGGAATGAAACTTCTTTGCTTTTGAAGATGTGTTGAAACATCTCCACTGTCTTCCCACCTCTGCCTCAGTTGAAAACATGACTTAAAATAAAAAATTTCACTTTTATGCATTACATCCCAAACAAGAAACTATTCCAATTTCATTTTATTTTGAATGTAATGGGGAAAAAACTGCCAAGTTTTGTTAAAGAGGGGGCTCATTTCTGCCCTGCTTGCCCACAAAGCCCATGGATTTGTATTTCAGGGAGCAAAAGCCTGGCACACCCATCCCAAGGCTGCCTTACATTTCACCTCTGTGTCATCTCCTCCAATGCACATTAATATTAATTCCTTCTCCTCCCTGTGAAAAGTGCATATTATATGGCTCTATGCAGATATTTACTATATGTAAATATAGTAAAATATAGTACTATTAACATTTTAATAGTATGGTAAATGTAGTTTTGTAGTTAAAAGGTAACTTTTGTAGTTAAAATAGGAACTGTAGATGGGATTTTTTTTAGGAAATATAGATGGGATATTTTTTTAAGAAAAGAATGAGGTACTTGCACCAGATAGCAGCCACAGGACACCCAAATCTTTCAGAGAAAGAGAATTTATTGCTCTCTTATCAGAAGAAATGAACTTCTTCCTGCCTCACTCAGCCCTGAAGACCCCATCAGGATTCAGAGGAAGAAGTTGACACTGACCAGACTGAATCCTTTGTTTGAACGGAATTTATGCATCATGTGTGAGGTGCATGAATATGCAACAGGCTGTTGTTTTTAAGGGTTAATCCTCTGTTAACGTGGGTCCTTTTTTGGGCTCATGCTGCCCAGAAAGTGACACCCTGACTGTCCTTAACTCTTTGTTTTTATTGTCTCATATTGTCCTTATCAAAATTGTCCAAAATTTTTATTACTCTAATTATATTGCTATTTTTATAACCATTTTATTACTGTTAAACTTTTAAAATTTTAAAAATAAGTGATTGACATTTTTCACATCCTCCATCCCAAGAATGATTTACTTACAGAGGATTTACTGTGACACTTCAGCTGAAGGCAATGCTTATAAGCCCCACTCCTGCTGTACGAGAATTAATTTTTAGCATTCTTAATTTATTACCAATTAATTTCTTCTAAATTATAGCAGAGACAACCCACTGTAGATAACTGTTTCTTTCTAATGCCTTCCTAGAAAATCTTTCAATAATGAGCCCATTAATTTGATAGTGGCAGGGGCAAATCATGCAGAGAGGACCCTTCAGTTGCAATCTGTGTGTCCCACCCTGTATTCTTGAGAACATGGCAAGAAGAAAGCTGGGTTTGTTTGCAATAAATGCTGGTGTAAAATATGCCTGGATATGTATGTATGCAAATAGCCTGATCTAGCATCATTAAACCTCTTAAGGAAATATGAAGTTTTGAAGGCATTTCCCACTTTAGAGCTCAGGCAGTGACTGGAGCATCTGCATTAAATGTTTAATGTTCAGCGGAAGTGCAAATCACTATTTAATTAACTCCTTCCATAAAATATGATAGTTTAGTGAAGTGAACACAGATGAATTATCATTATTCAGGAGGATGCTGAATGTGTTGGTGAATACCAGACTTTGCAGAGCTGACAACAGTGGATCAGGAGGTTTCTGGTATCTAAAACAGAGTGGAGGGTTTTTTTCCAAGGGAGCATTTATTATTCATGAAACTGCATTTTTCCACAGCAGCCACTGTTATCAGACTCAGGCATGTGAATGCACAATTAAAAGCAAAATAACTACTGCCAACAGCTGGCAAAAATAGCTTCCTTGAGCAACCATTCATTAGCTGGAGCCTCTGCACAGGCACTGCTTGATGCTAAAAATGCTGTCTTGAGAGGGAGATCATTTGGGACCTGTGATGAGGGACCAGATATCCTCCACTTCCCTCCAAAGGCCACTGTCCCTGCAGGAGGGATCCCATGGAAAAGGCCAGCACAGAAAGCAGAGCAGGATTTCTCCTTGGTGCCTGTAAAACATTGGGTTCCTGCCCCAGGCTGAGCTGCAGCCAGGGCTCCTCTGTGCAGAATCCATCAGATGAGCCCAGGGTGCACAAATGGCACCAGGACTGGATGTCCTGGCCCTGCCTGTGTCCCCTGAGAGCTGAGCTGTGCCAGCCTGTGCTGGGGGCAGAGATGTGTCCTGTCCCCTGAGCTCTGCACAGCCCACCTTCCTCTGCTCCAAGAGCCCCTGTGCCTCCATGAGCTCTAAAGCCAAAGGGTGCGCGCTGGTCCCTCGCTCAGACTCCAATGTTGTGGAATTCTATTCATCCCCCAAGCCATCTGGAAGGGATTAGCCACTTTGAATGGATTAATTTTATCTGACTACTGCCATCCACCACTATGCTACTCATCCATGCCCCTCTACAGCCCGTGAGATGAGGACAAGTCCATTGAGCAGCCTTATCTCAGACACATCTCCTGGTGAGTCACCCCCTTGGAATACCTCTCCCTCTCTCTGTTGATTACAGATGAACACCAGCTGCTCATTTTATTTGGAACAGTTATTTATTTTTTTTTAAATGCTACTGCTGTACTACACACTGACAAACATCCAGACAGGGCTGTGTCTGGTTTCTGGGGACTGCAGAAGCTTCCCTACAATATGTCAGCTTAAAAGGCAGCAGGAACGTGAGCTAGTTCAGAGTGTCCCTGTGGAATAATGTTCAAAATAGGAGGAAAAAAAGCCCTGTGTGAAGATGACTTGAGGCAGCTCTGATTGTTTGAGGAGTAATGAAGAGTAATGAAGCCAAATGTTTCAAAGTTGGAGTTCTCCTATTTTATTTCCAGTCTTCCACTAACAGTGATCCTGCACTTCATCTCTCGGGTTCTGCTCTAACAGTGCCTCTGCTCGCTGAAATTTTGTTTTCCCTTTTGATAGATGATTCCTTGAAACAACGCTTCTCAATATAAAAACACATTCCATTTGAGCAGTCACTAAAACTGTCTCCACTCCTGGCTTGAAGACAAACCCCAGCCCCAGCGAGGTGATCCTCTGCTCACAGAGGGGTAAATACATCTGTGTCAAAAGCAAGTTAATTTAATGTCACTTCAGCAATCCTTTAGCTCTGGGTGGCTGTCAGAAACCATCTCCTGTGCCTTGAATACTCATGATTAGCTTCTCATTGGTAACCCCCTGACCTGTAACAACCCTGTGCTTTCCCCCTGTGCTTTGCACCAGCCCTCCCCTCCTCAGGCTCTCAGTGATGCCCACCAAGGAGGGCTCACACAGAGGGGTGACAGGCTGAGAGCTGGCACTCAGCTTTTGGACCATTTTTTGATGATTATTTTGATCCTGTGTGCTGCTGACACACTCACATGTACACACATATTTATACCCTGCTTCTGGCTGGAGGAGATGTCACCCAGATGCCCTTTGCCATTGTGATCTGAGGTGTCTAATCTGAAATAAAAATGGTTTCTGCTGAGAAAAGACAGTCAGTTGGCACACATGGGGGTACAAAAATCTTGGTTTTTTTTTTCAGTTTGTGAACAGGAACAGATGGAAAGAGGGTTCTATGCCCAGAAAACAAAGTGTAACAACAAATGTGTGTTTCAGTGCTTAGATAGGAGCATCCAAGAGAACCCTGGCTGGAGTTTCCACAGGCACACTGGGCACAGGGACACTCAGCTGCTCTCAGAGGGGATTTACAAGCCCCAGCACACTAAACCTGCTTCCTGCTGCCAGATGAAAACACAAAAAATCCAACCAAGTACAAGTCAGGGATACCTTGCTGTTGTGGTGTTGTTGTGAGGGTCCCCAGGACAAGGTGAGAGATGAGAATTGACTCCAAGTTCTCAGAAGGCTGATATGATACAATATGAAAATGATATACTAAAACTATACTAAAGAAAGAGAGACATCAGAAGGCTAGACAAGAATGATAATAAAAACCTGTGACTGACCAGAGAGTCTGACACAGCTGGACTGGGATTGGTCATTAATTAAAAACAATTCACATGGAACCAATCAAAGATGCACCTGTTGGTAAGCAATCTCCAGACCACAATCCAAGCAATCAGATAATTATTATTTACATTTAATTTCTGAGGCTTCTCAGCTTGCCAGGAGAAAAATCCTGGTGAAGAGATTTTTTCATAAAACATCACAGTGACACCCTGTCACAGCAATTCCACAACTGACCGCGACAACAAAGGGTGTGAATTTTCCACAAACACAGAACAGAGCAGTTTTTTCAGCTCTGAAGATGCCAGAAATGCAATCACCTGAGAGGAGCATGAGAGGGTTTATGCAGGTGGTGGTTTATCAATAAATCATCACTTTCATCAACAGCTTTTCATCCCCTGTTCCCATCAGTTCCCATCTCGGAAGGTTCGTTCCGATCAGGGCACACTAATTGCTACCAGAAAGTTCAGTGTTTGAAGATCGTATGATTAGGGAAATGTACAAATTCAATTTCTTTCAACCAGATTCAATTCTAATCTAATCAGAAAGATAGAAAACTCCAGTGTAATAATGACAAAGAAAATGACTTTGTTTCAGGCCATTTAAATGTCCCTTACTGCAAACATTCCAACAGAAGAGCCTGAGTTTAGAGTCAGAGATGGGGTATTTGCTTTGAATTCAACAGCAAATGGGCCATTTTCTGTCTAAATTAAGATTCTCCCTTTTTGAGAGAGAGAGGCAGACACCATCTAAGTCAAATGAACATTTGTGACATTTAATAAAGCAATTATATCTAAAGACCAGGGGCTTGAGATAGAATAGACTGGTTAATGCTGTCTGGGAGAAGTCTCTCAATATAGCAGTGATCCTTCTCTGCAGGACCCTGCTGACCTTGAGCAGACTCAAATTGCTGCTGGGGACCATCTCCTGCCAGTGCTACTGAGGTCAAAGCCAGACCTGCACAAAATCAAGTTATTATGTATTTCTGGGTAGATATTTCCAGACTCTAAAGGACTGAGGAGCCTTGTTGGCTCCCAGGCTCTGAAATTCTTCCCAGCATGGCCAGAGAGTCAAGGCAAGGACTGCACCAGCTCTGGTTGTCCTGCTTGGTGCTGACTGGGCCAGAAGGAGTTCTACATCTTATATTGAGACTGGATAACTCAGTTCTGGCTGTGAGCAGCTCCAGAAGTCTGGAGATGGACATTCAAACCTCACTGAGGTTCTTGGTTGACCATTCTAGAGATCAAAATGGGAGTAGAATGGTTACAAAATGTGCTTTAATTCAGTTCTAGTGCTTTGTTGGGCCTCAAATTTGGGCTGGATGGAGCAGCTCAAAGCATGAGAAAGCTTTTCCTTTACTTCCTGGCTAATAGGAAGCTTGCTGGTTTTATGGGTGACCCTGAGGTTTAATTTCAGATTTATCCTGTTGAGTCCATGCAGGAATGTGTGACCACAGGCACAGACCAACCCCTGGCTGGTGTTGTGCAAAGACAAGGAAATGATGTCCTGGTCATTTTAATTCAAAACCTTGGCAAAAAAAAGGCTTTTCCTGGGTGTCCTTGTGACTTGTTTGATGAGCTGTGGTTCAGTCAGTCCCAGCAGCCAGAGGGGTCCATGCTTGCCACAAGAGACTGAGGCACCTTCCTAATCCTAAACTCACCCAGGGAGTCTCCAGCTGTGTGAGATTTCTGCAGTTTGTGGTGGAGGAGTGAATGCTGTTTCCACACTGAAATTTTCTTCAAAGATAACCTGATTCAGTGCCATGAGAAAGCCCCTTCCAGTCAGAGGGCAATTTAAATCAATAAATATCACCATCATTTAATGACACTAAAAATCATTTCAGAAGAGAAGGTGAGCCAGCACCAGCAGTCTTTTAAATTTAATGACCTATGAATAAAACCAGATAATCCCTGCATTTGACATAATAATTTCTGTTTGATTCCATTTAATTATTTGTTAATAAACACAGACCTCAGTATTGTAATTTAATACTCTCAAATTATAGGTTAAGGTAGGGGTTACCTCTCTTTTAAGGCATTAAATGATTGGCATTTTGCTTATAGAGGATTTTATTACCCCAATAATACCATTTTCAGGAGAGGTTTTCATAAACCTCATTTGCATGTTGATTTTTTATAGCAATTATCAGTAAAAGGTCAAATATTTGCTTTATCTATATAATTCAATTTTAGAAATGCCTTTGGGATTCAAATTAACTCCCTTGTAATATCTTCATTGAAAAAGAAGATTAATTATGCTTACAAGAAACCTAATTTGGCTTATCAGACCTTTAATGTTACAGAGATCGTTAATGCATTTAAATTTAGGATTAGTAGAGTGATCTGGTTCCATTATTTTGGTGACTTTAATATTTGTCTTTATTTTTATGCATACAGTTGCTTTTCCCTAAAGTGAAATTATAATGTCTATTATAAAGGAAATAAACATTATATATTGACCTTGGTAATTATGCTTCTGGTTTTTAAGAGTGCATAAAAAGATGTATTTGTGACTCACATATAAATTCAGTGTTCCTGTGTTAAGTGGAGTCAGGGTGGTAGCACTGCCAGCTCCATCTCTGGGGGAGGATTTGGCAGGAGGATTCATGGCCAGAGGGACCCCCAGGAGGAATTCCTGAGCTCCAGCCCCTTCCCCTGCACCCCTGCTGCCCACCAGCAGCCTCTGGGAGATCCCAGGGTGGTTTGGGTTGGAAGGAACCCTAAAGATCATCCTCATCACACCTATGCCATGGCAGGGACACCTTCCCCCATCCCAGGGTGCTCCAAAACCAGCCTGGCCTTGGGCATTTCCAGGGATCCACGTGTCGCTGTGATATTTTGTGAAAAATCCTTTCTTCAGGATTTCTTCTCCTGGCAAGATGACAACTCTCAGCTTCTCCATGTTTTGCTCCTCTGGAGTGTGATTTGGAGAATTGGTTACCCAGCATGTGAATTGTTTTAACTTAATGACCAATCCCAGTCCAGCTGTGTCAGGACTCTGGTCAGTCACGGGTTTTTATTATCATTCTTGTTGAGCCTTCTGATGTCTCTTTCTCTTTCTTTAGTATAGTTTTAGTGTATAATCTTCTTTTAATATAATATCATAAAATAATAAATCAGCCTTCTGAGAACTTGGAATCAATTCTCATCTCTCACCTCATCCTGGGACCCTCACAATACCACAACATCCACAGCTTCTCTGGGCTCCCTGTGCCAGGGCCTTGCCACAGGGAAAAATTATTCCCAAATGTCTAATCTAGAGCTTCTCTCAGTTTGAAACCATTCCCATTGTCCTGTCCCTGCACTGACTTTGTTGGGAGCAGAATCAGAACAGCAGTGAGTGTTCTGGAGTATACTGCCGGCCTGGGTTCATCCAATGCTTAAAAATACCCCAAAGCCACCTCATTTCCTCATTTCCTCCTGGGAATGAGCCTTTTTTTCTCCCTCCAGAGCCCTGTGCCCAGCCCACCCCCCTGATTTTGGGGGGTCTGCAGGTGTTCCCTCTGCTGCCTGCACAGGGACAACCTGGGAGTGCTCCAGAGCAGGTGCTGCTGTATAAACCATGCAGGAATAAACTCATATCAGTGCTCTTCCACTTGTCTTCCTTCTGCCTTTGCTATGCCCTGGCTGCTGGTACAGGATGCAATTTTTCATGCCATGCTGATTGCCAGGATTTGGGGTTATTTACGCCGGGCTAATTGCTGTGGTATCACAGTGTTCATGCTAAGATAATCACCATGGTATTGGATTATTCATACTGAGCTCTCTGCTGCGCTGTTGGGTTGTTGCTGTTGAGCTCATTGCTGGGGTATTGTGTTATTCAAGCTGTGGTGCGGGGCTGTTTATCTCATGCTTATCCCTGTGATAGCTGATTAAACTGATCAAACCAGTTGCTCCTTTAGTGGGCGATTCTGCTGTCTGATCTGGTACCAGAGAGGAAAATCAGCCCCTTCTCTGCTTTCCACACCAGGCTCACATTGAGGTTTTCTTTTGGTTGACCTTCCACAAAGCCTCCTGGCTGCTTAAGTCCAGAAGAGAACTTGGATCTGGGGTTTGCAGAGGCAGTAAAGTCATGTCACAGCTGTCAGGGCTCTTCTGAACCATCTCTGCCTCTTCAGACACTCCTTGAGTAACCACTGTGTTACAAGCCCATTTTGTAAGGGACGACCCTTTGGAGACCTCTCTGAGTGACCAGATTGTTACACCCTGGAGTAAATAAAGACATTTCACCTGGCCATTTTCCTCCTGCAGCTCTGCAAACGCAGCAGTTGGAGGGAACATGGATATGCTCTTTTTCAAATGGGGGATGCTCTCTTGGAAAATGATCCTGGCTTGCAGGACTGTGACTGGGACCTGCCTGATGCCTTGAGATACCTGCACAGGTGACACTAGCCCACATCACTGTGGCCACCAAAAGCCACTGAAGCCCTCCTGGAAGGCACAGATCTCTCCAGTCCTGCCCTCTCCTTGGCTTGGAAAGCCTCACAGCCCCAGCTCAATGCCTGACTTTGGGAAGAGATGGATTTCTTCCCTAATTGATGTGCCCAAGGTCACACAGCAGGATTTAACCCCTCAGTGTCCCCTCAGCCCCTCACACACCTGTCCTTTTCTCCAGCATCCCCTGTGATTGCTCTTCTTTGCCAGTTACACACAAATGAAAATGCTCAGCTTAGTGGCACCTGCCTTTCTTTGTTTCTAGGGTTTATTTTGTGCCTCAGTGCTATCTGTGTTTCAATACTGCAGACTTTAAAGGTGCTTAATACATCACAAAAAAATAAATCACTGCAAGAAACAAGCACTGATGTTAGCTTAGGAGAAAATCTTTAAAGGTGTTTTTTGTTTTGCTACCAGAATGCTGCTATGTATTATTCATTACAGCCTCTGAGATTTAATTATTATTAGTGCTACTGATGATTGCTGGAAAAATAAACGGTAGCAGAAGGTGTCCGTCATTGTGTGAAGGGCATCTATATGTTGTAGAACTCACTGTACCCATTTGCATTAATCTCATTAGCTGCTCACAAGGCAGCTCCTGAGCTGGGGAATTGAAGGGAGGGGACACACATGCCCTGCCTGTTGTGCCCTCTGTGCCCAGCTGGGCTCTGGAGCACAGAACTGAGTTTATCACCTCCATCTCTGGCTTTGTGCCCACGGTCTCTGTAGCCGGGGTTCCCTCTGTGGGGCTGCTGGAATATTTTCTGCCCACCCCTCCCAGTGTCACCTGCAGCCCTCCTGACAGGGAGGATGAAGATGTTCTGTAAGGAACAACCCTGAGATCTGCCTGGTGCCTGGAGGCAAATGCAGGAGAGATCCTGGAGTGAGTTTGGGAGGAAATCTTGGTTCAGCAGGAGGAAATGCCTTTTAGCCTGCTCTGAACAAGGCCCATGCCTGGCAGGTGGAGCACTCAAAGTGCATTCCCTGCTCCTCCCCATGCCTGAGATTCAGAATGACCCATGTTTTCCTCTCTTTGTCCGCTGTACCTCAGCCAGCCCTGCACAGTGCCACTCCTTAACACACCAGCCACATCAACAGCATCCTGCAGCCTCTCCTGGGACTGCACAGCACATTGGAGATGCTCCTGCCAGGAGCTCTGGGGGTGAGGGAAGCAGTGGCACACCTTTTGTCCCTCCCTGCTGTGGTGTTCTGCACCCACCCCTCTCACTCACCCCAAGCCCTGTAGGAAGCTGGAAGTCTCTCTGCTGGCACCTAATTTACCCATTGCCTTGGAAATCTCATTAATTGCCTGCTAGATCTTGCATGGCCTCTCTCAGAGGTGCCTGAACTGGGAGTGATCTCTGTGCAGGGGTTTTGACAGAACCCTGCAGATGTTGCCTTTCCATTTTGGACCTCTGACATCCCTGGCTCCACACTTGGGACTCTCATTAGAGACCAGAGGGAGAGCAAAAGAACCTGAGTGCTTTAGGCTTAAATTCAATCTCTGCCCCTTTGCTCTTGAGTGACCTTGCCAAATCACTGGATCTTTTGAAGATTCAGTGTCTCCATCTGCTCTGTTAGGACAGACGGAGCCAGTTATGTCAGGCTGAGCATAGCAGAGATGTGAGATCTGTTCTCTCCTCTTTAATCCCCATTTCTTCTCCCTTCTTAAAAGCATGCCCACAAAGTGAAGGCTGGGAAAAGAGCCAGGGGGCTCCCATGGATCAGGAAACATGTGCCCCAAGATGGACAAATAGATGGTGATGGGTCCAGGAATGTGCAGTGTCTGATCACAGAGGCTGGACAATGTCCAGGGCAATCCAGAAACCTACAAGGCTCCAAAGAAGAGAAGTGTGTCCAAATAACTTGCTTTTCCACTCCTGCTGTCAGATGAATGCTTTAGCTGCACAAGAGCAAAAGAGAAGAAGCAGGAGCTGAATGTTTCAGGAGAAAACAACACCAGAGATCACAGGAGAGCTGGGCAGCAGGTATCAGCCAGGGAGGTGGGTATGAGAGAGGTTTGATGTCTTTAATTTGCAAGAGATAACTTGGAGGCAAAGATTGAAATCTCAGCCAGGCCAGTGTCTCTCATACAAAGCAGGCACAAAGTTTGGTGCTATTTATTTTGGGTAATTATAGACACAAACTCTCCAAGTATCCTGTGTGCAGATGTGGAGTACAGATTGTCCATCTCCTGCATTGGCCCACATATTTGGATTCAGTTTTCCCCTCTCTGTTCTTTATGTAGGTTGCTGTCTTGCCTGCTCTTTTTAGCCACTCCAGTGGCAATTTAAAAATCTTTGCTGGGTTTTACATCACCCTTTGCTGTCTTCAGCAAAGACTGAATGAAGACCTCAGGATTTAACCCAGCAGTTCCCTACCCTGGCTTTGGGCCCCTGCAGAGAGAGGCAGCACGAGGGAAAACGTACAGTTTTTGCCACTGTTATAATTCTAAATTTATTAAGATCTAACCATTTTTGTAATATGGTGTGGCTTGGTTGGTGGTTTTCCAAGGAAATTCCAAACAAACTGGGGTGGTTTTCCAAAGGGAGCACAGGAGGATGGCTCTCAGTGCTTCCCTGTGGCAGCCACTCTGTCCTCAGAGCCACAACACCCAAGATCCTGTCTGGGATTTGTGTGTTTAAAGGCTGGAGCTAATCTCATAAATGAATGTGTAAAGTGCTGGACATTTCCTCTTGGATTGTTGAAAGCATATGGTCATGGGGCCACGGAGGGGGTTTCTCTGATTGCAATGCAGAAATATGCATTACATCTAAATTGACACTGGAAACTGACTGGAGCCTGGTATTAGAGAAGATTAAATTAACCCCCAGCAATAGCACCATATTACAAAAATGGTTAGATCTTAATAAATTGAAAATGATAACAGAGGCAAAAGCTGTACATTTTCCCTCGTGTTCCTTTATTGCTGTAACACTTCTTTCCAGTTTGTTGCTTCCGTGGGTTTTATTAGCACATTTCAGTGGAGTAGATTTGCTCTGAAGTGATAAAAGCCGACTGTAATCAGAAAGCTTTATGTTATCTGCAGCAAACAATGGTAAATGCCACCTGAGAAGGGCTCTGCTCAATGCCTTCATTACTGTGATTAGTCTAAGATAGCAACAAACTCCAAAGCTGCTGATAACAGACTTGGTTAGGAACACAATAAACACTGAACTCAGGGGAAGGAGATAGCTCCCAGTGCCCTGGGGATGTGGAATGGGCTCACCTGGCAGTGTCCTCACCTGTGGGGCTGGATCCACCCAGAGCAGGGACCCATGGTCCACCCAGTCCCTTCCAGCTGGAGATAATCTGGGATCCTGCCACTGGGTGGGAATCAAACTCTGACTCAGCAAAGCAATCCCTTCAGCACAGCTCTGATACCCCCCTGAAATACACTCATTTTCTCATTTTTTCTAAGAAAAGATCCAGGCTGTTTTGGGGCCTCGCAGTGTCCTGTTTACAGAAGTAAGAGACACTGGACAGGTGTTTCCTCACTCACCTACACAGCTTCTGGCTTGGGAGAAACGATCTGCAAATACTGGTTTTATTTTGTGAATAAAAGCCGTATAGGCTCATATGTCTCCTTCAAACTGGTTCTCTAAACTAAATGGTTCCAAATCTCAGTTGAAAGCTGAAATTTCCAGTGACACAAACTGGTGAGACACACCAGGGTCCTGCCAAACTTGCAATTTTTGCATATTTCTTTGACATTTTTGATAGCAAGGCCCTGGATAAAGAGTCCTGTCCTTTGCTCACCCTGGACACAAGGAAGGATGGGATCTGACTGCTGCAGGAATGTTACTCTGATCCTCTGCAAGAGGGAAAATTTTACACCTGGAGATTAGCTTCGAAATGAAACAAGGTGTGCAACTATATAACCATAATAAATGTTGTTTCTTCTTTTGTAAAACTTTTTTTTTTTTTTTTTTTTTTTTTTTTTTTTTTTTTTTTTTTTTTGTAAATAGCATCCATGTCAACACAGTAAGGTTTTCTGGAGAGTTTTTTCTTAGTGTGAATTTTTGTGGTTGTTGGGTTCAGTGGGTTTTTTTGGCTGAAAGCCACAATCATTCCAGGTGAAAGCATTGCTGTCTTGGTTTATAGCAAGTGTGGTTTGGCTCTGGAGGAAAATAGAAATCACCAACAGAAAAACAGAAAAAATTTCCTGAATGGACACCAGGTCCTACAGAACCCCTGGGGCTGTGGCAGGGATGGGATGGGATGGGATGGGATGGGATGGGATGGGATGGGATGGGATGGGATGGGATGGGATGGGGTGGGATGGGGTGGGATGGGATGGGATGGGGTGGGATGGGGTGGGATGGGATGGGGTGGGATGGGGTGGGATGGGATGGGATGGGATGGGATGGGATGGGGTGGGATGGGATGGGATAGGAGCACACCCAGGGTCTGGCACATGCCAAGGCTTGGCTGGGGAGCCCTGTGACCAAAGGAAAAGGGAACAGCAGCCAGCTGGGCTATCCCTCCCCTCAGCACTGCAGCAATCTTCCAGAATAAAAATACTCCAACTTCCAGCGAGAAAAATTAATTTTTGTGCAGAATTTCTAAAAACAGAGTTAATATTTCCACAGAGCAGATAAATCTAATTGAAACACCCCTTAGAAAATCAGCAGTTAAATCCTTTTGGAGAAAAATCAGTTCAGACAGAAATATTGTGCTCAGGCTTAGCTTCGAGCTGCTGGGAAGTGTTTTCCCTCAGCCCAGGGAGCAGCATTTTGCTTTCCAGGGCTTGGCACCCTCCCTGCAGGTAGCCAGGGGCTGTGCCTACGTGCCCAGCATGGCACATCACCCCCCCTGAAATACACTCACTTCCAGCCCTGGTGACAAATGCAAAAGGCAAAAAATCTTAAATAGATCCGGGAACAGCAATCCTGCTGCCAAAAAGCTCAGTTTTGAAGTGTTTGACATTTCCTACCCGAGCTGAGCAAATAATTTATCTGATTAATTTAGTTTCCTCCTCGTCCACGAGTTGTCCAGGAGCTGTTGCTGAGATTTGCTCCAATTCATTTGTTATCTCAAGTCCCTGCCTGGGTCTGCAGCTTGTTTATGGGCAGTTTGTTATAAACAGCCACAAAATCCAGAGCTGTGCTGATTGCTCTTGATGGGGAATGCATGGCAGGATATTGTTCTATCTCTCTGATGGGGTGATTTAACCCTTAGAATTCGGCTTCTGATGTGACTGCAAGTGAAATTTGTTGCCTATAAATAGTCTTTGCTGTTTGCCTAAAGGTCATTGCAGCTGAGGATGCCTCTGTCTGCTCCCAGAGCTGCTCCATAGGGTGGCAAAGGACTGTCCTGGTAGTGCAGCCTGACTGTGGGAACAGCATCCCCCCAGCTCCACATTGACACAGAAACATCAACAACAGACTCCTCTAAAAAATCCCACCCTTGGATCTGAGGACCATGAACTGCTGGAGAACATTTCCTCATATAGCATTGATAAGTAGGGCCTTGGAAATAAACAACTGGGGTTTAAAGTAGTGAATCAGGTAAAGAAATATTTAAATAAAAAAAGGCGACTTTTTCAAGAGAGAAAATATTTTTCTAATTTACTCTTCTCCCACATTTTCATGACTACTAATTAATGGGCCAAATCTCTGCCCCAAAGGTAGTTTTCCATAATAAACTAAGGAGTGAGGAGGTAGGAGGAATCACGGCATCAAAGTGGGAATAATGAATCTGGGGTTTGTATAATTGAGATGTTTTATACTTGGGCTGGAGGGCTCGCCTCATTCAGCACTCAGCAAACAATTTTATAACATTACATCCATATTTTTCTGCTTTCTAAGGATAATTTCCATGACTTTGTTTATGCTCTCAGTAGCAGCTGACATGTCTTGCTGATCTGTGCATTCCTGCAAGGCTCAGTGCAGGGGGGTCTCAGCTGAGGGACTTTGCCATAGAGACAGAAAGGAAAGGGAACTTCTGATCTGTGGAAAATTCTGACATTTTGAAACAAATAACTATTGCAGGGCATGATGAATGGACACACTTGTGAAGCTCTCTGGCAACTGATTTGTCAGGAGTCTTGGTTCAGTGCCATCAAGACATGTTTTTTCAATAATGTCCAATTGCTTTAGTTTGGTGCCACTAAACCAAAATGAACAAAGTCCAAGGGAAAGCTGCCGACCTTTTAATTAAGATATGATAGATTATATCAACCCACTGCACTAGCTGCATTACAATAACAGTGCAAGGAGAGGCTACAAAGGCAAGAAATGTTTTTCCCTTCTGAGAAGTGAGTGGAATTTGGGTGATGCCTTTAATTGAGGTTCCACCTGAGAGCAGCATCCCTGGCATATCCATGTGCCCCAGGTGGGAGAGGCAGCACCTGGATCCCCAGAGTTTCACAGAGAACCATCACTAGAAGATAAATAATTTAAATTATTTTCCTTCACCTTTTAAAAAATTTTTTTTGGTAATTATTTTTCCAAGGTCCTATTTCTTTGCTTCCCTAACTGATATTTTTCATGCATTCCCAAGGAAGTAATAACACACCACAGGCATTAAAACCTAGCAGCTTCCCAAGACACTGAGGAGCATCTCCCTCTTGCAGGATTACATGGGACTTCCCAGAGCCATGGAAGTGCAGCTGGGCTCACACCCAGGAGGAGAGAAGGCATTTCAGGCTGCTCTGGCCGTGTGGGGAGCATTTCTGTGAAAAGTCACAGCTGGACTCATTCTGTAGGAACAGCAAATCCTGCCTGCTGAAGGAAAAATCCCAGTGAGCAGACAGGGTGTTACATGCACAGTGTCCCTCCACCTGCTGTGTGTTACTCTCTTGCTCTGTGATAGCACTAATATCAAGAAATCTCATCTGGATTTTGTTTTTATTGGTTGTGATGGGGATAAAAAACATCTCTTGAAGATTCTGCTAGAGGTGGATCAGGGTATTTCATAAAAGCCAAGTCACTAGGCATTTAAATAGTTTGACATATATCTTAATTCATATTCACCGTCAATTATACAGAGGAATGGCATTTGTGCTTATTGAAATCACCTGACACCTCTCATTACAAAAACACTGCTCTGGCAGTTGTTTATAATTTTGCCAAACCTTGGGCTAGAATTTTCTGTGCCACCAGTTTTCCTGAGGCGGGTTTGAGTCTGCTCCTTTTGCTGTAAAATACCAGAAAATACACTTCTGAAATAGAAACCAAGCAAATACACCTCTGCTCCTGCCACTCCAGCAGGGAAATATTGGGTTTTTCCTTGTGTGATCATGTCTGTGAACATCTCCAGGATCTGTGACAGAGCAGGAACCACGAGGCCAAGGATGCCACTGTCACATGGAACAAAATATTTGTTCAGAACAGTTATGGCTTATCAGGGCATGCAAAATGAGTGGGATTTTTAAAAATGCTTCTGTTCAGGGGGAACCAGTGTTAAGTGTTGGAATTATGAGTCCAAACAGAGCCTTGCTGGGGTGGTGGGGTGTAAGGTGATGGGTGGCACCCCACCTTGGTGCCTCCTGGGCTGCTGCTTCTTGTCACACATGGAGATAAAGGTGGGTGAAGAGCAAACACCATGAAGGACCTGGGAGGCTCTTTAGGAGATAAAAACCTTCTATTTGTCCAGCTGCAATTCAAATTTAAAATGTGGCCTATGCTTGAATGAAGGGCTTAGGAACTCATTAAGTAAGGTTAAATAATGCAAAGCCAAAACGTTTTGTTTCACTGTGTTTGACTGTTCTGAAATATTTTAATCTTGCCTTCAAAACCAAAATAACTCCTCCCCCCAAAAATACCCATCCAAAAAACCTCAATCCATAGCACTGTCTCAATTTCTCTTGTTTTCTCAATTTCTCTTTCCAGCTCCCCTTGCCTGCCTGACTCCCCCCTGCTTGTTTCTGGAGTGCCTTGATCAAGCCGAGAGGCTCTGCCTCTTCCCTTTGAGGTCTTCACTGCCTCCTTGTTGAGCACACTTTGAACAAAAGTTCTCTAATTGCTCTTCAGAGAAAATTCCTGAACCACTTGGAAGGGCCCTCTGGCTGTTCCAGGGGAGAGGGACTGCTCTCAGGAAAGGCTGGCTGTCTTTTAGCACCGAGGAGTTGTTTCTGGGTGAGCCCTTTGTGTCACTGTCAGCCTTTTCATCCCGGGGATGTGCAGCTCCTAAAACAGCACACGTGGAGCCACCAGGGCCAGAGAAAAAGATGCCACAAACAAATGCCACCAAAAAATGCCACAAAAAAAAAAAAAAAAAATTCCACAAAAAAAAGTTTTCCTTCAGCTGACCTTGGGATTGTAAAATGAAGGCACTCTGGAGAACATCTCGGGCACAGGATGCTCTCCTTTGATCAGGACATGAAAGGACACCGTGTCTCTCTAATATCTGATGGGGCCATCAATCATCCCCATGCAGATTGAGAAGTGCCACTCTGCTGTTCCATCACCTTTGTGTGACCTTGGAAAACTACTCCTGAGTGCTGAGAGGAAATGTCAGGGAGCAGCTGTCATTAGAGCTCCGTGATTAGGTGACCAAATCAAAAGGAAAACTGGAATGAACCGTCTTCAACAATTTCCTGCAATGGAAAAGGGGAGTGAAAATTCCTCCTCAATCAATTAAAAAACCCCTCAGGCTGATTGATTTTGGAAAGCTCTATTTAATACCTGCATATTTAAGTTTAAATTTGATGAGGCTAGACTTAGGCTGGAAACGTTATTCCAAACAAATCCCCTTACAGTATTTTAACGAATTAATCCTAAGTATACAGTAATCTGTAATAAATTCCCTGATCCTTATATGAATTTGGTGCCTCCATAAAGCTCGAAACAAGGCAAGTTTTGGCTTCAGAAGGCTGTGAAATACTCCTCAACCACTGGAGTATTTCTCCCAATTCCACTGGAGGTCAGTGCAGCCCTACAGTTCTGCTGGCACCACTGTCCTCTCACTCTGCTCTTGTGCTGCAGCTGAACACAAACCCCTGTAGAGCTGTTTTTAAACTAGATTTGTGTAGTAATAAATACAGGCTTAAGAACCGTGTTTGGTGGTTATATTTGGAACATCCTAGCAGGGATGTGAGAATCACAACTCGTTTGGGTGTTGGTGGGTTTTGTTTTTTTTCCCTGTCTTGTTATTGTGGCAGTTGTTTTTCAAGAGCTCGGGGTGATTTTTTTTTTTCCCTTGTAAAAGTAAAATTACTTGGAATGCAAAAGTAGAAGATTTTGTGACATGTTTTCATAGCTCCAGAGAAAAACACATCTCTGAGTTCCCAGCCTGTCAGAGGAGTGTGATAAGTGCAGTCCAGCTTGTGTCCTGTGCACTCAGGGTCTCTGGATCACATTTTTTGTAGGATTTAAGTGTGAACTTGACAAAGTTGATGCTTTCCTCTCTTTTCCTTCCTGTTCTTTGTCCCCTTTTCTCCTGCAGGGCATTCACACATCACCCTCGCCCCTCCTACCTGTGCAGGTTCACCTGAGTGAGCTCCAAATCATCCCCTGTGGGAGAAGATGAGTGAGAAAATCCCAAAAAGCAGCCAAAAAACCCCTGGGACAAGTGGTTTAAAGTTATTTCAGACAGGGTGTTGGGGTTGTGGGTGAGCCCCAAGCCTTGCTGCATGCCTGGCTCCATGGGGAACACACTGCTCCTCTGCCATGGGCACAGAATTCCAGCCAAAATCCCAATCCTACAGCCCTGCACGACCAGACATCACAGGCAGACCTGCTAAAACAGGGGAACAAAGGAAACAAAAGGGAAATCTGAGTGCTGGGTGCCACAACAGAGGTTTTGTCTGAATGGTCAGTGCAGGAGGGCTGTGTCACAGGAGGGAGGGTGACAACACCCAGCAAGCATCACAAAAAAAGACCCCTGAGTCAAAGGCTGCAGGGTCCCAAAACACAACCTGCTCCAAGCTGGGGTTGATGTGCTCCACTTCAGCCAGCTGGGCCAGCTCTGCTTCAGAAAATCCCAGTCCTGGCCAGGAGGTGACGGGGAGCAGGGTCCCCTGAGCCCTGTGACAGCAATGGGCTGTGCCAGGCTGTCAGGGATCTGCCCTCGGGCTGCCTGCCTGCTGCCCAGGCACAGAGCAGCAGCAGCAGGAGGAGAAAGGTGGAGGATTTATCCCATTCTCTGCTCCAGAGCCTGGCTGGGAGCAGCCTGGGCACACACTGTGGGTTTGCTGCAAAAGCAGAGCCGGATGTTTCTGCCCTTGGGGTCCTCAGGCAGGTCCCCAATCCAAAGTTTTATGTTTCTGGTCCAGGTACTTTGTTCCTGCTCATTGATTTACTTTTCAGCTGTACTGGCCAGAGAGCTCATTAGGAGAAGGGGTTGCAAACCTCAATTCCTACCCCCTCCTCAGGCAAAGGAATGGTTTAAATCTCCAGGTTTGCATCCTTCCTTCCTTCCCTGCAGGGATATTGGGATGGAAGCTCTCTCTGAGCTGGCCATAGAGGACACTGTGTCCAGGATGTTCAGGTCTCAGTTTAATTCAGTGTACACTCAGCTGAGTCAAAGCAATGCTGGCAGAGCACAAGATGATCAGGCTCAAACACAGAGATTTCCAAACATGCTGCTTTGACTGTGGAGGATTTCTTGTGTAGGAGCAATCTCATAAAGGAAATGCTGACAGCTGTATCCACTGGTTAATTTAAAACTCAGCTGGAACAAGACCTGGGCAAAATATTATTGTGAAGTGACTCTCATTCGCTGTTGTTCCATTACTGGAGCAACAAGTTCCACCACAGGCTGCCCTCCCTGTGTCCTTGTACCCTGACTTAATTTCCCTCTTGGCTCCTGCAGTAATATCCTCCTGCGCCAGAACGTCACAGCACCGTCCCCCTCCTGCTCTGAGCCTGCTCTTGCAGATTTTGCATAAACACAGACCCTTTCCTTCAGGAGGGCTCTGGGATGCCTTGGGAAGGTTTCTGGTACACCTGATTTTGCAGCTCCCTTCCATCCCCACCCTCCCAGCTGGTGGTGGGTGGCAAGAAAATCTCAGAGCCTCTTCTGCCGTTCCTGCCCAGCAGTGAGGCTCAGCTCCTCTCTTCACAGCTGGGTTTGGGCTCTTTGGGGAGCAACAGAGAGGGTTCCCAACCCCATTCCCTACCCCTTCACTCCCTATCTCCCTAGAATCACCCCACCTACCAGGGTCATGTTCTCCCAAATAAAGGAATCTCTGCTGGGTGAAAGAAACACCCTCTCCCAGTCTTCCAGGTCTCTGCAGCAGCTGATTAACATAAAAATATTTTCTGTTCCAAATCCTCTGATTTCCATGTCTTTCTCATGCTTTCATTCAGCAAAAAGAGGCTCTTTATAGGCCAGAACTAGGAAAGCTGGAAACTTTGCCTTTGTTTTTAGAATTAACAGTCTTTCTTCCAAGTGATTCTGTACAATATATGCTTTATAGTTCTCTACCCTGCCCATGACTTATTTTATGCTAATAGTTCCCTAAGTATTATTAATTAGATTTTTTTTTTGAGTCAGAGAAAGTTCTTGAAAGTTAATTAAAAGTTCCACGCAGTAATTGTGCAAAAGTAGCTTTTCCGTTCTAAAAATTAAACCTCTATAATTAAAATCCGATATTCATTTAAAGATTCAAATGGGGTGTTTATGACTCATTTGTTTTTATTTATTTTTTTTTTTTGCCACTTTGGAAGTGTAATTGCTCCTCCAGCAGAGGAAAATCAATTGCAGCCCTGGTGCTTGCATGCCTTCTGTCCCCTCTCTGGGAATAGGACACTCCCCTCACCCCAATTGTGTCACCCAGGGAATGACTGAGTCGGGAATGGAGGGACAGGGATTTGTGTTTGCACATATCTTGATCTCTTCCCCGCACAGCCTGTCACATTTTTTTTCTTTCCCTAGGATGTAAAAAAATTTGTTGTCTTGTTATCTCAAGGCTGGAATATAGATTTCAGAAGCTTATCAGCATCTCATATTTGCCAGCAAGAGGCTACTTACTGCACATTCAAATAACAGCCAGGCTGGAAATCCAAACACAGCAGCTTGGCAGAGCCAAAGGATTGTTGGGAGGAGACTTTGGGTGTAAATCCCAAGGGACTCCCTCCACCACAGTGTGTGATTTGGATCTTTCCCTTGGCCCTGATGTGTTGCTACAGGGCACGAAATAAAACGACACAGACACTGGAACCTCCAAGGTAAAAAAGAGGGAAGTTTAATTTCTGACTTCAACATTTATAGATTTCCAAAAGTGACAGTGGATTGGAGGATGACCGTGCCACCTCTCTAATGAAGCTAGGCAAACCAGCAGTCCATCAAATTTCTCTTCTTCCAGAAAAGAATAGAAAGCAATAATTATTTACATAAAACTGTGTGAGAAAGTTTGTTATAAGAATGTAAACATCAGAAGGCTTAGAAGAACTCAGAAGAACAGGGTGACACTGGTGCTCTGCATGGATGGAGGGGAGAAAACCCCATGGCCAAGGCTGTGTTTTTGTGTTGTTTCCACCACTGAAGTGCTCAAAGAGAAGAGGAAGAAGGAGGATCAAGCTTTTCAAAATTGAATTTTGTCTAATGATCCAACTTCAGACACCAGGCAAGGGACACGATTTTCCTGCTTCGCATTTCTTGCACACCAAAGGAAGAATTCCTTACTCACACCTTCCTTGCTCAAGGAAGCCCAGGTGCTGGGCATGACCAGGGATGTCTTTGGAGTCCCTCAAAAATCCAAGAGTGACACCATACTGCAAAAATCCAAATATAACACCATAGTGCAAAATCCAAGTGTGACACCACACTGCAAAATCCAAGAGTAACATCATACTGCAAAAAACCAAGAGGCCCAAGCCTGGGCAGTGCCCTCTAATTAATGGTAACTAATTATCACCCCCTCTCTTGGCTCTAGAAGTGTCCCAGCCTTAGTGCAAAGTGGCTCATGTGCAGAGCAAGGTGAGAACCAGCCTGGGTAGATTTTCCTTGTGTGCTCCAGAGCTCAGGGCTGAGGAGTTGTACGTCATTACCATAAAGTTATTAATTATTGTGCTCAGCAGATATCACCCATTCCTCCTGGAATGGCTTTTGCCTCTCTGAAATGCACAGCATGCCAATAGAACAAGAGAGTGGGGTAATAACCGGCATATAATTAATAATTATCAATAACGAATGCGTAATCAAGAGAGAACACCTCGTGCTGTGTTTAGGAAATGGCTGGGCCCCCTCTTTGGGCCACAGGGTTATTAAGAGCTATTTTTACTGAACAACTATTTTGGGAGCACCAGAGTCACAAGAAGGAGAAGGAAATTTTTCTTAAAATCTACAAGGAGTCAATAGGAATTAATTGAAAACTTTTAAAACCTGGAAACTTTTGGGTCAACTGCACAAAGGCAGAGTGCTGTGAGCAAACAGCAAACTCCAGTACTACAAGTGTCAGCCACAGAAATAATCCAGAATAAACAAAATCCTTGTTGAATTAGCACAGAGAATCCTAGTTAAATTAGCTCATTTGTCCTTTCAGGGCTGCATTTGCCTCCAGAAATGCCTCAGAGAGTGGCAGGTCTCCCCAGAAAGAGTTTGCAAAGGTGCTTTGAGACTGAACACTGATTTTTGAGCATCACATTTAGGTCTGTTGTATCTCAGCCTTAAAATCCTCCCCTAGGTGATTTTGGAGAAGTCACTTCATAGCCCCAGACCTCAGGACATTTCAGTGAGGCTGATATTTCTAAATTTTGAAAGCGATAGTAACAATTCCTGAATATTAACCACTGTGCACCATGGACTCTGATAAAGACAATTACAGAAATAAACCACTAGTTGATAACCAAATGCAAAAAGGAAAAAAAAAGTTATTATTCCCCAGCATTATCTCTGTGCTCTGCACTAGTACATTTTGAGGCAATCTCAGCTGAAAAGATGAAGACATAGCCATCCTTATAAACAAGGATATTTCAGTCAATAGATGGAAAGCTCTAAAGGGTTCCAGCTTTGCTGAAGCTCTGAGAGACTGAGGATTGAAAAAGGTAGGGAGAATTAATTAGACTTCTGATATTATCCTGGTAAATAAAAGTAATAAGCAAATCTCTGAAAAGGAAGACCTGATTCATATTCAAACATTTACAGAATAAACAGCTGCTGATTCTCCTATCTAGCCCAGTCCTTATCCTTTAAGGCTGCAATAAGTGACCTCTTAATCCCAGGCAAAAGACTGCATGAGCATCTGGAATTGAAAAAGAAAGCATATTTCCTTCACTATTCCAATTTCCACTCAATTTCAGTATAAAGTTGTTTGTGTCTCTTTTTTTTTTTAAACTTTTTTTTTTGGTCCCTCCAGCGATGATCTTTTGATGATGAGATTTTGTGCATCTGAACACTTTGGCAGCTTTTTTTCCTCCCTCCTTTCTCTAAATAGGAGCACTGCAGTCCTTCAGCTGGGTTATATCTCCATTGTGCTGGCCGTGCTCTTAAAGCACTTATAGCAGTAATTTCTGGGCATGATGGACAGACTCAGCAATAACCTGATCCTGCAATGTACTGAATAAACCCTTTAGCATTTAGCACATGGATGCTAATGTGCTGGGAAGTAATTGCTTAGAGGTTCCCAGCTTCAATATAAGAATGCAGGGATTGCATTTATACAGCAGACAGCAGAGGGGAAAAGAATTATTATTGGCCAAAAATTCCACTCTCACGTTTTTATTAGCACAGCAGGAGAGAGGTGAAGGTAAACTCGAGGTGATCCCAGGTTCCCACATCCCCTGAGCACCAGGGGCTGGGTGTGGATGCTTCAAACCTGGGGAAATTCCACTGATTTCAGCCCATTTGCTCTGCTTTTACACCAGCATTCCTGAGAGAAGGGCCTGGCCATTAATATCCTCCTCCACTACAGTAATGCTGAAACGAGTGAAAGATTAAAAAGCCAATGCTGGCTTGGCAAAAAAAAAAAAAAAAAGTTTTTTAAAAAAAGAGTAGCTTTACAGTAAATACATAAACATGCAGGCAGCAATTCCCTGGGTGAGCTCAGCTTAAAAAAACCTCTGTGGATTTAGGAGGAGAATGAACTGTGTAGAAACACCAAAGTTTTGTATTTCCACTTATGCAAGTAATTACTCCAGCCCTCATCAACATTTCTCTGCCTAAATAGTATTTCTAAATTAAAGATGCCTAAACTTTAAATGAAAACTAATTTAGGTATTTATTATTAAAAACTTTTTCCCTGGACACTTTGGACTCATAAATGATTATTAAACAGTTTTGCTATATTTTTGCCATCACTTTTCCCCTTTCTTAAGCACAGCAAATGAGTCCTTAGCAGCACACAGAGTGGGACCACCTTTAGGATACAGAAATGCTGCTTGAAGACAATTTCTTTTTAAAATATTTGATTTTAGAGCTACCGAGGAAAAAAAATTATTCAGAGGGCCAAAATAAAAAGAACAGCTTTCCCAATCTATTATTAATACCAATAAATGGGAGCTGGCAGATTTAAAAGCCAAGATGTAATGCATTTTCCTGGAGCAGTGAGCCTTTAAACAAGTTGGAGTTATTGAGATTGTGCAGTAAAAACTGGTAAAACGAAATATCTTTTCAGATAGGATAATAAAGATGGGGTATATTAACATCCCCTTCCTGGGAAGCACAGGGACAGAGGTGCCATTGCCTCTGTCCTTCATGGCCTGGGCTGGCAGGTGACTGCACAGCTCCATCCTTTAAGCTCCCTGGGGATTTGGGATGGGAATGAGGGGGAGCCATGGCCCTGCTCCTGAAGGGTCTCGCAGGAGGGTTTTTATCCACTGCCTCCAAGTGGGATATTTCCTCTGCCTGCACGGTGGGCTGAGCCTTCTCTTGATGCCTTAGGATTCTAGTTTTATGTTTTTTCATATATTTGATTACTCCTGCAATCCTTTAGTGCATAACTCTAAACTCCACACTCAGTGTGAGCGGCTGCTTTCCCATTTTGGGCAGACACAACAATTCCTCTCCAGGCCTGGCAATCAAAGACACCTCACTGCCTCAGGCCCCAGAGATGGAAACAAATTGAGTTGGGGGGAGCAAATTTGGGGTAAATGAGTTCATTACCTGAAGCTGTAATAATTAACCCCCAATGTGCAAATGGAGCAAATTTATAAAAGTGTGAAACCTGTGACCCATCATCCATTTTTGGGTGTAACCCCTGGAGGGCTTAATCTGCCTGAAATGTACCTGAAGGCCTTTCAATGAATAGAAATACTTTTTATTCCTTTAATTTTGCCTGGCCTCTGTTTTTAGGTAGTCCCAAAAAGGCATCACCCTGGTGCTTCAGCAGGTTTGCAGTGTGGTGTCAGTGCCTGCTGCTCCCTGGAAGGAATGGAGGGAGTGGGAACAAAGGGAAACTGAGGCACAGGACCACGGCGCTGGGGCACAGCAACGACTTTGAATTAAACTCTTGTTAACCCAAAAGCTGCCAGAAGGACTAAGTCTGGGGGAATCCTGCCAAAGCTGCCTGAGGAATGGCTGGAGGATGGCAGAGGATGGTGTGTGGCCAGGCGGGAGATGCCAGTGGTGGGAAGGGAAGGCACTGCTGGCAGTGGGAGCCCAGCTGTCAGTCACAGCCCAGCTGTCAGTCACAGCCCAGCTGTCAGTCACAGCAGCCTGGCCTGTTTGTCACCAGCACCTCTGTCCTGTCACACACCGACATGCAAACTCTCCATTTGCTAACATCCCCAAGCACCTTGGCAGTTTCTTACTCCCAGGTTCGGTAGTTCAAATGTAATTTATCTCTAAGAACATCTTTTATTTTAACTCCTGCGACCCCCCGTGTCTTTTGTGATTCTCACCCCAGTAAAGACTGCTGCAACCCACTTTCCTGCTGGCCTCACCAGGGAACCTCATTCAGATTTGTTATTCAGCAGAGCACAAACAATCTCTCCTGGCTGAAGTGTCCAGCTGAGAATGACTCTCACCCTCCTTTGGGCATGTATGGACCTGAGATCACCAGGGCAAGGCAGGTACCAAACTTTAACAGCTGAAGTTTGGCAAGAAGTGCCCCTGTGGAAGTGAGACCTTGCACTGAAATGTGACTGCTTGGAGTACTGGTGAAAATCCTGGTGAAAATCCTGCTGTGGTTGCACAGGGAGCCTGTCTGCTGGCTCTGAGAAAATCAAATCCATGCCTCTGACTTCAAGGATTTTTTGGATAAATTTCCTCACTTATTATTTTTTTTATAATTACTATTTTTATTTATTTTGGTATCCTTTATGAAGTGGTGTCCTGCTGCAAGCTTCAGCTCTGGTTTTACCTCCTGTGAAAAACGCCAATCACTTGTTTTTAAAATTTTAAAAGTTTAATAGTAACAAAATGGTTATAAAAATAGTAATACAACTAGAGTAATAATAATTTGGACAAATTGAATTAGGACAATATGAGACAATAGAGAGAAGGAGTTATGGACAGTCTGGGTACCTTTTTCTGGGCAGCAGGAGCCCAAAAAAGGATCTATGTTAACAAAGGATTAACTCTTAAAAACAGTAACCTGTTGCATATTCATACACCTCATACATGATGTATAAATTCCATTCAAACACAGGATTCTGTCTGGTCATCATCAACTTCTTCCTTCTAATCCTAACAGTGCCTTCGAGGTGGGAACAAGTTAATTTCTTCTGATAAGGGAGCAATAAATTCCTTTTCTTTGAAAGATTTGGATGCCCTTTGGCTGCTATCTGGTGCAAATACCTCATTCCTTTCTTAAAAAAAGTATCCTATCTACATAGTTCTTATTTTAAATACAAAAGTTACCTTTCAATTACAAGACTACATTTATTATTAAAATGTTAATACATCAAAATACATACGGTAAATATCTGCCTAGAGCCATATAATATGCATTTTTCACACCTCCCCCTGGGGCAGATGCAGCCCCACTGCACTTGGTGGTGCTGGAGCCAGAGGGTCAGCTCAACTCCTCCAGCTGCATCCAGGATGTGGAGTTTGCCACGAGCACCCTCCCTCTGCCTGCCGAGCTGCTCAGCTGCATGTTAAGAGCAAAACCAGCAATAATACATCTGTAACTGCTTGGGGAAAGAGCGTTTTAAAGGTAAAGAAAGAGATTTAAGGAAGCTGGGAAAAAAAAAATGAGCAGAGATAAGGCTGAGACTGTGCCAAAGAGATGGAATATACATCTCAGAGAAAATCTAAAAGCAGATCATTACCCAAAAAATACTAGCTGTAAGCAACGGTTTGTAGCGCAGAAGGAATATTTACCCACCAAGCTTTTGATAGTCTATTTCTTTCTTTTTCTTCCACGCAGGAATATTTATTCAGAGGATGGAGGTGGGGGTTTGGAGGTGGCTGGGTCTGGTGTTTGATCCTAATCCTGCCCCTGCTCTGGGGGGAATTAACCCGGGGGATAACCCTTGGTCATTAACCCCTCTGTGCCCAGGGACTGGGGCTGCTGTGCTGGGAGCTGCACACCCCTGGAACAGGGAGTGCTGGAGCCAAAGGGTTTGTGCACACATGGGAAATCATGTGGATTACCGAAGATCAGCTGTTTGGGGTCACACTCAAAGTCTCTTTGAGCATCCCCTCCCTAACAGTGGGTGCTTTGAGCAGGGTGTTTATGAGTGCTCCCACTACTGCCTCAGCCCCTCTTTGACCCAGAAAAAGGATTTTGTGTTAAAAAGCAAGAGATGGGCGGTGAATTTCAATTCTGTGGCATCTTTTCTTTTGCAGTTGGCATGCCTTATTCCTGTTTAGTTTAGCTCACTTTCAAGCAGATTAAACTAAACTGGTACACAGCACTCTTATTATAGGATAAGTGCTCACAGAGAGAGAGCTGTTCAGGAATAATTATTCTGATTTAAACATTTCTGAATAATTCTATGCAAAGGCAAGTCCTGAGCAGAGAGACAGTGGGTGGATGTGACATACAGATGGGGGAGCACAAGGAGCTGTAATCCAGTGTTCGTGCTGGAGTCCGTCTTCCAAATGTTAGCACATCCAGAAGCCCTCCAGGTGATCAATATATCCAGTGAAAACTGAGGTGATCATGGTGAATTCTGGCCATTCAATATGCCCAGCTCACTCCTCCTGAACGAGGCAGCACAGTGCAAATACTCCCCTAAAATAATTTAGCAAATAGCCTTGAATAAAAAGCGCAATCCAGAGAAATCTGCTTATGGACAATTTGCAAACAGAAAGAAGGAGCAGAATTCTTTTAATGAGTGATCCATTATGAATTATTCACACAGCTCTAATTAACATTAAGATTCCTAATTTCTCCAGGAAGCTTTACTGAAAGGATACTTTATGATTCCTTTGCATTTTCCACCTCCTCTGAGCTCTTCCAGACATTCAGGAAGAAACCCCCACCAGCCTCCTCTGGAAGCGGCTTCATTTGGCAGGGGATGAAATGAAGACACAGCAAATAATTTGGTGTTTTTCACCTTCCACTCCTTCATAGCACAGTGCATATCAGCCTCTGCCACTGCTGTTTGTGATAATTTGGGCAGTTTTTACACTGATGCAAAACAGCTTTGCAGGTGAGTGAAAGTGGTGATTTAGAATATGCTCGAGTGTCACAGGGACATGAGATTTGTCCTTCATATCTTGTTTGGTGGTGGATTTCTTTAGCTGTAATGGCAAAATGACAACTGTAATGCTTAAAGTCCAAATTTTCAGTGATATTTTGGTGCTGGAAAACAAAAAATATATGCCCAAATGGCCATGGCAGTGTAATACACTAATAGAGGTGAAAACAACTTCAAGGGAAAATAGAATTTTTTTAATTTTTATATACACAAAACAAGTGTATCCACCTATATTCTTTTACCACTGCTTTCCTGCAAATACAGAAGTCTCAGTGTGTAACAAATCCTCTCTTTTTGCAAATATTTAGCTAAAGCAGTGATACCTCTTTAGTGACAGTATTCCCAACAATGGGAGCTGCACATTTTTGGTCTGGAATTACAGTGAGAATTATGAGTCAGCATTATCCACTTATTATGGTGGGAGGAGGCTCCTACATTGCTATTTGAGCACGAAGATTTACACCACAGCCAAAATCAAATATGTAGAAGAACACTGAGGTTAAAGACAGCCTTAATTCTGCCTTTATGGAAATTAAATGTTAGGGGTTTTCATTACAGACGAGCTGGGCTAAAAATGAATCCTCATTAACAGAATGCTGTGATCTACGGTTACATCTTCCTTGTTGGCCAGAATGCGCCGTCTCTGAATATAGCTCAACAATTTCAGATGGCATTTTCCTGCTCCCTCCTCCTCCTCCTTCACAGTTCAAGAATAGGAATAGCTATTGCAGAAGGACAGAAGTTGTTTTTCATTAAAGTATCATGGTTTAGGGAAAAAGCCCAGCCTGATTCATCTCCTCTCCTTGCGTGCCGTGAAACACGCTCAGCGTGCAGCAGCTCAGGTGCCTCGCAGGTGACATCCTCACCATCCTCACAATCAAGTTTCCTGCTTCCCCCAACCACCCAGCACATCCCTCCTGCCTTCTCATTTCCAAATCAAACACATCTTTATTAACCTCTGACTTCCCAGAGCGAAGCCCGAGCTTTCCCCGGGGAAATCAAAATCAAAGCCATGCTGTTATTGAGGAAATGTGTACAGCTGGTTAAAATAAAGGCACAATCTTGGAGAAAAGCAAGGAGAAAAGGTCAGAAGGCTTTAAAACCTGGGTGTGCACAGTGTGCCTGAGTAACAGCATTGTTACACACAACTGCCTGACAGGGAAGGGGAGGTGATTAATTCTGTGAGATGGGATGGAGCCTGGAGGTTATGATTTGTAGGATCAAACACCTATCCATGTCATACTTTATTTGAAAACAATGTTTTTTTATCTCCTGGCAAATCTGGGGCTCTATCCTTGCTGGGGACTTTCAGCACAGTTGTGATGCAGCTGCATGAGCGGTACCAATTAAGAAACAAAAGACTTCCCAGAAGAGACAGCATTTAGAGACCCAAAACAATTCAGGAAGAAATCTTTTCCCTGGGCTACTGAGGCAGAGCCATCAGGAGATTTCATTCCAGCCTTACCTGGAAATTGAAATTATACAGAACCACTGTTCTTCCCCCCAGACTTAGAAACTAAGTCCAAGGACAGAATGTAGCTGTCAAGGATGGAAACTTTTTCATGTTGTCATCATCTTCATGGGTACTTGGTAGCATGTAGAAAATTCAGACAAGGCACTGGCTGTGCAGCCACTGCTGCCTTTACATTGTGCTGGGATTTTTAGGTGAATGTGGAGAGGCTCCATCCTCACCTGTAACACATCTGTTACAGGTTTGATTGGCAATGCCTCTGCCCGAATTAAGGTGTAAATGAGACCATATGGCAAAGTCAATAGTATTTTTTTGTAGATTATGGCACCCCCTCAACTGCCTCCCATGTGAATGCTCTTCAAGGAGTAGTGGGCTACTGTGATTGCAGCTTCTTGATGCAGCTTTTGTTGTAATGGGCAGAACTCCTTCATAACAAAGTTTAAGGCGTTAAAACCATTTCAGTCCTTGACAAAGTGATTGTAACAAGGAAGGCAAGCATGAATTCAACATCTTAACTTCAGTACCCATCAGCATTTCCAGCTGGGCAAGCCTTTATTGCTCACTGTGGGACCAAAAACCACAGGGCTCAGGTCAGTGCACACAGGCAGATGTTTTTTATAGCCCTGGAGTTGTTTGAATTCCTTCCCATTTTGCTGGGATATTCCAGCAGCCGATGTTGGGAGCGCTGGTGTTTTTGCTGCCATATCCCCTCTTGCTGTGATTCTGCAAGGAAGGACAGCTGATACGAGCTGGGCTCTGAGGGGCTGTCACCTGTGGCAACCCCAGGACTGGCACGGGATGGATGTGGATGAGTGGCCTGTGCAGAAGTGCCCAGAGAATACAGACCCCTCTGGGACAGCATCGCTCCTGCCCAGTGCTCAGATCCCAACAGGACCCAATGTTCTCCTGCTCAGAGGCTGCAGGCAGTGCTGCAGTGGCACAGGGCTGTCACCTATGGTAACCAGGACTGGCACTGGATGGATGTGGATGGGTGGTCTGTCCAGAAGTGCCCAGAGAGGACAGACCCCTCTGGGACAGCATCGCTCCTGCCCAGCGCTCAGATCCCAACAGGACCTGATGTCCCCCTGCCCAGAGGCTGCAGGCAGTGCTGCAGTGGCCCATTCCCAGTGTTCCCATATCCCTGTGCATGTCACTGTGATCTGCCTTACAAGTAAAAGGGAAGAAATCTCCCCTGGCTCCCCCTGCCCAGCTCCCCACCAGGTGTGTGCCCTGCGCTGCCTGGCTGAGCTCTGCCTGAGCTCTGCTCCTGGCTGAACTGCCGTGGTAAATCAGGATTAAACTACAGTCTCTGCTGCATCATAAAACCTTTAGCTCTTTAGCACCAGTGGAGAGGCAGTACCACTCTGAGCCTCATCAGGAGTGGTTTCCTCTTACAGATGTTCACTGACCGTAACTCCCCACAGCCTCTTCCCTGCCCGGCTCGCTGCAGACAGCCAGCGCTGCCCTCTGAGGACAAGAGATGCTGCAATGAAGAGATTGGGTTTTTTCTTTCCCTTTTTAAATAAAATAGACAACAGTCCATAAATCCAGTCCTCCTGCCTGATCATTGCTCCCCTCTGTTTCCCTCTGGCATTGTCAGAAAGTGGCTCTTGGAACAACCTCTTAAAAATGTATCGGCGAGGAGAAGGGAAATTGTTCTCGGTGACAACAATGCTGTACACATATTTGTATATTTATTCTGGAGATCAAATTGATAACAACAGGTCCCTTCGTGGCTGCTGATTTATCTGCTGAGCAGGTATCTGTGCCGTATGCAGCGCAGGGCCATAACTGTCATGGCTGATACAGGGATAAGATGAATAACCTCTACAGATTTCAGGTACAAGTAGGAAAATGTAATCATAACTCACTTTAGAACCAAGTGATACATATTTATACTTTGCCTATCACAGACTAGCAAGCCTTTCCCTTTTATTTTGCATTCATGGACCTGTGATGCACATCAATCTTTTTTTCAGTTTGTTAATATTGTTGTCACTCAACTGAAATTTATTGTCACATGACTTATGATTGGGAGACAGTTTCATCTGGGGAATATTCGCTTAATTTTCCATATTCAAATTTCCTCTCCTGGCTTGACTCTGCAGCACAGAGACCGAGACTTTGGTTGGTTCTAACCTATTCTCCCAAACTAGCAGCAGTAAATGTCACAATATTTATAAACTGAGAAAGAGCAGAAGTCAAAGTAGCAAAATAACATGGATATAAAATCCTAATCAGCCTCAGATGCTGTAATGAATGGGCTCAAATGCCTGTGGGCTGATTTCTCTTGGGAAACCTGGCCTTGAAGGACCCTGGTTGGGTCATGATTTGCTTCCTCATGGTAAAAACAAACTATTAAGTGCAGCAGCCCTGTGCTAAGGCCATTAGAAAAGCAGCTTTGCCTACTTTGGGCAATTTTTTAGGGTTTTAAATGCCTCTTGCACTTACAGTCTCTCCAGGTTTCCTCTGGATTTGATGCCTGAGTGCAGCAGCAGCGGGACACCATGGGGACACCCCTCTGTCACCATGGCCAAGCTGGCAGGGCTGGGCTCTCTGCACCCTCCTGATTTTGGGGATGGGGTGACCCTGGGCAGAGCAGCTCCACTGGGCAGGGTGGGTTCACAAGGCTGATGCAGGGAAGTCTCCACTGCCAAACTTCACTGAGGGAAGAATTAAACTGTTCTTTCTTTCAATCTTTTTTTAGAGGTCATAAATATTTATGAGGAGCCTGTCAGTCATCTTTAGGGTTTCTGACTGAGTGTGTCACAAGAGAAGGGCTTTTATGATGATTTACAGTAAATTGCAGTAAATTGCTTTCCTGCCAGGGAGCACAGAGGAGTTGCACCATGCCAGGGGATGCAGGTGAGGTCCCCAGGATGGCGGGGATGCTCTGGGTGAGCTGCTGCCTGCCTGGGGGACTCTGTGGAGCCTGGGCACTTCTCAGGTGTCGCTTCAATCCTCATGGCTGGGAGAACTTCCCTCTTCTTGGGCAGAAATCACAGCAAATATTCCTGATCTAGCAGGTCAATCACTTTCCTGGATTGCTCCACGTTCCCTGCACACAGAGCTGCAGTGCACACCAGCAGCAGGGCTTGTTCCAGAGCTCGGGTGTCACACACAGATCCAGCCCTCCTTTGGCTGCATCCCACAGGAATGTGACAGTGTTCACAGGGGGCTTATTTTGCTGGAAGAGACGAGGAGCTGACTCCATGTTTCAGAAGGCTTGATTTATTATTTTATGATATATATTACATTAAAACTATACTAAAAGTATAGAAGAAAAGGTTCTCCTCAGGAGGCCAGCTAAACTAAGAATAGAAAGGAAAGAATGATAACAAATCTTCTGTCCCAGACTCTGCCTGAGCCAGCTGACTGTGATTGGCCATTAATTACAAACAACCATCATGAGACCAATCACAGATGCACCTGTTGCATTCCACAGCAGCAGATAACCATTATTTACATTTTGTTACTGAGGCCTGTCAGCTTCTCAGGAGAAAAAATCCTAAGGAAAGGAATTTCATGAAAAGATGTCTGCGACACAGGAAGCATTCACAGGTTCTCACACCAGCAGTGGCTCCCACTCCCCCAGGAAGAAGCCCTGCAGGATGGGGGTTATTCCTGCAAAGCTGAGCCCAAGAGTTGCATAAATAATTTATTTATTTATGGGATTTTGGCCCTTCAAAGGATGGGGAAGTGGGCCTGGCATATCAATGTCACAGCAAATGTTTAAGAGACAGTTTCTGCACACAAAAGCAAATCAAGACAAAGCCAGGAGTGCAGGTATTTGAAGGAGACAGAGACTTCTGTAGAGTCACAAAATAATGGCATGGACCTCAAACACCCCATTTCAACCCTCTCTAGTAATGAAAGGCCCTCTGTCCCACAAGCCACATCCCTGCTGTCCCAAAGCATAACCTGCTCTTTCTCCCTGTCTCTCAATAACTCAGTCCTGGCAAGTTGGAAATAAAAAAGTCAAATACAATATTTTGTAAACATCCCCCAATTTAATCTGATTTTGCTGCTTATTATTAGGGCTACAAAAGACTAAGGGAAAAACTGATGGCACCCCAAGACTGGAGCAAATCCTCCATGGATCCCAGCACTTTTACATGGAGCATCACCATTCCCACTCCAGAGCCATGCTTTTATTCTTGGCTGATTCCAACACTTTATATTTCACTCATTAAAGTGGGGGAAGAATGTCAAGTTCACATTTTGCCCAACAAGTAAGAACTGTGAAGATGGGAACTGCTTTTGCATTAATTGAATCAAGGATGACAGTGCAAGCAGCTTTAAGCCCCATAAATCTAGACAGGCTCCTGTCAGATAAAGTATCAATGTGCTTTATCAAACTTTGCCCATAGATTTATAGAGTGCTCAGGCCACAGATCTGTAGCTCCTCAATGTAATCACTTCAGCATTTTCTAGCTATGGCAGCCAAGCTCCATGTGAAATAATGGAATTTATTGACAGAGAAGCAGGCACTGCAATTTTGCTGTTGTTTAGAAAAATTGCCCATCAATGAGGTGCCGGTGGAGAAAGACAAAAGATATTACAGTGAGATGACTATCTCCTGACTCCTGCTGAATGGGTAGATGAGCCATTAGCTTCCAAGGAGGGAAAGGAGTGGCCACTCTTCCAGACAACTGCTCTGGCTTGTACTCAGAAATTTTGCTGCTCCAAGATGATAAAAAAAAACTAAATAAAATCAAACCCCAAACTCCAGACTTGTTCCACTCTGCTGAATTGCTTCAGTCACGGGTTGCAAGTCAGAAGTCTGGGTTTTGTCAGGGTTGTTTTGGCTCAGCTATCACAATATTTAACCTTGTAATTACATAGGTTTGTCTTTGCACAATTCCTGTTCACATTTCACTGTCTATTAAAATGTGTAACTACCATTGAGCTGTGTATCATCTTCCTCACAGCATTAGAGGGGACAGAGTGTGTGAATTCAGGGAGGGCTGTTGAAATGAGGCTGAGCATAATCTCTTTTTTTTTTTCTCTGCTCTAAGTCCTCTGACTTAGAGGACTTGGTTTAAGGAAGGAAACAGAGGAGTCTTGCCAGGAATTCTTAAAGAAGAGGGTTTATAATTACCTCAGGTAGTGGGAATGCATGTTCACGTGGGCATCAATTTATAATGCACTGTGCTCTTGAAGCATCCTTTTCAGAGAGGGCTGCAGGAGCTGGCACATGGTCCAATGCTCTGGGAGCAGCGTTTTGGGATCTTGCTGTGCTGAAGGTGACTGTAGGACAGGGCTGCCAATGCTTCTCCAGATCACCTTGATTCCAGCAATTAGCATGACCTCCCTCTGTGGTGACTGTCCTCCAAGAGTGCTCAAACTGTCTTGCAATCTTCCCTTAAAGAATTTCCATTTTCCACCTGTCAACACCTGAGAGTGTTTTATGATTGAGCGATGGCTGCTTCCCAAGCCAGGGGAAGGGCCCCCCAAGAACATACCTGTGCTGCTGTTGAAAAGCCTGATCATGTCACCAGCACATAATGATGCAGCTTGTCTCCCCTTGGGTTCTACTAATCCTGCTTCCCCAGCATCCTCTGATGCCTCTTCTTGCTCCAGTTGCTGGTGCAAGCTGCTCAGAGAGGCTCTGCTGCTGGATGGACACCTTGGGGCTCCAGACAAGACTCTTCCCCCTCTATTTCCTCTATTTCCAAAACTACAGGGTTGGAAATGATGCACAGGAACAGAAAGGCATCCCTGGTAAGGAGAAACATCTCCTCCCTCATTGGGGCTCCAGACAAGACTCTTCCTCCTCTATTTCCTCTATTTCCAAAACTACAGGGTTGGAAATGATGCACAGGAACAGAAAGGCATCCCTGGTAAGCAGACACCTCTCCTCCCTCATTGGGGCTCCAGACAAGACTCTTCCTCCTCTATTTCCTCTATTTCCAAAACTACAGGGTTGGAAATGATGCACAGGAACAGAAAGGCATCCCTGGTAAGCAGGCACATCTCCTCCCTCATTCCCCCATGACAATGACAGCAAGGCAGTGTCACTTGCTCATTAACTTCATCCTCCTGCCAAATCACTTTGTGGGACGCAGAGGAGGGAACGAGCTGTTTCTTCTGTGCTGCAGCAGATCAGGCCCCCAATGAAATCAGGGCTCTGTCGCTCCAGGCAAGATAAACTTGCTTGGAAATCCTCCTGGCCTGGAGCACACACTGCTCAGGCAAAGGGAGGGAAGGTGGAAGGGGAAGCAGCAATGCTGAAGGAAGAAGTGACTTGCCTGAGGCTACAGGGGAGGTCAGTGGCACAGGCAGGGCCCAAGGAGCTCTCTGAGTGCTGTCCTGCTTGCAGGGACCTTGACCTGAGAGATAATAATGAATGAGGTGTAAGCAGTCTCAAGCCTGAGTCTCTGGGCTGGGATGAATTCCTTACTTTGATACCATATTTTAAATTGTATTAAATTCCTGGCCTGCTCCTCGTGCCTCAGTGGCCCTTGGGGAGCAGAGGGGGATGTGCAGCAAAGGGCGGCACAGGCTGTGGAGGCAGGCAGAGACATAAAATGACAGAAAAAAGCATTGTGGTTTTGTGTCATCAGCAAAACCCCAAATTCCAGCCCAGCCACTCGTGAGCCATTCAGTCACAGGCAATAAATAGCAGAGAAAAGCACTGTGTAACTGTGGTGGAATGGGACAGGTACGTCACACAGACAGGATGATTTCAGGCAGGTAGCTCCCACTGGAGGAGAATGCCTGGCTTGTAACCCACCCCTGTAAATGGACATTTCCCAGCTGGGAGGCCATTGGAAGCACACTTGTCCTGGCCCTGTAGGATGTCACGCTTAAAAAGACATGGTGCAGCCAGAGCTGCTGCAGCCCTCGCAAGGAAAGGCTGCTCTCACCAGGATTCCAGTCAAACTGAGCTCTCCCACGCTTCAGGGAATGTGCACACACTCAAACTCCATGGATGTGAGGACAAGGCACAAGTGTCCTCCTGTGACCCCACTGGGCTGGGCTCCAGTACCCTCATTCTGCCCTAAAGGGGATGGACAGACCTTCCCCCGTGGTTCAATGAGAGCAATTAAAAACCTGTTATGGAGCTCCTCAGGTGAGCTGCTATATCTGACTGCCGCTCTAGGACACAAAATAAAACAACATGGACACTGGAACCTCCAAGGTAAAAACAAGAAAGTTTAATTTCTGACTCCAAAATTTATAGATTTTCAAGAGTGACAGTGAATTGGAGGATGACAGTGCCACCTCTCCAATGACACTGGACAAACCAACAGCCCATCAAATTTCTCCTCCTCCATAAAAGAATGCAGAACAGTAAGTTATTGAAGTAAAGTGAGTGAGAAAGTTCATTACAAGAATGTAAACAGCAGAAGGTTTAGAAGAACTTAAAAGAAGTTAAAAGAACAAGGTGACATCTGACTGCAGGAGCACTCTCTGTGTCCCTGCAAAAGCCCCACGGACTTTGGCAGTGACAGTGGCAGGGTCCAGCCATGGAGCTGATAACACACTCGGTGCCTTGTGATAATCTGGCTGTACCATAATTTCCTTTAAAGCCACATTTTTTCTCCATTTACAATAATTCAGCCTTTTCTCCTGCTTCAGCTGCAAACTCCAGCCTTCCTCCAGGCTGCGCAGAGCAGGCAGAGTGTGCCATCCCGGGGTGCTCAGCACAGCCCTGCAGCACCACGCCAGCCCCAGGCAGTGTCAGGACCCAGCTCTGAGCGACACAGTGTTCTACAGCTCAGTATTTGCCATGTGGCCACACTTCCTGTGCTTTCCCTTATTACAGCGCCCTGCGTGGGGTCGCTGGAGGTGAGAGAGAGACGGAAATCTTGTTTCTAGATCAGAAGGCTGGGTTTATTGATATATAATATATAATACTTTATGACTATACTAATAGGAATAAAGAGAGAAGTTGCAGAGCTGCTGCTAAGCTAAGAATAGAAAGAAAGAATCTATAACAAAGTTGTGTCCAGGGACTCGGTCCCCAGCTTGCACTTTGTGATTGGCCCTTAATTATAAACCTAGAAGCATGAGCCAATCAAGGTGCATCCCATTACACTCCACAGCAGCTGATAACAATTGTTTACATTCTCTTCTGAGGCCTCTGCCTTCCAGAAGACGCAGAAATCTGAAAGAAAGGATTTCTGTGAAGAAATGTCTGCGACGTTCCCTGATCATTCATGTTCCTCACCTGGCAGCAAGGTGAGCAAAGTGTGTGGTGCTCAGGCTTGAGAGAAAATTATCAGCAGTTGATTCATATTGTGCCTCAATATTCCTGCCTAATGTGCCTGACCCTTGGGAAGAGATACTGATGAAGGTCTAACCAGGAAATCCACCCATTCTGATTTTATTCTGGTCAAAATGAATTTACTTCACCTCTCCTCCACCTGGCCGCAGCAAACCAAAGATTTCTTTCTGTTTCTCCCCCTCCCATGGCCTTGCTGAGTGGTACTGTGTAACTCCAATATGATTTTGTCTCTGCTTTTCCCCATCTGCAGGGCTGGTGCTGGTGGTGTTGGCATGTGTCCCTGCCACAGTGTGTGAACCACAACTGAGATACTGCCAGGATGATTTTTATGCAAAGAAACAAGGAGAGAAGATGCATCTGGGGGAGAATTATGGAGAGAAATGACACAGAACAAGTTAACAAAATTCTGATAAAGGCATTTACCTTTGTTCCTTACCAGACAGGAGGTTGCAATGTGGTTCCAGATGTTACTGCTGCTGTCTTGGCTTCCAAGGTCTGAATTATCCTTGTCAAACAAAAGCTGAGCCAGAACTGCTTTCCCTTTTTGGGGAAGTCCCAAAAAATAACCCAAATTTCAAGAAATGGAGCAAATGTTTTCTCAAACACCTCAAACCCACGTGTGAATATCACAGGAAAAACTGTGCCAATTACCTTCATGTGATTAAAGTTCCTTAAAATAAGGAATGGCCAACTCATGTCCGTTCATCAGCCCAGCATTCACTGAGCACACAAATTAATGTCAGGAAGTTGTGCAGCAGGAGTTAATTTCTCTATTTAGCTGCAGTGTATTACTGCTTCTCACACTTAATGGGTTTAAAAGGCAGAGCCCAAAATACACATTGCACAGAACACAGGCAGTGCTGCCAGGCACATGCACAAACTCACTCAAACGTGCAGCAGCTCCTTCTGCTTCCTCACGACCCCAAATTAATTTCTACATTAACCCTGAAGTTCTCCCTAACTAGCCCAGGCTCTTCACAGATTTGCTCCTGGCTGACAGGGGTGACTCTGTGCTTCCTGACCCTTCTCCTTGCCTGGAATTGCCGTCTGGGTCTGTCCATCACCATGCCCATATCTGGGATGCCTCTTGGGTGGAAGGAATTGGGGTTAAACGTGATCCAAACAAAACAAGAAGTGTGCAGAGAAGTTGTGACAGTGCAGAGCGGTTTGAGTTGACAGACAGTTGATGCTGGAAAAATAATAAAAATCTAAGGTCCCTTTCAAGTTATTTTGTAAGTTTGCAACAGTGGAGATGAGTGGTTAATTCACCCCTGACAACTTTATTCAACAATTAATGCATAGTCCTTGAAAATTAAATAATGAGGACCAGTGATGTCTTGTATTTGTTTTTAAGGGTTTGAAAGACATCCAGTAGAGAAATGGACAGGTTTCTGTAATCAGAGACATGAGTAGAAACAGCCAGATTCCCTGATGGGGTAGAGCTCAGCTGGGAGATCTGTTGTCTAACAGGGAAAAATGGAAATTCTGTAGGACTGTCTGAGCCCAAAGTTGTTGGAAAGAAGCTGTGGAAAACATTTTAATGGTCATCAAAAATGTAATATTGGCACCTTGGCCAGTGGAAAACCCCGGTCCTCCTCTCATGGAGGTTCTACATCAATCTGGTGTTGGCAGGCCTGCGTGGAAAGTGGTGCCCATGACAGGAAAATCAGGCACAGTGCTCTGAGCTCTCCGTGGGACCTGATCTCTGTCAGGAAATAATCTCTGAGCCTAACACAGCTCCTCTAACCCCTGAACTCTCAGCCAAATGAATATTAGCACATCTTCCCACAAGGAAATTCCCCATATAATGTGGTTCTGGGATAAATTTTATCTCATCCTCAATTCACCATCCCATTCTGGAGAACAAAAATAGAGTGAAATTTTATTTCTGCCTGTGAGGATCTGCTCTGCCACTGAATGCTGCAGATATCTCTGATATGTTCCAGAGAACCACAGGCTCCTGGTATTTGTTTAAATGTCCATGACATCATGGCAATGTACATGGAACAGCCACAGGGAAAAAGCTCAGGAGAAAGAAGAATTTGTGAGATGGGGAAGGCAGAGTGGGAATCTTGACTTAATAGAGGTGTGATTCAGAAAAGCAAGTTGCAAATTAACAGATATTAAAAAAGAAAGGTTAATTAGTGACAGCTAGGCTGATCCTTTCATACAACATGTTTTAATGTCACACTTTCTTCCACAGAGCAGATCAAGCAGCCTTGGTCTCCTGAACAAGAGAGGGCCCTGGATTAAAGCAGAGTGATTTCCATTAAAAATTTAAAAAAAAAGTAAAAAAAAGAAAACAGAAAAAAGGATACGACTTTAAAGGGGATTGGATGGCTCAGGGGTCTGTTAATAGTTGTTCACCTTTCAAGGTCTCTGCTCTGCAGACCAGGTCAATAGGGAGAAAGAAAGCCATTGCCTTTAATGGCTGGGTAGTGATGGATGTGAAATGAATTGATGGGCTCAATCCAGTTCAGAGCAGACTTCACAAAAATGCCTTAACTTGTCTTGCTTTTATTTTCTTTCTTTTTTCTTTTTTCTTTTTTATTTTTTTTTTCTTAGAAATGTAGAATTTTAAGGAAGGAAAACCTAGGATGATTAAAATGCCCATCTGGGGCACCTCCTAGTCTGTTCCTACCTCTGCTCTGCAATTTCTCTCATCTCTGGCAAATCACCTGGTCTCTCATAATCTCACTTCTCCTGATGTAAAACAGAGCTGACATTTGGATGGCTTTAGTAAAAGCTAACACCTCAATGTTGTGACCAGGATATGGCAGGTTTGGGCACCCTCTGTACCCCTGGGCATCCCTGTGTCCCCTGCCCCTCTGCCTGCACAGATCTCTCATTTGCCTGGAGCTCAGGCAGCACAACAATGTTCCTGGGTGCTGCTTCACAAAGTCTCAGTCCTCCAGGCCATCAATCAATCACCTTTCTCAAGCACTAAATTAGTTTAAGAGAGGGAAAAATAAAAAGTGGAGCAAAGAAAGAACTAGATTTCATCATATGGGAAGACTGTGAGGGGGAGTTTGCCTTTGAAGTGCCTACAAGGGAATCTAATCAAGGCATTTACTATAAACAGAGAAAAATCGATCGCAGAACATTTTTAACATTTAAAACATGTCACTGTTTGGACAGCTGAGAGATCTCATTACTGTGAATGACACCGCTGGATCAAGGGTCTGCGCAGTTTGAGAGAGCTGTAAATCAGCCCCAGACCTCTGGGCACAAAAACATTTACAGAATTGCTTTAAATTATTTGTAAATAAAGGGCTAAATTCAGCCCTTGGCAGAGCATGGCTTCCCTCACATCAGGGCTGAGCTGGGCAGGTGGGACTGGAAGGTGGATTTGGGGCTCACACCTGCATTAGGGGTCTAATATCTCCCATCTGAGCAGGACCTGGCAGGGGATTTGTGAATACAATCCCAAAAGGCACGGGGTAAATGCAGGCAGGGCAGTGAGAGCTCTGTGTGCTGTTCCATCCCTGTGAGACACCTGTGCAAAGTTTTGATGGACCAAAGGCAGAGACAGAGCAGGGAAATATTTACAGGCTGATTAATGGGGGTGATTTTGAGGGCATGAAAGGTTGGATTTCAGTGACATGGGGGGACTCTTTGCTCACTGAATGCCAGCTCTCAGTGATGCTGGAAGCAGCTGGTGCCTCCCTTGCTGCCAGCACCTGGTGGAGGAGCTCCTAACCAGGATGACAAGGCTTAAAGGATCACAGTCAGAAAAAACCCCACATAATTTGTGCCTAGGGAAATGTTTTGTGGGGGGAAAATAGAAAATAGACACTTTAAAAAGAAATCCTCCTATTGCAGCAGTGGCTAAAACCAAGCCCAGCTCGGTTCTGCCTGGGAAATCTGCGCCATGTGTTTCTTGCCTCAGGGGATGGGTTTGCCAGTGGTCAGCTGGAGGAGTTTGTTACACAATTACGTTGTACACAATTATGCTGATGGTGCTGTGCCGTCCCTGGAGGTGTCCCAGGAACTCCTGGATGTGGCACTTGATGCTCTGGGCTGGGGGATCAGTCACAGAGCTGGGCTCAATGACCTCAGAAGTCTTTTCCCCCGTAAATGATCCTGTGATTCCATGGCTCTGTGATTTTCAGACTCTAAACAGATGGTTGGCAATAGGGTACAAAGTGACTCAGGGTGTTCACTGAGGGAGGTGGGATCATTTGGGGAAACTGTCATTATTAATTAGCTATTTCCAGGTCAGAGGTGCATGGGTGACCTGCATCACTTACCCAGTGCACAGAACCACACAAAGGTTCTCAAAACATGATAAGGTTAAACTGATGCCTTAGGATTTTAGCTTTTGTATTTTTATATTTTTGTAATCCTGCAATTCTTTAGTGTATAGCTCTAAATCCACACACAGTTTGAGCTGCTGCTTCCCCATTTTGGGCAGACACAAAAATTCCTCTCCAGGCCTGGCAATCAAGGACACCTCACTGCCTCAGGCCCTGAGAAATGGAAACAAATTGATTTGGGGGGAGCAAATTTGGGGTCAATGACTTCATTACCTGAAGCTGTAATTGGCAGATTAACCTCCAATATGCAAATGGAGCAAACTCATAAAAGTGTGAAAAACCTGTGACCATTTTTGGGTGTAGCCTTTGTCTGCCTGAAATGTACCCGAAGGCCTTTCAATAAATATAAATATGTTTTATTCCTTTAATTTTGTCTGGGCTCTGTTTTTAGGTAGTTCCAAAAAGGCACCAAACCCAATAATGAAGCAGTACAGGAAGGTGACACAGCACAGCACGGAGATTTTTGGGTTCCTGGACAGGAGTCTGTAGTAGGGATGGGAAGGAAGGAATTCTCTTCAAACAAAGCTCTCAAACACACTGAGCATTTTCCTTATCTGGTACTCAGGGTTATGTGAGTAAAACTGGAGCTAATCAGCCTCCTCAGAATGCTCCCATTAATTTGTGTGGCTGAACTCGGGCTGCAGGTCTTGCTAAAGTAGGAGGTCACTAAAGCAGACAGGGAACTTGGATAAAATGAGAGGGACAGGCCCTTGAGTGAATGTTGTTCACCTCAGTGCTTTAGGAAGGTTTTTGTCTCTGTCTCTGAGTCCCTTGGTGAAGATTTGCTGAAAAGGTGATGGAGAAATGTTGCTGTAGGACATGAAATATAACGACCTGGACACTGGAATCTCCAAGGTAAAAAGAAGGGCAGTTTAATTTCTGACTCCAACATTTATAGATTTCCAAAAGTGACAGTGGTTGGAGGATGACAGTGCCACCTCTTCAATCTGGGCAAAGCAACAGTTCATCAAATTTCTCCTCCATGAAAGAATGCAAAACAATAATTAGTTAGAGAAAAGCAAGTGAGAAAGTTCATCACAAGAATGAAAACTGAAGGCTTAGAAGAACTTAGAAGAACAGGGCAGCAGAGAAAAGCAGCAATGTGACCATTGGTGCCAGGTAACACGGAGCAGGTGTGCAGCTGTGTGTGCTAGTCTGCCATCAGCCCAGGGCTCAGCACAGCCCTACCTCTCTGCTTTCCTCCTTCCCCAGGAAATGCCACCTTTTCCTGAAGGAAACTTTCCAGCAACTGCTCAAGTTTTGCTGTTGACACCGTTGGGCTCCTTCCCAGAGGTCCACGACATCCCCCAGGAAATCTTGTGCTGCACACAGAAAATGCCACTCCTTGCTCCCAGGAGCTGTGGTCAGTGGAGCATCCCCAGAGATGTCCTGTGCTCCTGGGCTGCCCCCGGAGCTGTCCCCACCTCAAGACAGGAGGGACAGAGGGACTGCAGAGCCCCACATGGGTTTGGAGCCAGCCCAGGCTGCAGTCCCTGGTTGTCACAGACATCTTTTATGAAAAATCCTTTCCTTAGGATTTTTCCTCCTGAGAAGCTGAGAAGCCTCAGGAACAAAATGCAAACAATGGTTATCTGCTGCTGTGGAATGCAACAGGTGCGTCTGTGATTGGTCTCATGATGGTTTGTTTGTAATTAATGGCCAATCACAGTCAGCTGGCTTGGACTCTCTGGCTGAGACAGAAGATTTGTTATCATTCTTTCTATTTTTAGCCAGCCTTCTGATGAAATCCTTTCTTCTATTCTTTTAGTATAGTTTTAATATAATATATATCATAAAATAATAAATCAAGCCTTCTGAAACATGGAGTCAGATCCTCATCTTTTCCCTCATCCAAGAACCCCTGTGAACATGGTCCCACCTGGTGCACTAATAAACCACTGCAATGGGGATTCCCAGTTTCCCTGCCCTGCACCCCCTTTCCTCCTGACATGTGCATGAAATACACCATTGGTGGCTGGAGACAAAGCCCTTCCAAAAAAACCCCAAACATTTATGACCTGACAGCTGGCACCAGCCACACACCAAAAGGCAGTTTAAACTTAGTCAAGGATTATGATGCCATCAGAGGAAAAAAAGCTTTGTTGTTTTAGAGTCTTAACCTTGTCTCGAGACAAAATTAACAAAAAAAAAAAAAAAAAAAAAAAAAGAGAGAGAATAAAGAAAATCAATAAATCTAAAATTGTATTCAGCAGGGACAGATGGCAATGATATTAAACATTTTGGCTTTTAGCCAAGTGCACTTTTAATGCAAAAATTGATGTCAGTGAAATGACCTTTTCTCCTTTTAAAAGCCCTCTCCAAGATGATTATTATCCACTAAAAAAAAAAAAAGAAAAAAAGAACAAAATAAAAAGAAAAAAGAACAGGAAGAGAGGAAATAAAGGATATCTAACTCAGAGATACATTAACAGATCACTGTGAGTAACAGCCCAGCAGAGTTTATGGCACAAAACATGAAGATTATTTGGAAAGCATTTGGTTGGGGTTGATAATGCAGAGCATCACCAGAGAGCTGCACTGCCTGGGCTGAGCTGTCTCCAGCTCCTCCTAATTTAGTGCACAATTACGGCAATGTCTGTGAGATCTAAAGCCAGCCCCTCTTCCAGGGGTACTCTAGATCTGGTTACATGCAGTGATATCTCCTCCCCAATGAGCACCAGGCCCTGCTGATAAAGGCACAATCCTGGCAGGTGCTGAGGAGCTCCAGTCCCCATGAAATTCACTGGAGGACGAAGGTTCTGGCACTGGGGAGTGTCCAAATCCCAACTCCCAGAGCTCAGCATCCCTCAGGATCTGCTCCAAAGCACATTTCCATTCAGAATTAACAGCAAGTGAATTCTTATTTTTCTTTTTTTTTTTTTTTTTTTTTATTACAAGTGAATCAAATAAATGGACTGAGAGTTATTTCTCCCTTGAATATTTCTTGTGCTTTTGAAAGATTCCCATGGCAGACTGATTGCTCTGGAATATTTATTTAATTTACTTATTTTCTAAATTTATGCTGCATGTTCCTTCTCTATTCTCTAGGTACACAGACCAGAAAAACATATGCATATCTTTTTTGAAATAAACCATGCCACAGATGTCACCAGAGAAGAATGATGTGAAGGTGGAGAGGATGCTGAAAGGAAAGGCTGAGATATAAACCCAGCAACGCTGGCATCTTTCCACTGCTTGGAAAATGAGGTCAGTATGGAAGACCTTCCATTATCTATGGAGAAATGAGGCCCAGAACAAGGCTACAACCTTCCCAGCATCTCTGGGCATTTGGAGCAGCATTAGAGCACACTCAAGGGGTCTCTGCTCCAGAGAGAAGTCCCAAACATTTTTAGTTTTCCCCACCCCTTAGAAGCTGTGATCAGGGCCTTTGAAAATTCCCTGTGGCCAGCCTAGGAATGATCAACCTTTTCCAGAACTCTATTACTTAATTGCCTTAAAAATTGAGCTATTTTTAAATTTTGCATTTGTTATAAAATATATATATCATACACCTGCAAAAGTTTTGGCTTTGTAGCATAATTAAGTCCATAGATATTGAAAATCCATGCTTGTGCCAATCATTGATTGTCAAAAAAGAAAGAAAAGCAGGCTAGTTTGGATATCTAAATACTTCTCCCTCAAAAATAAAAAAAAAAAAGAGAACCCTTGAAAACAGCCTACAAGACCCACTCAATTTAATTCTCCAGTAAATTTTCCTTTTTTTCCAGACAAAATTAGCAACGTGCCCATCGATTTCTGTGTAGCTGGAAATGCATAGGTAGAGCTAAAAGAAGGGTAAATAAAACATGATGGACTCTCAGGGTTAGAGAAAGAAAGTGCTTATAAATGCAGGAGTCCAGGAGCAGAACAGAGCCTGTGTAGGGTTCAGGCAGGAGGCCAAGGAAGCGACTGAGAGCTGATATTTGTGTTGAGATCTCCAGGAATTGACTGAGTCTGAGCTTTCTTAAGCAAAACCTCCTGCCAAAATCTATACAGTTATAGTCATCCCACATCATTTACATCACAGGAATTTCCCTAAATAGCATCTCTGCAAACAGAGGGACCAGGTGCACATGGGCAGTTTAGGCAGAGTTGGTGACACGATGTGATGCTGTTGGTTTAAGTGATCAATGGCATTCATGGAAACATCTGAGGTTTATTTGTCCTTAAATGCCAGGAGGTGTTTTAATGCTCCAGTAGTTTTAAAATCCAGGTACTGAGCCCAAGAAAATCAATATGAAAAGGAAACTCTTCCAGGTTCACTGTGGAACTTACAAAAGGTGCAAAGCAAAATGACCCAAATATCAACCAGACCTGGCACTCCTTGGCTTTGTTGTACCATTATTGTATTTTCAGGGTGCCCTGATGAAAGGAATGATGGAAATGACTCCATGCTCTCAGAAGGCTAATTTATTATTTTATGATACTATATTATATTAAAGAATACTATACAAAGCTATACTAAAGAATACAGAAAGGATACAGACAGAAGGTTAAAAAGATAATAATGAAAATTCGTGACTCTTTCCAGAGTCCCGACACAGCTTGGCCCTGATTGGCCAGAGAGTCAAAAAAATTCTCAAGAAACCAATGAAACAATCACCAGTTGGATAAACAATCTCCAAACACCTTCCAAAGCAGCAAAACACAGGAGAAGCAAATCAGATAATTACTGTTTTCCTTTTTCTCTGAGGCTTCTTAGCCTCCCAGGAGAAACATTCTGGGCAAAGAGATTTTTCCAGAAAATATGACTGTGATATATCATCACCACCTATTCCTTCCTCCTGTGGAAGGGGACAGGTCACCTCTCCTTCCTCTTATCCTCATTATCCCACTTGCAAGGCTGATTTAAGAAATTAGATGACCTGCACTGGGCTGATCATTCATAGGGTGACATTCAAAACCTGAAGTAGTCCCAAACACAAAGGGTGTTAAAGATCTGAATCACCAACATACACCAAAAGCAACATTGCAACAAATCAAGCCTTAAAAGTGTGTAGCTGTTCAAATATGTATGTGTATGTATATAAAAGCTGTAAGCTCCATCCAAGCTGACAGGAGGAGAGAGCTGACAGTAGCACAGAGCTCTCCTGGATCAATGCTGCCCTGCCCTTCACGTGTCACGGTTTTGATGCTGACACATTTTTTGCAGGATCAGAAAAGCCCCTGCTCCTCCTGCAGAGGAATTTCCCCTATCTCAGTGATGCAGCCTGCCTGGCATTTAACCTCCAGCTCTGATTTAAAAGGGATGTGCATGCTGCTCCTGGGCCAGGGATAATTTCCACCTCTCCAAAGGGGCTCCAGAGGACAGGGCAGATCCTGCATGGAAAGAGCTGCAGAGTCAGAGCACAAAGAGCAGCACGAGCTGTAATGCAGAGACATCTGGTAAATGAAGGGTTGAAAATGTGATGTTAGAGTCACATCATGAAATAATTCCCCTCTTCTTACATTAAACAAGAATGCCAGTGGCTGGAATTAGGTGTTTGGGATATGAGAACACAGGACTTTGTGCCAAGCTGTCAGCACTGAGTGCATCACTTCTCTGTTTCCCCTTGTCCCCTTCTCCTGGACCATCAGAAGCCTCTTGGGACACAGACTCTGCCCAGACAGGACCACATGAAGGATGCCTTGGGGTGGGTCCATTTTTGGGATCTATTGGCCACTGCCATGCAGATAATGGTTGAGGCTATGAATAAAGGTGAGCTCAAGCAGAAAGCTGAAGTGGGAAGGGGTTTGATGCTGCATTTTTGCCCTTAGTGGGCTGCACACTCATGGAGTGATGCTGTACATGCTTATTCAGATGCCTCAGCTGTCACATCTGCACCAAGGAGATAACCACACCAGCCAGCGTGCCCTAAACACTTTGAGATGGAAGCGTTAGGGAAGTCAAGATGCAAAATTTGTACAGTATACTGCAGTATTATTCACCACCTAGACATAATCAGCAAGAAGGATGACTCAGATATGGCTCTCGTTGCTCCAGAGCCATAAAAAATATCTTCCACCATAAATTTTAAAAATTAGTTTGTGTCTTTTCTGAGTTACTGGAAAAGTAACTTTGCTTGTTCTGTTCTTATAAATAAAATGTCATCGTATTATCAAACCCAGCATGAAACATGATGCTCAGCAGAGACAAGCCATAGCCAGGGTTCTCTTTGTGTCCTCAGATTTGAATGTGTGGTACCACAACTCACCTGTGAATTGAACCACTTGCAATTTACTCTATCCTACTATAACCAATAGTTATTAAATTCACCCATCAAAGCATTTCCTTATGCAGAGTATCAAGTGTTTAATCTCAGACCAGAACAACAGCACCAGAAGGTTTTATTTATCAAATCAAGTCACAGCGTGTAAGTGTCAAAAGAAAGAGCAAAAATAAGGTTTTACGACTATCAGGAGAAATTGGAGCGTTCCAGGTACAAATAGAGAAACTCAGGCTGTCTGTCACATGGCTAGCACAGGGAGAAATGCAATCCACAGGAGCAGCACTGCTTCCTCTTTATTTTCACGTTGCTCAAGGGGCAATTCTCATCTGCAGCTCCCAGTATGGGCGGTGGCAGCTGTGACACAGGTTCAGGAGTCACCCCCACACTGATCTGTGCCAGCCCAGCTCCAGCCCAGGCTCACTGAGGGGTTGGCAGGTGACTCCACCTGGCCTGAAGCAATTTACATCTATGTCAAGAATAAAAATAGTGAAAAAATGCGGCATCCCTGCAGGGAAATGTGCATGAGCCAAGGCTGGGGTACTGCAGCCTGTGACACCTTTCTGGGCATTTTGTGGTTGCACAGGAGGAACTCACCCCTGAAACCCCTGAGGTACTGCCCCAAAGGCAGATCAGATCAGAACACTTAAATATATTCATTTATTCCCTCTGTTTTATTTATTCATTCCTTCCAGGAGGAAAGACAGAATTATGTCCACCAATGTCCACCCTTGGGTGCTGGGACTGATTTTCCTCCCAGGTAAAAATTTAAATAAACCTTTGGGTGCTGGGATTGATTTTCCTCCCAGGTAAAGATTTAAATAAACCTTTCCCTACCACCCTCCCCTGCCAATATTAAATCAGAAAAAGGATGTGGGGGGAATTGGCTGCCTTGCAGTGCTGGTGCTGGCCCCAGCTCTACCCCTTGCCCTGCAGTGGAAGTTGCTGCAGGTTCAGCTCGTTCCAAAGGCCAGGACAGAACATTTTATTTTTATTAAAGTTGTGCGTGACTTTCAGGCTGAAGCTACTGTTTGGTTTGCAAGGACAGAAATAGGACTGTGGATATTAACTGCTAACAAATAATTGACTGATAGAACAAAGCAGATCATCACCTCCTCTCTCTGCAAACTTTTCTTTCTTTTTTCCTGGTGCCATTGAAATTAGGTTTTTCCCCCCTATTTTCGACAATACAGCAGAGAAGATTTGCTTTCCCAGGGTGGATACTAGAACCCATTTACACCTGTAGAGAGTGGGGTGCTGAAAGCTGCTGATCAATTTGAATTAGCAGGCACTTTAATTCTGAATTTGCAATTTATTTGCTATGCAATCAGGGCAAGAACATAAGTGGAATGAAATAAAAATTGAGGTCTCAACTCAACAGCATTCGGTAGTAGATTACCTGTGGTTATGTGCATAATTTTCAATTCCTTATCTGTCTTTCCCAGACAGGTGACCCAGAGTTATTAGCACTGTTTATACCATTAAGCACTGGGCTGGGATTGTGGCCTGAGTGACTGCACAACACTGGGTGTGAAATCCAGATCTCCTGAGCACCTGCTAATCGAGCTCTTTTGGGCTGATCTTCCATCTCTAGTCCTGGCTAATCTAGGATTTGATTAAAAAAAAAATCCCAGGCAGCCTTTTCCAGCTCCTTCACAGTTTAATCTGTGTGTGCAAAGATCATCCAAAGCAAGCTGGCACTGTGAAGGAAAGGGGAAATATCCAGGCCAGGCAGTGAGACAGCACAGATCCACCTCACCACCCCTGTGAGGGATATTTTCAGCATCGTGGAACTCAACTAGGGGCAGAAAAGCATGCAAACACTCCAGGGTGCAGGGAAAATGCTCTCTCCAAGCAAAGCAGAGCAGCAAGATGTCGTTTTGTGTGTCTGGTTTATCTGTAGGAGGCCAGGCTGAGCAGGTAAATAGTGTTCACCAGCAGAGCTTCATTAATGCCCTTTCCCTGCTGCCGCGGAGGCTCCCAGTGCTTGGGATTGTCCCCACGTCACACAGGAGGCAAATATTTGCAGTGAGGGGTGAGATGAGGGTGGTTTGCTCTCAGCAGGGTGTGCTGGGGCTCTGGTGCTGCTCCCTGAGGTGTCCTTGGCTCCCTGTCTGCCCCAGGACAGGGACAGGGGACAGGGGACAGGGGAGGGCCTTTCTGTCACTGAGGGGCCTGCAAGGAGCAGGACAGGAGAGCTTGGTTCACAGAAATCACAGAATCACAGAAATCACAGAATCACTGGGTTGGAAGGGACCTTCAAGGTCATGGAGTCCAACCCAGCCCCAACCCCTCAACTCAACCCTGGCACCCAGTGCCACATCCAGGCTTTGTTAAACACACCCAGAGATGGGGACTCCACCACCTCCCTAGGCAGCCATTCCAGAACTTTATCACTCTTTCCGTGAAAATTTTTTTCCTAATACCCAACTTATATTTCCCTTGATGCAGCTTGAGACTGTGTCCTCTGGTTCCAGACTGGTTCCTACTTTAGACAGGTAAATGTGGTCCTTTTTCTGCTTTTCCAACAAAGGACATCACCTTTGGACAATAAACACCCTGAATTTGGACAACAAACACCCTGAATTGCTCATAGACCCACAGAGCTATGGTGTGGCACGTGGATAATTCTGGTTTAGTGACCACATAAAGCACTTTGGACTTCTCCAGGCAGCCCATCCCTGATCACTCAGTGCTGGACCAGGGCAGTCAGCACCACCCAGCCTTTCTTATGGCTGGCACCATTGCTTCCCTTGCAAAGGATAACCAGTTCTCTGTTTGTTGTGAATAAATCACCCAGCTAGCAGCTACCTTCCTCTATTTCATGCAGAGATTAATTTAAAATAGAATAAACACTATACTACTGTTACTATAGTAATATGCCAACATCAAAAATACAACAGAGCATTGATATGCTTATTTGAGGTAAAAAAAAAAAAATCTGTATTTACTAACCAGCAAAATGTCAACTAGCATATTTTTCAACCTGCTGCTGGTGGCTCAACCCTGGTGTCCTCCAGCCACACTAGGTCTCTCACTCTTCAGGGAAAACCAGGGAAAACCACACCCCAGCATCCCCTCCCTGGTCTGAGCACTGAGCACAAGGACAAGGTGACAAGGAGGAGTTTGCCTGTGGCTCTGACTGCAGCCTCCCTGCAGCTCAGATATCCAACAGCAGTTTATAAAAAAGAAATAAATGCTTAGGACTCCCAGATTTCAAGTATTTTGGAAGCACTGGCCTCATCCCTTCCCCTACATGGTTGCTCCCTCCAGCAGAAGCAGGAATGCCAGATCTGTCTGGAAATCAACACCCTCTGCCTGAGCTGGGCAGGGATCCCTGCCCATGGAGAAGTACACTACATGTACATTATTTACAATTAATTCCCAATACCTATCACCTATATTAGAAAGTGAGCTTCTACTCTAAACCAATCCAAAAGTGCCACCATCACAGCAGAAGATGGAGGCCAAGAAGAAGAAGAAGGAGAAAGGCTGGGCACACCCAGATTCCTCCATCTTGCCCCCTGAACCCCAATCTAAAAACCCCAAAAATCTATTTTCCATCCCGTGACAAACTAATTGTTATTCTACTTAGACTTTCTTGACTTGTAATTCTTCATATAAAGGTTGGTAATTATTTTTTCCAAGGGCTAAATCAAAGGCACAGGGGTCTGGGGCTCTGTGCCCCCTGTCAGGGTCTGGAGTCCTCCAGGGCAGCCAGAGGAATTTCTGACAAGCCAGTGATCGCCCAGCAGCACCTCAGGTGTTTCAGGAGAGGTTCTTCATCCCTAGTGCACGAGGGGTTTGAGGGGGCACGGGCACAAACGTGCAGAGGGGATGGATGCTGGTTAAATAAATAGATGCGCAAGGCTCAGCTGAAGATGGACGTGAATGGAAGAAATTCCCTCCTCCCTCCCTTGTCTCTGAAGTTAAATAAATAAACCCTTGTTCTTGCCTGAGGCAGGTTTCTGCTCGATGTGCAGCCAAACCCTTCCCAGTGATTCACTTAACAGTTGTGAGTAGGATAATAGCAATAACAAAAACACCCAAACAAACAGCACAGCAGAGCACTGGTGGGCTTTGCAAGACCTCAGAGCTGAGTGCTCCAAATAACTGACATGCCATTGCATTTTCTTCCTTGGTTTTCAGGGAGGGGTGAGATGGGAAGAAGTGACTTATTTCACTCCTATTCTCTTACTTATTTGACATTATTTTGATTAGAGAAGAGAAGCTATTGGGACCAGGTATGATAGGTTTATACCTCTCCTCAGTGTCAATATTTTCAAGGCAGAATTCTCTCATCAAGCAGCACAAATTGCTCTAACTTACTGAAAAGAAAAAAAAAAACCACAACAAACTAGCCATTTTGGTAGAAATATTGCTCACTTGGAAGTTATTTTTTATGGATATATTGGAAAAAGTTTTCATCTATGCAGCAAACTCCAAACTTACAAAGACTTCCAGCTCAAAGCACTAAAAGCAGCCAGTCTGCAGCCAGTGTGGTGTGTTTCTCCCTGAAGAATCCAGATATTCACATTTCTTTAGAAAAGAGTTAAGGCTGTAAGCATCATCATTGCATAAGAGGACACCAAAATGTGAGAGGGGAGTCTGCAGAGAGGCTTGGGACAGTGGCTACAGGGTGTGAGAGCTCTTTGGGGATGATGATGAATGCCAAATTCCCTGCTCCCTGTCCCCTCTCCAGTCCCACTCATCTTTGCTGAGCCAGCCATGAGTGTCCCAGGAGCTGATGGGATGAGGGGCAATTGTTGTATGGGGTTGGCCTTTAGAGAGTAAGGAACCACCTGGCATCACAGGGCACCTACTGAGAAAGGCCAAGATGTTCACCTGGAGGCTCTTATCCCACCCCCACGAAGCAGGAGATGGCCTCAGGATTAGCTCTGGCTATTTATCAGCAGATTACATCCCTGCTTTGAGCGGGAACAAATCTGATCTCCCTGTTCTTCTAAATTCTTTTAAGCCTTCTCATGTTTACATTTTTGTAATGGAGTTTTCCACGCACTTTTCACGTCAGTAGTGATTGTTTTGCATTCTTTTCTGGAAGAAGAGAAATTGGATGGACTGTTGGTTTGACCAGTGTGACAGTTTCGTCCTCCAATCCATGGTCACTTTTGAAAGTCTATAAAATTGGAGTTTGGAAATAAACTGCTCTCTTCTTACCTTAGACCTTTCAGCGTGTGCGTGTTGTTCATTTTGTGTCCCATCGCGACGCTCACAGTGGGCAGCGTTTCAGGATTTGTGGTGCTGTGGTTGCTGCCAGCATCACATCTGTGGCACAAAAAGGCCAGGACAACTCACACAACAGACCAGAGACGTTTCAGCACTGTCCTGAGAGGCACAGCCTCACACAGAGCCATGGCTGGTATCACAGCACTCCAGCACCACCCCTTGCCCCAATGCCAGCTGTCACTGTTGAGTCAGGAATGGATGAATGAGGGACACACTCCAGATCTCTTCAGGAGGCTAATGATAATTTTATTAGGAAGCCATTCCTTTTTATACTCTGTTCTGACACAGGTGGACCTGATTGGTCCTTTAATCAACACACCTCACAGCATTGGCTAATTAAGGAATCACCCTTTGTTAAACACCTTATGAGAAAACAACTGTTCAAAGCACAACACAATGTCTTAATTCTTTCTCTCAGCCTTCTCAAAACTGCCCAGAGCAATTCCTGGGAAAGTTTATCTGTTTCCCTCTCTGACCAGGCTCTCAGTGTCCACAGCCAACAGATAAAACTCACTTAGATCTTGCCATGGCTGACATTGCCACAGCTGCACTGGAAACACCACATCTGGCAGGATTTGCTTCATTCTTTGCCAAGTGTAAATGCTGCCACCTTCCCAGTGTGGTCTTTGAGTGAGGCAGATGAATGAGTGAGGCAGATGAATGAAGGAATCCTCTCTCCAGCTCAGCTCCTGTCCCTGGGGTCCCTCTGAGCACAAGGAGCATCTCAGCCTCTTTGGGCTGTGCTTTGAAATCCCACTCAGGTGGGTGCTCCAACACAGGTGACAAAGGGAGCCCCTTTGTGAGCTGCCAGTGCAGATCAGAGGCAATCAAAGCCCCAGGCACTTCAAAGCACAGAGATTTACCAGGATGGCAGCGGGGAAGAGCCCTCAAAGCATTGGTGTGAAAGGGCCACCTTACCCTGCTATGATTGTGCTGGGAACAGAAATTTTAAAAGCAATTTGCATAATATAGATTCTCCTCTCTTGGAATAGCAAATTAACAGTTCATTTTATGACTCCACCAATCAACACCTATAGCCCATTAAATTTAACAACAAACTTGCCTCATGAAGGAGGCTGCTGCTGAGCCTTTCAACAAGCACTCCCTATCATTTATTCTTCGCCCTGAATTGTGTTTCTTTGTTTTATAAACCAGCATTTCTATTTTCTCATTAGCAAGTGGCATGCTAAATTAATTCCAGGTATTAATTTACACACTGGGTGCTCAATTCAAAGCTCAGCTCTGCTTGGTGTCAGTGGGGACTAACCTTGCTGTATCTTTATTTCTCCAGGATGAATCCAGAGCAGCCCAGGTACTGCAGGTCTCAGGTAAAGCTGCCTCACCCTCTGATGTTGCAGAAAAAACAAACAGAGCAGATCCACTAACCCCATTCTGTCCCCAGTTAGTGCAGTGTAATTTGAGAGCAACTTCACAGAATGGTAAAAAAAATAAAAAATGAAATTCCTCAGTGTGAACAGTGAATATAACCGAAAGCAAAAATTGGCACAAGAACTGAAAATAGGCAAAAGCTTATTGAAAAGGTTCAGTTTCAGAAGCAGCTCAAGCATGGGGTCACTTCAGTAAACAATGAACCTGCTGCTAATTGAGGGGAGTGCCACATCACATGGCTTCATTTGCAAAGCTATTTAGAAGGAATGATCAATATTTTATAAATACGTTAAGGTGGTAATAAAAGATGCATGATGCCGTGTGTAGGTAGGAGCCTTTCTGGAAGGAAATGAAGGAATTATAGATAACCCTGGCATGCTGAAGTTATGCAGCTGGAATGGTTAAGGGGAAGGGCTTTTAAGATTCTTTAAGTTAGGAAAGTGATAAGAATCCTTTAAAGGAACCATGTGCCACTTTCTTTATTTTGAAAATCTACATTGCCAGCAGGGAAATGTTTGTATCAGCTCTTAGACAGACACATTTCACCCCTGAACTTTCCATGGGGTGTTTCCACTGCACTCCACACTTCACTCGCACATAACAAAATAATTTGTGCTTCTCGCAAAACCTGTCCAAAAGTATTCAGGCAAAATTCTGCTTAGCCCAAAGACAGGATGGAGTGAGAATAAAAACACAGCAGAAGTTGCACTAACAGGCAGTGAAAATGCCCATTTCCAGTGTTCTTTTCTCAAAAAAAAGGGAATGAGTGTAATTTCTGTGGCACAGGACAGACTTACAGTGGGCCCTTGTGAGCTACAAGCCAGGTTACAACAGCTGCTCAATGTCAGAACCATAGGTGGGAAAAATGGATGAAAAGTGATGTTTTTCCTTCCCTTTATGAGAAGAACTGACTATTCCTCATTTTGTTTCAGGAAAAAGAAAATCCCTACCAAAACATTTTCAGTATTAATTTATATTAGAAAAAAAAGTTGAATAAATGTTTTTTTTGACAAAAATGGGGCAAAAAAAATCGAAATCAGCTTTTTTTAACCCACTCCAGCACAGACAGAAAAATAATCTCCTCCTTATGCCAACCCATAGGCTCTTACTCCATGGTAAAGTGCTGGGAGCATTATGGAAGAGAAGATGCAAACAAGCACAATTAAGTGACTCTGCATCACACAGCAGGGGATCCTGGTAAATACACACCAGACAATTTGTAACCATGCTTATGTTTAAACATTTTATGGGTCTAGGAGATCCCAGCTTTAATTTAAACAAACATAAACTCCAGTGTATGGAGATAAATAAAAACAGAACGATAGCTTTCAGTCTGCCAGGGCCCAAATGTGAAACAGAGTCTGTATTGTATGAAAGAATTATTTACAAAAGTATAAAAATGAAAGAATTATTTACAAAAGTACAAAAATATGGTTTGGTTCCCTCTCTGTGTGCAGGCAACTCTTTCCATCACTGAGTTTTTAATGATTTTTTTCCTCTAAATTCTGAGGCAAACAATCCAGAAGGAAAAATAAGAGGAATTATTTTGATTGTACATTGTAAGTTTGGGACTAAAATGGTTGACATCTCTAAAAATGAGAGCTGTGTCCCAAGTATATTTCCCATACTAATTTTTCAGCATCCTTGAGGCAGATATTTCTTTTCTTAAGTACACAGAGGAAAGACCAAACTCCTGTTTGCATCTACTACTGGCAAATAGTGACTTTTAAATGTTGTTGCTGTGTTGGGCACCCTTCCAACAAGGTGGTAGGGATTATACATTTTCCTCTCATGTTTTTTTTTTTTTTTTTTAATTTTAATTCCCTAAATATTGTTGGATGATTTCCCTGTGCACAATTAACTAACCTGGATCTGCTCTGCAAGAATTAGATGGCAAAGTAGGAGAGTCCTCCAGGACAGGGGATAATGCTGACCAGGTATTAAATTCATGCAAAACACACACTGACCTAGAGATTAGAAACTGAGGCACTGGAGCAGGAAAAGTGCTGAGGAGCAGAACAGAAACATCAGAGCCAAAATCAAAACAAAACCCATAACAGAAAATACACTAAGAATACACTAAAAAATACAACAGAAAATACTACACGTTACTAAAAAAAGATGAAATTAAAAAAAAAAACAAACAAAAAAAACAAAACCAAAACCAAAAAACCCAGAGGGAAATAAAATCTCCAAGCAAAATCCTCTAAAATTGTGTAAGACAGCTTTGGAATGTTTCAGCATTTGCCTGTCTCTATATAATAAACCCACAATGAGAACACTCACATGCCTGCAGTAGATAATCATCCCCTCCCTGTCAGACAAGGTTCCCTCCATGCCGGATTTGTACATTTTACAGGATCTTTATCCTTCATTATTGAATCCCAGGGCCGAGTTCTCTATTTTGCATTGCTTCAAGCAAAGGTTTGGGTTTGCTTTTTGGGGTTGGCTGCAGATTTCCACCATCCCTCCTTTCCCACAGGTCTGGTGCAGCAGGGGTCACTCAGGGCCTGGGGCAGAACTTCCCTCCAACCTCATTTTACACCAGGAATTTCAGAGGTTTTGGGAATTTCTGATAAAATAGGTGAGAAAATCTTGGGCCTGTAGAGCTTTTCTTTTTGAAGAAGGATCTTTGGTGACTTCTCTTTTCATGGGTTCCTACATTGAGGACTGAACACATTTGGGGGTTCACATTTTGGGAGGGGGAGAGTTGGGAGTCAAAGAAAGAACTGTGTTCTTTGGCCTTTATCCTTATAAAAGCAAGAACAAAAAAAGTGAGTGTATTTCTAATTATAGCATTGCAGAACTGTATTTCAGAAAAAATTATATATTTAGGACAGCATTCAGCCCTTTTTTTGACTTACTACTTCTGCAAAGGACTTTTCCTGGAGTCCAGATTCTGCTGCAGCTAAAATCCCCAATTATAGTAAGAGGTGCTTGCAATACAGGTTATTTTGATGGACATAATACCCAAAACTGAGCTTTCTACCATCTGTTTGTCCCTAAAATTTGAAAGCAAAGAGAACATATTTCACCACTGCGTCAGTGAAAAGTAAGATAAATGCTATTTAGATGCATGTGCAGCATATGTTCTCTCTTCTATGACACGTTCATCTGTAAGGTTTTACTCATTTCTCTGGAGACACATACCAGCAGGAAAAAGGAAAAAAAGCCACCAACTTTCCACCCCAACCAATCCCTCCACAAAGCCAGGAACTCTGAGCACATGTCTGTGGGACATTAGAGTGGGACATGGATTTTACATTATTTATTTTTTATAATATGGGACATTATTTATTTATTATAGATGTATAAATGTGGGATATTATTTATTTATTTATTAAGTGGGACAAAACACTGGGCTTTACATATATTATATTATATTATATTATATTATATTATATTATATTATATTATATTATATTATATTATATTATATTATATTATATTATATTATATTATATTATATTATATTATATTATATTATATTATATTATATTATTATATTGTATTATATTATATTATATTATATTATATTATATTATATTATATTATATTATATTATATTATATTATATTATATTATATTATATTATATTATATTATATTATTCCCCCCTCCAGTTCCCTCCCCTGGTAGCTTCAATTGCAGGACTTGGTGGATCGGGGGAGGCTTGGGAAGCACAAGAAGGTAAAGCTGTGCTGGGGTGGGAGGGTTTGTGTTACATATCTGATTAGAAAGCTAGAAATTTGTTTTCCCAGCAGCTCCTTTGGCATGTCCAGCTGCTGGTAGAGGGGAAAGGAACTAGAAGAGAAAAGGGAGAGTGGAAAGGAAATCACCACCACAGCTGTCACTGCAGAGCTTCACTGCTGTCCCCAGAGGTTTGCAGTGCTATGAGGGGCACAAGACTGCCTTTGTCCCAGAGACTTCTGCCCAGGATTGTGGAGATGCTGCAGCAAAATTTCCTTGGTCTCTGCAGGAATCCTCTGCTTTCAGTTCCTGGTGATTTCTCACTCCCCAGGATGCTGATTCAGCCACACACACAGCCTGGTACTGCTCAAAGGCTGTGCTCAGGAGAAGCCTTGGAGCTCCAGCTGCCTGGTGGAGCATTCTTGGTGTCCCAATGAAATGCCCAGCACTCCCTGAGCTGGGTCTTTCTTTCAGCTGTTGGCTCCAATTGACAAAAATCTGCTTATGTGCACCAGGTTGGTTTGAAAGGAATGGGAGGAGGAGAATGCAAGGCTGATCAGGGCTTGCAAGGAAGAACTTTTTTTTTTTTTCCAAAAAAAGGAAATTTTTTCATAAAAGAAATCGAACATGATTATATATTTCTAGCTCCACTTCCCATCTGTTCACCTTCCAAAGTGACATTTAAGGAGATGAGTTTACGGTGCTGGAGGCATCAACAGCACTGGATTGAGTGGATCAGATCCAGGCTGGCTCTAAAGCTACTCAAACCTTGCCTAAAGCTCAGCCCTTATTTGTTTTCCTACAACAGAGGTACCTTGATCTCTGGAAACACTGGCATCTGCCCTTTTCTTCTTTGCAACCCTTTCTGCTGAGAGCATTATCTGCCTTTTTCCAGCACATGACTTGGCAGAACGGCTCCAACCCCCTGACATGCCTGAGAGCACTTTGGGTGAGCAGAAAGGCAGCTCTGACACGGTGTCTGGAGTTCAGAAGCCACAGATCAACACAGTGGATGGGTTTAGGGCTGCTCTCCTCTCTGTCACACAGCCAGGTGTGGTCCAGCACAACACTGAGAGTCAATGGCCAGAAAAAGGCTCATTTTGAGAGGTGCCTGGGCTCCTATGTCTGAAATGTTGGTTTTTGATGCAAAATGGGAAACATTCCTCTGCTCTGTGGTGCAAGCAGGAAGAGCTGAGCAGTAGCTGATATAACCAAGGCAAAGCTTCCTCAAAAACCCAAACCTGCTCAGGTGTGGGTGTTAACTGTCCATGCAGCACAAGGATCCACCTCAGAGCTAAAGCAAGCAGTGAGAAGGAATGGATGTCTGAGGGAGGCAGAAAGCTCACGGGCGGTGCAAAATGTGGAAACAGGGAATACATCTGGGTAAACTCAGCACGGGAGGAGAGAGAGAAACAGCCATGTGAAGAGGAAGGACATCTTTACACATAGCAAATAAAGGGCTGAGGAGCAGAAAGTTCTCCTTCCTCAGGCACTCACACAGCCTGACACCTGTCCTGGATTGCCAAGCAAACTGTATTCTATTGCCATCTGTATGGCAGTTGTCTTCTGTTCATTGGGCAGTTTTCCTTATCTCTTCCACACCCAATCCTCCCTCAGGGGAGACATCTGCTGATAACAGGCCATTGAATGTCACTGCATGGCTGATAAGAACTACAGCATCCCATTGGGAGATGTGAGCCCAGAGGGAGGAGCCAAGCATTGCTACCTGGATATAATCTGGATATTCTGGAACACCAGCACGGCTTCTCCACTGGATTCCCCAGAGGAACAGCAGCTGTCTCTCCTTCCACTGGATCTTCAGAGGAAGAATACATCCTTCTCTACAGGATCCCTGCTCCAGCAGAACCACCCCTGACACTGCAGGAGGGCTGAGCCACAATTGCAATGGCACTGCCACCAACACCCTGACCCACAGGGTGTCAGGTTGGGTTCTGACTCTGTCAGTGTTGGTTTGGTTTACTGCATTGTTTATTTTATCCTTTGATTTTCTTCCCTAATAAAGAACTGCTATTTCCTGCTCCCATATCTTTGCCTGAGAGCCCCTTAATTTCAAATTTATAGCAATTTGGAGGGAGGTCATTTACATTTTTTCATTTCAGGAGAGGCTCCTGCCTTCCTTAGCAGACACCTGTCTTTCCAAACCTAGACACACCACAGGAGAGGATTTAGCCAGTTTGCCATTGGGAAAGTGCCAATTCCACTTTTGCCTCTCCCTTTCCTGTCCAACAGGAGCTCGTCCTGTCCAGTCTCTGGGGAGCTCTGGAGGCTGCAGGCACAGAGCTCCCCATGGGATCCCTGAGCTTCCCTGGGTGTGTATCCTAACCCTACAATTGCCTCTACAAAATTTTGGGTTTATTGATGAAGGGCACAATTAGGGGAAGAAAGGAGCCGGCCGCCCACACTGCTTCTGTCTCTCTGTTCTTCTGTCTCCCACAGAGGAAGGGCTCTGGCAATATTTATAGGCCTGTAATTTCCTGCAAGTTTATATAGCATGAAAGTAGAAGAAGTGATAAAATATGCAGTTTAATTGCAAAAAACCCCATGTACTAATCTCACTAATGTGCTAGATTAAAACTCTGAATGTGTGAGGCTTCAAGGTGATTACACATATTTAAAGCAAATTTTCCTTCTAAGTGTCTCTAACCAAACTCATATTTTATGGTATCCTGGACCTTACAATTGACTTTTATTTGGTTTATTTTTATGAATGATATTGAAAGTATAATATTGTCACAAGGGATTCTCTTTCTCTGTGGATTGTTTCATGATGCAGGATTTCTATTAACTTCTCTCAGAATTTTTTTGTCACACTAGGCTGCTTTAGTGGCTGCAAGCTCTATTGTGTCACACTGGGCTGTGGTAATCACTCAAGCTGGAGTTTCCTCTTTGTGAGGAGGGAGAGGACAAGGACTGGACATGTTGAAAATCTTCTAAAATTCTGTTTGGAGAGCTTGGTACCAGCTGAAGACTCTGCATTGCTCCCCTGAGCTGCCAGTGACCCACACCACCTGGATTTCCTCACATCTGGGGTTTTTCTATCCATGTAAAGACATTTGCCACAATGTTCTGTAAGCACTATTTCCCAAAGAGAATTGATTAATTAATCTACAAGCAAGCAGTGTCTGATGGGGCTCTGCTAAAAGAAGTGACCAGAAGTTGACTCCAGTCCCAGAAGATTCTCTGACTGGTTCAATATCACATATTCCAAACTGGAATTTTAGTGGACTGGTTACAGCTAAGTGAAAATTTAGTAACATGCTGGTTAAACAGCTCATCTGGAGGACACTGGGCTCTCTTTGAACAGTAATTGTTTTACAGATCTGCTGTTTATTTTCTTTGGGAAGGAACAGGTTGATCCTTTTCTCTTCACAGCCACCTCTTTATCACTCCAGTGGAGTAATTTCAGAATCTGGGGTGGACAACAGATTATTGGTAGACTCCAGGACCATCTCAGGCTGGGATTAGGGCAGGCAGGGTCCTCCAAAGAGCCCCTGGATCAGGGGAGCAGAACAAGTGGCCCCTTGACACACACACCCATGTAGTAGACATCTTTTATGAAAATCCTTTCATTAGGATTTTCATGAAAATGCTTCAGGAACAAAATGTAAATGACGATTATCTGCTGCTGTGGAATGCAACAGGTGGATCTGTGATTGGCCAATCTTGTATGTTTATAATTAATGGCCAATCACAGCCCAGATGTGGCTCTGTCCGAGCCACAAACCTTTGTTATTCATTCCTTTCTATTCTATTCTAAGCTAACCTTCTGAGATGAAACCTTTTCCTCTATTCTTTTAGTGTAGTTTTAATGTAATATATATCATAAAATAATAAATCAGGCCTTCAGCAATATGGAGTCAGAGCCTCATCTCTTCCCTCATCCTCAGACCCTGTGACCACTGTCTCACACCCATGCATATCATAGGATCCTTTAATCAGAAAAAACCCTCAGGATCACTGAGCACCCCTTGGCTTGGCTGATAGCAAAACCTGTCCTCCCATGGGCAGGGAAAGCTGTTCAGGAGCACACAGAGCAGCTCTGGAGCCTGAGCTCACCCCAGAGGCACCACTGGGGGCTGGAGGACACCCCTTAGGTGCCTTGTTCCAGGAATGAAGACAACTTATTCTCAGAAATCCCACCAGAATGCTGACTAATTGCCTAAAAACCCCCCCAAATCTACAAACCCCCAAACTGCAGCATCCCCCCAGGCCCCTCCATTCGGGTCACACTTTGTGCATCCCCAGGCAGGACCTGCTGAACTGGCAGCAGCTTTGACTTTGGGACCTGGGCGTCCTCCACAACCCACTCACATTCACTGTGCACCAGCTCCATTTAATGCTAGGAAGGGAGAATAATCTAAACATCATTTTGCAAATGGTAAGCTATTAAACTAGCAAATGATTTGAGACAAGAGCAACTACACCAGGTCAGCTTCTCTTTCAAACACTCCCAGGGTACATTGTGTGTAGCTCTGCCTCATGTAAATACCACGGCCTTGAGGTTTTTCCTTGTGGCTTTGTTCTTTCTCTCATTTCTGCAAGGAGGCAGAAGGAATAAATAGATGTTTTTATCACCACTTTTTTGCTTTCAGAAAGTTCACATATTGCATTTTTGACATTATGTAAATTAAAAATCACCATGGCATTACCTGAAATAAACTATTATATCACTCCTTTCACGCTACTTTAGTTAAGATACTGTCAGCACTTCCATTACTAGCCCTTATTTCAAGGAGTTTCAGACTTAGCTGGTAAAAAGGTGGGGAATTCTATTTATTTATTATTTTTAATGGGAACTTCTAACACGTTGGCATCTTGGGGAAAAAATTAATTTTCTTCAGATTTTAGGAAAAACTTCTTGTCCATTTTGTTGTTCAGATGCTGTGAGGGTATTAACCCACTAACAGGTTGATGATACCCCAGCTCCCTGACCAATTCCCTTCTCCATTCATGTTCCAGTGGCAAAACAATGCAAAACCCAGCCCAGATCTGGTGTTTGGGTACAACTGGAGTCACCTGTAGGGACAAGAGGAGTCCTGACACACAAATATGTCCCTGGTGCCTTTCAGATTGGGCCTTTGTGTCCCTGCTCCCCCCGGCAGGCTGAACTCCACACATGCATCTTTGGGGAGAATAAATTTGGTCTCCATGTCAGGTAGAACAAGGAATAATGGGCTTAAAATTACAGCCAGGGAGATCCAGACCAGATATTAAGATAAACTTTCTAACAGCAAGGGTAGTTAAACTCCAGAAAAGATAGCCCAGGGAGGGTGTGAAATCCCTGCCCAGGGAGGTTCTGAGTACAGATTAGACAAATGCTTGACAGAAGTGACAATTTTGATGTTCCTTTGGGGCAGGGGATTATATCTTGATTTCCTGTGGCAGTGTTCACAGGGGTCTGAGGATGAGGGAAGAGACGAGGATCTGACTCCATGTTTCAGAAGGCTTGATTTATTATTTTATGATATATATTATATTAAAACTATACTAAAAGAATAGAAGAAAGGATTTCATCAGAAGGCTAGCTAAGAACAGAAAAAGAAAGAATGATAACAAAGGCTTGTGTCTTGGACAGAGAGTCCAAGCTGGCTGACTGTGATTGGCCATTAATTACAAACAACCACATGAGACCAATCACAGATTTACCTGTTGCATTCCACAGCAGCAGATAACCATTGTTTACATTTTGTCCCTGAGGTCTCTCAGCTTCTCAGGAGGAAAAATCCTAAGGAAAGGATTTTCCATAAAAGATGTCTGTGACAATTTCCCTTCCAGCCCTGTTTCCCGCACTGCTTTGGGAATAATTTAGAAATAAGAGGATACATATTTTGACGGCTTCCATCCCATTCTGTGCAGTCATGTGCTGTGGGACACCTCACTCCAATATCTTCTTTTGGATCCCTGTGAAATTCCCATGAGCTTTCCCAATCTGCCACCCCTCCTTGTCACACAGCACTGGGGTGGCCTGCAAAAGGTCATTCTCATTGCATCTGTCAGCCTTCACCAGCCATCACCAGCAGCCAGAAAAAGGCTGTTTTTTTAATTAATAAAGCCTTTAGCAGGTGAATCCCAGCCCCTTTCTGGTGGCTGCAGCCAAGATCTCCACCGAGCTCCGCTAATGCGTCTGCCTTCCAATTTGTGAGCCCCAGGAAATTTCACAGGCAAAACGCAAACAGCCAATTCCAAGCTTTGTTTAGAAATATTTCCTGTGTTTCCTGCTGCTGCAAGCAACCAAGAAGGGGGGAAAAGAACCCAAACAAGAATTCACTCAGCCTCTTCAGTGCCACTCATTTTTCCGCCCCAGTAAAGCAAAATGTGAGCTGTAAACCTGGAGGGAGCCACAAGTTAGGGAGGCAAGAGCTGATGCTTTGCTCCGCAGCCTCCTCCTCTTTCTCTTTCTGAGGTCTTCATGCCCCTTTCTTTAGCCTGTCCTTTATCCCCTCCAACATTATTCCAGCCCTGTCCTTCCCCAGTTTAATTCTGAATTCCTCCCGCAGTTTAAACTTTGCAGGACAAAACTTTGCCTTTCTCCCTGTCCAATTCATTCTCCTGGGTCTCCAACGAGGCTTCTTGTTGGCTCCTTAGTCTGATCCGAGCAAAATTAGACAATATCTCCCCTTTTTCCAGCCCAGGCTGGAATTCCTAGTTCAGTAGCTGCTGAGGCAGTGTTGGCTTGCTGCAGAATTTCCCAAGGTACATTCCTGCAGTCACATTTTGCCTGGCTGAGAGCAGGCAGGGATGGCCACAAAAGCAAATATCACACAGAACCATATGTCCTAATTTCAGCAACTCCTTGGATTGTGACTCTCTCCATGCCTTTGGTCCTGTAACTCACCTTTCTAACCCCCAAAAAAACAAACAGCATTTTCTTCTCCTACTATCAAACCCCATCTTCACACAAATTCAAGTTATAACAATCTCTACACCTTCAAGCTGCTTACACACAGATTTCATGCTCAGAATACAGACTCAGTTTTCTGTAGTCATCTTTCCTATTTTTTAATCATCCCTAACCATAATGCTGGCAAGCACAGGGACAGACAAAAGGGGCTCAAGGCTTTTAAAAAATGCATGTATGTAGGCACATATATATTTTTCATTTTTAGATGTTTCCCTTAATCATATCTTGAATTAATGCAGGGCTTGTTCATTCGGAGCTCTCATTACCCTCTTAATTAACTGTGCACAGATGGAAAAAGTCGGAATTGCTTCACTTGAGTTGTTCTGCTAGTTTTAAAATGAGATGGCAGATGGAGGACAAGGCAGAAAGGGCTCAGCTCAGAGGTAGGAAACAAGTTTTCAAGCTGTCACAGAAACGTCAACAAACACTCCATCTGTTTATGAGGTGTACCAAGCAGAGGCAGCTTTAAGTGCCATCCGCAGACGTGAGTTCAAAGAATTCCAAACAATTAGCAGCGAAATGAAAGTTGCGGTTTTGGTTTGAGGTTTACCAGGACGCTGCCAATCTGTGATGTGACACAGGGGCTGGGAGCAGCCACCACAACGCTGCAGGAATGGTCTCAGTGTGGCTCAGCACCCTCAGATGTGGGTGGGCTTGCTGAGACTCCATCCCCAAAGCCCTGCAGACAGACCCAGAGGAGGGACAGATGTTGCCAAAGGCCCCAGAATAAGAGAACCTCTTGAAACTGATCAATAACCTTCAAAGAATTAGCTCTGAGCTTGTTTCTATGAACACAAACCCACAGAAAGGAAGGGTCCTTAGCTGAGGGTCCCAATTACAGACAACACGATTTTCAAGGAAAAAGTCTAATTTGAACTTTCCAGAAGTTTTCTGTAACTGGGTGTGTCACAGGCATATTTTATGAAAAATCCTTTTGCCAAGATCTTTTCTCCTGAGAAGCTGAGAAGCTTCAGCTTCTCCATGTTTTGCCGCTTTGGAATGTGATTTGGAGAATTGTTTACCCAGCATGTGAAATTGTTTTTACTTGATGACCAAAGACAGCCCCCTGTGTCGAGGCTGTGAGCAGTCACAAGATTTTATTATCATTCCTTTCAAGCCTTCTGATGAAATCTATTCTTTTAGTATATATAGTTTATATATATATAGTTTTAGTATATAATTTTCTTTTAATATAATATATATCATAAAATAATAAATCAGCCTTCTGAAACGTGGAGTCAAGATTCTCAACTCTTCCCTTGTCCTGGGATCCCTGTGAACGTCACAACATGGGTGGATTTCTGCAACTAATCAGTGTTAGCAATTGGGAAGCAGAGACGGTCAACTCTAAATGAAGGCAGGTAGACAAGAGCATAAAGTTAAGAAAAAGTAAAATCCTCTCCTCTCTTAGAATACTGTCACAATAGGACACAAAGTGAATGACACACACAAGCTGAGATGTTTAAGGTAAAAAAAGGGCAGTTTATTTCTGAAGTCTAATATTTATAGACTTTCAAAACTGACCATGGATTGGAGGATGAAATTGCTACCTCTCTAGCCACACTGGTCAAACCAACAGTCCATCAATTCTCTCGTCCTCCAGAAAGGAATGCAAAACAATCATTATTTACATGAGAAGTGCCTGAGAAACTACGCTACAAAAATGTGAACATCAGAAGGCTTAGACGAACTTAGAAGAACAGGGAGACAGAACACCCCTTGCTGAACTGCTCCAGTGGGATTTTAAATTGCTCTCCTGCTGGAAACGATCCCAGTGATGGAGGGCACAGCACTGTTATTGGCACTTTAGAGAAGCAAGAGCACAGAGTGAAATAACCGTGTCAGGGCAGTGACACGTTTGCTCTGGATATTTAAATAACCAAGGAGGAGCACATCTGCTTCCTAGCACCGCAGCCAGCCCTGGGAGGAAGGTACATCTGCATCCAGGCTCTGTGGGTTTATGGATGGCTAGCAGACATGGTTATTGGGAGCTGGATTGTCCCCATGTGGTTTGCACACAGGCAGGGATGCTAAAAGAAATGCACACACAAAGCACTTCTGCACAGCTTCTTGTGATATACTTGCTAATTCTTTTTCCAGTAGGTTGAGCTTTTTTTTGGGCAGCACCATATGTTCCAATGAGGGGAAGATCCAGGATCCCATCCACATTCTCTCATTTCAAAACCTAAACCACAGACTTGACTTTTCCTCAGATTCAGAGATATCTGAGTCTGTCACAGATCCAACACCTTACATACCCCTTTTTAAGAATAATGAACAATTTCTAGACCAAAAATAAAAATTACTCACCTGACACATGCTCACAAACAGCATCCCCACCAAAAGCTGCTATAGAAGGTTTTCTATTCCCTCTATATGTTTTTATTTATAAGAAACTCCCAGCTGCTTTTCCTAACTTTTCTCTAACTCTCCACATGGAGAAACCCACACTATACAGTTAATTTTGCTTAGGACAAGCAAATATTTAATTTTTTTTGACCCAATTGGAAGGAACATATGTGAACCATGAATTTTGTCCATTCTGAGGGTGAGTGTTATTCTGAGTGTTATCTACCAGCTGAAGAGAAGAGAAGAGAAGAGAAGAGAAGAGAAAAGAGAAGAGAAGAGAAGAGAAGAGAAGAGAAGAGAAGAGAAGAGAAGAGAAGAGAAGAGAAGAGAAGAGAAGAGAAGAGAAGAGAAGAGAAGAGAAGAGAAGAGAAGAGAAGAGAAGAGAAGAGAAGAGAAGGGAAGCAGATCAGACTGCCTGGGCCTGTTCAGAGCCCTGCCAAAATTTGCTCTGCAGATTCAGGCAATTTCATGTTGCTTTTGTGTGTGTGTACCTACAGCAGGATTTTAACACCAAGAGTCCATTTTTTGAATATCAAAACTTCCTCTTTATTACACTTAAGTTCATTTGGTGCTTAGAAACTGAACTGTTTTTGGATAAAATTCACTGATAACAGTCAGACTTTGGGACCAGACCAGAGGCAGCCTGAAATAATTCCCTTTAAATGATTGTACCATGGACACTGCTCCTTTACACCAAACATTTTGCTCTCCACAGGTACCACACACACTGCATTAGTCAGCTTTTCCTCGTGGGACTGACAGAGAGTGCCTTGTGATGGAAGGGAATATTTGAGATGTGAAATGACACAGGAGAGGTGGGATGCAGCTGGAGGTGGCTGGGCAGCTGACAAAGCAATTTGGGTGATATGGGCTGGAGTGCAAGTATTCCTTTGGTTTTTGGAGAGTTAATCCCCTCTGAAACAAGCCATATCAGCAGAGTGTGAAGATCCACGTGCCCAAGGGGAAACCATGGTCCCAGCTTTGTCTTCAGTGCTGTTGGTGCACACTGTTGGTGTGCTCAGACCCCTGAGCACTGCCAGCCCACAGGGGGATGCTGGGGATGCAGAGCTCGTGGCCGCTGGGAGCAGGAGAACTGAGCCAGAATGTTTTGTCACAGCAGAGCCACCACAGGTGACACTGGGACACCAAGGCTGCCCTCAGGGCATCAGGGAGGAGCCCAGAAATATCCAAGGCCCTGTCAGAACAAGGATGTGAATGTGATTTTCTTCAGGCTGCAGCCTAGGAAGCTTAAAAGGCAAAACCCCCCAAAAACCAACAAAAAACCCCAAACTCTCAAAGCTTTTTCTGTAGAAATAAGGAGAAAAAAAAAAAACAAACAAACAAAAAAAAAAAAAAACCAGAGTAAGAAATAAAGGAGAAACTGAGATAAGAGCAGCAGCTCATCTCAGTGCATGTTCTGAGCCTGACAGGAGAGTACCCTTCCCAGGGGCTCCTTATCAGAGCCTCAGCTCCCTCAAGGTCACAGATCAGGGTAATTACACTCTGATAAGCACAGTCCTTGCTCATTTGCAGTTACACACCACGGCTCCTCATTCTCTGCTCTGAATACTGGGACAGGATCAGCACCCCACAGCACCTGCAATGGTCTGCAGCTCCAAACTGGTTGCAGTTCAGGAATGATGTGTAATTCTGGCATGTACACCTCAAAGAGTGCCTCGAGAGTCTTAGGTGCTAAATAAAGGCAGGCAATGCCAGTGTTGAGGAGCCCAATACTGTTTAAAGCTTCTTGTGGCCTCATCAGGGTAAATGCCACAATCCAGATTATGGAAAAAGGCAGCAAGCCCAGTAATTTTTTTTTTCTGGTATTACAAAAATCATGAAGGAACCATCATGGGATCATCAGTGACTGGAAAGGGAAAGGATTTGTTTATCTCCTGGGAGGCCTGCAGTGAGTTGAGGGATTAATAATCCAGAATCCTCCATCCTGGGCCGCTCATATTTTTAGCAGCTTCTGAATTGCTCTACAGAAGTAGAGAATAGAAGAAGTAGACAGGTAAAAGAATCCTCAATAGCAAGTCCTGGGAAAGGCTGCTGTGTCCCCACAAACACAGGAGAGGCCCATAGGAATCCTACACCAGACCCATGGAGCACACAGAGGTCGAGGCAAAGGACAGGATCCCCTCCTTAACCATTGCCAGCCCTCCAATTCAGCAAGTATTCTCCCAAATGAGCCTGAGCAGCCCTGGGAGAGGCTGATCCCTGCTCTGAGCAAGGCCCCAGATCCTGCAGCCTGCCTGGCCTGGAGGCTGGGCAAGGAAAACTCCCTGAGGCATTGCTGGGTCATGGATTTATTTAATGACTGAGCAGAGGACAGTTTCTGTTTTAGAATATTTCCCCCCACGAACACACCTTTACTTTTTTCTCCTTTCTAAAAGAGGCACTTAAATCATCCCAATGAATAATAAGGATGCTTGCCAACCCAATTTGAGGCAATTTCCATTTCAGTCCCAATATTGTCCTCAAACATACTTTTCCCTTTATCTGTGGAATGGCCTGTTCTGCACAGCACCTTAAATAGAAAGTGCTATGCCAGCTAAATGCTGCCTTTCAACTATTACAATAAATATCTGACAGTGAGGAAAATAAGAAAAGAGGCAGGCGGGGACTGATCTGCTTTGTCACAGCTCCTGCCTTGGCACCCAGAGCTGTGTCAGTCCATTAGCTGCTCTTAATTTCCTTGTTCTTGGTGGCAGAGGTGGCCATAATTGGTGGAGCTGCTGGAAATATCACATAAATGGGGGTGATTCACACTCAGAACTGTCACTGTAATAAAATCCCATTTAGAAAATGTCCCCATCACCCAATGGAAAAAAGCAAGCTCCAGAGGCTTTCCCTCCTCCTCTTTGCTCCTGTAGGGATGAGTGACCCATCAGCATCAGCCAGGAGAACAGAGCTGTCCATCTCTGCAAGCTGGTCAGAATCTGAAAGGGACATCAACTCTGATAGCCTGTAATCAGCTCAGACACAACAGCTCTTATTTTGATTTTTTTCTTTTGGTGGGACTTTTCAGACTGGACAGGAGCCAAGGAAACAGAGATAAATATAAAAGAGAAAACCCCCTGTTGCTATTATCAGTATCATTAATATGTGTGTGCTTGAGGAAGTGATAGATGTGAAAAGAAATAAGCAGAGCTGCCTTGGGGAGACTTGGCACAGCAGGAGCCTGCTCACTTTACTCAGCAGTGCTCTCAGATCCAGACTCTCAAACTCATCTTTTCACCTGTGAGATGCAAAGAATTGGAGGGACACCTTAACTGGAGTGTGGTAGAGCCCTTTAAAATATATGGAATATATATCAAGTTTTGAGTCTGAGAAGCAGCAGTTTTAATTTTGAATACATTCCAAGTTTCATATGGAGAACACCTTTTTTATTTACTTTTGGACAAATCTTTTGGTGGCACTCTCAGGAACCTTTCTATAAACCAGATGTTGAAACAACCCCTTCTCCCCTGCCTCCCCTCAAACTGGTCCATTCTAAATTCCATGGGCAAAAATGCAGCTCATTTTTAACAACAAGACCTGTCACTCTCTAATGAATTTCCAATAACCAGTGAGAACAAGTTGCACAGGTATCTCCAAGCATCTTCAGTGAATTGATTAGACATCTTCAGCATGCCAGGATTAATCCCAACCTGACACCAAGCCTAGGGATGGATATCCAGGTCCTTGCCCATCTTCTGACCTTATTTTGCTCAATTTTGCCCCAAAGCACAATACAAAACCCACCAGCAGATCAGGGTATGCTGCTGTGAATTCTGAGCATGCACTGAGTCCTTCTTAAGAGGATAACAAGGAGGATTTGTGGTCAAGGGTTTGGTGTTTCCTTTTGGACCAGGCTGGTTAGGGAAGGCTTGTCACTGAAAGGGCTGGATTAGGAGTGTTTTGCAGCTGTGCTTTCTAAAATATTTACTCAGTGTCCACTGGAGCAGTTTGCAAAGCCATCAGCACTCACTCTAATCTTCCTGAGCAGCCTGAGTGAGCAGTGAAATGAGAGACTTCAGCAAAGTCCTCAAATATCTGGTGAGATTAATCTTGTCAATTATAAACACCTCTTGACTCTGAAGTGGGTTGCGATGGGGAATTTGAGACTGGTGTCCTTTTCTGACACACCCACAAAAGCCATTTCCCCCAGCTGTCACAGAAGAAGAGAAAAGCTGCCTGGGTGACCTGGTAGGAAACCTGTAATGATGGGGAGAAACACAGCCTGAGATCTGGGTGGGGAGAGGCACAAGGGGTTTGGGAGCTCTCCACTCAAGCAGGAATGCTTCAGTGAGGAAAAGCTCTCCTGGAAAACAGAACATGCAGGTAAGGTCTGTGATCTCCCAAAGGCTCCTCAGCCAGGAGGTTCTGTGGGGTGTGCATGGACAATGACATTTTCTTGGTTAAAGGCGAAAACAGATGAGGAATATCCTGCCCATAGCCCAAAGGCTAATCCAGTAACTTTAGGACCTAGTATCTGTTTTTAACCCTCTGATGATATAGGTCTTGTTACAGCCTTGCCAAGCGCCTGGAACTCATCTCCAAGCAGGAGCAAGGCTAATTACCCAGGACACCAAAAAATGAGTAACACAAACTCCAGACCAGCAGGTCAGTCCAGCCAAGCACTGAACCAGATCTCATCAATCCAACAGGCCCAAATCATTCCAAGTTAAGGATGTGCAGGAGTCCTTTGTCACACAGGGGCATTGTGATCAGGGAATATCATCTGACCCAACCAGCTCCATCAACCTGACACTTGGGTGCCTCCCTCCTTCCCTCACAGCCTTGCAAGACTCAGTAAATTAAGAAGTCAGAGCAGCACCAGGGAATGAAAATCACTGCAGTGAATCACGAGAGCAGCCCCTGGCTCCCAGCATTGCCTGCAGCACAAAAATCAGTGCCTCAACATCTCTCACAAGCAGCATCCTGAACTGGGGCCGTGAGCACAGCCCAAACAGTTGGTGCCAGCTATTGTGATAGCTGCAATGAGCCAAGGAAAGCAGGAATCTGGCTTGAAACCAAGCACAGGTTCTGAAGATTAAGACATTTTTGCTAATGAGGAGGTGTAGCAGAGAGAGCAGGAGAAAGATACAGAGGCAGTAGAATGGAAAAAAGGCAGTGGGATGTGAGGCTGCCTTCCCAGGAATTCACAACAGGACAAGCTGTGGTGGTTATTGTGCTCTGTTCTGAAGGGCCACAGCAGGAGCAGGCAGCAGGGGGAAACTCTCCTTTGCAGCATCCTTGACCTCCCTTCCATGAAATATCCCCTTTTGGCCAAGGTGCTGAAGCACTCTAGTTCATTTGTGCCTCCTTTGCAAATCATTATGTCTTTGTGATGGCCTGAGTCAAATCAGGAGTGTCACACTAGAAATAATCCCATTCCTCTTCAGGATGAGACATCTAAATAACACACAGTTGGATCCCACTGACTCTGTGTCAGTAGTGTGGCAACTTTTTTTTTTAGTTGTTTTAAAATATTTGTGACTTTAGCACCCCTTTGTCCTATGCAAGTGGTAACTGGCATCACAAGAGATGTCACTGATACTCTGTGCTGCTTTTGGCTCTGAGCAGCACACACACAGAACCAGCTCCCCAAAACCTCACTAACTGAACCATCTCATCCAAAGGAGTTTTCTCCTTTTGACAAACTTATAATATAAAATATAACTGAGTTTCACCCACACAGACGCCCGTCCCTCCCATTTTCAAAGCAAATTGCTCTTCAGGGCTGCTGGGAAGGAGCAGATGAAGAGGACAGTGATGGATGATGCACTGTAAACCACATTCCAGCACAGAACCTTTGTTCCCCCTCCCACCCCAGCACAGTGTGCAGCAATCCACAGCAGCTCTTTGTGCAGTCTGAGCTTTCTGCTGGCTCTCACTGCCTTTTACAGCATTCCTGCTACAGAAGACAAGCATGGCTTCAGGATGCAAGTGGAAGAAATATAATATTGTGGAGTAATTGAAGCTGGAAGCCCCTCTGTGGGTCAGCTGGCACCGCCCCTGACTCAAAGCAAGGCCAGCTTCAAAGTTACATGAGATAAACTGGCAATCGTGATTATTTAGGACCCCTGTGGTCTGTTTGCATAAAGTCAGCTCAGGCTGGCTTTTTTTATTCTGCCCTTAGCCTTGCTGAAGTCACAGCCCCTCTTCATCCCAGAGGGCTCCTTCTTCTCTCTAAGCTGAGACACTCTCAGCTCCAAAGGAACATCATTTCCTAAAGGACTCCAAATTTAGAGAGTCTGTTCAGAGCAGGGAAAAAAAAAAATAAAAACAAAGCATCAACAAAGGGAGGAAGACTCAGCCAAAGCCAGCAGGCAGGACCAGGCTGGAACCAAGACTTTGTACAGCTCCTGGTTTGCCACCAGCTCAGCACACATCCTTCTCTGCCAGCAGCACCCAGCTCCATGAAACACCCACATCCCAGCAGGGAGAGTCTTCCCACTGACCAGAAAGCTCACAAATACTGCAATTGTGTCTCATCTGGCTTTTGGTCTCCACCAGCTCAGGGCAGAGCAGAACAAGGCACTCCCAGATGAGGTCTGTGCCCAACTGCAGAGCTCCCCTCACTGCTGGCAGCACTCGGTGCCTCCCCCTTCACAGGAAAGGAGATAATCTAATTAGCACCTGAAAACAGCAGAAATGAGGTCACTTGCTTCCTGTGTAAAGCTTAATTTTGTATAATTTATTTTTTACATTTTCTAATTGAATGAATATTAATTAACTGGAGTTTAATGCAGAAGATGAAGACATTAAACTCTCATTAACAAACACTGAGTCCTATTCATCCCCAAACACTTCACATCTGCAGCATTAAGTTATCAAAGGAAAAATCGGCTATGATTTATGTCATTTTCTGGTGGAAAAAGGGAGGGAGTAAACCTGCTTCATCAGCTAATTATCTGCAGGGTGCCACATGGCTCTGTGGGCACCCAGGGATGGCACGTGGCTCCCAGTGAGGCACTGGCAGGCAAAACCATGTGGTTTTCTTGCCTGCAGTACCATCCAAACAAGCTGGAACATGGAGCTGGAAAGCAAACCCGGGCCAGCTGTGGCATCCCATGGAACCCATTGAGATGGGCACTGGCGTCAGAGCTGCTGGGAGCTGAAGGTTTCAGAGCTGTGGATCATCTCTGCCACAGGCACTGAGCCTCTCTGCAGGGCTGGGAACAAGAAACTCTGCTGGGCTCAGCCTGGGGAATTGCAGGGGGCTTTATTTGTTATCCCACAGGTTATTATTTCCAAATGCTATTATTCACAAATGTTGTATTGCTGGCTGGGGTCTCTGTACAAATTGCAAATGGGACAGGGCTGCTGTGGAACTGCCTTGAGCTGTTTTATTTTCCAGCATCAGTCTCATTCCATGGTTATGACAATGGGAAGATGCCACCAGCTCACATCTCAGGCAGCAGACCAAGAACTTAATGTTACAACTCACTTTTTAAGTTTTTTGACCAATCACACAAAGCAAAAGCACATTGACAGTAGTTCTGTCCAACCACCATAAGCACACATACCTTTGGTTAAAACAATGCTTGCTTATTTCAAATACAATACCTGCTTGTGAGCCTTAAAACACAATGCACAGAGCTTCATTATTAAGCTTCAAACTTCCTAATATCTCACTAGATAAACTTTTTCTGTAGCTTAGGGAGTTATTCTAGACAAGTGTTAATACACAGACCATTGTTCTGTTTGTCCTTGCTTTTCTACAGTTTAAATAATTTTTCTGCTGACCAATCTCATGGCTGCTGCTTAGCTCCAATCACAGTTCTGCTGTCTCTGAGGCCTGCCTTTTGCCGCTTTCCCAAAACCCTCTGATTTTGTGGATTCCCACAATGTTGTTATTAATCAGGTGTAGTGATTAAAATGTCACCCCTTGCTGCACAGGGTTGTTTCTCCTCCAGCCTGAGGATGATGAGGGGCAGTAACTCTTTTCCCACTTGCAGAAGGTTCCCCCTGCTTGCTAAATCAGGTGCTATGGCCAGAGCTCCTGAGCAGGGAAATGAGCCCAGGCTGGCAGAGACTCCCACAGCTCCCCCAGTTTCTAATGAAGATCCTTCACTGTTCACTGTCAGATCCTTCCCTGGTTCAATTTACTTTAAACACAACCACTGCGAGATGTCGCTGCACTTCAGAAAGTGGAGCACAGATGAAATGTACTAAAAGTGTCCCAAAAAGTTATTCAGTGATTTTTTTTAAAGGTGTTTCTTCCTTGTCATGTCATTTATAATTTAATTAGTGGCAGGTTGTCGTGCAATAACTATAAACTATAGATTTATGCACTGGAGAAAAATAGCAACTTCATTCTTAAAGCAGCAGAGCTTGCTCCCCCTGAGCTGGTGGAGTTGCCATCTGCTGATGATTCCATGGAATGTCACCTGTTCTGTTAAGTACATTTATATAAATGAAACTGTAGATCTTCATCACTTCCCCCCCTCCTCCCACTATGATTTATTCCAGCAGGTTTTACATTTCAATAGCGTTTTCATTTCTCCAATAGAAATCTTTTGTGGATGTGAAACATGATTTTATATCTGCAAGTAGATGTTACAGTAAAAAAGTGGCAACAGCAATCAACTATAAATCATGGAAATAGCCTAGAGAAGTAAGCCTGAGAACCAAAACAAGAGGTGACAGTGGAGACATTTAAAAGCTCAGAGAGAAAAACAAGTCTTGTGAAGCCTTTTCCACATCAACAAGAATTCAGTGAGCTGGTGGAGAGGCAAGGAAAGGAAATGTGGTAAAAAAGCCAAAGCAAAGGCAGACCAACCTTTGTGCCCTGCCACCACAGGGCAGTTAAGGCAGAAAATGGAGCTGCTGGTAACAAACAAGAGACTGGCACAGGAACAATATCCTGCCCTGACACTGGGAAACCTGAAAAAGCAAAGCTCCCCTGCTGCACTGCTCTGGGGAGGGCAAAACACAGAAGTGATTTAACCAGACTGGGTTTCACTGATGGATCTGTTGTCAAACCCCCAACTCCTGAGAAATACAAGCAGCACTGACACACAGTGGGAGCCCTGAGGGCAGAGCAGGCTGGTGCTGGGACTGAAAACCTCCAGATCCTGCAGGGACTGATTTTCCTCAGTGTGGGCATACCAAAAAAAGCCAAAAAACACTTTTAGACATTAAAACTACACTTTATTTGAACCCAGCCTGGAATTTTTAGAGTTGGAGTGAGCTTAAAATAAGTTGGAAATTGGCTTCCTTAAGGCTCACTCACTGTCAGGAGCTTCCTCAGCTGCTGCCAACTCCACTCTCAGCAGTTGTTTCCTGAGCAATTCCTGCAGCATTTGGGCTCCTCTCACTCATGGCAAAACCTGTTGCCTTAGTGGACAGCACAGCTTTCATTGGAAAAGAATTAAATTTGGCATTAAACTCAGAAAAAGTTATCCCTTCTTGGTGTGCTGGTTTTACCAGGAAGTGGAATTCTGGGATGCTGTGGCCAAACCAATGGGTGCTCAGATTTTGATATAAAATAAAAAATTCTTAGCAAATGCAAACATTTATTGAAAGGCATCTAAAAAATGACGCCAGGGGACATCATCTCCCCCTGAATGTGTTTTCCTCTGGAGGAAGTTCCCCATTAAGCAGAGCACCCAGTGCTGGGACACAGAGCAGTGGCTCCCCCTCCTCCCTCTGCTTGGCTTTATGAAATGTGAACAGCCTGAAAGGAGCATCTCAGCTCTGGCAACATAATCCCTGCTCCTAAAAACCCACATCAAAGCGACTGTGCAACTTGGCCTTGGATGCAAACACAGGCTGGTGCCTCCCTGTGTCAGGATTTCACAGGACACCCCAAGGATGTTGCTGCTCAACTGAAAGGCAGTGAGGAAAATAAATAAAAAAAAATATAAATAAGGATGTTCACTGCTGTAGTCTGACAAAGGCAATTGTATGATTCAAGGACTCGCTGAAGGTCAGCTGCTGTGAAAAAGACCTGCTAGGGAAAGCAAGCTAAAATCCCATAATTAAATGGACAATTTGCCACCTACAAAGCTCCCAGCTCACTCTGGAGTTTGGTGATAAATGTGCAGGATTTTGGTAAGAGATAGAGGTTTGTGGTCTTCAGGACATGGGAGATCCTCCAAGAGCCAGTGTCAAGCAGACTTTTATTTCTGTGGGGAATTTATTTCTGTGGTGTGGAGCAGGACCAGAAAAGGAACAAGCAAGTCCCTTAGGACTGGAGGACGGAGAGGAAAGGGATAATAAGAATTTTGCTCTGTGCAACCAAAGGATGCACAGATCTCCCCTGGTGAGCAAACAGGGGTTGGAAGGACTTTGATAAAACCTGTGAAAGAAGAGCAGGGGATGAACCCAAGGCAGTGAAAACACCCTTGATGAGTGTGAATGTATGACATGGTACCTGGTGTCAGTGATGCACCAAAACTGGAATTATTGCATGAGAAAAAAAAATTTTTATATGAGGCGTATAATTCTGGGAAAATATATTTTTTAAAGACAAATCAAACATGTAATCTTTTCTAAAACAGGGTTTAATAAAGCACTTCTGCAGCTGAATCTTCAAGAGATGAAAAGAAATTCTGAAAATCAAGATTCAATTCAAATGACAGAGTAAACCCAGTTTTGTGTTTTCACAGGAAACTTTTGTCTTTCACCAGAAGGAGGGGGAGTTGTGAAAATTTTCTGCAGTCTCTGCCATTAAAATGGAGTATTAAAAAAAAAGAATTAACAGCACTTCTGTTAATCATGACACCTTGAGTGTTTCCTTATCTCATTTTGATTTTTCATAGTACATATCTTTGCCTCTAAATTTCATCTGTCTTTTCTGCCTGGACTGTAAACTCCTCACAGCAGGGACTGTTTTCTTATAATGCATTTGTCCAGCACCTCAAATGTTGTGAACATAATGTGATGTGAATAATATATGACACTCCTCTCCTGAGCAAAAGATAAAACTCAGAAGCAAAACCAGATGATGATGATGGCTTTGTGATAGTGAAACAAAATTCAAGACAAACCTCACTGCAGCATGAGGTCTCCATTGTGGCTCATGAAAGTAAAAGCCAAATGGGCTTGACTGTAACAGAGATGAGCTCTAAATCATTGCAGGCTATGCAATTGCTGCACATAATGCTCCTAAAAAACCCAACCCAAGCTCTCCTCCATCTAAAAGTGGAGTTCAGAATTTTATTGGAGTCACCTCCTGCCAAGAATAGCAGAGAGCAGCCTGCACACAGCATCTGCTCACAGAGAAGGGAGCAAAAACATCTGGGAGCAGGAGCTCACACCTCCACCTGCCCCACCTGAGATAATCCTCCACAAAGGAGGAGATAACACAGGTTTTGTAGGATATAGGTTTTATAGGAATGTCTCAGGTTTTATAGGAGTGTCTCTGTCCCTGGAAGTAGGATTTCCTCTGAGGAAAACCAAGGGAAACTTCACCTGTGTGGGTTTTCCTCTGTTCTCATCTCACACGAGCTCCTCGTGCCTTTCCCCATCTTCGTGGCTGCTCTTGTGTGAGGTTTTCTCCATCATGAGCAGCCAGTCTGGGTCTCCAGACCTCTGTCACCTTTTCAGAAAGCAAAGTACCTCCAAGAATCAGGAGAGACTCTGCTCCATCTTCCCCTCAAAAGAAAGCAGCCTCCTGCTCCTACAAACTCACACCTTGCTGTGCAGCCTGTCCCTTTGTGTCCAAAGGGGAACACAGGTGAGGCAGACTCAGAAATGTCTGTCTCACTGAGATATGGCAGAATTTTTAACAAAAGATGAAGGACAAACCAGATCTCCAAATGCAGCACGGAGAGCTGTCATTTAGCAAGGATAAATGACTCCATGATACCTTAAATCTGTCCTGTTGTCTAATTCTGGAAAAAAAAAACCCTGATGACAGCCGTTCTAGAATCAGCATCTGGAAATATACAACAAAAGGAAAAAGCTTTATTAACAGTGGAAATGTACTCTTAGCTTGGATTTCCTTTTCAACACCCAGCTTGTTCATCTCACAGCTCAGTGAACAGTTAACAGCACATATTTCTCCTGTTCCAGCAGCAAGTCCAGTTACTTTGGTTTCTGCTAACTGCAGACAGATGAGAGTCAGCTTTCCTGGGGAGATGGGAGGGGAGAGGGGAACGGAGCTGCAGGGAGGGGATGGGAGGCACAAAGTCTCAGAAGAGAACATGGATGAGTTTCAGCTTGGACTTGGAGGTGCTTTGGAGCCAAATGCTGCAGCTTTTCTGTTCTTTGTGCATTACGTCAGCCTTTCTGCATTTAGGTGTTTTTAAACCAAGCCAATCCCTCAGCATTCAGTAAGGTTGCAGAGCATTGTGTCAATAGCTAAATTGTGGAATATTGCTGTGGGTTTCATTTTCTGAACCTGACATGTTTCCCTTTAATAGCCCAACCCAGCCTCCTTTCTGGAGATCAGGAAATCTCCTTGTCCAGTTGTGCATAAACACAGCACCCACAATAACATTTTCAGATTCCCCAAGTTAAAATAAATAAACAAGATGTTCCATCTGAAAATTACAGCTGTAAGTAAAAAGGTCACAGTTGAAGTAAAGATGTAAGGGCAGACACTTGTATTACCTGTATTCCCTAATAATTGTATTTTGCTTTTATCTTTGCCACAATGTCCTGTGTCACACGTGTGTTTGAGCAATGAGAATGTGGAGAAATTACCCATCTAGTCAGGTAGAGGAAGAAGAGCAAGGCAGGTGTCCTGGAGGGTGGACTTTCATATCCACCCCTTGTCTGGGATGGTTCCAAACCCACCAGACCTGGGGGAAATCTGCTTTGTTCCAGGGGTGCCAGTTGTGGATTTAGGCTCTGGCTTCAATTCTTAGGCAGAAACAAAATCCAAAGGGTAGAAGATGACAAAAAGGACCAAGAGTCTGTAGTGCCTTCTTCTGGCAATACCGTAGATTTTTTTTTCAGGGCAAAATTTAATCAGTTTGACAAGAAGTGCTTGCTGGACACAAATGTGGGGTGAATACAGAAGATTTGAGCTGGCCTTGAAGGCATTCACAGGTGTACTCATTCTCTGTCTCTGATCCTTTCTTCTAACCCTCCCTAATTCCCTGTCAAAACTTGTGCCTTCTGCACCCTGATCTGGGAGTGTTATTTATGGGAAAATATGAATGAACTTTTATTTTTAAATGACAGCTTCAGTCACGATCCACTGAACTATCTTCTCTTTGTCAACACAGTCTGCCTTTCCTTTTCACAGGCCAACTCTGTGGTTTTTATGTCACTAAGCTGGGAAAGAGGTGGCTAATCTTCTGTTTTTGATCACTGAGCTGAAAGGAGATGTTGCTACCACCCTACCCCTCTGTTACAGTGACCTTTGACTGCAGTTCTGTGCAGATGATGGGATCCAGCCTCGTGTGGGAATTGGGAAAGTTAATATTTTTTTCTAAACATTAATTCCTCACACATCTCCCCCAGGAAGAGAGAGAAAAAGGAAGAGGCACTTAGCATTCAGGAGTTGAAAAAAAAAAAAAGAAAGAGAAAAAAGATGAAATCTAATGAATTCTTTTCCCTCTCGGGGGTTAGAGAACAGTTCAACATTTCTGATTAAGGACAAGAGAAAGGTGGCCTTGTGCCATGGTGCTGCCCTTCTCACACAGGAGTGTTCTACATGCTGCAGGATAATCAAGAGAATAACAACAGCAGCAGCAGGCAAGAGCTTTGGACTTGTCATCTGCCTGGGCTCCATGCAGTTAGGTCTCAGTAAAGATGACTTGTTAAAAATCTAACTAACGTATCAAGGCTCATTGGGTTTCGCTAAGCTCCTACCTCTGTAATCACCATTTACCAAATTAGAATAGGGGGAAAATGAGCCACTTCATCTCTGTGTCATATAATGAACTTTTTTTTGTGTGTACCAGAGAGGGTGATTGCCGCTAGGTATAATTATTATAATAAAGATCAGCGCAAACTCAAGTTAAAAAGAAATTGTAGTTATTGAGGCCACCAGTGTGACTCGAATGGAGCCAGTGCCTGTGTCGTGCACAGATGAGTCCAATCCACTGATCTCAACCATTTTAACATCCCAGGAAAGCCAGAGCAATGATCCTGCCCAGTGTTTGCTCGTCTGTCTAATGTAATTCAGATTATTGATTCTATTTGATGCGAAATCCACTGATTTCACTCAATGTAATCAAATCAATTAATCCCATCAACTCCAGTCCAATCCATGTGCACAATCTAGTACATCTGACAGTGATCAGCTGGCAGGCACAGAACAAGACAGGCACAGAGATAAATAATAAAAATCAATAGCTTTATAAATAACACCTACAGTGCGCTGGGTGTTTTGCACACAGATGTAAAAAGCAAGCAGCTTGATGTTCAGCCCATATGCATTTTGCAGATACACCAAAATTAGTGACTGATTTGTGCATATTTTGGTTGGCTGGGGTGCCTTTTCCCAAGTTTTTAGGCTATGGCTAGTTAGGGTAGCTCAAAATGGCCTTTGGGATAAACTTTGAAAATAATATTTATATGATTCATAGAGTACTTTGAGATGTGCCTGGGAAAGGAACTGAGTAAAGTCTGTGAAAGGAAATGAGTAAAGTTGGTGTTATCCATGTTCTCTTGCCCTTTAACACTGATGAACATCTTCTTCCTCAGCATTAATAGGAAATCCTTTATTTCAGAACAGAACATTTCACAGATGAAGGGAGAACTGTGCTTTATAACAGACTTGAGGAGTTCATTGGAACAGGCTGTGGTTTTTTTCTAATTGAGGAAAGCACCCACAGTTAAAGAGATTTACCTTTTATCTGTCCACTGCTTCCTGGACATGTGAGACTCTTAAACACAAGCACCATAAACAACAAGAACAACAACAGCAAATCCTGGAGGAGCCTTTTAAAGTTGGTGCAGCCAGCAAAGTGCACCTGTAGTGCTGCAAACTGACCTGCCTAAGACCCTGGCTCCACATACTGCCTGAAAAAATTCTTCTGTATAAAATAAGGTCTCAGTAAAAAAAGAAGACAGAAGTAGACAGAATAGCCATGCTATAAACCAGTCACAATTCCATTAGAACCCTGTTCTCTTGTTCCTTTCAGAGTATCTTTCCTTTAACTCAGTGTTTAATAATATTATGTGCTGATAAAAGATCAAGGAAAGGGCAGCTGTACTCCAGCTTGTAATCTACTCAGAGGGTATTGATGCTGCTGCCCCTGGTATTCTGTCTGCTTCTTTCACGTTTGCTCCATGCTGCAGTGCTGGAGATATTTGAGGTTAACATCTCAGATAACCCACAAGAACATGGGAAAAGAGAATCCTGTCCCTGTGCAATGCAGGAGAACAGGCCAGGTCCAAATGAGAGGCTCCCAAGGGACAGAAAATAAAGTGAAGGCTGTGTGGTTCAAATTTTCCGTCACCTGTTTGGCTCTACTGGAAATCCATGGGCTTGATAAACCTTGCTGTAATTTTCTTTCAGATCCAGGATTCCAAAATGACTGTTGTCCTTCAGTTCCTTTGTGTGTCCTTCAGTTTTTCTGTTTTACCCATGTGGACATGCAGCGTTTTTGCTCATGTTTTTTTAATTATATTTTATAATAAGGTCAAGAAATTATGTATTCTGGCCTTGATGGGAAGAGTGTCTCAGACTCATTGTTGCAAATTGTTGTGAATTAGGGTGATACCAATGCTAATTGTCTTTTCCTTGCTTCACTGACTCTTTAAATAATTGCCCTCCTCCTCGGCCACTTTTTTTCCTTGCACCTCTGAGAAATTTGCACCTCAACTCTTATCAGTCTCCTTCCACCCAACCAATGTAAAGTACATTGTGGCCACTAAATCCAATTAATCCTCCCAGCCCTCCCCAGTGAATAAAATTAGTTACATTTTCCAGCTGGGTGGTCAGGGGTGCAGGCAGCTTTCCCAGCCACGGCTGCATTATCTCTCCTCCTCTGAAAACCTGACCTGCCTCGTGAGCAGTTGGGTCTTTGGAGAAATGAGGGACTTGAGCTGCAGGGAAACTCAGGGTGAGGGATGGACTGGAATATCACAGGGATAAAATAAGTGTTTTGGTGATGGCCAGTGATGAGTTTGACTGAGTGGTTCTGTCCCCATCCACATCCCATCTTCAAACACACACAGAAAGCACCCACCTGCAGGGGCCAGCTCAAAAGAAAATAAAAATAAACACAAAAGATCCCTTTTATCTATCAATCCCATTTTTATAATAATGTTGCTCTATCTTTTTCCACAGGACTGCATATCCTTTGCAAGATGAGTGGAAAATGAGGTGTTGAGCTTTCATTCAAACAACTGGCTTTGCTCATTTCAGATCCTCAATATTGGATGCAATAGCTGCTTGCAAGTGAGCTAAAGGATTTTTTTTCTTCTTAAAAAATAAAAGTTAGTCCCCATGACCTGCAGACAACTTTCTCAGTTTCTGTGTCTTGAGCATATTCAAGTTTGATTTTTAAAAACATTCCCAAGCGATTAGAAGTCATTGTGGGCTAATCAACCAAGAAATTTAAACATAAAGTTTGCTGAAATCTCTCCTTAAAGTACAGCTAGAGCATATTTCACTTTTATTGCTCTGAAATATTTATGTATATTTCAAGTACAAAGATCCAGATTCTCTGCTGGCCCAAATCTAGGTGATGTTTCTGCCTTTATTATGACACACAACTTGGGGCTTGGCCCTCTATTTTATGGCCTGTCCTCTTTTATCACAATATTCTCTATTTTGCACAAATTGTCCAGTGGATGAAAGGGATGGGAGATCAACCCAGTGAGGTTGCAGATCCCCTGGGTGTGTTATTATGTTATGATGACTTTTATGTTTGGAAAGCTGAGTGAACTAAATGCATGAACTCCAGAAAGGGGGAACTTTGGCTTTGGAGATATTTAACCTACTGGAACCCATTCCAGTCTCACTGAATCAAATATGATTTTATAAAGAATAAATGCTTGCAGGGTACATAACAGCTTCTGTTGTACAGCATGCAAAAAAAGGGAAAAGGTGCTTTTGATGCCTTTGTGACAACTTTAATTCAAGCAAGGAATGCTCTGCATCATCCAGCACAAATTTCTAACTCAACCATGCGCTGGACCATGCTGATAAAACAATTACATGGGAGTGTTCATGTGTGGAAACAGGACTGCTCAACAAAATCAGCAGAGGAATTTGGGCTCGTGGAAGGTAGAAAAGTGTTGCTCTAGTTCATGCACTGCCCTGCTCATGAGTTTATTAGCCTTAATGGGCAGGAAAAACAAAAATTAAGTGGGAATGGAATGGCCTAATAAGGTTGCCTTTCTGTTCTCCATCCCCCTGTGCACAGGGGGAAACAATCCATCCATGTGGAGCAGCTGTGTCCCAGGTGGATGTGCTTGGGTGATGCTCAGGATTTTTGGGAACACGTGCACGTGGAGCACTGCCAGCTCCAAAGGGCTTCATTTGTGTTGCTCATGCATTAAATGATACCCCACTAACCCAGGAACAGTTCAGGGCATGCATAATTTATTTGTAGCCAAACCCCAAAGGGAGCAGTAGGAAGATGGATGAGAGTTCTTTCATGGCATTAGCATGGATTTGCTCCGCTGTTCCTGAAACATCTCATGAAGTTTCATCTCAGCTAAACACTTGGCCGCAGGCACATGGGACACAGGAACACTGCACTACACGTGCTAAAATCCATAAAACATTTTCTGCTATTTGGAAACTAAATCCTATAGTTCAAAAGGCCAAAATCCACAAAACCTTCAATTTGTCAGGGGAAGACAAGCGGATGAGACTGAGACAATCAGCAGGTTCTTAGATTTCTGCCACAAAGGGAGAGAATTGGTTATTTCTTTTGCCTCAGAAAGAGCAATTCTCATGTTTTAAATTAAGCCTGCAATTAGAGGATTCATTGGCCTGATCTTTGCTTTCCATCACCCCAAACAGACAGGTGCTCACAGATCTGTTCTCAGGAAAAACACAAATGGAGAGGAAAAACAAAATATGCGTAAAGCAGAGCAGGGATATCAGAGGAGGGTGGTCACAAGCACCACCACCTCTGACCCAGCATGAACTTCAGCAGGATCTTCCTGCTGGGCCTCCCCACACAGCATTGGGTGCCCTGGTGTGGATTTGTCTCTGTGCGAGCTCCCCACAGCAACAAGTGATGGAGCTTGTGGAGAAATGACAGCGAGACGACAGGGGGTGGATTACAACTGTGAGCAGCAAGGGCTTTTCATTCCTTTCATCCTGCCAGACATGCTGTCCCCATTAAAAGCTAATGTTGGAAAATCATCTGTTTCTCTTAAGCTCTCTCTGAATCTGGTGGCTGGAGCAGTAAATGTGGTTTGCGCAGTGGCTGGGGGGGATGAGCTCCTGCTGCTGTGGTCAGTGGGAAGGCCATGTGCTAATTGTTTACAAGCCCCCCCACAACCCAGTGCTTTCATTTAAATAAGATTCCTTGTCCTCTCTGTTCGAGTGCTCTGTATCTCAGGCTATCTCCTTGATAATCCTTTTTAGATTAGTGTCAGACCCCAGATGAAATCCTCACTCATTCTCTTGCCACGTTTACCAGGCTGATTTCCAACACTGTTTCATATGGATTAGGCAGAGCAACTTAGTGCTCATATGTTTTTCAGTGCATCTCAGTACCTCATGAAATTACATTATAGATTCACTGTATAAATAGAAGACTGAACACAATTACAGTCCAAAAGCCCCAAAGCGCAGGACTAGAATCTGAAAGTAGATGTGACCAGATCTTGCTGTGTGCAAATATCTCAAAATAAATTGGTTGCACACTTGTGTATTTATTCTCTGTTTTTTAAATTTCCTTTTATTTTTATTTTACAGGCAAATAACCTTTTTTTTTCACAGTTGGGCAGAAAGAGGAGGGAAGGCAGGTGCACATTGCCATTATGGCCACGTCAAACCAAGGGTGTCAGTGGTTCAACCCACCTAGGACATAAACCAAACTTCATAAAGGTCATTCAAAGTGAACTTCCCATTGCTTTTCAAGGTCATGGCATTTTAATCACAGCTGTTATCACCATTGCTTCATAGAAGCCTAGAAAAAAATGGGTTGAAATGGATATTTGGGTCATGTCATCCAACCAGCTCAAAGCAGGGTCAATTTTGAAATAAGTTCCATCCACAGGAGGATTAAACTGGCTGAAGTGCTGTAGACAAGGGTGAATCATCACTGGAGAGAGTCACTGAGCTTTTTATTGCTGGTAAATAGAAAAGGTTTGCAAAGGAAATGAATAATTTTGGGGTGTGCATGCCTGAGCACACAGGAGGTCACACTGCTAGTGGAAAGCTGGGGTTTGTGTCAGGCAGGATTGTGCTGACAGATCCATATGTTTGAACTGCTAATTGATATTTGAAATTCCATTGCTGGATATCATTTGGCTTCCAGTTGTTGCTGGAAACAGAGGCTTCTCCCATTGATGAATATAGTTCCCTGAGTAGAGATTAGCAGAGACAGCTCTGGTTGGGCCTGTAGGTGAATGGATTACCCTTGATTTAATAAGAAGTAACAGGCCATTATTTCCAAAGCTACAGGATGGAAAATGACATCTGGATTCTGGATGTAAACATTATTTATCATGTCGGGTGCTTTGCTGTTCTTGCCAGTAGCCCATGCTCTGCTGAGGCTGTTCTTTCTAGGGCAAATGGATGGTGAGTGCAGCGTGGATTTACTCACATTTATAAATCTGAGTTCTGTGTGAGTTGGCTCAGCCTGGAGCTGGGCACGGCTGGTTCTGTGGCCAGGGTGATGGTTCAGGCCCTCAGGTGGTGTCAGGTGTCCCCAGCCCATGGGTGGCATTTTACGAGCTCTCTCATCCTGTGCGGGCTTCTCCTGCCCATCCCCATCCAGAAATATCAGGATCAAAAGCAAAATGAGATGAGAAAAGCTGCCAAGCTGGAGCTCTGTGTCGTGGCTGTGATGAGAAAAGGGCTAAATGACTTTTGCTAATGCATACAAAGGGGTTTCTGCATTTTGAAGGAATGAGAGGGTTGGAAGGTATGGCCATAAGTCCCCCCAGGGTTTGTTTGCACTGAACACCCAGTGAACTTATTGTGCTGAATGTTTTGAGTAATTTCTGTTCAGCCCAACAGCTGGAAGGCCTCAGGATGGTAGATCACATTATATGGCACTTTCTGCACATATTTCTAACCTCACATACTGGTAAATTAAATTGGGGCAAACCCTTTAATGCTCAATGGGAGCTAAAAGTCTTTAGAATCTACCCTAGCTTGGATAATCCAAGAAATTCACCAGAAGAGGTGGCTGATTCTTCTGTTCTGTCAAAAATAGAATTCTTTAATGATATTGAATTGTTGAAACAAGTAATTTTATTCTTGCTTTCTTCACTACCATGCAAAAAGTTAAATGATACATTGACTTAATGAAATTATTTCTCCTTCATTTCTTCTCTTTTCAGTGGCATATTCAGGAAGGAAAAAAGAGAGAATAGGGGATAAAGGATAGAAATCCATACAGACAGCAGGTGCAGAAGTGGAAACAAAACATTGTGCAGAACTTTTCCAACAATAATTAAAAATATTCTGCAAACAAAACAAATATATTTTACATTTCTACAATTGCATATTTTCAAGAGGTCATACAAAAATTTTTGAAGCTGGATCTATCATGAAATGAAATGCTGACTAGTATCCTGAAAGTGACATTCTGCAAGAATATCTTGCTGCTGTGGCTCTCCCTTCCTGGGGCAGATCAATCAGTCTCTCTGTTAAAGTGAGTTTTGTGCTGGGTTAATTTGGTGCCCACTGGCAGTTTGTGAGTTCAGGCTTTGGCGCTGGGCAGAGCAGAGGAGCTGGGAGGAGATTTTCACCCAGCTCTGTTCCTTGTCTCAGCAGATGAGAAGTGCTGAGTGACATTGCTGGATATGATTTCCCTCAAGCTCTGCCTGTGAGGGATGGTCAGGAATTACAGGTGCTTCAGGAGCTTTTCGCTCATGGGTGATGATGGGAGCCCTGCAATTCCAAACACGGCTGTTCCCATGGCACAGAAACACATCCCTGAACACCCAAATGCCTCCAGACTGAAATAATTTATAACAGCACCAGCTTGTGCCCCCTCCCCCTACAAATATTACTGTCTCTGTGTAGTAATGAATTCATTGATTTTACCATTTTTTATCAAATCAGTTGTTTCAGAGATAAATGTCCTTCATTTGCAGTTATTAAATCTGCCATGTCTAGGACAGCCATTGGAATAATTGTCTAGCGTGGACAGAAAAAAAATTATCTTTGTCCTCCTGCTGGTTGATTTAATATCCAGTGTCCTTCTCTTAGTGACAGTCTGAAAGGTAAGATCTTAAAACTCACCCAAGATAAGATGAGCTGAAACCAAGAACAATCTCATGGGACCGGAGAAAGAACTCTGGCTGCTCCAACAGAATGAGAACTCTGTGGCCACAAGGTCAGAACAGAGTGACAGAATTCTGCTGCACACTTCAGGAGCAAACCCAGTTTATTTTGCTGTTCCTTCACTGGGAACAGCAGAAAAGAGCTGCCTAAGGAGTGGCAGGGCCATGTGCACAGTGATGGAGGGAAATGTCCCTTCTGAGCAAGCCCCAGTTCCACATTGTTAACCTCTTGCTGTTGTCGAACAGTTGGAAGCTGAATGTTGCAAATTAAAATTACTTCCTTGGCTGGCCAGAACAATCCTTCATCTCCTCAAGGCTCTGATCCTTCCTGCTGCAGGGACAGGGAGCTCTGGTTAATGAGGCTGGGAGCACACTCACATCACGGTCCCAGGGCTGTGCAGATTGCTTTGGATGCTCTGGGTTCCTGTGTCCCAGTGGCATCCCCACACAGGGATGGGAGCAGTCAGAGGCTGTGGGAGCCTCTGAGACACACCCCAGAGAGGGAATCCCTTAACCCTGCTCACTCCCAGCCTTTTCCTACCTTGCAACACTTTTGTATTTTTAAGGATGCCCCAACGAAGGCAGGAATGATGAATCTGACTCCATGTGCTCAGAAGGTTAATTTATTATTTTATGATACTATATTATATTAAAGAATACTATACTAACTATACTAAAGAATACAGAAAGGATAATTACAGAAGGCTCTTGTTAGAGCTCAGAAATGCATTCCAGAAATGCACCAGCTCCAGGGAAGGCCTGTGAGAGCCTGCTCCTGCCCCACTGATCCCAGTGCTTCCTGGGAGGTGAGTGAAATGACATTCCACCTGCAAGATCTGGAAGACTTGAGGCCTTTAATCAGTTTATGGTATGGTGAATGGTTTTAGTCACATTTCATCTCCACGGTGCAGTTTTTCCTTTTTCCTTTCACTTGTCTCACTTTCTCCTCAACCCAAGACTGTACCTTGCTGTTTACCTTCCATTTCTTCAGCTGGATCTCAGCTGTGGTCAAGGCTGGACATCCTTTGGTGTTGGGGCTGGTCAGCTTCACTCTCCCAAGGCTGTTTCCTGTGGTACACAACAGAAGGAGCTTAAAAAATTTAAGTGTCTCTGCAAGTGAAGACAGCAAGCTGATGTTCCCTTTTGGATTGGGCTCAGCTCATCATTCCCAGGCCGCTACTCCTCTCAAAGATAAAAGATTGTTTCTGGAAGTTAATAAAGTCCCTCCTTCAGTGAGAGCTCTGCAGGCTGGTGGTCAGCAACAACCACCGAGCCCATCCCCTTTGGAATTATCTCCATTCCCCATTCCCCACACTGTACCAGTGAGGTCAGGGATTACAACCCCCTGAGGACCTCAGAGCTGATACCAAGGTATGCAGGACCTGTACTGCTCTTTTACATGGGCAATAAATAAATAAAAGCATCCTGATGCCTGTGCAAGGAAAATTCCACATATTCATGCCCCTGTTTCCTTTATCACTTATTCTGTAACAGCTGTTTAATTAATTGCTTGAATGATTTCCTAATACATCTTATTTACATACAAAATTACAGAATAATGGTTTGCCTTTGAGTTGAGTGAGAATTTAAGGTCTGCTTGCCATGCCTCATGGAATATGGTTACTCGACAAGAAATAAAAGTTCTGGTTGTTTTTAGCTGCTTCTTTTTTTGTTTTTGTTTTTCTTTAGAAAGAATTAAAATTCTTCCTCTCCACAGCTTTTGTTGCTGTTTTTTACAGGCATGACTGGATGATGCTTTGATAGCAGCAAGAAAGGTTCCTTTTAACGGTGACTCAAATCTTTGGGGGAAAAAAATTAATGTAATGAATAGGATGACTTCTGTTGAAGACTAAAGAGTCCTAGAGCACCAGTGGAGAGAATACAACTTTATCACTGCTGTTCAGGTTTATTCCCTGGCTGTCAGAGCTTGTCCTGGGAGCAGGAGGCTGTGTAAGCAGGAAGGGTCCTGCTCTGGTGGGCTTCTCACCCCAGAATGCTCCTTTCTGACACAGAATGCTCCTTTTCTTTGGGTCACAGCAGCACCAGCAGCTGTGTCACTGCTGCTGCTGAGCCTCGTGCCAGCTGATGCTGTCCTTTCATGGAGCCAGATGCATCCAGGCAGCAGCTGCACATCTGGGCTGGAGTCACCTACTAGAGAAGCACTGCACAAGCAAAAGCCAAGGTAGCAATGTGGCTTGGATTTTCTTTATTACCCAAAGCTTTATTGCCCAAATCTTGACTGATGTAGGGCGCTCAGTGAGCCTGGATTAAGGGGTTAATTCCATGTTTTTCTTGCTTACTCATTAAAAGAGCCAGAACCCTGAGGAGGCACTCACCTGTGCTACCCTCTGAACATGTGAGCTCATCTTTGTTGGCTACAGCATAAGTCTTGGGCACTTGAATTTCCAGCTTGGCGCCTTGAAAATGGAGTTATTTGGAGAGCTGTGCAGGCCCTCAGCTGACCAGCAGGGCTAACACAACTGCCTTGGCTCTGCTCAGTGCTTCAGGCCATATCTCAGGGTGGCATCACCTACATTATAAATCATGAGTGATGCTATGGGCTGGCTACACTGGAAAATTTGTGGCTCTGGACAAATTTAGGAGCTAGTTCTCACTGGAAAACCATCCCAAATGAAATAATTAATGTGACCTTTTCGGTCAGGCTGCTGCTCGATCCCAGCCCAAGGTGCCAAGGCAGAGGTTGTTCGTTTGGGTCAGGTTTCTCTTGAATCTCACCCTCCACTCCAGGCAGGGCAGGGCAGCACTCTTGATCTTGGGGCCCAGATCAGAAGTGGGAAGGGCAGCACATCCAGATCCTGGCATGGCTTGTTCAGGGGGGCTGTGCTTTGCAACCAGTAAGATTCAAGTTCTTGTAGAAGCACTTTGCTGAACTTGGTCCTCAAATACCAGAAATCAACGGCTCATATACACACACCAACATTAAATGTGGCCTTATATGGTTTTCTAGAGACTCACATCTTCGGACCACCAGAAGAAGAAATTACTTCATCTACCAGATGTCACAATTGATATCCTACTGCTGCCTACTCAAAAATCTTACAGAATCTTTTTGGTTGCTAATGATCCAGTACAAGTATTTGAAACCTTCTTGAATACACCATGGCTGTAAGATTATTTTTTTCACCACTCATAGGGCAACTGATATTAGATCCATATAAAGAACTATTGCACTTTTTACTAAGTGCAAAAGGGAAAAATATTACCATTCATTTGTGTTACTCTTTCTTTCTAACTATCTTCACTTAATAAGGTATTTTCTTGCAACACAGTGTGTTATATATTCTGTGTTTTATAAACCATCTCATGGGAAAAATAACCAAGGAAACACAATTTTTTGGAACCATCTCCTTTTATTAAGAATAATGAAAAGGGAACAAGAGCCATTCCAGCAGTCAAACATCCTTCTACACTTTCTTATTGGTCTTTTTATGATAACTGTGTCTCTCAGCACATAACCTGAGCTGTCTGAATTTCTTTATTTACATTTGTCCTTTGAATGCATGTGGATCAGCGTGGAGGTGACATATAATGGACACATAGTGCATCTAACATCAATGTCCCCACACAGAGGATGGAAATCTATCAGAAATACTGGACAGGATAACGACAGCAGTGAGGTATGGCTTTGTGATCAAGCTTCAAAGCTTGGATGGAGGGTTGGATTATTTTGGCTGCTCTGTGCACCATCCCCTCCTGCCCCTGTTATATGCACAGTGTAACAAGGAGCCTGCTCTCTCTGCAGGCACTGCCTGGGTCAATCACACACATGCAGGAATAATCCCAAACTCCCACTCCCAATCCTCTCCCAGTGGGTTTTGTACCTTCATTATTTCATTTACAGCACCTCCCATGGCTGCTGATGGCTCCTCTCCTCTCTGAGTTGTGTGTGATGCAATCCCAAGCTGGAGGAACCTTTCCCCTTGTGTCTGTTCCACAGGACCAAGGGATGTGTGAGCTCTCATGGAGGACCAGCTGGAACTGCTGACTGCCACCAGCAGATCCCATTTCAAGGGATCCCATTTCCCTTTGGGTCTAAAGCTGTAATTTATACCCTTGGCAGGCACTCAGGTTTGTTTTCAAAGCATCAGTCATTCTTGAGCAGTCATAGATGATTCAGGCTCCCTCCACAGGTTCTTCTGCCAGATATTGATCCTGGGGACATTAATTATCAATTACAAAAGGTTCATTTCTGGCAACGTTCATAACTAAAAGATCTGCATATTTATTTTGCTGAGTGATTTATTGACTCATCATTCCATGTCTCAAGGCAAACTGCATTTTATAGATGGTGGTGAGGAGAAAAGCCTCCAAAAACTCCACTTAGAAAAGAGCACTTTAAGACAAATAGCATGATATTTTTTTGTTTGCCTCAAACACAGACACTGAAAATCTCTGAATTCCAGTTCCCCCGTGCCTGCTGGGGAACTGTTAAAGCACTTAGAGCATAAATCACCACCCTGGATGTAAAACTACAGTGTTTAAGGTGCTCCACATCCCAGTTAGCATTAATGAAAGGACTAAAGAGCCTGGCAATTGCCGGGACAGTCATTTGCTAAAGAATGGCTTGGAAGATGCAATGCCCTCCGCAAGGAGGCAGCTGGAGTAATCAAACAGATCCTGATGTTCTCTAAAAGCTGTCACACTAATGAGCCATGAAAGGGAAAACTAATATCTGGGTTAAGGTGAAAAGATGATTTCTATTTCCTCTTTTTTCAGTATAAATTGCTGTGGACAGCCTGGTTCAAGCATGGCTTAAAGAAAGAGGCCATGAAGGTATACAGCTGATGGGAAAGTAAAAGGCAGCTGTAAAGCAGCAGTTCCCAGGCTTGATTTTGTAAATAACTAGGTTCTCAGACACCTTTTCTATAAACAGCAGGATTCTCAGACAGTCTTCTCATAACAGTCCTTGGCTGCTCTGGGAACAGATATGAAGGTTTTGAGAACTTTTCATATCACAGTGAGAACACTAATTTTGGTTTCAATAAACAACCACGGGTATTGTAAACAAAAGGAGGGGTTAGAGTTTTCTCTGTAGCCTATCGTGAGCTCGGATTTTGCAATATGCATGAAGTTAATTAACACTATTATAAAGGGTGACTGATTTGATCAATAAAGCAGAGTCGATTCTGATCAACAACAAGATGGGTTGTCTCCCTTCGCTTTCAACAAATTGCCAAAGTTTGTTTTTGTAAATTTGGTTGCAAAGGGGGTCAGTAGCTTGAAGGCTCCTTGTGGCCAAAGGCCTGACCCTTGTCACAGTGTAATGCAGTGACAGGGACAAGGTAAATACCTTTCATTGCCAGCAAACACCTCTTTCATGAAAAGCTTCATCAGATCTTCTAGCACAGAGCTCTGCCCACTGGAGTGGGTACCTAGAACAGAGGCTAGACAAGGTTAAGAGAATAAAAGTGGGTATTTATTAAAGGCCTTCAACAGGGACACCTTGGGCAGTCAGAGCCTCTGAGGGGCTACACCCAAGCTGGACAATGGTCACAAGCTTTTCAGACAATTATAAGTTTGGTCTATTTGCATATCAGGGGTTAATTCTCCAATTACACCTTCAGGTAATGAAGTAATTTACCCCCAGTTTGCTACCCCCCAAATTAACTTTTGTTTATACTTTTCTAGGCCTAAGGCTGTGGTGTGTCCTTGATTTCAGGCCCAGAGGAATTGCTTTGTCTGACCAAAATGTGAGGACAGTTACCTAACACTTTATATAGAGTTTAGAGCTATGTAATAATGCAGCACAGGATTTGAAAAATATAAAAGCTAAAATCCTAAGGCATCAGCACCATACCATGTCCACTGGCTGTGCTTCTCCACACTGACTATTAAACATATCTTGGCAACAGACCTTTAAAAGGCACAAGAAAAAAAAGAACAGAGTTATCCAAATCCAAATAACTGTAATACAGTAGATGCAGCAATTCCTCAGTGTCCATTCTTCTTATTTGCATCATTAATTGTTGTCTGATTAAAAATCATTATGAGGCTGGAAACGAGTTAAAACAGAAAAACAAAACCTGGTGTGGTAGCAGAGATAGGCCTTTATAAATCACACTGAAAGCTTAAACAGATTCCAATCTGCAAACCAGAAATAATTGCAGTCTATAAATAAAGAGAAATGACGATGCCTAAACATAGAACTTCCACAGTTCAAAAGGTTAACTTAAAGAAATCAATAGAGTCCTGGAAAATGAACAAGGAAGAGAGTGGAATAAGCTGCTGTGGAAGTTTGAGCCTTGGAGTTCAGGTATTTTCCTCTCTGTCCCTGGAGAACCTACATGGAGACCTAATGAATGGTCTGGAGAGGAGAACTTCTTGTTCACTGGAATCCTGGGTTCCTGTTTGTGCTGTCAGAGAGCAGCTGGTGGCTCTTCCCAGCACACAGGTTTGCCTCAAAACTGGACCTTGAGCTGGAATTCTCAATTCTCCTCTTTTCCCAGGCAATGAGCAACAGGACAAGAGGAAATGGCCTCGAGCTGCACCAGGGGAGGTTCGGGTTGGACATCAGGGAGAATTTCCTCACTAAAAAGGTGGTTGAGCATTGGAAGGGGCTGCCCAGGGAGCTGTTGGAGTCACCATCCTTGGAAGCATTCAAAAACCAACTGTAGATGGCACTTAGTGCCATGGTCTGGTTGGCAGTGTGGTGGTGAGTTAAAGGTTGGGCTCGATGATCTCAGAGGGCTTTTCCAGCCTAAATGACCCTGTGATTTTGTGATTCAGGATGGAATGTAAATATAATTTTAGGGACAGCATATTAATGTAAATAGGTATGTGGAGCCATCAAAAGGTTAATAATCCCAGTACAAAAATTCTTAGACAAACTGTCCTGCAGTTGAGCTGTTAGCAGAGCTATTAAATTTAATTGCAGTATAATTACACAGCCATACACCTCGCTGATACCCAGCTATCCACAGGCACAGCACAGGGGCTTTGCCTCAGGTGCTGCAGCATCCTGCAGCCAGGTGTGCAGCCAGGCTGGATCCCAGCCCCAGACATGCCCAGGAATATTCTGCTGATGCCTTTTTGGGCTACCCAAAACCAGAGCCCTGTCACAGACATCTTTTATGAAAAATCCTTTCCTTAGGATTTTTCCTCCTGAGAAGCTGAGAAGCCTCAGGAACAAGATAGAAATGATAATTATCTGCTGCTGTGGAATGCAACAGGTGCATCTGTGATTGGTCTCATGTGGTTGTTTCTAATTAATGGCCAATCACAGTCAGCTGGCTCAGACAGAGAGACCCCCCCCGAGCCACAAACCTTTGTGATCATTCCTTCCTATTCTATTCTTAGCTAGCCTTCTGATGAAATCCTTTCTTCTATTCTTTTAGTATAGTTTTAATGTAATATATATCATTAAATAATAAATCAAGCCTTCTGAAACATGGAGTCATATCCTCATCTCTTCCCTGACTTAAGAACCCCTGTGAACACGGTCACAGAGCCCAGACAAAAATAAGGGAATAAAAAGCAATTATATTTATTGAAGGGCCTTCAGGTACATTCAGGCAGAAAAAGCCCCCCAAGGGCTACACCCAAAAATAGACAACCGGTCACAGGTTTTCATACTTTTATAAATTTGGTCCATTTGTATATTGGAGATAATCTGCCAATTACAGCTTCAGGTAATGAAGTAATTGACCCCAAATTTGCTCCCCCCAACTCAATTTGTTTCCATCTCTGGGGCCTGAGGCAGTGAGGTGTCCTTGCTTTCCAGGCCTGGAGAGGAATTGTTGTGTCTGCCCAAAATGGGAAAGCAACAGCTCAAACTGTGTGGAGTTTAGAGTTCTACACTAAAGAACTGCAGGATTACAAATATATGAAAAAAAAAATAGCTGAAATCCTAAATCATCACTGCAAGGTTCAGCACCAATGCAAAGAGGGTCAAGCTGCTTTGCAGAGCAGGGATAAGGAGCAAGATAAGCTGTGGTGGCACTATTTGCTGTGAGGAAAGCTAACACACCTCTCAGGCTCTGTGGGATTAGGGCCAGAGCAAACAGCACATCTCACCCTCCTGGACCTGTCAGATATTCTTTTCCTTTTCCTGAGGGAAGCTGCTGTCTCCTGAATCACTCTCCTCCCCAAGGCAGTGAGCCCAGAAATGTGATTTTGTGCATCCTTTTCTGCAGGATGGATTTCATACTAAATGCTCCACGTGTTTTCACAGAGCAGGAGATATTTTGGGAGAAGCTGCCCTTGAAGGGGGAGCTCAGCAGCAGCTTTTGGGAGGTGCCAGCTCTGCAGGGCAGGGAAATGCCCTCTGTGACCCTGGATCTCTCACACAGGGCACAGCAGGCCAAACTCTCAGACTCCCCCCGGGCTTGCATTTCATGGTTTTAAACAAACAATTGTGTGTAAATAAAGGAAATGGCTGGAAGGAGCCACTTTGCTGCTGGGAGCTCACTGAGCTCATCAATTATAGAATGTGGAATTTGTGCTGAGCTCCCCTTTCCTTGGGGGAGCTGCCTGGAGAACTCCTGCTCCTGCATTAAGTGGGAGCAGAGGGTTTGCCTTATCTCCTGTGATCACCCAGAGCATTTTCTTTGCTTCCTGCCTTTCACAGTGCCCAGTCTGTGATGAGTCAGTGGAAAATGACCTACCCCCTCCAAGCCGTTTTTCACTGGACTAATTGTGCAATGCTTTGACAGAAATTACTTCCTCAACCCTGTGGGAATCCATGAAAGCCTTGAAACTCTGATGTCTTTTCCTCTGGCACAGGTTAAGACAGGTACAGCAAACCCCACTGGCATCTCAGAGCACCCTTTGGGTTTCTGTATTTTTGGCATCTGGATTATTTTGCCACCAGGACCCACTGCTAGCTGCAAGTATCCATTAAATCCTTCCCCACTTTTTCAGTCCCCCAGCAATTGCATTTGATCCTGAAGTGAAAGGATAAAGCACTGCTGAGTATTACATGCCATGCTGGGAACTCAATCGCTCCTTGGTCAATCTGACATGAGTCAAATGAACGAAAACCTAAAGAAAATAAAGTGAAAATTAAAACTCAGTCCATGGGTGTGCCCACAAGTGGGCAAGGACAAAGCAATGTGTAGCTACAAAAGGAAATAAGAGAGGGGTAGGTTTTCTCCATGCTGTTTGTTTGAATAAGCCCCTACTACAAGGATTTTGTGGAGTAGTGCTTTCATTCCAAAAAGCATTTGTGAGAGTGCCAAAAAACCTGATACCAGGGGTTTTAGGAGGAAATGAGGGGTTCCCTGCTGCAAGGTAATGGTGTTGATAAAATGGGATTGGGGGTGAGTAAGAGCTGGGGAAGGCTCCTGCTGCCTGTGCAGGGCACTCAGCCAGAGGCAGCATTGCAGAGTGTGATTGGGGTGTCCACACTCTCTGTTCTTCCTCAGCATCAGGCCCAGGGGACCAACAAATGGAAGTTCAGGTTTTCTCCATTTTGGTCCCAGAAATCACCTTACATGATGGTTTTTCCCCTTCTATCTTACAAGCTGATTTTGTGATCACAGAGGCTTCCTTTTTCCCTTTGCCAACCCTTCCTTTAAGCTTAATAAAAGTGGTAACCGAAGAAGCTTTTCTCCCCAGTGCCTGTCTGTTCAGTCTGAAAAACCCCATTTGCAGCCTGAATCCCAACCCAAGCTCCTCACCTGTGGCACGTGGAAATATTCACCTTCCTTGTGATTTAAAATACCTTCAACTGATCGTGTGCAGCTGATTATTCTTGAAATAACTCTCTGGCTACCCATCCCAAAATTCTATGTCTGGAAGTGAATCTGATCTTTTTTTCCTGGTAACTGACATGCTCTGGAGAGTTGCATGTCAGCTGCAAATTTGCTGGATTTTAAACATCTTTCAGAGCCATGTCTCCAATTTGGTTGGCAATATCAGCTGTGCTCTGTAAGAGCTCTTCATGCAGCCCAGCACTCCACAAAGGGGATCAGGAGAGTTATGGACAGGAAGAGCTCGTGTGATCTGGATATTTTATGTAAATGTGGAGCCTGCAGACACCTGGTTTCACAAAAGCAATTAGGATCCTACGTGTGGTGGACTTTATTACACACATAAGCTCCTGTCTGCTGCAAATATGTGGGGAAATGTTCCATATCCTTGTGGTTATTTATCATTAGTGTGTGTTTATTTTGTGTTTCTGTCTGAAGACCATGAGGAGCGTGAACAGGCAGGTGCACAGAGGTTTTGCCCACATTCCCCTTGCACACAGGAGTGTTGCGATTAATACCTGAGATTTATGTGTGCATGTCGTGGGAAGCTCTGTGCCACGAGTTGGGATGGTTGCAGACTGTCCATATGTCTGTAACCATGTACCTGCAGCCCTAATGAGGTGATTATAAATCCTTCAAACCTCTGCTTTTTGCAGGGCCGGGATGAGGATCTCCTGAGCTGTACAGGGTTTCTGTGCTCATGTTTATCCACTGGGATAGGAAAGATCTGAGAGCAAACATGCGCATGTGGTGTTTGCTTGTGCACAAACACACCTTGCTTCTTTTTGGAAACTGTGCCTCACTCTTGCAAAACAGGAAAAAAGACAACTTTGGAGAAAGCACAGGAAGGAGCCCAAAAGATTGATCCTACCCAAAACCTACAGAAGTGGTGTTCAGCCCTCCAACGCAGAGTGTGGGAGGAGGTGGCATCATAGAAGGGGCAGAGCTTTATCACTTAAGTCTATTTTTTCCAAGCAGTTGCTTTTTCAGGTGTTACAGTACTTAGATATGAATCTGCCCCTGGGATCCTGATGATTTTTCAGTGCACATAAGCACCACACCTACAGGCATTACTCCAATCCTTTGCAGCATGCAGGGGATTTAAGCCACAGGTCTTTGGGGAAGCCAGAAACATATGGTGATCATATTAATGGTGATCTTCTGCTGAGAACCTGCACCTCCTGGGCAATGTGGTGTTGTTCTACAACAGTCACTGTGTGATACAGACTGAAGAGTCAAAAATCTGTTTATCATGCGGGTGTGCACTCGATGTACTGGGAATAGAGGTCACTCTGCAGCCATCTCTGGGTATTTCTGTGTTGATCGAGTACACACAGCCCTGTGGTAAAGTGGAGAGAAAAACATCTCCCCTCTCCACAAAGACTGACAATGCTGTGAAAAAATGCTGGAGAACCCAGAGCCCACAGTGTGCCTGTGCTGATGGGAGTGGAAATCAGCCTCTTGTGTTTCCTCTGGTCCTGCAGAAAGCACTGGTCAGGGAAGGGACTTTGACTAATTACTCCCAGCATGCTGGAAGGGTTTCAGCTGAGCCAGGTGCTGGAGCCAAGCAGGATTTATCAGGTATGAATACTCTGTGCTGTAGTACAACACCCAATCATTTGTGATTGGATTTGGAGGCAAACAAAGGCCCAAATAATAATAACCTGTGTCGATGGCAAATGCGCTGAGCAATAAAGGGTGAAAATCATCTTGGTGTTGCAATTGACAGCTCTGCCCTTCATCTGCCCCTTCTTTTTCCCTCTTTCCTTCACTCCACCCCTCCATTGATGGATTAGGAGCACAATAAATCACGTGCAGGCAGCAATGAGCAGAGCAAACAGGGATTTGTAGTGGAGTGGTGCTGCTCTCCATGAGCACAGTGGAGCACACTCTGGATTTGCTCACTTGAGTTCTGCTGCAGGAAGGACTGGCCACACACACCAGCAGCGCTGATGGCTTTGCAAAACATGAACAGCTGCATTGGAATTGCTGATAAATTGTTCACAGTGTTAGTTTTGATACTGGGTAATTGTCTGGTTTTATTGTATAAACCCAGCAGAGGAGGGTAGATAACAGAGAGAGACTTGGGATAAACAAACAATTGTCTGGGAATGGAGATGAAGAAGTAAACTCAAGCCTATTATTTGCTTCCTTTTTTACCTCCCTCATCTTGACCCAGAGAAATAGGTGCCAACAAAGCTGCTGGGGAAGTGGACAAGTGGGCTCTCAATATCTTAACATCACTTTTCCACCATTGCTCAGAAAATTTCAGGCCTGTCGTGGTCAGAGCAGAACTTCTCTGCTCTCTGGCCTCCTCTTTCACAATTTCCCGAGTCTTTTATTTGCCATGGGAGGGAAAAAAAATAAATCTTCCTTCGTCCTCTCCAAACCAACAATAATAATGAAATTGAATTGTTCTGAGGATTGCTTAAGAATCCAGGGACTGGTGTGCAGTGCCCAGTCCTCCTGCACATGGCACTGTCAAAAAGACATTGGCTTCCACATTGACTGAATAGCTTCTAGCAGAAGGTGTTGTGTAGCTCTCCTGCTCAATCCATGTTAATCAAATTGTTATCAACTTACTGAAATTTCCTTTTAGAAATGCTTGGGTTTGGATTTCTACTTTTTTTTTTTTTTTTTTTTTTTTTTTTTTTTTTTTTTTTAATTGAAAGATGCAGCTTCTGCATACTAAGAAATTTCCAGGTGAAAATGTTAACCTTAGATTTTGTAATAAGGGAAGGGCAACTGCAGCACTTTAATTTGCTGTTTTGAAACCTGGGTGTTTTCAGTTGGCTCAACCTGAGTAATGTCTTTTTAATGTTTTATTTATTACCCTGCTGGATCTGCTTCAACACCAAGCTATCTATCTCCTGTGAGGCTGGCACAGGGAAATTAGGCCTTGGCCATCTCCTTGCCCACAGCTCTGATCCTGCTCCTGGAGCAGCTTTCCCTCTGCAGGGTGCTCTCCCCTGGGAGGGAGGTGGGTGATGCTTTTTGGGTGCCTCCCCTGCTCTTTGCAGCTTCTCAGACATGGGCACATCTCTTGTCCCTGCTCTGCTCAGTGCCACTACCCTCACTGTTGCTTCACTGCAAAGTTCTGCATTTTCTGAAGCTGTAAAAATCCTGCAAAAGCCCCAAAATTGGCTGACAGGTTAAAGTGACGCCAGCAGCCCCAGCTAGGAAACTTTTCCATGTTTTAAACTGTGTCAAACTGAAACACAAACCTGGAGTGTTTTATGGCTTGTGGTGCTTTCAAGTCAGATATTTGACTTTCTCTTTTTAATCAAGAGATGATCTCATGCTTTTACTGGTGGTGGAGAATATTTCAAAGCACAGGACCAGGCCAGACTGACTGAATCCACACTTTTGTTTCCCAGAATTATCCCAAACTACTCTGCTGACACCATAAAAAGGTGTCCTATGGCATTCCCAAAGATGCTGAATGATACAGGTACTGGGACCCCAATGCAAACCTTGGTCCTTTAATGAACTTCAGACAGAAAACTTATGTTCCATAGCTACTAAATTGTCCATGGACAGACATGGCACCTTTTTTTTGGTAAATCTTTATCAAAGATAATGGTAATTACAGGGACCAAAGCCAGCCATGCTGATATCATTTTTTGATGTTTTTGTCACAGCAGGAATGTACCACAAGGACAATGCCCAAACTGTGTCCTCCCTAAGTGTCCTGCTGGATGCTCCATAAGGAATCTGGCCACCAGGAAACTCAAGGAGAGCATGCATGGTTTTGGTGGAAAATGGGCCACCTAAGCAGTCCAATGGTTCCAGGTAGGCTATAAAACAAGTGTGTTATTACTGTGTATAAAGAAGAAGTGAGTGGCTTTGCACAATTTATTTTCAGTGGCTGAAGCCTTCAACCAGCCCATCACTCACTCAGTATCTGGCAGAAGAAGGAAAACGAATCCACTTTTTTATGATAGATTGAAGACTTCACGTCGAAACAGAGGCCAAAGTGTGCTCTGGGCTATGCAGAGACAAACAGAGCTCAAATACCCCTCGTATTGGTTTGGCCACCCAGATCCCATCCCACGTAAATGGAATAAAAATGCTGAACTCCCTGTTTACTGTCTCTGCTAACTTTATATCACCATCCAGATCTCCCTGCTTTGCCATTCCATCCCTATTCCTTTTCCCATCAGAATGGCTGCTGCCTCTCCAACTAATTCACTTTATTTGCTTCAGTGATTGTACCTGGCATCCTCTCCCATATCTTCGCTTGGGCTTTTCTTTAATTCTCCCTTCTCTCTGACTTTCTCAGAATATGTTCTCCATGGTATTAAGGATGGATTTACTTCTGAACAGGGAAAACGAAAAAGTCATGAAAATCCTTTACAGTTCTAATTAGAGCTGAGTAATGTGTGTAGACAGCCAGCCTTACCTGTACCAGTAAATGGAGGATTTGGGAATCCGAGTGCCTTTTGCTTTATTACTCAGTGGAGAACTATGAAACTTTCTATTTAATTATTACCAGGAACAACGTAAGCAAGGAACAACTGCCATGGCCCAGTGCAGTGGGCTTGGGGAGCTTAAACAGAGGATTTGGGGATCAGCCAGTCCTGCCTGATTTGGCCTCATTTTTCTCTGGCTTCAGACAAGCCACTTATATTTTTCTGCCCTTGACTCTTTGCATGTGACAGGCAGTTAAAGGCACTTGTGTCTTTGTGGCATTCACATTCTCTGGAAAAATCCCTTCACCCAGGGTTTTTCTCCTGGGAAGCTGGGAAGCCTCAGAGAAAAGGAAAACAATTCTTATCTCATTTGCTTCTCCTGTGTTGTGCTCATGTGGAATGTGTTTGGAGATTGTTCACCCACAGGTGATTGTTCCATTGCATTCTGCTGGGAGTTGTTTTCACTCTTTGGCCAATCAGGGCCAAGCTGTGTCAGGACTCTGGAAAGAGTCATGAGTTTTCATTATCTTTTTAGCCCTAAGTATCCTTTCTGCATTCTTTAGTATAGTATTGTTTAGTATTCTTTAATATAATATAGTATAATAAAGTAATAAATTAGCCTTCTGAGAACATGGAGTCAGATTCATCACCTTCCTTTATCTGAGGGCACCTCAAATACAATATGCCAAATACAAAATGTGTGGTAAATGTGGGGAGTGTTTTAGCTGGTGGCAAGTTTGTCAGGAATCCTGGCAGTGGTATTTAGGTACAAAGATAAAGGATGAGAAATAGAAGGCAGTAGAGACCCCACAGAGTCTACTGTCCCACTCTACTAGAGTGGGAAGGATTTTTTCCTTCCCAGAGAATTCCCACAAGACCTCATGCAAGGCAGTTTATTCTGTGCCTCAATTTTCCATCTCTCAAGCAGGCACTATGGGCAATACTTTCATTTCTTTGGTGTGTGTAACCAAGACTGAAACCTTGATGGAACCCTGAAGCTTTGAAAATTAAATGCTCTGTCACCCAGTAAGTTGTTTTCTTCATCAATAAACAACTTTTTCTGGCAAAGGAAAAAAGTAGACAAGAATGAATCTGAAGGGAAGGGTGTTAATAGGTTAAAAGGAATCCTCCCACCTTTCCAGAAGGCAATGCACATTTTTCTGAATTGGCTGATTGGAGTTGGTTATGGAAATTAATTGTTAATATCTACACATGCTTTATTCTGTTACAAAGAAATCACAAATCAAATTAGGACAAAGATTTCTCTTTAATTTCAGTGCTATTCTACTCCTTTTTTAATTACTGTATTTTATACAGTTTTTCATCTAAATCTGACAGCTTATTAAGTGGCTTGAAACCCACAAATTTGCTTTTGTTTTAAAGCCCACAATGAGGAGAATTGCAAACAATCCATCAATATATATATTCCTTTTATATTTCTAGTGACAGATATTTAAACCTTAGCTTCAGTCTCTCCACAGTCAACATTTGGGCAAATCCAACTCGATTCTTTACATGGTTGAGCACTTACAGAGTCACATGTGGGGGGCAAACACATCACCACAGCTGGGTTTTGTTGGCTTAAATCAAATGCAGACATTTAAATAGATGGTGGAGGGGAGCAGAGCCCCTGCAGCAGCAGGGGAGGTGAAGATTCTGCTCTCCTGACCTGCCTGTACACAGAAATTTAAGGAAAGTGGTAAGAAAACCAGGCCTGTGTTTGCAGCAGATATCACCCACGTCTTCCAAAGACCAAAGGATCCCTGGAGAGCTCAAACAGGGAGGTGTTGTGTGAGTGCAGCCCATGGAATGATAAACACTCCTGGGATAATTTAGCTGTAGAAGGCACACTGAGAAATACAATTTCCACTGCAGCACGGCTGGGGGGACAGAAGCCTTGTGGTGCTGTTTGTTCCCTGAGTGCAGCAAGGCTCTCACAGACAGCATCCATACCCTGTGCCAGGATTTTGTGTGTTTTTGAAGTAAGAACCTGTTCCCTTCATGGAAGAGGATGTCACAGCTGGACAAAAGACCTCAGCAGATTAGATTCTGCTTCTTCTCCACTCCAAGTCTCTTTATTTCCTTACTGATAAATTCTTCTTCCAGCACAGCAGCCCTCACTTTTTTCCCTATTTCCTTGCTATCCCCGTGGGCACTTTCATTTGAATTTCTGATTTTTTGGGAATCCAGCTGATTCTTTGGGCAGGTGAAATCTCTTATGCAAGAGAACTTGGCAAATAACTGGAAATAAGAAAACTCAAAGTCAATTATTTGTGAGCATGTCATAAAGCTTGTTTGTTTTCCTAACTCCCTCAAAATCTCTAGAAAGCAAAGTGCTCTCCCCTTTCAAATCATGCTTTGTAACCACTTCTCTGTTATAATCAGATTTTTGTTTGCTAAGGTGAGAAACGCTGTGAAGGAGAGGCAAATGTGTGGTTTCATCTGACTTCTAGGCCCAAAATAAGCAACCAAGGCAAACACCCAGTGTCCTCTGCCTGCAGCCAGGGACCTGCCCAGGGCAAGGACAGGAACTGAATAACAACAAGATTATTCCAACAGAACAGGAAATACAGAATTTCTGAAGGGACAAGAGTTCTTGTGTTTCCTTGTTTAAGCTCCTTGAGAATTGAGAAAAGTCTCCTGGAATGTAAGTCATTCCTCGTGTATCTAACTACTCTCATTTTTTTTTTCTTGGAAGCACAGGATGGCAGTTTCTGAGAGGCAAAACTTGGATAAAATAGATGAGAATCCAGCTGTTATTGTGCACCAGTCTTTATCCAGTAATGAAGGAACTTGGGCTGCCCTTGCTGGCCCTCACTAAACTTACGTGTTTTTCTTGAAGAAGCTGAAACAATGCTTGCACCTTTCCATGGTAAATCAGTATTTTTGGTGAAAAAGCTTTTGTACTTGCAATGCTTGCCCAGAACAGCTGTGGCTGCTCCATCCCAGGCCAGGTTGGGCTTGGGGAAGCCTGGGACAGTGGAAGCTCTCCCTGCCCATGACAGGGGGTGGATAAATGAGCGTTAAGGGCCATTCCAGCCCAAAGCATTCTGTGATTCTATTTGTAGTTCTCTCCCAAGGGTCACTCCAAGGGACCTGCCCAGCTGTGTCCCTGATATCACTCTTACACATTTCTCTGCATGGCATAAAGGATGTAGATCTTGTGTCTTCCAGGAAGAACAGATTCCTGCCACCAATGCAAAGTCAAGAACAGAATAATAGATGGTGGTACCTGCAGTGAAGGACTCCCAGCTCTGACAAGTGTGAGCATGGCCAGGAGGCCCCTGGCCATGCCTGAGCAGCTGAGCTCACATCTCCTCGTGTTTCTTTGCTGATTCTGCTTCAGCCAGACCTTTGGGGTGTGTTTAATGATTGGTTCCTCTGTGAAATAACGCAGGAGGAAAAGGACAGCTTGCTCTTCCAGCAGTGATATTTTTTACTTCTTTACTTGTCGCCGACATCTTTTGTGGAAAATCCTTTCCTTAGGATTTTTCCTCCTGAGAAGCTGGGAGGCCTCAGGAACAAAATGTAAACATTGATTATCTGCTGCTGTGGAATGCAACAGGTGGATCTTTGATTGGCCCACGTTGGATGTTTGTAATTAATGGCCAATCACAGTCAGCTGGCTTGGACAGAGATTCCGAGCCACAAACCTTTGTGATCATTCTTTCCTATTCTATTCTTAGCTGGCCTTCTGATGAAATCCTTTCTTCTATTATTTTAGTACAGTTTTAATGCAATATATATAATAAAATAATAAATCAGCCTTCTGAAACATGGAGTCAGATCCTTGTCTCTTCCCTCAACCTGAGACCCCTGTGAACACTGTCACATTTATTAATTTGCTCCCTAGAAATTTGCACTCATTTCTACTTTGTGGTGAAAGAAAGCAAGCCTGTGCTCACAACCACCTGTGCATGGCATTTGCTTTGCATGCTTGGACTGGGTTTTTCAGGACTGCACATCAGATTGGTTACCTCTGTCTGGTTTAGAGGCACAACAGAGAATCCTGGCTGAATGGAGAGAAATCTTTGGAGAGCAGTCTGATGCTGGGCTCACCTGGTTGTTTTGTACTGCTGGAAGATCCTGGAACAACTGGCACAATTAGACATGCAGAAGTATTTGAGCAGAAATACCTACTCACAATGAAGCAATTAAGACAATTACTGTGTGTTTTATGTAACAGGACAAATGGATCTCGCTCTTAAAGTCTTTGAAAATCTCCTGTAAAAGCTCTAATAATGCATTAATACATTAATCCTTCTAATCCTGTCAAACTACACAAGTGTTTTTGAGGAGGGGCTGATAGGAGATCTCAGAACTGAGAGGAGGAGCAGCAGCCACTTGCTAGAGCTGCTCTTTCAACCATTTACCCGTGTCAGGGGCTGCAAATCAGTGACTCAGTGGCTGAAGGATGGGATCAGGAGCGGCTGGGGTTGTTGGAAGGGATCTCTGAAGTTCATTAACCCAGCCCCTGCCACAGCAGGCTCTCCTAGAGCAGGATCACATCCAGGCAGGCTTTGAATAGCTCAGAGAAGGGATACCGAAAATTTTGGAAAGCCTCTCTTGACCTTGGCGCTGGAAAAGGTTCCCTGACCTGTGCATGCTGCCACGCCTATGGAATCCAGTAAAATGCAACAATTTCCCTCTGAGTCACTAATCCAGAGGGGATCTTGAGGTGTTCCTGAAACCTCTCAGGCAAGGAGCAGTCCCAGCCAGTGCCTCTCTCTCTCAGCACAGGCACAACCTGCCACCTCTGCAGTGCAGATGTTCCAGAGAACTGAGGCTGAACTCTGGCAGAGGGGCCAAATAGCCAATCAAGAAGTGAAAATGGAAAGATACTTTGTGAAATCAAAGGTAGAGGTAGCACAGTATCATGGAGAAAGGAGAGGAGTAAAAGAAAACTGTGTTTCTATTTATCTATGCTTAGGTCAGATCCAAGAGGCTTCCCTGATTCTCCATTATCTGCCTGGCAAGCCATTTGCAATACCTGCTTGATCATGTGCCTGTGCCTCCTGCTCTCAGGCAAAGCTCATGTTCTTTGAAATCTGTCAGGGGAGAAGAAGATGCTGATTTGGGTATACAAGTTATTAGGATTTTTTATCTTTTTTTTTTTTTTTTTTTTTTTTTTTTTAATCTTACCTGGTACTCTGTGCCAGCTGCAGCATCTCCCTGCATGGATATCTTTGATACCCAACATAAATTCAAATTAGTTTTAACCCTCCAGCCACCAGGCTCCTGCTGCCTCAAAGCTTTGGTAACTCCTGAGCGTGTTAACCTGTTGTAGGACAACAAACTCTTTTCTGCCTGGCATGGCAGTGCTGAAATCTCAGTGTGAAGCCTTCCTCACAGAGCCAGCCTTGCATTTCACAGCATCCCAAAATTGCCAATCACATTTATACAATAACATACATCTCACTGCTACAAGTAGCTCATTAATAGCTCTTAATTGAGACTAGGCTCAATGGCTAAGCAGCCACTTGGAGAAGATAATGGGTGTGAGGTGAGTGACCCCTGCACAGTCTTTGAGAGATTTCAGAGTGCCTGGGTTTTCAGAAGAGTCTGGGGAAATTATACATAAAATGCCTGTCATATCTCACTGAGAATGGGATATCTGGGCTAACTCAGGGAAAAAAAAAAATCTCGATTTTGATTTTTCTGCATTTTAGGTCTTGATCTGAAAGCCAAAGCTAATGTTTCTTTTCCTAATTTAGAGGGACATGGATCCCTTGAGGTTTGTGAATTAGGTAGATGTGAGTCTACTTGGGGCTAGTTGAGCAGAAAAATCCAGGATACCCATAAGCAAAGACTGTGACTTCTGTGTTTTCCCAAAAGCACAAGGCAAAAGAAAAGCTTTGGAATCCAATCCTTCTGTATAGCAGAGGCCAGGGGATAAGAGGATCTCTCTATTTCAGGAGGCACTTTAGTGGAAAATGCTGCCCTGACCCTCACCTGGACTATTTATGCTGATTTTCAGCAGATGAGGATCTGCCTCTCTATGCCTAAATATTGTGAAGACTCACATCTAGCAGACAGAGAATGAGGTGGAGGGGAGAGGTTGTGCCCTTTATCCTGTGAAAATTTTTGAAGGGGAAGTTTCTCAACAAAACACTGAAGATTTTGCTGAGGGATGGTGTGAAACTGTTCCAAGAGAAATGCAAAGGAGGGTGAGAATGTCATGCTGGTGGAGCAGACCCTGTCCCTGTGAGATCAACAAGGAAAAGTGCTGCTCATGATGCTGAAATAAAGGCTGAAATAAATGAGGGATTGAGTGGCTGGAGGATGGAGGTGTTGGGGTCAGGGATCAGGGTCAGCCCAGCCAGTGCCATATTGATATCGCTGTTTATCTTCCATTATTTGTCACAGCAGGAATGTACCACAAGGACAATGCCCAAACTGTGTCCTCTCCAAGTGTCCTGCTGGATGCTCCATGAGGGATCTGGCCACTAGGAAACTCAAGGAGGGCATGGTTTTGGTGGAAAATGGGCCACCTAAGCAAGCCAATGGTTCCAGGTGGGCTCTAAAACAAGGTGTGTTATTACTGTGTATAAAGAAGAAGTGAGTGGCTTTGGGAAATTTGATTTCATGATGCCCCAACACAGAGATCACCTCCAGCAGGAGAGCAGCAGCACCCCAGCAAGGGACAGCCACACACCTTTTAATTAAGATTAAAACCCCCTTCTCTAAGGGGAGCCATTTGGCAATCCCGTGGCAGGATGGGCTCTGAGTTTGCAATCCTTGCAATGACTCAGCCAGGGCTCCACAGGGACTGGGAAACTCCATAATTCAGTGTTAACAAATCTCTCTCTGCCAGGAGCAGGTTGTACCACCCAGGCCAACCTTTGGCATGCACCAGAAATATGTTCATGCAGCTCCATGCAAGTGCATGCTGTGGGAGGGCTGGTGACCTCAGCTCCTGCTCCTGATGGCAGAAGATGTTTACCAAAATTAAGGTTATTGATTGCAGTGATTCTCCTCAATCAGCCTATTAATGCTTGTTCTATGTAACAGGACAAATAGATCACTGTGTAAAGTCTTTGAAAATCCCCTGTGAAAGCTGTAATAATGCTTTAATGTATTAATCCTCTTAATCCTGTCAGACTCCCAAAGAATTTCTGTAAAGGCTGACAGGAAATCTCAATACTAACAGCAGAACCAGCAGCAGCTACTTTTCTATAGGTGTTTATTTAACTATTTGTTGGTCTCCTCACTTTAAAATACTCCAGAGCTGATGGTGAGAACTGCAGTTTGTGGAAGCCAGGGAAAGATTTTCAGCTGCTTTGCAGGTTGGGTTGTTCTTTAAGTTATATCATGCTAAATCAAAGCTGCTGCTGGCTGTCAGCCTTTAACAAACAATGTCTTCTCCTGCATCTCCCTCCTTTCTGCTGTGCTTTGTGTGCCTGCACTCTGCCTTGGTCCCTTTCCAAGGCACTCGAGCTCCCCATGGATGGTGATGCTCTCCCCTGCGTCCCAGGCTCTGATTCCACCCTCCTGTGGGCTCCCCACGCTCTGCAGGCTGGCTCTGGGATCTACAGGGCATAAATGCTCTGTCACAATGCCCAGGCATGTCTGTGCCCAAGTGCTCCAAGGCAGAGAATAACTCTGAAAAGGGAAAACAATCAGATAACGAAATGTTAGCAACATAATGGCAGTGCTCCTTTGAAAGGTGGCACCTCCACTCTCAGGCATGTCCTCAACAGTCTGTAATTTAGATGGAGCTGGAGCATTTAGTCAGTAGGATGTTGTTTTTCTCCCTTCACCTTTTCTTTAACTCGTAAAGAAAATGACATTCTATGTAAAATGTAATAACCAATAATGAATCCTTTAAAGTGCAACATTATCTTTTCAGCACACATTTCCCCTGCACCTTTCCTAATTATTTGATTAAATATGTGCCTTAGTAGGTGTAGTGTTTGCTGGAGTGATCAGGGTGAATTCATTTTCCTTGTACTGAACAGAAGACAGGGTATTTGGGGATCCTGTGCAGGTACGTGCCTTTGTGATAGAGGAGGTAAAACAATGACAGCTTTGCAGTATCAGAACAGCCCATGTATTAACTCCAGTTCTGCTTTGGATTTCATTTACGGCAGTGCAAATGGATGGTAATTTCAGGAAATCAGCAGGCTTGGTTTGAACATAAAATCAGAAGCTACATGTTCCTCCCTGCCATCTCTGGCATGGCTGGTGTCCCCACACCTTCCTGGCCAGCTGCTTTAAAATCAGATTTTTCCATTCAAGGTAAAAACAGTGGACATTTAAGTCCTCTCTCAGAATTCATAGAATCATAAAATCAGAAAGGGGTTTGGGTTGGAAGGGATCTTAAAATTCATCCCATTCCAGCCCAGGCACCTTTCACTGTCCCAGGGTGCTCCAAGCCCCATCCAGCCTGGCCTTGGGCACTGCCAGGGATCCAGGGGCAGCCACAGCTGCTCTGGGCACCCTGTGCCTCCCCACCCTCAGGGGAAGAATTTCTTCCTTATGTCTAATCTAAATAGACTCTCTTTTAGTTTTAAATCATCGGACTATCTCAACAGGCTCTGCTAAAATGTGGGTTCCCATCTCTTACAGCCACCTGCAGGCTCTGGAAGGTGCTGGAAGGTCTCCCTTTCTCTTTCCCAGGCTGAGTAGCCTCAACTTTCACACACTGAGGAAAAATCCCTTTTCCCTGACTGCACCTTGCCCTAGTGGGGCAATGATGAAAGAGGAGAAGAGAACTTCCCAGTCTGGAGCTGCAGAGATGCAAAAATGGACAAACTTTGTGTTCACAAATGGAAATGCACTGCTGGATGAGCCTGGGTCCACGTGCTGTTGTTCTCCTCTTTCCTGTTGCTGTGTCTGCTTTGGTTTGGGCTCCTCACATGCACACAGAGCTCCCTTTAGGCTTTGACTGGGAACTTCTGTGATGAGCAATGGAAAACACCAACAAATGAAATCCCAGTGCACTGGGGATGTGCTAGGATCCACCCCCCACACAGGAGAATGGAAACATGATGAATGCAGACAGAGATGCCTGGGAAGTTCTGTAGCATCATTTATTATTTTCTGCTTTGGTGTACATGATGTGCAAGGTGTACAGTTTAGAGGTATTCATGTAAAGATCAAAGTTTTCCCTAGGTGGGCAGAATAATTATTGTTCTGACAAAGCTGAAACTCTGAGTCACCACCAGAAGACAAAGCTGCCACTGTGGGAGCAGCTCCCAGGACGGCATCTCCATCCCTGCTCTGTGCTGCCCCAGGCAGAGCCTTGCTGGGTCTGCCTCTCCCCTGTCTCCCCAGCATATACAGAGTGCTCAGCCTGACTCACGCATTTTCCACTTTACCCTGTGCATTGATAGTTTATTCAAGCTCCTTTTGCAAGAATAGCATTCAACATTTTCTTGCTTAATGCCTTGGCAACAGCATTTTTTCCCTTTTTTTTTCATATTTTTTTTTAGAGTAGTACAAGATGCTGTGCCAAGAAAAATCTAATGCTCATCCAAAAGGATTAACTGGGTATCATAGCAATATCCTGCCGTTTACCCACAGAAGAATGGAAATAGTTTCCTTTTGTGTAATACATTGGAGAGAGTATTTCACCTTAACTTTTATGTTGAGACTGTTTGTAGTCCAGAGATAAGTCTTTGCAAGGAAATCGATAATAATTCATGCATGCACAACTCACATCAGCTTCCACAGGACATTAGGTTTTGTATTAACATAAGTGAAAATTGGAAAGTTCCTTTTTCAATAGAGTAGAGATAACTACTGTTAAATGCTGCTCCACGTGTGTGTGAGTCCTGCACGAGGAGGCAGAGTATAAAATATTTCTTTTTAGTGCATTGTTTCCTGCAAGCTTTGCTCTGCAAGTGCTCTCAAAAGATGGCATCAGGAATTCCTGACACAGACTGGCTTAGTTAGAGACACCCAGGGATGGAGGATTCACCTGGAGAATTGTAAATGACCAATTTGTCATTACTTTCCCTGTTGATCAAATAAGGATGAGAAATCAGGGAGTTGGCAGGTCTGGGACTGAAAGGGAAAAAATGTCTCTTTGGTACCATAAAATGTCTCTCTAATTAGTTGGGGAAAATCAACAGAACATAGAATTTAAGGCAGAGAAAATATCAAATAAACGCAGGCAGTGCTGGCCTAGGGAGGACAGACCCCCAATTGTTTTACACGGAACCTCTGCTGCTCCTGATGCTTCACTGGGCTACCAAAGAATGCCATAAATTATATTTGTGCTTAAAAGAATAAAAGATAAAATATGGAGTCTTTCACTGTTTTGTGATGGGTTTAAAATCTGGGCCAGGCTTGCAATGATCTGTGACAGGTCAGTTCTGGAGCTCGGGTTTATTATGCTGAAAATCTACACTGCCAGGCATATTCCAACATGAGAGCAAAGCTCTGCTACAGCCAGGATGGAAACCAAAGGGAAAAAAGCTTCCTATCAGTAAATATAGACTTATATTGACTACATTTATATAGTAAAAATGTATATATACTACATTTATATAGTAAATGTGTGGCTTTCCCACCCTAAGATATAGGAATAAATATAGAAATAAATAAATAATAATTAAAAAAAAGAATAAATCCATCAAGATTCCCTACAAGTGTAGCTCCTGGTCCCAGTTTTGTGCTCCTTGCTCTGAGGAGTGACAATGACAGCCCCCTGTCCTACCTGTGTCTCCCCTCACAGATGTCAGAGCATGAGTGTTTAATTTCCTTGGAGAGGCTTTTATCCCTCTGCTGGGTAGGTATTGGATGAGATTTATCTCTTTTATCAAATAATGAAAAGCCAGAACACTCCAGAATCTGCTGTTGACCCAACTGGCACGAGGTATTGCTCTCTGAGCTCCTATTGATGGAAAACCTAAATCAGAAAAGCTGTTCTCTTGCTTGGTGTGAGCTGACTCATCTGTCACCATTCTCCCCAGGGAAACCAGGAGCAGAACTGGCTGCCAGGGCTGCTCTGCTGGGCAGCCTCTCCAAACTGGGGCTGTGGAAAACGTGGGGCAAACCTCTTGGGAATGTTTCTCTTGGGAATATTTCCTCTGGTGCTCAGCTCATTGCCAGGGTATGGCTGTGCAGAAGTGGCTCCCACCTCACCTTTGTACCTGGGGACATGCTGGAAGTGGTGTTTGAGGTATCTGCAATCTTTAAAATGCAGGTTCTTCATGGGGACACCCCAAATTTTCCATGAAAAAACCCACAATCTGTATCCTTTATTCCTTTTGAAAACCCTGGTTATGGATTTTCACGCTGCTGCAGATTTCCAAGCCCCACAGCCACTCAGCTGGAAAAGGGAAGAAAACTCTACCCATGAAATCTTTCAATGGAAAAGTATTTATGTTATAGAGATGATTGGTTCTGTGGTATATTTACACTATTTTATAGAGACATGCATGTGGGTTATATATTTACTTCAGTAATTATATGCTTCATGGTGCTCTGAGAAGAAAAAAAAGTGTGCCAAGAACAATTCAAATAAATATTAAGGCCTTGACACAACTTGTATTGCAGTGATGTGGTTTTCCAAGAGCAGAAATTTCTCCAGCTCTCTGGTATGTCACGAAGGAATAATGAATGCAAATGCTGTTGATGATGACAGTCATTAAAATTCTGCAAATGAAAAATGACTCACCCCTTCGTTAATTCCAGCCCATTGCAGAGGGAACCTGTGAATGCCTTTGTCAGTGACACTGTTAGCTTTGGAAAAGTGAGAAGGTGCCTGAGCAGCTTTTCTGTTTCTGGCAGACTTTGTCCTTGTATGGCAGCAAGCTTTCCCTCTGCCAGGATGATGATGATGATGATGATGATAAAGGTAAAAACCATTTAACCACCTTTGACGTGAGTGTGTGGAGCGTCTCCAAAAATAAACTCTCTATGTGACAGTGGGATCTGGATGTGGAATGAAAGGGTCATCATGGTGATTAAGAAAGGAATGTCACCTGTGCTCCTGAGGGAATTGGGGCTCCATTGTGCTGCCTTCTAAATAAAGAGACTCTGGAGAGCTTGTAATATAAATAGGAAAGACTGACAAAACATGAGAGCTATTTTAGGGATGGAGGCATGAAGAAGTGAAGGGTTATTATGAACCTTGAAGCAGGCCAGCACCTCGTTGGGGTGGTTGTTCCATCAGCAGTGATCTCAGTGATCCTGGGGTGCCATGGGGGCTCTGAAGGAAAGGGAAATGGGAAAATGGGGAATTTGGGAATTTGGGAAGCTTGCTTTGGCACTGCCCTTGGAGCAAAGTGTCTTCACTGCTGTAGGATTTCTCTCCATAGCTGAGGTGGTATAAATGACCAGAAACTGGAGGCCAAGTTGGCTGGAAGCAGCAGTAGGAATAATTTGTCTTTGACAGAGCTAAAGTCCTTCATTTTCATTTAATTGGATAACGTGAGCTACAACCTTGCGATTTGCTAATTTGTTGCACTGGAATATGATTAGAAGATGTTTTGAGACTCAGTGATGAGGAATTTTAATAAGACATTTCTGAGGTGGGGTTGTTCTGACACCAAGGATTTTGTTACAGTATTTTAAGCTCATTGTGACTCTAATGATGTTACAAATGTGGAAGTGAGATAAATATAAATGAATTGCTATTGAACCAATCCAACGAGAAACTTTTAAAGTGTTGTGGGACATATGTAAATGAATATGTAAATTAAATGGTTTGGGTTATAAAAGGACATATCTGAGGAATGGCTCTTCGGAGGTTCTTTGAATCAGCATCAAGGATGCTGATCATTTGGAGCTTTTACATATGTTAATCATCTTGTTCTTCCAGGCCAAAGAGGCTATGAATATAAAAGTGCTAACAGCCTATTACCAAGTTGTTTGCAAGAGTCCTCATAATAGAAACATTAGCTGTATAGCTTAATTTCTACTTAAATAAACCTGCAGCTTTCTGTAATAACTGACTCTGATTAGCTGGAATTGGATCTATCTAAAATAACCAGTGTGATTAAACCTTGTCTTATCTTATCTCAGTTTAGTCTGACAGTCCACCAAGGGTTTGAGAGGGAAACAAGTTGTTTTAGGGGTGACAGATAGGAAGTAGCTGAGGGAAGGTGACAGAGGAAAGTGTGAAGGGGTCAGGGGGGTGGGTAGAGAAAATGACGTTTGCAGCAGTGCTTGGAATTAACAGGAACAGCCTTGATTACAGCTTTCCAAGCAGAAAGCAAACTGTCAATCAGGATACAAGATGCTGAGTGGGCTTGCTTGGGTTGGCTCTGTGGACTATCTAAGTATAGAACAAAAATCTCTAAGTTTTTTTTTTTTTTTTTTTTTTTTTTTTTTTTTTTTACCAGTAGGCCACAATGTCAAAGCTCTCAGACTTCTCCTTAGGGAAAAGGCTGTTTCCTGTCATTCTTCATGTAAGACACACACAAAAAAGCCCTGTGATGACTGTGCAGCTCAGTCACCCTCTGCAGCAGCTGCTCCACAGGTGATGGGACAGTGCTGGGCTCTCCCTGCACTTGGTTGCTGCGGGTGAGTACCAACCTGTTCCTTTGTGAATCCCAGGTCAGGTTTGTCTTTGGGAATTTCCAGCTGTTGAGGAATCTTTTCAGTGCAGGTGACTGCAGTGCCAGCTCCAGGATGAACTCCAGGGTTGGGAGCCCAAGGCACGAGGCTGGCACCTGGTAAGGACCGAAAGAATGCCGGTGCCTGTCTCAAACCATGTCAAGGCCACAGGAGGATCTGTGAGAGGAGCCACCACAGCAGGAACGTGAGATAGGAGAGCAGTTTGAAACAGGAAGGTGCTAATTCCAGGCCTAAAGGAGGTGAAGGTTTGCTTAGCATGCCAAGAAAGAATTCCTGCTGTGCACAGTGTGGGGAAGGAAAGGCAACCACTGCTGGATCCATGGCAGGCCAAGCTGTGGGAACACCTGCAGCCACCCAGAACATGGACTGTATGAAGGTGGCACCTCCAGAAGGACAATTCTGGGCTCCCATCACCAAGAAGACTGGGGTGAAGAAGGACTAATGGGATGCTGTGAGACGTCCATGACTTGGGCAAGCCTGGTGTGTTTTACCTGGCACCTGTGTGCTGCTGCTGCCTGGCCATTGCCACCACCACGGCCAGTGCTGCTGGTGGCCCAGAGTGTGAGGGTTTTGTGGCCCTGGTGCACATTTATCATATGGTCCCACATGCCTGTGGCTGCAGGAGAAGTTATTCAGCAAAGCCTGGCTGATGCCTGATGTTTCCCTGCACACCAGCTCCTGTGGGTTCTGATGGAAAAACATCTCTCCCTGGGTATCTTTAGCTCTTGAACTTCCTGCTTGCTACAAGCAAAGACCAGCAGGAATGAAGCTCCAGGGCTGCTGGGAATGCAGATTTGCTTTTTGCAGCTCTCGTCCCTAAGGGTGAGTGAGTTTTTATTGTTATCACTGTTTAGTTTTGCACTCTGCTGAGGAGGATTGCTCTTAGATCTCTTGGTCATGAGTGGTGGGAAGGGAAACTCAAGTTTTCCCCACTTGGAAATCACTGAAAGAAAGAGTGATGCCACCAGTATTTCCATAAAACACCTTTTTTTTTTTTCAGTCCTTTCAGGAACACTCTTTCCCCAAGCTTGACATTTTCAAATAATAACATCTAATCTAATTCCTGATGTATTTAACTGAAATCTAATTTCCATTTTTTGGTCCTGTAAAGAACAGCTGGCTCTGGGGATCCCTGATAAAGTGGGAGGGACCCCCTGCTTCCATATGCAAGGAACTAATCAATCTGCCACCACCAGCTTACACTAATATCTGTGGTGATTGCAGCTCACGTATAATGAAGACAAATCCTGTTCTGCTGAAAGATCAATAATTCAAGAGGGAAAAGGGGGAGCCAGGAATGGGGGACAGAGACTGCATCAGCCCCTGCCAATGAAATGCTTTTTGAAAACAATGAGCTTTAAGTATAAAGCGTAGGACAATTACTGAGAATTACTGAATGCCCAATGGGTGTGAAGAAGACCCTGTGAATACAAAATATCCCCTCCCACCCCTTCCAAAATCCAATTCCTGCTAGGAGCTCCTAGGAGAGGTATTTAGAGCCTATTAGAATGGCAAGGAACCAGCTGTTAATCAGCATGCTAATCCTGGGGTGACATCACAGGGACCAGAGCTGCTACCTGCATCTGTCAGAGGCTGAGGGAGCTGAGCTGGCAGCCTGGCTCTGATTTCCTCAGCCTGCTGCACCACAAAGCTCTGGCCTTTTCTGGGGACCAGGAGAAATCCAAGGAGAATGGAACAAGCCTGGGATGTGGATGTAGAGGTTTTGTGGTTCATTTGTAGCAGGCTGCCCAGGGAAGTGGTGCAATCACCATCCCTGAAGGGTTCACAAAACATGGGCATGTGCTGCTTGGATGGTGCCTCAGGTTTGAGCTTTTCTATTTTTCACATTCTGTGCTGCTTCAGTGTGTGGGTCTGAGCTTTATATCAGGGGATGGTGAGCTCTGAACAGAGACAAAACAATTCCTGCTCCAGCTGGGCACCAAGGACAAATGATCCAAATCTCAGCCCAAGGGCACAAACACCGTGGGCTGGAGAGAGAAAAACAAGCAGGGTGGGACTGCCTGGGCTAAAGCTGGAATGGGACAATGAACTGCAAGGTGCAAATGGAGCAGAGCTGATCCCAGGGACAGAGCCCGTGCCCGGCCGTGCATTTTGGGGCCATTTTGGTTCATCTTGGGTGCAGCCCTGGCTGGGCTCTGGTGCTGCCCAAAGTGGATCTATTGAGGCCTTTAATAAATCCCTGCTTTATTCCTTATCTCTGTCCAGCCTCTGTTCTGGGTCAGCCCTCACAAGGCATTGTGGGGACGTGGGTTTGTGTTGGACCTGGCAGTGCTGCGGAACAGCTGCACTCAAGGATCTTGGAGGTGTTTTCCAACCCAAACCATCCTCTGGCTTATGCTGAGGGGGAAAAGTGCTGTGTTTGCTCACTCTCAATGCAATAGTTTGAGGACAGGGAGGTGAGCAGGGCTGTGAGACAGCTCAGCTGCTCCTCTGGAGATGCTGGGGGATGTCCTGTGCCCATCAAGTGATGGATCACACAAGACATGAGCCCCTGGGTGCAGGGCCACGTCCCTGCCAGGCAGGGATCCTGCTCCTCTCTAGCCAGGCACTGCGCTTGCCATCAGTCTTAATATTTTACCATGCACATCTTGTATTTTTAAATCTTTATTGGACGTGGGCCTGGGCTGTTGTCACAACATCTTGAGTCAGATCAGAGATTTAATGTGAGCAGGCATGACAAGACACAGATCAGTTTGGAGTTGTTTCTCGTCTTCTTTAGAGTGGGAAAGGGTTAAAAAGCTGCCTCAGACTCTTCTTTTGCTGAGACAAGAAAACTAAAGGTGTATTGATTTCAGCTTGCCCCCCCCCACACTTTTTCTTTTTTTTGAGCACCATGATCTTTCTTTTTTGCTTGCCCTGCAAAAGTGATTATTCGACATAAATACAGACAGTTTTCAGTGTTTACAAGTTAGCTGATATAGCAAGTCTCCTTGTCATATGCTCCTGGAATATAGGGGAGGGCTGAAGTTGCCAACCTTGAGCATTCATGACTGAATTGCTCCTGGAAATCAAAAGCTTTGTTCCAAAATGGCCATGTTTTTCTTAATGAAGAAAGGAAGGATCCAGACATTTGTTGCTGTATTTTTTCAGAGCCTGGAATGGGTCACAGGGATTCAATTTTAAATTTTTTTTCTCTCCAGTGAAAAGGTAAAGACACTTGCATTATCTTCCTGTATTTTCTGAGCCTTATCACATGGCTCTGAAAGCTGAAGTTTTGAGATTAAAAACTGCCAAACAGCATGAGACAACAGCAATATGAGCTGATGTCATTGCATCAACTCAGCGTTATCTTGATTTTCTTTGGGCATCAGAAGTAAAGGGATAGGCAAGTTCTGCTGCCTCCTCAGGAATATTTTAGTACGAACTAAATTTTGAGCAGTCAGCTGAAAATACAAAGAAATACAGAGTGTTTGCATGGTTTATGCACCCTTATAACTGCAGGTAGAGTGAGATGCTGTGTCTGTGTAAGGGGAAGGTGACAAGGCTGTAGGACAGGCCCAGGAACAGCCAGGTCTGTGCAGGGGAGAGGTTTGAAAGCTGGACACAGCAAACCCTGCTCTGCCTCTCTCCCTGCCTGGACAGGAGCCCAGAGGTGCCTCATCCCTGGGGACTGCACAGAAACAAAGGCTGGCAAGGCTGGCACAGCTTTGCTGGGTGTGTTTAGACTGGATTCACAGGGACTCTGCTGGAGGCACCAGGAGCCTGAGCTGGGCTCTGTGGGCACCCTGATCCCAGGGCTGGGACTGCTCCAGGAGGGAGCTCTCGCTTTGCTCTCTCTCAAGGATGAAATGTCATTTCTTTGGGTGGAAGAAATGGAAAAGAGAGTGTGGAATGTGCTCACATCTCCCCAAACTCCCTTCAGACCATTCCTGGTGTGTTTTCCAGCTGTGAGTAGGCTGAGATCAATTTTATTAAAGGTTAAGCCAGGCTAACAAGTTTCATATCTTGATCTCAATCCCATCTGTTATTCGGCAGTGGCTGTCCTGGGGGGAACATCCTCTGATGGTGCCTCTTGGATCAGCATTCAGGGTCTGACAGGGTCACTGCTCTCCTGCCCAGCTCTGGCCCTCAGCCAGGGCAGCACCTTCCTGGGGAAGCTGCAGCACGAGGAATTTAAACCAGATTTGTCAGAGCACATCCCACAGCAGAGGGGTTTGGTGGAGGAGGCACTGTCCAAGTGGGAATTGCCCTCCTGCCCCTCCTCCTGGCTGAGGGCAGCCTGAGCACACTGGGGAGCATCTCTGGGAAATCCTCCTCCCCAGTCCCTGCTGGAATGGTCTGTGGCTGAAAAGAGCATCACATTCCCAGGGTGGACAGCCCAGGAGCTCCAGGCAGTGCTGAATTTCCCTCTGAAATAACCCTCAATTATGACAGTGTTCACAGGGCTCTTATGTTGAGGGAAGAGATGAGGATCTGACTCCATGTTCCAGAAGGCTTGATTTGTGATTTTATTACATATATTACATTAAAACTATACTAAAAGAATAGAAGAAAAGATTTCATCTCATAAGGCTAGCTAAGCTAAGAATAGAAAGCAAAAGAATCCTAACAAAGGCTCTATCTCAGACTCTCTGTCCGAGACAACTGGGCTACTGTAATTAATGATTGGCCATTGATTACAAACATCCAACATGGGCCAATCACAGATGCACCTGTTGCATTCCACAGCAGCAGATAACCATTGTTTACATTTTGTCCCTGAGGCCTCTCAGCTTCTCAGGAGGAAAAATCCTAAGGAAAGGATTTTCATGAAGAGATGTGTGCGACACTCAATGAATCAGGTGGGAAATACTCCACAAGCTTAAAACACCAAACAACCTGCAGGATTCTCTTAAATGGAAACCCATGAAAGTGCTTGCCACCAATTTATTTTGAGGGACCCTGGGAAAGAGAGAACAGCAATTTCATAACTTTGCAAAGCCACGGCTTTGTAGTGGAGGGAAACATTATAACATTCATGAGCAAGGTCTTTCTCATTTTCTTTTTCTCCACTCTACAACTGCAATCCTTTCCATCAGCTGGAGGAAGAACAAGAGGCCAGCATCCCATCTGTTAAGCTGAGCTTTGCAAAATGGGAGCGAGCTGGAAACCCAGTGGACTTGCTGGGATGCAGAGGCACAGCAAAGGCACATATGCTGCAGTTCCAACTATGTCATTTTACTGCTATATGTAAAACACCATCTGTGGTGCAGAGACCTCTGACAGGAGGGAGGTGCACAATCAACCCAGAAAATTGTCAACTGAAGTGCTGTAAAGTTCCCTCTAAGTGCCTTCATCACTCATTTCTCAAGGAAAGCACCTAATATTGTTGAATGATGCACTGGAGAATTAATGTGGATGTAGGAAGCCAAAACCAGCCCTGGGGTGAATGGCTGCAGCTTTCCTGCCTTTAGGAGTCAGGGTCAGTCCAAAATCCGAGGATTTTATTGAGGAAAAGGGATGAAATGCCACTGAATTTAGAGGTGCCTCAGTGTGGCACCGCCCAAAGATGCAGTGAGGGGGCTGCTGTGTGTTTTCCATATGATTAAATTTGGGCTGCAATATTTTGCTTAAAGACAAATTTTATGGAAAACAGGAGGCCAGGGGTGATGGAATTGTGTCCTGCCCTAGCAAGGCAGTAATTCACAATGTTATTTGGAGTTAGTCCCTTCGGCTTCACCTTCACATCTCCTCCAGGCAGCGGCAGCTCCAAGGCAGGAGCTGTCTCCCCCACACACAGGGACCAGCAGTGACATTCACATCCTATTGCTGTGAAAATTTGCCTTGCAAGGAGAGGGAAAGAGTGTGCTGTGCTTTACTGAGGAGTGTGATGCCACTCATTGCCACCAATGGCCTGGTGCAGTGTCAGTGAGGCAGGAAGTGCTGAGGTACAAAATGGGTGCCCAGGCTCACTGCAGCTCAGCCCTACAGGGGCTACAAAGGTGAAACCAGTGCTGCTTTTTGCTTCAAAAGAGGGGAACAAACTGCCCTCAGCCCTCCCTCTGTCCCTCCATCCAGCCCTGCCCTCTGGTCCTTTGGATCCAGATTAACTCAGTGAGCCGCCAGTGCTCCTCAAGCTTGGAAAGCCAGGGGACATCCTAAAAGGGAAGGAATTCTCAGGAGATGTGTGGACCAGACTTTGCTGTGCTCCTGGAGCAGCTGAAGCAGCAGACATGCCTAAAAATGTACTAAACTCCAATAAACCATTTAAAAGAATAATTTCTCCCTGTGTCATTTTTACAAGAGGATCTCAAGCACAGCCACTCCTTCAAGAGCCCTGAAGTCTTTAATGATTAGAGGCTGAGTCCAAGCCCAAGTTACACTGTTTGTTTTTTTTTTTTTAATCCTTCCAGCAGTAAATCATGCACCACAGCACACATTCCAACACCTCTGGGCTGGGGTAAGGGGTGAAACCCTCCAGGATTTGTTAGAGCAGTGCTGGATGCCCTGTCCCTCTGCTCTCCCTTTTCCCAAGGCTGGCAGGCAGGAGCTGTGCCAGGGCCAGCAGGGAGGCTGATGCCAAGGAAGGGGCTCAGCAGGGGAATTCACGGCTCTGTCACTTTGCTCTTCTTGGTGCTCAAGGGAGCAGCAGGAACTTTGGAGTTTTGGCAGCAGCTCAGTCCTCAGGGCAGGGATAACTCTTGGGTGGTGAAGCAACCACAACCAGGGGGAAAATAAAAACCTCTGGAGTTTGCAGGCAGTTTGCAGCTGTGCTGGGAGTGTAAGGGCAGAGCAGGGAGGAAAACAGGAGGAGGAGGCTCTTCTCCTTCCCAGTGTTTGTTGAGTTTCATCACTGCAATGGGTGGAGGTAAGGCAGTGACAGGGATAGCAGCAGAGGGAATATGAATGGCGAGTTTTGGAGGTGTTGGAATGTCGCAGACATCTTTTCATGAAAATCCTTTCCTTAGGATTTTTGCTCCTGAGAAGCTGGGAGGCCTCAGGAACAAAATGTAAACAATGATTATCTGCTGCTGTGGAATGCAACAGGAGCATCTGTGATTGGCCCATGTTGGATGTTTGTAATTAATGGCCAATCACAGCTGGCTCAGACACAGAGCCAAGCCACAAACCTTTGTTACCATTCTTTGCTATTCTATTCTTAGCTAGCCTTCTGATGAAATCCTTTCTTCTATTCTTTTAGTATAATTTTAATGTAATATATATCATAAAATAATAAATCAAGCCTTCTGAAACACGGAATCAAATCCTTGTCTCTTCCTTCATCCAAGAAACCTGTGACCACTGTCACATTGGAATGTGTGCTGAGGTGTACGATTTACTGCTGGAAGGATCTAAAAAAACAGTGTAACTTGGGCTTGGACTCAGCCTCTAATCATGAAAGAGTTCAGGGCTCTTGAAGGAGTGGCTGTGCTTTAGATCCTCTTGTAAAAAAGACAAAAAGGAGAAGAACTTAGATGGAGGTGGGAGTGCCATGGATGCAGGGCTGGGGACATGGGACAGGGGTGAGGAGCAGGACAGACAGGGGTCCTCATGTGGCAGGGTCTGCTCACACAGAGCCACACTGGATGCTCAGTGCCTGTTTTGGTTCAAGCTGCTCCTCCTGCCCCAGTTCTGCACCCACCACTGTGCCCAGGGCTGAAGCCGGCACTCACATTGAGCTCAAGATGAGTAAATTCACTGAGGTAAATGGAGGTGCTGCAGATTAAAGGTAAGATTTTTGGTAAAGTACACAACTCCTTTGCTTTCCTTCCTCTCTGGAACACACAAATTTTGACCTTTGCAGGGCAAGCTGCTGCCACTTCATCACTATTAAAATATACAAACTAATGACCCTGAGCTGCAGCCACTGTCCATTTTCTCCACCGTGGTTTTTCCATCTTCTCTCTCCTCGATTGTATCTCAGTCTCCACAGGACAGAGCCTGCACTCCTCCTCTTCTCCCAGTAGCATAGGGGAGCCATCAGAGCCAAGCCTGTAATCAAATTGCAATAATCTGCCCTGACTGTAATTAGGCTGCCTTTGCTCCCGTGGAAGGCACAGGGCTGGGAGCCCGGGGTGAGCTGGGTGTACCAAGCCCAGAGCACAAACCCTGGTGTGTGCCAATTCACACTCTCATTTATTATGGGGAATTAAGATAGCAGCTCGAGATGCTGCTCCTGAGCAGAGCACAAAAAGTGTTCACAGTTCCTCCCACGAAAAGTTGACAATGTGTGGAGGATGTAAAGGAAAGGATTGTTGCTTCGTTTGAGGTGAGAGGAATTGTGGTTCTGAGCACTGTGCAGAAAGCTGGAGGCTGAATCAGGGGATAAACTCTGTCTTTTAAGCTCCATCACAGTGATTTTTCTACCACACTCTCTTACCCAAGTGATATGAGGACAGTTATGAGACAAAATATGCCATTCTTATTCTATTCCATTGCATTTTTTCTCTGCCTGCCACTAGTCATGGGGGAAGAAAGGCCATTTTGCGCACTGAATATACCCAAAAGGTAACTTAGGCTGAAATCAAAATGTTTTGGTCTTTCTGCACTGGAATACAGAATAACCTGAACTTCTTTCCTTGTTTCTCTCCTTTAGTGGAGCCAAGTGCTGCCATTTGAATTGGAAATGTGGCCTGGCTACAACATGGAAACCCTCCTGCCATCTGCTCCACCTTGGTTCAGTGTAAACCCCAGCAGCGTTAACCCAGACCATAAAACACAAAACCATCAGCACATTCACCTCCTGATGGGCAATCTGGCACAGGGGCTGAACCCATTCCTCCACCACCAGCTTATTTGATGGCATCAAATTGGGGTTTTTTTATTCCTCTGTTTTGCAAACCATTCGAAACTTCCATCCTCATTCTCATAAGCTTCAAGCCAAAGTTGAAATTCAGCCTGAACTGCTGCAGGAGATGCTCGTGCATGGTCCTGTACCCAGTGCTGGGGGAATAAACCCTGGGCAGCCCAATTTCTCCTCGGTGTCAGCTGGGGGTCAGCTCAGTTTTGCCCAGTTTTTATTTTGATCCCTTGCATCAAGCCCTTTCAGCAGTTTGGGGGCAGTGTTTTAGTGCCTGTCCCAGTAATATTCAACACTTTATGATCATTTTTGTTTGAGGGAAGGGAAGTACAACTTGTGCATGAAGTCTGAGAGGGTGGCAGATGCCAATCCTGGCTTGTGCTTGCCCTGTGCTGGTTGCCACCCCATTGCCCACCCCTGTAAGTGAATGCCATGCATGTCCATGTAGCAGATTAAAGGTGCCTTTAATGCTCCTACACCTTGTGCTTCAAAAAGTCATGAAAGATAGATAGGTAGAGTCCCTTGGCACCCTTTCTAATTCATGTGTTTGTGACTTTAATCCTTGGCTTGATGGTATTTTAATTGACAGGATGTAAATTCCTTTCTGTGGTAATCCTTCTGGCACGGGGAGATGTGGACAGATGCTCTCAGTTCACAAGACAGCGAGGGGGAGCAGGCAGGAGGGGCTGCTGCTGCTGCTGTAGTATTTATTCAAAAATTCCCTGGTTATTTACTTTTGTGCACTGCAGCTCATGCCATCCCACTGAAGTTCACCAGGATCATTCTCTGCCTCCCTTTCCAGAATTGCGGGGATACAGCACTGTCGAAGACATCTTTTCATGAAAAATCCTTTCCTTAGGATTTTTCCTCTTGAAAAGCTGAGAGACCTCAGGAACAAAATGTAAACAATGGTTATCTGCTGCTGTGGAATGCAACAGGTGCATCTGTGATTGGCCCATGTTGGATCTTTGTAATAAATGGCCAATCACAGTCAGCTAGCTCGGCTCTCTGTCCAAGCCACAAACCTTTGTTATTCATTCCTTTCTATTCTTAGCCAGCCTTCTGAGGTGAAACCTTTTCTTCTATTCTTTTAGTATAGTTTTAATGATATATATGTCATAAAATAATATATCAAGCCTTCTGAAATACGGAGTCAGATGCTTGTCTCTTCCCTCCCCTTAAGACCCCTGTGAACATTGTCACACAGCACCAACTTTTTTTTTTCCTGGGACTTCTGAGCTCCTCCCAGGGAGATTCTCAAGTAAACACAGGAAAAAATGCTCAATATCTGTGAGAAAAGCAGGAAGCCATATCTGGCTTTTCGCTAGAGAATGAACTCTCTTTTACAGCAGCTTTTAGCTGAGGAAAGTGATTCCCTGCTTTTCTTCCCCCATCAGGATGAGAATGCCTGTCCCTGCTGCCTTAGCCCGTGGGAGGATGCTCGGTTAAGGAAGGGACTGCAGCTCCCAGCCCTGCAGCTGTGGAAAGGAGGCAGGAACAGTCTCTGTCTGTCTGTCTGTCCCTGCATCCAGCTCTGTCCTCTGGGTCCTTTGGATCCCGATTAACTCAGTGAGCCACCAGTGCTCCTCAAGCTTGGAAAGCCAGGGGACATCCTAAAAGGGAAGGAATTCTCAGGAGATGTGGACCAGACCTTGCTGTGCTCCTGGAGCAGCTGAACCAGCAGACATGCCTAAAAATGTACTAAGCTTTAATAAACCATTTAAAAGCAAAATTAGGCTGGCTTTTCAAGGCTGCGGGAAGAGTGGTGTTCGGATAATTTTTAGATTTACTGTCATTTCAAGTAGTTTGGTCTACCCAGCTTATGTAAGCACATTTCCTTCTGAAACCAGTTTTACCTTTTTGGGCTTGCCCCTAATAACTAAAACCCCAACCATTTTAGTTATTTGTCATAGCTAAAGCTCCCCCACTGAGTATAATCAGAGTTTTGCTACAGAGAGAAATGAATAGCATCTGGGAAAGAATTTCATCTAATGATAGAGGAGTTAATGGGGGGTTTATTTAAATACCTTAGTATTTACCAGTTTGGGGCTTTGAATAATATTTCCAAGACTTTTAGACAGATAAATTCTGACATTTCAAACCTTCCTTGTTCTGCCCAGTCTCTTTTTTACTTTTTTTGGGGTTTTTCTGGGTTTTTAAAAAAATATCTCTGTTACACACTGCACTCATTCCCCACACTGGAAAAAGCAGAAAAACCAAGGAAAACTCTTTCAGTAAAACAATTGGTTTCTTCCCAGCACTGCTGGGTCAGCTGCATGATTAGATTTCTCTTAATTGCCTTGAAGTATTTTTATTTTTCCCTAGATAATTGCGTTGTCTGTGGCTCTGCCCCACAATGCAGGGGCTCAGGGCTCAGCAGTGAGGCTGCTCAGGGAGAGCCCCTGCTCTGCCCTCCCACAGATCTGCTCAGTGATAGAGAAGGACAACTACAGCTTGCATGTCCTTCTCTTTATTTCTGCTTGATTTACTTGCCCTAGATTCCAAACTTTGACTGCTTCACAAGTTGCTGCTGAAAAACAAGTTCCATATGTATTATTCTTCATCTGCATTAGACACAGAATAAAAAAGAAACGTTTCCATCTGAAGCTGTGTCATCTGAATTAACTTGCATAGTGCCTGACTGGAAATGTGAGGTTTGTGCAGGTCCTTTCTCTTTTTCGCTCTCTGAAACATCTTTTTAAGGCTCTGACATGCTGCTGGGTACCACTGAGGACAGGACACCTGTGCCATCACATCTCTCTTCAGGGATCCCTGGGAGCCAATGAACTGAAAATCCTCTGCCAGTGTGTGCTGAAAGAAAGAGCTGAACTTCCAAGCATGAAACTGAGGAGTGAAAGTCAAACGAGCTCCAGAGAGGATTTATTTTCTTCCAACACAATAACTCAAGAATCAGAGGGTTTGTCCACTATTTCTTTAGCTGCTGGTCTTCATCTCTAAATATTTCTTTGTTGTGCGCATCCTGGTGTCTTGTCTGCTCCTGGGCTGAGCCTGGAGCCCCAGGGATGTCCTCCCTGACCTGCTCAGGGCAGTGCTCACCTGTGCCAGGTGCTGTTTGCCTTTTTAGCCCTCCAGAACCTCTCAGGTGGAGCTGAGCTGCCTGTGCTCCCTGCAATAGCAATGGGAGAGAGTGGAACAGCCTCAGAGGGGCTGCAGGGGGTGGATGGAGCCTCTGGTGGCTCTACCTGGCTCCAGATGGAGCTGCCTGTCCCCACCTTCTGCTTGTGCAAGGAAATGGGGACCTTCATCCAGCACAGGGCTCTGTCTCATGAATATACCCTCTGCCCTGCTTATCTGGTACAGTGAGAGAGATTGTCACTCTCAACACAAACACAGGCATTTCTGGCAGAAAGGCATAATTTCTCTTTAGATACACTCAGCGAGTCTCAGGGAAGCAGATATTTGCTACTCTTCTGAGGTCAAAACTGTCCATAATCACATCAATGGACCACCAGACTCACAGTGCAAAATCTGCTTTACTGTAACTCAGTTCTCATCTGAGTCTGGTCTAGGGAATTTCCTTAAAGAGCCATTTGAGTGATCCCCTGCTTTTTTGCCAGTCTTCAGACAGCAGGAATGTGAGCAGACACATGAAATTAATGGCACTGGCTGGGGACAGATCAGGTGCAGTGTGAGTTAAAGAGGAGGAAAATTCATCTCCTGGAAAGTGAAGCTGAAGTTGCCTCAGGTCGTGTAATTCCAGCCTTCCAGCAGCCCTGTGTAGGAACATTCCTGCTGCTCTGGATCAGCCTCTGGCTTTTCAGCTGGGTATCCTTGTGCTGCCTTTCCTACACACCTTGCCACCTACAAACCTGTTCTGGTCCCAAACCAGCCCCAGCCAAAGGCTGACCAAGGAATTGAAGAGCTGTCTGATTTCAGGAATGGGGATGGACCCCCAAGGTGAGGCTGGCTTTGAAAGGTTGGAAATGCAGGGCAGGAAAGGCTTTTCTTCTCAGGAAGAAGCCTTTGAACCAAGCATTTCCTCCATGAGACTTTCCTGCTGATCTTATGAGTGTCCAAGTGTGGGATCATGGGGACATTTATGTTGGAAAAGCCCTCTAAGATCATTGAGTTAAACATGAACAGCAAAGCACCCCTAACCCCGTACCAAATGCCATATCCACGTGTTTTCTGAACACTTCCAAGAACAGAGACTCCACCACTGCCCTGGGCAGCCTGTGCCAGGGCTTGACAACCCTTTTGATGCAGAAATTTCCCCTAATATCCAATCTAACCAGCTCTGGTGCACCTTGAGGCTGTTTGCTCTTGTCCTGTCACTGACACCTGGGAGAATGAGCATTTCTTGGCCTGGCCAAAGGCGCTCAGTGCCCACCTGACTTGTTGGGCTGGGGATTCCATCAGCTCATCAGTGCATGGAGTGCTGATTAGAGCAATTCCAAAAAGCTTTTGGCTCCTAGCTTGACTTTCCCAGTCAGAAAAAACACAATATATTTCCCATTCCAGTCAACCAGAAATGCTTGATTTAAGCCTAGAAGACTTTCTGTTTCACTCACAGTTATTCAAGGATGCTTTATGCAGGTTTATTACACAATATTCGTAAATTTTTCCTCTTGGGGCTACACTTTTTGACCCATTTGCATTTCTGAAAGCATCTACCATCCTCTACTCACACCCAGCAAAGCCCAAGGCAGAAGAAGCTGTGAGCAGAAGTCTGATGGACAAGTTTTGAGAGCAGCAGTCGAATCTCTCCCTTGGCTTGGTACAATTCTCAGTTCTCCAGTTTGCTGTTCCTGGTATTGAGAGCAAAGAGAACCTTCAGAGGGAAATGTGAGAGAAGCTGCCCTGTGTCCCATTTGCTCTGAGAAGCTGCTGCTACACACTCTGAAAGGAAACTGTGAAATATGAAGAATGATTTAACATCTTAATATTTATTGGACCAAGTACTGCTGAATATAACCCCTCACTGATCATGGACTTTGCAGCATGGGTTTATTTGTATCATTTTGGGAGACTTCAATGGCTTTTGCATTTTCATTTCATAATGATGAATTACCTGAAATCATTCCTCTCACAACAGATTCCCCCAGCTTTGACTCCTGCTAGGATGTTTCATTTTGTGTTGAAAATTGCAATAGGAAATTTCCCTGAGCCATTGATATGTCAGACTGGAGTTTATTATCACTCACAGTCCCAGCACACCGGGGCTGTGTGAAAGGTTTTGTAAATAATATGACATGGGCAGGAACTCATTTGATGCTGTGATAGGTGGTGAATATTCCCAGGCAGGCAGGCAGAGGGAAAGGCAGGAGCAGGATGTGTGATCTTCCCTAGGAAGAGGCGTTCTTGCTCTGTACTCTTTCTTGGTAAATTAATTAGAATTTTTAGTGGGGAAAGCAGGATCTCAGTGGCTGATAATGGCACAATGTGTTGTCTATGTGTTGCTAAAACTGTTTGCTGTTCTTATACATCTCTAAAGAACCAGGACACAACTTCTTGTGGTTTCTTAAATTCTGTTTCTGACCTCAGCTTTTATATTATACATTATGTTTAAGGTGCAGCACATTAGCTTTTCAATAGTGAAATATTTTAAAACCAAGACAAATTCCAGAGATATGATCTTTACCTGTGGCCTTCCACCAAACCAAAAGCAAAAAAAAAAAAATCCACTACTGTACTTAAAATATATCTATTTTCAAAATCTAATAATCAAATTCCAATAATTTAGAAAAGCTTCTTCGATTTGGTAATAAGAAATGGTCCACAAAAGTTGGATTATTTATAACATGTATGATTTATAACATTATGTATTATGTATAATGTGTTATTTATAACATTATGTGTTATATATTAGATTTATAATATAACACAATATATATCCTATATTCTATATTCTATATTTATGCATTATTTATGACATTATATTTTTGTGTTGTTATTAATATTGCTGATATGTTAACATGAATATATTAAGAACTTCTATTAAATATCAGGTTGTGTATAGGGAGGATGCTCAGGATCAGTTCAAAGGTGTTTCAATGTTAAATCCATCCTTAAATGTGGTGATTGCTCCAAACCCCCTCTTTTAATAACCTGTGTAACCCTGGGTTTATTGAATGGAAAATGAGGGCTGTATTTGGTGGTGCCTGCCTTAGAGTTACCAAATTTGTGTGTACATTGAAAAGAAACTCTGTATTGTCCTAAAACTCCTACTCAGCTCTTATTAAAACCAGGCTGTATCCATTTACCTTTTAACTTTCAGGTGTGTGCAGCAGAAGGAAATTAATTTAAAAATATCCCTGCTTTGCCCAAGTGTCATTACCTTGCTGTCTAATCATAGTCCTTCATTTACATATGAGGAAATTGACACGTGAAGAGGGAAATTTTCTCATTATCAGATGCTCTCTGAGTTAGGCTGGAGCTATTGATTTGCCATAGATTTAACCTTGATGTGCCTCGTGTCAGGTTTCTCCCCTGAGGGAGGGAAGGGCTGAGGGTCTCTCCAACCCCACAGCATCTGTGGGAAGGATGATTCCAGCCTGGGCTCCTCTCTAACCTGTTTATTTCAGGTTTTGTGTGCCCCTATTTGTGGTAGGAATCACTCAGGCAATTCCTCCTGGGCACTTAGCTGTTCCAATTATTTTTAAAGGACTTTTGTGTGCAGCTCAGTTCCCTATCCCTTCCTCTGCTCAGGGGTCTCCTGACACTTCTTAGTGGTTTCAGCATTAGTTTATATGCAGGCAGAGAGCAGATTTAGTGCTCCTTCCCTAAGTTTTTTATCCTTTTTGCCAGTGTGTTTTTCATAGCCCAAGTGGTGTTTCCAGCTGGATGCTGTTAATTGTTTACTATTCAGCACAGCTAAGAATGAAATTTTATTTTTGGCTTCTGTCATTCTGTGTCGTTACATTTTAAGATAAATCTATCTCTGCTGTCTCCCATTCCCGAGCTACGAAAATCCAGGTTTCATTTCCAGCTCCCAACTGTGATTTCATTCATGTATTAACTTAGTCTTTAAGATCTCTTGCTTTCATTTATCAGCCATTTCCAAAGTGGTTTTTATTTCACTGAGCCACAGCAGAACCTCTGCTCCAGCTGGAAAATCCCAGAGCCCTCAGCCTCTTTTACCTACAAATAATCTTTATTTGTGTCCAGAGTGGTGTTAATGCATTCAGCAGGAGCAGTTTCTCTCAGGGAAACTGAGTCATTCAGTGCTGGGTGTGTGGACATCCTTGCTGATGCTGTAAGGGAACATATTTCTATATTCTATATTTCAATATTTCTATCAGCCTGAAATCTGCCCAGTAAAGTTGTTTCTTCTGTCTTCATTTCCATCCAAACATATCTCAGAAGGATAAACAAAGAGCTGGAGATTTTCAATATAAACAAACCCCTTGTAGATATCTTTTTTTTCCTCTCCACATCTCCATTCTGCAAATTATTATGATTTAATAATGTAGCACCATCCTTTTTTTTTTTTTTTTTTTGGTCTGATCTTTTCCCTAGTGATGCTGCAGGCAAGATTTAGACAAAACAGTGAAGAAGAACAACAAAGCAAGATGAGTGTGTTGGACCTCACCAGCCACAGGGATGGAAAACTGTGAGAGAAATCTGATTTCTTGGATGTGTCAAAAGAAGGATGCAGGAGAGGTCAGCCAGGTGGGACCAGAAAGAAGAAAAAAAGATCTTCTGGAGCCAGGCACTAATATATGGTTCACTGAAAGCTTTGTAAATATTTTCAAATTTAGCCTTAACTTTTTTGAAGTTATTTATTGAAGAGCCTGAATGGGCGAAGCTGCAGCTGATTGCACTCTGGGCAGCTGTATACAGCTGTATCCAGCTTTACAAGTGAAGCTTGTTCTGCTTTTAATGGCCTTTCTAACCTGACTGAAAAGCTTTTCTCCCTGTTGCCATCCTCTTTATACATTTGATTTCTTATTGTATTTCATGGAGTTGGGGGGACTATCCTTATCTTGTACCATTCTGATGTTGTCATGGGAAACTGGTTCCAAAAATGCAATTTCTGTCCCTCTTTTTCCCTCCTTCCCACAGTCTCAGGAGTATTCACACAGCCTGTGGGCTCCTCTCTGCACCTGCAGCTCTGCCCCAGGGCACAGCAGTGGCACCAAGTCAGAGCCACCCACACTGGGTGGAACAAAATTATCCCACCTGAAACTTAAGGAAATTGAGTTGTTTATGTGACTCCTTCTGTGCTCCACTGAGAAATTGTCTGCCTTGATGCAGCTCTTGCAACTATTGAGGACCTCAGACCCTTCGTGGTGCCCAGGATTTCTCAATTTTTCAGCTTTAGATGAAAATAATTCCTAGAAGCCACTTTCCCTTTCCTTGCTGCGGCCTGTGAGTTACAGGCTGTGCAATGGACAGTTTGGAGCTGTCAGCAGGGACCGTAAAGGACTGGTCTGGGTGTCACAAATTGGAGTTTTCTTTCTGGATTCCCCACTGATGATTTTAGGACAAGCCGCCCCATTGCTCCCTGCCTCAGTTTCCCTATGTGAAATGGGGAGTATCCCTCTTCTTGCTGACTCCCTCCAGCAGCCACAGCTGGGAGGCACCTGATAGAAAATAACAGGGATTGTGATCATTGCTGCTGCTGTGCAGGACTGGGATTTCCGTGTGTCAGGTTAATTCTTGGTGCCTGTGTTGTCACTGCTTTCAAATTCCACACTTAAAGCCTTTTCTCTTCTGCTCTGCAGTCTGGCAGAAATCTCCCTTCAGACAGCCAAGCCACGGACTCATCAACTCATTTAAAACCTAACTCAGGTTCTTTTATGCTTTTTTTCCCCCCCACCCTGCCTAATCTCAGTTTATTCTTGCTTTATGTGCTTATCCATGAGCTTCACGAGGGGCTTGTTTTGCTGCCTGGCTCAGTGTTTGACTCTGGTGAAAGGCACTATATTAAATCTGTAATAAAGTGTGTGTGAGGCATTCCTGTCACACTCTGCACCAGGGAGCACAGCCCATTATGCAAAATGGTCACTGCAAGCTTCCTATAAACTGCAGACACTCAAAGGGCACTGCCTTCCCATTGCCTTTCCATTGCCCCCAGCCAGCACAGGCACGGGGAAGGGACAGGAGATGGGGAAAGGAGCTGCTTCCTATCAGGTTCTTGCATTTTCTTCCTCTCTACAAGTGAAAATACCCTCAGGAGGCAAAGCAAGGGGTTATTATCTCCAGTTTAACACTGGCTAAGATGGCCTAAACTCAGTGAAACTCTTTCTGCTGGATTTAGGAGGTTATGGGAGAAAATGTTCCAGCCTCCTTAGCCAGGAAAGCAGCCAGTGTGTCACCGTCATATTTTCTGAAAAATCCCTTCACCAGGATTTCTTCTCCTGGGAAGCTGAGAAGCCTCAGAGAAAAATGTTAATAATAATAATAATAATAATAATAATAATAATAATAATAATAATAATAATAATAATAATAATAATAATAATAATAACAATAATAATAGTAATAATAACTTCTCCTGTGTTTGGCTGCTTTGGAATATGGTCTGGACATTGTTTACCAACAGGTGCATGTTTGATTGGTTTGATGTGAATTGTTTTTACTTAATGACCAATCACAGCCAGCTGTGTCAGACTCTGAGTCAGTCACAAGTTTTTAATATTCATTCTTACTAAGCCTTCTGTCTGTATCTTTCTCTTTCTTTAGTATAGTTTTAGTATAGCATAATAATATAATATGGTATGGTATGATATGGCATGATATATGATATGATATGATATGATATGATACGATATGATATGATGTAATATAATATAATATAATATAATATAATATAATATAATATAATATAATATAATATAATATAATATAATATAATATAATATAATATAATAATAAGCCTTCTGAAAACATGAGAACATGGGGTCAGATTCCTCATCTCTCACCTCGTCCTGGGGACCTCACAAACAACACACCAGTGTTGTGAGGGATTCACAGAGGGTTTCTGTCTCTACAAGGGCAAGCTCTGCTTTGCATTCTGGTGCTGCAGGACTGGAAGGTGCAGAGCAAGGTCAGAGAAAGCCACAGATGTTATTCCTTCCTCACAGCCAGGTAACCCTGACCTGCCACAAGGCTGCAGGTGAGTGGTCCAGATATTGCACAGACCTGCTTGGAGCTCTCTGCAATAATTAATTAATTAATTAAATAAATAAATACATAAATAAAATATTGCCAAAGCCAAGCTGCCCAGATTCCTGATGGACAGTCCTGAGCATCCATGGGGCTTCCAAGCCATCTCATGCAGCCAGGAGAGAGAAGCACATCCCCAATCTGCTCAGCTTCATTGTGATGCACACTCACAGCACATCCCTCAGCAGTGGCCCATGATTAGACACATGAGTGATTGTCCAAAACGAGCTCCAAATAATGGACACATCTGAGAAAGTGGCAGTCTGCTGGCAGATAGTTTACAAACAGAAAAACACAGAAAATTCCTCAGCTAAATGATTCATTATGGCTCCCTCTGACTTTTCATGGCAAAACCAAACTGGAGTGCACAGCTCCACCAGGCAGCCTCTGAGCTTTGCATTTCCTCCCTGTGATTGTCATGCATATAATATCTTATTACATTTGATATTAATGGCAGAGCTGTGCTCAGGTATTGAAAATCCATATGGCCTCTGTAATATTTACAATATGACAAAGCAATAAGTCACACACCAGCCTGCTGTCATGCACTGCCAGCATTGCCCCCAGGCCTGGGCAGGGTGTTTGTTTGGCTTTTAATTAGTTGGATTTGTGGCTTTTAGTGGGGGAGTGTCAGGGTGGGTGTTGCTCTGCATGTGTTACCTTGGCACAACGGCTGAGAGCAGAGGAATGATTCAAGTGTGGCTCTGGATGATTTTTTGGGCTCATTCCTTGTTGACACAGCAGATGGAGAAACCCCCATGAGGAGCCCTTGCTGTGGTGGGGCTGCCCTGTTTGAGGGGATGGGCATGGGAAGGGAAGGTGTCACCCTGATTTTTTAAGATTTTCTAAGCCTTCTGATGTTTACATTCCTGTAACAAACTTTCTCACGCACTTTCTGTAAATAACTGATTGTTTTGCATTCTTTTATGGAGGAGGAGAAATTTGATGTACTGTTGGTTTGTCCAGTGTCATTGGAGAGGTGGCACTGTCATTCCCCTATCTACTGTCACTTTTGGAAATCTGTAAATGTTAGAGGCAGAAATTAAATGCTCTCTTTTTCACCTTGGAGAGTTGTGTGTCAGTGTTCTTTTATTTCGTGTCCTGGAGTGATGGGAAGGGAAGGGAAGGGAAGGGAAGGGAAGGGAAGGGAAGGGAAGGGAAGGGAAGGGAAGGGAAGGGAAGGGAAGGGAAGGGAAGGGAAGGGAAGGGAAGGGAAGGGAAGGGAAGGGAAGGGAAGGGAAGGGAAGGGAAGGGAAGGGAAGGGAAGGGAAGCTTCCTGCTGCACTGCTGGATGTGGGAGTATTCCTGAGCTGCTGAAATGGTTTCAGAAAACAAGGCTGTGACCCTGGAAGTGCTCAGGAGCTGTGGAGAGCAGCCAGGAGCCAGGGTAGTGCAGAAGGCAGGGTGCAGATGGTTGTCAGTGGCACCTTGGTAATACAGCTGCCAAGCAATGGACAGAGTGTGAAGCTCTGCTGTCAAGAGTGGGGATAAAATGAGGGTGATAGTCAGAGTTTGAGCAAAGGTGTAGATCTGAGAAGAGAGAAAATAACCCAAACCCTGAGATTGATATGCAGCTTGGTACAGCTGGGTGTGACCCAGGAGGGGAGGGAAAAGGAGGAGGTCAGGGATGACTGACAGGGACGGGACCTCAGCAAGGGGAAGTAAATTGCTGTTGTGAACAGGAGGCAGAGATTGGAAGCTGCATACAGTCTTGGGGAACAAGGTCAGGAATACAAGAGGAGCCTGGCTAGAGCAGGGAGAGGGAGCAGAGAGAAGGAGCAGTGTGGCTGTGTCCTGCTGACACCTAGGAATGGCAGGGAGGTGCCTGCTGCTGCTTTTCTCACAAAGCCATGGGCAGCAGTCCCCACATTCTGTACCTTACCGCGGTGTTTATTCTTTCATCACTTCAGTCTTAACCCCAGGAATTCAGCCCTGCCCCACAGAACCTCCAAAGATGCTCAGTTCCTCCTCTCTGGTCAGGGCTGGGTGATCCCTCCCTGCCCCACTTTCCCTTCCCCATGCAGATGGGGTTTTATGGGACAGGATCTACAGGCACTTGTCACTGAGGCTTTGCTCTCATTTTCAGCCAGATTTCTTATCTTCTTTCTTATTTCTTATATGAGTACTTAAGAATCTGGCAAACTTTGCAGGGACTCTGTTTCTTGGGGCATGGAGTGGAAATGGGATCTCCTCCTCCAGGATGTGATGGCCTTTTCCAGGGGACAGTTTAATCTTTTAGAGACAGATGAATATGAGGCTGGGTAATCTGGTAATGCAAGCAGGAGATGAGGGGAGATGCAGAGAATTTCAATAAAGCAGCTGAAAGTGAAGAACATGGAGCTGCTATAGCTTCTCTTTAGAGTCTCTGCTTGGTGAACCTGAGCTGGAGCTCACTCAGGAGAGGTGGAAATGTGTTGGTTCAAAGAAAAAACCTGCTGTATAATGGAGCAGCCAGTCCATTCTCTCTTTGATTGCACACTGATGTGCCTTTAGAACTCAATTGCCTACCCCCAGCCTAATTCCCCCATTTTTCTTGCTTTTCAGTAACTCTGTGTGCTCCCAGCTCTCAGATGCTTTACTCTTGGTTTTCTTTACTCTTGGTTTTCTTTACTCTTGGTTTTCTTTCCTACACATCCTCACCTCATTCTGCACTCTGGAACAGGCTCTCCCTTTCATTGGCAAGAACTTGCCTAGGGCCTGAGCTAAGAGTTTGTGTTTGTTGGTGAAGGCAGGGATTTCTCCTGGGCTAAGAAAGGCAAAGCAGGGCATGGGGAGCAGCTGATTTCTGCTGTCATTGCTCTCTGGTCTCAGTAACTATTGGGGCAAAGGCACTGAAAGGCACCTGAAGGGGTGTCCCTGTGAGAGAACACACCACCCAGTGCTCCTGTCACGCTCTCCCACCTACTGTAGCCCTCAGAGTGAGCAAGAACTAGAAGGACCCACATATTTCAGCCTCTGGAACATCTCTTTATTGCCGCAGCAACACTTTTTATTTACTTAATATTGAAAAAGTCATGTCTGTATTTGTCAGCTAACCAAATTATCTTCAAGAAAAATAGGACTTTGCAACTCAAAACAAGGAAAATGAAAAAAAAAAGAGGCAAAAATAAGTGGAATTTGGGGGGAAAATAGTATTTTGTGTAAGGACTTATTTTCTGTGCAGATTTAATTGGGTGTTATTCTTCCAGATTGGTTTATTGACAGAAGTTTGATGTAGTTAGATATTATGTCATTGCTATTCAAAATCCTAAATCCACCAGGATCTTTGATTATCCTGGTCCTTTTCCTCACATTAGTGAGCTCCTCTCTAGATGACAACAGGGCACTGAGTGTTGTGCAATGAAATACATCCCAGTGCTCTGAATTCTGAGTTTTCATCCAGTCCAAAGAGAAATGGAAATGCTTCTGAGGGAGATGTTCCTCTCAGAGCCCAGCAGCCACCACATGGATAAGTCATGGCAGTGTCACTTTGCCATGCCCAACACAAAATCCCTCAACAGAAGAGCCATTGTCTTGTAACCCCCACAAAAAAGTGGAGCCCTTAGTGCTGTTTTTATTCTAGTAGAGATGTCATGTCTGACAGTTGCTGTCACCCTATGATTAGACCAGCAATCAGCCCCAGCTTCTTTTGATAGAATGAGCCCTGACTGATTAACAGAGTGGCCTTTGGCCTCAGGTTAATAACAGATTTCACAGCACTGCTACGGAGTAATTATTATTTAAAAAGGTCTTAGTGGAAGTTTGATATTCTCCTACAGGCTTCTGTCCATCTGAATGCAGAATTGGAAAGTAACAATTACAGGCATGAACACCAGATCAACTGGAGGTCTCCTAGTCCTGATGTATCAGTATTCTTGGTGCAGCTGTCACATTCTGCATAGATGGACCAAAATATTGGGTTTGCTTCTTTTTATGACACCTCAGTGTATGAATCAACCCAAGTATGAAGTTGTCGCAGTCCCTCAGTTGCTGGAATTATCAAGTCATCCTGTGTATCAGTTTCATCCTTCTCACAGCACAGTCCCCAGGTGGGTCTGAGTTCCAGGTGTGTCCCATTCCCTTACTCTTGATTGCCATGGAGTTACCCAAATCCAAAGCATCATCTTGTCCCTTTCTTATTTCATTATCTCTCAGTTTCCTGGGTTGTGGGAACTCAGTGCATCCTTCTGGGTGTCCAGAGTTGCTGAGGACCCGCCGGTGGGCTCAGAGACCCTGGCACACAGCCCAGAGTACCTGGGGATTTGATTGTGACCCCTGGAGCAAGTTACCAGCTTTGTATGAAGACCTGAAAGTCACAGAGGTCTGAATAATGTAATAATAAAATTATCACAGGGTGAAAATGTAGATTTTAGGATTTTTGGTGGGGGGGTTATGGGGACAAGATGGAGGAACTTGGGTGTGTCCAGCCTTTCTTCTTCTTCTTCTTGTTCTCCATTTTCTGCTGTGATGTTGGCACTTTGGGGTTGGTTTAGAGTAGAAGTGCACTGTCTAACACAGGTGATAGGTATTGGGAATTAAGAGTAAATATATTATATGTAGTTTGTAGTATAAAAGGACAACACCACCTCAGGGGCTGTCAGAGTGCCTGTGGCTGCCTTGCTGAGTGGATCTCGGCTGGGCAGAAAGAAAATTTTATAGATAAGAATTAATAAACAACCTCAAGACTGAAAACTGAAGAGTCCAGACTCGTTCTTCAGACGTGCAGGCTGAAGCAGAGACACCCTGCACATCTCAGGGCAGCAATTAACAACCAAAAACCCAAGACTGGGTGAGCCTTTTGCCTGGGTGCCAAAGGCAGCACAGCCTGGTGAGAGGTGCTGCTCTGTGAACACAGACATCAATCTGCTGCAGAAGCTGCAGCTCTGAGCTGTTCATGGCTCACCAGGACACCCCAGAGCCTCAGGCTGCAGCACAGCAATCCCACATTTCTCCAGCCTGGTGCAGAGGTGCTGCTGCTGTCGTGTCTCAGGGGGTGATGACGGAATAGTCACTCCAAGGACCAGGCTTGTGAAGGGATAGATCTGAGATTCTGGTAAACACCACATGGCTTGAGTGACTTAGGTGTCCAAGTGACATATTCACAGTGAGGTATTGAATTAGTGGCTTAATCTCAGCTGAATGTTAATCTTACTTTCCTAAATCTTGCCTCTTACAGCACTTTGCAGAGAAATGCTCAAGTGATGCATTAAAGATTTTACTGGGACACCAACAGGAAGCTTGCAGTGAAACAGGGAACTGAACTTGTATCTCCTAATTCCCACACCAGCTTCCTTTCATGTGTCATCCTTCTTTACCTGATAAAAAAAAGGAAAATGGAGCAGCAGTGCCTATTTGACCAGTTGTGGATATCTCAGAATCCAGATCCAAAGAGGAGAAAATGGTCCTGCTAATGCCAGTAGAGAAGGTATGGCAATTTCTTCTCCTCCATGCTGAAAGAACCTCATTGAATGTGCTCCTGTACCTGCAGACCTCTGCATCTGAGCAAATGTTTTTGCCAATTAAAGAGTTTCCTGCTGCTGTAGTTGATCCACACAAATGGAAATAGAGGGGAGGCGTGGAGGAAGGAATCATTAAATCAGCGGAACAAAGGCACGAGGGCAAGTTAAAAGACCTGATCTGAATAAAAGAAGCTTCTCAAAATATCAGCTCCTTTGTCCTGCCTGTCCTTCATCCATCCAATTCTCCTGAATGCTGTAGAGAGGCTTTGTCATTCTCAATGCCATGGCAGGAGGAACCAGTGCCCCAGCACGCTGCCTGAAATAGCAGCAGAAAGGGACAAAGTGCTCAGAGGTGCAGCTCAGTCTGTGAAGGCTCAGAACTTCAGGGCCAGATCTGGATTATTCAGTCCTCACACACAAAGAGCTTCCCCATCCCAGAAACTCTGTGGGCTGAGCTCTATAAGCAGCCCCGTTCAGGGTGGCCTCTGTGTCATTGCCCATTTCAGGTGAGTGATGTGTGTTGGGTGGGTGAGGTACCAACACCACAGCAGTGCTGCAAGTCAGCCCCACATTTCTGGGACGTCTTTAGAAAGACTTTTATCCCCCTGATGAGATTGGGATCCATTTTTGCTCATCTCTGACAGTCTGCTCACTCTTTAGGCAGTCACTCCACATCCTTGCTCCTTTCCAAGTTCCTGTTCAAGGTTCATTCCACTATGTGAGTGGGTGAGCGTTCCAGTACTGAGATCATTGCAGCTGTACATTTATTTTATCAGAATTTCCCCTACTGCTGCCTTTTTCTTCCATCCTTTCCTCTCCTATTTATCTAATAATTCCCCTCTTGGGTCTGAGAGACGTGACCTGTGTGATGAACCCAGCCTGAAACTGCTGGTTCAAGAACTCTGATTGAGTTACTTTCCCATAACTATGAATATCGAACCTCCAAAACTTGTGTCTAGGACATTGCAACATGCCCTGACTTGCAGTGTCAGCAGCCTGAATTTCTGCTACAGGACTTTCTGTCCTCACAAAACACCAGCGCCAGTGGCTTTTCTATTCCTGTTAGTATTTACAGGGGTCTCCTTCCACATGAGAAAGCAACCCCAAGCAAGGCAATCATTTCGCTCCCACAGACCTTCTCCACTCCATTATCCACTACATGCTTTTGTGCATCTAAAGCACAGTTCAGGTGTGTGTGGATAGAATGAAATCAGGCTGCTGAAGTCGCTGTGTTTCAGATGGATAGAGCAGAGCATGAAAAACAAAGTCTTCATGCTGCATTCCTGCAAAAAGTGAGATGGAGTTATTCTTCATGGAATGGTCTGGGGTGGGAAGGGACATTAAAGCCCATCTCATTCCAACCCCTGCCATGTGCAGGGACATGTTCCCCTGTCCCAGGTGTCCCCAAACCCTGTCCAGCCTGGCCTTGGACACTTCCAGGGATCCAGGGGCAGCCACAGCTTCTCTGTGCCAGGGGCTCACACCGTCACAGGGAAGAATTTCTTCCCAGTATCTTCTCTTTCAGTTTGAAGCCATTCCCCATTGTCCTATCACTCCAGGCCCTTGTAAAGAGTCTCTGTCTCTCTCCATCTTGTAGCTCCTTCAGGCACTGGAAGGCCACAATGAGGTCACCTCAAAGCTTTTTCTCTCCAGGCTGAAGAATCCCAGCTCTTCCAGCCTTTCCTCACAGCACAGCTGCTCCATCCCTCTGATCCACTTGGTAGCCTCCTCTGGACTCACTTCAACACATCAATAAGCTAGGGAAGTTCAAATCCCACAGATTCCCTTCATTTTAGAAGCTGTGGCTTCTGCTAGAGTTGGGATTTTTTTGCCAATCCATGAGCAGAGCCCAGCAGGTCCCTGTAACCACCACTATTTCCTGACCAGCAAAAGGGTTAACTGGACCTTGCTGGGGAAGGACACTTTGTGTGCATAAGCCATTTCAAGGCATCTGAGCATTTATCATCAATCCTGTCTCCCACCTAATGAGCAGCTAAAGTGATTTTCTATTGCTTGTAATTCACCAAAATTGTTCTAACTGTTGGAAGAGGCAGAATTGACAGACTAATGCTGCTGCCCGCCTGACTGTCTCAATGGCTCAGTGCAGCCTGAGCTGATTGCTGCCTCCGTGATCAGCAGAGGTGCTTCAGACAACATCATTTCACTAATACATCAACAAGGTGAAAGCTGAAAACAAAGGCCAGAGGAGAGCAATCATCAGTCACCATGCAATGCTTAAGGCTAAAACAGGTCAGGGCTGAATACTAAAGAGCACAAGGAAGAAAAAGTATTCACCTCTATTCCCTGTTGTTTGTTTTTTTCCTCTCTGTCTCTGTGTCAGCCTCCAGGCAGGGTCCTGGTGGTTCTGGACCTTTTCTTCCCTAAGCAGACTGGATGAAGGTGGAACTGGGGATAGAGTGGGGCAGTTTGGTTGTCCTGATTTGCTTTGTTGTTGCCCTGGTAGGTTTGTTGTTGCTCTTGGAAGACAGAACAGTGGAAAGAGCAGCCACTGAGTACAGATGAGTGCACTGGAGAAGACTCAGCCTGAGACACTGTGACGGTGTTCACAGGGTCTGAGGATGAGGGAAGAGGTGAGGATCTGACTCCATGTTTCAGGAGGCTTGATTTATTATTTTATCATATATATTATATTAAAACTATACTAAAAGAATAGAAGAAGAGATTTCATCAGAAGGCTGGCTAAGAATAGAAAAAGAAAGAATGATAACAAAGGCTTGTGTCTTGGACAGAGAGTCCGAGCCAGCTGGGCGGTGATTGGCTATTAATTAGAAACAACCACATGAGACCAATCACAGATGCACCTGTTGCATTCCACAGCAGCAGATAACCATTGTTTACATTTTGTTCCTCAGCTTCTCAGGAGGAAAAATCCTAAGGAAAGGATTTTTCATGAAAAGATGTCTGTGACACTCCACATGTCAGAGTCAGCGTTTGCTGCTCACTGCCCTTCCCTCAGTCCCAGATAATGTGGCAGCTTCAGGAATTAATGTTCTCAGGGATGCAAACCAAAGGTCCCCTCACATCTGTATTCTAAGTCAGACTATAGTGATAAAACTTCCAAACATAAACCTGGCTTAAGAAGCCTGAGATTTTGTTTTTACAGATATAGGAGTACACACTTATGTGCATATATTGCCCACAGAACTTGTGAACTTCTTTAGGGAAAAAACAAAATAAAGCTTGTATTCAAGATCTGTCTTGGTTGCAGGAGGTGAAATTTTCTGAGAACTCCTTAAATTATTGGACTCTAGGAAACAAAAACAGCACTGGGAAAACTGATGGTATAGGGAAGTCTAACTGTGGGTTTTACATTCTGGATCTGACCCCTTTTCCTCCTAATTCCTTTTCTCGCTGAGGACATGAGTGAGGAATCAAACCTGTTTTTTGTCCAGGTGTTCCACCACGAGCTCGGCTGGGCAGGAGATGCCTTTTCATGTGCAGGCACAGGTGGCTTTCCTGGGAGTGGCAGTGGCTGCCAGTGTGGCTTTCAGGATCACTGGAAATCAAAAGCTTTCTCGCATCATCAAGCCCAGGCCCCAGGGAAGTCATTTTTACATGGAGCTTTTGCATCCAGCCCTCCATATCTGAGCCAGACAGCTTGAAAACTTGAAATACAACAGCAATTCTTCTATGTCCAGTCCATTCTCTCATCATCCTTAAGCTCAACCACAGATGAAATTTGAAGGGATTTATCCAGTCACTGTCATCAAAGCCAGCCTCTAAAGAGAGCTCTGAGTATTTACCCCATGCTGTGTTTATTTATTCACCAAAAAAAAATGTCTTTGGAGTACAAATTATGTTTTGAACCTAATTTTCCGTGTGTGCTTTGTCGGGTGTGTAAAACCTGAGTCTGTGTGAGCTGACCATGGTGCTGTCTTAGCAACTGCTGCCTTGGCCTCAGTGGAAGGGATAATTACACTAATTTATTCTGCTGGAATGATGGCTCTGCCTTCAAACTTCAGAGATGATTGAGAGACAAACCTTGTGCTTTTTTGAAACCAGAGGTCCTGGATTCAATTTTTACCATTGTGACCCAAAAGCAGGCGTCATGCTGTGACTTACAATGGGTAAAAATAGCCAGGAACATAGAGGAGCAAATTCCCTGTCACAGGAGCACAAATTGCTTGTGCTACACAGATGCTGGGGATCTTTAGATACCATATGGTTGGTATATAGTAACATAAAGTACAGCATGAAGAGACTGTAGCCAAGGTGGGATTTGATCCTGCGTCTCCTGAATCCCAGGAGAAAATGCTGACTGTGGAATAACTTAAATTAGCCCCACTAATTGCTTTTCTGGGAATCGTTTGCACCAGTCGTGATTTTAGGGATGGTTGAGGGCACTCAGGAGGTTCCTTGGGGGGTTTATTTTTTTGTGCTAATCTTTATTAGCTTTTAATGCAGAGAGGTTGGAGGAGGAGCTGGATTGCTGTGGAATCTTTGATTTAAGGAACCTCCCTTGCTCTGATGACTACTGAGTGGACCTTAAGCTTTTACTCTCACTAGCCTGGAGCAAAGAGGCAAAGTTGCCAACATCTTCCTCATTTATTCACAGAATAAAGCCCTCTCATGGCAATTAACCACATCTCCATCTTCTTTGGCTGGCTTGCCTTTCAAATTGCTTGTTTTTCTATAACTGGGTTCATAAAATGCCTCTAACCAAAGAGAGAAAAGCAGAAAAGGCAGGAAGCTCATCTCCAAAGGAGATTTAAATAGAAAGGATGCTTAGATTTAAACAAGTGTCCCCACATCCAATAGTGACACATTAAATCACTGAAGTCCCAATAACTCATACAGTATCTCCATGGAGATGTGCACCATATGGAGTTAATTAGTAGAACAACAAAACAATCAATTAGTTCCTTAATTAGTTTTACTAAAAAATGATAACAAACACAAACAATTTATTGAAACAAATACCCAGACCACAATGATGGCTTAATGGCCTCAGTGAGACTGGCTCCATGCTGAGCCCCTCAGTGGTGCTGGGATTGATTTTGGAGATATTGAGGGTAAATGTTTGCTTTGGTCCAGCCAAAATGTTTTATCAGTGTGATCAATTATTTACAGTAGTAGAACAGAAAGAGGAGATTGCTGAGAGGTTTTCATTTAAAAACACATGAAAAAAGAGGGGAAAGAAAACCTTAAGTAACAAGCTTGCATCAAGCCAGTATTTAACCTCAAAACAATGTGGGGGGATTAAAACAACAGGGATTTGCTCCAGCATCATTTGATCCTAGAAATAAATTGACTTTCTGTATCTCATCCAGATTGGTATTTTTGGTATATACATTACTTGGAGAGGAGTGGCTCGGGAATGCACAGACCATCCATTAACTCAGACATATTCAAAACAAAGTGGTGCTGGGAAGAGGGATATTGCCAATAAAGCACTTGGATACAGATCATGGAGGTCACAATGTACAGGGGGAATTGGCTGGGCTTTTGTGCTGATCTGTATCAAAGGTATTTGGATGAGATTGGGTTTTTTGCATGAAGGGAGACATCTCCACATACCACACCTGCCTGGTACTGATATCAGGAAGGGCTCAAGAGCTCTGGAGAATGCATTGCCTATGCCACCAAGAACAGTAAATATCAGAATTAGCTCCTTTGCTGCACTCAGGGCTGTGATTAATTGCTTGTTAACAAGATGTTCAAAGTACAACGATTTATCTGAGTTTGATCAGGCAGATTATGGGATATAACATTTTAATAAATTCATTGTGACTATAGATATATGTTAAAATGATAAATAAGCTGAGCTGCTATAGATGTTTTAGATCCAATAAAGCTATTTTTAGAATGTGTTTATGTGATGGACTAACCTATTATTTACCCAGTTGCATTTTTATGAACTAATAATTTTCTTTAAAAATAATGCCCCGACTTTAGAATGGTGTTTTATTACTATCATCTTCCCCATAATTATTCTTTTCCCAATAAATGGATCTTTTTGTTTAAAAAAAATAAATAAAATAATCCTATTTCTTGCAGCTTTGGAGAAGGTTCAACCCTTACAGCCAGAGGCTGTGTGAGAATGATGCTCAAGATGCAGATTGTGAGCAGCCATGCCCAGAGGGAACACATCTGGCAGCATTCTGTGGGGGAAGCTCCTCTGAACAGCCTGTCCCAGCTGGGATGTGACAGCAGGGGACCAGCTCCTGAAAAGGGCTGGCAGAGAGAAATGCAAACTCTTGTGGAAGTCACCAAAGCCACTGCAGCTTTGGTTTCCTCACCAAAGGAGATTTGGGGCTGTGTCCTGCTGGATCAGGGGGCAAAGGGGAGCCCCTCTTTATGCCCTGGCTTTAGGAGCTCAGTTTCCCACCTGAGCAGGCTGGAGGTGCTTTCCAAGGCAGCCTTTTTTCAGGAAATGGCTTCAGGACTGGCTCCCAAGAGGAGCTGCCTCTGTTGGTTATGGCTGCCGTCCCTGAAGTGGCTGATTTAAGAAAAAAGCAATCCCTGCTTTCCAGCTCTCAGCACCTATGACTTTTCGCAGCACATTCCTTTGCCCTGCTCCCATTTTTGGAGGCCATGTGAAGTAGCTGTTCTAACCTTGTGGGTACAGCTTATTATTTTGCTAAGGAATAAAAATAAAATGTCATTTTCAGGTGTGGGTAAACCAACTCTTGGCTTCATCCTGCAGGACATCACGGGGTGCTCCAGACACTGCCACTGTTTCCAGCAGCTGAGGATAAATCCCTGCTTACAGCCAGGCTGGTGGTTAGAATGTAAATGTCTAAACTTTGGAGAAGTGACCTCTGTTAAGTGGTTTAATGCAGTCTGTTGCCAGGAGCTCATGAATTCTGTATTACAGCAAGTAGTTCCATGAGATAGCAACTATCTTACTAATAAAACAACCTCAACATATTTATCACAATAACTCAGACACAGAGAAAGTATAAATATCTTTGATACTGGGAAATGAACTGGCTGCCTATAGGCATCCTCTTTGCTTTATTGATTTAACCCTTCACAGGTGTCTGCCAGGGATTGGTGCAAACCTGGTGCGGCAGAAGAGCTTTAAAAGGATTAAGCAGTGATGCTGTGTGTCTGCACAACCTCTCCAGTTCAGTAGGATTCAGAATGTTTTACAGGTGTACCAGCAGACCTGCAGGGTGGATGTGACAGGCCTTCCTTCATCAGCTGCCAAAATGCAGCTGTTTGTGAACTCAAGGTGCAGCAAACTAGATTTCTTGCACTTTGAAATGTATTTAGGGTAGGGAGTGAAGGAGAAAACTCCCTCCAGCTGAGGCACTCTGAATGATTTCAGGGGGCTGGAGGCTGATGCTGCTGTTTGACTCAGGCCCACAGCAATGCTTGGGATCACCTTGTGCTTCCAGATCCTGCTGGCCAGAGGGTCTCAGGTGGGTTGTAACTGGTTTAAGGTGCCAAAAGGGGAAAATAACACCCAGAGAAGCTGTGGGTGCTCCATCCCTGGATGTGTTCAAGGCCTTGGAACAGTGGAAGGTGTTCCTGCCCATGGCAGGGGGTGGGATGAGATGCGATTTTAGATCCCAAACCACCTTGGATTCTGTGGTTCTATGGCCAGTGAGCTCCTGAGAATGCAGCAATGCCTGGCTGCTCTCAATGGATATGCTACTAAAAATCTGTCACCAATGACTTTGGTTTTCAGTCCACTCCATTGCTCCCATGACACATCAGGCCCTTTTTAGGGGTTTTTAGAGGATCACAGAGCCAGTGGACACTTGCTGAGCACAGACACCATCCCCTGTACCTCAGATCAAGCCTGTTGCCAGCACTGAGCCTGTCTGACTTGTGTTATCTTGTGTGCCAGAAGCTGCAGTGGTACGGGATGGATTTTTAAAGCCCATGGATACGGTCAGGTAGAGCTGATTCCTCCACTCCTTAAGGGATTTAGGACAGGGAGACTTATAAGTTATTATGGACTAGCTAAAATCTCTTGTGAGTGATCAAGTCTCAGTGATAAAGATAGTCATGTTCTGGAGTGATAAAATCCCAATTTCACAGGCCATCCACACTGGTTTTCTTGAGATAGATAATGAGATAATGTTCCTACCACACACATCTCCCCATCTTTTTTTTTTTTTTTTTTTTTTTTTTTTAGTTAAGATCTCCTTTCTTTTTAAAATGAAGTAAAATGGAGTTGCTGAAGAAGTAGCACTTTTAATGGTCATTTTAGCCCCAGAAAAGGTCTTCTAATACTTCACACACTGACAAAGTTTGGAGAGAAGAAAAAAAGATTTTTGAGTTTCTTTTCCTTTGAAATATGGACTGGATAGAGAGAAGATCAGGGCTGCAGTGGCTGAAACAGCAGGGGAGGAGAAAAATATCAGGGCTGCTTTTTATTGGCTTTATGATCCTACTTAGACCCACTAAAATGTGTCAATTTCAGATATAAACAACTTGAGAGAAAATGTGGCAACACCATGGCCATGTGGGCAGCCCTGCTGAGCCACCCTTCTCCCCACAGCTCCACTCTGTGGTGCATGCACAGACCTCCCCTCCAGTGTGGGGAATCACTCTCAGCCTGGCTGTGGTGCTCGATGCATGGATTTAACTCCTCTGTATTTATTTGTGCTGGGAGAATGTTCTCAGCTGTGAAATCCCTGTGAAATCGAGATTTCACTGCATGTTGAACTTCATGCCCTGTGAATAAGCAGGGTCCTGTTGCAGGGGTGCTCTGCAGGCTGGAGGCTCTTCAGGCAGAACCTGGGCTCAGGATGCTGAGGGCACCAATCCTGCTGCGCACCAGGCAGGATTGTATTAGTGGGGTATTTTTGGGGCTCCCCATGGAAGGAAGGAAATGATGGATCTGACTCCATGTTCCTAGAAGGCTAATTTATTATTTTATTATCTATATTTTATTTAAAAATGCTATACTAAAGAACAGAGAAAGGATACAGACAGAAGATAATAATGAAAAACTCATTACTCCTTCCAGAGTCCTGACACAGCTGAGGGTGATTGGTCATTAAGTTAAAACAATTCACAAGAAACCAATGAAATAATCACCAGTTGGTAAACAATGTCCAAACCACATTCCAGAGCAGCAAAACACAGGAGAAGCAAATCAGATAATTATTGTTTGCATTTTTCTCTGAGGGTTCTCAGCTTCCCAGGAGAAGAATCCTGGCAAAGGGATTTTTCCAGAAAAAAAATCTGTATTTCTGAAAAACATGAGCCACACTCAGTGCACCTTTGCCTTTGCTGCCTGTGATCCCTGATCACAGAATTACAGAATGTATCACTGAAAGGGTCACCAATTATCACTGAAGGGGTATCGGGGACAAAGTTGATAAAGAGACTCCATCATCAGAAGGCATGAAATTATTATTTCACTTTATTATTAGAAATCCACAGTTCTTATAGAAACAATGGTGGACCCGAGACCTGATTGGCCTTTAGGAATCTTCTCTCACCTGTTGGTCAAGAAGGGACAGCTCCTTCTTGTAAACATCTTTGACAAACAGAGATTGTGTGCCAGGTGCAGAGATTGAGATAATAATTGTTTTAATTCTTTCTCTGAGCTTTCTCACAGCTTCCCAGCAAAATTCCTGGAGAGCTGTGTCTCTCTCTGTTCAGAGGATGTGTGATTACAACAAGAATGGTTTGGGTTGGAAGGGATCTTAAAGCTGTACTCATTCCAAGCCCCTGCCATGGGATGGACACTTCCCCCCAGCCCAGGCTGCTCAGAGCTCCATCCAGGCTGGCCTTGCTTCAGAGCAAGCAAAAAACTCTCTGTGTTAACCTGGAACTCACATGTGACAGAATTCCCTGCTGACAGGGAAGCACATCCCAAAATCAGCCCTGAGTGCATGATCCCAGAATGATTTTATTAACCCTAAAGGCCTCCAGCTGCCCCTGGGCTTTGCTGCTCACTGCAGAGGGGTGGAAGGGGCAGTGCCAGGGAGGAGCTGCTGAGTAAGAGGGGGATGAAATCTCTCTCATTTGCCTGTTTTCCACAGCCTGCCCACAGCTGTGCATTTACTCCGCCACCCTTTGCAAGGCCAAATCTGTGCCAGGACACTGCAGCCACATTACAAAGGGAAATGGTTTCCTGTAGAGATGGAGCTGTAATTAAAGTGCCTGGTAGGGGCCTCCAAATCCCCCTGACCTCGCCACAACCCACAAATGGAGACTTCTGGGTCTCAGAACTTGTCTTTCCCTTGCCTATTTTTTAATTTTTCCCAAGCCTCTTAGACTGATGAAACCTCAATTATCTTAAACTCAGAGCTAGGCAAACTGAGACAGCTGTCTGAGCACACGACTGCTCTTGCCCATTTAGATCAGACACTTTCTCTCTAATATTTTCAAATTTTTCTAACACACACTATATTTTTTAATGTCCAACTTTTTTTCTTTTTTTTTCCCCCCTGGAGCTGCAATCTTTTAAACCACTGACAACAAAAATCCTTTTGCTGTCTCTGGTCCGTGCTGTTTTCCAGCTCAGGGACATCTACAAAAAGAAGCAATCCCCCTGCAGACTGATCTCTCTTTGCATAAATACAGTGGTTATGGAAAGGTGTTCATTCCATTTTCCACAGCCTGTCATGTTGACTTTATAATGAACCAGTTACTCAGTTCTGGAAAGCAGATGGAAACCTCTGCTGACAGCCCCTGTCAAAGGAATGGGCAGGAAGAAGCAGAAAAGAATTGCTGGATATGAACTCCTGGTACTTACATGGACAGTGGCAGGAACTGAGGAAGGATGCAGGTTTAGAACAGGATTTAAAGGCCTGATCAATCACCACAATGATGGAAATGCTGCCATCAAATAATAATAAAAAGATCTATAACTGGTTTTACACCATGAATTATTTTCTTCGCTGGCACAAGTGATGTGGAGGTGCTGTTTTGGAAAGAGAATCAAGCAGCAGGTAATCAGTCTATTTACATACTCTGAGCCACAGTGGATGCAAAAACCCTGAGGAAATGGCAGAAAGGAGCATTAGGAGAACTGATTTAATCTCTGGTGTTATTGGCTGCACAAGCCAGGCTGTTTGATGGATATACATTTATATTGCTTCTCTCCTCTTTCAGCCACAGCCTCACCCAGCATCTGTCATCCTGCACAACCCCGGGGACAGACACCCGTGGAGACAGACAGCCCTGGGGACAGTGCCCTGCAGATCCACCTCAGGACCATCCTTCAGGCTGGACCAGTCTGGATGTCTCCATAGGAGCTGTGCTGGCAGCAAGGGCAGCTGCTCAGCCCTGGCACATCCCAATTTTGACAGAGTTTTCCAGGAGCAGAACATGCTCTCTATGCATGGTTATAAAAATCCAGGTGCAATAGGAGGTGCTAGAGCCTCACCCAAGAGTTCTAGCTTAGTTTTCTAAGGAATTGACATGTCTGTGATAGTTCAGGCACCTACCAGACTCCACATAACAATTTCAAAACCTCTGGGCTTGTGTCAAGCCAACTTGGCAAATGGGTCAAGGTCTCAAAAATTTTTAATTCTTGTGCATGTCAGGAAAACAGATGGATGGAGGAGAAGAGGAGCCCTAATAATAACCTCAGGCTGTAGTGTTAGCTCAGCTCCTAATAGACATCAGGAATTTTAAAGGGGCATTGAATCCTAAGACATAAATCCTTAAATTATCCAGTTTCCTTGGTTCTGCTGCTCAGGGAGCTGCTTCTTTAATCTGGTATTGTTTCTGAAACTTAAAACCCTTAGGAGAGCTTCCAGGCAGTCTCATTCATCCTAAACACACTTTTTTTTTCCTCCCCCCTGATGATATAGTTAGAGCCAAAATCCCTTGAAAATAAAAACTAAAAAGATGATGACATTTGATGTAATAAATCCTAATGCTAAGTGGCAGAGGCAGCCACAGCCTGCCTGATGACAATCACCAAGCTCAAACAGAGCTGACGAGCAGCATTAAGCAGGACAACAGCCAGATGATTGTCTTCTGTAATTTTGTTGAGGAGCACAAACAGGAGGAATCCAAGGGGAGGTGTGTGTGCATCTCTCGCTGTACTCAGGAAAGGCTCTGCTCTGCTGTGATGGGTCCAGGGCCTCTGCTCAGTTATTTTGAGGCCAAGGTCAAAGATCAGCAGATGCCCAGATGCCTTCAGGCTGACAATGAAGCCAATCCAGCACCTCCTGTCCTGCCAAGGTTTGTGCAGCCAGCATCCCTCCCCTCTGCCTTTGACTTTCCAAGTGAATAATCAATAACTGTTTACAGCTCTAGGCAGCCTTGAAATTCCTGTCCAGCCCCAGAGGGTGACTCTTTCCCCTGCTCCCTGTTAGTTACACATGCAAGAGGGACTGTCAGCCTCAGGGATGGGATTTATTGCCCTGGGAGTGTCAGGGGGAGAGGGTTCAACTGCAGCTGACAGGAGGCCACACAGGAGGATTTGATTTACTGAAATCCAGGATGGTGGATGGACAAATCCTATCCCACAGTTTGAGTCCCACCTTCTAAGCCTTTTTTTGACCTGACCTTTCCTGGCTACTGTAGAGGAGTGACCTGTGGGTGTCTGTGCATCAGTTCTGTGATGCTCCCCTGTCCCTTCTCACCCTGTCCTCCTGCCCCAGTGCAGGTGGAAACTCTGATGCTTATTACCCCACTGCCACTGCTGGTGCTGCAGTGCTGGCTGCAAGCTCTGAGGCTTGTATTGGGCAGTGAGGTGAGGAGAGAGGCAAAATAACCACTAGGAAATCCTTGTTCTATATTTCTGCTCTGTTCCATGTAATATTTCCCTGTGGATTGTGGAAACCTCCTATGAAGGAAATGGGAGGGGGACCTGAGAAGGGACTGGAGGACTGGAAATATCTTGCATGAGCACTTAGGTGGATAATAGGGATGAACTCAACTTATATGCCAAATTTCCATCAGCCAGATGAAGTTAATTTACTGCAGCATGCCAAAGAAAAGGGATCTGGGGCCCAAGCAGGGCTGAGAGTAGGGCCCATGCCCTGGTGGCACATGGCAACGAAGGGAAGGGAGGGTTTTGGGGTTCTCATCCACCCCAGCAGGGTGTGGGGTGCTCATTGCTGTGCCTGGAGCTTGGCTCAGCTGCTGGATGGATGTTTGGACACAGGGGCTGAGGTGTGGATGGCTCCTCAGGGCAGGATGGAGGTGGAGCGGGCCGCAGGGCCTGGCGGGCCGTGGTGGAACTCTCCCTGCTCTGAGTGTTTCCTTCCTTCCTCCACATCAAACAGCGAGGCAGCAAAGGGAAAGTGTGCTTGGAATAAATATAGCCCTGATCCTGGGAGTGCTTCAAAGGAGCCTGGGTGCCTGCATCCTATAAATAACTCAGGCCTGAACACCTTGCTGCCCCTGAGGTGCCTTTTGAAAGTGTGAGGCAGGGCCAACACCCCTGGGAGAGAGTCAAAGGAGAATTGCAGGGGGCAGCAGAAGGAAGGGAAGGGCTCTTTGACTTCTTGGAAAGGAAAAAGCATTTGCCAGGACATTAATCCAGGCTGATCAGCTCTCATGGGCTGACAAGGAGCTGCTGCTGGTGTGCAAAGCTGGTGTGTACAGACAAGAGTGCTCTCAAATATTTTTTAAAGAGCCCTGAAGAGAAATGCGATTTTTCTGTGGAACTCCTGAGAGTTTTTAAGCGTGGATTTGTTTGGGTAAATTGTGAGTGAGTGCCCTCCCGTGAGCACACCGGAACGACTGTTTAATTGGCCCACACCTGGTGTTGATTATGATGCTTCTGGTTTTTTTTCACTTCCTAACTCCCTCCACTGTATCTCATTTTGATCAGGCTCACTGCTGTACCCCACAGCTTGGCTTTGGCATGCCCAGTGCAAAGCATAATTTTTCCAGCACTCTTTATGTGCAAATCTCCCCACCTTGATGTAATCAAGCATTAAAAAGCAGAGGTATGAGCTGTTCAGCCTGGCTGGGAAGTTTGGATTTGGCTCTGAGAGGGGCAGAGGAGTTGGCTGCATCTAAAGCTGTATTTTTTAACAGCTTCCCTCCGTTCACTGTTGGATGCACAACGATATTTAAGTGAAAACAAACTCATTGCTGGCCATTACTGGTGACTGTGGCAGGCAAATGCCTGGCACAGTTACTGGTCTGAGGCATCAGGGCTGAGCCTTAGCACTGCAGCCCTGTTTTACCTTCAATTAATTAACTCCCAGGCAGCTAATTGGGCCTTCAAGTGCCTTGGTCATGGTCTGGACCAGTTTTATTGGTGTAAATGCAGAGGGTGCTTATTAATTTATTTGTTTCAGTCAGATCTCTGGGTGCTCATCTGAGAATCAAAACCCTTCTCATGTCTAAAATGGGAAGTTCCAATTCAGGATTTGTATTTATGGGGCTCCCAACTGTCTCAGTGTCTGCAGAGGCAGAAAGAATAGACTTCCACTTGACATAGTGTGGATATGAACAGAAATGGGGAAAGAAGCACCAGTAGCTTCTTCAAATGCTGAATTTGTAATTTTTTTTTACTTCCCAGAGCTGTAGAGTTAAAATAATCTGGCTTTGAATCTGAATAGAAACTGAAAAGCAGAAGAATTTGGGAAGGGGTGGTGCTCATGCAAGGCATTAGCTGTTAAATTATAGCCTTGCTATGAAAAGCAGTTGTGTCTGTGTGAGTGTGCAGGGAGAGGTCACAGTGGGGAGGTGTGGGCAGGAAAATGCTTTTGATTTAATACACAGCTTTTTCTCAGTCCTTTGGAGACAACTTTCGCACGAAAACAAGAAATTTCCAAGTCTGAATTCTGCATAATATTCCAGGATTATGCAAATGAACAAACCAAGGCCCCCAACCCAATGCCAGAGCTCTGAGTGTGTACCCAAGAACCCTTCTCAGAGGCTGCTGTGTTGTTTTCAAACCTGAAGCCTTTCTCTCCACACAGCTCCAACCTTTATTAAAAAGATGAAACATCTGGAAGGGTGTGTGTGTGTGTGCTTGTGCTTGCAAAGAGATCCTCTGCACCAAGCCTGAGTCTCCTCTGAGCTCGTTAACCAGCTGCAGGTTTTAAATCAGGGCTGTGAGCAGAGCTGAGATGTGGGGAAGAACCCACCTGGAGAGAAAGACTATTTTTCTCAATGCCCTCAAAGTTTACTCAGCTGGTGGAACAACAAACTTCATTTCTTTGGCTGAAATGCTAAAAAGAGGGAGAGAGACAAAGGAAAAAAGTGAGCGGAGGAAAGGAGGGAAGGACAGAAAGGATGGAGGACTGCCTCAGTGTGCTTTGTGTAAAGAAATAAAATAAATAAATAAAGAAGTGTATTTTTCATTAACAGAGATCTGTTAGATAGCTCAGGGGCTGGAAGAGCAGAGCCTGTGTTAGCCCAACACAGCCCTGTGCCCCAGCATGCCAGCCCAACACAGATCACTCACTGCTCGCTGTGATTCCTGTCTGGATCCTTTGTGAGTTTGGTGGCCCTAATTCCAATCCCAGAGCTGGGACACAACCTCTCCAAGTGAAATTTGCCATCATATGAGACAGAAATACTGCAGACACAGCAACCTGGTGACCTGTCTGCTGCCAAAGCTGCCAGTCAAACTGCCCAGAGAACAAAGCAGCAGCTCTGTGATCCTCCCCTGTCCCTTCTCACTCTCCCTGTCCTCCTGCCCCAGTGCAGATGGAAACTCTGATGCTTATTACTCCAAGCATTAACTTTTTCTTTTGTTGTGACTGTTTTCTTTTGCCTTATTCATTTTGTTCAAGACTGAGAAAAAGTCCTGTTCTAGTCTGGTAATAGCCTACAGCCATGAGTCAGTGAGCTGAGATTTCCAGAGAGATAAAAAAAAAACCAGAAGAAAATATGTGAGGAATTGGAATGACAAGGTTTCTGCTGGTAGATTGTGATACAGAAAAATGAAGTCCCAGGCCAACAGGCTTTGGCAGCTGAGAAATGCTCGTGCTGGCATGGTCTGTCTGGCAGACAGGCAGGCAGAGGGGATGAGCTTGTGAGGGAATGAGGTATGGAAAGCACTTGCAGGAGGCTGTACAATAGAAGGAAATCTAAATTTTGAAGCAAACACTCGTGCAGCATAGCTGTGGGTATGATACACAGTTTTTCTCTCCCTCTTTAACCCGGAGAGACCTGCAATGCAAATAGGGGAGACTGTTTTCATCTGGTCTGGGAAAGGCACAGGTCCCAGGGTGCTTGGCTCCGTCAGCTCAGTGGCAGTGAGAGCTCAGAACAAGCTGCTGGAGCTGTTCTGGGGGATTTGCAGGCCCTGAGAGCTCTGCAGAGCAGGCTGTGCTGTGGGCTGTGCTCTGCTGGAGACAGCTCACAGGAGCATCTGTGTGTTTGCAAAACTTGTCTTCACACATCTCAGACAAGTGCAATGCTCTTCCAGGCTCCAGCAAACTGAAGGTCAGGAGAGTTCCCTGTGGACAACAGTGATAAAATCCTGCTCTAGCAGACAGGCAGTGCTGGGCAAGATTGGGCTGGGGGATTAAAACCTCATTTCTGTTCCATCTCTTTTGGCAATCCCCATTTCCCCACTCACAAATCGCCTTTGTTCCCTGCCTGCCCCTGGCATGTGGCACGATCTGAGCACAGATTCCAGCAGCACTGTGGCAGCTCTCTCCTGCTCCCTCCTTTAGCCCCACCATCCTGGAGAGGGGTTTGTCCCCTCTTTTGGGTGTGCAGCAGAAACAGCTGGATCCCAGTTAGGTGCACACAGAGCTGCTGGAAGGGGAGGTCAGCACAATCCTGCACCTCCATCCCTAGGGCAGAGCATTTTCTCTCTTGCTCTGTGGCTTAGAGGTGGAAGCGCTGCCTCTGAGTAGGGTTCAAGTTATTTATCCCTCTGTGGAATTTGTGCTTTTCGTGGAGGTGGTCAGGGAGGAGATCCAGAGCAAGGGTTGTTGATGCAGACAAAAAATGCAACTGATTTTAAGCTGACCCAGAAACCTGTGTCTCCTAGAATTTTTTCTTATAAATGCCTTAGGCTAGATGTGACCCTGTGGCCAAGCCAAAGAAGCCTGTTATCAAACTGAGCTCATAGCCCTTGATATGCAGCAAATCCTCCTGGTGATCACTCTCAGCCTCTGTTCCTCCTGTCCATGAGAAGCAACCAGGTCTGTCTCCTCCTCAGTTGTGTGTGGTGTGTTTTGGGCACCAGGAGCTGTTTGTGAAGAGCAGTGGCTGTAATAAACACACTAAATCTGATTATCTGTCCAGGAGGCTTTGCTGAAACAGCTTGTCATTGTAACACTTTATTTAATTTTATATTTTTTTTTTTTTAATTGAGAAAATTTAGTTGAAAACAACTTTTTAGTCTTAAGCACCAGGCTCCCAGAGCTGAATAGAGCTGGCTCACTGGCATGTGACTCTGGAGGGTGGGTTGGTTTTTTGGTTATTTTTTTAATGATAATACCTTCATCTCTTCCCCTTCACACACAGTCTGAGGCTGTTGGGGGGCTGTTCATCCCTACCTTGGTGCTGTGGCACATTGGAATGGGGGAATATCACCCCACTGCTGAGACCAGGCTGCAGCAGCAGTCCTGGGGTGGTTCTTTGGCACAGATAAACTTGCTCTGCTGCTGTTACAAGGGTTTTGCAATATTGACAGAGAGGGAAGTTGTGTATTGCCACAGGGGAACTGATGGGGACCTTCAGTCATGCTCACAGTGGGGGCTGCATGTGCCGAGCTCTTTAATGTGGGGCAAAGCAGTAAAGCCAAAGAGCACAGAAATGGTTTTATTTACAAAATAATAATCACAATAACAACATATTTAGGGAAAAATTAAAGCCCTTCAGCTGCCAAATTCCTAGCTTCAGGCAATGCCATAGAGCTGTGCCAGACAGACCTCGGTGGGTTAGAGAAAAAATGTAATAGATAAGAAAAAAATAAACAACCTTGAGAACCAGAGCTGAGGAATCCTGTCTTCTTCTTTGGTCTTGGGGCTGGGAAAAAGAGACATTCTAACACCTCGGGGTCATCTCAATACCAGAGACCTCGTCACTGCCCGTCTCAAAAAAGGATTTTCTGTTGCTGCTGCTGACAGCAGGAGCTGGACTTGGCTTCCTCAGCTCTCTGCTCTGCTCCTCACCCTGTAATAAATCTTTCACAGCCCGTAGGCTGGGGTCTCTGTACAAATCATGAATGGGATGGGACTGCTGAGGAACTGCCTCGAGCTGTTTTATTTTCCAGCATCAGTCTCATTCCATGGCTATGACAATGGGAAGATGCCACCAGCTCACATCCCAGGCAGCAGACTAAGAATTTAATGTTGCAACTCACTTTATAAGTTTCTTGACCAATCACACAAAGCAAAAGAACATTGACAGTAGTTCCAACCAACCACTATAAGCACGAGTACCTTTGGTTAAACACTGCTTGCTTATTTCAAATACAATACCTGCTTGTAAGCCTTAAAACACAATGCATAGAGCTCCATTATTAAGCTTCAACCTTCCTAACATCTTGCTAGATAAACTTTTCTGTATCTTAGGGAGTTATTCTAGACAAGTGTTAATACACAGACCATTGTTCTATATTTCCTTGCTTTTCTACAGTTTAAATAGTTTTTCTGCTGACCAATCTCATGGCTGCTGCTTAGCTCCAATCACAGTTCTGCTGTCTCTGAGGCCTGCCTTTTGCAGCTTTCCCAAACCTCTTTAATTTTGTGGATTCCCACAACCTGGTTGTGCCTGCTCTGGGATGAGACCTGCTGCTCTCCCCTAATCCCTGTCGGGGCAATTCCAATTCATGTGTGGGACTTGAGTCACTCAGGATTGTTTAGAGTATTTTAAAAGACAATAACAAGCAAAGTCTTTTTATTAAAAATATTAAAGAAGTGTATTTTTCATTAAAACCATGCCTTTTCCTAAAATATTCAGTCTCTTCTCCAACCCCTTGAATCGTAAACATTTTCCAAATACACACTGACATATTTGGTTTATTAGCACCTGTGTTTGCAGTAAATGTTTTCATTAAAACATTGCACCATAAGTTTCTGAGGGGAAAAAAACAAGAAAAGCAAAGAAAAAATGAGCATATTTTTAGTCTTTCAGGATGAAAACAGTTTGGAATTGTTGTGTGAAATTAATTTCAGGATTTTTAATCAGCTTTAACCAGGTGGAGGAGGCAGGAGAAGCAACTGAAGGACACCAGAAAATGCCAATAGAATTGTCAGCCTGGATCAGGCTGTGACTGTGGCTACCAGTTGTGGCTGTGGCTAATGCCAGATGCTTCTAAAGAAGATGTAAGCACATCACAACAAAACATCACAGAATTACAGAATATCCTTGGCTGGAAGGGACCCAGTGCAGGATAATCCATCTCCCCCAACTCCCTCTGACTCTAATTCATGCTGTTTTCTAGGAGAACTGTGTGAAGTCTCTTCCAAGGGTTTGTAGCCTTTGCTGCTCAAATTCCAGGCATTCTCCTTATCCAAGTGAGTGGCCAGCCCCCCAGCAAACTTGTTAAATTTTTATTCTCATAGCTTTACACTGGCAATGAAACAAGCAGAGAAGAAACGGTCCCTTTTATCAGTTTGGAATTTTCTGCTTCTTAAAATCCCATCAGCTGCCTCTTGGTTCTCCTGTCATGAGACCTGCAGAACAGAGCTCCCAGCCCACCCTCTCCAGCCTGGCCCTCATTGCAGACAGCTTCCCAAATCCCTTTTGCATTTGTCCTGTACAGAACAGAGTCTTTTCTCCATGTGGGACTTTCCCCAGATCTCTTTAAGGACCTGCAGTTTTTTCCATGTCCTTTCTCAGCACTCCAGAGGTTCAAACCATGGATGCTAAGGATGCTACATAGGAAGCTCTGCTGAAATCGATGTGCATCAGCTTCCAGGCCTTGTTCCTTGGGCTGTTTGTTTAGAACGACTCTGTGTGAAGAGCTGAGGTCTGACACTGCACGTTTGCAGGGGTTCTCACTGAGGCATCACAGCTCCTTCTCCTTACCCATGGATCTGAGCCTCTCTGCAGCAGAGGGGAGATTTTTCACCTCAGTTGGTACAAATTTCCATGAGTGGTGTGGCTGGAGGCAAAGATGCTGTTGGACATTCACTCCCTGCAGGCTGATACCCAAAAAGAGTTGTTCTGGTCCTGCTGAGACAGACCAGATAAACACCACCAAGGCTTCTGGGTGAGATGAGCTCCTTGGTCCAGTTTCTGCTGGAACAGCCTCCCAGCAGTGCTTTCAGCAGCAGGGAGGGCTCAGAGCTGTGCTGTTTGCTCTCCAAGCTGCTGAGGGCTGGAAGTGAAGAAGTGGAAGATACCAGGCAGATCAAAGTATGTGGAACAGATTAATGACAGTTTTGAATAAGAAAGAGCTTTAAAGAACAGAGTAAATGTTGGGGAGTGTGTGGAGAGAGTTCTAAAAGAGATAAAGCAGGGCCTTTAATAAACTAGAAAAGGAATAAAATCAATGATGGCTGAGTTACAAATAACACAGCGGAGCCACTGAACTATTTTCAAAGTAGCCCTTTGCAGAAAAGCACAAAAAAACTGGGACAAACAATTAGGAGGCATGAAGACCTTGTCAATAGAACTGTTGATAAGGAACAGATAAAATGGATACTTAAATTAAATACAGCAGAATTCCTTTTTTACTGAGCATTCCTCCTAGTGCTCACTCAGCTCTCTGGATCAAGCCTTCCTTTCAGCAGCCAGCTCCCATTTGTGTTGATGTTTGCTGTTTGCTCAGACTGCTCAGCAGGGCTTTTGGACAGGAGGATTAGACTGAAAAGTTATTTCTCTGATTTTCTTTGATGTTTTCAAAGGTGGAAAAATCCTCATGCTCTTGAGGGTCCATAAATCTCTGAGCCACTTTAATGAAGTATTGGCTCAAGCCATTTATAATTTCACTTATCTATCCTGGCATTAAAATGCCCTGCAGAACTCACCTCATTCTCCCAAGATGGAGATTCTGGTTTTACACATATGTCTGATCTGGAAAGCTTAGAATTTCATGGGTCTCATGTGGTAACAATTCAGTCTTAATAATCATCACCCACTGAAGTCAATAGGAGGGTGTGCACTGAAGAAAATGGCAGGCAGTTTGGCCTCTACAGAATCAGTTTTTAAAATAAATATTTTTAACAGAGTTCACCCTTTATGGACACAACAGAACATCTATGTGAGCAACAGTCTGGAGATGTGGTTCATAACTTGGTCAAAACGTGCAAAATCACCAGGATGCTATCAGAGAAACTGGGATTTTTAAATTATTTTTTTTAATTTTTTTTTTTTTGGCTGGATAATTTGTAGCTCTTTCTCTTCTGACTGATTAGGTCTCATGGGTGGTACTGCCCTAAAAATGAGGAAACAAGAGAGATTGGCAATCACTTTTGTGTCTACCCAGCTTCTATCCCAAGGGATGGGCAGGAAAACTGCTGGAGTCTCAGCCCTGCCATGACCTTTTATGTGGCTGTGGACAAACCATGTCCCATGAGATTTTCAGCACTTGGTTACTCAGGAGAGGGTCCAAAGCAATTGAGGAGAGGGGCAAGTTCTTCCTGGAGATCAGCATGGGAGGAGACAGCATTTATGTAGGTGAGAAATGGGAGATGCAAGCACAGGAAACTCTTCAAAGCCTGATGAGCTCAGAGGAATGGGAATGGGAATTGAAATGAGAATGGGAATGAGAATGGGAGTGGGAATGAGAATGGGAATGGGGATGGGGATGGGACTGGGAATGGAACTGGGGATGGGGATGGGATTTGGAATGGGACCGGGACTGGGACTCGGAATGGGAATGGGAATGGGGATGGGAATGGGGATGGGAATGGGAATGGGAATGGGGATGGGATTTGGAATGGGACTGGGACTGGGACTCGGAATGGGAATGGGAATGGGAATGAGAATGGGAATGGGGATGGGGATGAGAATGGGGATGGGAATGGGAATGATGATTGGAATGGGGATGGGAATGGGCAGCAGAGGAGGGGTAGGAGAGCAGGCAGTGAGCAGGGCTGAAAACACTGCCCAGCAGAGACATGGATACTCCACATCAATCTCAATGACCTAAATTGTAAATAAGGTGTTAATTGTGGCTGCAGATTATACTCCAGGGGAGTGACTGCAAACACTGCAGATAATGAAATCACCCAAACTCCTGAGCGCTCAGCAGTCCCTGTGCTGAGACTGGATTTCCTTCTGTAGCCTGTTTTTCTTTCAGTTGTGCTGGTGTGAATCACAAGAGAAGTGAGTTGAGTTCTGTAACAATTACAGGCTTGTCATCCTGTCACAGACCTGCATAAAGTTATTCAATTCTACGTGATAATTAAGTTATTTACCATTAGCTTCTGGCCTGGGTTTGAATGAACAAAGAATTAAGACAGTGCAGTGTATCTTGGGATAAAAACTCTAAAACAGAGGAAGAAGACCCCATTCAAGCTTCTGTCTTTTCCACTTCCACTACAGAATAGTTCTGAAAGGAAGGCAAAAACAGGCAGAGAGCTGTGGGTGGTTTCCAACAACGAATCATAAACAAGGATGGAAAAATAATAAAACAAGAGGACTCACTCGGTCTTCCCTCATGAACCACACCGTAATCAGATTCCCACTTAAAAAATATTTCTCAAAATTGGTATTAAATATTTCATTGTTTATTAACAGCAAGGAAATACAACAAGAAATAGTGCCTGTGATTTGTTAGCGATATTTATCTATTTTGCTCCTACACAGCAAATCAGAGAGATATTTCACAGTCTTCCTTATAATGGTGATGCTAGAGATATAAACTGCATTATTTGAAAAAAATGCATAATAGCAATACAAAAAGAGCTGATTATTAATAAAACACTGTCAGATTAACTAACAGTGAAGTAAAGCCTATCTAGTAAGTACTTGAGAGATAATTCTTTATTCCAAAGTGGTATTTTAGAGTTATACACTAATAAAAAATTGCTTTAAACTTTCTTTGAGATTAAAACAGAATAGTTTTTTGGGGGGTTTCTTTTAAAATTGCCAGTAAAAATTCAAGCTTAAAGTAAGCACTGAATAATAGACAGCAGTGTTGAAATCACATTATGGGCAAAATCACATTTCAAAGCAAGGGTGCTTTTCATGTTTTCAAGTGGCAAATGGCATCTGATACTGCAGTGTTTCATTGGCTGAACAGCTTTTTATCCAAGTGTTGGAAATTCCATGTGCTTTTTGGGGTACAGAGAGGGCAAGGGGGTTCCCATAGCAGCCACAGGGACAGGAATTGATTTCAAGGCACAGCAAAATAGGTGTGGGTGTAATTAAAGAAAAATAAAGTCTGCAGTGATCACTGTCACAGAACACAAGTCTGAAGAGCTGATTTGGTCACAAATCCACACAAAAACCCAACCCAGACACCTCAGTGTGATGTAGGAATGGGAGTCAGACAAAAGAAATCCCAAAGGGGTGTTCAAAATAAAGGTTTGTGAGAAAAGGGGAGGGAGGAAATCTGAGCCCCCACAGTTCATGAAGTGGATACCCCAAATCAAACACTTTAAACTCACATTAATATTATGAAGCATCCATGTGAACAAATATTGACTTTCCTGTGAATTCCGGTGTAAGTGCACAGGTAACTACAGCTGTGCTACTCAGGAAAATTGCAGCTTATACATACCTGGCCCCTCAGTGAAATAACAGACAACCCACACAAGGAAAAAATGCAAAGCACATCCTTGTTCTGGGCTGCAACCAGAAGTTACAATAATAAAAATAATAATATTAAAGAATAAAAAGAATAATTTGTGAGCCAAAGTTTTGAGACAGTTGAAATAACTATAATAAATCATTTTTGGGCTGTAACTGAATGAAGCAAAGCTGGAGATGTTTATTGGCAAAGCCTTTCCATGGGAGCACTTTTCTGCATGATGGGAGAAAACCTGAATTTGGTGGTTGACACCAGTGAAAGTAGGGGATGTAAGACTGGGGGCAATTTCCCTGCCAGAGCAGGAGCATGACCAGGTGGGCACTGATCCAGGATAAAAGAGGAGGAAACTTCCCTTTTTCAAATTCCCACCCATGTCAGGTGCTGCAAAATTTGGAACAAATCTCTTGGTACCGGCAATAAAGAATTTTCACACACAGCTGTCAGTGCTCCTGAGTGGTTTGTGCTTCTTAGAGTTTGTAGGTAAAAAGTTCCCCCAAATCAAGAGATTCTCTCTTCCTACCCCCATCAAAAGCAGCCACCAGAATCCCACAGTGTTTATAGGCTGGTTGATCTTTTTCATTTGAAGAAGTATATACCTCTTTAAAGGTATTTATTTGGTTCTCTTGTGACATTCCTGGTTTATAAACCACCTCAGAAAACCAATTTCAGATTTAAGAAAGGTTTTTATTATAGATAGACATATCCTACCACAGGTTCAAACATTTTTCTTAGAAAAACACATCAGATGTTTATATGCCTTACATTCCTTCTCAAAACACGGTCCTGTTACATCCCAAACATCCAGGCTTGGGACAAAAATTGTCACCAGACACTGTGACAAGGGACATATTGTGTCCTTTGCCCTGTGGCAGGAGAATGGGGGCATTTTTGACACTGGGAGATGGGGACATTTTGAAAACCCTGTCAGCCCTTACCACAATTGCTCCCTTTGGTAGTTCCAGAAAAAGAATCTTGGCTGCAACTTGATTTGGAAACTTCTTTAGGCACAATCCCAGGAGATCCAGTAACAATGGACTGCAAAGGTTGGAGTTAGAGGAAAAATAAAGCAGCTGGGCAGGTAGAGAGGATGGGAGTGGGGAGAGGAGTCTCTGTTTTGTCTGATATTCTGTATTTCTTGATGCTGGAGTTCCAGCAAGGAGGTATTAATAATAAATAAAAAGAATGATGATGGTTATCAACACTGACCCTTTCCCTCTTTCAAGTATATTTCAAGTTCTTTTTATTGATTATACACAAGCATCCTCACGTGCAGACTGGGCTGTGCTGCCTTCCAAGAAAATCAGGGGCTTGAGCAACCCAGTCTAGAAAATTCCCATTTCCCCCCACTCTCCACTCTCATTTCTAAGAAATAGGAAAAAAACTCCAAACCCTCCTTTCAAGATTCTGGGAAAAATGGCACCAAAAATGCATGGTTTTGTCTTTTCAATTTGCTGGTTCACTACAGGGCTTTTGATCTCATTTTAACATGAGATAAATCACCTTGAGCAACACTTTTATGATGCTGTTCCTGCAACAAATGTGAGCCCATCATCTTTGTGCCTGGCTCAGGGACCAGGCCCTGAGATTTCACCTTCAGAACTAATGGTTAATAACCAGATTATCCTTGCTGGAGAGAAGGCAAACATCCTTTATTGCATATCCCACTATTCTGCAGCACATGCAGGCACTATCCCTGTCCTTTTATGTATAATTTTAAATGAACCAGAATCTCTAAGCAAAGAATAGTGAAGGTCCAAGCCACCTCCCAAGGTGGTTGAACAAAGCCATGAAGTGTTTTTTGCTTCTCCTCTGGATTTGGTTTCAGGATGGCATGGAGGAGACAACATTTATGTAGGTTTCTGTGAGAAATGGGAGATGCAGATTACTTCATTTTAATATGGATAAAATGCCAAGAAAAGTGCAAGACTGAGAAACTGTAAGGAAATTTTCTAGTGTGATCTGGTCTCTTCCCCTTAAGAGGAAGGGCAAAGCAAGTTGATGGGTTTTAGAGCGTTGGATGGTAAAACAAATCTCATTTCTCAAGCCATGAACTTTGAAAATGAACTTCCTAAACATCACAGAGCAGAAAAAACCTAAAGTTTGATTATTTCACAGCCCTGTTGAATGGATACTTGCAGATGGAGGGGAAAGGTGGGTGTGTGAGGCGAAATAACAGAGTACAGCATGACCCATCCCAAATATTTGCATTTCTTCTCATATCCTGTCTGATTTTTGGCACAGCAAGTTCTCCTCTACAGCCTGTATTTGTCACCTCACCTGTGGATGCTGGGATGAAGACAGCAGCCTCACATTGCTCCCAGGCAGGATTTTTTTGCTCCCTCAGGCTGTGTGTGTGTCTCTATCAGAGAATGGAGCAGTGGATGTGTCACACTTGTATCATTGGGGTTATTATTGGGATGAAATACCTGCCCTGAGCCCTTCCCAAACAGGAGCCTATTGCTGAGCTGTCAGAGCTCCTGTGGCATCACAGGGACAGGCACAACACAGCCCTGACGTGTGTCCAGAGAAATCCAATATTACACAATTTATATCTGCAAAATTCAGCTTGTATCCTTCCCCCCTCAGATTCCTTGCCATATTTCAGGCCTGTGGAATCGATGGAACCGAGGGGCAGTTTGTTGTAGCACCCTGCAGGATGATATTAAATTCTTGCTTTATTGCTAATATCAGCAACTTTTTAAGACTGAGACAAGAAAAAAAGACAGAAAGGGAGAAAGGAGGAGTATGGGAGAGAGACAGGAGCTACAAGATGTGTTGCTTATTTTGCTGAAGTTTGAACTAGGGAAAAAAGGCAAAGCACAGCTCCACAGAGCTTGGGAACAGGTGATGGCCCCATTCTTCAGCTCTGTAGCAGCCCTGTAACAGCCACAACGAGACTTTTACTGGAAATAAATGAATTATCTTGTACCAGGGCAGTGTCCTGCTCTTGAAAGATCTTTGAGCAGGAATCAAGTGATTCTGCTTTGCCACTCTCACACTGTCCTACATCTGGAATCTGCTGTCTGTCCCCTGATTGTTGCAGAACAAGGTTCCAGCACCCTGCTCTTGTCACCACAACAATTGGGGCCCAGAAGGGGCTGCGCTGTGCACAGATGCTGTTTCCAGGATCCATGGATGTTCTCTGAAGCCCTTCCAGCCATGGATCCCATGGGGCTCTTGTGAGAGAAGGACAGGTGGCCCCACTCTCCACGTCTGGGTGGTTTCACTGCAAATCAGGGAGATCCCTAATGGGGTGAAGGATGCCCTTGGCAGCTTGGGCAGGACACAAAACCCCTTTTAACCCAGTCTCGGTCCTGCTGAAGAGCTGGCCCAGAGCCGGTGAGATTTGGTCCCCAAGCACTTGAGGATTTTTCCATGTTCCCTCTGCCCAGGGCTTGGCAGAATTTCCCTTCATGAAGGTGAGGGCTCCATGAGGGATGCCAGCTGCTCCAGAGGCAAAACCTGATCAAAATCCACCATTTCTCAGCAGCTCTGCCTGGATCCAGGGCCAGCCCAGCACCACCAATACCCACCCAGTCCATTTTGAAATGAGCTATTTGCAGAATTTTAATTTTAATATGTAGGGTTGAGTTGGCAATTAACACCTGGAATTAATTTATCCCTGGTGCAAGCAGGAATGTGTTCTAACTTACAGAGTGTCTCCCATTTGCATCCATGATGGATTGGGCCCACCAAACCAGCTCTTCTGGGCTCTCTATGATCTCACCCATTTGCAGCACAGAGATGTTTATTATGCCACAGGTATCCAATTTGCTTCCACGTCTCTTGCATGACAATCAGAGTAATTTTGTGTGGAAGGCTTCCTCAGAGAGGGCATCAAGGTGTGGGCTGGATGACATGGACACAAACTTCACTGGATATAGAATTAATATTAAGCACGATGATAAAACCCAGGGTTTTTTTGATTGCTCTTGGAGCCCTAAGAAATATTTTTTTCCCCGGGTTAGAACCACAATAATATTTCATTCCCATTGCTTACCCTAAAAAATGGATTTCCTTTCCCTTCTCAGTTGGTGATTTGTTTTGCATTAATGCCTTTCATAACTCATACGTTTTGCCATTAAAAATTAATGCTTGGTGCTGACATAAACAAATGAAATTTGTATTATTAATGTTTTACATAGGTAAGACTTTGTAATAACAGATTCATCATAACAGACTGTTTTAATTAAAAGACTTGCTCATTCCCTAAACTGATTTCAGACATAATTTTGGGCATTGGGAAGAAAGTCTGGTACAACTGCCTGGAGAAGAGAGATCAATAAGACCTTACAGGCCATTTTTAAAGTTTGCACCTGAGTTCAGCCAAGGGATCTGCTGTCTGGGGTGTATTCTGTCAGAATAGCAAGTGGGAAAAGCACCAGGGATGGCTTTTTGGCGCAACCTCTCCCCACCACTGTGGGTTCTACCCAAGGTCCAGGGTTTTGCTGCATGGGGGGCATTGCAGGTGAATAAAACACCAAAGTGGTGAGACCACATTGAGGGTTTGCCTCCTGCTTGGGCTCCTCTCTGTTTGTGGAAGACTACTGTATTCACAGACAATCCCTGTGGCAGGGAGGAATGATGAATCTGACTCCATGTTCTCAGAGGGCTCATTTATTACTTTATTATACTATATTATATTAAAGAATACTCTACTAAAGAATACAGAAAAGATACCTAATGCTAAAAAGATAATAATGAAAACTTGCGACTCCTTCCAGAGTCCTGACAAATCTTGGCCCTGGCTGGCCAAAGAGTGGAAACGACTCCCAGCAGAATCCAATGGAACAATCACCTGTGGGTGAACAATCTCCAAACACATTCCACATGAGCACAACACAGGAGAAGCAAATGAGATAAGAATTGTTTTCCTTTTTCTCTGAGGCTTCTCAGCTTCCCAGGAGAAAAACCCTGGGCGAAGGGACTTTTCCAGAAAATGTGAATGGCACAGAGCACCTTGTGGCTCTCAGGGTGAATTCCCCATGGAGAGGCAGCAGGAGGATCCCCAGGCTGGCCTTTGGTGGATGGGTCTGGTTTTAGAGAGATGAGGGTGAGCTGGTTACCACTGCTCCTAGGTGTGGGACAAAGCTGCTGCTGCCATCCAGAGCCCAGCTAAAGCCACACTCTCACTGCTTCACTACAGAACTGGACATCAGGAAAGAGAAGGAGAAGCACTAAGCTCAATAACCTGCTTCAATTTAGTTTCCTCTCAGAGAACAGTGCTGACATGTAGTTCATGTTAATTATAATCAACATTAACAAGAATATTTTTTCTGGAAAATTTTCCATTCAAAATTTGCTTCTGCTTCTGAGGGTAATAGTGTTGACTGTCCAAAAGAAGGAACCTGCCTGGTTGTAAGCTGCAGGTGATGTCCCCATAATAGAGGTCTGTGATATATTCCCAGGCAAATGAAGCTCAGATTGAGAATAACTCCCAGCAAACTCCACTCTAAAGCAGTGGAAATTGTGCCACAAGACAGGGCCACAGTCTTACAAAACCTCAGGAAGGGAAATTCAAGCACGTTAAAGCCTGGAGATGGACGGGAGGGGAAGGGAATGGAAAAAGGAGCACACTTCCTCATCACAGACCTGGGAGCAGTGGCACAAAGCCTGCTAATGACAGGGACCAGGGTGATGGGGAAACATCAAGGGGGGGAATTTCTAAAGCCCAATGCACTTGCCTCTTCCCCTGTTGAAATCAATGGAAATGTTCAGTTCAGTTTTTCTGTACCAGTGAGTTCAAGGGGAGCTGAATTAAGGCAGGGAGCTTTCAAGTCACCCACCCCCCATAACTGTAAAGAACAATTGGAAAAGTGAAGAGCTAAGAATTGAAACCTTTATAAAAGAGCTGGCCTTAGAAAATGGTTCTGGGAAGCCAGGAGTGCTGAAAAGAGAAAGATGATAAGAAACTATCTGTATTGGACATCAGGAGCTTATAAAAGGCAGCGGGATGTAAAATGGCATCACTCTGGAAAGGACACAAAAGCAATGAGGGGAAGAGCAGGCTGTATGAGAGGCTCATTAATGGGCAAGATGACTTGGGCTGTTTGCTTAAATCTCCCCTCTCCACCCCTTCAGCTCCCACTGTGACCAGTGCAGCCCCGCACACCCCAGGGGACGTGGAGCCAGGCAAAAAAATCACATTGCAGAATGGAAAGGGAGGTTTGTGTGTGTGTGACATGGGACAGGAATACTGATGTGTACAAAACAGGTGGGCACTTATCCCTGGGACTCTCATGTTGGCATCAAAACATTTGTGCTGCCCTTTGAGAGATGTGCACTGCAGAGATTTTCACATTGCAAGGGGGAGCTTCCGCTCAAAGGAGGTTAAATGTACTTTTTGCACCTTTTACAAGCATGTTGCAGCTCTGCATCTGCGTGTCCAGCATGAGATTGCAGCCATTTCTGCAGTCTTTGTGCTGCTGGACCTATTTAATTAGAGGGAATTGGATGGAGGCTGCTAAGCTGTTTATTGTGGAGGCTGCACATTGTCCAGGAACCCCCAGGAGTGCTGCACTGGATTTGGGAGCACTGTGCCTTCAGCTGAACCCCAGCCAGCTCCACAGGGCAAGGGCAGAACAAGCTGAGATTTCAGGAGCTGAAAAACTCAAAGTTAAATACTAATACTACTACTAGTAGTAGTAGTAGAGTAGTAGTAGTAGTAGTCGTAGTAGTAATAATAATTCTTCTTCTTCTTCTTCTTCTTCTTCTTCTTCTTCTTCGTTATTATTATTATTATTATTATTATTATTATTGGCATATTTACCCAGCTCAGTGCAAAAGGCCTTATGGAGCACTATCCTAAGGAGGATAAGGAACACTGATTTCAGAGAAATCCTTGATTTCAGGAGAAACCTGGAGAGAAGCTCTCCAAAGGGCATCCCCAGGAGGAGCCCAGGCTGCCCCTGCTGTGGGAGAGCTCCTGTCAGGAATAGGGGTGGAATGGGAGCAGCTTTCTTCGACAAGGCTGTGCCAAGTCAGAATCAAAATTCCTGTTCCTAGCTTTGCAACAGTGTTTAATCAGAAATTGGTTTTACATAAGCCTGAACAGAAAATTTCCAGCTCCTGGAGGTTCTTCCAGCAGTTACAGCAAGGCCTCTGCCATCAGCTTCAGAATTGATGTGCTGTAAGAGGAGAGGAACATTGATAAATACTCATTTGTTACCCCTGCTGTTGCTCACTCAATCAGCTTTCACCCTTCATTCTCTTCTCCTCTTGTGTTTGGAGAAGAAAATAGAAAGGAGAAAAGCAGGATTTTACATGGAAAGTAGAGATGAAGAGGAACTTTCTCTCCTGATGAACACGAGAAAACAGATTTGTGGAATAATCCAATCAACCGAGCCCTCCCTCAAATCTGGGTGTGTTCCTGGAATTTCAATTAAATTGCAGGATCTCTAGGGCACAGTCAAGCCTTTCTACTCACTTTCCTTTAAGTTCTTTAATGTGACAGAGTGTTGATCCTCAGTTATTTCTCTGAGGTGCTCTTGTGGTAAAAATAAAACAATAAAGAGCATTACAGCTGGCCTGGGCTGTGCTGGGGCTGGGCTGTGGGCTGGGCTGGACAGCTCAGGTAGTGGAAGGACAAACGTCTGCTCACCAGGAAAATATGTGGCACAGACATCTTTTATGAAAAATCCTTTCCATAGGATTTTTCCACCTGAGAAGCTGAGAGGCCTCAGGAGCAAAATGTAAACAATGGTTATCTGATTATCCAGGACAGATTCCTAAGACAGGAAATTCAGCATGGCTCCCTTGACTTCAGGGAAGGGGTAGCAGCTTGCAGTATCCATCTCAGAGTCTCTACAATGTTTTTATTTTTAATTCAGCCCTTCTTGTGGCCACGGCCCAGGGATCAGCAGAGACCTTGGATCAGCTCAGTCACTTGGATTTGCAAGTCACTGCTGAACACATGGCAGTAAATCATCTTCATTAAAAAAAGTTCCTTTTTTAGTGTTTCTGAACCCAGCACTGCATGGATGCAGGGTGCAAAGTGCACCTGGAGAGTTTAGAGGTCAGACTTCCATTGAAGTACAGAGTATTAAGGCAACCAAGTCCTTCAAAAGATTTCTTCCTACTGGTTTATCCTTCAGGACTCACTCCACAGGATGATAAAGATTTTAGACTTTGGACTGTTGGAAAATTCTCTCTTCAGTGTTCTACTGTGCAGTCAGTCAGCTAAAGCACTTCCTAATTCTTCTTGCTCAGAGTTAAACAATGGAAGAGGTGAATAATAAATAAAACCATAAATTTTCAGAATTTTGGAAGCCAAAGAAAAGAAACTACAGTTTTTCAGGACCCACCTCAAACAGCTGAAGCTTGTATGGGGACCTGAAGAAAAGATGAAAGCCAACCTTGCAAAACAGCAAACAAAACCAGGTTCCCTTAAATGGGAAAGTATGCCTGGGCAAAGGAGCAATGCTGCTGAGATATGCATCCCATTTCTGCTCAATTGCTGGTCTGTTCCTTCAGGCTTCCCGACAGAACTGCATGCTATTTTTCCTTTTAATTTCCTGAATGTAGTTATTAACTGGAGTAAAAATAAATAAATAATCGTGATGACAACATGTAATTTCTTGCAATGAAAACTTATGGTACTAGTTATTTCCCAAGATTAATCTCAATGTTTGCAAGTCTCTTTATTCAGCTAGATGGGAAACAGGACCTATCACCAGGGTTCCTTTCATTTTCCTGGGGTTTTTTCTCCATTAACAACCACATTCCTATTTTTTCCCTTGCCTGTAATACAAAACTTTCTTTCCTATAAATCTCTTTTGTTCCTCCTGAGACTCTCTGGCAGTCTGTCAGGAGCCTTGCAAGGAACAGCTCATTTCTGTCAAGAGCTCCATATTGAGCATTAAATGTCGTCTAAAATGCTGTCCTGATGACAGCCAAGCACAGGGTCATGCTCGTTTGAACTACAATTTACTCCTTTTCATGGCAGAGGGAGAAGAACTGCTCGGAGTGGGAAGAGAAGCCTGGTGACCCACTTCAGGAGCTGCTGTGTGCTGTGACAGGATTGTGGGGATCAGATGGAGCCATGGGGTGCCTGAAAGGAAAGGAGGCGCCTCTGGAGCCACCTGAGCAGCAGCATCACTCACAGCCAGGCTCCTGCAGCTCCTGGGACACACTGTGACCGTGTTCACAGGGGTTCTTGGATGAGGGAAGAGATGGGGATCTGACTCCATGTTGCAGAAGGCTTAATTTATTATTTTATGATATATATTACATTAAAACTATACTAAAAGAATAGAAGAAAGGGTTCATCAGAAGGCTGGCTAAGAATAGAATAGCAAAGAATGATAACAAAGGCTTGTGGCTCGGGCTCTCTGTCCGAGCCAGCTGATTGAGATTGGCCATTAATTACAAACACCCAACATGGGCCAATCACAGATGCACCTGTTGCATTCCACAGCAGCAGATAATCATTGTTTACATTTTGTTCCTGAGGTCTCCAAGCTTCTCTGAAGGAAAAACCCTAAGGAAAGGATTTTCCATAAAAGATGTCGGCGACAACACAGCTTGTCACTCCCTGGCATGGGTGGAACAGCAGGGGGACAATGACAAGGGCTGGCGCCAGCCTTCCTCCCTCTGTCTTCACCCTTCAACTGGTGGCTACCAGGGAGTCAAAACTCTCTGCTGAGGCACCTTTAGTACCCTTAAAGATCCCACATCTAAGGCAGGCTGAGAGAGAGCTCTCTCTTCAGAGGGGTCACCCACTCATTGAGCCAGCAGACAATGAACCCCAGGTGGTTTTGGGCCGCTTCCCTCCAGCCTTCCCTCCCTCTTCTGTTCCAACAGCTCTCCTGAGCTTGATGCCTTAGGATTTTAGCTTTTATATTTTCCATCTATTTGTAATCCTGCAGTTCTTCAGTGTGTAACTCCAAACTCCACACACAGTGTGAGCTGCTGCTTTCCCATTTTGGGCAGACACAAGAATTCCTCTCCAGGCCTGGCAATCAAGGACACCTCACTGCCTCAGGGCCTGAGAGATGGAAACAAAAGTGAGTTGGGGGAGCAAACTTGGAGTAAATGAGTTCATTACCTGAAGCTGTAATTGGAAAATTGACCCCAATCTTAAGACTCATATGAAAACCCGTGACTCATTGTTCATTCTTGGGTGTAGCCCCTGGTGGGGGCTTCATCTGCCTGAAATGTACCTGAAGGCCTTTCAATAAGCATAACTGCTTTTTATTCCTTTAATTTTGCCTGGCTTCTGTTTTTAGGTAGTCCCAAAAGGCATCAAGCTGACACCAGAGATACTGAAGATAAGAGAGAGACATGGTCACAGGATGTAATTTTCCTCCCTTCCCTCTCATGCTGTGTTTTTGTCACTGTTACTAAACACCAGCCTGGTTTAGGCTGCATTTAGCATCCTAACTAAAAGAACATCCATCTTTGCTGTATTGCTGATGGCTGGCACCTGTGTATAGCTCTAATAAACAAAAGAGTGAAGAGCTGCCAAGTCTTGCAAAGTTCCTGGCGAGGATTTGGGGAATGTGAGTAGCTCCTGGAGGTCTTTCCACCCCCCTGATCTTGTCAAAGCTGCTCTGATCTGCTCTGCTGAGGTGGCCATTTCACCCAAAGGTGCTGGGGACAGCAGCATTCCTTTTTCTCAGTGCTTTGTTAGGAGGAAGAGATCCCACTGAAGGGAGATGTGGGCTGTGCTCCCTCTCCTTCTCTCTGCAGAGAGGTCTGGTAGAGAGCAGCTGCCTCCCCTGTCTGCAGCAGAAGCACTGGGGCGATGCTGAGTAGTGCACAAGGAGTTGATGTTTATAATTTCACAATCCCCCTCATCCCAGCCCTCTCCTCCTCATTCAGACCCATGAGATTTGCCCATCTGCAGGTACCAGGAGAGTTTCTGCACTGCCAGGAAGGCAGGGATCCCCTTCCTCCTGAGCATGGTCATCATGACCACTCATGGGAGCTACCTCAGTCCTGCTAACAGCAATGACAATAAAAATGAAACACTAAAAAAGTTCCACGGTGCCAAATCACTGAGGAGAGGGGAGCGTTGTGAAGCAGAGCATTCCCTGTCTGCTCCTGGGTGATGGATAACCCCAGCCCACCACAGAGCAAGATCATCTCTGCTGCCCTTCCTGTGTCCTCCAGCACGGCAGGAAAGAGTAAAGAGGGTGTTTGCTGCTGGAGGTACCTGCAGGCTCCAACGCAGGAGCAGCAGCAGGCACAGGATGGATCTCCCTCTCTCCTCTCCCCCCTCTGTCTGTGTTTCCCGCCATCGGTATCTCACATTCTGCAAATGCATCAGAAAAGAAAAATCAATGTAAACTAAACAAGAGCCTTTCCAGGCTGTAAAGCAGAGATGGCATTAGGTGTCCATTAATCCCATGGCTGCAGCAAGTCCCTGAAGCAATTGAAATGGGAGGAGGGAGAGAATGCCAGGGGACAGAGAACCAGCAAATCCTCTCTTAGAACTGTAGTTGTTTTCCTTTCCCTTTATTTATTTCTATTTTTTTATTTTCTTCCCAATTTAAATAGAACTCGTGAAATGAGCTGATGGAATATTCTGCTTTCTCTGCCTCCATGTTAGATTCAGAATGCTTGCAATGCTTTCTAATGTCAGCAGATCCAAATAAGGTCATTTGCATTAAAAGAAAGCCAAGCTTGCAGCTATCTACTTAAAAAAAAAATAAAAAGGCAAAACAATTCATGCTTTTAAATTAATCAATGACCCCTCAGGTTTATGCCTAGTAGAAATACTAAACTGGAAAGTTATGCATCTAATCATAAAAACTCTGAATTAACTCTGGGTTGGCCGCATCAGGGTTTAAGGCAGGTGTTTCTCTGACCCATCCTGTTTGCTGCTTGGCTCCTCGGCTCAGAATTGCAGGTCCCCTCTCTGCTGATCCTTCCCTGTGCTTGTGAACACACAGAGAACATCCCAGGTTTTCCTCTGGGAGCTGAGCCCCAAATCCAGGAGCTCTCATAGAGAGGAAGAGAATATGATCCTGGTCTGCCTCAGGGTAGCAAGGTCGTTTAGAAGACTTCTCTGGAAAATTCTGATTAAAATCTCTGTTCTAAACTTCATTACTCTTTACAGATCCACTTCACAACTAGCCCTGCACCTTTGCACTCCACCACTCTTTTTTTCCCCCTCCCAAAAAAAGTTATTCTCATGCTTAATGCTTTGAAATTCTGCAAAAACCTGGACACATCTTCCCCTCCCCTCCATGTGAAAACCTATCAAGCCTGTGGTTTTTGGTACTTGTCCATTTTTATATGCTCCAGCCACAGCTCAGTTTATAATTTCTAATAATTTCCAGTGTTAGTGAGGCTGAAAGAGCCATTGAGTGTTTTCAGGACTGAAATTGAGCCATCAATTATGAAAATGTTTCTTCTGCTCAGTTTCCCGCTGAGCCATTATGTAATAAAACCCCCCAGGAAAACAACTCCCTCACCAGAAGAGGAAACAGTTAACAGGGCAGAGATGCTGCTGAAGTGCCCTGAGAACAGAAATGCTGGGCTGGGTACAGACACCCACAAATCCAGAGCCATCACTAGCCCCAACAGCATGCAAAGAAAATTGCAGACTCAGTCTCAGCTGGCGTAATTTTCTATGTGAACTTGTCCCCTTCCCTTGAAATACTAGAATTACTTTACAATACAAAAGTTATTTGCAATAAATGGCTTTCTTTTTTTTTTTTTTTTTTTTTTTTTTTGCCCCCCATGAATCTCCCTTATCATTCTCTGTCTGCCCAGCACACACAGGAGGGAAAAAAGCTTATTTGCATGTAAGGCTTGGGCATTAGGTTCCTCTTATTACAGGCTGAGAAAAAAGTAACTATTGAGCAAAAGAAGAGCAGGAGGAAGTGGGGGGGGGGGGGGCAGAAAAAGTGCAGACACAGTAAATTACTGTGTGAATTAAATCTCCGGCTGACTGGAAATGGGGCTGTTTGAAAACTCCCTTTGATTTTTGCAGTGTAAGGTGGGGAGGTTGCCATTCTTCTATTTTATGTTTGCTGATCCTTTGTTGTTCCTTTATGATCTTTTCCACCTCACCATGTGTGATTTAGTGTCATTTCAGGAGCACAGAGAACTGCAAAGTGGGCATGCTTGGGAGCCATGGCCAAGGTTCAAGGTTGGAACCAAACTACTGAACTGCCTTGGAGGGGGTGTGAAGATTGGCTTCCAATCTGGGTGGCCACGTGCACATTTTGGTCCTGTTTATTAAATTTTTCTCCCCTTACAGTGGTTTTGAGACAGTGGTTGTTCAGAATCACAAATTCACTGGAGGTGGATCTGGAGTTCCGGCCAGGTAGCCCAGCCTGCCAGTGACAGGAGAGAGAAATAAATCTACCCATCCCATTTCCCAGCTTTTGGCTTTAATTTTAAAATGAAGAAGTAGAATTGTGTTGAAAAAGGTCAGGTTTCATATGGTCAGCTTGTCTCTACCTCACTGGGATATTACTTAATAAAGTCAGGGGAAAGAAGGGGAAAAAATGATTAGGGAAATAAACAGAGACAGAATAAATATGGGATATGGAGACTGATGATACCAGTGGGGAAAAAAACTGCTTTAGAATGAAAATACTGGAAATAACAGCTAATGAAAATGAACAAAATAAGAATTCTAAAACTGGAATCCTATCTTGGAGTTGTGGTACCCTACGAACCTACCATTTTACTGAGTTAATGCTCCCAGTGTCTTTCCCCTGTAGCTGTGCCCAGAGCTGAGCTCACTGTGGGGCTGGAGGGATTATGGTCACATCTGGGGAATCTCTTGATGTCTGTGCTCCTCTCTTCTTCCCCCAGAGAAGCTGCCTAAGGAAAACTGCAAGTTCTCAGAGTGAGGGTGGGAGAAGGGCTGCTTCCCATTGTCCTCTCAGACACCTGTACTGCTCTGGGATAAATGAGATGGATTTTGTTGGTGTTTGCCAGTAAGGCTTTATAAAACCTGTCTCCACTGGAGCTTCCTTAGAACATTTCCCCTTTCACCCTGTGAAGGGCAGCTGAATCCAGTGCTGGTGTTAAATAAACACAACTGATGCTTCTGGCACAGTGGGCACTTACCCACAGCATCCAGAGCTGGTGTTAAACACAACTGATGGCCATGGCACCATGGGCACTTACCCACAGCATCCAGAGCTGGTGTTAAACACAACTGATGGCTGTGGCACCATGAGCACTTACCTACAGCATTCAGAGCTGGTGTTAAACACAACTGATGGTCGTGGCACCGTGGGCACTTACCCAAAGCATCCAGAGCTGGTGTTAAACACAACTGATGGTCATGGTACCATGGGCATTTACCCACAACATCCAGAGCTGGTGTTAAACAAACACAACTGATGGCCATGGCACCATGAGCACTTACCCACAGCATCCAGAGCTGGTGTTAAACAAACACTACTGATGGCCATGGCACCATGAGCACTTACCCACAGCATCCAGAGCTGGTGTTAAACACAACTGATGGCCATGGCACCATGGGCACTTACCCACAGCATCCAGAGCTGGTGTTAAACACAACTGATGGCTGTGGCACCGTGGGCACTTACCCACAGCATCCAGAGCTGGTGTTAAACACAACTGATGGTTGTGGCACTGTGGGCACTTACCCACAGCTCTGGATCAAATCCAGTCTGCAGAGCTGCCCCTCATTAATGGCTCTTTACCCACCATAAATTCCTGCCTGAGCTCATCTCGCACTCCCTGGGCAAGGTCTCCACTCCCTGAGTGGGCATTTCTGCTCTGCTGTGTCCCTGTGCTGCCAGCCCAGGTCACTGCTGTCCCCAATGCACTGCTCCACACTCACCAAATCTTTAAATCTCTTCCTTTGCAGGGAGAAAATGCCAATTACCAGAGGCTCCCACATGAGTTCTGCTGATGACAGGAATCACTTACTGTTTGTCACTCTTTTGCCTGTATCTGATGGTTTATTGGGAAAGGGCTCAGTTTATGCACACACCAAGATATGGCTTCATTGGTATTCCTTGGGTGGATGCTCTTCTGCTCCCATCTTAATAATCATCTCTTCTCCTTATCTAACAGGGCTTTATATGGAAGAATGGGGGCCAGTGAGGGGCGAGGGACAGCAGTACAGGAAACACAAGGTTATCAGAGCTCCTCTTCTGCAGAGGTGTGCATGGGGGTAGCAGGATAATGCTCATGCACATCACTTATGAATGGCAAGCTCTGATATTTCAGCTTTTATTTGTACTAGGTGAATAACTTGCAAAACACCTTGTGTGACTAGCCACTCTCATGCTTTGTGAAATTTCACAATGTAATATTTATGGGGAAAGGACATTATTTTAGGCATTAACAAAATTTTATGTAAAAATCCTCGAACCTCAAAATGCACTTTTGCTATATTTTCTCCCTTGTTTTTTTTTTTTTTTTTTTTTTTTTTTTTTAAAGTTTTTTGGTTTTTAAATTTTTTATTTGTGTTATCCAAACCCTCCAACCTCTGATACCAGTGTCTGGTGGTGCCTGGTACTCCCCAAACATAAAGTGAGAAATTTTTTTTCCTGCTTCGAAGACCTTGAAGTTTTAGGCCTAAAATTTCAAAGGACCAGACATCTCACAGAGTGCAGTTCCCAATCCCCTTACCACACTTTGAAAACCTTGAGCAGAGAAGAAACAACATGGCAGGCTGAAAAAAATTACTGAGAAGGTAAAGGACTTGTTTTGGATCAGGATAAACCCTCTGGGTGCCACAGCATCATGGTGGGAGTGTATTCATGTTCTGTTTTGGATGGGAGCCTCTCCCCTTTGAGGGCAGGTTTGTTCCTAAACTCAGCCTTTCTCCCCTCACATCTCCCACAGCCTGGTGCTGTCCCCCTCCCTTGGCTGTCCTCATCTCACCCAGCTCCCACTGGTTACATGGGCTCATCCTAAATTATTTAAATTTACAGCTACTTGGTGTAATCCTGCATTTATGTCCCCTTTTGAATCCATTTCGACAGCTAATGCTGGAGAGCGCCGTGGTACCTTTCACACAATCCCATTCTAATGAACAGAATTTAAATAGAGGGAGATTGAATTAGAAGTCAAAATAATTACTTTTCTGGGCGTTTTTGCTGCACAGAGAAGAAGAAATCAGTAACCAGAGCATGGGTACACTGGGATATCCTGCAACCTTGTGCACAGCACAGTCTGGTTTGTGCTGCTTCTACTCCCGCTCATTAATTGTCCATTAAACCCAGCCAAAACTCCTGGAAAGGTTTGTGCTAATTCACCCTTCAGTAAGGGGAAAAACAAACAAAAAGAAACCATATTAAGGAGAGCATCCAAGCTGCACAGGAGAAGGCAGCAGACAAATGTGCCTCTCCTGTGAGAGGCAGGGAAGCGAGAGGCGAGTTCCAGGCTGGAATTCAGGCTGAAAATCCAGCTGCAGAGCTGTTGTCATGGAAGAGAAAGCTGAAATATTACCAGTTCAGAGGGAAACACACACAGAGGATGTGGTTTAAATGCAGCCAAGGTGCTCTGCTCATCCCTGTGTGTGTGCTGAGCCCGTGCAGTCTGAGCTTCTCACCCACCTCGTGGCACCAGCAGCTGCCTCCAGATATTAAAAGACATCTGAGCTTTAGCTTTGCTGTCTGGAGCTCACAGGTTAACCAGACAAGAACAAAGGTAACATTAAGGACAGGTAGTAAGACATATTCCCTACCAATCTCCCGGACCTGCAGAATACACTAGGAGAATTTGTGGTTTTTTTATTCCTAATGGTTCTGACCTGTGTTTTTCACCTTTATTTCTAGATATCATGTTTCTTGATGACTTGTCTCAATGAGGAATATTTGCCTCTCTGTCTATATTCCAACCCAACAGAATAAGGTGTAATTGCTGCACTTCAGATGATCTGAGAAATCCTGGTTCACTGTTCCTTCCCAATTTCAGACACGTAGGGGATGAATTCCAGCCTGGCACTTTGCTTGGCTGGCCTCAAAGTTATGGCAGCAAGTTGTGCACTGCACCCCTCCTCACATATGACATTTTAATCTGAATCCTGTCCAGATAACAAAAGTTGGATCCTGAAATATTAATGACAAACAACTGCAGGACTGTGGGTGATTTGCATTGCATCTTTTCTTCAGGGAGGAAGTGGGATCACCTTTCCTGGGACCTGAGCCTGTGCAGATTGCCTCTGCAAGTGATGGAGAAGCGTGCTCTGGCATGCTGTCAATCTCATAAACAAAGGTGTTGTCAGGGAGCCTTATTTAGAAGTATTTCAAATTAACCTTGACAGAAGAATTAATAAATAATAAGGGCTGAATGATATATAAATAAATCAATTACACTATAAATTTTAAAACAGCATGGTCTCAACTATTGCAGGGTGAGCAATACAGAGAAAGTTCATGTAGGCTTAAACTTCTCTGGAGGGTTTCTGATGACTCCTCAGGAGCCCCATGGCTTCTAAGGGAAAGATGAAGGGAGTCACAGACTGAGAGGGGTGTTAGGAAAACACACTCTGTGTGCCACAGAGGCTGTGCAGTGCTCTCCCTGATCCTTGGAATATTGCCCCTCCAGATGGGACTCCAACTGTAACAGCTCAGTCATGAGTAAATTTATTTCAAAGTGTCAGGAACTAAAGAGAACCAATATTGGATTTCTAGGGCTTGGCTCCAGAATTCACACAAAACTGGGGGAGAGGTGAAGAAGACTAAATGAGAAATCAAAGTGAGATTCATCCTTTCTGACCCTGGCTGCCTGCTCTGGGTTGGTCTTTTTGTCTTCTTCTGCCTGATGGAGAGGGAGAGATGAAGGCCCAGGAGCCTGCAAACCACATGTGACAATTCCCTATTTCAGGATGAAGCTAAACCTGTGCAAACCTAGGAAATCTTCTATGAAATATCTTCTTCTTAGTGCCTGTTTCCAGGTTTTTGGCTGTCCAGCTTCTGAGCTGCTGGGCCCATTTACCACTGAAGGACAGGGCTAAGCTTCTCTGGGGGACTGGCCAGATAGGTGTGAGTATTGCTGTCCCTCAGCTCATTACTCTTATTCCGGAAGAACACAAAGCCCCCCAAAAAAGGCAGGGGAAAAAAGCATTCAGGTACCAGGTTGGTGAATGACCTTATCAGAATTCCTTAGTTAGGTGGAAATTGGTTTAAAAATTCAAATGACTGTTCGCATAAAACTGCTCGCAGGATTCACCCAACTGTAATAGCAACTCTCTGCAAATGATTATGCAATTACCTCCAGGAGGTCAAAAAGTAATTACCACATAACCTGCTCTCTTCTGCTGGTTGCCTCTAATAAATAATAGATGCAAGCTCTACTTGGCTTTAGAAGAGAATTTGCCATTTCTTTACCCTGTAATTACATTAGATTATTTACCCAGCATGGTCAGCTGTGACCATGTAGGTCAGCTAACATGATATAGGAAGAATGGATGAGAATGATTTATGCTCTGAATTTCCTCCAGCACCTGGGATCAAAGGGAGCTTTGGCTTCTCGTGCACCCAGGACAAACCTTTCCTTCTGTGCACATTGGGTGCTGAGCGTCCTCCTGGGATCTGCTCAGCCCAGTTAAACATTAAATAGCCAAAGCCACAAACTGCTCTGTAGGGCTTCCTGCAGCACGCTCTGCTCCACACCCTGCAGTGCTGTCAGGACTTCAACAAGGAAATAACATTTTCTTTAGCCTCAGGCTAAGAAGCCTGGAAGACCCAAGTCTTGTGTGTTTTCCCATGGGCAAGTAAGCAGGCTATCATCATTTTCAGCTTTGTCACAGAGAGGTTTTTGTTGTTGGCTGAATTTCACGCTGAGGCAATTTCTTCCTGAGGATCTGGCATGATGGCATTTGCTTTGTTTCCCTGACTATCACCTTGGAAGATGCAAAGCTTTGGAATTCTCTTCCTTTTCCTGGCAGTCTTTGAAACTGGCTGCTCTGACCTTGCTGGAGAGGAAGACATTTATCACTGGGGAGCAGAGAGAGATGTGGGGGCACATTGTGCTCAGAGCCTGGCAGAAGCAGCACAAGATGCACAGCTTCCTCCTGGAGAAGTTGACAAGAAAAGTGGAAGAAGCCAAGGAACACGTGGGAGAAAGGCCAGATTATTGTTTTCATCTCACACAGGGAGTGAGGGGCAGCAAGACAGAGAAACTTGATCAAAGCCATGCAGCAAACCTGTGCTAGGGCAGCACAAGAAGATTCCAGATCTCCTGAGGGGCTGGTCCAAAACATGCACCAACAAAACTTTTTCCTCTCCAGGTCTTTGCCTCTTAGGAGGCAGCTCAGGCTGAGTCAGAAAAGTACAGGCTCGCCCATAACATATTTCCCCTGTCAGAGATAAGTGTATCTCCCACTTGCTGCTTACTACAGTCACTGTTTAATAAATTAAGGCTCTAATTACATGGTATGGAAGTGATGTTGTTACACAGATGCAGTCACTGGAAACAAGACCAAGCAATAATGTTCCAACAAAACCCAGAGGCCTCTGCTCCTGATTCCTATTTTATGCTTTGTAGTCCCTGTGTTAGAGAGTGTGCCACAAGCTGGGATCAAATCAGGTTTTAATGTACCCTGTGATTGATGGACACGGCTCCAGCAAGGGCTGGAGGCTCAGCAGTCTCTCCCCTGGCTTTTCCCACCTGATCTTCCACAGACACAAAACCTGGCCAAGGCTAAAGGTGAAAAATACACCCAGAGCTGCTCCTCTTCATCATCTAAAGGCGATGGGAAGTATTTATGGAGGGATCACTTTCATGCTATAATTTTAAGGATGCCAGCTTGCAATGATAAGAAAACTTTGAATTTCAGCCTGGGAAAATCTGCCCAGTGTCATTGTTGATTTTCACACTTTAATATTGGGAATCAATGTTCTTAGAGGTCTTTTCTGACCTAAATGACTCCTAAATGATTCACAGAAGGTGAATCTCATGGGTAACCTCTCCGAGACCCATGGCCCCTTTCACACAGACATTTTAAGGAAGAGTTGCAGTGTTTGATTGGTGGTCTCAGGTTCTCCAGCCATTCCCTCACAGCTCAGAGGTGCCCAAGGAGTTAAGTGGAGCTGTTATGGATCCCTCGAGGCCGATGTGAGTGATTTCTCACTTGTGGGCACAAGGTGGTTGTACCTTCAGCATGTGTCACACTTCAATATCCAGCTGGGGGAGGAAGGATGGCAGCTCCATTTCCTTCCAGCCTGGACAAGCCCAGTCAGCCACGGCTGGGGATTGCTGAGCTCTGTGTTATCAATAAAGGGCAATCACACTGCTGGGAGTTAATGACAGTTTTGCACACAATAAAAACCTTTGAGAGTAATTACAGAATCCTCTGATGCCACTGGGACCTAATTCAGGTGCTCATGTGTGTCCTGGGCAACCTGAACATGCTCCTCAGGGTCCTGGTGGGTGGCACAGAGGCAGCTCCACACCTGGATTGCTCCAAACCCTTGTGTCTTGGTGTGGAAAGACAGGAGTCTGCTAAGGAAGGCAGGAGCCTCCCCTGAAATGGAGAATGTTAACCCTCCCCACCCCTCCGAATTGCTATAAATTTTAAATTAAGGGGCTCTCAGGCAAAAATATGGGAGCAGGAAATAACAGTTCTTTAATAGGGAAGAAAAAATAAAAGGATAAAATAAGCAATGCAGTACACTAGAACAACACTGAAGAGTCAGAACCCAACCTGACACCCACACCTGGATTGCTCCAGACCCTTGTCCAGCACCTCAGGTGTTGTTACCTGCGAGCCTCAGCTCAGGATGTGGTGCCAGGGCAGCTGTCAGGAGTGAAGGGCAGCTCTGGGGTGGCAGGAGTGGCACAGTTCTGTCCCCCTGCACTGCTGGGAGGCTGCTGCAGGGCTGCTCCACACCACTGGGTTTTTGTAGGAAGCAAACTTGTGTTTTGCTGAACACTAGAGACTGATGGATGAGAGGAGAGGTGGAAGTGTGGGCATGGATCTCAAAGGGCAGTGCATGGATCTGAGCAGGAAACGGGGAGAGACAGAGGGTGGGAAATCCCTCAATAATAAACTCTGCAGGCTCTGAAGCCTTGAATTAGTTTTAAAAAGGCTGGAGCTGGGCCATTCCCCCTCATTTCCTTTCCTTTGAACCCCACAGCTCTGCACAACCTCCTTCAAAACGTGCGCTATTAGCAACACTTCCCTCCTTCCTTCCCAAGCAGAGAGATGCACTGCACTAATTAACGTGCAGGGTTTGTGCAATCCCATTTTGGTGGCTGAGGACTGGATGTCCCTCAGCAGGGACGTGGCTGGAATGGGAAAAGGGCCACAGAGGCAGAAAACGATGACACCAACACCTCAGGAGCCAAAGGGCTTGGAGCCAAGAGGGTGAGGGTGAGGATTCCCTTGGGGCATCGACATTCCAGGGAGCAGAACGACAAGGCTGCAGGGAGGGGAATTCTCCTACCAGCAACAAAGAGGGGAAGAGGAGAAAGGGGAAAAAATGAGAGAGAAAGAGGGCACAGCATCTGTGGTGCTGCCCAAACTGTTTGTTCTTGCAGCTCTTTAACTCAGGAGGCACCAGCTCTCAGTTCAGTATTTATATTTCCCTGGAGCAGCACCAACTGTATTTCAATATAAACGTAACGCAGTTAATTGAAATCAGTAAGTTCAGCAGTCATTAATAACAGATCTCTGGGAAGGAATATTCCTGCTGCAGTTAATGATCAGCATAAAAAAGACCCTTTTTCAAAGTGTAATGGTGAGCTTGGTGTTCATTTCATCGTTGATTAGAGCGAGTTAAACTTTGCCCCTGTCCATAAGTTGTATATTTAAATATGAGGTGTTCGCAATATTTAAAGATATCAAAATACCACAGGTGCTCTGGAGCAAATCCAGCCGTCATGGCCGATCCCCGAAAGAGTGATGTGACTCTGAAGAAAAGAAAAAGTGGAATTAGCCCACAGATGTTAGAATGGACCAAGACTTGTGGGAAATCTGTCAGAATCTGACTCAGCCTGGAGCTGGTTGTTGCAGCCCCAAGATGCTATTGCAGGTGAATTCAGGGAGGCCCTGAATGTTTAAAACTGCCTTTAGGATTGATTTAGCACTAAGAATTCCTCTGGAAATTTGGCTGTGTAAACAGAGAGCTCCTGCCCCTTTGGGTACAGCACACTCAGGGTTTGCATTGTGGCTGGGCCAGTAACGCAAAACCAGATAAACTGTGATGTGCAAATGGAAGTCCAGCTATAAGTCCTGAATTAAATTCTCTCTATTAGAATATAATGTCTGAGAGTGGCATTTTCCTAGAGGGCAAAGGGTGACATTGCTTTAAAAGCCTTGGGAGAAACCTCTGCTGTAAATACACGAAGCTGAAGTGTTGGACTGCGGGTTTATAAATTTCTTCTGCTGGAAGAGGTGAAGGCTTTGATATCATTTGGGGTTGCCAGAGCCTCTATTTGTTTGCAGCAGGTCTGGGTTCAGGTGGTGCAGTCCCAGCTCCAGCTCTCCCCCCGTGGAGCTGCAGGTCTGTGAGGGCTTGGTCAATCTCCTGGTCTGTTTTCACCACAAGGAACAAGGTGATTCCTCCTACAAGGAGCTGGGTGACTCCTCACCTGAAATGCTCATCCTTTTCAGGAAAACTGCTGGGAAGGACAGCTCCCATCCTGTGGCAAAGAAAAGATCAGCATGTGAAAAGTGAAAGGATCTTTCCATACAGTGAAAGGATCTGCATGTACAAGGCCACCACTAATAATAAACCCTGCTCCTGTAATTAGAATGAGAAATGCAATTGGACAAGAAAGATGGCAGAAGGTGCATGTGTGACAATTACCCATGGAATAGGGAAGAGGGGAGCCCTGGGATGGTGAATGCAGGGAGACATTCACCCTGAAGTGGATCATCTGCTGGGGAGAAATGTACTGCACACCTGAAAATGGCACAGACTTAAAATGAGACTCACAAATCCACCCTTGATCAGCTCAGGTGGTGCTTGGGCTGCCAGGCTTCTGCTTGGAAAAACTGCATTTCCTTTCTCACTGTATTTTGACATCAGGCTTTTGTTTCCCAGCACAGCCCACAGCTGTAAGCGGTGAAATAAACTCCAGCACAGGAACAGAGGTTTTGCTGCTTCCAATTAGAGGAACTCCCCTGTAAGTCCTGCAGCAGGGATCACTGTGGCACTGCTGAACACTGTGGATCCAACATGCTTCACCTGGGTGACAGCTCTATAGAGGCACTGTGGAAATGAAAACAAAAATGCTGTGTATGTAATGCAGTGATGGATTGCTTCCTGAATTTCACAGGATGCTTTGGTAGGGAACCTCGCTGAAGGCTTGTGTTGGGGCTGCCTAGGATTTCTTTAGTCTCTGGAGTGCTTGTATGCAGTGCCAGCATGGCCTTGGTGTCTAAAAAGGGAACACAATGAAATTATTTAACAAAATTTACACTCCTTGTGCTCAGGAATGTAGACTACAGCTTCAGGATCACACCTACATGTAAAAGAGGCCAGTGAAAACAGTTTTCACAGTGGTGTGTTCGCAGCCCAAAGGACCAAAAAGCAGATCCCAGTTGGCCATAGAACCTTTGCACATCCTTGCGCCTCACAGTAACCACTCAGGTGGGACTGGTACCCCTGCAGAATGGGAATGTCCCACTCCCCTGCCCTCCTGGAAACCACAACAGCACCTGAAACCCACACCAAGGACAGAAGCAGCAACTTACAGTTCCTCCTTGGAACAGGTTTCTTACTGAAAAATGCCATGGAAGGAAATACTGTGTCTTGCAGAAGAGCATAAAAGCAGCTCATTTCTCTCAATAACATTTCAGTATCCTGCTGGTCTGAGTCTGTGCATTGGTCATTACAGTGAGGCAGAGACCTTTGGAAGGTGCTGCTTGGTTATATGTGAACTTATTCTGGCTGGTGATGGCTGGATCTCAATACTTATGACCAGAATATATGGCACTATCAGAGCAGATCTGCTAGGAAGCCAGCTGGAGAATGAGGGCTGTCTTGGGAGCTCTCCATCACCAGATAATAGCTTGAGCTCCATAAAATCTCTTTTTAGCATGAAGTCCCATTCCTGGAGCACAGCAAATCCATGGACAATTGCTTGTTCCATCATGGAAGTCAAAACATTTTATCCTTTCCAAATCAAATTTTATTTCCTTCAAGTCCCTGTACAGCATCCTGAGCCCAGGTCATTTGTTTCCTTCACCATCACTCTCCCAGTAGGACAAAGTAGAGAGAGAGATATGGCATCATTTAAACAGAAAATTTTCGTTGCTTTTCCTAATGATGAAGAAACAGCTACTGTTAGAGGGGCTCATCAGCAGGGAAACAATCCAACAGCTTGTTCCCCAAACACCACAGCTGGAAAACTCTGGCTGAGCCAGCAGTATCAGAAGTGCAGAGCTCAGCACTGGTTTCCTGTCAGGGAAGAAGAGATCTCTTTCCCTTCCCCCTGTGTAGGAGCATCGGGGGGTAGGATGGATGGAGAGCAGAGATCTCTGCAGCCAGGTCATGGAACTTGGGGTTTATTGCAAAGGGCCTGGGTGCAGGGCCCTGCTGGGAGCTGCCAAACACAGCTCAGAGCAGGATTGAGAGAAGAGAGGGGAGAGAGGATGAGAGGGTAAGGGAGTAAGAGAGCAAAAGCATAAGAGAGTAAAAGGGGTAAGATAGTAAAAAGGTAAGAGAGTGAAGTTCCTGTTACAATACAATAAATCTTCTTCTGTATTGAATATTCTGATTCTCACTAACCAATCTAGTACAATATACAAATCCTACAGCATTTACATACAGCCTATAAGAATCATTACATTACCACGCTGTGTTAAATTTTTAACACTAAAAACTCCTCTTTGGTCCCCTTCTGCCAAGCTGCAGGGTCTGCTCTGACCCTTGGGCCTGTCTGCAAGCAGAGGGTGTTGTTCCATCAAAAGGGGATCACCTTCAGCTGGCCACACCATTGTTTTCCAGTTGTTCAGTAACTGAGGTATCTCATAGCTTGCTTTCAGTTCAATCTCACTTATAGTTTCTATATTCTCAAAATCTTTTGCCAGACAGTCATATTTATAAGACTTTCCTGTTATCTTCCCCAACACACAGGAGGGACAAACTCTGCTGGTGTCCCTGTCATCCACAGGGCCTGAGGGGTTTGTCAGGATTTTGGGAGAGTCTGTGTCCTTGGAGAGCAGATCTTGATGCAGGGCTGAGAGCTGGGCTCATCTCTCCAGGACCTTCCCCATGTGGGAGCAGGGAGAGGAAGAAGAGGGAGGAGATGCAGCGCATAGCAAAGGAAAAAAGAAAGAATTAATGAGCTGCAGGAATGGGCACAGAGCCAGACCCCCCCAAATCATTAAACATGGTCAGGTTCAAGAGAGCTCTATTACAGTTTCTATCAAAACTCTTGCCCTCAAATGGATTTATTGGATGAGGAGGAGGAGCTGGGGTGCAGAGTAAATACAGCAGTAATGGGCCCAGCCCCTCTGTGCCAGCAATGCCTGGTTACTGGAAAAGCTCTGTGAGATGGAGCAATTTGCTGCAAAGCTGGAGAAATGGAATTTAAAAGCAGGCCTGGGGAAATGCTGAGATTGAGATCTTCCAAACCAATGCAGCAGCTGGGGAGGCAAGTGAGGGGTGCTGTGCTTGGGCTGCATTGTGTTCTGCTCGTGGGTTACTTCTCTAAAGGGACACAGAGCAGGGTTATTTGGGATATTAGGAGGAAATTTTTCCCTGTGAGGGTGCCCAGAACAGCTATGGCTGCTCCTGGATCCCTGCAAGTGCCCAAGGCCAGGCTGGACAGGGCTTGGAGCAATCTGGGATAGTGGGAGGTGTCCCTGCCCATAGCAGGAGGTGGAGCAAGATGAGTTTTAAGGTCCCTTCCAGCCAAAACCACTCGGTGGTTCTATATTAAAGCCAAGTTGGCACCTGGGAAAGCTCCTTTTAGTGCCTGATGTACCAGATCACGTGGTGCTAAACTATGAGACAGTCTGAAAATTGAGAAATATTTCAGTGTCTCAAACTTTAAGTACATGAACAAGTCCCAGGACACCTCAAGTTAATTCTACGCATGAGTGTCTTCTCAGGAAGGATGGATTTAAGCATGTGGTTAAATGTTTTCCTGAATCAGAGCCTTCAATTGTGAAGAATGAAGAGACATCAGTGGAGATGCAATTTATACCTAACACTTGGCACATTAGGCAGCACCCGTGTGGTTAAAACACACTTTTTCATTAAAAATTATAATTGGGGAAAAACAAATTAGAGCCAAAATGAAATAGGCTTTTTATTTTTCCCCTTTTACCAAGAGATTATGTATTTCCCAAACACAATTTCTCTAATCCATATCTAATGCATTAGAGGCATTCTGCTATTTTCCTCTAGACAAACAAATTTCCCACCCAGTGTGGGATCACAGCCCTGTTCCAGAGAGAAAAACAAGTCATAATAATGCTGAGGCTACTAAAGGAAAATGTTAAAATAATTAAAATATGAAAGAAGCTGCTGTCTTCCTGGGATTTCAATTTCAGAGGTGCCTGAGGGGAGGGGGTTGGATATCTCACACTGATACACTGTTTGATAAAGTGTGATAAAGACTTAGAAAAATTGGCAGATTAAACTGAAATAAAAGCTGAGGATGTTTGCATTCAAAAAGCTATTAAAAGCAGTGTGATTGAGCAGCAAGAAGCTTCTCTTTTATGCAAGAATGCACCGGAGTGGGATGTTTGCTGCATCGATGTCAAGGAGATCAAAGAGTTGTTTTTGTTAGTGGCACAAACTGTTCTTTTTGGCTGCTGGCTTGGATGTGCAGTTGGAAGTCTCTGGGATGCTGGGATGAAGACTGGGATGGGACTGAAGATCCAGGAGAGCTGTGTCATCCTATCCTAAAGTGATGCTGCTGTTCAGAACACCCTCAGAACCCTTCTGTGGCAGGGTAGCCAAAGACTTGTCCAGCTGGCACAGCACAGAGATGGCTCATCCAGTGTTTGCCTCCTTAAGGATTCCTTCCCTCAAATCTTCTCAGGGGTTTTGCCTCCACTAAACTGCCTCCAAAACAATGGCCCTTTGTCAACCTGGTTCAAACTCAGGCTGTCAGTGTGCTGCCCAAAGCTGGGAGAACAGTTTGATAGATCATTCTTTCCCTGCCCTATCAGCTAATTAGCCCTTTGTGTTTGTGTCCTGACAGTGCCCTCATTTGTGAGTAAAACCACAGGTGAACTCAGAGGCCAGAGGGTTAAACCAGGCAAAGCAAAGGCTCTGGTGCCTGACAGAAGTCGTGGCTGCTTGATTGATCTCCCAGCTCCAAGAACTGACAACAAACCAAGGGGCTGCTCAGGCCAGAGCCCAGCAGAGCCTGAGCCATGCCTGGCTTTGTCCCACCAGCATAAAAAAGACCCTCTTGTGGCAGCGCAGGCAGTGAAGATCAGGTCTGCTCTCTGGCAAACTCACAGCAGGGTGAAGCACAGCATCAGAGCTGGGACAGGCAGCGGAAACAAAAGTTGTGCTGGAAATGGTGCCCACACATGTCAGCAATGGTCGGAGATGGAGAGAGATGGGGAGACTGACTTGGTGATCAGAATCTGATTTTATTGTGGGGTACAAACACTTATCTACTATTTCAGGGAGACTAGTAATGTGTATCACAATGATAAGGTTAAAATCACATACAAAAACTTATGCAATGTGTAATGTGCAGTATTAAAATCACATACACAAACTTATGCAAATAACAGCATCTCTTTCTGGCAGACTTTAACGGGATTTTCTTTTTCTGGTAAACCCGTTTGATTGAATCTTCTTGCAGTCCAGGTCTAATTTTCAAAAAGTTCTGTTTGCTTTTGCCAAGGCATCCTGTTATCAAATCTCTGATGTTAACCAGGTCCAAAGTGCATAATCCTGTGTCCCCCAACATTCCAACACACACAGAGCCCTGGTGCTGGGAGAGCCGTGCTGCACCCATCTGCCAAGCAGCAAAACCTGGAATTTTGCCCATGGTGAATGGGGATTCCACTGCCCCCAAGGGCACTGGAGAGCCTGGCAGGCAGGCATGTCTTGAAACTGGGGTGTTAGGCTCGGCTGGATGGATGCTGTAAGGAGATAATGCTGTCCTGGTCCTGGGGAGGCAGAGGAGCCACCTCGCTCTGGGAGAAGCTCAGAGTTGGTTTTGGCTACACAGACACACTTCCCTGCTCTCTTCCTAAACACTAGAGTCGTAAAAATATGATCTGTAGGTTATCTGCAAAGAAAACCCCAAGCAAGCATTGATTCAGCAGCAGCACGGGTCACTCACACCATCAGATTTTAAGTTTACAGCAAGTCTTGCTACTTTTCTAACTCTCTCTCCCTGCTCCAGCCAAAAATACTCTTTTATTTCCAATTGCCTCCCTCTGGCAGCTTTATATTGGTGACCTGAGGGTGCAAATTAGATGTTTGAAAACACAGCAGTTAAATCAACAACTCTGAAGTGTAATAGAGGTCAGGACAGTTTGCTTCCAACTCAGTTGCTCAGTTTCTGCTTTGGTTCATGCTATCTGCATTTTGCAAAGTCCTTTGATTTCTGCAGAGGGTGAAAACAGGGCCCAATCCTCCTTCTGTTCAAATCTCCAACTCTGTATTTCCTCTCTGTTTTTAGGCTTCTAAAAAGAGGCAGTGGTTCCCTTGTTTCACTCAGTAATTTTCTGGGAAAGGCTCCCAGTCTGGACTGTGTCCTTTGCCTTGGAGCTCTTCTCCTAAATCTGTGTGTCACTGCAGCTGGGCAAAGTGACACATTTTCCCCAGAATTTTTGATCTGTCCTGCTGCCAATCAGTGAGTGTCTGGTTTGATTACATTGCCCGTCCTTAATGGGCTCTTTAACATTTGGCCACTCCATGTTGTGCTGGCAAATCCCTCCCCTAGTGCTAAATAAACACCACAGATCGGGAGAACCAGGGGCTGCCGAATGGGGCTTTGGGGGAAATATTTCACCATAATATCAGAGCTTTGTAATTGAAGGCTGCCTGGTGTGGAGGAAGGAGTGATTCTGCTCCACTATCACACACTGGAGACTTGGTTCATTTGTCTTGATTAGCAGAAGTTTAACCATCTCATGCCTTTAATTAGTGGTTTTCTCAGAAGAGTCGTTGGTGTGAACAACCAAAAGCACAGCTGGGCAGGGAGGGGCAGCTCTGTGTGGGGTGTTTGGAGCAAATCTTGGGCCACAGTCACTCAGGTTGGCACTGGAGGGAGCAAGAAGGTTGGTGAGGGGCTGGGAACACAAACCCTATGAGGAAGCCCTGAGGGAGCTGGGGGTGCTCAGCCTGGAGAAAAGGAGACTCAGGGCTGCCCCCATCACTGCACAGCTCCTGAAAGGTGCCTGTGCTCACCTGGGGCTGGGCTCTGTCTGCAGCAGCACTGACACACCCAGAGCACACAGCCTCGAGCTGTGCCAAGGGAAATTCAGGTTGGATATCAGGGAGAAGCTTTTTATAGAAAGGGTGATAAAGTTCTGGACTGGCTGCCCAGGGAGGTGCTGGAGTCCCCATCCCTGGGTGTGTTTAACAAAGCCTGGATGTGGCACTGGGTGCCAGGGTTTGGTTGAAGGGTTGGGGCTGGGTTGGACTTAATGACCTTAAAGGTCTCTTCCGACCTGGTTATGCTGCGGATTCTGTGAATTCTATGAATTCTGTGAACCCTGTGAAGAACAGCCTTTAGCTAGAGATTGCTCTGCAGAGGAATTGTGCCATGAAGCAGGCATCTGCAGTGTCCTGGGGAGGAGGGCTGTGAGCACTGTTGGAGGGACTCTGGAGGGCAGAGGTTCCCTTCTGCATGCAGCATCTCACTGACACAGGTGCTTTCAATATAAGATTGAGACCTTTGGTTTCAGTCCCTTAATGATTAATCACACATATTCAAAGTGCCTGCTGCTTGAGGGGGGAGAAGAGGGAAAAGTTTCTGCCTACAACATGCTTCATGAGCAGCTGAAACCCAAACAGCACAAGGAAAAGGGAAGTTGTGAGCACCATTTGCTAAGGGGTTCTACCAGCTGTTTTGAAGAGGTGCATTGTGAAGAACAAGTGGCTTAGGGCATTGAGTGATTTGCTCTCTATCCTTTTGCAGTCCTTTTGAACAGGAGGAAGGTTTATGTCAACATTGCCAAGCGCTGGAGCTCCTCTAAGCACAGAGCAGGGCAGCATTGAGTGGCTCCAAGCCTCAACCAGCACTTAAATCTCTTTGAGGAGGGCTGGTGTGGTGTTTTGAGTGTGCTGGACTGATTCTTTTGGAGGACAGAGGAACGTCATGAGGGGAATTTTGGGCAGATTATCACTGCCTTTGGGCTGCTTTTGTATTTTTGTTTGGTTTCAAAGAGGTTTCTGGTAGGGGATTATGGAACACTCCACTCCTCGGGAGCTTTGTTCTCTCTTCTGTCAGGCAGCCACAAATTTAAGCACACAGGAGTTGTTTCATCTGAAATCGTTGGCCCTCATGTAAACAAGGCCATTAAATAGAGGGAAAGACAAATGATGCTAGCAGGCATGTGCTTTATTCTGTCTCAGAAAGCTTTTGATGGCTGCCTGATCCCAGTGCACCTTGGAATGGTCTGGCCTATTAGAGAGTAAACAAGTCTTCCCTTTACCTTTCCTATCCTTTGCCTCTCCCTCTTTCTTGCCCTAATGCCACCTACCCACTTCTACTTTCCCTAATTTATTATTCTCCATTCTGTGTATCCTGAAGGCAGAATACATTTTTTTAACAGGTAGGATTTCTAAATCCTTTTATTTTCCCTCAGATTCTTTCTGGTCACTTCTAGGCTGTGCACACACACACACACAAACACGTGCATTTGTTTGTGTCTTTGTTAACATCTTCTCTTTCCCCTCCCAAGCTCTTTCCATACATCCTTTTAGTTCACTAGTCCTATTTCCATTGAACTTTCCTTTCATCAATCCAGAATAATAAACAGATTGGATTTCCTATCTCTTGGATTGCTTTTCCATGAGCTGTATTTTCTCTCTCTCTTTCTTTTCCCCTTGATTTGCTTTCCTTTTTTTAATTTATATTTTTATTTTTACTTTACTTTCAAAGAAATCATCCTTTTCCCCTCTTGGTTCCTGGCTTCTCCTCCAGTGTTTTATTCAGGCCATGGATGATTGTCTCCATACACTCCTTTTATGCTATGAAATGAATTGCTAATGCAACCCCTGCTGGGAGATGCATAGTCTGATCTTGTCCTAAATAGGGCCTTGTTTGCAGGGGATTATGTATAAATGTATGGACTGCCCCATTATATATTCACTTAGTGCAAAAAGGTCCCTGCTTATTCCATAAATGAATTCCTGGGGAGAGGAGATGCATCCAGCCTGGAGGTGCCACTCCTGCTCCCCTGGCAGGGCTGCTCAGTGAAGCCCAGCATCAACCACGTGAATATTCACTGCCACAGGGTCTGGGAAGGTGAGGGGAGGCAGAACCCATGTCATCCCCAAAATTCCTGCCAGAGATCCCACTGAGGCCCCTGGAATGTCGTAGGGGGACACAGTATGGGGAAATGAAGATGGTATAGAATGTGATCTTATCCCCCAAAGATTTGCAGCTGGACCAATTACTAAAGGTTAGGAGCAGCCTGATCTTTACAGGCCACACCTGTAGCCAATGAGAACAAGTGGTATAAAAGAGTGGATTGGTGGGATCAGGAGTTAGAGGATGGTTATTGCAAGGACCATGAACAGTCAGTGCTTAGAGGAGCTGCCTGTGAAAAATATTGAGGAGGGATGAAGCCCTAGTGATCTGGAATCCTTGCACTATAATGACAATAGAACTCTTGATAGATAAGCCAACAGAATGTGGGAAGGTCTTGCACTGCCAGGACCCCATCCAGGCCTGGTGAGGGGGCAGGGGCAGATGTAGGGCTCTGAAACCTCCAGATCAGCCCCCTGCCAATGAGAGATGCTGTGCTGATCCCTGGAAAATGCACCAGCAGGGGTAGAGCAGGATAACCCCCCAAAAATTCTGTTAAATACAATGACTGCTAAGCTTTACCTTGAGCTGCTAATGGTCTTATAGAAGCTCTGAGACTAAAAGGGGTGAATAGGATACAGGAGCTCTTCTTTCACCCCCACAGCCATCCTGCCTGTCCCAGAATTGCCCCACAGTCATAAAAATCCTAAACCCAGCCAGGATGGCAGATGAGGCACTGCAGGACCTGTGGGTGCTCCTTGGAGGAGCACTGTGCAGTTTCCAGCCAGATCAGATCCTATTGTGGTGTTGGCTTGGATTGTATTTACTGGCACAAAGGGAAAAACAGATAAAACTAGGTTTTCCCTTGTTTCATTCTATTAAATCAAGTCATCATAAGGCAGCATCCAGCCCAGCCTCTGAGTGGGGTTTGTGCTGCTATCAGCTCTTATCCATCAGCCTGGCTCAGTTTCACCTGAGTTCACTCTGCTCTGAGCTAAACCCCAAACAATCTCTGCCCTCCTCCTCCTCAGCATACCCTGAGCACAGGACAACTCAAAGCTTCTGTGGTGTGCTGCTGGTGTTTGCAGTAAAAGCCCCTTGCTAATGGGCAAGGTTCATGTTATTTCCATTTGTGTTACTCAGACTCCTGGGGCATACAAATTTTAAAAATAAAAGAAAAAACCTGCATATTTTAAAGTGTAAACAGAATCTGGTGTTTTCTTAAATAAATGTGACAATTGCAATAATGTTTTGCAGATTACAGGAAAAGGAACTTAAGGGAAACATTTCCAGAGCTTCAGCACTGTGTATTTTGCTGATGCTTAAATAACCTCCTCTTTGTTACTGCCGTTCTTTCTGCCTTGCTGTTAGTTTGATGCTACTTGAAAACCTTAAATGCCTAGAAAATCCTTCTGCTAGACAGGGATGTTACTTTCTATCTCCTGGTCTGCCCAGAAACCTCTCAATTCCCTCAGTAGCTTTGCACTCGGGCAGACAGATCCTGCTTTTGCAATTCTCAGCTTTTGCCTGTGAGTCAGCAGCTCCCTGGGCTCATATTAAGAACCCAAATCAGCAATGGCATGATTGAGCCCTCCTGCCTGGCTCTGTCCACGCTGCTGCCATCATCCAGCAGAGCCCATTTGACTCAGCCAGGCTGGTGACAGCCTCTCCAGCCCTGGCGTGGGAATAAAACCCTGTGATCAGCCCAGGTGCCCTGGTTCTTCTGCTGCAGGAGCAAAAAATCTTCCCCATCTGGGAGGCACCTGAGCACTGTTTAGCTGGAGTTAATTGTGAGGCCAGATGAAGGCTGCCTCACCCCCTAAAAGCCACACAAAATGTAGAAAGACAAGCAGACTGAAGTTATAAATGCAGCTTTTCTGCAGAGAAAGCAATTTCCTTCCCCACTCAGCCCCTGGAGCTCATCCTGATGCCTTGTGAAGGCTGACCTAGAAGAGAGGCTGGACAGGGTTAAAGAATAAAGCATTTATTCAAAGGCCTCCATGGATCCACCTTGGGCAGCACCAGAGCCCAGCCAGGGCTGCACCCAAGATGAACCAAAATGGCCCCAAAATGCACGGCCGGGCACGGGGTCTGTCCCTGTGATCAGTTCTGCTCCATTTGCACCTTGCAGTTCATTGTCCCATTCCAGCTTTAGCCCAGGCAGTCCCACCCTGCTTGTTTTTCTCTCTCCAGCCCACGGTGTTTGTGCTCCTGGGCTGAGATTTGGGTCATTTGTCCTTGGTCCCCAGCTAGAGAAGGAATACATATATTCACCTGTGGAGAAGGCACTGAACATCCAGGAGTGCCACAGCTGTCCTTTTGCTGTGCAGCGCAGCTGCTTGCAGATGAGCTGGGTGGAATTCAGGACCAAAGACAGCCCAGCCATGGTGCCGAGGGTGAGAAAAAGCCCAATTTCCCAGAGAGCACCAGGAATGCATCCCTGTTAGGATAATTTGGGGTGCTGTGGTGCCGCCTGGCTGACCCTGTGACCCCATGTCCACACGTGGAGCTCTCCTGAGGAGGGCACTGCTGTTCTTTCCCACTGAGCGGCTCACACAGCGTGCACAGAGAGCAGCTCCGGCTCTCTGGTGCTCACTCACCTCCTGATGCAGAAATTGTGTGCAAAACCCCACTAACTTTAAGAGGGGAAGAAGGTAAGAAACACGGCATAAAAGGCAGATTTTTTTTTGCCTCACAGTCCTCCAGTTTTGTTTCCCCGTGCTTGTGTCAGAGTCCCTTTCAACCTTCACACCACATTAGCATGGATTACATGCCTCTGTTAGCTACATACCTCAATTCCAAGTTTGGGACCTGCTCCCACTGCCTTGCAGCTTGCTCCATCCGACTCATCATTTCCAAATTAGCTGAACTTGATTGAGGCAGATCAGGCTGCAGCCCTCGTGCACCAGGAGAAATGAGTCACTGCCCTGCTTCCTCTGCCAGCCCCTGCATCTCAATGGAGGAGAGGCCACGTCTCTCTTGACACTTCCATCAGGGCTTAATAGGACAAAAAAACAGTTCAGAAAACTGAAAGGCTGCGAGTTCCTGATGCATTTATTGTGTTGAGCCTCCCCTGCCTGGTCCTGTGTCTAGACAAAGCTTTAATAGAAGCAGCAGCAGCGACTGGCAAGGGGGAGTTTGTGTTGATTTTCTGTTGCCAGGGGAAAACCAAACTAATGGAATTAGTGTGAGTTCATGTGGGCAACCAGAATGAGCCTGGACCTACGAGTGTGTGTGTGTGTGTGGGTTTGCTGCATGCTGAATGCAAAGGGGTGGAAAAAGTTGAACATGCACAAGGCTCAAGCTGAAAAGACAAATTGGGCTGAGCTGCATATTCACGTTGCCCCTGGATGCCAGGAAATGTTGTTTGAAGCTCTGCAGAAATAAGACTTTCCCTCCCTCTCTTCTCCCAAGGACTTGCAGTCCACTGTGGAGTTCTTCCTCTTTTATGCAGAACTCCCCTTTTTTCATTTCTCTTCTGATTTGTTGTTTTATGTTTAGCGCTGCTGAATTACTGCAGTCATTCCCTTTTTCTACCTCCAAGCAATTGTCAAGAAAAAAAGAAAATGCCCCCAAAACATTCTGCAAAGTAACTTTACTCAGCATCACAGCCTCCTACCCCTATGGAAACTCAGGCTTGTTTGCTTTATTTAAAGCTACTCCCTTGCACACATGATATAGCTCACAGATGCCTGGAGTCTATTTACCTCCTGGCTTGTTTATCCTGAAATGGCCAATGGAAACTGCTCACATTTTTGTCTTGATAAGAATCCAATCATGGAAATTGATTGAACTACTTTCATTGAGCTTTTCTCTCACATTTACACTTTTCAACTGGTTTGAATTGTTTAATCTACAGTTAATTTAGAGACACACAGCCGTGGCACTGATGTATCAGGAGATCAAGATAAATGGCTAGAGTGTTTTTATGAGCAAAAATCTCTCTAGATCCCAGTACATAAATCATTTGTTGTGAAATCGCTCATTGTCTTTAGGCAATGTCATAGTGAAAAATTCAATCTATTCATGAACAGAAAGTCAAGGGATTAGGAATGGTTTGAAGGGAAAAACGCCATGCTAAAAAAAAAAAAAAAAAAAAGGAAAGTAAGATTTATCACTTAATGCTCCCCTAGCACAACTTTCCTGCCCTTGTTTTGCAGTGTGGACTCCTGAATTGAATTTCACACTCTTTGTCTTTGTTCCAGTCAATAGGAAGCCATGAAGATGCCCCCAAGGGAAGAGGCATGTCTTTGTATTAATCAGGAGCATTTTCTCTCTACTTATCCCCTGATGCAACAAAGAATGCAGGAAAGTGGCCTACAGATGATTTCTTACTGAGGGCCAGCCCATGATCTCTGTGCTTGCAAAAAGAAATTATTTGCTACAGGCTGGGCTCTTCCTCAGCCAGGGGCTGGGTAAAATGCAGGGCCCAGAAGGGAAATCTTGATAAAATAGAGCATCCCCAGTTCTTTACCCTCTCCTTCCATACAGAAGATATCTCCTTTCACCTAAGTTACAACCTCCTATGCTTCCACCATGATCCTTTGGAGAAGAGGGACCATGGTCAGTAATGGAGGGGTTATTTGCTGGAGGACAACTGGAAAATTGAAGTTTTCAATAGGTCCAAGCAGCATCACAGAAGTACGTGTGTGAATGAAGCAGAAAAGCCAAAAAATAAATATTCCCAGAAGAAAGTTAAGGATGGAGATGGAGACACCCAGCACTTCCAGATCTGAGAGACTCAGAGAAATTTGCATCCAACCCCAAATTTCCTATCTGGGAATTCCTAATTCTGGATCGCAATTGCAGAAGATGTGAATCTGGAGATACCCAGGTTCAAAGGTCTTTGGTCTTGCAGCTTGTTAGAGAGGGGATGTGCATAAGGACCTAAGGCCAGCAATCATCTCAGTTCCAGAAAATGCTTCATTGAGACTGAGGGTTGATGTTTCACCTCTTGCAGCATCCCCAACAAACTGTTTTCCAACTTATGACAAAGGCTCACAGTTGCCTAGAGCTAAAAGGTGAGGGGGGTGTCCCTGTGGGATTAAGGCCATCTTTATGAAGATTTTTGTATATATTTAGGTGGCCTAGATTCCACCTAAGCCTTCATGACTTTCTTATTGGCTGGTTTAAGGCCTTCACATATCCCTAGTCAATAAGGAGACATTATGCTTGGGGACTTAGAGATTTATGTAGAATTGAGGCCATCTGAGCACGTCCCTTCAAGCCTTTGTGCTTATTCTAGAGACTCTATTTTCTTTTTCTGTTTTTCTTTCAGATGGATTCATGGAAGCATTGCCTATTTCCCGTTTCCTCAGTCCCTTCCCACTCCTAGGCCCACAGCTTTGGATCCCCGTCTGAAATGATCCAGACATGGCCTAAGAATGTTTGCTGTTTATCATCCCAAATCCATGCTCTCATGGAAAAGAATGTTTATTTAGTCCAAGTAATTCAGCCCCTGGAGTCCTTCAAACATGAAAGTTTTAACACTTCTCACCTGGACCAGCTGAGTTAGCCAGGAGAGATGAAGCTTTGATGGGAATACTTGATACAAATTTCTAGCCAAGCAAAGAAGTGATGCTCCTGTACACAGGATGGAAATCCCAGCCCAAAGGAGCATCCATGAATTGTGAATCATTTAACAGCCCTGATGAAGAAACCTGTCTAGTGGTTGCCTTTGGCTTGCTGCTGAAAAGGCATTCAAAGAGCCCTGTAAGAAGGCCCTGCCTGGCCACTTTGGCCAGTGCGAAATGCAACAGGGAGCCTGAAGCCAGCTAATTTCCATCTAACCTCAGGCAACAGTCAATGTGACTGCTCTGTACTCCAGCTGCTTCCCAACTTTAATCCATTTAATTTGGCAGAGTGATGCTAATGAGATTTCATTGACGGGGGGCCTGCACCAGGGCTGCAGCTTGTGAGAGCCAAGCCTGAGCTCCTTGGGAAATGCAGGTCTAAGGGTTTCAAAATATGCCACAAGTAGCCAGCTTCAAGAGGAGAATTTTATAGATGTGTTTATTATGCAGGTACATGGTTATTAAACTGGGGTTTTATGGCTACTTCAGCAGATACAAAGTGCAACAAGATTCCATCTCTAATAAGTAATAAATATAAGTCTCTTGGCACTGCTTTTTCCTGTCACCTACAAACCAGGTTTATCCCAGTTTTGAAGTCCTAGAGGAATGAACAGTTGACAAAAAAGAATAAATGCTTTAAATATTAACCTTCCTGTCTGGAGCTATTCTCTGAAGCCAGCCCAGAGCTGAGGGATCAGTGACTCCTGGGATTGAGTTCTATCAGCTGGTCCCTGACAATGTGCAAATGTCACCTGAGATCTATGAACACACCTGTCCTGGAGTGATTTGGAAAATCTCACCACAATGTGTCTCACTAATCAAAAATCAAATTACAGGCACTGAGGTGGAAGAAATATAGACAAATAAATATTTTTTCTTTCCACTTCATGGAGGCAGCTTCAGGTGCACAATGGGTTTATGTGGGGGATATTTGTTCATTGGATCCTTAAAAACCTTTTTTATCTCCTCATGTATTTTTTTGATTACTTCACTGCCTTCAAAATTGTAACATTTTTCCTACATCTGAAATTAATTTGTTTTTTATTATTCTTCCCTGGTGTGTAAAACTGAACAACATCTTCTTTCTAATGACCTCCTATAAATTGAAATACTGTTATCAGGTTTCCAATTTAGTCTTTCTCATTCTTGGACTCCACAAACCTGTTTCTTTCACTTTTTCTTAAATCACATTTTCAAAACATCTAATCATTCTTGTTGTTCTCTTCTGGACTCATTCCAGTTTGTCTACATCCTTCTTGTGGGTTGGTGCCCAGAAGTGTGCAGAATTTTTCAACTGAGCCCTGACCAGCAGCAAATAGAGCAGAATAATTACCTCCTGTGCCTTTCACATGACACTCTTGTTAACACTCTTCCAAAAGGAGATATGACTCCCTTTCTCTCTTTGATTTTTGATTTTTTTTCCTCCACAATGCTATCAGATTGTTGGCTTGCACTGGGTTTGTGGTGCACACAAAGCCTGGGGTGGTTTCCAGCAGGGCTGGTGCTTCCCTGAGGTGTTGGAGAACAGGAGGAGCCCTGATGAATGCAGGGTGAACCCAACATCTGGGAATGGTTGGCATCTGATTCCATGATTCAGAATGCTGAAAATTGCTTTATTAAAACTATACTAAAACTATATTATAACTATACTAAAGAGATACTATACTATACTAAAGAGACACTATACTATACTATACTATACTATACTATACTATACTATACTATACTATACTATACTATACTATACTATACTAAAGACTCTAAAGAATACTAAAGAATGCTAAAGAAAACCCTGTGACTGTCTGAGACAGCCAGGACACAGCTTTGACCTAACTGGCCAAGGAATCAAAACAATCCTCAGCAGAATCCAATCGACAAATCACTTCAGGTAAACAATCCTCCTAACACATTCCACGTGTGCAAAAACAACAGGAGCAGCAAGCAGAGATAAGAATTGTTTTCTCTTCTTCTCTCTGTGCTTCTCACTGCCTTCCCAGGAAAAATCATGTGGGAGAGGGAATTATATCTCTGTTGAGAGAATGTGAATGCCACAGAGCGCTTGGGCAGGAATCCCAGGCTGCCAGCAAAAGGAAAGGTGGCTGAGCAGCCAGGGTGCACTCACACAGACCATAAGGTGTGAACTGCTGCTTTTCCTTGTCTCCATTCACCATGTGCCTCCTGAAACTGCTGTCCCTTCCTATTAGCTCACACAGCACTGATAGCTCAATTCTCCTTGGAGGATCTCCTGGTCTTGCTCTCTGCTCACCAACCTTTGCTGTGCTCCCTCTAAGGAAGGTGGTAGAGGAAAGGTACATGAATTTCACTACTAATAGAGTATTTCCTTGCCAGGTTATCTTTGATCCTGAAAGTGACATGCAGTATCTTTCCCAAGGCCACATTCTGAAACATTTTTAACAAGGAAGGAGCAAGTTCTGTATATAGTGACACTAGACCTTGTATGACAAAAACATCAATATCAGTGCATAATTAATGCAGGATCTTCAGTAACGTGGGCTGAATAGGGACAGAGTGCTTTCAAAAATCAATTTGCTACCTGAATTACAAACACTGCCGATTAAACCTGACAAGGCAGAACTCGAACAGGAGGGGAAAAAAAAACAAAATTAAAGAATCCACAAGCCAGTGTGCTGGAATGGCTACATCCCCAGCCCCCTCTTCTTTTTCTGCAATCTGTTACAGAAACAATTTCATTCACACAGGCAAGGTCCAAGCACTGAGGTGGGCAGGACATGGGACTTCTCTTAACCCTTTCTTTCTTCAGTTTGGCAGAATCCCCATGAGCAGCAGGCAGACCCTCTGTGCACCCCTGGCTGCTCATGTGCAGGATCCCATCCATGCCCAATGTGCTGAAGAGTCCCGAGGGTATTCAGCACATTTTATGCCTCCAGCATCTATTATAATGAATAATAAATTATAAATCATAAATTTATGCCATCCAGCATCCATTGCTGAATGACAACAAGCTTTGGCCAAACCCATTTTTATGTGGATCACAGTACCAGTCATGCATTTCCCTCCATTGCAGCACACCCAAGGGATGACCTACCTCATGGCTGGGAGGCCACTGTCCTATTGAAATTTGATCCATCATTATCTTTTTCCATCAAATGCTTCTTTAAAATAATGATCCTAACTCTAGGGGTTTGACTGAATCTGAGAAACTTTTTCTAGTGGTGGGGATTCAACACTCTCTCTTTGCTATAGCCCTGATTTGACTCCCAGTCATAAAATTTCAGGGGAGACACTCTCACTCTCTACAACCCCCTAACAAGAGGGGCAGCCAGGTGAGGATTGGCCTCTTCAAGAGGAAACAGCCTCAGGGTGTGCCAGAAGAGGTTCAGGGTGGACATCTGGAAGAATTTCTTCATGGAAAGGGCTGTCAAGCATTGGGAGGGCTGCCCATGGAGGTATTGGAGCCACCACCCCTGGAGGTGTTCAAGAAATTACTCCATTTGGCACTTGGTGCCCTACTTTAGTTCACAGCGTGGTGTTCAGTCAAGACTGGGCAGGATGATCTTGGAGCTCTTTTCCAGCCTTAGTGATTCAATGGTCCTGTGATCCCATGACTCTGTGATTTTGTGGCTCTATGGCTCAATGATTCCATGACTCTGTGATTCTGCTGCTCTGTGACTCAATAATTTTATGACTCCATGATTCAGTGTCCTCTCCCCTTTCTCTCCCACTTTTGCATTAAGCAACTTTGAGGGACGTGATGTCTGTTCAAGCACTTCCTTAAAAATCACTGAAAAATCACTGAAAAATCACTGAAAAAACCCAGTGATTTCAACTGCTCCAGCTGGGGAAGCAGGGTGCTCTTGGCCCAGAACAACTGTTCTGACAGATCCCTCTGCCCCATCCACTCTTTGCTCTGTGCAGGAATGACTTTGGCAGTCTCATCCCAAATTTGCAGCTGCAAGTCAAACAGCAGCATCATTTTCCTTGTCCTAACCCCTTTCTTTTTTAGTGCAGCACTCTCCTCGTTATCGGGGCAGTGTGCAGTCAGGATTGCAGGGATGCTCTGGAGGGAAGGGGCAGCTCCAGCCTGCCAGAGGAGCTGGGTGAGCTGATGCTGCTCCCTGGTGCTCTCACAATTAGCCTGGGCACTGTAGCTCAGCTTGCTGGGGTCAGAGCTCTGCTCTGCTCTCGTGCCTGATGTGCAGATGAGACAGAAGCTGCTGCCCGCATTCACTCCTGTGCCCCCCACTCCTGCAGAGCCCCAGGCCATGTCCAAGGCGCTGAAAGGGTTAAACAACTTATTTGCCTGCTTGCTCGCCGAGCTCTCCGTTGGAGTTCAGCCTCTTGCCATATGTTATATTACACAGCATGAGAAATCAGACTGAGGTGGCAATTTTAACACCCTTTATTCATACATCCTATTTTTGCACTGATAGATGTAAGATATGCAAAGCGTAATTCCCAGCTGAAGCAGACTCAGCACATGGTTCCTGCTGCCTCAGCCAGGCATGGAAGGAGGACCAGCCAGGAGAACCTGGCTCCTGTCACCAGGGCAGGCAGCCCTGGAGGCACAGCAAGCCCTGCCTGCTGCCTGGGAGGCTCTGCTGGGTGCTGCCCATCTCCTCTCAGTGTGGAAGTGGCACTGCCTGGCAGCCCTGGGGCAAGGGCACCAGCAGGATGGCACTGGCAGGGAAAAGGCTCTGGCTGCTCCAGCTGCCCTGGGCAGCTCCAGCTGTGGAGGCTCAGAGGTGTCAGCAGAGCAAAGGGATGGAGAGAAACGGCCTTTCCCTTCCTTTGCCTATTGCTGACACTGTTTCTCTGTTTTCTGTGCCCAAGGATAACACAAGCTGATGGAGGTTTTGCACTTTGGGCAGTTGTCTGTGTCTTTAGGAAACAGTTAAGTCAGAAATCAAAGTTTTGCTCTCTTAGGGCTAAAGTAAAAGGATTTTGAGGTTTGCTACTGCAGATAGACTCACTGGCAGCTCAGGAGTTTTTACCTGTGTGGCAGGGCAGACACATAAAACAAGGACTGTTGGATTTCTGAGTGAAAGAAGAGTCCTGAACATGGACAGCAGAGTCCTCTCCCCTCTCATGATCCTTTTCATCACCCAGGGCTCCCTGAGACCTGGGAAAACAGGAAAACAGCAGTGAAACCCCCACTCTGCAATGTGCCTCTTGCAGGAAGGAGCTAAAAGGCTAAAAAGAGACATTTCAAAGTTTAATTTGGAGCACTGTGTGACTGCAAAACAGATTTACATGAACGTCTGAAGCGAGGAATTTTGGAAAGGCAGTGGGGGGGACTGTAATTATAGGAAAGCCCTGACATACATGCTGGAGCAGGTGCCTATGGACCAGCAAGGAGAGAAATGGGATAGTGGGGACAAGGGACAAGAAGGAGTTCCCTGGAAGCTGACAGTGGAGGGAAGGGGGGAGATTTCCCTCTTGAGTCCTCTGTTGGGAATGAGGATTTTCCCTCCTCCCTGTGAGTGAGAGAAGTGTTCCCTGAGAGCACAGGTGTGACCGTGTTCACAGGGGTCTCAGGTTGAGGGAAGAGACGAGGATCTGACTCCATGTTTCAGAAGGCTTGATTTATTATTTTATGATACATATTACATTAAAACTATACTAAAAGAATAGAAGAAAGGATTTCATCAGAAGGCTGGCTAAGAATAGAATAGGAAAGAATGATAAAAAAGGCTTGTGGCTTAGGCTCTCTGCCTGAGCCAGCTGACTGTGATTGGCCATTAATGATAAACAACCAACATGGGCCAATCAAAAATCCACCTGTTGCATCCCACAGCAGCAGATAACCATTGTTTACATTTTGTTCCTGAGGCCTTTCAGCTTCTCAAGAGGAAAAATCCTAAGGAAAGGATTTTCCATAAAAGATTTCTGTGACACACAGGGAGAGCTGAAGGCAGTTCTCCCCCAGCTGAACTGCCAGCTGGGGATGGCTCTGTGAGAAATGGGCTGCAGGGAGCCTGGCCCCAAGACTTTTGTCCCCAGGACTCACAGCTGACTCTTCCTTGGCTGGTGCATTTGCCGCATCCCTGATTCATGAGCATGCTCTGCTGGCTAATCAAGGGCTGAGGTTCATTAGCAGCGCTCTCTCCATTACCTGATGACATTTTTATGAAACACATCAAAACCTCATCTCCTCGACTACTGTGACAAAAAGACAGTCTGAGACAGCAGACACAAGCCTGCTTTCATTTGGAAATCAGCCTGGCAATGAAAGGCAGGTGCCAGATGTAGTAAAATGAACCTGATCAGAGGCACTCCGTGCACAAGGAGGGCAGGACAGGAGTTTAGAGCAAACTGGAACTATCAGGAGAGCTTTGCCATGACATCACAGACATTTTGCTGGCCTCAGGCTGCTGGCCATGAGGGAAATGAGAGGAGAAAAACCAAGCTACTTGTGAGGCTGAGACTTTGTGCCACTGGGTGTATTCATGGCTGTGTGAACGCTCACATACATACAACAGTGTGTAAATGAAGAGCTGCAACACAGGCAGACGTGCACTTATGTTTGTGTCTGCAGGCACACATGAACTTTTGTGTTTTGTGGAGATAGGGAAACCTCCAATCAATGGTTCAAACAACAGAATAGCAAAATCTTTTCTTTAACACTTTTAAAAGGTTTGCTCTTTTGTTAATGCACAAAAGTCCCCAGATTGAAGCTACAGTTTGCATGTTGCACTGAAGGGTGAGATCATGAGGACCCTCTTTAAGGGTTTAATGTGTCAGAGCCTAAAATGATGTAGTCTCCAAATTCAACCCTAGAAGCCACCAGGAAGGGAAGAGCAATAAAAGAATCCTGTGGGATGGAGGCAGTCCAGAGAGTTTGGTGCTCCATCCCATTAACAGCAAGGATGGGTAATTAGGCTGGACAAAACAGCATAAAGTGTTCACCAGGGAGTTATCCCAGAGGCAGGGAGCTGGGCTGCATGATCTAAGAGGCCTTTTCCAGCTCTAACAGTGAAGAACTGGACGTTTTTGAGAGCCTGTTTTTCCAGCAGTGCTCACTAGTGGGTCAGGCAAAGGAAGGCTCATTATTTATCTCCTGCCTCCATCTGACACCTTCCACTGGATGCCTTTTTTTTTTTTTTTCTCCTCCTCCTCATTGCAAATGGTTTCAGCAAAACATCGATGGGTCTTTAAGGGAATGTTGGAAGAAAAAATAAAAGAGCCTCCATCTCTCTGCAGCCAATGGGAAGGAGTGGAAGGCAGCCAGGAGAGTGTGTCTGGGGTGCTAATTAGGAGATATTTCCTGTCTTGGTGAGGCTTTTATTTATAGGACTGAGTGTGAGAGAGTGTCAGTGAGTGTGAGAGGGTGAAGTGTGGTAGGGTGTGGCTGAGGCACCCCGGCCTGCCTAAATACCAGAGAAACTCACTGGTTTATTTTAAACCCTGCCACTGAAGCTGGGTGGCTGGGGAGATGCAGACACAGACCTAGAGATAAATGATAATTTGCACAGGTGTGTCTGGGTAAGCTGCATGGCAGAGACACAGGAGAGAACATGGTTGTTTCCAGTCTTGTGCTGAGCCCTTTTCCTCTTAGAAAACACGAGCCCCCCTTTACCATGAGAGATAACACAATTTAATCCTTTTTATTTCCCCAAGCAGAGCAGCCTGGCCAGTGCAGAGCCTTTGGAGCTCTCCAGCAGAGGGACCATGAGCTCTCCTGCTGGCTTGGTGGGCTTGGAGACAGCAGGCAGCGCTGAATGCCTCCACAGGGCTCCTAAATCCCTGCTGAAGAGGCCTTGCCACTTGGAATGGCACCCTGTTCCTGAGCTGGGATGGATTGGTGTAGCTACATTTCTCCTCACAGAGAAAAGCAAGACAATCTTGCCAAGAATATTTCTAAAATTCACACTCTCTGAACCTCAGAGAATGGTCAAAACAATTCTTATCTCATTTGCTGCGCCTGTGTTTGTGCAAAAGTAAAACACAAAATAAATATAAAACATACAAAATAAAAATAAACACTGAATTTATATTTATATTTTATATTTATAAAATATAAAATATAAAGTATGCAAAATAAAATATAAATTTTTTTTACCCAAAATAAGAATATTTTGTTTCCTTGGCTTATCAAGGAAATGATACATCAAATGATGTATCAAATATATCAAAACTATCAACTAACAATCACAAAATTGTATATAGTTATATACAATTAAATATTTAACAAAATATAATATAATATAATATAATATAATATAATATAATATAATATAATATAATATAATATAATATAATATAATATAATATAATATAATATAATATAATATAATATAATATACCTTGTAATAAAATAAGACCAAATACATGATTCTCTATTGTTGGGAGCAATAATATCCACTATAGATCTGCCCATGGGATGGGGTGAGAACTGGATTTGTAAAGGGTTCAAAACCTGGCTGAAAGCTCACACAGCATTGCACATCTGTATGCAAACTCTGAGATAAGGTGTGCTGACTTAGGAAGGCCATGGAATGGAGATGACATTGTTGAGAGAGAGTTTGAACTAGAAACAAGTTTCAAAAATGGCTTTGCAAAAAAAACCCGATATTTTTGAGAATTAGAACTGTGAAAGATGCATTGTAGCAAGACCTCATAATAAGTGATTATAGGTGATTAAAATAATAGGTGTTAGAAGTAATAGCAGCATTGTGTGGCAAAAGCTAATAGGCTGAAAAACATTTGTAAGGTATTGTAACCAGGAAATAGGTTGGCTTCTGATAGAATGGCGTTGAGTTTTACATCTCCTATGTCTCACCCTTCTGTGAGACTGATAACAAAATAAAATCTTTAAAACACCTCCCAGCTGCCCGGCCTCTGCAGAGCTGGGCTTTCCCAACAGGGTGGCTCAGCCCATGTTTTGAATTTGGACAGAAACCCAAATTCAGCAGCTGCACCCTCCCCTCCTCGGGGTTAATTGGGCTCTCTGGAGCAGGGGGATGCGCAGAACAAACCCCGGGCATTGTGTGAGCAGAGCCATTCACAGCCCCACAATGCAGCGTGTCACACGTGTCCCCTGTCCTTGTCTCTGCTGACAAAGAGGCCTGCTCTCACTCGGGCTGTGTGTGGTGCTAAGTGAACTGACGAGCACTCAGCCTGGCATCCAGCAGCACTGAATTCTGTTTTTTTTTTTTTAAATCCCAGGTTGCCAGGTGCTTTCTCCTGCATGGGTCCACAGGCCCTGCCTGTGAGAAAGAAGCAATTCCTGGCCTTCCCTGGCCTCTCAGAGATGGAAAAGGCATCACAAAGGTCTTATTCCCTCACACAGAGAGAGCAGAGCTGCTTCTTCCTCATTCATAATCAGAGTTCAGGCATTTATGTGAGTTTTGGGTGCAATTTCCTGTCTTCCTCTGTGAAGAGGCAGAGTGTGGTACATTAGAATTCCTTGTTCATGTAGGTTTTTTCTCCTTCCTGTTCTCTCCACTTCTCCTTTTCCTTTGACATGCTCTCCCCTCCTGTACTCATTTTCTCTCTGAGTCAAGCTACACTTCCTCATCAAAGAAGCTCTAATGGGATCACATATTTGACCAGCTGCCAGGGAAAATTCCAGTAACCTCTGAAACCCTAAACATTCCATTTTGTAGGATTACAGGGAAAATGTTTCATCTCTCTGATAGAGAAGGACCAAAAAATTGAGAGTTGCCAGCTCATCTTCGGCTGTTCCGATGGAAGGAGCTTGGGCGGGCTATTTTTAGGTTAAAAAGCTGTACTTTGCTAAGATAAAAGCTGAGGCTCTTTCAAAGCAAAAGCCTTAAAGTGTGAAATCCATCAAGTCTGTTATCCCAGGGACGTGGTGACAGTGTCAGGCTGAGGCAGTGGTGAGCTGATGGTCGGGGTGAGTGTGGCCCCTCGCCCTGCAGGGATGGAGTCTCCTCTCTACACCCCAACAGCAGCCTGACACCCAGATTTAGGGAAAAACTGAGATGCAGGTTCTCTCCCTGAGATCTGTGGTGGTCTCTGCTCTCCGTGGAAGAGGTTGCAGGGCTGTTTGTCAGGGAGTGAGTGTCTGACAGTCCTGGTGCTTTGGGAGCTTGGGCTGGCTGCCGGGCAGGAAGGAGGTGCAAAGGCACATGCAGGTTCCTGCCTGAGAGACACTCCTGATTCATCCTGGATCTGTTTGGGATGTGGAGAAGGCAATTAATCTCTGAAAGAGGCACTCTGTGATGAATGGATCAATATCCTCAGGGAATGGCAGGTGGGGAGCACAGCAGGGTCTGAGCACAGGCAGGTACCAGCTCTCCTGAGACCAGGCAGGTCTGTGTGCCTGGTGTGGTTTTGTGCTGCAGACAACTTTTCTGAAAAATCCTTTCTTTAGGATTTTTCCTCCTGAGAAGTTGAGAGGCCTCAGGAACAAAACGTAAATAATGATTATCTGCTGCTGTGGAATGCAACAGGTGCATCTGTGATTGGTCTCACAGAATTGTTTGTAATTAATGGCCAATCACAGTCAGCTGGCTTGGACTCTCTGTCCGAGACAGAAGCTTTTGTTATTAATTCCTTTCTATTCTTAGCTAGCCTTCTGATAAAATAATTTTCTACTATTTTTTAGTATAGTTTTAATGTAATATATATAAAAAATAATAAATCAAGCCTTCTGAAACATGAAGTCAGATTGACGTCTCTTCCCTCATTCTTGGACCCCTGTGAACAGTCACAGTTTCGTTTCTCAGGAACGTGGCCATTTTGACAAGTTTTTCAATGCATTGATACTAAAAATAAAACTGTCCCAAACATTCTGAAATTGTCAAAAGTGCCCCAGTTAGGTACCTCTTGAATATTCTCATCTCTTTCAGTTTGAAGCTGTAGTGAGCAGCTGTGGTAAGGGCAAAACAGACATCTAATTCTGAAACAGTCCGACCCATTCTCCTTCCCTTCTCACAACCAGGCTAAAATTTCCACCCCATTCACATTGAAAGGTGCGACTGCTCACCCCTGCAATCTCAGAAATACTCACAGCACAGGCTCAGCCTCCTTTCAACCAACTCCAACCTTAAAATTGCGATGTGACTTGATGTGCCCTCATTTAAAAATGAGACTGGTTTAGTGTATTTCCTGTGACCGTGTTCACAGCGGTTTTTGGATGAGGGAAGAGATGAGGATCTGGCTCCATGTTTCAGAAGGCTTGATTTATTATTTTATGATATATATTACATTAAAACTATACTAAAAGAATAGAAGAAAGGATTTCATCAGAAGGCTAACTAAGAATAGAAAAAGAAAGAATGATAACAAAGGTTTCTGTCTTGGACAGAGAGTCTGAGCCAGCTGACTGTGATTGGCCATTAATTAGAAACAACCACACGAGACCAATCACAGATGCACCTGTTGCATTCCACAGCAGCAGATAATCATTGTTTACATTTTGTTCCTGAGGCTTCTCAGCTTCTCCGGAGGAAAAATCTTAAGGAAAGGATTTTCCATAGAAGATGTCTGTGACAATTTCCTACAATCTTCCTAATGTGGTACAGGCTAAGAGTTTTGCAGCCACCCACAGCCCATTCTGTGGAGTTTGGGGAGGTATTTCTGGTGAGATCCCACCTGGAGCACTGGAAGTGGATGCTTCTCTGAGGTGCCTTCCTACACAACCCAGGCTGTGATTCCATGGTTCTGTGACATCTGCTGTTGTGCCGAGCCCCATCTGCCAGGAACCCTGGACTCAGCACTGAGAGATCTCTCAAACCTTCAAGCCCAACTACCAGAGGTGACATGTGCATTTTCTCTCAGCAGCAGGCCTGGTACTTATGTGAAGATGTCAAAGCACTCCATCAATATGAATTAATTCATGCCACAGACAAGGAGGTTGAACTGGTGAGAAGAAAAACAGAGATGGGAAATGTGGCCAGTAAGGTTTGAGCTGGGGAAAGATCCCCAAGTTCACCATTCCTCAAGTGCCACTCCAGGTGCAGTGACAAGAGTGAGCAAATCTTATACATGCTGGGATTGAAATGTAAATAAACAGCTCAGGTAACTGTTTTCCCTCAAAAGGCAAAGAAAATAAAGAAATTGCAATGATTTAGTTATTTAACCCTCAGTGAGAAACAGAAAATTGAAAATATATTTTCGCATGAAAATTTAATTATTGTTTATTCTGTTGAACTGATTTCATTTCTCTATGAAGGTCACAGTCTTCTGCCCATGAGAAAAAAAAATCCTTTCAGAAATGGAGTTGAAAACCAGAAAATTACAGAAAGCAGAGAAGCTCTCATCTGACTTAAGCTTCAAGGATGGGATTTTCAAAGATAACGAAGGGATTTAGCAGTCTGATTTCCTAATCTGAAGCCCAATTGTCCTTGAATGAGATCTCCCCAGACAGACATAGTCCAGGGGGAAATAGATCTACTGGAAAGGGGAAAAATGGTGCCAACTCTATAAATGGGCCTTTAAGAAAAAAGAATCCTCTGACTAATGAGGACTTTCAGGAAGGGAGGATACATTACCCAGGAAGCACCAATGGATAAAACCCACAAGAGGATTTTTTAAACAACATCTGTGTTCAAGAATGAGCTAAAAAGTGGCTGAGTTGCTCTTCAGTTTAGCTGAAAACATTCACTAACTCTAATGTGATAAAAGATCCTGAAACATCTGTCCAGGATACTGCTAACCTTGCCTTGAGGAGAATTCTGCCATTGCTGATCTGCTGTTGAGAGAGAGAGGATGATGGAGGCAAGTTTTGGAGGAGCCCAGATATTTTGGGGGCTTCTTCAAAGAAATCTCACTAAGATTTTCTAGAAAAGGCTACGGGACTATTTTCTCCTTTGGCTGCTTCATTAGTAGTCCTGTAGCATGACTGAAATTTCTGACTCTTTGTTGACCATTGTTTTGTGAGGAATGACTTGGTGACAGTGCCCAGTTTCCACTCTCGATGCTTATTCAGGTTCCACAAGTCTCTGAAGGTGAAATATCTGAGCAATGAAGTGCCAGGCTGGGCTGTGCCAAGTGCCCCCAGAGCCCTGTGCCAATTGTGAGTATCAGAACTGGGCAATCTTAGTGCTGCTTCTGCCTGCAGCCTTCTTGTCTCTGGCAATACACAGCTTTGAGCCTCTCTGGTCTAAATTCAGGCTTTTTGTACTCAAAAGTTGTCAATAGGCTGGTTTTTCACCCAATCTCCCTTTGATACATGGAAACCTCAGCATCCAGTGTGGCAAGGAGCTGCACATCTGAAGCTCTGTGTGAAGAAAAGGTCCTTTTAACTTGTTTCACCCAATATATCCCCTAAATAATATTTTTTTCCTGCCTGAGAGGTGTTTGCACTGTCAGATCATCATATGGACCAGCAGTATCCCACATCATGGCTCGTGATGGGTGTGCAGGGAAGAGGAAGGTGCTGAATGTCTCGTTCCAGGGATGGCTGAGCTGCATCCCCACATCCCACATCCCTTCCCTCCTCCCCAGCCACCGCCCCTACAGGGATCTGAGCTCTGCCTCTCCCACAGGGCTTGAGCTGCATGCAGGAAGCTTTGCAATTACACTGGGAATCTCATTCCAAAGGGGACGAGGGAGAGGGGGTGGGCAGGGAAGGGACTGCCAAGTTTATTATCTAGGGGTTTGTTGGCTTGGGTATATATATATTTTTTTCTTGCTGTAGATGACAATCTACGTGAGAGTCCCTTTCATGCGTTCATTACTGGGGGTTTTATAGCCTAATGAATGTGACTCATCTGAGTAATCGCATTGTTTTCCACTGCTCCAGATGTTCTGTGGAACACCTCTGGCTCATGAGCTCCTATTTAAACATTTCTTGTAAACACCAAAAGCTGTTTGTTTGTTTTAATGTTCCATCACATCCCATTACCCAGTGAAGGTGAAAGATTGAAATGCAACGTTGTCTTGCCAAGAGATTTTTTCCCCCTCCTCCTCCCTCTGCTTCCCCTGATGTATCTGTGCCTGGTGTCTAATTAGTATGCAATGGGATGCAGAGATTCCTCTGTTAAATATCTCGTTTCTTTCTGCTTGCCTTCATCTCTGTAAGGAGGCGCGTGCGACGTGGAGATCCGGGGGCTGCCGGTTTCAGATGCTGAACAATTTCACCATTATTGCCTCGTGTGAGGATCCAATCTATTGTTGTATCAGGGATACAGTGCCATGGGACTCAGCTCCCTATCATCTTCCAGTTATTCACATCAGGGAAAAATAAATACCAGAGGTAAACACTGCCTTGCAGCAGCACTGAACACATGCTGCAGTGACATTAGAGCTTGTCTCCAGGCTATTTTCAAAACTGCAGGGCAGCCAATCCAGATGGATTCTGTGAGAGCTTATTTTAGCACCAAAGCAGGTGTGACTTAACACCTTGGGATGGATGTAGCAGGTTGGGTTGTGATCTGGACAGATAAAACACCAAGGAAACACAGAGCAAGTTAAATGTAGGTAATAGGGTCCCTTTGTTTCCAAAGAGGGTTCTTTTCATTTTACAGTGGAGTGTGACTCCACTGTATTTTCAAGGTCACATCTCTTTTAACTTAATATCTCTTAGGGATCTGGATCTGCTGCAATTCCAGTCCTTGGAGTGGCTTGGGATCTCTGCAATATGTGAGAAATTTCTAATTTTACAGGATGTGATGCAGGACTGTAAAAGTGACATGACTTTTGCATTGTAACCATCACAGTAGCAGGAACCTATTGTGGTCAATAGGAACACAAAGAAATGGAGCATCAGAAGTCAGCTGGGGGGAGATGCTTTCATACCTCACCATGAAAAAAAAGAATTTTTGAAGCAAATCTCAGGATGAAGATTGGGAATAGAAAGAAGAGAAGTGTTCATGAGACAGCAGAACCACTGGGGAAAATGATAGGATTGCTAAGGTTGGAAAAGACCTCCAAGACCACCAGATTTGATAGAGAAAAAGAGAACATCAAATTAAGAGCCAAGAAAGCACCAGGGGAGACTTGAGGTGGGTAGTTCAGTCAACCTTTCAGAAGTGAAGCTTTAAATATTTCAAAATGATTATCAACATATTAGGTCTGGGAGATTGATTCAGTCTTATGTTCTTTTGAGAAAAATTATGAAAACTAATAAAAGTCTAAAGTCTGGCAAAGCTGCACTGCTTGCTCCTGTCTTAACAGATAACGCTTAGAGGATTGTTGGAGATTAACAGCTGATGAAATGAGTCTTTGGAGCCTGTCAAACATGGAGCTCAGGAGCTGCCTGAGCTCTCTCTTGCCTGAAAGCTGCAGGGCTTCCACCAAGGAAAATGTGAATTAGAAACCTTGGGGAATTGTGGCATTCACATTTTCTGGAAAAATCCCTTCACCCAGGGTTTGTCCTCTGGGAAGCTGAGAAGCCTCAGAGAAAAAGGAAAACAATTCTTATCTCATTTGCTTCTCCTGTGGAATGTGCTCGTGTGGAATGTGTCTGGAGATTGTTTACCCACAGGTGATTGTTCCATTGCATTCTGCTGGGAGTTGTTTTCACTCTTTGGCCAATCAGGGCCAAGCTGTGTCAGGACTCTGGAAAGAGTCACAAGTTTTCATTATCATTTTTTGATCATTCAGTAAGTATCCTTTCTGTATTCTTTAGCATAGTTTAATATAGTATTCTTTAATATAGCATATAATAATAAAGTAATAGATGAGCCTTCTGAGAAACTGGAGTCAGATGCATCATTCCTGCCTTTGTCAGGGCATCCCTACAAATACAATAGGGAATGCTGTACTGGCAGGGGAAAAGCAGACTGACCCACAGGGAATTGCCAGCTGGGAAAGGCAGGGGAACACTGGGAGCTAAAAAAGGAGTCTGAAGGAATTAGGTGTGAAATAGGACAGCACGAAGGAGACTGAACAGATTTATTTGCTTCTGAGGAGGAAGCTGAGAGACTGTTCTGAGAGAATTACAGGAGTTGTGTTCCTGCCTGGGAAGGTGGCTCCTGCAGCCTGAATATCCACAGCATCAGAGATCTTCAGCAGCTGCTTTGTTAATGACACAGAAACAGAAATATTTATGCTACAAGGGTTTGGTTTGTTTCTCTTACCCGCAGATTAAAACAGTGGGTGACGCACAAAAATGAAGATAAATCTGCTTCAAGTGAGATGCTTTATGCTGAAGCAAAATGGAACGCTATTTGAGTTCTACCCTTCCAGATTTAGGGTTGGGTGGATTTTTTCCCTTTTTAAGAGATGTAAAGGAAATTATTCCAAAAGAAGTCTTTAAAAAACCTCACATAATCTGTGGTTATTCAGCATACTAGTTTTGATCAATGCCAAGAACTTTCTTCCAGTTTTGATATTTTAAGCATTACAGATCTGCATAAAATATTTTTAATGGAATCACTTCAACCTCCAAAAAAAAATTGAAACATTCTGTTCTGATAAAGTTGAACCTTATTGGGAACATTTCATTTCAGTTCCATTTCTTATGGAAAAAAAAAAGAATCACTTAAATTGACATGTTCCTCAGGATAGGTTGATTTCAGTAAAATGCCTTTTTTTGTCAGAAAAAAAAATTCCAGCAGAACATTTTTCAACCTGCTCCTGTTCTGACTTACTGCACATATATTCACTGTCATAAAAGATTTATATGTGGTAACATTTTAATAATTTCTTCTAATTTCAGCCAACCTTCCTGAGATACTTCAGATGTTTAATGAATGCAGCCTGATAATTTTCCACCCATTTCTCTTAAAAGTTTTCATCAAGTAAACCCAGTTTCACCATCCACTCCTTGGTTTTATGCTGTGTTCATGGAGGTCAAAGCTCAGTGGAATCCAAAGTCATATTTTAATTATTTACAGGACTGTGTTACCAAAACTTTGATGAAATCAGGCCACATTTTGCTTTTTCTTTAAAAGAAATCCAAAAGACCAAGGGAGAGAAGTGTTGCCATTACCTCTGTACACGTGGGAGCCTGAGACAAAGGGTGGAGATGAGCTCACCTAATTTTATCCTCTGAAAGGTATCTGGGCCAACGCTGTCACGCAGATTCCTGAGAGGCACAGGAACACCTCCAGAGTGTGAATCACTCCACGGATCACAGGGAGAGGTGGTGCTCTCTTTGGAGATCTCTCTTGCACTCCACTGACTGGAGCAGCAGCGCAGGCAACTGATTCTAAAAATTTTGCGTAGCTCATGTCAGACAAAAATGGATCTTGGCTTTTGTGATAAGCCTAAGGCTTCCCAGAATATCTGAGGCAGAGTCAGAAACCAAATGTATATCTGCTGAATTCAAGGCTGATGCTTTAATCATAAGATGGAACTTCCTTTCATAATCTTGACTCTATCTTATTTCAATAATTCAGCATATTTCCTTCAAAGAACAGGAGTGGGACATCTGCAGAATGCCGAAAAGCAATTATTTAGTTGGGCAGACAAATCATGCTAAACACTTCTGCACTCCAGAATTCTGAAACCATGTGAACTTTTGCAAATGCTCCTGAGAGATGCCACAGGGAAGATTTCCTTTTCAGAGAAACGATCTGAGAGTGGAAAGCATTTCACACAAGAGGAAGCAACATATGCCGCTACAACCAAGGAATAAATAGGAAAAATAACAGGGGAATAACAAGTTTTTCTTTTTCTGGCAAGACTGTTATTGCCTGAACACAGGAAACAGAAGCCATGAGGTGCATCACCAATAAACCTCTTGTTGTGACAGATTTTCTGACTGGAAAAATCGCTTTCATCATCTCTACTTCCTGCATGAGTTTACGTGAGGCCCCCACAAGCCTGTCCCTACAAGTGCATGGAAATAGATGATAATAAACATCTCCATCATCTATCATCTTTTACTGGAAAAATCCCCGATATTCTTGGTGGGCTTTGTTTCAGATTATCCAGAAACTACCCCTGTGCATAGGGAGGGTTTCCCCACCAGGACTGGGATGTGTTCACTCCTGGGAGGAGGCTGAGAGCTGCCTGGCAGGAGCACATCATTGTGACCATGGTCACAGGGGTTTTCAGGTGAAGATAGAGACGAGAATGTTGACTCCATGTTCAGAAGGCTTGATTTATTATTTTATGATATATATATATTACAGTATAACTATACTAAAAAGAAAAGGAAGAAAAGGTTTCCTCAGAAGCTAGCTAAGCTAAGAATAGAAAAGAAAATAATGATAACAAAGCCATCTCTCTAGGACTCTATCTGAGGTAGCTTGGTCCTTGATTGGCCATTAATTACAAACATTCAAGATGGCCCAATCAAAAATCCACCTGTTGCATTCCACAGCAGCAGATAACCATTGTTTACATTCTTTTTCTGGGCCCTCAGCTTCCCAGAGGGGAAAATCCTAAAGAAAGGATTTTTAGTGAAAAATATGTCTGCGACACATCATAATCAAGGAGTTCTGGACAGGATAAGAGGAAAATATGGAATATCTACCGGAGGATTGTGCTAGTTGTTTGCTAAGGAGAATTGTGGGATTGGTCCTGGGGGACCTTGGACAGCCCTTCCTTCCCTGCGTGTTCTGTGTATTCAAACACCATCTTGGGGTGTTTTTATTACACAGACACAACATGAGGGCTGCCCATGGCAGGAAAGGGTTTCCAGGACAAAGACAGAAGAACAGAGGGGAGGAAGGGTTTACCTGAGTGCCAGGGAGATGAATGGTACATCTTAACTCCAGGCTGGTGTGCCTTTCACCCAGCTGAGAGAAAACCACAATCCATGTCTGAGCCAGGCTCCTGCACTAAGTTCGGTGCCCATCGCTGAGTTATGATTTTCCAGCACTGTTCACCTTGATTGTCTCTTGCTATAATTTTCATTCCTTTCCCCCAGCTGGTGCCTTGCTTACATGATAGGTGAAAATATTAAATTAGATCCCTTTACTGGAAATTATAGGCCATTAAACCATTGTCATAGCTACTGAGAGACCTTCCAGCCTCCTGGTAGGCTTTGTTTTAGAAACATCTGACAAATCCTGTGGGACCCTTACGGGGAGTTCAAAGCCAAGGCATCATAAGCTTGTGCAATTACAGATTAAGTGGTTTAATATTGCGGAGAGCAGAGCAGGGGAAAGGACAACGTGTTGGATATCCCTGGCCTTCCCCAGATTGTGCTTGGCCAGGCTTTGTGTTTGAGCCATTGTCCTTTGCCTTTTACATCCATCTGCAATATTAAAACACTTAATATGGGCAGTAATTATTGGAGCTGATGATGCTTTTTCTTTGAACTCCTTGCTGGAGTGCCAAAGGATTTGTTAGATATTGCAAAGATATGCAGTGGTTGGAGGGACATTACTTTCCTCCCCTATGGAGCACCCGCAAGACAGAACATAATTGGACTGCAAACTTTGAACTTGCAGAAGTTTTTCATCTCACTTTTGGTGTGCACAATTGGACATTAGATACTTCTCTGGATCACATTTTTTTCCAGTGATAGCTGAGAGCAATAATAACATTAATTCTTGGCTACCAAAAGGATATTTTTTACATATTGGCCTCAAAGATGTCACAAAGAGTTAGGGGGTGGTATTATTTTGTAGGGGTTGATCTAAAATTTTATAGTAGGGGCAATTTTGTTGGAAAAATCTGGGCTAAAAATGGCAGGAAAGTTGCACTGAATTGAGTGAATAGTTCTGTGGGAAAAAAAAATGGAAAGAGGTGGACAGAAATGAAAGTTCTGAAAGAAAGAAAATCATTCTTTGAGGCACACTTAGCTCAGTGGTCTGAAATGTTTCCTTTTTTGGGCAGGTTCACCAGCAGGCTGAGCAAAAGACAAGAAAAATATGCCTTTCAAGAATTAAGTGCAAAATTTAATCTAAATTTAAATGAAATTATTTCATAATCATATTTCTCACTCTATAGATTCCCCTCACTTACTTTTTCCTTTACCTTTAAAAGAAGGAAAAAATTCCAACCCAAACAAAAAGCAAGCAAGCAAACAAACAAACTGACCAGCATACCAAACAAAAAAACTTGGTTTGAAAATAGCAACCATTCCTGTGGGAATGTTTCTCACATACCTTGAATAATTTTCAGCTGCAAAAGGGGGTGTTCCAGCTGCACTCAGGGTGCCACTGGGCTTCATTTTATAGAAACATGATTTCCTTATCCATTTGAGAGAAAATACCAGATGTTTTATGAAGGAATTAAATTGAAAAAATGGTCTTATTAATTTATCTTGAGACAAGAAAAGTTTGTGGCTCATGCCACACACATTAGTGATTGAAGTGGGAAATTAATTGGTAAAAGTTTATGTAATTTAAGAAAATTGCCCCCAAAGTGGGAGTTGTCTGAGAACTTCACTTTTGATCTATGTGAATAAAAACTAAAAATCCATGAAGCCATTCTTGTTAATTTATGCTAAGTGCTGTGTTGATAGTTGCAGTAAATCTTTACTCAAAAGATCAATGCATAGATAGATAAAGCAGAGAAATAAATAAGAACGGAAGAAATATTGTTAAGCAACGAGAACGGCTTTAAAGTGAGTGCTGGGCTCATCTGTTTTGTCTGCTTATGGTTTCTGCTTATGAGAAACACTGGATTAAATCTCTTTCATGCCATGCACTGCTCTGACAGATCTCTGGACATCAGAGAAGAAAGTGAAGAGAGGAAAGTGCAGAGCAGAAAATGAAGAGAGGAAAGTGAAGAGCAGAAAGTGAAGAGAGGAAAGTGAAGAGTAGAAATGGAAGAGAAGGAAGTGAAGAAAATAAAGAGCAGAAAATGAAGAGAAGAAAGTGAAGAGAAGAAAGGGAAGAGCAGAAAGTGAAGAGCAGGAAGTGAAAAGCAGAAAATGAAGAGCTGGAAGTGAAAAGCAGAAAATAAAGAGCAGAAAGTGTCCACGAGGGCTGGGCAAGAGCAGAGCTGAAGGTCTGGGTGCCTCCCTAACCTCTGCAAACACATCCAGGGTTGGATGCAGCCTCCTCCCACACCCCCTGTGGAAGCCCAGCACATTCAGCTTTGCAGGGTCATTCCAGTAGCCAGTGCCAGGCTGTTCTTATGCAATGAAAAGACTCTTGTTAATTACTGTGACTTCTTTACAATCAGAAGATGCACACATTTGAACCCCAAAGGATCCTCTCCAGAGAATAACCTTTATTTGCTTGATTGCTTCTTTTCAGTTAATTCTGCCTAATTACTATTTTCTTCCTATTAGATCCTAATTATATACAGTATTTTCATTATAAAGTGTAATGTTTCCCAGAGAACTCTGTCAATTACACAGACAATATTACCCGAGGTCTCATTTACTTCATTAAAGCAGAGGACAGACTCTGTCCCGATTAAAACTGCAGTTGGAGGTATGGATGTGCTGATGTCCTACTCCTATAGCATAGCTATGAGAACTGACCAGATGATGATTGCAAAAAGTCTGATTAATATTTTAAATGGGTAAAAATGCCCTTCTCTGACTGCTGATGGTTTTAAAATCCATTTATTAAACTCTGATAGTTTTAAAATCCATTTATTTTATCTGTCTTTACAGGGAAGTCAATTGGTGTGCCACCAAAAATGCAAGGATTGAATTATTAAATAAATTATCATTGTGTAAAGCATGAATAAATACTGTGTAAAGAGAGATCAAAATATTTGAATATTTAGTCTTGTTAGAACTACAGTGTGAGTGAGTGCATAGCAACACAGTGGCAAGGATTGAGAGGAATAGAGAAGATCTAGCAGATATTCTTGTCTTGGAGAAGAACATCTGTCTTTGTCTTGAATGGGGGTAGGAAGAGGATTGATATGAAAAGGAATACATTGGAATGTAACTTATATTGAGGGTATGGAAGTTGTTGCTAAAGGATCCTAAGCCCGAGCCCACAGGGGAATGAGATTTTCCATTTCCAAGCAGAACAACTCCTCGTTCAAGTCAATGAAAATAACCAGCAACAGAATAATTTGAGAGTGTTGGTGCTCTGCTGTGTGACACCAGGATGTTCAGTTTCCTTGGAGCCCAAATCTACCTGCAAAAAGAGGGTATGCTTTCCCTCACAGGCCATTTTTGGTCTCAAATCCAGCACATTAAGGGCTCAAAATTCACAGACCCTGCTCAGCCCCTCACAGGATGAGGGAGCCAACCAGAGTAAATGAAAAATATCATTCTCATGCAAAGGCAGCAGGTAATAACATCACCTCGTAATTCAGGAGTCTGTGCAACTCCGGACTAACTCAGTGTATAATCATATAAGCACCCAGCACACACTCGGCACTTCATAAATAATAAATAATAGTATTAATAATACAACTTATGGCATTGTAACTTTTAAAAATGACTAGATTTTCAGGAAGTGTCCCAGAGCCAAATGGGATTCCCAACATGCCCTGTGTTTCCCAGAGCTTTACAAGCCTTTCAGGAGGATTATCCAGAAATCCCACTTCAGTCCCAGCATGTGACCATGAAGCAATTGGCATCTCAGGTGCCCCTGGTGTGACATGCAGGGGCCACATTAAAGATTTCTGGGTTGCATAGCTCCAGAGAGCATGGACAGAAGAGATCTCACAGGGTTGCCTGTTCTGCTCCCCAGCCTGGTGCTGGATCAGCTCAATTTCTGCCATTCCAGACCTTGGTTTGGTCTTGTTCCCAAAGCCTTGCTGTGGTGGGGACCAACACCATCCTCAGAAAACCTGTTCCACTGCTTCATTTTCTGGAATGAGAAAATCTTTTTCCTAAACCTGATGTACACACCTCTGCTGCAGTTCAGGTCCAATGTTTATTGCCCTGTATCCTTCTTTTTGAACCTTTTCTTCTTTGGAAGAGGCCACCTCCCAATACCTTCTTTAGCTTTTCTGCTTAAGCACCTCCAAGTCCTCCTTCCTTTCCCCCTTTTTTGATCATTCTCACTGATCTGGATTCTCTCCACCTTTCACTGATGCTGTGCCAAACCTGAATGTTGTGGCCCAGCTCAGATTTCACCAATCCTCAATCAAATGAAACAACTCATTTGTCACTCAGGTTTCTCCCTGATTTATGTGCTCCTGTGTATTCTCTGCCCTTTGGTGTGGGACTGTACATTAATGTATGTTATAGATCCTTTTTGCTTTCTAAGCACTTGACATTTTTTCCCCTAGTTTTCCCTGTTTTGAGATGTAAAATCATATTTTGCTTGAAGTTAATTTGGTTAGCTGACAAATACAGACATGACTTTTTCAATATTAAGTAAATAAAAAGTGTTGCTGTGGCAATAAAGAGATCTTTAGCAAGTGGGCAAGAACTAGAAGGACCCACATATTTCAGCCTCTGAAACATGAAAATGCAAAGAAAAAATGAGGCAAAGATAAGTGGAATTTGGAGAAAAAATGGTATTTTGTGTAAGGTCTTCTTTTCTGTGCAGATTTAATTGGGTGTCATTCTTCCAGATTGTTTTATTGACAGAAGTTTGATGCAGTTAGATATTATCTCATTGCTATTCAAAATCCTAAATCCACCAGGATCTTTGATTATCCTGGTCCTCACATTAGTGAGCTCCTCTCTAGATGACAACAGGGCACTGAGTGCTGTGCAATGAAATACATCCCAGTGCTCTGAATTCTGAGTTTTCATCCAGTCCAAAGAGAAATGGAAATGCTTCACAGGAGCTGCCATATGATATCATATGGATAAGGGATGAGATCAGCAAAGGGCCTGATCCGTCTGAGCTGGGTGGGCATTGGTAGGAACCATTTCTTGGTTGTGGTTTTTTGGGCATGACTCAAAGAAGACTTGCTGGATCCCTATTATTGCAGTTATTCCTTTGCAGCCAGGTGTGAAGCAGAAGCTTTGGGATACCTCTCCAGCAAGGAGAGAAGCCCAGGACAGAGCACATCCCTGGGGTGGGGATTAGGGGATTTGGAGGTGCCAGGGCACAGATCCTGCAGTGGCTGCCTGCTCAGGGCTGGCCTGGAGCCAGGCAGGAATGAGCCCCTGCCTTTGCCACAGCTCATTGCCCAGGTTTATGGAGGCTTTATGGGCCATGGCAGCCATCTGACCTGGATTTTAAACGTGGAACAACATGGGGCACTCTCATGGCTTTATGGCCACGCTCAGCTAGGAGGAGTTAGGGCCCCTGCCAAAGCAGTGTGAGAGACCAGAGAAACTGGGGGATAAACACACAGGATCCCTCAGCACCAAGAAAAACCGTGAGACTTCCACTAGCCACAAATCATACCCACATAATTCTTCCTTCTTCAATACCTTCTCCTCTTCCTTAAACAAATATCAGGCATCCCTGAAGTTCAGGATCTACTTTTTCTTCATCACTCCCACCATTCTTCAGTCTGAGATGCAAAACCTTTTGTCAAGAACTTCTCTCTGCTGCTGTGAATGTGTTCACAGGGGTTTTTGGATTGGGGAAGAGACGCGGATCTGACTCCATGTTTCAGAAGGCTTGATTTATTATTTTATTATATATATTACATTAAAACTAAAAGAATAGAAGAAAGGATTTCATCAGAAGGCTAGCTAAGATAGAATAGGAAAGAATGATAACAAAGGCTTGTGTCTTGGACTCTCTGTCTGAGCCAGCTGACTGTGATTGGCCATTAATTAGAAACAATCAACATGGATCAATCACAGATGCACCTGTTGCATTCCACAGCAGCAGATAATCATTGTTTACATTTTGTCCCTGAGGCCTTTAAGCTTCTCAGGAGGAAAAACCCTAAAGAAAGGATATTTCCTAAAAGATGTCTGTGAGAAGGAATCCCTGAAGTTCAGGATCTACTTTTTCTTCATCACTCCCGCCATTCTTCAGTCCAAGTTGCAAAACTTTTTGTCAAGAACTTCTCTCCTCTACCTCATGTTTGAGCTCAGAAATGAGCATGATTGACCTCCAAGTCTTCAGTGAATGTTCTGCTGGCGGAAAATTAGCTCCATGGAAGGAAGGGTAAATGGAGATATCCAGGAGCATACGGGCAGCCAGATGGAGGGATGTAAACACAGAGAAAAAACTGGATGAAAAATAAGGCTGAAAGATTGTGTGGATGGATGGACAGTGATTCACTATGGACAGATGGAAATGGAAGCTGTTTGGAAAAGAGAATTTCTGTTCAACTGTGACACACTGGGATTTGTTTCCATCCAGAATGGGAAAAAGAAGTCACTATGTTGGCATTTTTTAACCAAATGGAGATATGGCCTTCCTCCCCAATGGAAAATGCCTTCCCCCTCCATCCTACACAGTTGTCTCAGAAAGAAGGACGTAATCCAATACTTTTAAAACTTCTTAGTGCAACATGAAATAAATAAATTTGTTATTTCAGAAATGTTAGATAAAAGCATGACATAGTTAATATTAGAATCATAGAATGGTTTGGATAGGAAGGGACCTTAAAGGTCATCCGGTTACTGCTGTGGGCAGGAAGCTCATATTCTCTGTGATATAAATATGACAAGAAATAAAAGGCTGAAACTAAGTAGTCACACATTGGGGAGCAATGACAAACATGCATTCTGTTAAAATAAACACATTTCCATGAAATTTTTAAAATTTAAATGACATGTCTTCCATTTCCAATCATTCCATCCTTGAAATCAAGAAACAGGCTGAAAAGAGCCAGTCAAGAGTGGAGTGGGGCTTGAAAAGGGACAGGGGGTGAAATGGTGGGAAGGTGCCAAAGATGGGCTGCTGCAGGCCCACAATTTGTCCCTTTGCAGCTCTTCTCAGGCTCAGCAGGACCAGCTGGGAGTTCCCCAAGCTATCTGTGGCTAATGGGAAACCAGAACCATACCAGAACCAGGCTGTTACAGCACAGGGACAGAAGATTTCAGACCAGATATGACACACATTTAATGTAAACTTTCCCAGATTATGTTCCTGAAAATCCCTGCACTCCAATTTAAAGATTTGCAGAGAGGTCAAGGCAGGCTTCATGAGCCAGAGGTTTTTAAACTTGACTTTTCCTTTCAGTGGGAACATCCTTGGTTTCCACCACAACATGCCCATGCTGTACAAACTGCTGCTCTGCATGCAGGAGTCCTGATAGCAAAAGTTCTGCTCCCAGCTGCCAAATTGTTAAATGGTCAATGAATAATAAATCACCTCCTGAACTGTGCCCATGTTCTGCTGTTGCAGGGGATGCTGTGCACTCCAGCCTTGGGATGCAGCATTTTTTTACTGGAAAAGATAAAAAACTATGAGGGCTGAGCCCCAGCCTGCCAAGAAAGCAGCAAAGTGACATATTCCTGGTATGGGGCTGTTGCTGTGGATCCTTTCTGCAGCAAATCTGGGTGTTTCCTTTTCAAAATAAATCTGTCTGGGGACATAGCCAGCTGTTGAGCATGAGGAAAGGGCAATTCCAAGGAAGGAGAGCCTCACAGGAGATTGGGGAATGTTCCCAGAGTGTGTGTGACCCCAACAATCCAAGTCCAAATCCGCTGGGACATGACACTTCAACTCTCCTACAATTTGCTCATTTCTGCAGGAGTTTCACTGATTTTTCTTCCTCTGCCCTTCTTAACTGGGTCTAGAAAGAAAAACTCTGCCTTTTTTTTGAGCCATCAAGGCTTTAACCCAGAGGAGACAACCACGGCCCCATGCACGAGGGGGAGATCGCGAAATCACCTCCCAGCCCAGCTTTCCCTTTGCAGCAGTGACTCCAGTGCACCGTGCATCTCTCACACTCCCATTCCTGTCCTGTTTTCCCAGATCCCTTGCAGGAGGCAGCTCAGTGGTGTGATGGCCCAAGGAGGAGGGCAGACAAGCAAGAAATCAGTGTCTTGACACCGACTTTCGGTGCAGCTCCCTCTCCCCTCCTGAGAGGAGCCTCTGAATAATCTGCCTGTGTCGCTGGGCCTGTTGCATATTCTAATTCCCCCCTGCTCCCTGATTTAGTGCCACTTGTTAATGCTTTTGATGTCAGCCTGAGCGAGATAGAAAGCTTTAAAAATTCATAGCTGACCTTTCCCTGACACGTTCAGTTTCCGATAGGCGAGCCCCGTGTGGCAGGGCCAGGGGAAGGGAGGGCACTTTTTAAGCCTGAATTGCCTTTTTCCCCAAAACTAGAGAAAACATTTTGGTGTGGGGAGGGTGATTTGGTGTCTCAGTTCTGTACAGGGGAAGAAAGGGAGACGGGAATGGAAATTAAACCAAGGGAGAGAGGCCTCAAAAGCAAAGGACGGGCTTATGAAAAATATATACCCTCACCAAAGGAAGATGGAATACAAATTGGGTCCCTTTTAAAAATATGTCTTTAAAACAGATGTTTTAAAGGCTGGGAAAGGGGGGATAAGGGGAAAAGGAGAGGGGAGGAGAGGGAGGGGGAGAAAATGTCTCTTAAATGCGTTCAGAACATTTCTGCAGCCTGCAAAGCTGGGATTGTTTATTAGAAGATAAGATAGTGAAAAATGTATTTTGCAGAAAGAAAATAGTAAAGCTGGTTTCCCAGCAGATAAGAAGCCAAATTTCTATTTTATGCTCAATTGAATGATTCAGTTACATTATCTGGAAGGCAGCAGTGAAATAACACCCTTTGGAAATGGGAGGGGGAGCACATGTGGTTCAGAGGAGGGCCAGCACCCAGTGACCAGGACACAGGACCCTGGGGCACGGTGGCAGCGCAGCCATCCCTCCAAACCACTCCTGGTGTGGCTGGGGATGGTGAGATCTGGGTGCCAAGCATCCTCTGCAGCCTGCACAGCATCCCCAAGCTGGAAACATGCAGGATTAGCACTGGTACCTCCATGCTGGGGACGCCTTGGTGTGGCTGCCTGGAACAGAGGCTAGACAAGATGAAGAGAATAAAAGTGGGCATTTATTAAACCTTCAATAGATACATCTTGGGCAGCCAGAGCCTCCCAGAGGCTGCACCCAAGCTGGACAATGGTCATGAGTTTTTAATACAGATATAAGTTTGTTCTATTCGCATATCAGGGGTTAATTCTCCAATTACAGCTGCAGGTAATGGAGTCTTACACCCCAAATATACCCCCAATTCACTTTTGTTTATACTTTTCTAAGCCTGAGGCTGTAGGGTGTCCTTGAGTTCCAAGCCTAGAGGAATTGTTTTGTCCGACCAAAATGTGAAGACAGTAACTAAAACTTTGTACGGAGTTTAGAGCTATGCACAAATGCAGCACAGGATTTGGAAAATATAAAAGCTAAAATCTTAAAGCATCACTGTGCAGTGGCACTGAGCACTGAGCCAAAACAAGGGCTCCTTGTTTTGGGATAATTCCCTCCCTCCTTGGCACATTGTGGTGAGCAGAGAGGGGATCCAGGTGCAGAGGGCAGGGCTGAGGTGACAGCAGCACTGTGCTGCTCCTCCCTGTCACCTTTGCATGTCTCAGGGCTGATGTCTGCAGAGGCAGCTGCTGTCTGTGAGAAAGCTGATGTGACACATGCCAGGACATGGGTTTTTTGCAATTTTACAGCGAGTCTGGCAGTTTGGGGTTTTCCTTAGAGCTACAGCTTCAGGAAAAAGGAAAGAGGGGAAAAAAAAGGTAAAAGCAATCAGAATTTACTCAGCCTTTAAGGTGGGTGTATAACAGCCTGGTTATACAAAATGAGTACCCTGTACAGTCTCAAAATCCAGGGGAAAAAATATTATTTTAAAACAAAAACTCCATGAAGTAACCACAAAACCCATTCCCACGACTATTTATCCCAGAATTCTTGGATGATAGACTCTCCATTTTTCACTGCTGAAGGTTGGCAATATTATTTGCTGTGTTGCTTAGAAGCCTTGACTCTTTTTTTCCTTTTTCTTTCCCTTAATATAAATGTCATTCCTCCCTAAACCTTATGGCTCCCTCTGCAAATGAAGAAACAAATGAAGCATGTGGCACATTAGTGCCAATCTTTTCCTTGCACTGAAGGATCTGGCTCACAACTATGGTTATTGTGTCCTTGATAAGTCCATTTTTTATTTACTGAGCCATTTAATTTGTGGGTCATTATTTGTGTGGGCCTTTCCACATTGATCATCCCCTGAGAAATCCTCTGGTAAAGGACACAGAAGCTTTGGGCAGTTTTTATAGTTCTCTGCCATGGGTGGTTCTGGCCAATAAGAGAAGCTACACCAGACTTTGAATTGATAACATCGGTTTTATAATTTATACATATATATATATATCTATATGTATATATCTATACATCTATATGTGTATATAGATATATACATATACATATATATTATTTTAAAATAATTTAATAGTTTTGATAATATAGGGTTTATAATTTATAAAACCTATATTATCAAAATAGGATTTTTGATAGGATTTCGATAATATAGAAATATTAAAATGTAAAAAATATAAAACCTATATTATCAAAATTCAGGTTTTAATTGCAAAGTTAAAGGAACTCAAACTCCTGTGCTAGGATTTGTGGAGGGGAGTAATTTTCTTCAGGAGATCCAGATGTGGTGATGGCCATGCCCAGCTGTGGACAGGGAGGGAGGTGGCTCCAAGCTGCTCCTTTTCCACCTGTGGTCATTTTTAGTTGATGTTCAGATGACTCCTGCTTGCACTTCAGTCCCAGCAGGGAGATATTTCACAATAATTGGCTTAAACTGACCATGGATAATGGCAAGATTTGGAAAGGCAAGAACTGAATTCTATTGAGGAAAAGGAGTATTTATGAGCAGAATGTCTGTATCTTTGCAGAGGCACAATCCACCAGAAATAAGATGGTGATTTAAAGAATGAATGAGAGAAAATATTCCTTTTTGACCACCCCAGGTCTGTATGCCTCTTGAGGGACTGCATCTGATTAACTGTACAAAATTATGGCTTATTACATGATTTTATGTCCTGAGGAAGCTGAATTGCTGCCACAGCAGGTAGACGTTGATTAGACACAAGAAAAAGCAAATCTTTGCTCCAGCTTTAACTTCTGAGAGAGCACAAAAGTCAGAGAGGAAAATCTTCAAGTCCGCAGAGTCACTCAGGGGGGACCAGAACCCAATTTCTATTCTCCAAATCACATTTGCTAAAACTTCCTTGTCATTTCCAGCACTGAGTTTCCTTTCAACAACACTCCTATCTATCAGTTTGATCCATGATTTTGACAACACTGTGTCAAAACAAGTCCTCCTGAAAAGGTCTGAGGGAATTTTTTGCTTCTGCTTTTAGGATCTATTTCAATAGCGCCGAACTTTCCATTTCCACATTGTAGTTTTTCATTACACTGTAACATACACTGGTGAGCTGATAAAGTCCTGAGGAGACATTCAAGACATTTTAATCTCGCTTAATGGTTTAATCTTTTTCCATGTGAAACTCTGGAAGGTTGGTTTTTATTTTTTTTTGTGTTAAAAGTTTAAAATATTTTGACTTCCAGCCCAACAGGAAGGCTGAGTGGTGCCAAGCCACACTGCTTTCCTGAGCCAATTTTCCTTTTTAGGGGCTTATGTTGATAATAAAGGTACCTGACAGGGTTTTCTGTCACTGTCATTACTTTCCTATCACTATTCAAAAGCCAGAAATAAATATTTACCTTTTCTTCTCCCAAATCTAGCAATGAAATTTTAAGCCTTGGCCGCTCGCTGACAGAATTTTCAGCAGGAATTCCAAAGCAGGAGATTATTTAGAGAAAGGGGAGGAGAGGAGGAGAATGAGGGAGATTATTCCTCTCCTCTCCTCTCATCTCCTTTTTTCCTTTCCCTTTTCCTTTCCCTACTCCTCTCTACTATTACCTTTTGGGGTCACAAATAAACTATTGATCTGCTCAAACCTCTGTATTATATGAGCTAAAGAAGAGAAAAAAAAAATTTTAGCTTGGCTTGAAACTGGGAAACAAACTCCTCCAACCAAGCAGGCACAGTAGGAATTAATGAAAGGTTGAGAATAAAATAATTTTTTCTTAGCATTTTCTATTGTTTTGTTAATCAGTAAAAGAAATGTCATTTTTCCAGGCCTGTGGGGACTAAAGTAGGAGCCCAGGAGATGATTACATTGGATATGAGCTAAAGTATCTTTCCAAGAGATAAAAAATGTCTGGCTGACTAATAACTATGAGACAGCAACAAAAAAAAAAAAAAAAAAGAAGAGGGAGGGGAGGGAAGAGAGAAGCTGAAATGCAGTTGGAGTCACAGATGTCTGCGGTGGAGCTTTTTAAGATGCACACAACTCTCCCCCAGCTCACCCAGAACCATCTCTGCACTGTCTGGTGCTTTCCTGGCTTTGTGAAAATACTGCCACGGAAGCAGCAGAGTTTATTTATGGAGAGAGCACAAGAAAACAAATGTTTCATTCCCTGAACTCTAACCTCTGCTGATATTAATGTGTGTGATAAATTCGTTGGCTAAAGGCAGGAGATAAACGAAGCGCATTTAGCCACCAAATTGCATTCCTTGCTATCCCTCAGGCAGAGCAGACAGGGAAGTGCTGGCCACTGGTTTTTCCTGCACCTTGCACATTAGGCACAACCCCAGTGAGTAATAATCCCAGCTGGCAGGTATTTTATCCCCACAACACCCAAAAGAATGGAGCCTGAGCTGCCTCCAGGAAAGAAGCCTGGAGTTGGGTTTTCCCTGTGCAGGCTGCTCAGAATCACACAGAATCACAGAATAATGAAGTTGGAAGAGATCTCCAAGATCATTGAGTCCAACCTGTGCCCTAACACCTCAACTAGACTATAGCCATATAGCCAAAAGACTAGACCATGTCCAGTCTTTTTTCTAACACATCCAGTGATGGTGGTTCTACCACCTCCCTGGGAAGAGCATTCCAGTACTTCATTATTCTTTTCATGAAAAATTTCTTCCTGATATCCAACCTGTACCTTCCCTGACGTAGCTGAGACTGTGTCCTCTGGTTGTGTCAGTGCTGCCCAGTGGAAGAGACCGACCCCACCTGTCTGCAGTCTCCCTTCAGGAAGGTGTAGAGAGCAATAAGGTCACTGCTGTGTGAGCGTGTTCACAGGGGTCTCAGGTTGAGGGAAAAGATGAGGATCTGACTCCACGTTTCAGAAGGCTTGATTTACTATTTTATGATATATAATTTATGAAAACTGTACTAAAAGAATAGAAGAAAGGATTTCATCAGAAGGCTAGCTAAGAATAGAAAAAGAAAGAATGATAACAAAGGTTTGTGGCTCAGAGAGTCCAAGCTAGCTGACTGTGATTGGCCATTAATTAGAAACAACCCACATGGGCCAATCACAGATGCACCTGTTGCATTCCACAGCAGCAGAAAATCATTGTTTACATTTTGTTCCTGAGGCCTTTCAGCTTCTCAGGAAAGGAAAAATCCTAAAGAAAGGATTTTTCATGAAAGATGTCTGCAACACTCAGGGATGTTTTTCTGTCCACACCCAGTCACAGTGAGAGGGAAGAGGAAAGCAGGTGAAGATACCCCCAACTCCCATGGCCAGCCTGTTCCCTGAACTCAGACAAAACCCCTGGAGCTGAGCTCCTGCACAGACATTCTTTCTCCCACAAACAAGACCATCCGTTGACTCCTAATTTTATTTTATTTCCTTCAGCTGACTTGTCACTGAAATGGAGTTTAATGAGTGAAGATCTAACTGTCTCAGACTGACAACTTTAGTGGTGTTAATGCATCCTGTGCAACTTATGCATAAAATAGACAACTTCTCAAGGTCACTGGATATTTGCTTTGGTGCAGCATCAACAGTATCAATCTTCCTCCTAAATCCAGCAGATCAGATAAAGCCAAGGAAGTATTTAGAACCTAACTTAGAAACACAAAAAGGACATGTTCTCTCCAGGTACTCAAATGATTCTTTTAAATTAGCAGGTGATTTAGTGACATTAACCTTGAAAGGCCCCAAATCTATCCAGCAAATCTAAAAGGAATGGAGCCGATTTCTCTGGATTGGTGAGGTATAAAATTACATCGTCAGTGTATAATAGCTGAAAGTCTCTTATTGATGATTAACCACATTTATTAACAGCAGGCTATAATCCCAAGATGTTATTTGTACAATGACTGAGATGTAATATAGAGCTTTCTAAAGGACCAGATCATGAAATGCACCAAAGGTCGCCACAAAACCCCAGAGAAATTAGAACATCAGTCTTGAAAGAAATCTATAGTTAGTTCTATTGGCCCTTCTGTCTAGTGCAAAACAATTCTGACAGGTTGATTCCTCCAAAAAGTTTCCTTATTTTTTATTTCAGCCCCTGGTTGTGAGTTTAGACCCAAGCCCTACCTGTGCTGGAGATTCTAGCACTGTTAATGCTGATGGAAACTCCTGGGAGGCTGGGGAAAGCAGCTTTGATGAGCCTTGGGTACAAATCCTGAGGTGGTAGGGGAGAGGAAGCTTCAGAGCATCTGGCAACAACACCTGCCTACTCAGGTAGAGGTTTATTTAGTTGTACGTTGTTTTAGGGAGTCTTTACAGAGCCCAGCAGATTGGTAGAAATGTAGGAGTCACAATAACCAGTTGTATGTCTTTATTCTGCCTCCTTCCTGCCCCCAAACTGCCTGATGTTAAAATCTCAGTAACTAAATTCCCTTGGAAGCAGGAGCTCCAACTAATCAGTGGTTGGAGTTACCTTAAATTCCACTAAGTACTTTCTCCCTTTGTGCTGGAAAATAGATCTAAGGAATGGTAAATAGCAAAAGTTCTACTGACTTTGGATGTATTAAAAGCAATAAAAGACATTTTTAATACAAATTAACTTCCAGTAAAAATGAATTAGGTTGTTCCTGGAAGGTAGCTTGGGAAAGCCCAGCTGCCAGAGCTGTTAATCATGCCATGCCATAGACAATATGAGTTGTTTGCAATGCTTCCACCCAGGTGAGGTTTCCTGATGGATTAATTTCCACCCAGAATTCCCATTCCTGCTGCCAGGGTGAGCTAAGCATGGGCTGAGCACCAATGATCCCCAAAAACTTCTCCATGGACCAGCAATAGTGGTCCAGCCTCTCCATAAAGTTTAAATGCAATTTTGCATTTATTCTAAATGCAAAAGATTAAATGCAATTTTGTTTCCACCTGTTTTAATTCTTTGTCAATCTCAAATAAAACTCAGAACTCCTCAGCAGTCCCCATGTTCACCCTAGCAAAGAATTACTGTATTTTAGTCAATAACTGATGGGTTCCATCTCAGAGGTGGTGATATTTTGGTGTTATGGTGTCTGTCCTTCTGTGTGTGCTCTACAAATCACTCTTGCAGCTGAAAATCATCTCTGAATGTAAAGACAAAATTGTCAGTGAAACACTAGGATGTCCAGCTCACCCACCTAGAGAACATACACAAAACTCACAACTACATCTCACTCTCCACTTGCACAGAATTACTGAGGCAGAGAGGAGACAATTTGTCCTGAATTTTAAATAACATTCCATTTCAAAATGCTGGAGTTAGCAGCGACAGCTAAAAGCTCTGCTTTGGTTTTCTGAGCTGAGGAGGAAATGCAGTCTAACCCACAAGATGTTAAAAAAAAAAATTACTAAAAAAAATTATATAAACCTAGAGCTGAACTATTCTCTTGAAAATCATTTGAAAAGGGCAGAGTATTGGAATTTGAGACAACAGGAAGAAAAATGATCTTACTTTGGGAAGTCTGTTTGCATTCTAATGAGAGAGGTTATTCTTGGGAAAATAGGCACCTTTCCTGCACTCCTGCAGCAGTGGGTGGGATGTCAGGGACAGATATCACACTCCCTCTGACTTCTTCATTTTGGACAGACAAAAATTACAGCCATTGACAGCAGTTAATGAGAACCTCTGAATGGAGCTAGTTCCTTAAAAGGAGTCTATTAGAGCTGAAAGTGGTTTTCCTCCTTCAAAAATATTGTGGAGAGCTTGAAATGCTTCCCTCTCTTGAATTAAGACAAGAAGCTGCCATCTTTGAAACCTTTGCAAACCTATAATCAGAAGAAATATTTCACACTGGAAAACTGAAAAGGGTTTTTGTCTGCTATTTGAACAGCTTCATCCCCTCCATAATTAAATAGCTAAAAGGTAGCATAGTTCTTTGTTTATTTTGAAGTCATGACATTAATAATTCTGCATTAATTTAAAAATGGAAAGTCATATTGAACTGGAAAATTGGCATTTTTCAGAGAAAATGTCAGAACAAAATGTTTTGACAACCCTCAAACTTAAAAAATATGGTATTGAGGAACAGGCCAAAACCATTCCCCAGCTTGCAAAGTTTCACCATCCTAAGGAAAAATGATGCTGGTAAAAAAGAAAAGCCAGTTCTAGAGCTGGCTGTCATTTGTGTGTGTTGTACAGGTATCCCCAGGCTTTCTGGTGGAGCTGCTGATGCAAGGACCTCCTTCCAGTCCCAGAAGGTATCTTCAGGGCTATCTTCATCCCCTTCTTCTTTGTGATTGCCTGGGCACAACTCTGGACGAACCAGGCTGAAAATTGTCTCCAGGAAAGGATTCCCCATGGCCACAACTGAGAACATTTTACATCCACTTTTCCACATAGCCTGATGCTCTCCACATTGGGTAGCAGCTCCCTGTGCCCTCACAGCTCAGAGCTGCTGTTTCTCCCCTCAAACCCCCTGAAAGCTGTAATTTTCACTCTTACCAGCTGTGCCTGCCATCCTGGGAGAGATGAATGCCCTCTGCAAGGCCTGGAGGTGGGAGCATTTCCTCCTGCTCGAGCAGTGATCTCCAGTCAGGCTGGGCATTGGCCACAGAGCTGAGAGCATCAGCAATCTCCAGGAATGCCTGGACCTGATGGTGTGGATTGTTGAGACAGCCATTGTTCAGTGTCACCATGCTATTTCAGAAAGCTTCAACCCATACAGAGCAATATCACATCACATCAGAAGGCTGCAAGCATTGGTTTTTCTGGGTCTTTAGCCCAACCCCTCATGTTCAAGCATTGCACCTGCGTGCTCTCTGTTCCCTTTGGTGGTTGGGAACCTGGGCATCCCCGTCTCATTGTTTTCAGTGCTGTTCACCTGTTTCTCACAGCTGTACCCATTGGGGATGAGGCTCAGCCACAGCCCCACTCCCAATGACCACAAACTAAGGCTCCTACAGATTTTGTCCCACTTTGGTCCTTCCTGCATTGCCCCATCCCCTCGTCTCCTCTTCTCCCCATCCAAGAGGAGCTTCACAGGAAGATCTCTGCTGCAAACCCACATCTCTCCCTGTAGATGAGCCGGAGGAGCAGATAAGGAGGGCTGGATGACAGAGGAAGGCTGCAAATGAGCTCCCATTAACAATTGCTGTATATCTGGTGAGGGGCTGGTAAACAGTTCGCACTTATCTCTCTGCTCAGCATTTAGCTGATTTCCATAATGAGCTCCATTGAACTGAGAGGCCTCGAGGTGTCCCAAGGCTGTTGAGATGCAATGTGTTCTCTAAATCTGATTTATGTAAAGGTGAAGGCAATTGTGTTAACAAAGGAGAGGAACATGATCAACATGCAGCGGTGGCTTTGCCCGGCTCCGAGCGGGATCTGACAGCAGCCAGGGAGGCGCTGAGATGCAGCCTCGGAAAACACAGCCAGGAGGAAGATGTATGGGGCTTGTTTATTGTTATTTTCATATTTTCCCCACCCCTGTTCAGAAGGGAGGAAGCTCTGAGGTTTGCAGAACATCTGAGTGGGAGCGGAGCTGTGTGTGCCCGGTGGCTGCAGGTCCTGCTGAGCCCCAGTGCTGGGGCTCAGAGCCACCCTCAGTGCCACCCTCAGTGCCACCCTCAGCCCTATCTCAGCCTGCCAGGTTCCTCTGCAGAAATCTCACCCTGGGCCCCAGCACAATCTCAGTTCCTCCTGCTTGCTCAGGCGCAAAATCCTGCAATCCCCAGCAGTCCCCTCTGTGGCTTTGAGTCTATCTGTCATAACCATGAACAAAGGAAAGAAAACTCACACAGGCTTTTTACAAAATCACTTATTTCTTTGCATCATCTCTGAGGGCCCCTGTTTCCATCCCGTGTCCATGCTGACAACCAGAGAAGCTTTCCAAGGTCATGCACATCAGCAAATACTTGGAGGCAGCTCCGAGGCAGGTGGACCTTGGCAGATTTTGGCCACAATTTACAGGCGGCTATTAAAACTATAAAATCATTTCACTAGGGAGAAAGTAGAAATCTTATCATGTGACTGAATAGAAATTAAGATTCTTGGAAAAGGGAAAAAAAAAATCACTGGAAAGAGATGCTATCGTTGGGAATAATTCTACTTGGGTTGTAATGGGAACTGCATGACTCAGTGGAGCTTTTGCATGGCTGGCTGATTCAAGCAAGGATAATCATAAAGAGAGTTGAGTAGAACATGAAGAAAAAAGGATTGAATGCATATTTTTCTCATGGTAAATTAAGAGAAGGTTGTAGTAGTGGAAATTCAGACAAAGCAAATGCAATGGAATATTGTCACAACAGAACTGGCCATCTGCATCTGCTTTACTCCCTGCTCACATGTGGGGATGACAATATCAGCATCTGAAGGAGAAAAAAAGGGGTTTTTCTGCTAGTTTGCATTTAATTGTGTATTTTGCAATTTTTTACACCAGCTATTCTGCTAAACTTGGTTTCATATGCAACAAAAGCTAACCATATAAACAACATGTCTGTCCCAGACCCTTATTACAATTCCAGAACCACTCGCAGGCTTTCTGAAACCCATTATTATAATTATAATAAAGAATCACAGGACACTGTGATTTGTGCCAAAAATACAGATACTCTGAATTGCTTCTACAGGCCACAGATAGAGAGAATAAGAGAAAGGATGGGGAGAGAGAGATGCAGCTTCAGCATTGCTTAATTCAGGCACAGTAACACCCACCCTATTTAATTTTTCCTCTTTCATTTTCCAATTTAACTTCTAGCTGCTGAAATCCAGTCTAATATTTGCCTTGTCCTCTTTATTCTTCTTTACCCTCAAACCAGGGGAACCCTGGTTTTCTCCTTCTCTCCACAGCTCCAGCATCCCCTTCCCTGGGAAAAGAGGCAGGTCTGCTTCAAGGTGCAGCTCTCAGCACCTCTCCAGCAGAGAGAAGGAAAAACCCTCTCTGGAAATTGCTGCAACAGATGCAAAATGCAGGTAAACTCATTGGGAAATGCAAATGCAGCGTGGATCTTCATTTTATTCAGCTTTTGCACACAGTTCCTCTCTCCTGAAGCACTTTGCAATCAAAAGACCCTGGAGTGGACTATTTTGAGCCCTGATTCTTCATGCTGAGAGGTGATGCTGATTAGGTTGTACCAGCACAAGGCACTGATACCAATATTCTGCCAGAGGGTTTTCTCAGAGAACGTAGGGCCTGATCCTGTTCTCATGTTAGCATATTTAGGGAGTTACACTGGGGGTGCCCAGATGCTCTCTGGGCATTGGAACACATTAAATCTTCTCAGGTCTGTGCTTTGAACAAACAGCTCTTCAGGGTTGCTTTCATATATATATATATACACTTATATATTTATATATATATATATACTTATATTTAAGTGTGTGTGTGTGCCATGTGTATGCATGTGTACATTTGAATATTCTACACAAACTCCAGAATGTGCATAAAGAAGATGATGAAACACAGAAATCAACACCTCCTGCATGAGAATGAGGAAAAAGGGTGCCAAGAATGGTTCTTGTTTTAAATGCCTCACCTCTGAGAGCCACCTCAGTGCAAATCTCTCTCCTAGAACAGAAAACCTAATGCCCAATGCATTCTTCTCAGCCCAGAAAGATGAGGGCAGCTGCTGGATGAGGAATGGAGGCACCATGGATGTTCTTTACGTCCCTGCTGCCCTGGTTTGCTCAGAACACACGAGGACTCTGGTACTTCAGATAAATTGCATCTGCTTCCCAGTCCTACCATACCAGCCAGTTATTTGTTTCCTTAAGATGATTACAGCAGATAGCTCAGCTCAGAAGCTGGTTACACCCAGGGGTGGCTCAAAAGACACTGCAGAGGACAAAAAGTAGGACAAAGCAGCCTGAGATCCCAGGGTAGAGTAAATCATGTCAGAGTTTTACATTTCTTCCAGTCTGCAGGATACCACAGGAGTCCATTGGCTACATGCACTTCTCAGTATCCACAGGCAGAGCTTAAAGAAGCCAGTCTGAGTTACACCAGGGAGGATTCAGCCCCTTCTGTTTCATGGTCATTGCCAACTCCACTCACACACACAGAGGAAAATACTGCCCAGGCTGAAGCTGAGCCAAAATGACCACAGAGGTCATGAATCTATAAAAATTATTAACACTTATTAGTACAATAATCCTTTTTATGACACCATAAAGTTACATGATGCCTTTCAGGATGTAGATAAACTCCAATCCCTGTGCTGAGGGGCCACAAAATTCTCCCACAAAATTCTCTGCATTGCCTGTGTGCAAACCCCTACTCTTTTTCTTCACTGCCCTGGGACATCACCCATTGATCAAATCTTCTGTGGGAGGAGCCCTTGAACCTCCTCTGCACACTTCCACAGAAAAGGCCTCAAGGGATGTGTGGAAAAAAAAAAAATCATATATTCTTTTCAGGTTTTAATAGTCTAAATGCGGGAAAAAATTTGCATTTCCTTTGTCGCACCTTTGGGCTATAGCTGCTGTTCCTCTGTTCTGCGGGGAAATGTGGGGTGCAGTGGGAGGATGGAAGTGGGCTTGTTCTGGAAAAGTAGGACAGATGAAGTTTTTGCACTCAGTTTTCCCATGAGGTGAGTGGAGGATCTGAGGGATGCTGCGGGAAGTTGGGCTTAGAACCATGCTAACATTTCAAGAATTATGAGATTTCCTGCACTCCCAAGTGCCAGAGACCACAGGGAGAACTGTAGGGCTGGAGTGGGATAGAAGATCTCTCGAGGAGGACAAATAATGCTGCAGCAGAGAATCCTGTTTCTGGACAAACTGAAAATGCAGTTCCCAGGCTTTTCCCCACACACCAAACCCCAAGTACCTACAGAAATAACACATTTTATTCTGCAGTAATAGGAGGCAATGATAGATGGCTCAGAACACAGCGTTTGATTAAAAATGACGAATCAATTCGTTAAAGATCAAAAATTAACCTGCCAAAAGCACTGCAGCTTTCATGGACCCGACCAGTCTATTTTTGCTGCTGGTGTGAAGCTGTGTGGAGAGAGAGCCCCTCCTGCAGTGCAATCCTGCTGAGTCAGCAGCTCTGGGTCAGGCACTGTGCGAGAGTCTGGGGAGAAACCCAGGCTGGAGCTGCTCCCTTCCTTAGGTTGTTGTTGTTGTTGGAAGCGTTTTCATCCAAAATAATTACTCAAACCCTGGCTTCTGGGAAATGAATCTTTTGTCAATTTCTGAGAGAGGAATTTCCATGTATGTAGATTTTGTGTGCCTTTTTTTTTTTTTGATTACAAATCAAATGGTTTGTGATGCAGAGAAGGAATGAGCAAATGATCTTGAATTTGCCATGAAATTGTTGTTTAGGAATTCTCAAGTTTAAAACTGATACTTCAACACTTCAGACTTTACTTTTTTCCCCAAATATCACTGTCTTACTTGATTAAAATATACACAGCTTTGATTTGTTTCTTATCCCTTGCCCACCCACTCCCCCTGATACAAATGGTTTTAAGCAACATTGCTCTAGACAGCAGATGTTACTTGTTTCAGCTAAAATAAAATAATCCAATGCTTAAAAAACCCCCAAAAACCAATCAACTCAATTTGATTGTGAATGCTGATAAAGGAAGAACAATGACCCCACTTCTGACTGATAAATACACTCATAATCCTTGACATTGGCACATACAGATCACAGAAATCTCAGTTCTGGTTGGTATCAAAGTGCAAGAAAAGGGAATTTCATTGACTTGGAGTTTCTACCAACAGCAGAAAAGAATAAAAAAAAACAGCACGTGGTTAATGAAGATGAATAGACACAGGGAAAATGGAATTTTCATGTTTCCAGGGGATTTAAAACAACAGTGAGTAAAATCTTCCTAATAACATAATTAAAAAAAATAGCATGTGGATGTGAAATTAATCTGGGCTGCCACTGCATTGATTTCAGCTGGCTTCTGCCTGAGGATTTTCTTCAGGACAGTAGAAAGTGACCTGAAAAAAATCTGTGTTTGTTTGGCACGGGGCACAAGCAGCATCCCTCTGTGAGCTCTGCTCCCACATCCATGGATGTGACATCCTGCAGTGGGACACCAAATTCAAGGGACTCCATGGGGTGCAGAGCATCGATGAGATGTGGGAGCAGCCCTGATCATGGCTCTCCCAGATTATGGAAATTCCCTGTACAGAGGGATCTCCACATCTTCCACTTGGTGTTTCCTGCTTGCTCCAAGGTCATGTCTGTGGCAGTAGGAAAGAGGAGCTGAAGGAACATGGAGACAGCCATGGGCATGGTGTAATCCTAGAATTGTAGGGTAGGCAGGACTGCAGAAATGCAGGATACAGCTGTTGGTGTCCTGCCCCAAGCCTGCACCTTGTTTGCTGTGCAAACATGGGAGAATCACCTCAATTCATCTTCCCTAGCTATAAAATGGGGAAGTAGACACTCACCTTCACTTTTTGACATCTATGGATTAAAGAACTCGTTCTTTATGTTCTTTTTGACATCTATGGATTAAAGAACTTGTGGGCTTTTTTATCAGCAAGATAATTGTAGCTCTACAGAGAAGTGAATCCATTCTGCTGGATAAAAGAGAGATCAGTGACCCTGCTGTGGCAAAAATTTGGGAACCGACTCTCCGGCTGCTGCGGGGCCTCACAAACACATCTCCCGAGCTCAGCAGCATGTGGTGTGTCTCTCAGCGAGGGGAGGAAGCTGGGGAATGCAGCTTTGGCCATGGCTGGCTCCAGTTTCTGGCAGCAGTGGGCTCTCTGAAGCGCCTTTCCATCTTCCTGAGGGATTGGCTCAGCACAGGCAGTGCTCGCTGTAGCCTGACACAGCAGTCACATAAGGTCAAGCTCACAAGATAAACGGCCCTGTGTGTGTGTGTGTGGGGCTCAGCTTCCCCAGCATTATGGCACAGGAACCACTCTTCCATTACATGGAGATCTATAAGGAATCGCTGCCATTAACGGACTCCATTAAAAGCAATACATGTGGGAAAAATTGCACTTTGATTTAGTTTCGCAATGTGGAGATATTGGCAAGATAATCACATAAAAGTGACACCTTTTATAGCCAAGCTCTTTGATTTTATGTCAGTGAGTTTCAATTTCTCACATTTTTATGTTCATATATAGGTCCTTGTTCTAATGTATGCATTAGCTGGCGTAAAGGTTAAATAGATTGTTTTAGCATTTTGGGATACACATTGTGGATATGCACAAATCTTAAATGAGCTGGGTGAATTATTTTGGGTAGGCAGAAACTGTGAGAAGGGAGCAGGGATTATTCCTTTGACTTGGTCCCATCTGAAAAAGAAAAAAAAAGGGAACAATGAGAAAAAAATTATTCTATATATGTAATTTGATTTGAAAAACAGATCTGCAGGCTTCCCAAGAACTGTCAGAAGGAACAGATGGTGTGGGTCACCCTGCTCCATGAATTGCTCCGAATCTGAATATTTATTTTTAAACGCAGAAAAATATCTATTCCTCGTGAGGCAGATTGTGATCTCCCTTACATCAGCAAAACTGTCTGGAGCTGGGATTGGCACTGGATTGATGCTGAGAGTCACAGGGGCCTGGTGAAGCTGAGGCCATAACCTGCCCCCCGTGGAGAAAGTCAGTTTCAAGGTCTGGTTCCATGGTTAAGCAGCTGAGACTAAACTCCTCTTTTGTTGCAGTCATTGCACAACCAGAATATTTTTGATACAAAAAATCCTAGTGGTGGAGGTACTCAGTGTGGGTGCTGGGTCTCCCATAGGAATTACAGGTAAATCAGGAATGATGTCATTAGTGTGACTTTCGCACTTGCCTGTGGTGAGGCAGCTGACAGGAGCTTGCTCCAATCATCACATTTATCCTGGGCCAAACACACACCTTGGGGAAGTCATATTTCAACAGCCCTTAAACCACCCTCGTATATTTAATCTCTCAATTCATCTTTTCTCTCTCTCTCTGTCCTCAATTTCTGTTCAGCAAAACCTTCTCTCCATGTCCCTGCTACTTTACTAAGAAGTCTTTGAAAGACTAGTATTATAGGTCCGGGTTCTAATAGTAATACCTGTCTCTCTGTCTTGGTTTTTTTTCCCATTTTTAGTTATTTCTGAAAGTCTTTTGTCCCTGAATCTGGATAGATTACTCATGAACTCATGAAGGGAATTTCACTTGTCTCTTTAAATCTTCCTCTACCCCCCCACTTCACATCCTTTGCACACCTCTTTGTCTTTCCATTTCACCTCATTTAAATATTCAGCCCAATTTCAAGACTTAATAATGATGAATAAGATTAAGATTAGGATTTAATAAGAGTGTTAAGGAAAGATTTGTCATTCCAATAGCTGTAGGTCTTGGCTGGAACTGAACTGGCACCTGGCCTCTGGGCATGCGCCAAGTGGAGCTCTTGGCTGGCTCCAGCTGTGGTTCTCCAGAAGAGCAGGAAAGGTTTCCTTCACTCAACTCTGGCATGCAGGGATGACTTACTCCTGGCTAATTGCCTTCTCACAATCCACCTCCTGCAATGAAGGCAGTTTGACTCAAGGACTGGAAAGCCTGGGAGCTCCACATCGATTGAGGCCTTTTTAGGTACTAGGTCTTAGCTGTCTTCATTAGTGCATTTCACATCCTCAGATGTCAGACTCAGGGAGCCGAATCAGTGCTTTTCCAGGGTCTAAATCCCCATCCTGGAACTGAGATGAATTGCAGTGACAAAGCCTAAATCCATGTCTAAGTCTCAAACTGAACTTCAACAAGACCGAGTCGAGTTTGGTCTCCTGGAGGTACAGCTGTCAGATCAAAGCTGAAGGAGGAAATTCGTGATGGGCACTCTAAATTCCATTATTGCTTTGCAGGCATCTAATAATGCCATTAACTGTGTGCAGGATGAGCTGAGTATCTCCTCTGGGAGCTGAGCAAAACCCCTGGACCTGCAAGACCAGGAGTAGCTCAACTCAAGAGTGTGCTGAGAACACACAGCATGATGTGCTTGCATGCCAGCATGGAAAGTGGTATTGAGGGGATGTGTGGCCACAGAGAGCAGCAGGCACAACTTTCTCTAGATTTTTCCTGGGGAAGGCAGTGATAAAGCTCAGAGAAAAACAATTCTTATCTTCACTTGCTGCATCTGCTTGGCACATGTGGAATGTGGTATGGAAATTGTTTATGAAAAGGGATTTCCTAATTGGACGCTGGTGATGGTGATTTTGATTGATTGACCGATTAGGTCAAAGCTGTGTCACGACTGTCTGAAAGGGTCATGGGTTTTTATATAGGTTTTTATATAGTTTAATATAGTTTAGTATTAGTATAGTATAGTATAATATAGTATAGCTTAATAAAGCTTTTGTGAAATCATGGAGTCAAAGCTTGTTGCTCCCATTTCAGGGGCACCCTACTACAGCAGGGATGGGAGGATGTCAGAATTTCTCAGAGAATTCCTTCCAAGCTGAGCTAATATTCTGCCATTTGGTGCCCTTGATGGGACAGTCAGGCTGCAGGAAATAATTTAATGTAAAACACAGCGTGTTGAGCATAGCAAGTCTCACATTTGAGGTGTAACCCATATTCTCCAAACCTCTCTGCAGCCTCTAGTGCCTCTTTTTTCTTAAAGAGAGACCCTTTGGGCTGTGCCAGGCTCAGCACTGCGCTAAGCTCCTGAGGTAGTTTGAACACTTGTAAAACCCCGCTGATGTCCGTCATGCTCGCACTGAAGATGTTGAGCCAGAAACGTTGGCTCAAGCTGTTTTGACAAGGGCTTGCTGGAGTGTCTGAAACCTTGTGCACACAAGGCCCAAAGAGGCTTAAGGCTTCTCAAGATTTAGGGACAGACGCCTGGTGCAGGGAAAGCACTGAAGCTCTTTTAAAATCAGGGGGTTTGTGCTGCTTTTACTCCAGGCGAGGGTGTGGACCTGGAGGGTGCTGTCACTGCTCAAATTGCTCTGCAGTTTTAGAGAATTTACAGTAAGCCTCTTAAACTGCTCTAAGGACTTACAGTATCTTAAGCCTCTTAAATTATATTTTAAAAAAATACAGTATTTTTGGCAGAATCTACCGTTTGGAAGGACTCAAGGTTAGGAGAAATCAAACTTGGCTTGCTTGACAGATTTTATTGGGAATTAAATAGATTTGATGAAATATAGTTTTAATAATTGAAAAATTATAAACTGAAATAATTATTTTGCCAGTCTACATTAATGGAATTGCTTGTGAACATACATTAAAATATTCAAACTGGCAGAAATGCCATAATTTTTAAACTCACAATTTCTTGGTGTGGGTATTATTAATTTTTCAACCACTCATCCAATTTTCTTCAAGCTTGACTTAATTTTTATGTCACAGTTACCTCTACAGAATAAGACAGTTTGGCAAGTCCACCCCAAACTACTTATAAGAAACCAAAATGTGAAACGTCTGTTCAGAATATAAGAGGAAAATCCTTTATTTTTTTCCAAATAACTCAAAGAAACATCTTCTGGTATTCCTGAAAATTAAATACCAAAAAAGTACCCAAAACCTTTTAGGCTGAGACTAAATTTGACAGATTTCTTCATGCACAATTGAGAGATTAAAAGAAAAGATATTGGAAAGTTAATGTGAATACAGAGGTGGTGACAGGCCTTTCCCATCAAACTCATTAACTACTCAATTTTAGTGACTCTTTGAACGTGATGATTTTTTTTTTTGTCACACGAGACAAAAATATTGATCTTTCCTATAGTCCATTGTAACTAAAGTGCATTTGGAATATACCAACAGAAGTTCCACATAGCTGGCTCACATTCACACACAGGGGATTTTTAGGCTTTCCTTCAATAAGCTGCATCTCTCCTCTTCTCCACCTGCCTGTCATAAAAATGGTCAAAGCAAAGGCAGCAAGACTTTAGTGGTCATGGAAAAGACAGCAAGATTTTCCCATGGAATTCTCGTGCCACCTGCGAGGAGGAGCTCTGGCTTTAACAGCTCTGGTGCAATGTCTGGAGTCCATCCACATGAACAAATGGGCACCATATGTGGTTGACAGCCAGTTCTTTCAACTCCAGCAAAGCCAATTGATTTGAGTACACCAATTTCATAGAGGTCTGTTGGGAGCCATCAGATGAGCCTCGATTTTGACAACTCAATCAGCAAGAATGTTCTGTTCCTGCAAGGCGAGGGGGAAAGTAACTACCAACCAAAATCTTGAAGCCAGACTTGCTTCAGATCTGAGCTGCATCTTTTCTAAAGCTCCAGAAACAGATTATCTTAAAAAGTGAACATGTTCTGATTGTTTTGCAACCCAGTTGTCAGCATGGTTAAAACCTGAAGGGATCCCGGAAAATGTTTATTCAAGAGAAACCAAGGCACTCCTTTGCCAAAGGTGTAGGTGTTGCAGTCTGCACAATTCCACTCTGTACTCAAGGGAGAGGTGGGTACAAATTTCCTGATACTTATTTGTAACTTGAATATTCCAGCTGATTTTCACAGACCAAATCAGTTTCAGCATTTTTGAGTTTAGTATCTGAAAATGCCCAAAATGCTGCTGGACAGTGACATAAACCTCTAAAAGCACAAATTGCCTTTGGAAAATTACTGGTTCTGCTGCACAGATGCAGTTCTTATGGCCAAACATTTTCTTCTTATTTTATGTTGTCTTTTCAGGCCTGTGCCAGTTGTTGCATTCTCTTATTCCTTTTAACACACATGAGTTTGGAGATTTAGCAGATCTTTGATATGCCTGAAAGTCTGGAGACCATCACAAGCTCTGGGCATCACTTACAGAGGTCTTGGGACACATTCTGGTTTGAGTTTTTAATTATTTCCACCTCTATCCCTGCAGTCAGGCCTTGCCTATCCACCATCTGAGCTTCACCAGTCCTTCTAAACATTTTATTATTGTTTCAGTGCTCATCTACCCACAAGACCTTGGCACATCTGAACCCCAGCCTATTTTTCCCTAGGAAATGATTGAAAATAGCAGTAATTATGGAGGGGGGAGAGGGGGGGGAGAGAAGGGAATTGTTTTGTGTTTATCATTATTATTTAGTGGATATTTTTGTAACATCTTTTAGAGATTAAGTTCAATTAGGAAACAGATGGCACCAAAATATCGTCAAATGTTTCTGATGGGCAGCAAATTACTGACTTAATTATGTAAATAATTAAAATTTATATTTACACCTGATCATCCAAATGAGGGTGAAAATACCAATTTCAGGGTTTGTAATGATTGCTGGCAGGGTGTCAACCTGTGAACAAGTTGCTTCCTTTCTTCAGCTTCAGATGTCTCCCTTAGATGCTGGAACAGTCAAAAAAACCCTGGAAAAGGGAAAAAATGAAAGAATGAATGAAGATTTCTCACCGAGTTTCTGTCGTGTCAGTGGTCTCCTGATTTTAAATGGAACCCCTGTGTTGGTTGAGACGACTTTGTTATGAGCAGGCTCTCACTGCACCCAGAGCTCAACTCAAGCTGGTTTTTTGCACTTGGTTGTACAAAGGTGTTGTGAGGGGGAATTCTTGCACTGAAATTTTAAAGGCCAAACAAACAGAGCTGACATGTAGCCAAAAAAAAGGGAGCTAGAGCGAGAGGGAGTCAGTTTTATTAACTTCTGTATTACAGATGCAGAACTGAGGCACAGAAAGATAAAATGTGTGATTCTCATTTGCACTAAATTTGCTTTCCACTACTCTGACAGCATAAACGGGCCATGAAGTGGGTATATATTACATTTACACTCTCTTTTCATTTCTCCCATGATGTTAAAATGCTTCAGTGTTAGTGAATATCAGGCCCAAAATGATTTCTCTAAGATCACAGAGGAGATCGATGCCATTGAACCCGCATTTCCTTAGAGCCATTTCAGTGCCTCAGTACACGACATGCTGTCACCCCTCTCTGGGCAGGAGCCTTGTTCTTATAGCCACAGGTTACTAAACTTGCTTTAAAGGTCAGCTTTTCGAGGAATATGTAAGGAAAACTAGTCTGGTTTTCCTTGTCTTCTCTTGCCTTTGCCTATGCCTGTAGATCACGATGGCAGGAGAACAAGGAAATGAAGGAAAAAATTCTGAAGCAGGGGTATAGATCATCATGGGGACCTCTAACCTCAGCTTTCTTGTCTGTACATCCAGGTTAATTTTTTTCCCAGACAGAGATGGAGCTGCTAAAATCCATCAGGAATCACTACTCGTGTTTCCAGTACCCTATTTCCTAGGAAATATATTAGAGCTGTATTTGTCTGCAAAAACTAAAACTCCTTAGGACATGGGTTTACTTCATCTGCTCCAGAGGTTGGGTTAGGTAAAATATCAGATAAAGCCATGTGGTTTTGATTCTGAGCCATCTTTGAAGGTCAAAACCAGGCTTTTGTGGTTCTTCCTACTTTCTGTGTCACAGGTTCTGCAATATTAAGATTTTTATCTTAGCCCTATTTTATCAGCACTCCTCTCCCATCCCTAATTTGGAGCCAGTGGGGGTGGGGAGGGGAGAGGCGATAGGGAGGTCAGACAAATGCTTCTATTGATATCCCTGTAATAAAAAGAGCTTTACTTTCCTTTCTGCTGATAGCAGTCAAAGGAGCTTTGCTTTTGATAAAATTAACCTTGGAGCCAGAAACAACAGAAACTGCTCTGATTTCATCAGCCCTTTTGTCTGAGGAGATGTGAGCACTTACCAGTCCTAACTTTCAAAGTGTCTTAAAACTCCACAAAAACGTAAAAATAGCTTCAAAATACCCTTAAAATACACTAAAATTACCCTACTTTGAAAAAACCCCTAAAAAAGCCTTAAAAATCCACAAAAAACTTTTAAAAAATCCCTAAATAGTTGTAAAAGAGTTCTAAAAATACCTCCAATGTCCTTAAAATGCCCTGATAAGACCCTAAAAAAACAAACCTAAAAGATTCCCTCAAAGACCCTAAAAATATCCCGCTCCTAAAAGGGTCCTCTACCTACCCTAAAGGAATCCTAAACATTCCCAGAAAATTCCTAAAAAACTCTAGCAAAAAACCCCTTAAATATCCTTTTAAAGCCTTGAAAAAAAAAAAAAAAACAAAACCAAACCTAAAAATGACCCCTAAAAATCTGCTCAGCCCCCAACCCTTACCTGTAACTCAAGCTGTCAAACATCATCCCTATCTTTTAATTGGGGTAATTGTCTGCAGCTGCTGGGAGGGTTCTGGGGCTGTTCCACTATTAGGGTTGCACCTGTACCCTAACCCTACCTGGTACCCAGTGTCCTTTGTACCCCTAACCCTCAGTGTCAGCTCTCCACCTATCAAGCCTCTTTGTCCCTCAGCCCACAATGTCTGTGTGTCACCCCAAGCCCCCCAACGTTGTCCCTTGGCCCCCTGACCTCCACCGTGCACTCTCCACCCGGGTAGGGGTGGTTTTTGGGGTGAGATTAGGGGTGGTGTGAGGGCTGGTTCACCTGTCACCCTCAAGCACCCCCCACTTTGTCCCTCAAGGCACCCCCTGCCCCTCAGCCTCTTTGTGTCACCCTCAAGTTCCCCACTGCAGCCTCTCAGCGTCTCTGCGTCACCCTGGAGGCCCCTTTGCTCCTAAAAATACCTTCTGCCTCTCAACTGCCCCCATGTCACCCTGTGGCCCCCTCCCCTCAGCCCCCAGCCCCTGGTGACACCCTGCAGCCCACAGGCATTGTCTTTGCCTGTCTTATTTGGGTGTTGTCCGGCTGCAAGGGCCGCACTGTCCTCGTGTTTGGGCTCCCACATGCCGCCGTAGGGAGTGACAGGTGGGTGGTGGGGAGAGAGAAGAATGGGGCAGATTGCAGGAGCCACTTGGCACTGTCAAACCAGCCTGGGTTGGCACTGGTGCCAGCTTGGGTCTGGGAGGCATCCTGTGCAATTTGGAAATACAGGCCACTCTAGGCCGCAGGCCTCCGAACAGCAACGCTGGCCCTTTACCCTAGCAAACAAAACTCACCAGTCCAGGTTCCTGATGGCAGATTGCAGGAGCCACTTGGCACTAGCATAGTAGACCCTCTTTCCCGTGGTGGTAGCTTGTGTCTGGGATGCATCCAGTGCAGTGTAGAATTTAAGGAGCCAGCTGGCCACTCTGGTCCGCAGGCCTCTGAACACCAATGCCAACTCTTTTCCCTGGGAAACAAAACTCACCTCTGTAGGTTCCTTGTGTCAGTGTTCAGGAGGCATTTCTGCCTCTCAGAGCAGTCCTACTTTGCAGGGGATGCTGTTTGTGTCTGGGAGGCATCTGGTGTGTGTCCCACCTCTAATGCCTTGTGCTCAGTTTCAGCGCCTTGTCCCTTCCTGGAGATTGAGAGAGAAGCAGAAAATGAAGGATACACCTTCTTACACCTTCACATGGACATGCTCAGACCTCATCCTGCACAGAGGAGTTTTGTTTTACATGAGGTCAGTGAATTTGCTTGGAGTCCTGTCCTACAGTCACCCACCAGCAGAGCAGCTCACCTGGATCATGGTCCCCATGGGTATTTCCTCAGGAGGAATGGTTGGAATGCCTTTGAAAGATTCAGAGCCTTGTCTGTCCAGTCATCCTCACTGGCTGGAATGACATTGAGAGGATGATAATAGCCTTGTCTCCACAATCATCCTCAGCACTGCTTCAAATGCAGGGAGGAGTCTGTCCTCCAGGACCTGAAGCCTTGTTATCACAAGCAGATTTTATGGTCTGAGCTCTACCCCAAACAGCCATTTATCAAATGCTGCCTGGCTCTTAATTCCTTCTTTAATGTGTTAGTAACCACTTCAAAAAAGTATCTGTGCCCCATAACGCTGAAGTACTTCATCATAAAAGGTAATGATTATGATTATGATCTGCCTAAGCAAAGGCCATTGCCTGGTCTGTGCTGGCAGTGTAAAGGGATTTCCTTCCCTTCTCCTGTGCCCCCACAGCTGTTAACACCACTCAGAGCAGGTGCCACGTGTGGCTGAAATGACTCAGAGTCACAGCCATTATTCAAGGCTGGAAATAAAACTATTAATTCTTTTGGAGGCTGCTTCCCTGCAAGGCTGCTGGTGACATGAAGCTGGGAGTGAAAAGAAGAGGAAAAAGGAGGATTTTGTGACCCGTGTCTGTGTCTGTAGGGAGTGATGCTCATCAATGGATAGAGCTGTGCTATCCAGCCAGGTTTGGGTTCTCATCTAAGGAAGTTTTAGTGCAGGAAGGCTTCAGCTCAAGCAGAGTCATCAGCAGGCAGGAAGGATCCCCACACCACATCAACCCTGACAGCAAATCCCCACCCTCCCTTTGCTCTGCCCAGACCTCTCCATTCCCATGCAGCCAGGGCAAAGCTCATCCATCCTAAGGAACTGTCTCATCATCACGCAGGACTGCACACTGCTTTGGAAAGGGTGGGCAAAATGACAGTCATCAGCCTGAAAATATTCTCTTTTTTCCCTATTCCTTTCTCCTGAAGGAGGGGATAAAAGCAATATTTTTATTCTCTGTGGAAAAGAGATCTGCAAAGCACTGCTGGAGAAGGATTCCAAGTGGCTTCCAGAGGAAATCTCTGCCAATCTGCTTCACTGTCAATTACAGGGGTTTAGGCAGCTCAGGGTAATATTTCTCAACAAAGGGCTGTAAATGCTCATTGTCAATATGTACAAATAAATATTTCAGGTGGAACAGACAAAGAATTGTTCATGCCTCCTCTCAAACACGCTGTGAGTTTTTCCCTTCTGTTTGTCTTCTTTTTTAAAAATACATTAGTATCATTCCAATAAAGCCCTGGAAAGAGGGACCTGAGGATGTAAATGGGCAAAGAAATTCTGATTTTCCCCTGCTCTTCTGCCCTATGCAGGTTTTGCTGCATGACAGTGTTGTCCAGTGAGAAGAGCAGGAGTCAGAAGAAATGGTTTCCACTCCTGCCCTTGCAATGTGACCTTAAGCAAGTTGCATTTACTCTTTGCCTCTTTCTTTCTTCCCTCCTACAGCTTCTTTCTTTGGGATTTTTTTTTTTTGGTCTATTTTTTGTGAAAAGTACCATCCATGTTGGATACATTTGAAAAGAAATCCATGTCCAGTGAGGATGCTGGAAGCTATTGTAAGAAAAATTAGAGTTTTCAAGCCCCACATGGCCAATTGCCTCCTTACACCACTGAGCAGTGTGATTGTACAGTTTGTCCTACTAATACAGCAGGGGGAGTTGAAGATTCTCAAATTTCCTTCCATTTTTTTTCCTATTTATATTCAAAGGTGAAAGCAAAAGCTGATTTTTTTTTCCTGTATGAGTGAAAAAAAAAAGTTAATATCTTATTTGGTCTTATTTTCCTACGCAACTGAGGATTGAAATATGCAGCCACTTCACTGGTTTTAGAATCAAAGCATTCCCTGCATTATGGAGTTGTGTGAGAGGGAATTGAAATTGCTACACGCCCATTCACCACCTAATTGATTTCTTGAGCTGTAATGCAATTTTTCCCCCTGTATCTTTTGGACAAAGCATTTACAGTGGTATTGTCTTGCTGTAAGCCCACACTGGCACTGTTGAGTCATTTATAGAGAGAAGTAGATTGGAAAAATGACAGCAATAACTTCATGCTGGCTGTGGGTGGGGTTCCTGAGCGAGCAAAACCTGACTGTAGGTGTCTGGGCTCTTTGGCTCTCCAGTATTTGAAAAAAATATATGAAGTGCTCAAAAATCCATTTTGGAACAGAAACTATGTCATCTCCAAGAAAACCATGATAAATGGCAGCCTTCTTTGTCAGGTTACAGCACAGTATTTTAGGACTATCACTTGCTCTTGAGATAACTTGTGTCTTCCTAAAAATATCAAGCTTGCAAAGAGATTTCCTGAAGAAGCCACAACCCAGGTAACCCACATTTTTACACAAGATGTGCAAAATCAGAAGTGCAGGCAGGGGAAAGCAGAGAGTTTTGGGGAAGAGGCAGCGGAATGTGGGACAGGAGGGTTCAGGAAGGTAGCACAGCACTGTTTGCCCAAGTAGACAGCAACAAATTACCCATTTTTGGTTGGGTGGTGGGAATAATAGGTAACCTACAGTTGTGTTGGAAAAATATATTTAAAAGCTATGAGCTACTCTTGAAGAGGCTTTTGCTCATGGTTCTGACTCTGGGAGTGCTGCGTTATTCATTAATTCAAAACCCAAATTCTATTAATACACAACACCTGTGTCTTTCCATATCCAAACAGCTTTGTAATGAGTTTGATAAGAAAATACCTGAGTCAGTTAAGATTTATTGGTGAGGTTGCAGAATTGCCCCGCTTTGTCTAAATTGCTTTTGAGCCTATTAGGATTTTCACCTATATTTTAACAGCTTGCCTGAAATAAATATGGCCTGATTTCCACCCTGGCTGTTTTCTGTGCACAGCACTGGTCTTTGATGCATACACAAGATAGTAATTAATTTGCAGTTTCATTCACTAAGAGAGACGTGCGATGGGAATGTCTCTGGGTAGATGGCAATTACTGCTTTACAGCTCACCACAAGATTGCTAAATGGAGCACCATCTCCTTGCACAAATTGTTTTCCTTAAAGATCAGAGCTGGCCCTACTACCCCACTATCTCCTTCTCGGGAGTTTGCCTGGAAAATCTCCTGTGTGGTGGGAAGAGGAGGGTCTATGGAACAACAATCCGTGTCTTACTGCGCCCGAAGCATTTGTAAACAACTCACAGTGTTTGCTCAGAGGGATTTTTTTTTTCCTGCTGTATTTCTGATGAATGCAATGAAATGTGTGGGAAATTAAGGTCTCCTAAGTACATTTTAATTTAGATGAAAAATTATACATTATTACACCATACTGGTGATTGTTCTGACATAATTGATTGGGAGGGCCATCCACAAAGAACAGCAGGAAAGCTTGACTTTGAGGAGAATGCAGAAACAGTTTTAACTATTTAGAAGTGTGATGGAAAGCAGTGTGACAGACTGGCAAACCTGGATTTCAGGCTCCATTTTGCCATTCTTTAGGGGAATCACCTTTTCCTCTGCCTCTCTTTTTCCTCAACAAAATGTCAACACATGAAATGGGATTGGGGCCAGGGTTGGGGTCAAGATGGGGGTGGGACATGATGCTCCTGCCACAAATTAGAGATTTATATGTTGGGAAGGGAGTTTTTGCTTCAATTATGACATAGACTGGGGAAAATTCAGATCACATGCAGTGCCATGGCTGCCAGGTGCTGTAGTGAAAAAACAGATAATCTGCAGGTCCCTCAATTCACCAATCCTTAGGGAACTGGTATTGTGTTCCCAAAGTTATTCCACACAATATGTGGCAAATAAATTTCCACCCTCCTCTAGGTTTTTGGAGTTTTCACAGATGTAATTACAGTTATTTTCATCTTTCTTGGAGAGGTCATCTTACATTGTAAAAACAGTGGGAAATGGGAGATGTTATAAGAAATGTTATTATTACAATAAAGTGGCTCTGCTCCTGTTAATTCCCACTCACAATGTGAGGACAGACACAGGTATATTCTGTTTCTTAGGTTTTTAGCTGTGAAATACCAGTAAATGAGAAATAAGGGTGACTGAACCCCTGTCTGCAATATCCAGATTGCTGGGATTATGGATTGCAATGGGCACCCAGGAGGCAAAGTTCATCTTTAGAGAGACTCTGTGTAGAAAACTCAGCTCAAAAGGCAAAGGAGAGCATGGAAGGGGAGAATAGAGGGCAAAAAACTTACTTTGGGTGAATCAGCAGGAACCAGGGCTTCACCTGCCCTGGCTTTCCTCAGTGTGGGCATCTCCATCCTCCTTGGTTGTCCTGGCTCCCTTTTATATCCCATCACAAGCACACTTCATCTGACCCTTTAGGGATGGGATGAGACAATCTTGGGAGGAGATGATCTTCAGCCACCCTGGCACTTGCTTTGGTGCCTGGTGAGTTGGAGGGGTCTGCACCATGGGCATTCACCATGGGCAGAAGGCTCCAGGGATATCTGTTGCTCGTAAATTTACATGTTGAACACAAAATTTTCCAGAAGCATATGGGGTTTTTCTCAGTAATTTGTGGGATGTTTCCAAGACTTTTTCACTTCTCAGTGAGGTTAAAGCCCCACAAGAATGAATCTCCATGGGGTGGCTTGAGAGATCAGTACCATTGATGAACAAGGTATTGTTGGGAATTGCAGAGATAGAGTTGAAAGTTGAAAATAATGGGAATTTAAGATAAAGAGTTAGCTTTGGGAAGAGTTTTGGGCAAGCCATTGAGATTACTGAGAACTGCTTTCCCTGTGCTGCAGAAACACTCAGTGCCTTATCTGCCTTTAGGAAAGCCTGTTATCCAGAGGATGCTGTGAAGTCAAAATGCTTCTCCTAAGTGTTTGTTAGGAGTGAGAGGGATATATCTCACCTGGATTTGTGCAATCCCAGGCTACACACAGCTCTGGTTTATTCAGACACTTAGGAAATTATTGCCACAAATCTTTCCTGAACTGACTTAGAGAATGCATGTCTTTGCCTGAATGGATTTATGCTATCTCCAGAGAACCAGCTGAAAGTTCACACCCTACGTGGTCCTCGTGGGGAAGAAGTGCAGGCAGCTCTTGGAGAATGCATTTTGAAGCACTTTTGAAGAGGCCATTGCTGATTTCTTCCTGGCACGGGCTTCACCACACACTCGATGGGGCTCAAAGCCCTTGAGTCTAAAGGCAGCAGCAGCAAAACCTGAGTAAAAAGGTCCCATCTTGACACAAAGCGATGGGGTTTTCTCTGTGCTGTCAATACAAATGGCCGGCAAAAAGGCTACACGTGCCCTACATGGTCAGAAGACCTCACAGATCTTTATCTGATGCACAGGATGTGTGCTGCTTGCTTTTCCCTGGGCTTAATGTCATTCCCAGGAGAACAAGTGCTCTGCCTCACCTCTGCATTTCAAAATCAATGTGTGTTATAATAATTATTTCTTCTCAGGGTTTTGCTTCAAGTGTCCTTAGGCTCTCCTCATCAACATCAGTCTCCTAAACCTTTTTACATACGAGCTCCTATGATCTGCTTCTCTCTTTCCCCACCCCATTTTGATCTTCTTTTATGTTTTTAATATATATGTGTATAATAAAGCACTGAACCCAAACTGAACACTTTCTCCCAATTAAGGCCCTACCAGAGCACAGCTGAGTGGGATAATTACCTCGCTTGTTTTACACAGAATACTCTATTAGTGGTTTGATCTGGGACTCAACATTCACCCAGAATATTTGGTCTTTTATTTTTTTTTTTTTCTTTTTAGCCCTCAGCAGCACATGAAAAGACAGGTATAGACTCTGCCAGGCCAGCCCTGAGATTCCAACAAGCTGTTGGTAACAAGCAGTGCCATTTCTCTGTTTCATCTTTTCCACTCCTCTTGCATTTGGAAGGATTTTGCATCTGCTTTTTTTTGTTACCTTGACATCTTTATACTCATGGAAGGTATATTTTTTTTTTTTCCCTGAGCCTTCCACTTAGTTGCACCCTGTGTAATGCAGTGCACAGGATGAAAGCCGTTATCTGATTTGAGTTTAATGTTCAGAAGTCCTCAAGCTGGTTTATCTAAAGATCCTCCCTGTATAATTGTATACTTAGAATTCAGCTGCAGTGTAACAGGGCAAGAGCCCTGTGTTCTGTCTGGAATTACAGAAAAGATACTGTTTATTTTTAAGCAAATAGGAATGGGAAAAAAGGGAGGAAATTGCCAACAGAAGAAAATGTATTCAGCTGGGTTTCAGGAAAACCTACCCTGGGGTTTGATGTATTCTGGAATTAGATTGGATTTAAAGACAGTGAATAGGAGAAAAATCAGCTGTCTGGAGAGATGAGGATTAAAATTCAAAAGTAAGAGAAAGACTTTAGGCAGCTCTAATCAAGGAATCAACCCTTTTGGGCCGGGTCCTGTACAAAAATGTCATACCAAGTTTGTAAGTGATTCTGGGGTTTGAATCCACTCCTGCATGTATTTCCCTTCAGATGCATTTTCATTGACTTTATTAATATAATGAAAGCAAATTACTTAAATGAGAAAATGAGTTACCTGATTGCAGATAATTTAAGTCAATCGGCTTCTAACTGGATGTTGTGGTTTAACCCCAGCTCAGCCCTGTGTGGGATGGGGGAGAGGGCTGGGAGGGGAAAAGGGGGGAATCTCACTTGTGGTTGGGATACACACAGTTTAACAGTCTAAATGCCGCTTTTTCAGCGTTTCTCAAGCAATCTTAAAATGTCCTGGAGTATGATTAAGGAAAAAAACCAAAACCTTCCTTGTGACTGTGTTCACAGGGGTTCTTGGATGAGGGAAGAGATGAGGATCTGACTCCATGTTTCAGAAGGTTTGATTTATTATTTTATCATATATATTACATCAAAGCTATACTAAAAGAATAGAAGAAAGGATTTCATCAGAAGTCTAGCTAAGAATAGAAAGGAATGATAACAAAGGTTTGCGGCTCGGACAGAGAGTCCAAGCCAGCTGAGTGTGATTGGCCATTAATTAGAAACAACCACATGAGACGAATCACAGATGCACCTGTTGCATTCCACAGCAGCAGATAATCAATGTTTACATTTTGTTCCTGAGGCTTCTCAGCTTCTCAGGAGGAAAAATCCTAAGGAAAGGATTTTCCATAAAAGATGTCTGTGACACTTCCTGACACTTTGGTGGGAGCCACGTGGACAAGCAAAGCAAAACCAGGAATTAATTCCCTTCTTGCCACCAGGGAAGCTCAGCCATCCTTGGGGTGTCACCCAGAGCAGTGGGATCAGCTGGGCACCCCCAGTTTGTGCCCTGCTGCAGGGAGGAGCAGAAAACACCTTGGCACTGTCAGCACAGCTCAGCTCAAACACCCCTGTGCTATCAACCGTGCTTGCAGCACAAATCCAAAACACAGCCCTCCATCAGCTTCTGTGGGAAAAAAAAAATTAACTCTACCCCAGCCAAAGGCAGCAGCAGGGCTGTCCCTGTGCTCCTTCAGGATCTGTTAATGTGATCTTCACATCTGAGGCCGAATATATTGCTGTTATGAACAGTATTTACAGCCTCCAGCTCCAGTGCGCAGTGAAAACATGGGCAGAAAAGTAAAACAAATAAATCATAAAGACAAAGAAAGAGGAGAAAGGAAGCTCGACTATGTCATTTTATTGGGGGAATAGGAACACAGGGAGATTAATGGTTTCATTTGAAGTTACAGCACAGTCTGTGACAGGATCAGGAGCAGAATCCAGGTCTTTTGTTGAAAATTGGATTTTTGATGAAAAACTTCATGCACTTTCTAAAATTAGGAAATTTTCACCTCGCCTCAGCCAGGAGCACCTTCCAAGGGAGGTGGGAACCTGGAGGCAGAGAGAAGAGGTCTCTGAACTCCCATCAGATTCTGTCTGGACTCATTCTGGCTTTGAATGCAGTGACTTGCTAAGAAAGCTGATGATGAGCAGTCAAGAAAGGGTGCCAGGCCAGGAGGTAATTCGCAGAAATTTTGTTAAACATGTACTACATTAAACTGCTGTGAAATTTTATGCATTTTCACTAGAAAATATCAACCCTTGTTAAAATGATAGTTAAAAATTTCTGAGATTTAGCATACTCATTGATGCAGATCACTTCTCCTATAAAACTGAAATTCCCTTAATTTCACACCTGTCAATACTAAACCACCATCTTGTGAAGATTTTACCAGAGAAAAAAAAAAAGAAAATAAATTCAATAAAGCTTTTGTAGCATTTTTCAAGCAATCTTGAAATGTCCTGGGGTATGATTAAGGAAAAACAAAAAAACTTCATGACATTTTGGTGGGAAATATATATTCAGCTCTGCTCACAGAATTCCAGAAAGGAAATTAATTCCACATAAAATGGCAGCCTCCTTAGACTAAGTAATGAGAACAACTGTGTGTTACAGAAAGACTGAAATAACAATCAGAGTTAGTGTGTGTTTAATAGGCTGTCCCTGCTCCTCTGTTATGGAGAGAGGAAAAAGGAGAGGAGATGGAAGAGGCCACAGGAACCCTCTGTGTGGTACATGATGATCTTCACCCCCTGTGACAGCAGAAACAATGAACAGACACAGAATCACAGGATCATTTGGGAAAGGTCTCCAAGTTCCTAAAGTCCGAGCTTAGACTGAGCACCCCAACCCAGAGCACTAAGTGCATGGCCAGTCACTCTTCAGACACCTCCAGGCATGGGGACTCCACCACTTCCCTGAGCAGCCCTGTCCAATCCTTAACTACACTTCCAGGGAAGAAATCCTTCCTAATCCCTAACCTGAACATCCCCTGGTACAGCCTGGGGCTGTCTCCTCTTGTCCTGTCACTTGTTCCCTGCTGGGAGGAGAGACCAAGCCCTCCTCACCACCATGTTCTGTCAGGGACTGAGGACAGCAGCAAGGTCTACCATGAGATTTCTCTACCCCACACTAAATAACCCCAATACCTTCAGCTGTTCCTCATAGGATTTATGGTCCCAGCCTTCACAGGATTTTTGTTCTATGCCCTTCTCAGGAGATGCTCCAACCCTTCAATGCTCTTCTTGTTGTGAGGGTTGCTCCAATGCCTGATCTGGCCCAGCAGCCTGCAACCAAATGGCATAGACCTGTAGGCAAGATGGGCTCAGGGCTCAGGGTGTGGTTATAAATCAGTGATTACGGGTGTGTGTTGAGCTGGCCAAGGCTGGGTCCCAGCCAGGTGTGCAGGCAGGGGATGCTGAGCTGCTCCCAGCCCAGCTGGGTTGGTACCCACTCACTCACCAGGGAATTGTGTGAGGACAACCTCCAGCAGAACCTCAGAGCAAGGCTTGAGCTCACCCTCATGCCTTGGAGTGGCTACCTAGAACAGAGGTAGACAAGATTAAGAGAAATAAAAATGAGTATTTATTAAAGGCCTTCAATAGGGCCACCTTGGGCAGTCAAAGCTTCCCAGAGGGGCTACACCCAAGCTGGACAATGGTCACAAGTTTTTAATACAGATATAAGTTTGGTGTATTTGCATATCAGGGGTTAATTCTCCAATTACAGCTTCAGGTAATGAAGTCATTTGCCCCCAGTTTGCTCCCCCACAACCACTTCTGTTTATACTTTCAGGGCCTGAGGCTGTGGTGTGTCCTTGGATCTCAGGCCCAGAAGAATTGTTTTGTCTGACCAAAATGTGAAGCCAGTTACCTAACACTTTATATGGAGTTTAGAGTTATACACTGATGCAGCACAGGATTTGGAAAATATAAAAGCTAAAATCCTAAGGTATCAACCCGTCTGAATGCTGAGACATCCCTGCCACCAAACCCCACTAAACACAATCCCATCTGTATTTCCCTGCCTTCTCTGCTACAGAAAAATCCTGTACACAGGCACCCAGTGCACAGCAGTGCCCACCCTGAGAGACTTGTTCTCAGACAATATTTGCTGTGTTGTTTCATTGTTCTGTTTAGTTTTTCTACCTTTTTTCTTTTCCCCTGCAGAAATCACTTGACTGCTGAAAAGTCACCGGAGTTTTTCCTCCACTTCCCCCTTGCAGCAGCAAGGGCACAGTGAAGCTGATGGAAAATTGCTTTGGTACCTTGAACTGTAAATGATGCTGTTTTCATGATTCATCAAATCCTCCTGAAGCAGAGGTGGCGTGTCAGTAAGGCTAGGCAAAGTTTAGAACATAATAGGGCCCAAGAGGTGAGAGCCTTGTCTTTCATTGCAGTGGTGCATCTTTGAAGTGACTGCTGGAAATAATTAGGTTCCTTGATTTCCATTGCCATTTGGTGCTCTTCACACTAATCAGAGGAACAGCACATTTGCATGAACTGGAGGGAATAAAAGTATTTTTTATTAGAATGAACCCATAACAAAGAGAGAAGTCTCTTGGCTTCGGAATTCGTCACCCCTGCAGTTCTACACCACACTTCGTGTCTGGCCAAAAATGAGGTGAAAAATGTATATTTAATATTTATTAAAAAGCCTCAGATCTTTATAATCTTTAAACTTTGGTCCTGCTAAATATTCCAAACTCTTTTTATTTATTAATAAATCTTTCATTCTGTCTTTTCCAAAACCTGAATGAAGCTCTCAGGTCATGCAGCCTGGGAGATGATTCACAGAGGGGAAATTGAATAAAATCTGATTTCTAATCATTTTGTAGAATTTTTTCAGGACTTTAGGGGTCCAGTGTTTAAAGAAGGTAGTGAGAGTTGTGATGTCTGACCTTTCCCATCCAAACCCAGCATTAATTTATAGTTCTTTTATGATCCTGAGCACATCAGCTTCACCTCTCTGTATCTCATTTTATCTATATGTAAAATTAGAAGAGTAAAAATATGACCCCATTCTACAAAGGTGTAACAGGTCTTAATAAATTCCTGATATTAAGCTGCTGTGAAGGCTTTGCTTTATGAAATGCAGGCAGTGTTTTCAAAAGAGCTCAGCTCCTATTTAGACACCTCTGCGAGAACCTGGGGCACTGAGGATGTTTTATGTTCTGAATCTTTGCAAATATGTGCTTATGAGAACCTCGGTGCTCTCTGTGGGACCCTGAGCTCTTAAAGCAACCCAGATTTTACTCAGATGCCAAAAGTGAATGAAGGCTTTTTGCAAGGGAGCTCTGCTTCCCATCCACGTCTCCTTCTCCCTCATCACACTTTGCTCTGAATATGGATTGAGGGAAAAAAATGCCAATATCTGTGGACTCGGATTTTTAATCATGGAAATCTAGGGCAGCTCCACTGGAATTCATGTTTTCTGCAAATTTTTATTGAACAAATGGAGAAGGTATCTCCCTTCACTTGTTGTACAACGTGGAGAAAACTCTTCCCATGATCTATAAGTGAAGGATGAAGAGGGGAAAGCAGAGGGGCTAGAGCTCAGAGAATTAGAAACACTCAAAAATATTAAGAATACAGGATAAAATGTTATTTTTCAGGAGGCCAATATAAGAGAATGCTTTAAACCAAGAAATACCATGTCAACATTCTGTATGACCTATGGCAAGTGTGTGCTTGCCCTTGTAGAACCATGAGACACATGAACATAGAGTAGACTCAAAATAGAACCAAACGTGTCACTGTTTGAACATGAGATCCATCTCCCCTTGCTTTACTGATGTAAAAATTTGCAGTTTCACCTTGCCCAGTTTCCTCAGCTTCCTAAATATTCAAGGTAGGGGAGGCAGCTTCTCTGGGAGAGGTTTATAAAACAGGATGAGCAACACTTTAGAGATGTCTATCCATCTTTATGTTAATAATAAAACGAGCCTGGAAGCTACCTTTAGCAATTCACATAAATTCAGATTACTGAGGTGAAACACGTTGCATGTTAACTGTAGCAATTGTCATCCTGGGGACAGGCAGAATTACAGCAGCTGCTGTCACCAAATCCATGTGCTACAACTTGCTCTGAGTGGCCAAGTTTTAAGTTCATTTAAACCTTATTCTGCGATGTTTCTTTAAAAAAAAAACAATTAAAAAGCCCTTTTTGTGTCCACAGTTAATTTCTTATCAGGTTTACAAGCAATTATCTCATCTCCAGACCAATTAAGCACAGTGATGGCTGGAGGGGAGCCTGTTTGGCTGCCTGAAATCACCTATTTATGACTTAAGATATCTCCTTGCAAATTCAGCTCCATCCACAGCTGACCCCAAGATAATGTACCACTCACAGCTCCAACTCTCCTGGTGCAGATGGATTTCAGGAAGAACAAGTTCAGCCCATACTGGAATCATTTTTCAGCGTTTCACTGTGGGAATTCAGAGGATTTTTCCTTCCTCCACCCTTGTTTTTGAGGAAGGGGATCTCTGTGCAAAGATGTTGCTTTCTGCTTGTAATAAAGATGTGCTCGAGTGTGAATTTCTGTGCTCCTCTGGCTGTTCTTCAAAAATTGTCAATTCTTCATAGAAGCAACACATCCCTTCCCAAATCCTCTAAAGAACAAGTGTGCCTTGCCCCAACCTTGCCCAAGAGGCACACTGGAAGAACAGTTAATTCACTTTAGAAATCTATCCATAATAATAGTAATAATAATAATAATAATAATAATAATAATGATAATAATAATAATAATAATAATAATAATAATTCAAGAGAGGAATTCTATACAAAACACTCCTCTTTCCCTGTTCTGGGAGTTAAAAAAGGACATTGCTCCAGACCTTATTTCACTGGGATTTGCCAGACTCATGCAGTGCCACTGAAATTTTAGGAGCATTGAAGTTGTTGCTGGTGAACTGCATGGGGCTGTCTTGAAAACAAGGTCCATTTCCTAAGCAGCCTGAGGCAGGGAGGAAGCCCTCTCCTGCTAATTTTTTCTTTCTCTGAAGGCAAAATAAAATAAGAAAAAAAACTTAGAACAAAGCCCATGAAGGTGCCTCTGCATTTTTGTTTAGAAACAAAGCATTTGTAAAGTTTTGCTTTGACACCCTTGGATCTTAGTTACAATTTTTTTTTTAACAACTTTTTAAATGCAGCACATGTAGCTAAATTCAAAAGCACAGTGGGAAAGAGCCATAAGCTTGAATCCTAGGGGTTGCAGTTTCCAGTAAACATTTCTTTTCCTGCCATCAATGGAAGGCTTTCCATGGCCAGATTTAACCTGGGGGCTCCTCACTGGCAATTGAGTCCTTTTGGTCTCTGTAAGCCACTTCCCCAGTTATTCGCCGTTTGGAACTGAAGAGGGGAAAAACAGAGTAACTTTCTTAATTAAGCAGGCAAATCCTCATGACCTGGGCAGGTGCTGGGATGCTTCTTTAGGACACCTGCAGGATGCCTTCAGCAGATTTATGAGTTACAAAGCTGACTTTCAGCTGTTGAGGAATGCAGTTTGATTTGTCAGGGTGGGTGATTCCCTTATCCCAGGGAATCTCATTTCCTTACAGGTGGATTTTTCTCTTTACAGGTAATGGTTTTTTGCTTTAAGACAAATTGTTGAAGACTCTGCTGCATATCCCAGGGGAGAAAGGCATTGTCAAGGTGGGCTGAAAATCATTCCAAGATCCCCAATGTCTCCATCAGACTCTGAACCTGTCCCAGGTAGCAGCAAACTGTGTTTGAGAGCAAAAGTGATTTTGAGTCCTTGTGAATAGAAGCTGAGTTTTTATTTCCTCTGGTAGGATCACAGAATCCCAGAATGGTTTGGGTTGAAAAAGACCTTAAAGATCATCTTGTTCCAACTCCCTGCCATGGCAGGGACACCTCCCACTGTCCCAGGTGCTCCCAGCCCTGTCCAGCCTGGCCTTGGGCACTGCCAGGGATCCAGGGGCAGCCACAGCTGCTCTGGGCAACCTGTGCCAGGGCCTGCCCACCATCACAGGGGGGAATTCCTTCTCTATATCCAACCTAAATATTCCCTCTGTCAGTCTGAAGCCACTTCTGTGAGGTCTCCACACAACCCTCTCTTCTCCGGGCTGAACAGCCCCAGCTTACCCAGCCTGTGCATGCAGATGATTCAGTACTGGTTGCTAAAAGAGGCTCAAAAAAATGAGGTTCTGACTCAGCACTTTACCAAGTTCAGCTGTGTGAACAAGCCAGGGTCTCTGGACACATGCTGGTGTGGCAATTTTGGGCTAAGTGCTCTGTTCCTTTGCAATAGTGAGGATGCTCCCATGTGGGTTGAATTTGGGATCTCTCCTGTTTTAGTGAAACAGAAGAGACAAAGGCAAATCTCTCACCACCATTAAAGGATCAATATCTCTTTTCTGCCCCTCTACTATTTTGGGGGAAAATTTAGATCCAAGCATGTAGTTTCCATACATTCCACAATCAGAGAATACAGCTGTTTTTAAATGATGTGGGGTACTTAAATGCAGCAAGGAAATCGTGCAGAGTGCTCTCCTCAGGGAGAACCAGGGGCCACTCACTCCTGTGGCCTCACTGAGGTTTCACAGCTGAGGTTTCCCCATTCCCAGGGGGTGAGAGTGCCCAGCATGGAACACAGAGAGAGCTGAGGGGCAGGGGGCTCCTTTCACCAGAAATGTGCCCAGCTGAGGGCGGGCTCTCAATGTGACCTGTGTGTCCTCCTTCCCCCAGTGCCAAATTTCACCCTCAAATCTGCTCCCTGGCAATGAGCAGTGCCACTGCCCAGTGGGGAATGGAGACATGGAGTCACTGCTTGCCTTGCCCAAAATCCTAATTATTGCGGCTTCAGGGGCACTGGAGGCAGCAGCAGCTGAACAAGGAATTGATCACAGGGCTTCTGATAGCGCCCTGATGATTAAAATAGCTGGTTTTATCTGCAAATAGGTGTAATTCCACTCTTTTTACCCAGCTTTTTGTCTGCCCAGCCTTCCGAGACAGCAGGCTCTTTTGAAGAGGTACCATCTGATATTTTATATAGCACTTAGCAAAATATAGTCCCAATCTCACTGAGCCTCTGGGCATTACCATAATCAGTCCATTAGGGGTCATTTTTTCAGGCAGAGATTTGAAAATAACTTTGAGGAGTCTCTTCTAATGAAAGTTTTTTGTTTGCTGCTCTCTGGAGAGGAGATGGAGAGGGGGATTTCCGTTCTCTCTCTCTCTCCCACACAGAGCTGCACATCTATATTAAATCTTGAAGAAGATGTAAGTCCCCAGCTCCCCCAAAAGAAGTGGAGCATTCTGGGTGTTTTGGAGGAGAAAAAAAAATTGTGTTTTGAAAGAGCCAAGATATTTAGCTTTGAAAATTAGCTACTCAGCAGGCCAGCATTAAAATTAATTTAATGGAGTGTAGATTAACATACTTGACACTTTTTTGATCATTTTTCATACACAGTGCTGACCGATGGAAACAAAAGCTTTTTCTCCCATGAGATCAGGACAGGAAAATTCACAAATTTGCCATTCCCACACCATGGGGTGCTTTTCTCTTCAGGAGTCAAAGTAGTTCATCACGTGTAAGCCTTTAAATATTAAACGTTTGCTTTTGCATATGATAAACTGATGTTTTAGTGGGGGACTTGGCAGTGCTGCTTAATGGATGGACTTGACAATCTTGGAGGACTTTTCCAACCTAAACCATTCTGTGAATCTGTGACTTTAAAAAAAAAAAAGTTTCATTCACTAACAATGAAATGTGTAAAAAATTTCCCTTTCAAATAATCTGTGAAAGTTAATTAAGTTCACTCTGAGTTTATGGCAAGGATTCTCTAAAAAGCATAGGGGGATATTTATAACCTTGCCCAAAACTGCCACATAGTGAAACTTTTGATATGTTGATAAGTGATAAGAATGTCATTTGAGGTTTATTTTTTTAATAATAATTTAATTGTCATTGTAAAATGCCTCATAGTTGGGACAGATTAAATTACCACAAGACCCATTACTGAAATTCATAACCCCCCATAAATGTAAAGTGTTTGCTGCTGTGCCATAAATAACCACTCTCATTCCAGGAAAATGAGGTGCAGGAAATAAATTAACAAAATCCAAACACACAGGACATTAGGTTACAACAATTTGCTGTAGAGGAGGCTGATGGGAACACAGCAGAGCCCAGAGGAGAGGCAAATTCAATGTTTAATTATGGCCTCAGCAAATCATGCCCCCTCTGTGTGTTTTGCCATATTGACGTGTTTCAAAGATTATTTCACAGTCCAGTTCAATAGCTCTGGTAAAGCATGTGCATTTCAGATGTCATTATACTTGAAAAGGACTGAAGAGCCCAATATTTCTCCAAAGATGTGGAGGATCCACTCACGGTTAAATGAAAGGAGGTAAATCAATTTTTGTTAGTCTCACTCAAAAAGCTCTGGATCTCATTTTCCATCCTTTGCACCCTTGGTGGTCAGTTCACCTTGTGTTTTGTGGAAGAGAAAATACACTGAATATTCCAGAACTTTCTGTCAGCTGGAATGGCCAAAACAAGGTTCTGACCTCTGGAAGGTTTGATGTTTTAACTGGAACATGGCATCAGCCTGGAAAATGAACCAGGCTGCAAAAACTCCTGTTGGAAAGAACATGGGGAGGCTGGGAGGGACAGAGTTGGTGGGAAAAGGAGATTTTAAACAACTTAATTGAGATAGAGAAATGGCATCTGTAGTCTACATATTGAACTGATAAACAATGCAGCTGCTACAGATTTCACACAGAGAAGTAAATGCCATGGCCATATGCAATTCATTACCTGGGATAATTGGGGAATTACAAAAAAAAAAAAAAAAAAAAAGGAAAGAAATTGTAGGAAAAGGGGACAAATTGGATCACCAGACAGAATCTGTGTCTGTGAGCTGCACATCTGGCCTGGCCCAGACTGCACAAGAGACCCCCAGCTCTCACTTCTGGCCAAGGCAAGAAGGCACCACCAGCACCTTTCCTGATCCAGGATAATGCACTGGGCACTGGTGACACCTTGTTAATGTTTTCTGGGGAACAAAAAACCAACACACACACACACACACACACACACACACAAAAGACAAGAAAATGATGGGAAATTAATTTTCAAACACTAGTTCTGGGTGCATATCCTCAGCCCAGTTTTCCAGCCAGGTCCCTCTCTGTTGACCTGAAGTGAAATCCAAAGCAATATGAGACACCTCTCTACATGAATATTTTGATAACAATGCCTCCAAAATGCAGCTGGTCCCTGGTTTTGAAGCTGGAATAGGTTCCAGAGCTGATCACAGGCACTGAAGGCACTTTGGAGGATGGAGGGGCTCAGGGATGGAACATTTCTGCTCCGCAGCCAATTACCACCTGAACTCACCAAGATGGTCTCCCTTACACATTTAACAAAACCAGCAGGATCTCACCTTGAAGGCACTCCAGATACACTCCTGCAGACATGAAATGAAACTAAAGACTCCTTATTAATTGGTTGGAAACCCAGCGACAGCTGCTGAAAAATAAAAAGTTACGAAAACTCTCAGCTTTTCAATAGGGTTTCATGTTAGTACTGTAAATTAATGTAAATGTCACTTTAAAAGAGAATACGGAATAGAAACCTAATAAAGCAGCACAGCTCTGCAGGGGTGGTGAGTAAATTGAGGGAATATTTGATTAGATTTCAAATGCTGCTCTTTAATTTGTATGCTCTCACTTATTTCCCCCCTGCCCCTCCCCACGCTTTTCTCATCTATTATATCTGCTGGCACACAGTGAATTTTTGCAGTAGTACCTAAAAGGTCTCTCTCTTTGCTGGATGATAACCCACATTAGCTCGGACCCATGTGGTGATGACTTCCTCCAGCCTGTGCTGCAGCAGCAGCTGGGGAGACACAAACAGAACGAATCCCTTCTCAGGGTGCTGTCCCTGTGACACCAGCAATGGGATCCTGGTCACCCCTGTGTCCCTCATGAGCTGAAAATAAATGGATTGCAGCCCAAACAGCCTTGAGTCGCATCCTGTGATGGAAAGGCAGGTTCTCCTTTTGGCTCCCTCTGTGCAGCAGAGCCAGGCTAAGATTAAGTAAAGTGTGAGCTCTCAGGGTGAGCTGTGTTGGCAGAGACCTGGAATCCCAGGAACAGGTGCTTCTGGATTAAATTAAAGGGTTTCAGCAAAATGGAATTGAGAGATGTTGTAAAAGCTCCCATGTGTTGCTTCTAACTCGCAGTGCAGGTACTCAGTGAGGCAGGAATAGGAGTCCCTTCCAACCATGGATATTCTATGAATCCCTGGCTCTAAAGGTGCCAGGACCTGCAGGGGGACAGAATATAAGAAAATAAAGATAGTGTAGAAAGTAATGTTACACCTAAGGAGTTGCAGCTGGGCTAATTATCAAAGATTAGGAACAGGCCTGACTTTAACAGGCCACAGCTGTAAGCAACGAGAAGAAGAGTGCTATAAAAGAGTGGGGTGGCTGGGTGAGCCAGGAATTGGAGTCAGTTGGCTGCTTTATGGAGAGGAAAGAGTCAGTGCTCTAAGGAGATGCCCACGAGAAACACCAAGAAGATATGAAACTTTTGTGATAAGGAGACAACAGCATGAAACCCCTGCAATAAGATCACAACAAGAAGACAAGTCAGTCTGCAGCTCATGTCCCCAGTTTCCCAACTGCACAGGCTTGGGAGATCCCCTGGTCTCTTTCCCTGACCACCAAAACCTTGCAGTGATTTGGGACCTGCTGGGATAACAGTGCCAAGATATGACTGCAAGGCACAACTCCTGGTGCAGTACATTTTCCTGCTTTTAAAAGCTCGTGTCCTGGCAGAAAGCTGTGCTCTGCTTAGGAACAGCTCCCGTGTAGCAGAGATAATGGTCTGAAATCTCTGTGGCCTTTATCTACCTCTCTTCCCCTCAGTGAAGTGCTGTTGTGGACTGGCTGCGGCTGCAGACTGGTCACATCTGAGCTGATGGGGCTCTTATCTTCTTTCCCTGAGCTTTGGCCAGACTTGCAGAAGAAACATGCTCAAAGGCTCTTCTGTCTCAGCCAGAGAGTTATCTTGGCGTTGCTGGGCCTTTGCTGCTCTCTTCTCAGGTGGCATCAGTCATGTCCTTGTGGTTTGAAGGCAGAAATGAGCTCCTTCATCCTTACACGTATTATTCCTTGAGTTGAGCAAAGATTGACCTCTCCGTGTCCTTTCTATTCCCCTGCTGCTTAAGAGACTGGCAGGAAGTGATGGACTGTTTGCTTTGCTCTTGGAGATCTGAGGGCTGGTCGTGGTGTGTCTGTCAGCCTGAGCCCTCTATGTTCAGATAAGAATGCTGACAGCAACAGGCTTGTGTTCCTCAGTTCCCCAACTTGTAACATTTTCGACACCTTCAAATCCATCCTTGCCAGGAAGCAGTGGGATGGTGGAGGTGAGGCTAGACAAAGTGAGGATTTTACCAGTGTTTCATTATTCCTTACTAATTTCTGCAGGCACCACAAAGCAGTGAAGCACCCAGGAAGGGTTCCTTCAAAATCAGGAGCTAAAGGTGCGTCCTGATGGGTGGGAAAGCAAGCACAGGAGAAGGGAACTCCCTTAGGAAAATACCCAGCCTGAATGAGGCAAGCACACTCCCCTCCCTCTCTGCAGGGCAGTGCCTCTGAACTGATTTTAGTTTTAGTGTTTGCTCCTGTTGCTGTCTGAAGTGCCTTGGGACAGATAACAATGACAAGCAACATAAATTAATGAAGCAGGGGCTCTGTTCTGCTTGAGTGGGAGAAGAGCTGGGAACAGGATTGGTGATGCAATGCAAAGTTTGGCCACATGACACATCAGTTTTGCCTTATCAGGCTGCTCTAAGAGCTGTGATAAGACAGTGATTCAGCTGAGGGAAGATGAGGCCAACACTTTCCTTATGTCCTTACACACATAAAGAAAGTCAGAGTTATTGGACACTGCCAGGTGATCTGGCTTTATCCAGACATTACCAAAATTGCTAAAACGGCCAATTCCCTGCTAAAACACTTCCTGTGACAGCTACACATTCTTCCCCCAGTGGCTGGTGGGTTTGGTGGTGTAGCCATTTGGCCATGACTCACTGTTTTACAGATCCTGTAGCAAAGCTAAATTTATAGCAAATGAGAAAAGGTCAGGACTTTCAGCAGAAACAGACCCAAGAGAAAACTTCTAATGAGTTTTTCTTGGAGATCATCAAACTGCCAAAGGAAACCTCCCCAAAAAAATCAACTGTAAAGGCAAAACTTGGCTTTCCTCTACACAGTCATTTTGAGCAGTCCCAAAAATCTAAAAGGAAAGATCACAGGAATGCAATATTCTGCTCCTCTTCCCTCCCATCTCAAAGGATGGAGATGCCTTTGAAGGACACCTGCACCCTTGCTGGAATTTGTAGAAAACACAGCGTTGGGCAAAAATGTAAATACCTCCCCCGCTTACACTGTGATGGCAGAGAAGGACTTTGGAAAGGCTCCTAGTTTTTTGTGCACACTGAATTCCCTGGACCTCCAGGAAACCCTCCTTGATAATTGTCAATTGTGTGACACCAGAGTGCCTGGGTCCTCTTTTATGGCTCCTTATTTTAAATTTCCTAACCCTGGCCAGGATGAATCACAGCCACATTGTGAATAAAGTCACAGCCTCTAATTCCAACCTTCCTCCATTCACCCCTTCCAAAATTCCTTGTCTCTCACACTGAAGATGATCTCTGCCCCCTTCTCCCCCAGCTGTTATTTCCAAGGGCTGGACACTCCTTCTCTTATGTCCTTCTCCTTTCACTCTTCTCCAAAACTCATCAATCAATCCCAAGTGTTGCAAGAACCAGTGGGAAGCCTCTAACCTTGTTGTCATTGAGTTGAATAATGCAAATATTAATGAGTGGAAAACTCATTAGGAGCATTCTCACTGACAATCCACCTCTGCTGTAAAACCAGGTGGCTCCTGCTACAAACAGGAGAAAAATGAGGGAGATTTTAATTCTGGCTCCACTGGAAAGCTTACATCAGCTACACAGCCTAGGGACTGTGTCATCCATGGGACCATTTTCTTAAGAGTGATGCTCAGCTTGCATGTTCCAGACAATATGTTTTGAAACTTATTAATCAGGAAATGTCCAATCTCTTTATGCTGAAGCATCAGTAAAACAATTACTTCGAGGCTAAACGAGGTCCACTGAAGAATCACTTGATTAAAGTGAGAATTTGCAATAAATAAATACATCAAATATTTCATTATTGATGCTCCAGGGGGAAAACAACTCTGATTAAGTCAAAGAAGGGGAATAATATTTAAATTTGAGTAAGTATGATGGACTGGCTACTGTGTTGGTGTGAATCAACATAACTCAAACAAATCCACTGGCTCTGTGACAGCTTGAGTGAGCTGAGTGTTAGATAGAGTGGATCACTCCTCAGTGGGGATATTGTCTTAAAGGAATTGGGAGGAAAATATTTGTTTGCCATCCATTGCTCTGACACCTTCTTGCTGAGCTCCTTTCTGGAAAATCCCTCCACATTCCTCTTCTTCAGGTACCCACCTTTAATCCAGGGCTCATGAGGTTTACAGGTACCAAAAAATCCTGGGAATCCTAATGAACAACAGCCAGGAAATGCCATTTCTTGAAAGTTGGTGCCCAGGTGCCATGGATCCTGCAGGACAGCAGAAGGATGTTCAGTTTCTTATTAACCCTGTAAGAAAGAGATAAGGAGTAATGAGTAAGCACAAACATTTATTTAAGTGAGGAGTTGAGGTGGATACTGTAAACACAAAAAAGCCAGAAGGTTTCACAAGATGAAGGGTCTACATTTCCAAGCTTGGAAGTTTGAAGTCTCTGAATCCAAGTCCAGAGACCAAACACATTGTGACTCAAATATTATGGGTGTTGAGCACCCACGTTGTCCCTTTCTAGTTGTTGCACTGCTTCTCACACACATGGAATTCAGAGTACTACAGCATCAGAGAGATGTAGAAGCTAGAGTTTAATGATTTGCTTGTGTCCTGACAAAAAAAAAAAAAAAAAAAAAAAAAAAAAAAGAAAGAAGTCACACTGTCTCTGCAAGCTCTTGGTTGCCTTTTGACTCTGCTTTTGGGGACAAGGGCTGGGTCTGACAAGGTTTTGTGTTGTGTCTGGCACAGTGGGGTCTCGATCTTGATTGGAACCTCTTGCCACAGGTCACAGCAGAAGCAGCAAAAATACAGGCAGGAAAAACTGGGGGAATGTGATTACAGGATATAACAGCACAGGGGCTCCTGATGCAAGGCAGCAGGACATCTGTGGGATGGGGGAGCAACACTTTCAGGCTGTATTTCTGCAGTCAGCAAATTTGGGACCTGGTTTTTTCACCTTTCCTCATCTTGGAAGTGCCTCACTGTCCAAAAAATTGTGCTAAATCAAAGTATTGGGCCTTCGTATAGCAATAGTACTGCATAAAAGAAAAGTGCATCTTAAGCCATTAAGTGTATGAAAATCAAGCAGTGTTCACAGCTACCAATAAAAACCCCCACAAAATATCACAAAAGTGTTTCAATAAATTCAGCTTTTCATTTCACACAGAGCTAACCTTAAAGTGGCTAAATACAGGCTTATTAAGACAGGGATTTCTTCTCCTACAAAAAATTTCAAAAAGAAAATCTCATCATTTTCTGGGAAGAATCTTGAAAAATTTTACTCGTCAAGGATATTTTCATAGAAAATGTTTTAATCTTTTATAATCAGGGAATAGAATGAGAATGCCTCTTCCACCATAATTAAAAGCAATGTTCTCCATGGCAGAAAAACTTAGATTGCAATACTGATGTTCCCTGTAAGGTACCTAGAGCACATAGATAGGCCTTGGATTCACTGCAATAATTTTATGTGCTGCTCACTAAATTAACTGATTTTTTTTTTTTGTATTTTTCATAAAGCAGAGGTGTTTTACATGTATACTTTTGGTTGGAAGCAATTCCATTTTTTACCAGTAACATGGTGGGGAGAAGCAGCCAGGAAACTCAAACTGGAGGTGCCATGTGAAAAGGAGTAATGGTTTAAAGGTTTTTTCCCATGATTTTTCCCTTAGGAGGATAAATATAAGACAGAACTTCTGATGGAGTCTGTTGAGAGTTTTCAGATAAACAGGTTTCAGCTCAGGAAAAAGAAGTTGGTATAAATTAGCAGCTGAATTTCTTCCCTGGAGAAAATGGGGAATTGTAAAAGATCACTAGGAGTTTCCATTGCTATGTTTCAACTTAAAAATCAAATAGAAACAATTAAATTCTTTGTATACTTAATAGAATCACAGAACAAGACCTGAAAAAAACCCTAACATTTCTTTTAAAATTAGAACAAAGATATTTTTAAAATAAGGCAAAAGATCTTCCATTTACACTCAGAAAAATCAGTTAAAGAGTCTTTTTCAGTCTAGCAGAGAAAACTTCACACAGTTGGTAACTGACACAGAAATGAATTAGGGGAATTTTTTTTTTGAAGTATTCATTAATTACTAGAACATCTACCATGGGATTTGGAGAATTTGCTATTTCTCTCCAGCCTGGGTGCCTGTCTCAGAGCCACTCCAGCAGCACTGAGTTGTGTGTTTCAATACCTATCACTGGAGTAATCTTTACTCAATCCCTTCCTATCAATGGGAGCCATGAATCTTTGACATTTCCTGTCTCAGGCAAATAAGGGCAGAGTCTGTGGTTTGGAACATAGCATGTGATGTCAGATCCAGTGGCTTGAGATACACTGAGACATCTCATGAGGATAATGATTTTATATGGAAGCAAATTAGTCTGACAGCTGGAGTGGGGCTGTCGCCGTAATGGCTCACAACCAATTACATATATTCTTCTTTGTATGAGCAGCGCTTGCATGCCATCAGTAAAGTGCCACACTAATGAAATAAAGCAGGAAAGAACAAAAAGTAGCCCAGTCTCCAAAGTTTGTGTCCCTGCCATGAAATGCTTGTTCCCTTCTGCTCCTAGAGCAGTCCTCTGTCTCCCATCCATCCCAAGCAGAGCATGGAAATCACACCCAGGGATTTCCAGCGCTCGTCCCTCATCCTGGGCCTTCCTTTTTTGTAATGTGAGCAGAAGAAATCCTGTCCCATGGCAGGAGATTGGAATTCAGAGTAGGACTGAACTGCCCCTGACTCAACCCTGCTGATTCTGGCTTTATTCCACAGACTGCCTGCCAAGGCACTCAGGGGTTCCAGGTCTTCCCTCTGGCCCTTTGACTGGGCTGAGCCCTCCAGAGCTCTGTGGCTGGTGCCCCAGGCTGTGTTTCTATTTTATTTGTAATCCTTTGAAAGCAATAGCCATTTCTGGCAGATGAATTATATTCTGTCGAGAAGCAGCAGGGGATGGCTGGGACCGTCTCTCTCTCCCTCTCTCTCTGAATTCTAATTTAAAGAGAGGAAACAAGATTTCATTGAATTTTAACAAATTAACCATTAATCACTTATGAAAACCTCCTGATGAGGACATGGATTGCCTGGGTTATGAATGGGAACAGCTTCATTTTGCTGTGATTGTTCGACCAAGTTAATCCCCAGCTCTCCTCTTTACCTCATCGTGCTCCTCACCTTGCTCCCTGTCTCCCTCACTGCTGCCTGCTCTTGTCTTCTCTCCCCCACCTCCACCCAGTACAGACACCTTGCTCCCTCTTGTCCTCTTCCCTGGATGCACAGCCCCTGCTGAACCCATCTCTGAAACATTTTTGATGTCATGCTGAATATGGAAATTAAGGAAAAAACAAAGTCTTCCGCTGGCTGTGTGGTGTGAATATTTATGAGGAAGCCAGCAAGGAAGCTAAATAGGGGCTGTGAGGGAGCCAGCCAGTGAGGATGGCAGGGGATGGCAGCTGACAAGGGCTCATTCAGCAGCACATCCTTGGCTGCCAGCAGCATCCCAGAGAGTGGGGGCTGTGTGAGTGACAGAGCCGCAGCATCCTTGCCTGGGCAACACAAAAAAATCTAACTCACAGCTGTTTCTCTGCTTCCTCTTTATTCCTCCCTTCCCCAGCTGATCAATTCCAGCTACAAAAATAATAATAAAAAAATCTTGGATGTCGTTCAGCTGCAGCAGACGATTAGGCCTTAAAAAAAATCAATGTTTATGTTCGACAGGACTGTAAACCCCAATGCTTCCCTCTGCTTCTCAGATCAGGACTGGAATCAGAAAAACCCCTTGGCTCCTCAACACAAGGAGTCAGGAATGGTGGCATAGGGGGTGAAATTCTAAATCAGGGCTCTCTCCTGGGCTGTTTCTCCTCCTGCTGCCACAATCCCACATTCAACAGCAGAGTCCTTCCCACAGGGAGGCATCACCCAGCTAAAATCACCCAAAGGCCCAGGGTGTAGGTGGCTGCCAGAGACCTGCTGGGGGGAGAGATCCTGTGAGCGTTTCCATTGAGTCACACCCTGATAGAGATCTGGAAAATGCCACCTTTGGGGGTTTTTCTGGCTCCTTTAGTAGGGGTAAGCATCAAGATTTAGGGCCAGGCATAGGTATCTAACCCCAGTGTGGACCCTGGCTTTCATGGAGTTCAATTAATCATTGTTCTAAGATCTTCTTTGATGTGGAGGCCTTATGGGCATCTTGGGCTTGTGACAGCTCAGTTGCTTTAGTGTCACACCTTGAGGGAGATCTGAAAAATGTCACCTTTAGGGGTTTTCTGGCCTTAAGGATAAAGCAGACCGGGGAAGGAACAGATCAGAAGCTGGGTTGGGCACACAACAGAAGTTCTGAAGTGAATAATGGATCCTTTTGTTTGCCCTGGGGCCTGCAGAGCCCCTGCAAAGTGGTTCTCCTGTTAGGTGAACTCTAGGAACTCTAGAAAGTTATTCCTGCTGTTGAGCACAGGATGCATGTGGAGCAAGCAGAGAAACTCTGCCTCTTCAAGCCACAGCCTTCTGTGTAATAAATCCTGATTCTGCCACAGAGATGCTAATGATTTCTAACTTACCTGCTGTCTGAATTCAATAGAAAATAAAGCAACATTTTTGATTGTGGGGTGTGCAAATCCCACACATGACTGAGCTGTGCTGTTTTCCTGAATAACATCACAATTCCTCTCCCTGGGCTGCATGGCATCACTTTTAAGTCTCCTGAGGATGGCAGGTCCTCCCAGAAAATATCTTCAATGATCTAGCAATCAACTGCCCAAAGAATGGGTGGCCCAGAAAGCACCACATCCAAACTGCATTCAAACCATACCCAAATACAGGCCAGGCTGTTAAATGTTTGCACTGCTGGACCACTCAGCCCCCACCCCACTGCAGCCACACAGAGCTGTCTTCTTCTTCAGTGCATTTTCCTAGCCCAAACCCAGCATTTTCCCCATCAGGTATTTTTTTGTCAGTTCCCCTTCAGAGTGGACTGACCCTTCTTGTGTCCACTTGCAAATTGAGGCATGCAGATTTTGGTAAAGGTGTAGGACTGGGAGACTCCCTCCTTAATTGGAGCCTCTTCCCAAGATCCTTGATCCTATAACCTTGTCTGACAGAGCTGGGAACTCTTTGCGCTTCCAGACTCATCCTGTGGGTTGGATATTACCTGTTCCATCTGGGCAATCCTCTTAATCCTTCCCCCTGCACACTAATTTCTGGTTGTAGAGTTGGTGTTTTCTGCTGCTTTCCCCACCAAACCTTCCAGAGAGGAATCCAAAACCTACAAGGGGTCACAGGCCAATGGATGGACTTGATGGCAGAAAACTGGGACAGGAAATAAAAAGGCAAGAGGGTGAATTTAACGATGTGGATGAAAATACCGATGTATAAATCCCGTGAGAAAGTATGCTGGAATAAATCACCAGTGCCATAAGAAAAAGGGGTTCTTCTGCCTGGCATTGTAGCAAATAAGATGTCTGAAACATGCAATATAGGAGGCTTTTAAATTAAAATTGATTAGGCCATCCATCTCCATTGATAAATGGCACTGAAATCCTATAGGCAACCGAGGCAAAATCATCCTAGGGACAGTCCTAAATTTTGTGTCTTTGCTCATCTTCCAGCTCCTATGAACATTTATATGATTTGTATGGGCAAAAAAAAACCCTGAAAATAAAAATCAGAGTTTTCTTATTTCTGGAGGAGCTCAGGTATGGCTGCAACATCAGACAAAAGACCCGAATATCTCTGTTTTCCCAGATGTACTTCTTGGTTATTAGTCATGATTAGTCATTTTCTCAGTCATTAAGTCACTTTAAAGATCTTTCTTCAATCCTAGATTGTATTAAATCTCCACTTATTTACTCATTTCAATCCATCAATCATTTCAAGAGTGAGAAGTTTAAAAAAATTGAGGAGAGCAGAATGTTTGTTCCAGGTTTTTATTCAGTTAAATGAGTAAATCTACACCAAAAGCATTTTACATGACATGCTAAATGTCTGAGTTAATGCACGTTGTTTGCATGTCCAGAAGAACAAAGTTCCATTAAAAAGATTTCTGGGGGAAATATAGCTAAGTGAGATGACCACTAATGTACAGAGTCATTTAAAACTCAATATTTTACTTCATTATCACTGATTAATAAATACAAAGAGCAGCCTCTAAAACATTTTTAATCCTGCAAGAGAAAGCAGCAGGCAATGAATAGAAGCTTTCACATGATGAGTTGTGAAACTACAGATAAATAGGCAAGCAGCTTCCCAGGTAGATCATAAGTCAGTAAAATATATTAATGCATATATTAATATATCTGTGCAGGGCTGCAGAAATGGTGCAACATCCTGACAGTGCCTCAGTGCTCCTGGACATGTGTGCAGCAGAAAGCCCAAGCAGCCCAGCTCAGAAGAGGCCATTATTTAAATAGCTGTCTCATTTCGTGTAATTTCGAGTTCAATGGTGCGGCAATTCTGCAGTATTAGATGTGCTGAATGATTATTAAAATCACACCTATTCAAGATTAACTATGAATTAATTATGAGAGGAATTCAGAAATTCAGATACCTTCTGAGATAGACTCAGGGGCAAGGGTAGGGTAAGTGTCAAAATCTGGCACAGCCTTAACCTGATATGAATCTCTCAAAGCTTAGGCTCCTCTTTGTCTCAGCAGCTCTCCAGGACAGGGGATTTCTTGCACCCCAGATGTGAATGAGGGCCACACATTGTGGTAATTACATATCGTCTGAACAGAGAGAGCCATGGTTCTCCCAGGAAAAATCTACGGGAAGCTATGGAGAAGCTGTGGGGAACTTAGAGGAAAATAATTCAATTATTATATCTCTTTCTGTAACCATTGTTTATAGATATGGTTCTCCAGAGTGTGTTTTTCATAGTTCACCAAGAGTGTGAGAGAAGATTCCTAAGACCAATCAGGTCTTAGGTCCACCATTGTTTCTATAAGAACTGTAGATTTCTAATAAAAAAAGTGACATGGGAGAAACAAGGGCAGGGTGGGCACTCAGAGCTCTTATCTTGCCTCTTCAGTGGTGTTACTGAACACATCTGGAGCCAGCTGTGGTGTGCAGCTGTTCCTCAGGCAGGGCACAACCTGTTCACCCCTGCAACCACAGTGTCTTCTTCACCCCAAACCTGTTCCCTGAGATACACGAGAGCCAGGCCAGGACTTTGGCCATTGAAAACCATCTTCCAGCTGGCAGGAACTGAGGCTTGGACCTGCCGCAGACATCTTTCATGAAAAATCCTTTCCTGGGGATTTTTTCTTCCTGAGAAGCTGAGAGACCTCAGGAACAAAATGCAAACAATGATTATCTGCTGCTGTGGAATGCAACAGGTGCATCTGGGATTGGTCTCATGTGGTTGCTTGTAATTAATGGCCAATCACAGTCAGCTGGCTCAGACACAGAGCCTGAGCCACAAGCCTTTGTTATCATGCTTTCCTATTCTTAGCTGGCCTTCTGATGAAATCCTTTCTTCTGTTCTTTTAGTATAGTTTTAATGTAATATATATCATAAAATAATAAATCAAGTCTTCTGAAACATGGAGTCAGATCCTCATCTCTTCCTTCAACATAAGACTCCTGTGAACACCGTCACACTGGACCCAGTGTGATATCCCCACCCTCACCATGGGTGACCTCAGGAGAATCCAGCTGAGAGTTTTTCCATTGCTGTCCTTCTTTTTCTTGCCACCCTGGTCCTCCTAAGGGAGTGTGGGGAGGTTTGTGGCAGCACAGGGGATGTGCAAATCCATTGCAGTGGTGGCAGGATGGAGAATAAATATGATAAGGACACCTACACTTGGCATTTTAAAGAAAAATGGGCCGTACTGAGAGGCTGGCCCTAAGAAATGCCATCGCACTGGAGACATGCAGGAACTCAAATTGCAATAACTACTATTTTCTCAGGAATTATTTTTCCTTCTCCACTTGAGAAATGGCTCTGAAAGAAGCCCAGGTGGAGATGCATATACTGTATTTCCTCATTAGATTTTGGCTGTCCCCTCCATCTCCTCCTCACTGTTTCAAAGTGTCTCCTAAGCAAAATGAGAAGCCACCAGTGTTCCAGTGAGTTCAGCATTTGGCAGAATGAGTTTGTTCATTACTAATTAAAATAAAAGATTTCTGAGGTGCTTTGCACTTTGGTTTATTAGTTTTCCTGTGTAATAGCAAATCAGAGCCCTTGTTACCTTGTCAGCAGAACTATTATTACTATTATTATTTTTATTATTATTATTTATTATTTACAGTACAACTTGTGACTCACTTCCTATGTTGGTGGATCTTTCGCCATCTGGTAAAAAATAATCGCAGTCATTTTCTGAAATATTATTCTAATCCAAATGTTAAAATAGAACCATATGAAGCCAATTAAATAGACTGTGTGTTGTTAATCTGAATTACTTCAGCTCAGCTAAAGAAAAAGAAAAAAAATTAAAAAGATTGAGATCATAAAGCAAAGATGCAGACTTCAAAAATCTGCAGCGATTCTGCCAGCATTCTCCTGGAATTTTAAATTTCAAGCGGAAAAATTTGCAAAAATGGCATCTTCCAAGCTAAGTTTAGGAGCCAGCTATGGATCCAAATCTGTATATAAGATTGCAACTCCAGACCAGGCTTTATGTGAATCCTTAAAAGATCAGAAAATTTCAATTTTAATCCCTTTAATATTTAGTGCTCTTAGCTGTTTTTATTCTTACTTGGAGTGAAATCAAAAATACTTGATCTGGTTTGGTTGCCTCCACCTGAGAGTTTTATGTTGGCTTGTGCCTAATGAACACAGAGTTCCCAGGTGGTGCCTCTGAGGATGCTGCCCCTGCCTGCAGGAGTCAAGGAGAGATGAAGCAAACCCATCCTGTATAAAAATAGGGTGCCTCCAGCATGAGGAAATGATTGGTATCTGACTCCATTGATTCAGAATGCTGAACAGTTGCTTTATTAAACTGTACTATATTACATTAATATTATATTATAACTATACTAAAGAGATACTAAAAAGATACTAAAGGAAAACTCATGACTGTCTCCAGATAGCCAGGACACAGCTTTGAGTGATTGGTTAACTAATACCAACAACCATCACCAGAATCTAATTATTAAGCCCCTTCAGGTAAACAATCTCCATAACACATTCCACATGTGCAAAAACAACAGGAGCAGCAAGATAAGAATTGTTTTCTCTTCTTCTCTCTGTGCTTCTCCAGGAAAAAAAAAAACTGGGAGAGAATGATGTTCAAAGAGTGTGTGAATACCACAATCCTGGTGGCCAGGCTGGCAGTGCTGTCCCTGGGTGTGGGGACCAGTGGCAGCTCCACTTCAAACACCTCAAACCTCTGAGCTGATTGAAAACATTGCATTTCATGCTAACCCCCTTTTTTAGTTCATGATATTGCTGAGCAGGGTCTGCACTGCAGTTCTTGTTTAACTCAATTTGGGTGAAACTGTGCACATACTGAGCCTGGAGGAGAGAGGTATGAGCTTGAGGGGTGTAAGGTGGGAGTTCCTCTCACCTGATGGGGTGATCACACCTCACCCCACTTGTCCTGTCTCTCACAGGTAGATCATACCACTTGCAATTTGAATCACTTAATGAAAGAGTTAGGTGCTCAGGTAAGGTGTTGGGAAGAAATTCTTCCCTGTGAGGGCGGGCAGGCCCTGGCACAGGGTGCCCAGAGCAGCTGTGGCCGCCCCTGGATCCCTGGAAGTGTCCAAGGTCAGGCTGGGCAGGGCTTGGAGCAGCTGGGACAGTGGGAGGTGTTCCTTGTCCATGACAGGAGGGTGGAACAAGATAATATTTAAGGTTTCTCCCATCCCAAACCATTCTGGGATTCTCTGTTGGAACACCTAGAGAAAACTCCGATTGCTACAACCCAAACCACAGCACCTCCCCAAAAGGCCCAGCATCATGGATGCAGGAAAATTGAGCTCTTTTAAAAGGCTTCTTCATGGTTTTTCAGGTGAGGATGAAAAGGCTTTTTGAAAAGCAGCCTTCAGTGCTCCATCCTTGGCGTCTTGGGCTGAGGGCTGAGGCAGAGAAGGTTGGGATGCAGGAGCATCCTCCATTTCAGGAAAGGATCTGGGCTGTGCCCCTGCCCTGCAGCAGGAGCTGAGGGATGCTGCTGAGCAGCACTCCTGGCTGCAGTTATTTATATTCCCTGAACAGCGTTGTTTACACAGACTGCATGAATGCAAATCAACGTGAGGAAGTGCTGGAGCCACTGAGGTGTGCAGCAGGAACAGGCTCCCGGGATTGGTTTTAGTAATGTAGTGTTAACACAGCTACACATGGCTACACACACTTTCAAATCCAAGTGAGGGAGAGGGCAAGGGAACGCTCATTACCTGGGACACTGGCCGAGTCCTTGTACCTTGACAAGAGATAAAAAATAAAAATGGACTTCATTATCACAGCCTGGCTGTCAATCTCCAAGCCTGCCTTACATTTCCCCCACCGAGGGGCTCCTGTCAGTGCTGGCCAGGAGAGGTGGAGGGAGACAGAGCAGGGAAGGTGAGAAGCAGCAGCAGGCTGGGCTGGCTGCCCTGGTGTCCTGCAGATGGGAAATGAAGGGAAGGGGGGGTCTTCTCCTTCCCCTGGGCAAGGGACACCTGGTGGGTGACACCTGGGTCCTCCAGACCCTGTGGGTGGCCTCAGAGCATCAGCATCAGTTAGCTGCCCTCTAACATTCACCATCTGAATCCACCACTTCCAGTTTGCAACTGCTTGAGCAGTAATTTTCTGATACTTAGTACTGAAGATTGCAATGCAAGTTGTTTTCAGTTACCATCAGTATGGCAGATTATCTTTGTCAAGTGGGCAGTTTGCCTTATCTCTCTCTTTGAGTGACCACATTCACACCTCCCTCGGGAGGGGACATTGCTGATAACAGCTATTGAATGTCCCTGCATGGCTGATAAGAACTATAACATCCCATTGAGGGATGCTCCGCCCAGAGGGAGGAGCCAAGCATTGCTACCCAGATACAATCCAGAGGGTTTGAGACACCAGCACGGCTTTCTGCACTGGATTCCCCAGAGGAACAGCAGCTACCTCTGCTTCCACTGGATCTCCAGAGGAAGAATATATCCTTCTCTGCAGGATCCCTGCTCCAGCAGAACCACCCCTGACCCTGCAGGAGGGCTGAGCCACATTTCCAATGGCACTGCCACCAACACCCTGACCCACAGGGTGTCAGGTTGGGTTCTGACTCTGGCAGTGCTGTTCTAATGTACTGCATTGTTTATTTTATCCTTTATTTTTCTTTTCCTTATTAAAGAGCTGCTATTTTCTGCTCCCATATTTTTGCCCGAGAGCCCCTTAATTTAAAATTTATAGCAATTCAGAGGGGTGGGGAGGGTTTACATTCTCCATTCCTGGGAAGGCTCCTGCCTTCCTTAGCAGACTCCTGTCTTTCCAAACCAAGACATTTAGGTACCAAATACTCACCCCTAGGAATCCCAGGTAGTTTCTTTGGAGATCTTTAGGGGTACTCCCTGTTTGGGTTTTTTTTCACCAGTAAAATGGGGTAAATGATGCTTCAAAGCAGGTTTACCAATGTGCTGCCAAGATCTCTTGATTGGCAGTGACCTTTTATTTAACCCATCAGCATCAAGCTGTCTTTCATTCCATCACCTTGTATTCTCAGGAAGCTTTGCTGGCAATTCCAGTTTTTTTTTTCCCACAGTACAATAAAACAATAGTAATAAAAATTATTTTAAAAAGTTCCTTGCTATTTTATGGTAATTAAAAGCAATAAATATATCTGCATGCAATACCATAGACCTTGACTCATTGGTGGGTCAATACTTCTTGCCTGTCGAGGCTGGGTAATAAATCTTTATTCCTTTTTGAATGGAAATAAGGATGGGATTTTATTCATGAATCCTGTGACCCGTTGAAGTGACATTTTCAAAACAAACACTCCAGAAATGAGGAGTTTTCTGTGCAGTGTGGGTTAATCTGCTCTCTTCTCAGCGTGTCTCTTTCATACTGATGATTTGCCCGATGTCTTTTTAATCCCAGCAGCAACTTCTCAGCAAGAAGGAAGAAAACTGAAATAAAACAAAGTGGCGTGGTGAGAGCTGAGCTGCCTGTGCTGGGCAGGGCTGGGGAGGCTGCTCTGGAAGGGCTCTCTGCAGATGTGGCACAGCTGGTGCTGCACACCCTTGGTCCAGCCACGCTGCGCCTCGTGCTGAGCCTGGGGCTGGCTTTGGGCTGCTAGCCCGGCATGGCCACACTGCTGCTGGCCTGTGGGAAACTAGGCACAGGGAATATTTCTCTGTCTGCTCTGGGGTGTCCTGACTCCCAGAGGAGCACTGACTCTCACCCTCATTCATGGAAAAGGCTTCTGAGACTTCAAGATAGACTGGAATCCACAAAAGTGTGAAATAGATTATAGAGAGTAGTGTAGGTGTGTCACAGACATCTTTTATGAAAAATCCTTTCCTGAGAAGCTGAGAGACCTCAGGAACAAAATGTAAACAATGATTTTCTGCTGCTGTGGAATGTAACAGGTGGATCTGTGATTGGTCTCATGTGGTTGTTTGTAATTAATGGCCAATCACAGTCAGCTGGCTTGGACACTGTCTGAGCCATAAGCCTTTGTTATCATTCTTTCCTATTCTATTCTTAGCTTGCCTTCTGATGAAATCCTTTCTTAGATTCTTTCAGTATAGTTTTAATATAATATAGATCATAAAATAATAAATCAAACCTTCTGAAACATGGAGTCAGATCCTCGTCTCTTCCCTCATCCTGGGACCCCTGTGAACACCACCACATAGGTGGATCACTTGGTGAGAAATTCAGGTTTTGGGATTTTTAGTGTGCTGTGGATGGAAGCAAGATGGAGGGCACAGGGTGTCATCCTGGGTTTTCCTTCTTCGTGCTTCTTCTTCCTCCTTCTCCATGGGTTTGGGTGGCATTTTGTAATTGGGCGGAAAAGTCCACATTGTGGGCTCTTTGGGATCAATTATTGGGTTAAAAGGGGAAATAATCTAGGTGTCAGTTCTTAATTGGACAGTTTGGTCTAACAAGACTTTGTAACAGAGATTGTTGGCCATTTTTGTGGTGCTTTTCCAGCACGCTTAACCTAGTGTGGACAGGGTGCAAAACTCTAGATAAGAAGACCAAAATAATCCAGTGCATCTCTCTTTCATGACACAAAACCACTCCATCACCCTCCTCCCCACAGAGCAGGGTTTGCTTCATCCTGCTGAGGATGGAGCATATTCAGGCCTCACAGAGAGGATGTGTGAGGCTTTCTGAGCTCATGCAGTGGCTGGAAGGATGCAGAGCTGCAGTGACCAGCCAAGCCTCTGCTCTGATGGGACAGGGCTGTTGTCTGGTGGTCCTTATCTGAGCTGACTTTGAAACAAAAGAGACTCGACTGGAACAACACTTCCCCCCTACATTCAGAGCACTGAAGTGGCAGGAGCACTCACCAAGATTAATTTGAGTTATTTTAATTATGATTCTCTCCTGTCTCTCCCTTTTCCCTCCTCCTCTCTCACATACGCTGTCTGGACAGGGAACTGCAGGTTTTCCTCCACTTAGGATTAATTAAAAAGGAAAAGTCAATAAGTTTCTCAGCAATTACTGTCTTTTCCATCTGGTCATTTGAGACAGAAAGGGGTTCAGAAATTGAATTTCAAGATGAGAAAATCATGCCTCATGGATTCTAGCACAAGGATCTTGGAGGGAGGAATATCTGCATTTTCCTCAGCCTAACACCACACCTGGGAGAGAGCAAGAGGCAGCACAGGTGGGAGGCCGGAGGTGATAATGACAAACTTTGACTGCCCTGGGTTTTACTGATGTTTTCTTTACCAGATAAAATGACTGGATGTTATCACAACTCTAATCCAGAGCCCCATCCACAGTCCTTGTAAGTCAATGGGAATCTCTCTGCTGGCATCAGGGATCTTTGGGTCATACTTCACCTGATGCCTGCAAATGCATCAAGCTTAGTTCAGCTCTAAGGTACAGCTGCTTCCCAGATTTCTACTGGGAATCTCAGCTCTTGCTCCTTTGTTTTAAGTCTGTGTAAGGACAGCAAAACACGCCACAGGTTTTAATTTTCTCGTTTCTTAGAATGTACCAGAGCTGGAATGGAGAAAGGGTGCAAATCGAGAAGGTGGGGAAGGGAATTAAAAAAAGCAGAGGCATAAAGAGAATGATAGAGAAGGGGAAAAAAATTAGAAAAGAAAAGAAGCAGCCGCCTCAATTGGTTTTGTTTTGCAGTGGAGCTGCACCACACAGCAGTGAATGCAGATTCATTCCCTCCCCTTGCAGTTTAAACTCAGCACAAGCAGAACTTCAGCTTTGTTTCCACATTCCCGCGGAGTTGTTTTCTGCAAGTGTTTCTTGGAATGAAAAAGCAGAAAAATGAGGGGGAAAAAAAACCAACAAACCCAACCTCCCAAACGCTGTTCGTGCTCTTTTGCTAACAAACCCAGTTTGCCCCAGAGGCCCTGCTGGGTGTGAGCGATGCTCCCTGCAGCTTTGTTTAGGAAAGTTCCATTTGCTTCTCCCTCAGCGAGGCCATTAACAGCCTTTTCCCAGAAGTGTAGAGCCTCCTTTTGTTTACCTGAAATTGCTGGGCATCAAAATAAATCTACATTCAACGAGTAAATAAATAAATGAATAGATAAAAAGGGGAGAACCAGAGAGAGTTCTACTGGGGAGAAAAAATATTGCAATCCCAGAGAAATAAAGCTAAAACCTTGGAGGCTGGGTGCCTCACACAGTGCTCTCTGCAGCTCCTGGCCTGTGTGAGCTTGGCTCCCAGCAAGACTGATTACACTGTCACCACAAACAGCATGTAAAAAATTGTGCCTCATTTTATTAGCTGGAAAACAGTGTTTAGTGCTGTTGGAGCTGCAGCTCAGGGTAAACGATGGAAGTTTCCTCTTGGAAAACTGTGGGGGCCGCTGATGGCATCATTTCTCCAGGAGTTTGATCCACGAGGGGCTGTGGCTGTCAGAGTCTATGGTCACTTCTCTCTCCTGCCTTCCACATATCCCATCCTGAGGGAGTTGCAGAGCTTTAGGGCTGTTCTGAGCCAGGAGAACTCATGGATGGTGGGAAGCAGCCACCAGCCCTGCCAAGGGTTTTCCTCAAGGCACAGCAAACCCACAGGGCTGGCACTGAGAGCTGGGATTGATCCTCGTGGATAACAGCGGCAGAAATGGTTAAAAGCTCTCCCTGCACCCTCTCATTGTGGAATGTGGAGGAGCCCAACTCTCGGGTTGTTGGTTGGTAATTGCTGCCCCGAGATGTGCAGGGTGTCTCTGCTTCGGCCCACGCAACTGAAGAACGAGTCTGGGCTCTTCAGTTTTCGGTCTTGAGGTTGTTTATTGATTCTTATCTATAAAATTTTCTTTCTGCCCAGCTGAGATCTGCTCAGCAGGGCAGCCACAGGCACTCTGTGTTGTCCTTTTATACTACAAACTACGTATAACATATTTACTCTTAATTCCCAATACCTATCACCTGTGTTAGACAGTGCACTTCTACTCTGAACCAATCCCAAAGTGCCAACAGCACTGCAGAAAATGGAGACGAAGAAGAAGAGGAAGGAGAAAGGCTGGACATGCCCAGATTCCTCCATCTTGTCCCCATAACCCCCATACCAAAAATCCCAAAACCTACATTTTCACCCTGTGATCATTTTATTATTATACTATTCAAACCTGTGTGGCTTTCAGGTCCTCATACAAAGCTGGTAACTTGCTCCAAGGGTCACAATCAAATCCCCAGGTGTTCTGGGCTGTGTGCCAGGGTCTCTGAGCCCCCTGATGGGGTCCTCAGCAACTCTGGACACCCGGAGGGATGCACTGAGCTCTGACACCCAACCATCCCTGAGCTGCTTCTTTCAGGATCCTGGAACCCCCCTGTGCAGCTGGAAAGGGTGTCAGGTGGATCTGTGCTCATTGATATTTCATTTCCACCCATCAGATTTGTATTATTGATAATTTTAGCATCCTGATTTCTATGATTTCTAGGTGTGACCAGCATCTGCAGAACAAGGCATGGGAAGGAGATCTGAGGAGTGAGGTGTGCCAGCACTGGAGACCATTTCCCAATTCCTGTGTGCCCATGTGGCCCAGGGCAGCAGATTGAGGGTGAAGGCACAACAGCCTCATGGGGAAGGTTGTCTGCTTAGTCCAGTGATTCACAGGGGGCTGTTCCTCTCCAGGAAAGGTTGCAGGGCGAGTCCTCCACTGGAGATGGGCAAATCTCTGCATCTGCCAATCCACAGCACACAAGGAACATGAATTTTCAGCTGAGTTCAGTGGAAAAATGTGACTCACTACTGGTTTTCTGTCTATAGAGCTGGGGTATTGAGCTTCCTGACAGATATCCAATGATTCATCACAAAAATCCAGTCCCCCTCTCCTCCTGCAAGCGGGCCACTCGCTAATTGCAAAATTCCCCACTGCTCTTCATCGCTAAAATGTCTATTTATTAATGTCTTCAGAGGATGCTGAGCTGCTCACCAGCAGTTCATTGAAAATATCCAACATTCCAAGTCTGAAATCCAGGCTCTGTGGATGGTTACATGAGCTGCATTGTGTTATTTCTGATCCCTGGCTGGGCAAGTTGTGTAACTAATCACATCAGAACCAGCATCCATTTTGAACTGCATGTTCATGTGTGTAATTTGGAATATGCTTTTGGAAAATATTAAGCTATTTGAGTTCCAAATTGACTTTTGATGAGTATTCACACTAGTAAAGCTCATTTGCTGGAATATTTGTGGAAAGCAGCCATAGAAGCAGACCAGGAGATTCAAAGCAAATTTGTTCAGGACTTCAAATGAATATACACAGACATCTTTCTGCAGTATTCACTCCCTATTAGTCATGTGGCAGTAATACCTGCACTACCACACTTAAAACCGAGTTACCCTTCCCACTGCAAGGCTGGGGCTCGGAGATTTATTAGCTCAGTGCTTCCAGAATGGATTTGACTGAGATTTTTAATACCAAGTTCCCAGCTTGGAGGGACACTTTTTAATTCCATCCCCTCCTGCCCCCTCCCCCTTTCCCTCTGCCAGCCATTACAATAATTTAAGCAATTGATCACTCCTATGGCTCAAAAGCCTGGGCACAGAAGAAAAGGAGAGGGAGGTGGTGGCTGGGTGGGCAGTCAGGGGATTTTAAACACTGAAGCAGAGAAGCTCCACGTTCTCTCTGAGTTGACTTTCTCATGCTCACTGAGAATGCCCAGAAGTGTGAGTAATCAAAGAAAACGCTCCAGAGGTAAAAAAAATGAAAGGACAATATGTGAAATCTCATTTACAAGTGGGAAGCAAACGAGGCAGGATCCAAGTGCTATATAGCCAAGCAGGCTCTAAATCAGCATTTATAGCAGTGACTTGGCAGGTGGGTTTTACCTCTCACCAAGCACTCTCTGTGTTAGTCAACAGGCCAAAATGTGCCCTTTGTTACATTCAAACGACTCTCAGCTAAATGTACTGAATTTAAGGAATTTAGCAGGCACAGCCATGAACAGAATGTGCCTCAAAGAGAGCTGGCAGGGAAATTTCACTTCTCAGGAAATTTGCCTGAAACAAAACCTCTCCAAAAGGGTCTCATTTAGAGAACCCCCTGGTCCTGTAAACCTGAATATCAAAACATCCCCCCAAAAGTCCATACCAACCATATTCCTGGATATCTGTTTTGAAAAAAACATTAAACCCTATAGCAGAAATTACATTCTAATAGTCAATTTTGGCTCATTTACAGAACCGTCTGTTCATGTAAACCTGAATATTAAAACACTCCAGTTCCATCCAACCACTATAAATACACATACCTTTGGTTAAAACAATGCTTGCTTATTTCAAATACAATACCTACTTGTAAGCCTTAAAACACAATGCACAGAGCTCCATTATTAAGCTTTAACCTTCCTAATATCTTCCTAGATAAACTTTTCTGTAGTTTAGGGAGTTATTCTAGACAAGCATTAATACACAGACCATTGTTCTCTTTGCCCTTGCTTTTCTACAGTTTAAATAATTTTTCTGCTGACCAATCTCATGGCTGCTGCTTAGCTCCAATCACAGTTCTGCTGTCTCTGAGGCCTGCCTTTTGCAGCTTTTCCAAAACCCTCTGATTTTGTGGATTCCCACATCCACCACTGTCTTGCTCTCTGTCACAGTCCCAGGCTGAGTCCCTTTAGCTGTTTTTTTCCCTTTGCACTGCTCACTCTGAGCACTGACTGAGTCATGCACCACCAAAGCACAAACCACACAGCACATCAGCGCAAAGAGGCACAACAATGCTGGGCCAGGGTCCCAGAACTGCCTGCTGCCTTCCAGGAGCACTGTGGGAGATGTTCTTTTCCCACAAAAAAAAATTGCTCTTTTTACCCACACAAAGGTGGCCTTGCATTTTCTGTTTGAAAACTCCACTGCACTCTGCAAGAGTTATTTTCCTTCCTTCTCTAGAGTGGGGAGACAGAGGCATTAAAAAGTTAAACCATGCATGCTAAGAAAGGAACAGAGTTCACCTGAGGCAGAAATAAGGCTTAAACCAAAGCATCTAATAGGTGTTTTTCTCATACCATTAGTCCATTCTGCCTTACAGGAAGGTAAAAATGAAAAGAGACCAAGCTCAGCAAGGAGCCCTTCCCCATTCTCCCTGATTGCAAGCAGGCACAGTGAGGAAAAGTCCATACCAACCATATTCCTGAATATCTGTTTTGAAAGAAAATGAAACCCTATAGCAGAAAATACATTTCAAGTTGTTTTTTCTTCCTGCAAGAACCCTCCCTTTCATCGAGGAGGGCTGGACACAGATCACAGTCACTCCTCTGAGCGCTTCTGTACTCCTTTTTTTAACATGTGGGCAGATTAAACAAGGACACTTGGCCACAAGAGCCAGCCTGTGTCTGCCAGGGAGTGGGTTGTGTGCAGCTGGACATCTAAAGGGGTTCCTCTCACCTGAAATTTCTTTTCCCTCTCTGCAATTACCCCAAATATCTGCAATTACCCCGAATATCTCACCTAATGTGGTTGGTGCATTATTTGTTTGGTCGTTTTTTAATTTGCTCACACTGGACACAATCCACAAAACCTCTTAATTCAGTTAACAGAAGAGAAAGACAACACAAGGATGTGAAAGGTTAAACACCTCTGCTTTGCAGGAAATGTTGACCCAGCATGCTTCCCTAGGTAGCTCTTGAGCTGTGGTTCTTCCATGGGCACAGCCCTGCATGTCCCAGTTCCACACCAAACCACATGAAAGGGAGTCTGAGCTTGGGTGATCACAGGGATCTTTGTGATGCAGAGGTTGGTCAGGGGGTTCAGCACTTCCTGGCGTGGGTTAGCTCATGGGTTTGTTGTTTTGAGTGTGGAACTCCCCCTCTCCCCTGCCCCTCTTTGATTTATGGTGCAGTGGCCAGCTATGTCCTGAGGCTGTCAAAGCTAAAGGGAGGAAGGGTTTGTTCTCACATGAAGCCATGGCCACATTTGGCCCTAAAAAAGCATTGTTTTCTCAGTTTTTCACCAGACTCTGGGCTGTTCTTGGCTCTTAGATGCTGAGTTTGACCAGGTTGAGTTATGGCTCAAAAGGAAAGGATCTGGGCTGGAAGGGGGATGTTCTGCAGAGCTGTCCCCAGGGGAAAGAAAGGAACAGGGGGAATGGGGATACCCCAGAGCTTTCCTTTTCCTTTTCCTTTTCCTTTTCCTTTTCCTTTTCCTTTTCCTTTTCCTTTTCCTTTTCCTTTTCCTTTTCCTTTTCCTTTTCCTTTTCCTTTCCTTTTCCTTTTATCTTTTCCTCTTTTCCTCTTTTCCTTTTCCCTTTTTTCTTTTTACCTTTTTCTTTCTACAGAAACCAAGGAAGGGCCTTGCCACTGTGGCAGTGACAGGAAATCTCCCCAGTGGCGCTGGCAGCTCAAAGCAGACACTCCACCATCTCTATATCAAATATAATCCAGATATTTAACATCCTTTAGCACCAATTCCAGGGCTGGAACATTTTGGGGTGACTGGAACAAAGTTCCAGGGTCCCCACATCTGACCAAAGGATGAAACCACAGCTTGGGTTACCCCAACCCCTGAGGTTTCACAGCTCCTATGCCTGCAGTTCACAAGGTTTTAACCAAAAATTCTCATTCAAAAACACACCTGCAAGTATTCCCAGTGCTGCAGCTTTGTCTGTGAGCAAATAACTCGGGAATCAAGTTCTAAGGGAACAGAAACACGTTGCAAAATGACTCCGCTTGTAATAGAGCTTTTATGCTCTTTGCTTCTGAAAAAATATGCATTCAGAAGAGTTCAGTGGATGGGAATGTGCTTATTGTGTGGGCAATGCCTGTAGTTAGCTGGATCATGGTGATCTCAGTGCAGGGCTGGAATGTGGAGCCTGCAGCGCCTGGCACTGAGGTTTAGTTCCATGCTCAGACATTCCCAGCACAACAGGGTCCTGCTCCAGGACCGAGGGTCCCTCCGTGCTGCTGGAACACAGATCAGTGGTGGGCAGAAGGCCTTTAGTGTTAAATTTCTTCTTGTAAGTGTCCCAGTTTGGAACAGGGAATGCAATTATCATAATATTACAAACTGGCAAATGATAACTGTCAGTGAAAGTGTGTTTTTTTTGTATGATAGGAGGATTTTTCAGGTTAAAGGCAAAAAAAAGCAAAATACTCTTTCTTCTAATTTTCTTTTTTTTCTCTCTCTCTCTCTCTCTCTTTTTTTTTTTTTTTTTTTAATTTAACTTAGGTAAATTAAGAGGATCTGACCCACACTTTTTTAATGTTAAACTAATGGCATGGATGAGTCACCAGATTGTTATTAAAATGAGAGAGCTGCATGGCTGACCATGCTAATAACACTCCCTTCAAAGCTCAGCTGCCTTTAACGTGCACCTGAGAGCACAGGCACAGACACTGGGGAAGTCAGGAGTGCAGATTTGTGTCAAGTTTTTGCATTTCTTTTTATTGTGAGACCTTTAGAGCCCAAACCTCCACCACAAGAATTAGGTTTGATTTGGTTTTATATCTGGTATTATCTGCAGTAATCTTGTGTCTCTCCATGCATTGACCATGTGAGGAGAGGGCGGAACAGAATTTTGGGTCTTGTAAGCATCTCTTTGGTGAGGAAGAGAGGGGACTGTGATGGTGTTCACAGGGCTCCCAGGTTGAGGGAAGAGATGAGGATCTGACTCCATGTTTCAGAAGGCTGATTTATTATTTTATGATATATATTGCATTAAAACTATACTAAAAGGATGTAAGAAAAGGTTTCATCAGAAGGCTGGCTAAGAATAGAATAGGAAGGAATGAATAACAAAGGTTTGTGTCTTGGACAGAGAGCCTGAGCCAGCTGACTGTGATTGGCCATTAATTCCAAACAACCACATGAGACCAATCACAGATGCACCTGTTGCATTCCACAGCAGCAGATAATCAATGTTTACGTTTTGTTCCTGAGGCTTCTCAGCTTCTCGGGAGGAAAAATCCTAAGGAAAGGATTTTTCATAAAAGATGTCTGTGACACCTGAATTAGAAGCATGTGCCAGGTAAATGAGACTTTAGCATTGCCCTTTGGAGAAGGATGTTTCTGGTTTTCATGAAATCTCCCAAAACCAAACAGGAAAATCTTTTTGTACCCTTTTTCTGTGCATGTGTCCCCTCTCATGGCTTCAGCTTTGCAAAAGAGCCACCAAAACATCACCACCAAAGTATCTGAAAATCTGGATGTTAAATAACCCCCAGGTTGATAATTTACCACACAAATAATTATAAATTTTTCAAGGCTCCCATTTGTGCCCTTTCCCTCCCCTGAATCCTTTTCATTTCCTGTGTCCAGGGCCTTGAAATCCTTGGGCTTGACACGATAATTGATGGCTTCTGGCTGTACAAACATAAAACCTGGAATCTAAATAGAGCCAGATGGAGCTTGTGTTGTAGTGTGTGTTTTTCTTAAATAAGGGAAAGATTTATAAATTGATGAAATCTATCGTTAATAAGAGAACATTGGCACTTTATAATAGTCTGTTGTAATTGAAAAGCACCCAGGAGTAGTCTGCTCTTGGGTCATGTCAGTGCTTTGTTTTCCATTTGCTGCTCTCCTGAAGAGTTCACACAGATGCTTTGTGTCTCCTGTCCCCGGCTGGGCTCTGTGTGTCACATCCACTCTCCCTGCAAGCTGCTGAGCTCACAAACACCAGCCTTTTGCAGCCAAAACTACTGCTCTGGGTGAGTCTGATCGAAACTAAATGAGGCCAAAACCCTCTGGCTGAAGAAGGTCAAAACCTGGCCTGGAAATTTCAGTAATGCTTGAAACTGTCAGGTGTTGGGGAGCAGGGAGCTCTTTTTGGGATGTCAGTGGTGGGGTGGGAGCTCTGGGAGCTCCCCACATTTGGGGATGATTCACTTTTAGCAATAAGAGACACATCACCCACCCTTGCTCACAGCTCATGCTGAGGGGTAGGAGCAGGCTCAGGTTTCAGGGTTCTCTGGGGTGGGATCAGGTTGGTCATTACCTGTATATTTGGGTTTATCACCAGAATTATCAGTATATTTCCCTGGGGACATGCTCCCTGCTCGTGTCCCCAGAGGAAGTGTTTCACAGCTGCATTTCTCCTTGCTTTGCACTCGATCAGTCTCTGCACAGAGATTCCCTCAGAAGCACATTCAGCTCCTTGGAGGCCTTGAAGAAGGATAGACACTGTCTGAGCCTCCTTATGCTTCAGCTCTTGACATTTTTTTGTTTGGTTTGTTTGATTGTTTGTTTTGCTGTTTGTTAAACCTTAGAATTAGTGTCAATTTAATTTTGTGTCTCTAGCCAGCTTTTATCATTTCAGGTTTTTAGTTCTGGATATACTCGAAGGTATAGAAAATGAGAGGTCTGGAATCTACAGGATCTCATTTCTTTGTTCCTTCTCCAATTGCTAAATATCATTTAGGAGCTTAATTAGCTTCTCTGTGCCTCAGTGTCTTTAGCAAGACCAAAGCAACAGTGACTTGGCAAGGTGCTCAGAGATCTGTGGATGATTCAGAAATTCAGGGCAGGAGGGGAATGTTCCCCTCCAGCCCTGGTTCTTTGAGGAGCCTGATTTGATGCAGCAGAGCAAAGGACTCAGAGGAGCAGGCTGTCACCTCAAAGGGCACAGCAAAAGCAGGTTCTCAGCCTCAGGTCACAGGATCCAGCCCTCACCTCCCCTGGTTCTGGTTCTCTCTGACTCGCAGAGCAATGTGCCTGTGACATCCAGACACTGCCATGCTGGCCACAGCCACAGCCAGAAATCAGGGTCCTGCTCCTCATTGATTGTCCCAATTAACTCCTGCAGCTGGGGAGAATTCCCAAAGCTGTTTGTCCTGAGGTTGTTGCCTGCTTCCCAGAGGGGCTGTGACGCACACAGAGTAATAAAGACAGGCACAGCAGCCCTGCTACCGTGTGCCAGACCTGGCTGAGCCTGGAGAGGACACAGAAGCTGAAGCACCTTAAGCTCTCTGAAACCAAAAGCCTCTCAAACATATTTTAACAATTTGGGATCAGCTGTTGTCAAACTCACCATGTCCTAAGGGCACCTTCCACTCAAAGCCCCCTCCTGTCTAATATCAGGGTGGCTTCATCCTGCAGGCAGCTCCTGATCCAAACTGCAGCATGAGGACAGGGAAAATCCCCTCAAAATGGAAGGTCACAACCCAGGGCTTAAGGAAGGGAGATTTCCTAAAGAAAGGTCTTGCTAGGGATGTATTTCACCCTGTTAACAACCACTGCCCCAGCTCTTTTACACTCATCCTAACACCAAAAACCAGCGCCCTATGGAATGGGGGGGTTTGGGCAGGGACAGCAGAACAAATGCACCCACCTGGTCTAGAGACCTGTGCTCTGTGTAATCCCACACAGGTCCTACAAGCTCTGTCCCTCCTCTGCTGAAGGCTCCCTTGGCTCCCCTGCACTGCCCTCGTTTTGTCCTGCTTGCTTTGGAAGGGCTGCCCTGGGAATCAGGGAAAGCCTGTCGGGCTCCTGTTGCTCTTTTGCTCACTGCACTATTAAGCTCACACAGTAAATTCTGCCCTAAAAATTCTTTATAGAGTCCACCTGTCCACAGCAAATAAATCAAATGTTCTAAATTAAATCCTGTAACAGCTGAGTGGCAGAGGGTATGATGTCTGGATTTATTCAGGAGACAGGAAGACTGTAATTTTCTAAGTCAACACTCTGACCCTGCTTTACTCATTTGCTGCTCACGATGAAAGTGGATCTCTCCCTATATTTTTGGCTGGTTGTTTCTTCTCTCTGAAATAGCTTTAATAAGCATGTCCCTGAGAAGGGGTAGTGGGGAGGAAGCACAGAGGGCTGTCATCCAGAGGAGGGAATTAAATCAGGAGGTATCTGATCATGCTGGCTCCTGTTTTCACACAGCCTTCTGCTTATATTTTGCCCGCTTTAACTTTTCACAAGCAAAGCTAAAGTGCCAGGCAAAGGCCTCGTTAGACACACATCTTGGGGAACTCTGATGTGCCATTAATTAAGCTCTTTCACTGCCTCTTTCCTGCTGGTTTCAAGGACCAGCCTGTGCGCCTTAACTCTTTTCTTCTCTTTCATTTCCCTCTCTGCTCTGAAAAGAGCAGTGGAAGGCTCCTTTGCAGATGGGGATGGGATGCTGTAGTGCCCTCCAAGTGAACTCAAGTTTTCTCTAGCAGAGGGAGAGAGCCCTTGCCAAGTTTCTCAGACACTGGCTCAGAGAGCTGCTCTCTGTAGATGGATTTGCTGGGCAAAGTCAGTTTTGCTTTGACAAAGAGGGGAGCTGATGCCAGCACATGCTGGCACAGCAGTGGGGATGGCACCGTCCCCCTGCCATTCCCCTTCAGCTGATGGCCTTGGGAGCCTCGCCGTGCCAGGGCTGTGCTGTCACAGTGATTGATGCACCCAGCTGAAGGTTCTAACAGCAACGCTCTGTGTTTGGCTCCAGGTGTTGCTTTCCTTTAATTTTATTATTTTGCTCCCTCTGTTGTCCCCTTTGGCAGAGTTTAGGGGTTATTTAAAGCGTGTTTGCAGAAAGGTGGGGTGCTCTGGCTGGCTGAGCCATTCCCTGTCATCCCTACCCTCCATCCTACAAAACCATATTAGCAAGTCAAGATCCAGCTGGTCCCTTCTGTGACCCCACTAACACTGCTGTGTTCAGAAAAGGCATCTTCCCTCTGATCATGCAATAGACATTAATAAAAACATATAAATATACATTTCAATACTAAATATATCTGTGCTAAATAGACTTTATTCAAAGTGTTGAGCAGTCAGGGCTAAACCTAAATTCTGAAGGGATATTTTCATGTCCATTTATTGATTAGAAAATAAGGAAATGTAACACTATATATCTCCTTTGCTATAAAGCCATAAGATAGAGTTGATATTAATATTTTGAACTTTTTCTTCCCTTGGCAGCTCAATCTTCTCTTCATACATCTTGGAGGAAAATCTGGTGCTACTTTTTGCTGAGTCTATTGTCCAATTGATCCTTAATGTCCCACTTTTTCCCTATGAATTAAATCCTAAGCATGGAAGGCTTTAGCAATGACTTTGATTTTGTATCCCTGCCTTCTCCCATCCCTTGTAGCCTCCCCCTTGCCCTTGACTGATCCCTCAGCCTGTGCTGAAGTTGTGTCACCAACAGCTATAGGGAACATACAGACTCCATCGTTCCCAGAAGGCTAATTCTTTTCTTTATCAAGAAACTCATGCTTTTTATACCCTAATTCACTACAAGTGGACTTCATTGGTCCTTTAATTAAAACATCATCACTACTGGCTAATTAAGAAGCCACCCTTTTGGTAAACAAATCTCCATAACACATTCCAAATGTTCATAACAACAGGTGCAGCAAGTGAAGGTAAGAATTGTTTCTCATTCTTTTCTCTGATCTTCTCACAGCCTTCCCCAGGTCAATGCCTGGGAAAGTTGTGCCTTGTTCTCTGTGGCCAGAGAGCTGCTGCCACAAGGTTGGTGTCCTGGATTGCCAAGCAAATTGTATTTTATTTGCCATCTGCGTGGCAGTTGTCTTCTGTTCAGTGGGCAGTTTTCCTTATTTTTTCTACACCCAATCCTCCCTCAGGAGGGGACATCTGCTGATAACAGCTATTGAATGTCTCTCCATGGCTGATAAGAACTACAGCATCCCATTGGGAGATGCCCCGCCCAGAGGGAGGAGCCAAGCATTGCTACCCAGATATAATCCAGAGGGTTTGAGACACCAGCACGGCTTTCTGCACTGGATTCCCCAGAGGAACAGCAGCTGCCTCTCCTTCCACTGGATCTTCAGAGGAAGAATCCATCCTTCTCTACAGGACCCCCTGCTCCAGCAGAACCACCCCTGACACTGCAGGAGGGCTGCAGCCACATTTCCAATGGCACTGCCACCAACACCCTGACCCACAGCGTGTCAGGTTGGGCTCTGACTCTGGCAGTGTTGTTTCAGTTTACTGCATTGTTTATTTTATTTTTTAATTTTCTTTCCTAATAAAGAACTGTTATTTTTTGCCCGAGAGCCCCTTAATTTAAAATTTATAGCAATTCAGAGGGATAGAATTTACATTTTCCATTTCAGAGGATGCTCCTGCCTTCCTTAGCAGACACCTGTCTTTCCAAACACGGACAGTTGGTTTGCAGGCAGGGAGGATGTGAGAGCCAGGAGTGGGACCCCAGTTCTCCTGGGGCTCCTGGCTCCTCCTGCCCTCCCCTTTCCCAGGTACCTGGGCTGGGCTGTGCCCTGTGTGGGAGCTGCAGCACAGCTCTGCTGGTGACACGGGAAGGTGACAGCTCAGCGGGGAGACTCCTCACTCAAGGCAGCTCCTCTCCACTCTCTGCCTGCTGTAATTAATATCCTTTTCCCTGCAGGCTGTGAGTCTCTGACAGGCTTTATTTTTAACTCCACTTAATGATAGAGTATTAAGACAAAATGCAACTTCTGTGAGCTGCAGGCCTTGGGGAGGAGAGAGGGTCTTGGGCTGGTGCTGTACCTGGTGAGGAAGCTCCTGTGTGCAGGGGTGTGAGAACCACAGGGAGTTCAGTTATTGGGGTACACCAGACAGGTGATGGACTTTGGACCTGGTTAGCATGAGAGATTTGATAGACAAAATGCCTTGGCGAGAGCAAACAGAACTTTGAGGATTAAATCAAGACTGCAGGAAGATTCAATCAGACTGAAAAAGAAAATTACATCAGACTTCTGCAAGCAAGAGGTGTTTGAAATGTGTAAGTTTGTTTATGTGATGATTAACCCAATCACTGTAGTAAAACATTACTAGTCTGCCTGGAATAAGTATATAAGCAGTTGTACTTCGCAGTAAATTTGGATTTTTGACCATCTCACTGAGTCCCCTTCAGTGTGCAGGGATCTGGGACTGTTATGTCCATGGAGAACCCCTGACACACCCAGAGGGTGGCAACTCAAGAGGATGCTCTTCCCATAACTGATCCTGCTGGAGAAACCTGTGGGATTTTGGTAAAAATGGGAGAAATTCTACCAGCGTCCTCAGAGGGAGGCAGTGGGCAAATACTGTCAAGAGACAGACAGAGGATTGGGACATAAAACTTCCAGAAGTGATGAGGGAAGTGAAGGAGAGCAGAGGGAATGGCTTAAAGTTTTCTTCAAGAATTTGAGTAAAAAGAGACAAAAAATGATTTCCTGTTGTTTGCAAGGCAGGACAAGTTCACAAAATGGTCGAAGTTATCCCAGAGTGGGCAGATAAAGATTGGTTCTAACCTAAATGTTGGCCAGAGCTTATATATCCCTCATCTATAGATTAAAAATAAGGAAGAACATATGGAGGAAAAATGTGGAAAGTATAAAATAAGCGAATGTTCTTTCTGGAAATAAAAATCCTGGGCATTCTCCATATAACTTTTTATGGTCTGGGAAGTTAGTAATATGAGGAAAAGAACTTCCTTGTGCTTTTTCTTCTCACAGTAAGGGAAGAAGTGAAAAAAATCCTGCAAAACTGCTAGACATTGACTGTTATTGCCTCAAAAGTTATCAAAAGTTACATTTCAAACACCCCAGCTTGCATTTTTCAGCTATCCCTTAGAGGTGGTGAAGAAGATAAAGGCTTGTTTTGTTTCACACCAGCTGGTCTTCCCTAATGCCAATTTTTCAGGAATTTTTTTCTTTTAAAAAATTTGCTTTTAAGGCAAAATTTAAGATCAAACTTAAACTTTCTAGGTATGAAAGAGGGAAATATTGAAAATTTTGGTGGAAGCCCTGTCTCCTTTACTGCTTGTGACTGTGAGCATGTGAAATGATGGGCTGGAGGCCTGGTGGAGCTGAAAGTAAAATTCCTTTTCCTTGGGAAGGAAACCCTTCATCCACTGCAGAGCTCTGCACCTCCCAGGCTAACAACAATACCTCTAAGATGAAGTTGGTATGAGACTTCTCCCAGTAAATGTCACAGGATTTTTCTCTCTCCTCCCTTTCCCAAAGGGAGCGTGGCTGGGTGAGTTACAGAGGGAAATGTTTTGTTAGGAATTCGCTGAGCATCTTGCTCTCACTGATACCAATATAGCACTTTGTGGAGAGCGTTGCCAGGCAGTGTTTTGAGGGAGTGATACCAAAACTTAGTGCCAATGAGCACTGAAATGAAATAAAGCCTCAAATCTGACTCTTACTGAAGCTTTATTTACAGTGGAGTCTTGTAACCTCCTGAGTGTAATGGTGACCCTTCCCTGGAGGATGGGGAAATCCTGCAGGATTCATTGTTTCCTGTTTGTGAAGTTCTCTTCTTTTACTGATGAGGAATTGGTGTAGGGGTATAGAACATAAGTAAATAAAGGAAGTATAGAAAGTAGTCTTACCCCCCTAAAGAGTTGCAGCTGAGCCAATTATTAAGGATTAGGAGCAGGCCTGATTTTAACAGGCCACACCTGTGGCCCATAAGAAGAGTGTTATATAAAAGTGGATTGTTTGGTTGAGGGAACTGAAGTTAGTTGGCTACTATATGGACAAGGAAAAGTCAGTGCTTAGAGGAGATGTCTACAAGAAACATCAAGGAGATATGAAACTCTAGCAATATGGAACCCTTGCAATGTAATGACAATGGAACTCTTGTAATTTAATGACAACAAATCAGGACCTCTCAGTTTTGACTCTTAGTAATTGTAGTGTCTTTTTTCTGGTATTTTTTCCTCCTGGTTCGAATCCTGCAAGAAAAGCATGACCAGTGGGCTTTGCTGAGAGCGAAGCTTATTTCACCTCGTGTTCATCTCTCAGCCACATATCCTCAGTAGTGTGTTCAGGTGATCTCAGCTCCTCAGCCCTGCTTGGAGATGCTCTGTCCATCCCCCAGAGGAGGAGAAGCTCTCCCAGCCTCAGCCCCACTGGCTCTGCCCATGGATTCCAGGCCACTGCGCAGAGTAATTGCTGCTTGAGATTGCTGATGACACAAATGTTGACATTCTGTTGGCATAACTCGCAATAATGTATGCAGATTGCATCCTTCTAGTGCCTTAATTATTACTTCTCTGCAAGAAAGAGTCAGGTTACCCTCTGCTCTGATTTGAAGGAGATAATTCCCCTTCAGAAGCTGTTTGGAAAAGGGAAGGGCAAACCACACCGAGATGCCACAGCACAGTTCTCCCTCTACATGGGACGTGTCTGAAGCTCAGCCTTGGCTAAGTTTTCTTCCTCACCGTGGGAGTGGGGAGGTCTCTCTCAAGGTGAAACTATCCCTGGAAAAGCAGAGGAGTGCTGCATTTAATGAGCCAAGACAGATGTCCTGCTCAACGCCCAGCAGCGGGCAGGGAAGTGTTTGGTATTTAGTATCTGCAGTGTGGTGGTGTCTAGAGGCCAGAGCCAAGGTTGAGGCCTTGTTGGGCTAGGCCATGTATAAAACACCTAGTTAGATAAAATTCCTGACCCATGGAGTCTGAGCTATAAATTAAACAGGAGGCTGAGCAAGGAGAGAGGGAAAAGAGATCCGCTTGCAAAGCAGAGATCAATGTGAAAGCCAGCAACAGAAATCCAGTTAATTCGACACCACCTTCCCCTTATGCTTTGCATTTCTGTCTAGAAGAATCCTGGGAAAGCTGAGAAATTACACAGAAATACTGTATTCAGACAACTTCATAGAAAGAGAAAAGCAGCAATGAGCTCTAGAAAGAAGCCTGGCTGGGAAAGGAAACACAAGGTTCAGATTCTCTAACAAGTTCAATATTATTGTTTTATTTTTATAAACTGAAAAACACCTGGAGACATTCAGAATAGAGAATGAGACACATGAAAATATCTTGTAAAGTGTTCTATTGGAGCATACAGCTGCACAGCAACAGGGAATGCAGTCCTGGAGCTCTGGAAATAAAACCTCTAAAGACTCATGTTTTACACATGGGAGAAGGAGACTGCTCTGTCTTTGCTAGGGAGGGCAGAAGGCTCTGCAGGAGGACACATCACTGCTTTAATGTGGAGACAATAATTTTTGTCCCTCATCAAAGCTCCTCTGTGTCTATGACTTAGCAAAGGTTTAGTCTGCCCTGCCAGATTGACCATTTATATCAACTCATTTATTCTGATATCCTGCAGGAGGACACAATGGTCTGGAGGAATCATGTCAGACACTCATTCACCTGTACCCGCTTCCTAAATATTGCATTAGATATGCAGCCAGGTGTACATATCTTACTTTGGAGGAGAGAAATAAAAGCTGTTCAGGCCTGGCTGGCTGAGCTGAGACCTCATTCTCTGCCTTACCTGGTAATCGATGCTCCCATTGCAGGGGGAAATAAATAACCTCAAAAACAAGGGAGCCTGGTGGATTTCTTCTCTCAAAAAGCACCCTGAGGCACTAAGCTGTAGATGTCACCCAAATTCTGGGTGCCTTTCCCTGAGCTGACTTTTTGGTTTCACTAATTGTGTCCGTGTTCTTGCACTGCCTGATGGAAAAGGAATGGATCTGCTAAGATTAATCTGAAAGGGCTTGTGAGAAATGGGTCTCCTGAGATAATTGGTGGAGAATAATTGACATAATTGCTAGTGTTCTCTTTCTTGAAGTCCTTTCTGGTCAGGAGGGATCGATTTTTCCAGGATTTAGATAAAAATGGACACCCTCCCCAAAATAATTTTCTATTATTGTCCCAGAAACCAATTAACACAAGAAACTGTGACCATTTGTTCCTCCTGGGGACCATCTGAGTGAAAACCTTGGAGCATATTTAAGTAATAGACCTAGATACTATAGTTACCAACTTCTCCAGCAATTTTAGGCTCAATAAAGGAGTAATAAATCAGGTTTTGGAGGGCTTGAACTCTGACTTTTCCAAATAATATTGACAAAAGTTTTAGAACAGATAGATTTGTTAGATCTGATTAGGTCTAAGTGATCTTGGTGGCACTGCTGCAACTGCTTATCCACAGCTGCATGGTTGTAGAGCATCCCTCAGTGTCCATATTTTGTGTGCTAGATTGGAGTCAGCAGCCAAACAGTAAAAATTAAGTTCAATAGGATTGTGTTGTTGTGGTATTTTACCCGTTTTCTTTGGAACTGAAGCTGAACTGGCAGGACATGAACCAATTTCATTCTGCCTCATTCAATAAATGCACAAACTCCCGACTAAAGTCTGTGTACACACATTTATATCTGTGAGAGCAGTTTTGGGCTTGAACTTTCTACTCTGAGGGAATGTGACTAACCCTTGGGCCAAGCCTTCATTTGCACTTTCCAGGAATACTTTACATTCACTGCCTCATAGGTTTGGGAAACTCTGCGTACAAGTTGACTTCTCTTTTGCCCCCCAAAGGAAAGGTGATTTGCTGCCCCTTTCTTCTCTGCTTTCCCCCTAAAAACATTCTTCTCCCACATCAGGAAATCACCTTTTCTTTGCCTCCTGTCTCAGCCAGACAGGGAAAAGAGTGGTGGATCCTGATCCTTCCATGCTGGGTGTCTCCCATGGGACCTGCCCCATCTCTTCCTGGAGCTGCCTCCTTGTTTGCAAGGGGAAATGAGACATGAAGGAACTCACTGTCAGTAAGCTGAAGGGTTAAAACACAGCTGGAGGGACAGGAAAGGCTGGAGTGGATGAGAGGGCAGGAGAAGGGTGCAGAGCCAGGGCAGGAACAAAGAGCAGTGATGGTCAAATCCTCCTCGTTATTCCGAGCAGACCTTTGAGCAGCTGCGATTGCTCCAGAGGGGAACTGGCCCCAAAACCTTCCCTCCCTGCCAATCCTGGGACCAAGAACAGCAGCACCACCCCAACCCATGCCCAGAAAGGTGCCCTGTCCCCACTCCTGCCTGTCCCCATCCCTCCCCACCCTCCCAGCTCCCGTGAAACCCAGCCCAGGTTTGTTTAGACAACTCCGAGCGCGATGCGGAGCGTTGGCCGAAACCCTCCATGAAAATCCTGTTAATTTGTTTGATGAGCTGCCTCCAGCTGCAGACAGACGAATAAAGGCTGATTGGCTCCTCTGCTTGCACTCTCCCTGACAAACTCAGCCAGCTCCGGGCCTCGGCTCCGTCGCCAGCCGGGCTCAGAGCAGGGTGGATGTGTGGGAAGGAGGAGGGAGCAGGAGGCAGGGGGAGATGTGTCTAATGGCACCATTTCCATCTCACAATAGCTAATCCTGCCTAAATCAATGAAGCCCTGGCATCCTAATGAAATTGGGTTGGAACCTGTTCAGTCTATGATGAGCTTTTTAACCTCGGCTTCTTATTTAGCCTGGTGCAGGGTTGAAATGGGAAAAAATGTGATGTTTTCCTCCCTCGCTCGTCTTTCATGGGCAGAGTGGAAATGGTGGAATTAGATGCTAATCTGCTGGTTGGGTTTAAAAATAATCTCTGTGTTTAGCTCTCCTCAGGGGCTGTGGAGGGAAAATAGAGCAGGGGTTTTATGTTTACCAATCTGACACCTTCTTGGGCTGTGCAGGTGTTTCCCAGGTTGGAGAGAAAAGGTCCTCAAAGGGGAGAGTGGGATTATTCCCTCACTTGGAGAGGAGGTTAAGGGGAAGAAGGAGCGAAAGTGAAATTTTATCCCTGGTGGTGAAATCCAGTAGAACAGAAATGCTGCAGTTTCTTCCTCAGAAAGGACAGTGCTCAGAACCAGGGGGGATGACTGGATTTATGCAGATGTCTTGAAGAACATTTTGGTGGATCTCTGAGAATGAAGAATATTTGTGGCTACTGAAGCACAAAGGGAATGAAGCAGCTTGAAGAAGGCCCAGACCCTCCAGAAAGACAAGGCTGAGCTCTTCCCTGGCAAAGGTGCTCCAGTCAGGCAGTTAGCAGGATTTCCTTGTTCCAAAGCCTGTTCTCATAGTAGGGACAAGAAAATCTCTCTACAACTCCATGTGTCCTTCCTTGCAAAGGAAAGGAAGGCCAAATATAATTTCTCTTTACACCCAGATTGGTGCTTGGTGAACAACCATAGCACTGGGGAGGACTGGGAGGCCACTGGGAGCCATTTAGGCAAACAAGAAGCTCTTACTCTCCTGCAGTTTTCCTCCACAGAGAGAGAGGGAAGAAAATGAACCTTCTTTTCCCCATCACACTCTCCAGCAGAATAAAATGTGACTTTCCCCCTAAATAATTTACAGCCTGTCTCCTTTCTGAGAGTTTTGGTTAGCACAAAATGACACTTCCTACCCTTTAATGCTCTGATGAAATATCCTTCCATGTATAATTTAGGAACCGGCAGCTGGTAGTAGTGGGGCAGGTGTAGTGCTGGCGTTGGCAGGCAAATCCCTTGGCACCACTCTGCTCCCAGGCCACAGAAGGGGACAGTGCAGGAAGATCTGAGGACAGGAGCAGCGTGGAGACACCCCTGCCAGGCCTGTGCACCCTGGAAGGGTGAAGGATGACTGGAAAACCAGCTCTGGTGCAGCTCACAGGGATTGCAAAACAGGCAGAAGGGCTCAAGGCTGTGTCCAACAAAGGCAGGTGGGGCCCTTGGTCGAGATTTGAGAGATTAGAGCCTAAGGAAGGGGAAACAAAGTCAAAGTCAGGGTCCACCACAGGCATGCTTTGTGGCTTGGGTCAGCACTGTGGGCTCAGAGCAGCAAACACACCTATAATTGTAGATTGTGCTCAAGTAAGCTCCGGCTCTCACAGAATGGGGCTTTACATCTTTGTGTCCACAGAAGAGAAAAAACTGCTCCTTGCTTTAGTGCTTTAAAAAGAGAAAAATAATTACTTCCTTTTTTAGAGGCCCATTTTGAAATACAGCAGGTGTTTTATTGCTCTTGGAGCATTAGCACTGTGTTTTGAGTTCAATTTTCTAAATCTTAAAACTGGTAACAATCAGCAGCGTTCAGGTTTCATCCCACGCAAGCTCTCCCTTGCCAAATTTCCTGCTACATTTTGAGGACATTTATTTTGTCTTGTCATTTTTTTGAAGCTGCTCAGAGCACACAGAGGGAAGTGCAGGAGACATAATCCCAGTTCTTTGAATGACACAGCCCTGTCCCACCACACAATCACAGGAAAGAAGCTCAGGGTGGAATCAAGCAGGGACACATTCAGCAGCAGGAATTTTCCCAACTGTGACTGTGTTCACAGGGGTCTTCTGTTGAGGGAAGAGAGGAGGATCTGACTTCAGGTTTCAGAAGGCTTGATTTATTATTTTATGATATATATTACATTAAAACTATACTAAAAGAATAGAAGAAAAGGTTTCATCAGAAGGCTAGGCTAAGAATAGAAAAGAATGAATAACAAAGGTTTGTGGCTCGGACAGAGAGCTGAGCTAGCTAGGCTGTGATTGGCCATTAATTACAAACATCCAACATGGGCCAATCCCAGATGCACCTGTTGCATTCCACAGCAGCAGATAACCATTGTTTACATTTTGTTCCTGAGGCCTCCCAGCTTCTCAGGAGGAAATAATCCTAAGGAAAGGATTTTTCAAAAAAGATGTCTGCGACACCCAACCTGTGCAATAGATCCTACAATCACAAAATCACTAAGGTTGGAGAAGACCCCTAAAATAATCAAGATTATCTCGTGCAAATGAGGGAGACATCAACCTGAGGGCAAAGCAATGATGGTGCCTTTGACTCCTGCCCTTCTCTTGCTGCCCGTGGGTTTATCTGGAAGGCACAATTAGCCTGGAGCTCCTGGAGCTGCCCTGTGCAGAGGCTGTACTGTGTTGGAATGCCCCTGGCCATGGGTTTTTCCCAGATATTTCATTAACGTTCAGAAATGGCACTTCCTCGCTAATAGTCTACCGACATTTAATAAACACAGCCCAAGAGTTTTATAACCTGTTAACTTCCAAGTGGCAATAATTAAACAAAAATGATAAATAATTAAGGCCTAATTACATGGTATCAGTCATTTCATTTTCCAGCAGGCACGTTAAGTGCGTTTGCCACTGCTGATTGGGGGCTCATTCCGCACGCGCTCAGCACTTTCTCTGCGCGCCTGGATGGAGAGTCAGGTTCCATGCAGCTTTATGGTGGAGAAGAAAAAGGAAAATGTGCTTCATTAGCTGGGTAATTGTCCCCTTCCACCACTGAAGATAATTCCCAGCGAGGCTCTTGCATGACTTTGGGAAGGCAGCAAACAGAGCCGTTTGTGCTTCGTGTTTCTGTGGCAGACTGAGCTGGAGGAGATGGGGCAGGTGCAGAACAGAGGCGCCACTTTTCACCGCCCTTCCCCTTGGTTCTGGATGCCAAACTGACATTTGTACCTTGGGGCTGATGTCATGGGATGAAACCAACCCCAGTGAATAGACAGAGGACAGGGGTTTGAAGGTGTGACACCAGGATCCATCATCACCAGGTCCAATTCATCGTCAGATCTGCAGCTGAGGGACATCCCCAAAGCCCCACTTTAACACCAATCTAAAACACCTGAAAATATCTGCTTCCCTAGTGTTTTGACTGGGTATTGAGGACTGTTCTGAGGACAGAGGCATAGCTGGAGGGGCTCTCCTTAGCTGGAAAGGTCAGAGCCAGCTCTGCAGAGCTGGCTAAAAGGGAAGGAGTGGGAACTCCATAGCTCTGTGAGGGCACTGAAATCCCTGGTTCTCCTAAAGGTCAAGGAAATATGGAACAGTCTGATACAGCCTAATACGGGGCAGGGGATGAGCTGATGGCACAGGAGATTGAAAGTGTTTGAAAGGATAGTGCAGGGCTGGTGAAAGGATCAGGAGGGAGAGCATGCACTAAATCCACTCAGGTACCTGCTGCCAGGGCAACATTTGTCTGCTACAGGGAATAAATGGCCTCCATTGCTTGGAAAGCAGGGAATTGCTTTAATTGATCTCCACTGGACCCTTAGTCAAGGAGGAGCCTTGCACATGCTTTCCTTGCTTCCCTGAAGCTGTACAATAAGCTGGCTTGCTGCACTTAATTTCCAAATGGCTGCAAAAAGCTTCCCGGTATTCAGGCAGCAAATTCCACTCAGTTTTTTTTTTTAGCCTGTTCCAGTTCATCCCCCCAGACAGAGGACATAAGTTGATTTTTCCCAATGAACCTATTTCCTTATTTCACCCAGCCCCACTGTTGCCAGTTTTGGTTATGTCTGACAGTTCCATGGGTGCTCCCCAGTATCCCAGTGCTGCCAGCTCCAGTGCTGTGGTCGTGGATTTCCCAAATTTGCTGCAGTGTGGGGCAGGGTGGGGCAAAGTCAGCCCTGGAAGTTTGCTCTATCTCTGTTTTTCCATCTGTGTCTCCTAGGTGAAAGATTTTGTACTGCAGAAGAGTTTGTTTGAGTCAAAGAGCATCAGGTGTGCAGATGATCATGGCAAGGAGCTGCTTCTGAGGGTTAAGGCAGGGCTGAGCATTGCAGGACTTCCCTACCCAGCTCACAGTCATACATCACAGCTGCTCCATCAGCTTTGCTCTTTGGGCTCCCAGGCACCTCTGAATTTTATTTTTCAATTTGTATTTCTTCCTCAGGTGGAAAGACAGAGTGACTCAGCTACAGGGTGAAGTTGTGGCTGCTAAGTTGTCGTGTTGGCTCTCTGTGGGACCTGAGAGCCCACTGGAAATGCACACAGCCTCTGTGTTAGAGGATAAGCTGGGCTGAATCCCTTTTCATCTGCCAGAGTGCAGGAGCCTCTGTGACATCAGGCATGGAGCCACAGCTGTAAAGTGATCGCTTGTAATGCCTGGTGCACAATTTCATGTTTAATTGCACACTGTGGGCGCCAAGGAAGAAATCTAAACCAGCATCCCAATGCAGCATTTATCCTGTCTGCAAGCCCTCCCCAAAAATAGCCTGGCCCCTCGCTCGTCTTTCTGCTGAGCTGGAATGTTCCTGGGGGAGCACAAACTGCCCTGCCAGCAAAATCTGCCCGGCCAGAGCCCTGAGCAGCCTCAGGGAATTCAACACCCCCACTCCAGCAGCTGGGACTCCATCAGGACAAGGTGTTTCTTCACCAGCTGGAGCATTACACAGTGAGATGCTGAGGAGAGCCAGTGAATTCCCCACGGGGAAGGAGACAGTGGAGGGAGTGAGTGGAGATGCATTAGCAGAACAATGAGGATTCTCAGAGAAAGGGAGGGGCAGGTGTCAGCCGTACCCCACTGTTCAGGATGTGTAGTGCTGTGTTCAAGGAACTGGAGCTTCCTCAAGCGCACAGAAAAGTGAGATTGCTGCGAGGAAGTGCCAACTCTGGACTGCTGGATAAGTCTGAGTGCCTGTCTTGATCTGCCATTGAGATGTGAGGGCTTGTTCTGACCCCAAAGCAGGTGATATGGCCCCAAAGCAGTTGTTATGGCCCCAAAGCAGTTGTTCTGATCCAAAAGCAGCTCATTAAGGGGATTTGGGGGTTTGACTTGAGGTTTGACAGTACTGACACATGCAGCTTTTAAATCTGTGGATCTCTTAGAAGATCCGCCTTGGAAAAGGAGGAGAATAAAGCTTGGTGGCAGCTCTTTGTCTTCCAGGTGCCTGCTGCTTCTAACACAGATCACTTTCAAAATGAGGCTGTTACAGCCTCCATATAGGGGTTTCTCTTCTATAGAGGATTTCTCTTCAAATGACATCACCTTAGGTGATACCTCACTCAGCTGTAAGGAGAGGGTAGTTTGCTGCATTCTGTCCAAGATGAAATTTCTTCCAAAAAATCACATTTTCAAGGGGTATTTTCACACTCAAGATCCCCCTCAGTGAGAAACATTGAGATATTTAGAAATATCTTATGTGGTGATTTTAAGGAATCCAGTCAGGAGTTCCAGTGTAGCCTGTTCAGAGCAAAAATTGATCTCCTTTACTAAAACCTGGAGAATTACCTGTATTTCCCCCTTTTCCAGGTGTCCTGAGGTAGCTGTGCTGTGTCAGCATCCATATCTAACCCAGCCATCAGAGTGCAGTGCTGGGCTGGAGGAACTCACCCAAGGTTCATGGAGCACCCAGAAAAACTTGTGGAGCACTGTCCTGGTTTCCAGAGGAGCAGCTGGAATGTCTATATGCTCCACTCATGAGAAGAAAAGGAATTTTCTTGTTGAGCCATGTTCTCCAGCAGCAGTGGAGAGATTGTAGAGAGGACATGGAATCACAGCAGTGGGAATGCAGAAATTGACTCAGGGAAAAACCTATTTAAGGATGGGGAAACTGGATGCAGAGAGGGCAGGGTTAAACCTCTGTCACAGACATCTTTTCATTAAAACTCCTTTCTTAAGATTTTTCTTCCTGAGAAGCTGAGAGGCTTCAGGAACAAAATGTAAACATTGATTATCTGCTGCTGTGGAATGCAACAGGTGCATCTGTGATTGGCCCATCTTGGATGTTTGTAATTAATGGCCATTCACAGCCCAGTTAGCTTAGACTCTCTGTCCAAGACACAAACCTTTATTATTCTATTCTATTCTATTCTATTCTATTCTATTCTATTCTATTCTATTCTATTCTATTCTATTCTATTCTATTCTATTCTATTCTATTCTATTCTATTCTATTCCATTCATTCCTTTCTATTCTTATTCCTTCATCTCATTCTTCTGAGATGAAACTTTTCCTTCTATTCTTTTTAGTATAGTTACAATGTAATATATATATTATAAAATAATAAATCAAGCCTTCTGAACATTGAGTCAACATTCTCGTCTCTCCCCTCACCTGAAAACCCCTGTGAATGCCATCACAAGTCTCCCCGTGGCTCTGTCCATGGACAGATGTTTCCTGAGGTGTTCCTGCTCAGCCCTCCTGCTGCTGGGACATGACAGATGTGCTCCTGGCCAGGAACCCACCCTGCAGCAGCAGCAGCAGCAGATGATCTCTGGCAGAAGACAAAACAGCACAAAGTTGATCAAAGTTCTGTTGGGCTTTTTTCCACAAAAAAAACCCCCCTCCTGCTTGCCCTGCAAACAGCTTGCAAGGACCTCAAAAACCCCCACTGAGACAAAATTATTTTCTTCCTGCTACATCTCAATCTGCATTTTCAGGTCTCCTGACCAGCCACCTCTGTACATACTCAATTGCTTTAAATTATTGGAGGCCCTGCTCTGTGCTGCCATATATGTTGATGGCCGGACATTAAATATTTATGGAAAGATTCATTATTTGGGCATTAAATATTAACTCACATGAGGGAATGAGTTCAATGATTTGTGTTTGTTTTTTATGAATCGCCTTGGAATTGGAAGTGTCTGGTTTCCAAAGGGTGGTGCTTGGGGGTAAACGGTGTTTCACTCCTGGCTTTGTGGTGGAATTGCTCCTTGCCAGGAAGGAGCAACAGCCCTTCAGACATCCTTTCTCCCCCAGTTCCTGGCTGCCTGTACCCTGGAGATTTACTTTGCTATCAACATTTTTGCTTTGTTTATAAACCATGCAGTTTTAGACAATTTCCTTCTTCCCTCTCTGGCCCCCTCCATCACAAGGCTCTCCACACACTCACACAGGAGAGACTTAAGATGCTCAGGTATCAATATAATTGTGTTACCAGGAGCTGTCTCCTTGTGCTCTGTCTCTTTAAGTGAAGTTTATGGCCTGAAAAGTAATTGATTTGCAACGGTATTTAAGACAAGAGCTGGAGGATACTGCTGTGCTCTTCTGCAACACAGTAGCCCGGAGAAAACCATTGCTAAAGCAAAAAACATTGACTTTTTGTTGTGATGTGGTCTCTTCTGATGCACCCAGCAGGGGTGAAGTCTGCTCTATTTTTATGGAATTGTCTGCTATTTTTACAAAGGCAGTTTGGACACTGCTCAATCCTGCGAGTTGAGCTGTGGTTCAGGCAATGGCTGCAGGAAGGGAGGGCAGGATGCTCCAGGCTTCTGAATGCTGCTCCCTCTTAAACTTTTGCCTTGGGTTAGATTTTAGCTTGTTTTGTTGAGGATTTTTTTGTGGTCTCTTTGTTTGGTTAGTTTTTCCCCCAAGGAAAAGCCGGTTTTAGAAGGAGTCAGGCAAGGCTGGAGGATCTGCTGAGGTTCAGCTACCTGGTGGATAATGGCACGATGGGAGGGATAAATACATCCTTGATTGTGGGCAGGGACAATGCCAAGGCAATATTAGGGGGGTAGGATTAGACCAGGAAGATGGGAAGATTTTCTTAATACACTTGAGCCCTTTGTACAATTGCTCTGTTGGACAAACTGTAAATTGGAGTGAGAACATAAAAGTCCCAAAGCCAACGGCAAATCTCCTTTTTTTTTTCAGCAGGGTTTGAATCTGCCCTGCTCTCTGTGGAGAAGGGATACAGCAGTGGTTGGGTATTTTAGCTTAAAAAAATCAGACCAGGATAATTTCAGTAACAAAGCTGGGCAGCCAAAAGAAGCAAACCTTCCCTGCAGCCCACAGGGCTTGCTGCAATTCCATCCTAGGAATTTCAGAGCAGAGCCATTTCCCTGGGCTGAAATATGAAGGAATTCAGATTAGCTGCTGCTGCAGGAGGAGCAGCAATAGTCAAAATGATCAAGATAATAGTCAAATTGACCATTTTGTGCAAAGACTTCTGTCAGCAGCAAGTGGAACTTCTCAGGCAGAATCAAACTGGAATCAGTGTTTGGGAGCTTTCCAGAAATTCACCTGCAGAGTTCATATAGGTGCCCATGGTGAGATACACATTGTGACTTCCCAATGTTTTGTGCCATGAGAAATCCTTTCCTGGAGGAGTGGCACTGGTGCAACAAGGACAGGGCTGCAGCAACACTTAAAAACTTGCTCTTTTCTGACACAACTTCCTAAGGGAACATCTATTGTATATTTTGACCTAAGTAATCTTTCCTTCTTAAAAATCAAGGAATTTGACACACAGTTTCAACACCTCTGTTGGGAATTGGATGCCTTCTGTGAGACAGATCCCTCCAGAATCTCAAGCCCAGACACAAAGTTATGGATGAATAAAAACTGCTTCATCTAATTGCATCAGGGATCAAGCCCAGAATGGAAAATTTATAAAAAATGGAAAACAAATAAAAGTGCCTTGTTCTGACTGGCTCCCTATTGCCCAACATTTGCTGGTTGTTCTGCAGGATCCCTCCAGTGGGGCTCTGAGGAAGAAGCTGCAGCTCCACAGGAGCAGGAGGGGGTCAGGAAATGCTTATGGTGGTGACCCTTTCTTGCCATGGCCTGGCATTTGGGAAGCTTCACCTTCCCAGGAAACCCACAGCTCTCAGTGTCTGTCCCTATTTCTACAGCAGTGGGCACAGGAGCTTCAGGAGGTGAAGATTTCTGCAGTTCCTTTGTTGGACTTTCTGCTCTGTTTACATATTATAATTATTCCTGTCATTTTTTTTTTTGAGCTGCCACCTGCAAATTTCCTTTCTCCTATTACAAGCAGTGACAGATCCTCTGTGTCCCCCTTCCTTCTCCACCTTAAGGGCAGCCTACTCCTCCCCACCTTAATCTTTTATATACTCACTGAATAATAACCTTTTCTGGTCATTTACTCAGGAAGGATTTGTCATTCCAATATTTCATTAATCCTATAACGTAAAGCCCAAAAGATATGTACATGGCTGAGCAGCAGCAAATAATTTCTTCTGTAGCCTTAAATTCCTCCTTCCCAGATTAAATACAGCACACCCTGTGTAGGAGCAGATAAATTTGGAAGGGAGGTGTCAAACCCACACTTTTCCATCCCTTTGGGGACCACTGACTTTTGTCACCAGAGTGATAATCAGGCATTAGAAGGAGACAAGGGGACTCCAGCAGACCAAAACTCCATTGAGGAAATGATGTAACTCCAGGCAAATGTAATTTATTCCTGTAATTTTGGTTCATCTCTGTGCCATGTGGATCAAGGGGCTGCTCTGAAAGGTGCCAGAGATGCTCCCTGCCTGCTTCTCAGGGCACTGTCCCCCTTACAAGTGGTTTTCTTAGGAATGTGCCCACTCTCTCAGGCACCTGGGGGAAGCTGCTTTTCTGGGATAGTTACAGAACCCCCTGGGGAAAAGACAAATCAGACCTTTTATCTGCTTTTCTGCTTGCCACAAGCTAGTCCCAGCTTCTAACCACTAAAGGCACCTCTGCTCCTCTCTGCTCTGTCAAAGGACTTAAGATGATCAATTTATAATGTCTACAGAGTGCCAGTATGAAAAGATCTTCTGAAAATGCCTTGGATGAAAAGATGCTGTTAAAAAATAAAAAAAAAATCTTTACCCTGATAGACTGATTACAATCTATTGTGCCATGGATTAGTGGGTGAGTATTTATTCAGCTTATTTTTTATTCCTATGTACAGATGCTCTGGACCACAATGACCTCTTTGAAGTCATTATTGGCTCTTGCATCCCCGAGTAGCACAGAGGGCACATTAATAAGCTGTGTATAGAAAGAGACAATAAAGTCCCCAAGAAGTCATTAAGAGTCTATTGTGTCAGTCTGACTGTAGCCCACAAAAGACACCAAATCTGAAAGCTAAAAATATCCTTTGGAAATGCTGTTGACACAGTTATTTCACATTGGCAGCAACATCCTCCCCACATACACACACACACACACACACACTCCCCCTGCTAGTCCTGCTCAGAAAAATGAATATTCTGGGAATATCTCTCTTTTCTTGGGATCCAGCCATGTCCAAATGGCTCTGTCTGCACCAGCACCTCCCAGCTTGGTTAGTGACGTCTGAGGAACTTCAATCTTCTCTCAGTCCTACAGTCCCCATGTCTTGGGCTGATTTTATGATGATACTTTATTCCCTAATCATCTGCTTTATCCTCACAACTTCTGGGTGTAGAGACAGGGTGTTTCTTTTTTTCTAAATAGAAGCTGGAATTTGATTGTTGCTAATCAAAACCAAGACATGCACAGCAATATATGTTCAGCCTTTATTTTAATCTGAAGAAGTCCTAAATAAGAGGAAAGTTCATATTCTTAGTACAGTTGTCATGGTTGATGCAAATAAACTCTCTTCAATGGCCCAGTTTTAATTTAAAAACCTAAAAACCAACACAGCACAGTTACCCAGATACCTAAAACTGCTCTGAAAATGACAGATATTTTAATAGAGGGTTGAAAAGTCCTTTCATGGATCTCATCTCACCCTAACACACTTTGATCCTGCACAGAGAGGTTGCAGAGTACAAACAGTCACTGCAACAAGCAAAGAGAAAGGTGGGAATTGATGTAAAATCCAGTTCTGCTTTTCCTTTTCCCTATTAAAAGGATAAGGGACAAGATTATTCCCTGCCTTTCTTGGCTGTGGAGTCTCCAATACCATGTCTAACTCATGCTGAGTAATGGGTATTGATTGCTTTGTTACCAGCTTTATTGTTCAGTCCATCACCAATAAAAAGTTTATGTAAAACAAGAGCAGAAGGAAGCAAGGGAGGGAAAGTGACTGGAGAGTGCAGATGCACATGAGGAGTAAATGCTGCTTTTATTTCCACACAGATAGGCTGTGCCTAAATTTTAGCAGCAGGAATTTATTTCTCATCACTCTGTTTTAAAGCCTTCAGAGAAGGGTTTTTTTGTTGTTGTTTATTTGCTGGTTTTTGGTTTTAGTTTTTTTGGGGTTTTTTTACTTGCTCATGCTCAAGCTTTCTTAGGGAAATAAAGTACCAGGAGAGAAAGGGAAAACCAGGTGAGGAAGACAAATTTGCTTATGAAAAGGAGTGGGTTAAAAGGAATGGAAAAGGAAAGAATTGGCTGAGAGTCGAGGGCTGGGTTTCTCCACACATGACACAGGTGATGAGAATAATCACCACCTTTCTCAGAGGCTTCTGGGCTGAAAACAATTTAATTTCCATGGCCAAATATTATTGTATGCCGTGGCCTTGGCTAGGAACATAAATGAAACGAGGACAGAGATAATTTTGTAGAGGGTGGTGCTCCCCTCTTCCATCACCTGAGATCCACCCAATTTGCTTCTTCGGCTCTGGAACCACCCTCACCAGGCAGGTATGGAAATAAATCCAGGGATAAAGGAGGGTTTGCTGATTCCAGACCCAGCCTGTGGGGGCACCCAAAGGGCTGTGAGGATCCCTGGGGGCTCCTGCTGAGCCCAGCCCTGCCCTGGATCTGCCTTTGCTGCTGGATTTCCCCGCAGAGCATCCCAAGGACATTCATCAGCCTCGCTTCTTGCGGTTCCATTAACTTTTCCTGGCTTCAGACAATAAAGCTGGGGAGTTAATTTCATTCATTTAAGCGGTGGGGAAGGGGGTGGGGATGAAAAAATACACTGAGTGCATTTTATTTGAGTCTGATGGATCCAGGGTGCCGCGCTCGCATCCCCGCCGCAGTCAGCAGTGTCAGCACTCAGCAGCAGCTCCAGCCCTGCAAAGAATGACTCACTTGGTTCACTGGTCAAACTGAAGAAAAAGCATGAAGTAAAACGCTGTTTCAAGGTTATTCAACAAGAGGTTTTGACCCAAAACTGAAAGTTTGCTTTTTTTTATTTAAGGCATTTATTTGTGTCATCTTTTTTTCGGGTTGTTGTTGTTGTTGTTGTTTTTTTCCCAAGCAACAGAAGTGTCAGTTTAAAAAGGAAGTGTTATTTCAGAAGGAAAAGTGGAAGCATTCTGTTAGGAAAGAGAAATGTGGGAAAATGTTTTGACCTCTCCTTTTCTTTCTTAATTTTAACTTTGTATTTTTGTCCTAGATGAAATTCTTCACACGCTGCGTGTGTAACTGAATAATTCTGCTAATCACTTCCCCCAGATTGCATATTTTGGTGAATTAGATATTTTCACAAGGAATATTGGCTTCATCTCTTCCCTTGATCCTGTGTTTTGGTTTGACACTGGCCAAACCTCAGGGATTCACAAAAACCATTTGCTCACCTTCTCTTGCTCTCTATTGGGCAAAGGAGAGGGAAAAAATTAACTGAGGGCTCATGAGTTGAGATCAGGGTTGGGAGAAAACATTTCTGGCAAAGCAGAGCAAAAGCAGTGCCAGGGCTGCCACCACTACTTAAATACAACAAAGAAACACAGCCATAGAAAGCTGTGCGGGAAGGATGGAGAGAGAAAAGAGAGGGGATGCCAAAAAACCCTACAGTTCCAAATCTGGGAGATTTGGTACAAAATAAACTCCTGGCAGCAGGCCAGGTAACCCTTGCCAAAGCCTGACAGGTGGCAGGTGTCACCTGGGACGTGAGGAATGAGGGATTTATTTAATCTTGCTGCAGAACACAACCTGTGACAGCTTTCACCTGTCCTGTGCCTGCTCCCACCTCATTTCCACAGGTGCAGCAAATCCCTTCCACTGCCTCGGGAGCAAGAGGCTTTTACTGTGTTTGAGTGAGCAAAAACCCAAATGATTCTCTTCCTAATTAGCCTAATGAGCCTTTTGGCTCTCTCATGATGACAGGTAAATGAATTTGCCCTTTGCTTGACAAGTTCTTATGGGAATGATCTGAAGCCTTTCGTAACAATGCATCAAAGGTACAAAGTCATTAAAAACCGTTGTCCAACTATGAAATTAGTTATTGATTAATATTGCTTCCAGACAGCCATATTGTTCATTTACAAAAAAAAAAAAAAAAAAAGAGATTTAAAAAAAATATTCTAATATTCATATTTCTTCATCAAAGAGGTTGTGAAATATGGAAAACATTTGAGCTTCTGAGGTCATATATGTACTTCTAAGCTCAGACACACCCGTTTTATTAATTTTATCTTCACAGGGGTCTTGCACGTGGAAAAAGTTGTTGATCACTGCAAACACCTGGGCTGATCTCATCTTGCTGTGCCCTCTCCCAGCTGAAGAGAGCTTTGGAGTAAGCTTTAGAGAACCGAGCTGAACAAGCCCTGCTGTGAGTCACAGGGAGTTTGTCATCTCCCAGGCTGTGAGGCACAGCTAAAACAAGAACAGAGGGCTCCTAAAAGTGGCTGAAAGGCCCCTGCTCTGTGAAAAGAGCCAGGAAATAACAGCCATATCAAGTGTTATTAGGGGCCAAGGGAGGGAACAAGAGCACAAACAGCCTGTGTGCGCTGCTCTGCCTCCACCAGGATGATCTCCATGGTCACCCAGACAGGTCAAGAGATGTGTCTGCATTTTTGTTCCAGTCAGACTCCAGCACCCCTCAGTCTCTCAAGTGGGAGGAAGGAAAATGATGTAAGGGGGGGAAAGAAAAGGAAAGTGAAACAGTACTCTTGGACTCACGCTAACCAGAAAGGTATTTTTTAACATTGTGCTGGTCAATGAAGTGAAGTGACTGGCTAACCACATTGCTGTGAATTTGTTTGTTTAAAATCATAACTCATTTTGTAATCTCCTTCCTTCCACAGAAGTGCCATTTGTCAGAATGCAAAAAAAATTCCAAGTGCAGTTTAGGTTCCATTTCACTCTGAGGTCATTTCCAGCCAGCATTCATTTGTGGGCTGAGTTGATCAGAAGTTTTCTAAAATATAGAGACTATTTCCACGTAAATATCTACTCCTGAAACCAACATGTCTGACAGGAAAAAAAAAAGCAAAAAAACCATATTTCCCTGAAAATTCATCTCTAGGAGGAGCCTGGCCCAATAAATGGCACAGTTATAATATTGTTCCTCCACTACAATTGCCTCAGAATCATTACTCTTGTATTTCATCTCAGCTGATTAGTCCCTCAGCTCAATTGCTTTGAAACAAATAAAATACCATCTATTTGTGTTTTTGCTTCTGTGGGGAAAAAATCTGCTTATTGTGGTAAACTAAATAGATTGGTTTTGTCTGTGCAGGGTTTTGTTTTAAAGAATGGAATAATTTTGCTGGAACTGAAATTCGGATTTTTCAGGCTCTCTAATGAAATTCTTCTATTGTGTGTTGATTTGGGAAACAGTCTCGACAGCTGATATTAAACAGCTCTGGAAGCTTTAACTGAGGTTTGGAATTAGAGAATCCCAGAATGATTTGGGTTTAGGAAGAGATATTAAGGCTCATCCCATGGGCAGGGACACCTTCAACCATCCCAGGGTGCTCCAAGCTCTGTCCAACCTGGCCTTGGACATTTCCAGGGATCCAGGGGCAGCCACAGCTGCTCTGGGCACCCTGTGCCAGGGCCTGCCCACCCACACGGGGAAGGATTTCTCCCTAATGTCAAATCTAAACCCACTTTCTGTGTATTTGAAGCCATTCCCCCTTATCCTGTCCCTCCATCTCTTGTCAATTCTCTCTCTCCATCTCGCAGCTCCTCCAGGATATGACACTGAGGTCACCCCAAAGCTTCTCCTCTCCAGGTGAACGATCCCAGCTCTCCCAGCAGAGCTTCTCCATCCCTCTGGTTCCCTTGGTGCCTCCTCTGGGCTCTCTCAGGCATCTCCAGCTCCTCCCCGTGCTCTGAGCACAACCACCCAAGAAATGCTGTACTGAAAGGCAGTTTAGTCCTTCCTTGCCCTCTTTTTCCAACACAAGGTGTTCAGACAGGCTGAAAAAGTTTTAGACAGTCACCCAATGTGAAGCTTATCAGGTTTGCCTATTATTTCTTATCAAGTCTGAAACATGCCAGGCATCATTTAGCCTGAGATATTTGGCATTTCACAAACCCTGACTGCCTGTCACTCAAACCCAGGTGATGGGCACTTCAAAGAAGACCAAGGTGCAGTTTTGAGCAGCTTTTTATAAATTTCTTTGGACCCACATTTTTTACATGGAAGCCCTCTAGTTAAGGCTTGAATTCCTGATAAATTCCATGCATTATTAACCTAATTGGACACAACATATACTCTGAGAGTCTCATTAATATTTTTTAACACGTTGCAGCGTCTTTACTGTTGAGCAATCAACCGAATTTTCATCTCCATAAAAATGGGCTTCTTATAACCAGACAATATCCAATCATTTCCAGTCCATAAGGTAAATTTCCTATATATTCTTTCCATTTTGCAGTTTTCTCACCAATCAGCACAATAACTTTCACCCTATGGATTATTTCTACATAAACCTTGCCAGAAGCTGCCTGGGAAGGATGGAAATTTGAGTTGGAAATCAAAGAGAGGATCTCAGGCTAAATTAAAGATCTTTTTAACAGAATTGTTCCATTTATTCCCATGATTTCTACTCCTTACTGATTCTAATAGTCTTCAAAATAAATTAATTAATTGCAATATGGTAATAACACACCAATGATATAATATTTACCAATATTATTAAATAGTACTGCAGTCCACTGGTTGTTAAGTAATTTTGTGGTTAATTTATCCGTGCAGCAGGAACAATTTGGAGTCCAACACCTGAACATCACAGTCTGAGGTGATACAAGAAAACATGAAAGGAATGACCCTGAGCTAAAATGATTAGTGGTGTTTGTTAGGCACCATGGCTGCAACAACAAAGTTAATCAGCCAGAGCAATTATTAGGTAAATTTTTATTTTAAATATAAACTTAGAAGTTTTTTATTGTTATTATCTAAAATTGAACTATGTACATTATTTTAAGTGGGTAGATTTTTGTTTGTATCCATGAAATTGCTACCATATTAACAAGATTTTCCAGACAGTAATGGATTGATTTCTGTATAATTGTAACTATATTAATTCATCCCAATTACCTCTAAGTAAAATTTAAATTAAGTTAAATTGAAGAAATTAAAAATGTTTGAAAACCCTGCATGGAAACCTTGAGGCATCACAAGATTGTCATTTCTCATCTCCAATATCATTAATTCTGCAATAGAAGGAGTCTTGGTTCTCACAAGACTTGTAAACTGTTGTTTTCTGTACATTTCAAACCCAACTTAGAGGTCTTTTTATGAACTCAAGATGATTTTTTTTTTCCCCACTGATGCTAAAAGTGCCTCTGTCTGTCTCCAGACACTGAGTGTCCCTGCAGGGCTGATCCAACTCCAGCATCCCATGGGGAGATGCTGCGCCCAGGGGAGGAGCCAAGCATTCCTGCCTGGATCCAATCTGAGCCTGGCACAGCACAGCAGCCTTTGCCCCCTGCACTGCCAGAGGAGCAGCTTTCTGCTGCCCTGCATGGCCAGAGGGAGCCCAGGCCCATCTGCAGCAGCCCTGGAGCTGCAGAGGAAAACTCCCCCCTTGTGCAGGATCCCTGCTGCAGCAGAGCCACAGCTGGGGCTGCAGGAGGGCTGAGCCCCCCTGGGATGGGGCTGGGACACTGCCCTGGCACACAGGGGACAGGGCAGGGTCTGACTCTGGCAGGGGGTTTTGTACTACTTCTTTTTTTTCAATTTTTATTTTTCCTAGTAAAGAACTGTTATTCTTCTTCCCATATCTTTGCTTGAGAGCCCCTTAATTTCAAAATTCTAGTAATTTGGAGGGAGGGGGTTTACATTTTCCATTTCCAGGAAAGTTCCTGCCTTCCTTAGCTGTCTTTTTTAACCAAGACATTTATGTTGGATAGGAAGAGTTTAGGCTGAAACTGCCTTCAGCAGGAACTTCCTCATGACCAAGTTCTTCCACTCCCAGACTCAGAGGAGCTGCGCTGAGGTTTGCATGCAATGAGAACTTTCAAGAGAGCTGCTGCACATCTGAGAGGAATTTGGAAGGTTTGGGAAAGCAGGCACATGTCAACTACACGTATGTTTTTCAGCTGTGTTTTTTGGGACCTTAGCAGGTGCTTTGACATCAGCTCACTTCCATCTTATTTATTCATCTCATGGCTGGCTGTATACTCTTCCAAAAGACTCCTCCATAAATACAGATCTCCAGCTCCTGATTTCCAGATCACTCTGTCCTGGTTTGGTCTAAAGAGTCACTGGGTGGCCTCGGACTGCATCTTTTTTTAGGTGCACTGATATGGAGAACAGAATTTATTAATAAAGGCTTCCAGCATATCCTGCCTTCTCTTCAACTGGAATTTTCCACTTTCAATGGTCTCTGTGGGCTTCAGGGGCTGGCCAGGTGGTCTGCTCTGAACTGAACAGCCTGAATCAGATAAAACACTCAGTTTAGATCATCTGTACCCTGCTAGAATTAGACAGATGCAAGTCACACTGAGAACCAGCCAAAGCCATCCCCCTCCCTGCAGCAGAGTCATGCACATGAAGAGGAAGGTGCTCACAGGGAAGAGATGGTTTGCAGAAAGGTGTTCATTAATTACAATTTTGTTCTGGACCCTCTGGTGAACAGAGACACACTGGGAACAAATGAAAGTTTTTGGAGTTGGGGGGAAAAAAATAGAAAGGAGGAAAAAGTTTTGCGTCTTAGAGCAGGGAAATAGTTTGAGGCTATGTTTTAATTAAAATGAATATCTGCACTATCTTAATGTTATTGCCAGTTAAGTGTAGCGGGGTGATTTAGAGTTCTGTAACACAATTATACTCCGGTAATGAAGCTCCGCAGAATTATCCCAGGAATTCCAAATGCAGAGGGGAGCAGTAGCTCTCATTTGTAACCACGTTACAGCCTCTATTGTTACAGTATTTTCTGTTTTCCTCAAAGATTAACTCGGTGGTGTTTAAGTCTCTGGTTACATTAAAGGGAAGGGGGAGCAGTGACAGCCGCTGTTTTGCTGTTCCTGGGGTGAATCCTTTCCAAAGGGATCCAACCTCCCAGCAGAAAGGTGTCCATGCTCTGGTGTCTGCTGGGGCCAGCACTGCTCAGTCACTAGAAATATTCCATCTTTTGCAGGGTAAGATGCCTTGACAGGTGATGCGGAGCCTTTCAGAGCTGCTTCACATCTTTGCCTCTGCTTCTGGTTCCTGCTGGTGTGCCTGGGAGGTCTCATCTGCTCGTGGGCTCCTGATGGGATTCCTGCCATGGAAAAGAAGGGCAGCTCCCTGCTCAGCTTGATCCCCTTCTTCCAGATACACAAAAAACCATCCTTACATCTCCAGCTGTGCTCCAATACACACTGGAGTTAATTTTTTAGATGTAGATGTCGGGTTTGATCTCCAGAGTGTGCCTGGGTCACTCCTGGGTTTGTGCCTCAATGGCTTTGCCAACTGAGCCAGAAACATCCACACGCTGTGACAACACTACTCAAACAGGTTCACCCTCCCGTCCATACACATAAATACTCATTTCTCCACTCTAATAAGAAATTTGCTCAGTTCAGAACTGATTCAGTGCACAAGTCCTTCAAGACCACCATAATTCTTTGCTGGGGTGAGATCCTGAGGTACAGAGTGAACACACCCTAAAACCTGCTCTCCCTCAAGAACTCCCCACCTCTGACTGAGAACGACCCAAGATTTTGTTTCTGTAAATGGGAAAACTGTTTGGAACAAGGCAGAAGCCCTGGCAGTTTTAATTTCCATTGGAAACAAATTTGTTTGTTATTGAGGAAAGCTGAAAACTGAATTTGAGGTAACTTCACTTGAGTTTTTGATTTGCAGCAAACAGATTAAAAGCAGAAAGGAATCGATACAATAATTAGCACAATCCTCAGAAACACCTCCAAACCCCTGTGGCAGACCCCAGCTGTCTGATTAATCCAAGAAAACAGAATTTATATACTCTCTTCCTGTTTCTTTGCACTGTTTTGCACAATTTCATACCACAGCTAAGGTCCAGAATGTTGAAATAAGGCATATCTGTCAACTTTTCAGGATTTCCAGTGTTCAAATCTAGCATCACATTCCTGAGATACAGACATTCTAGCTCCAGCCAGGTGGCACTTTTGGGGAAAAAAATATAAAAATGGGCAATAAAAGCAGGTTTTAAAAATGTCTTGCTGCTCTGCTCTGTGGTTGAGTTTGAAAAAAACTGGCATGAAAGAAATGTTTCACACCTGAAATGTGCAGTGTTTCTACCATTTCAAGATGAACTGTTTCTATTTGCTTGCTTGAAAGTAATTTTAGTTTGTCCACTTCTTTCCAGTGGAGCCTTTTGCAACCACATTTTCCAGATCTTAGCAGTGAGAACAGCTCTTTCTTTCAGGCCCTGGTCTGCTCACACTGAGCTGTGCTTTTCTGCCTTCAGGCCTTCTAAAATATTATCCAGTGGGGCAAAATGCTGCTCAACGTGTGCAAAGACCTTGCCTTTCACCTCCAGGACAATTCCACCTACACGAGCCAAAAAACACAATTCTGCCATTGTTCAGTTTTACCTGAGGAGTAAAGGCAGTCACCTCACAGCTTTGTGAAAACCCACAGCTCGAGCTCCGACTCGAGGCAGAAGCTCACTGTTAGCATAAAAAATAGGTCAGTCCATTTTCTTCCGCAGAAAACATTCCTCCTGCAAAGTTTTGGTCCCTCTCCAACCACTTGCTAAAAGCTCATGACCATGGAATAAAGGCTAAGGTCAGATGTCCTGGAGCTGTGAGACAATATCTCAGGATGCAGGTGTCCTTGGGCTCTGATTTAGGTCTCCATGTGTCTTACTGCATTTGCTTAATGATTTTCTAGGCACCTATGGCCATAGCATCTGGGCTGCTGCCACAAATTAAATGCAATCAGACATTAAATCAAACTGCCTCCAGCAGGCTGCAGGAACAGGGCTCCTCCAGCAGGCTGCTGCCACTGCTGGGCAGAGGGGACTCAGGAATGGCTCAAATCCCTGCTAAGGTGTTGCTGAGAGGAGCTACCTTGAAAAGCTGGCTCTGTGGATTACCAGGAAATCCACACTCCTGAACTTGAGTTCTTCCTCTATGAATATCACAGAAAATAGGGCCAGAATATATCTTAAATTACTTAAATATTCTACAGCCTCACTACACAGTGAAACCTGCCCTTAGGCTTCCTTTTGGGCAAAATCCCAGGCATCATTTATGCAGCACAAGACCCTGAGGTTCAGACACTGAGACTTTGGTGTTTTATGGCTTCTTATTAGATATTTATTCTCTCAGCATGACCACTTGAATTTCCAGCAGTACGTGGTGGGGGAGGTGGATACCCATCCCAGGCCACTGCCTGGTGGGGTTCCTCCCCTTGTACAGGATCCCATTTGGGATTTTATATTCTGTGTCTTACTCTTGGAGCCAGACACATGTATGACCATATCAGCCTGAGTGCTAACAGCTGGAATGTAAAAACTGTCTGATAGAAAGGGAGATCTATCAAGAAATTTTCCTAAACAATATAATGTAAATTCAGCCCTGTTTCGGGGTGTGAAAAAAATTGTCATATCTAGAACTGTGACAGTGTGAAGCAATATCTGACTCTGTGCTGGTTTGTCAAAATACCCCAAACAGCCAGATAACAATTCAATTTAATCCTCTTTATTGTGAGAGAGTGAGGGAGACTCTCAGGGCATGTAAAATCTGTCTGCATGTGTCCATCTGCTTGCAATATCTCTACGTGGCAGCTTGATTGGAAATTATTTACATGGGAAGGAAAGGTCGCTGTCTCTGAAGGACAAAATCCTCCTCTCTGTCCAACAAACTCCGGGAGCCATTGGTCACCCCGGGCTGACAGCTCTGAATTGCAGGGCAGTGTTTGCTGCATTCATTTCTCCCAGTAATTCAGGGGGCGTGTGTGAGTGGAGGAGGTGTCACACATTGGGTTCGGGGTGTGACAGAGGCACCAGGCCACGGTCACCTCAAAAACACTGAGGGATATTTACAGAACAGGAAAAAAAAAAAAAACAAAAAACCAAAAAATAAAGCATCAGGAGCTGTTTACTGATTAAACTTGAAGCAAGCCCAGCCCTTCCAAAAGAGCAATCATCTGCTATTCATCACAGATTCCTGCAAGTCTGGATGCAAAGGCTGCTGCAAAGCTCGGGAAGTCCTTCATGCTCAAAGTCACTTCTCTGCTGTTTGTGTTAATGATATGGGAGCCCTCAGGAGCCTGGGCTGAGCCTTGTTTTAGCTTCTGGAGAGAGAAAAAATACATCAAATGCAGGCAAAGAAGAGACAAAGGAATATCCCTTCTGTAGGGCCTCATGTCAGTGGCACAACTCAGGAGCATCCCAGTGCTCCAGAGCCATTCTCCAACCCTGCCCATATGGGGTCACACAGCACCTGTGACTGGATCTGAAATCTGCTCAGCTACATCTTCAGTTGTGGCTAGGATGGAGTTTCAAACTTGCTGGACAAATATAAACTCTCTCTCGGGTGAAAAACAAAAGAGGATTCAAGTTCATTCATATCTGAATGAAAATGAGATCGATCTTTTCCTTTCTAATTTTTCAGCAGGATTTCCAGTTTCAATGCATTTGAATTGTTCCTCCCTCCCAGCTTTGGGTCCTGTTGGTCAAAGTGACCACACTGGGCAAATGGGGACAGTGAGCTTTGTGAACACAGGCACGGTGGCAAGAAAAGACCTCAAGTGGCGTTTTGTGGCCCCAACCAATGTAATCCCTGTGCATTTCTTACTGTGATTACTGAGAGTGGGATGGCCATTTTTAAAGAAAGGGTCAAATAGCTCCTGTTTAATGGACAGAGAGTTGTTTTCAGATTTGTACAACACCTGGTGCCATTAGAGAGTAACCATCAAGTATTGGTGTTTGTACTCACAATCCGTGGAGCATTTCCAAACAGCAGCACTTCCACATGCATGGCTGGAAGGAAGAAACAATAATTTGCACCAACATGTGCCTTGTACCTCTACTCTGGTCTGAAGATCAGAGTTTTCAGTGACACCACAGCTCTAAGGGTTAAATCTGATTGACTCTCCACACCAGCAACACAAATCACCACGATACTTTCTCCCCTTTTACATGGTGATTGTCTATTTGGAAAAAGAAATGAATTGCCAGGAATTTTGTCCTGCTGTGTAGGTGGAACTGTCACACATTAAAACTGCTTTCAATCACCAGCAAAACTCGAAAGCAGCAATTTTCTTTCTCTGTTTCACCCTCAGTTTGAGGCCTGATTTTCTAACACACCTGTAGCTTTGCTGGGGAAACTGCCTCCTTCCCTGAGCACAAGCAACAACAGAAGGAAGAGCAGTTTAGTGCTGAGCATGTAAAGACTCTAAAGAGGAAAATGAAGCCTAAATCTTTGGAAAAAGTACTTCTGATGGAACAGATCCTGGGTTTGAAACAAGTGCATTCTGCAGCACTAGGCTATAGTAAAATCAGGCGACCCTTGAGGCAGGAAATGATTGGCATCTAACTCCAAGGTTTTGGAATGCTGAATATAATATAGTTTTATTAAAACTATATTATATTACATTTTACTATACTATAACTATACTACAAAGAATACTAAAAAATACTTACTACTTACTAAAAACTCATGTCTGTCTGCAGACTGACAGTCCACATAGCTTGGACCTGATCAGTTAATTAATAGAAATATTTTTTACATTCCCAATCTCCACCAGAATCCAATTACCAAATTCCTTCAGGTAAACAACCTTCCCAACACATTCCACATGTACAAAACACCAGGAGCAGCAAGCAGAGATAAAAACTGTTTTCCCTCTGTGCTTCTCCAGGAAAAAACCTGAGAGAGAGAGAGAGAGAATTATGTCTCTCTTTGTTCAGAGGGCATGTGAATACCACGCTGGGCTCGGAGAGTGCTGGATCTCACCAGGAATGGATAATTCCAGAGCCCACATCTCAGGGACATCACTTCCAATCTCACCCATGTCACACAGTTTGTGCTGCAGAGCCAGGAGAGTGCTTTGGTTATTGAAACACGGAATGAGCTATCAGGGAACACGGTGTTTAAACCAGCCCGAACAATGACTCCCCGTGCACTCTGCAGCAAGTCATTTAATCTCCCTGTGCTTCTCCCCTCTGCAGGCTGAGGACAATGCTCATTGTGTGTACCAGGACACTGCACAGCTTCATCTGCTGGAATTATTGTTGCTCTTTGTAACTCCAGAGTGTTACGAGAAGAGATAATGGAAGCAGAAGTGAATACCACTTTTGAGTGGTGGCCATTAAGCCTTGCTGGAGTCCTCTGACTTCAAAGACATTTTATCTCTCCACTCCAGTCACAGATTAGACTTCAAGGATTAACGCTGCACATCAACCTACACAGGGCTAATTTTTGGCCATGTTTCCCCTAGTGTTGCTATTTACCCCAGAGCAAAGAAAATATGGGAGTATTATTTGTACCATTTCCTAGCTGGAAATGTCTGCCTAAAAATACCTGTAGCTCCCACTTTCTCTCAAGGGTAGTGACATCAGCACTGCCAGAAGTCAGGAATGTGCATCCCAAATCTTCATCTGAAGAGATTCATTGGAAGCCAGGGACAGTCTCATGCATATTTTTTTTTTTTTTATTTTTATGGATGTTTCCTACCCTTTGTGTTGTCTGTGGTGCCACTCATGCATCCCTTGCTGATGGGGAGGTGCCCTGCAACAGCACACCAGGGCTATAATCAGATAATATCTCCTGCTGTAGAAAAGTGTCAATCCTTCTCTTTGCAGATGGCTGAGTGCAAGCCAAGTGCAGGGGTTGTCACTGGCAGACATGCCACACAGGAGCATTGGTGGCTTTGCTCTCACACTCACACACCAAACGCAGCTCGCAGCAAAGCCTTCCCCAAAACCACTGCCTGGCTTTGGTGGAGCTGATCTCGTGTGTCTGGTGGGCACAGGGAGCTCCTTTGCCCTGTCAGAACTGCAGGGTGGACAGGGAAGACCTGCACCAGAACACCTGGATAGGGTTGGAAGTACCAGGAGAGGGGACAGGGAAGACGTGCACCAGAACATCTGGATAGGGTTGGAAGTACCAGGAGAGGGGACAGGGAAGACCTGCACCAAAACACCTGGATAGGGTTGGAAATACCAGGAGAGGGGACAGGGAAGTCCCTGCGAGAAGCAGGAGCTGAACCCTGGCAATCCCAACATTCTGCCAAGAGTTAAGGAATTCCATTCTCCATTCTACCAGAAATCACCAAACCTCACCCAAAGCCACAGCTCTGTATTCTCCATTCTATCAGAAATCACCATCCTCACCCAAAGCCACAGCTCTGTGCTCTCCATTCTACCAGAAATCACCATCCTCACCCAAAGCCACAGCTCTGTGTTCTCCATTCTACCAGAAATCACCAAACCTCACCCAAAGCCACAGCTCTGTTTGTTCTCAGCCTGGCTGAGCTGTGGACCTGTCCTTGGTGGCACATTTCACTGTGGTGGGGCTGGAAGGACCACTCTGTTTCGCTGCTTCAGTTTGTGGGGCAAAATCAGCGGGGTTTTCAGGTCTGTGGCTGTCAGTCAATGTTGTCAAAGTGTTAAAAGTCAACAAAACATAAACTCTTTGAAATGGAAAGCAGAATTTTGCAGAGAGCCCGGTCTGAAAGAATCGGGACCAAAAAAATGGCATTTTTATTCATTAAAATTCAAATGCAGATAAATAAGCAACAGCTTCAGTGAGGATTATGGAACTCTGGTATTTATGAGGAAGCAGAAATTTTATAAATATTGAGATTGGCTATTTTCTACCTACATACCCTTTTTTTTAGAAGAGTAATAACATTTGCTAGTCCAGCAATAAAACTATGCATTTATGCAGCAGCTTTCATCCAGAGATCTCCAAGTACTTTACTAACATTGGCTGCATGAAGCCTCACAGAGCTCTTACAGAGAAATAAGGAATTATTATTCCCAGTTTATAAATTGAGAAATGTTTGCAGTAGAAGATAAAAGAATTCTGTCCGGAGGCAAAGGCTGAGAATGTGGCAATGCTGTGGCAGAGTCTGGGAGATGCTGCAGGATTTATTCTCCATCTGAGGGGCTCCACCAGGTTTAAAAATGTGTTTAGAGGGACAAAAGTTGCTGCAGGAAGGGATGGGCTGAACTTGGAGAGCATCATCACCTCACACCAACTGTCTGTGTGCTGTCAAGGGTGGCAATGAATGAGAGCAACTTATTCCTACAGATCAGCACCAATCTTGTGTGAGTTAAATAAAGGGTACATCAGCTCAGAGTTATGTGCTAAATAACTCTGTGGCCTCAGCAAGATAGGGTACCTCTCCTTAGCAGAGAATCATGCCATGTAAATGTCACTTTTATGGATAAGGTCAATTTAAAATATGTTCCCAACAGCAGCAGCAGCCACAACAACAACAACAGCATTAACAGCAACATCAACAACAACCCAAATGGTGTTTTAATCGTTGTCAAAACTTCTCCTCTACAAGACTTTTTAAATGAAATTTGCCCCTGTATTAAAAAGAAGGTCTGTCATAAATATAAGAAAGAAAAATAATGTCAAAATCCAATGAAAGATAGGCTGAGTAGAACATGTGTTTTCATCAACTTCTACCATTTTCAAAAGACAGAAAATGGATAGGACTGTTTCCTCTTTTCAAAAAGAAAAATTCTTCCATTATATTAAAATATTGAACAGGAGATTTGGGTCTTCCCCTGCCCAGACCTGGTCTTCAGAAAAACCCTCCACCAGTATCACAAAATCCCTCAGACATTTGGAGGTTTCCTTTCTTAGAATAAATCTTTTTGTGAGTTTGGATATTTTTTTCTTCTTTCCCCTCCCTTTTCCTTTTGGCTGTCTCTATGACATGTCTTCAAGTGATCAAGATTACTGGGCTGGATAATATCCAGGCAATTAATTGGCTAAACTGCAGTTAAGGTGATTAAGAAATTTTAATGGCTGAAGGGATGTGGATAATGAAGATGAGGATGATGAGAAAATGATGCTAATGAATAAATTTGTCTATTTCTAAGCTTATTTTACTTGTCACCACCACTGGCTATTTTGATGCAGTAGGTTCTGGCTCTGAGTTGCAACCTGTGCATGTGCAGGGGGTGGAATTGCACTGTCCTGGAAACACTCAAATGGCCTTTTGGAAGCAGATTTCACATCACCATTGATGGAGGTATTGCTGTCTAGAACTTCTCATTTAATCTAAGGCCTTGTCTCTCACCCACTAATTTATATCAGTCCCTTTCTTCCCATTTACATGTAACACCTCTTTAAATCAAGCAGGGGTGTCTTTTTCAGGGCTCTAAGTGGCAGGGAGCTCACAACATTCAGCTGTTGCAGGCATCAATTACTGCTGCTATTTAGAGTCACATCTCCATCAGAGTTTGAACACATCTTTGAAGTTTGCATCCACTGGGCTTTGCTGGAATGTTTTCACTTCAGTTGAAGAGCATTTTGTTTACAAATCCCTTCCCCATGTAAGCACTGAGTGATGATGATGATGATGATGATGAAGCAATCATCACTGCTTTACTGCATGTGACACAAACAACATCTCCTCTTGGAAATTGGCATTTTTACTGCTCAGCAAGGGCTGGAATGCAGCTGTCTGAGGCATGGGCAGCCTTTCTCCTGGCGTGCACAGATCACAGCTCTCAGCTGAAGTTATTAAAGAAAGTGATCCCAAGGGAGAGGCTGCAGAGAAAACTCACAGATATTTCCTCGTTTCTTTAGGACTTGCATGTCTGAGTCTTGATTGTTTCTCTCCAATTTCAAGTAATTGAGTCTGTTTTTGTTTTGTTGGTCACTTGGTGTTTTTTTTTTTCCCCAGAGATCACATTCCTAACTGTGGAACACTGCTGGGATGGAGAAGGCAGGAGAAGGGAAGGCAGTGCTGCAGCCTTTTGTACTAACACAGCACAATTTGTGCCTCGATTCCTCCAGTGGCAAAGCCACCATTCCTTAAAATCCCATTTAAGCCAGGCTTTTTGGTGGCTTGCATGAACTGAGCTCCCTGTCCAGGTTCCCAGGCAGAGCAGGGAGCTGGAGGGGGTTCTTGTTCTGCTCTCCTGGTGACCAGGACCTGCCACGCTGCTGCTTTTCTCCCTCTGATCCCCAGCTGATGGATCTGGCAGCACGCGAGACGAAGGGTCAGAGTCCAATGGATTAATGGTGCTTTGATTGACTTGGTGATGTTTGATGTGTTGTAGATATGCTCAGGCAGTGGTTGCTGTCTCTTTATCTTCCTTGTGCAGCTGTGCTGACAGCTTTCCCAGTCCCCTCCTGAGCTGGCTTTGCAGCACCAGGAGTTTCTCAGGAGAAATGTTTGCCTTTGCTTCCTGCATTCTCTCTGTCAAGCACACTCTGTGCAAGGAAGGGGCCCAGGAATGCAGTAACCCACTTAAAAAGGGAAGAGATTCACTTGCTCTTAAAGAAGAGAAGGATCCATATTAAAAAAATCCTGGTTGCAAAGCTCTAGGAATGAAAAAAACCCCTCAACTGCTGCTCTGAAAAGTCACAATTCACCCTGAGTGCTGATGCCAAGGACATCTCTCCCTGCGTGCATTTCTGGTGTGATGGAACACTGATGTGTCACAAGTGTGGAAATGGTTTCCCGCAACCCCTCTTTTCACACATGGGGGAGAAATTCTCACTCCAGGCTGCCAGGCAGAGCCTGTGCTTTGCACCAAGGCTTCATTTCATGCGTGGCCCTGCTGAAATGCATGGTCTAGAACACAGCACAGTCCTGGGCTCTCTTCCCAAGCCTGTGAGCGTGAGAGATGCTGGAGGTGCGAAGAGGGAAGTATGTGAGCCTTGGCATATCTGCTGAGGACAACCAATGACCTCTTGGAAAGACTCAAAGGCAGAAAAATGAAAAGAAAAAGAATTTGACTCAGTAGCAAAAGAATTTGACTGTTTCCATTTGACTGGAAATGGAAACATTTGATGGCTCCGAAGATAAAATAAAAAGTGTGTTACATCAGGATTCTAATCCCCAGGACTTGATAGATACCAAGTGTTTCTGTTCTTTCATTTAGTTTTAAGAGCAGCTCTATTTATCCACCCATTTAATTGTTCAAGCTTTCCAGAAAAACAGCATGATCTCGTACAGACTGGAAGCAGCTATAGCCTTGTGTGTCCAGGTAAAATGCCAATAAGGAAAAAAAATTATTGTATGAAGAGGGAAATTCTGGACTTCATAATTATCCCCCTGAAAAATTGAAATGTCCTTTAAACCCTTTTTCCTTCCTTTCCCAATTGAAATATAAATGAAAAGATCTTCCCTGGACTGAATCGTGACTCTGTGTGTGTGATTAATTCAGATTTCATCCTACATGGAGTCCTTGACTCACTGAGACCATTTCTGATGCTCTGCAGATGAGCTGCACCACAAAGGGAGCGGAGTTACATAAAAATCACCAAAATCAAACTTGAAAATAAGTGACTTCAGGAGGTCACCCTGTCCAGCCCTGCCTCAATTCTCCACCAGCTACTTCTAAACCTTTCCTGACAGATGTTGGTTTAACCTGCCCTTAGAAACCTCTGGTGGTTCCAATCTCACAGCAATCTATTCCAGCCCTTAACTGTCCTTTACTGGTGAATGTTTCCCCTTCATGTCTAATATAAAATAAACAATTATCTCTATTTTAGACATGAAAGATGCGATTTCAGATGTTGAGACCACACTTTCCAGTGATGAAATCAGCATTTCCCAATCTGAAATCAGCATTTTCAGGGCTGATTGGGCTGCAGGTCAGACATTCCTGTGCTGATACATTTTTCTTTTCCATACACAAATCCTTTTCATTTTTCTACCTCTTTATTGATATTTTCTCTCCCATATGTCATATTATTCCTTGTTTATATGTCCATCCCTCTCCACATCTCTTGGATTTGCCTGCTCTCATGGTTTGAAAGACAGGTGTCTGCTAAGAAAGCCAGGAGCCTCCCTCAGTATGGAAAATATGACCTCTTTCTTTCCAAATTGCTATAATTTTGAAATTAAGGGGCTTTCATGCAAAGATATTAGAAAGTAACAGTACTTTTCAGCAACTTATTAGGAATTTAACAGGAATGGGACACCCATGCTTTCAATGCCTCCTCTCCCATGTCCCAGCAGAGCAGTGGGAGCCCAGCTCAGGCAGCTGCAGCTCCACCAGCTGATTTCCTGGAGCTGACGTCAAGGGGAACTCTCCACTTTGTCCTGCTGGCCCTTCCCTGAACTGTGGATGTAAATATGTGACAAAAGCATCGCTCATGCAGGCTGTTACACTGGGATGGAAACATGACACGTCCATAAAACGTGATCTATGTGCAATCATCACACATGTGCCTTCAGACGGGGCAGAGTAGTGACTTGCTAATTAAGTTTTACAATCCAGTGGTTGTGAGAAAGATAAAAACATGTCCCTGGTCAATCCATTACAAAGAGAACAGAACATCTGACCTTTTCATCCTGCCTTCCGTTTGCACTCGCTAGATCCATAACCTTTTCCAGCTGGAACAGAAAGTTCAATTAAGTTTTGTTGGCTTAGAAAACTGCCCATGTCCTGGAGAGTAGATTAGGCACTCAGGGGCTGCAATTATCCATCTGGTGCCACTTCAGCTATAATATCTATATATTTATATACATACTGCCAGCCTTGCAAGGATAAACATTGTGCAGAGCTGCTCGGAGGAGGGTCACATTCCCTGTTGCTGGGGATTCCTTTGGTGCTGTCTTGGTTTGGAAAGACAGGAGTCTGCTAAGGAAGGCAGGAGCCTCCCCTGAAATGTAAACCCTCCCCACCCCTCCAAATTGCTATAAATTTTTAATTAAGGGGCCCTCAGGCAAAGATATGGGAGCAAGAAATAACAGTTCTTTAATAGGGAAAAGAAAAAAAAATGAAGAAATGAAGGATAAAATAAACAATGCAGTACACTAGAACAACACTGACAGAGTCAGAACCCAACCTGACACCCTGTGGGTCAGGATGTTGGTGGCAGTGCCATTGGAAATGTGACTCAGCCCTCCTGCAGTGTCAGGGGTGGTTCTGCCCTGTAGAGAAGGATGTATTCTTCCTCTGAAGATCCAGTGGAAGCAGAGACAGCTGCCGTTCCTCTGGGGAATCCAGTGCAGAAAGCCGTGCTGGTGTCTCAAACCCTCTGGATTATATCTGGGTAGCAATGCTTGGCTCCTCCCTCTGGGCGGAGCATCTCCCAATGGGATGTTATAGTTCTTATCAGCCATGCAGGGACATTCAATAGCTGTTATCAGCAATGTCCCCTCCCGAAGGAGGAGTGAATGTGGTCACTCAGAGAGATAAGGCAAACTGCCCACTTGACAAAGGTAATCTGCCATACAGATGGTAATTAAAAACATCAAAAACATTGTGCAGTACAATCTTCAACAGGTGCTCACATTCCCAATCAGGATCTGTGCAGGGCAAACCCAGAGTGACTCCTGGCACTCAGCCCCAGAGAGAGTGTGTCAAACAGGAATGGGCTCAGCACACACCACCCAACCTTGCAGGTTTTCATCTCTGTCAATGCGCTGATTTATGGATCTGCACTTCCCCACAGCACAGGAGAGGCATGCAGAAATAATTTAATCTCTGTTGAGAAAGGAGTTTTATAAATACAGACACATGTATATATTAAATATAGTTAGCACTTCTGGGGACAACGAGCTTGGCCTTGGCAGATCACTCATGCAATTACATCAAAGATGAGTCCCTGACAGGGAGCAGCCCATCAATCATCAGGGTGATCAATAACACCTGCAGTGCACACAATCAAACCTGATCAGCCTCACACAGCCTCGGGTGAGGGAACATCACAGGTCCTCACCACACACACACACACACATAGGCTGTACCTTCAAGGGCTCATTTGAAAGTTTGCTGAGCTGGATTTTCCCTTTGGGGATGTTTGCAGCCTGTTTGCAGAGCTCCAGCTCTCTCTAAAAGAGAAGCAAACACTTCTCAGATCACCACATTTCAGTTAGAACCGAGCCTTAAGAAAAGGATGAACGGTGACATTAATTCCCCATAAATGACAAGGCCAGTGGGCATTGCAGCTCATAACACGAGGCTCTGCCTTTACCAGGAGCTTGTAAAATGGTGAACATAAATTTTCCCTTATCCACTGGACACCAAGAAAAGTAACAAACAAACTGCTGAGGACCACACACTGTCTGCTGTGGGGCAAGTGGCAGCAATTTAAGTCAGTACCATCAAAATATAGGTTGTTCTGCTCAAAAATATGGGAGAAGAAGGACTTATCACCCTCAACAAAGGAGGAAATCTTTCTGCTTCACAAGCTGGCAGCTTTGGAATATGTTATTTCTGGCCTACATCAGGAATCTTTCTCCAGGGCTTGGTGAGCGCAGATTTTTCTCATGGGGTCAGGCAATAGGACAAGTCATGATAGGTCATAAAATCATAGAATGGTTTGGGTTGGAAGGGGCTTTAAAGATCATCTTGTTCCACTCCCCTGGGCAGGGACACCTCCCACTGTCCCAGGTGCTCCCAGCCCTGCCCAGCCTGGCCTTGGGCACTGCCAGGGATCCAGGGGCAGCCACAGCTGCTCTGGGCACCCTGTGCCAGGGCCTGCCCACCCTCACAGGGAAGGATTTCTGCCATACACCTCACCTAAATTTCCTTCTCTCAAACTCTGTCCCTCTCAGCAGAAAAAAAATATAAAAATCTGAAACACATTTAGGAAATCTGCCACCGATTCCTCCCCCCCCAGCTGCTGACCTGCATCTTTTCCTGGGGAAATAGAGGGTCTCAGAGAGCTCCAGGGAACAGATTTTCAGAAGCTCCTGTGAGAATCTTGATTTATTCTGCTCCAAAAGTCACGCATCCCATCCCACAGCACTCTGGTGACCTCCTTCACCTGGATTGCCATCATCTCTCAGCTTCTTCTTCTTTTTTCTCCTCACTCTTCCTAGGTGTGAAATAAATCATAAACTTCATCCTGCAGTAAGAATGTCCCATGGCCAGGAGCTGGCTGCACCATGGGCCAGGAAGGGTTCAGGGATATCTGCTCCTGCTTCAGCCTCCTGGAGAAGGAGCCTTGTTGGAACCCTGGTTGCTGAGAATTTCAGATTTCTGTGCTGACAGATTCTGACCCCCAGGAGAACATTGCATTTGACCTGAGGCTGTGGAGAAGGCTTCCAAAATTAAATGACAGAACTGGGATTGTGGGTGTGGAGTTTGAATAGAAGTGTATGATATCACAAAGTAAAAATTTAGAGTTTAAGGTTTTAAAATATAGTAATAAAGCAATATATTTGAATATAAGAAATTAATAATAATATAAGAATATAGTAATAAAGCAATATAAAGCAAGATAGAGGTTTTAAGGCAGAGGCTGGTCCTTCTTTTTCACCTTTTTCTTCATTGTGCAATTAGATAAAAAAGTCCACCCTGTGGGCCATGCGTAGTTAGTTATTGGGTTAAAAGTAAACATAATTTAGGTGTCATTTCTTAATTAGACAGTTTGTCTTTAAAAACTTTGTAGAAAGAGAGATACAGCTTTAATTTTAGTTTGTTAGAGTGAAGTACTGTAGAGCTCACAGTTTGTAAAAAATGTAATATAAATAAAAATAATATATAGAATAATTATATATAAGATATAATAATTATATAAATAGATATTCTATATTAAATACATATTATATAAATCTATATTCTATGTGAATATATTCTATATTCTATATTTTATATATAGAATATATATAAATATATATTCTATTGTATGAAGAGGGAAATTCTGGACTTCATAATTATCCCACTGAAAAATTGAAATGTCTTTTAAACCCTTTTTGAAATGTATATGTGAAATGTATATTTCTATTATTATATAAATAATAACGTATAATAAGAAACATCTAAGTCCAAACAAGAAATACCATCTCACACATTTAATCCTGACTCTAGCAAAAAATAAACAAATACTCGACAGAGTCTGACCTTGGTTTTGCCCAAGTTTTGGTGGCACCGGCACCACCCGGGTGTGCCCCTCTTTCCCCATGCAGGGTCCCACCCTGGCACAGGGACTGGGCTGAGTCTGCAGTTTGTGATTTCCCGCCTTCCCCGTGCTGTGCCTCATTAGCTGCTCACCCCCTTTGGGCTGGGAGACAGGAATCTGGCAGCAAGGTGCAAGCAGCCGCTTTAATTGGGTGTTCAGAACAAAAGCAGCAGTGGCAGCGCTGTCATTTTGGAACTGGCTTACAAACAGGCAGCTTGAAAATCGTTTCCTCCCATCTGCACGGAGTTAAATCTCCCAGCGAGCGAGTGAAAACGTGGGAAAAGCAAACACACACACACACCAAAAGGTGTCTTTTCAGTGTGTGAGAGTTTCTGTGCTGGTCTCTACACTCTGCCATGGTTTATCCTCAGCCTGATGTGCATGATCAGGATATTCACCTTCTCTGCATCACCCTCCTCACTGGGATTTTCTGGCCTGGGCAGTCCATGACAGCTGCCAAAATGTCCAGATGTGATGGGAAATGACAGATCAGCAGCCACATCACATCAGGGCTCAAAATGAGGAGACCTTTCCTGCTGGGCCTCATCTTCCAGTCCCCTGTAATCATCAGTTCCCAGGAAAGCAGGCTATTTGCTTATTATTTTTCTTTCTGGTGGTCTATACTCTGTGCCTCTGAAGGGAAGGGGAATAAAACAACCCCAACTTACCCAAAACTGTCCTGAGATGTTCTGTCTGCACCTCTAAACACAGATGTGGATTTAGCTGTGTTGCTTAGAAACCTGCATCTGTGGCCTGTCTGGTCCCTTCATGTTTATTTAAAATCACATCTAATAGGAAAAGACACAGCCAGAAGGCTCAAGAGTGAAAGTTTACCAGGGTCACTGCTTCTGTCACCTGAACTATTTTTCTGGTCTGTGCTTCCAAAAAACCCAAACAGCTTCCATACAAATCAGATAGAGAAACTCAGGATTCCAGCTCAGCTGTCTCCCACCCAAGCTTTGTCCCTTACCCCAAGAAAGCAATCCTTGTGTGTGGTGGGCAGCATTATGCTGACAAGCATCTTAACTTCACTAAAATGTCTCTTTTTTTTTCCTCCCTGTTGGGAAGTTGTATCCATAGATAAGGAAAAGTAAAGAGATTTTAACAGGGATAACAAATACCCATCAGTCCTGGCGTACCTGGAGCAGCTCAGGGTTGTTGTGTGGATTTCTCAGGTCAGTGTGGGCATTGCTGCCTTCTCAGGGCCATTGAGAGCTCACATGTGTGGGGTAGAGCTGTTCCCAGCACATCCAAGATTCCTAAACAAACAAATACCTCCCAGAAAGGATCCAGGTTCCCAGTCCATGCTGTTCACAAGGCACCAAAAGTCCAGGTGCAGATGTGATTCCCACCCCAGTCTGACAGTGCCTTCACTTACATTTAAGCACAATTGCAGAATCCCTGCTGTTGTCTCCTCTTCTGCTGAAATAAAAATGAACTGGAACCAAAACTTGAAATCTAACAAATTCTGAATGTAATGGCTTCATAAATTGCAGACATGAGACAAGTGTGATTTATGGCTCTGCTGTTTTGTATAACCAGGGCCATAGATTTCTTCCAGTTACTGGTTTCTACATGAACCTCAATTGAGTTATGGTTTAAGCAGGGACATGCAGCCTTTAACACTGGTATCAGGATGAGGAATCTAACCACATTCCCTGAAAACGATTTTCCAGTGATTCATCACTTTCACTGGAAAGCAGGTGACACTTTAATTCAGGCTTGAACTTCTCTAGCTCCCGATTGAAGTTAGAATTTCTATGGAGAGGCAGACAGAAACCAAAGGGAAGGAAATAGTGCTGTTGTGTCTGTCTCTTTTTGCATATCTCATTTCCCATCACAGGATGAAAACGCAACAGCTGAAACGCTGAAATGAAAGGCTGTGTTGAGGATCTATTCAGCATAGTCACAAGCATATCAGACAAGAAATGCCATGAGTCTGATTCTGCTGATGTTTCCTGCCTGAATAGGAGACTCACAGCCTTCCTTTTGAGAGCAATAGAACTTCCAGTGTTCGAACCACACCTCTGATATTTTTGAAGTCTGTAAATAAAGCTTTTTTTGACTGAACACCCCCAGCACTGAGCACATTCACGAGGGCTTGGAGTGCTGTCTAATTTCTCAGCTTCCTGCACTGGGACTGATTGTTTTCCATGACTCTTTGTGCTCTTAGTTTATGAAAAATCAATACTTTCATGAACAAAATGAATCCCCCAGCTATCTATTTAGAGCAGGACTGCCTCCAGCTCTGTCTCTTCTGCTGTTCTCTTCACTGATCTCCAAGAAACTGGCACAGGTGTTAATCCAGCAGGATGGGATCCCCTTGCTCAGGCAGTGGAGGGCACAGGGTCAGAAGAATGGATTTTGAATAACCAAAAGGGTGGAATTTGGATGCCACCTGCTACTAAGTGCAATGTGGCTCAGAGGGAATTTTCAGATTTAATAATCTTTTCCTTCCCATATCTGATTGCAAGGCAAAGAACTCTTAAAGTATAGGGGAGAAAGACTTTACTATATTTATGCCAGTTCAAAAAATAAATAAAAATCAACCCCAACCACAAAAAGAGATGGTTTGCAGAAAATAAGGCTGTCAGTGTTTATTTTGACGTTCACGGGAGAAAAGCAGGTTTGAGATGTCACTCATTTTCTCTGAAAGAAAAGTCAAGATTCAGGAGAAAAGGCTTTGAAAATAACATATTCCAAACTGATTCATTTCAGCTGGGTTTGGTTTGTTACCCTGGACATCTTGCTTTGGGGTGAAAACTAACATTTTTTTCAGAAGACCGCTGGTTCTTGGAAGGGTTCTCATAGTAGCCAGGCCCCTTGGGTTCTGCATGGCAGGGGGTTAGCAGAAGCAATGGAGAAAATTTTTCCCATTGAATTTCTGTGGAATGGCTGATTCCTGCTCTGTGTCCTCATGCAAAGGCCAGGGAGAGCCACTGTCACCAAATCTGTGCTGGAGGAGGGCAGGAGGAGAGTGGGGTTGAGGCACCATCCCCAGGAGGGATCAGAGGAACCTTTTGGCTCCCTGTTTTCTGCTCCTGCTCCATTTCTGGAAGGAATAGCTCCTGTGACAAAGCTGGGAGCCACCAGGTCTCTCCCTGCTGCTGAGGGCATGAAGAGCTCACACTGGGCTCAGTGGGAGCCCTCACTCAGCAAATCCATCTGATTTCCCCAGGGCACTCCTAATACCCTCCAACAACTGCTCATTGCTGAAACAAATCCTCCAGCCCTTCCCAGGTGCTTTCTTTTCAAACCCCAGACCTGCTTGGTGCTCAGAGATGTTGCCTTAATTTGCTTCTCCCCTTCCCATGGCAAAGAGGATGAGAGGAAACCATGAGGATTATCCACTTGGAACAGCAGAAACACATCACAGCTCTTCCCTTTCACTCACCCCATCATTCCCACCAATCCCCCACAAAAAAACCTCAAAAGGGTTGGAAACAGTGGTGTCTGCAGGTAGGAAAGCAGCTCCTGAGCACAGGGAGTTATTTTTGGTGAGGTTTGAAGTGCCACATGACACAATCTTCACAAAATGCCAAGCACCCAAAGCTGGAGCCACGTGCTCCCAACCTCTTGCACTGAGGTAAAAATAAACCTTAATAAAAGGGCTGAGGGAGGCTTAATGGGAAGTGGAAATGCAAAAAGGACAGAGCCATGAAAACTCAGTTGTGATGAGCCTCAGCAGGTCTGAGGGAACACAGTGTGATGGCTCTGCCTCTGACTGTGTCTTGGTTTGAAAAGCCAGGTGCCTGCTAAGGAAGGCAGGAACTTTCCTGGAAATGGAAAATGTAAACCCTTTCCCTCCAAATTATTTTGAAATTAAGGGGCTCTCAAGCAAAGATATGGGAAGAAGAATAACAGTTCTAGGGAAATCAAAAATATAAATGCAATAGTACAAAAAAAAAGAAAACAATCCACTGCCATAGTCAGACCATGCCCTGCCCCCTGTGTGTCAGGGCGGTGTCCCAGCCCCATCCCATGGGGGCTCAGCCCTCCTGCAGTGCCAGCTGTGGCTCTGCTGCAGCAGGGATCCTGCACAAGGGGGGAGTTTTCCTCTGCAGCTCCAGGGCTGCTGCAGATGGGCCTGGGCTCCCTCTGGCCATGCAGGGCAGCAGAAAGCTGCTCCTCTGGCAGTGCAGGGGGCAAAGGCTGCTGTGCTGTGCCAGGCTCAGATTGGATCCAGGCAGGAATGCTTGGCTCCTCCCCTGGGCGGAGCATCTCCCCATGGGATGCTGGGGTTGGATCAGCCCTGCAGGGACACTCAGTGGCCATGGACAGCAGAGATCTCCTGGAGGGAGGGTTGGCTGGGGGAGAGATAAAGAAAAAAATTGGCATCTTTAATTTCAACACTGATCAGGGACGCCTTCAAATTTTAAACTTATGTGATAGGGAGTGTTGACAAGGCTTTTACGGTATCAGGAGAGGAACACCAAATAAAAAAAAAAATTAAAAAAAATTAAAAAGAGAGCAAAACCTGCCATGCCAAGCTTCAAGCTGTGTAACCCCACCCTGAGCTCCAGTGCAAAACTTTCAAGCCCTGGCATCACCTCCCTGTGCCTGGCAGTGCCTCCCAGTGCATTAACATTCAGAGTTAAACCTGGGGGAGGGCAGCAAAAGTCAGGGATCACAGAGGGAATGAACTCAGAATTAGAGATGGACCTGAACCAAACCCCTGGGTCAGAGCAGAACTCCACTAAAGGACAAGCAGGGGGGCTGGAATTCTGCAGCTCAGCCCAATCTATAATTCATTATGTATCTCTGGTATTTCTAAGAAGGCTACAGCTGTGATATTTAAATGCCAAACCTTTGTGCATTTTTAGGCTCAGACTTTGGTTGTTGCTTTTGAGAAGCTGGAGTAGTTTTTGCTCCTCCCTGCTCCCTGTTTAAAATGGAGAAGAAGAAAGGCCTGGCAGCATCCTGGATAGGTTTAGTTCTTGTTATTGTAACATCAAGGACATTTTGAATTAGAGAGTCTGGAGCTCAGAGCCAGCTGATGGCCAGTTCACCCTTTTTTCAAGGTGGCCCTTCACTGGGCAGAGAAAAATTGCAATTTCCTCCCCAGCACACACCCTGACAGCACAAACTTTGTGATTTCCATGGCCAATGATTTCCACCATGTTTTTCCCCTATGGATGAGCAGAAAAAGGAAGGATGAGCTGATATCACCAAGTGAGCAGATAAAGAGCCTTGAGCAATGCACAGCATGAAACAGAGCCAAGGAGGGGGAAGCAGGAGCAAGAGGTGTTGGGGAAGCCAAATGAGGAGAATTGTTTCCAACACACAGGGGGTCAAGAGGGCAGCAGAAGGGTTGCTGAGGTCCCCAGGCAGCAGCAGAGGTGGTTGTGAAGGAGGTGCTGCAAGTACAGACAGCAAATTATCCAAATTTCCAGCTTTTCCATGGATTTGGGTCACATCATCCACACTGGGGCTCCTCAGCTGCTCTGAGGGGACACAGGCAGGACTGCTGCCTCCTCTACTCCATCAGGAGGTTCTGCCACAATTCTGGGGGGAATTTTGCCCTTTTCCTGATCCTGTCCAGCTTTAGAAACAGGGAACAATTGTTCCCTGTTTCTGAGAATATTCTCCAAATACTGAGTATTCTCCAAATACTCCTTGAGCCTTGGGGCCGTGGTTTTGGTTCATACACCTGGGACGACTGATGGTGTTCTCACACACCATTTCTAAACTAAAAGTATTTTCTTTTTTGTTGTTTCTTACTCATTGTCATGTATGTCAAAGAAATCTATGAGCATTCTGGGGGCTAATAATTTTATATAGAAAAATTATGCATAATATGAAACAATTAGTTGAAATTCTTTTCATAAAAGCTGGAGCAATGCATTCATTGACATTTAACCTCCTCCTTCCCCTGTAATCAAAGTCTTTTAAATAGAAATTACATTAAATTTGATTTCATTTTGGCAGTTATATCTTTTGAAAGAAAAAAAAATGTGATAGAAGTGGGAGAAACATTTCTGAAGTAAAACAGGCTGTGACAAAGCAATAAGTGTCTGCAGAGGAGAAGAAAAACCTTCTAAAAACTGATCCAGTGGAGCCCTAGAATTATGATGTCAAAGGAAGGAGCACAAGGGAAAAAGTGAGAGAGGGAAACAGATCTATCAAGAGAAATAGGGATGGAGCTGAGACACAGTGATGATGTCCTTCCTGATGCCTGGATGGAGCACTGCACTGTCCATGGATTTCGCAATTATCACAGAATATCCTGAGCTGGGAATGACCCACAAGTGTCATCAAAACCCAGCTCCTGGCCCTGCACAGGCCAGCCTCAATATCCCACCCTGTGCCTGGGATCATTCTCCAAACAAGTCTTGGGACCATGGCTTTGGTTCATACACCTGGCACAAGCTTCCTCATGGACCACTTATTCCTAAATATTTTCTTTTTTATCTCTCCTTGATTCTTTCCTGCTCATTTTCAGGCCAGAGCTGCATCAGGGTGGGGATCAGTGGCTAGGGACCCCCAAAGCAAGAACTGGGGACAGAAAAGCTGATTTTTCTCTTGGCTGTTCACAGAGAACACATCTGGGGCGAGATTTTTTAAGTGCAGGAGATAAAATCCATCACTGTCAAAACCAAAGGGGAGGTTAGAGCAATATTGAATGGAGCAGGGCTTCCAGCTACTTTTTGCAACCTTAGGAAATAAATCTAAAAGCTTCAGAAGGTCTGTACTGTACATCCATATTATGAAGGAAAATCTCAGGAAATGATGAGTTCTTGCCATTTTTGCTGTATTTCTTCCATCTTTTTTTTTTTCACTCCTTGATAAATACATGTATAGGAAGGCTCTAAGAACATTGCTTGTGTGCTTTTGCCACAGAATTAAAACTCCTGGAAGGTATCATGCCAGGATATACAAATTTGGAAAGATTGAGAGTCTTCTGAATAGCTGGAATCCCCTGGCCCAGCCATGAGAGCAGCTCTGGATTTTTGGGAAGGTGCACAGATGCAGAAACTGATGCTCTATTGTCAGACCAGGGGCCACAGACATATTTTTGGTCACCTTATTGTATGAAGAATATTGAAACACAGCAAAGTGCCTTCAGCATGACACTTGAAGAGCTCAGCTTCTCTTAAAATGGGAAAGAAACAAAGTGTGCTTGAAAAAAGGAAGAGACCTGTCCAGATTAGAGAGAAAAAGGAAGAGGCAGACTGAAAATACATTTGAGTGTCATGTGAGAGAGAGGTGACTTCATCTTGAACTGACTGGTTAACCCATGACAACCATTCATTTTAAATGTGGGGCCATGATGGTGCTGAATACAGCTCATGGAAACTGGATTATTGTTCCACTGGAGTATTTCAACTCCTCTTCCCTCCCAGTGTGGCATCCCTCACCCTCTAAATCCACCCCTGCTTAACAAGCTTTGTGCTTCCAGGAGCTCCAAGGGAATCAGTGGCTCCTTTCCCCAGTTTTTGTGGTCAGCCTTGCCCAAATCCCAGCACAGCCCAGGAGCTCAGCATGCCCAGTGGAGACTCCTGGCAGCTTGGATCTACTGCTTGATTTTACCTTTGGGTAATATTAAGTTTTTAAGACAAAGCTGGATCTCAAACATTTGTTGAAGGCGTGGCTGGTGAAGCTGAGGTCCATTTCCTTCCTCTTGCCATTTTTTTTTTTTTTTTTTTTTTTTTTTTTTTTTGTTGTTTTTATTCCTCTCTCATTTCAGCTGCTGTAACCTGTTCCAGAACACCGAGTGATTCTCTTTGCCTCCCCCTTTGGCTGAGCCATCACACACTAGTGGTTGTCCTCTGCTGTGGGGAAGGTGGTGATTTTTCCAGAGAGTCCTGGAAATCCCTGGATGTGGTTTTGAGCAGGTAGAGCCACATCTTTGCACCAGAAGCCCACGAGATGGTGTCCCTCTGACCTGACATGACACCAGGTCACTGCCATGCTAGAGACCCTAACAAGGGTGTTACAGACATCTTTTATGGAAAATCCTTTCCTTAGGATTTTTCCTCCTGAGAAGCTGGAAGGCCTCAGGAACAAAATGTAAACAATGATTATCTGCTGCTCTGGAATGCAACAGGTGCATCTGTGATTGGTCTCATAGAGTTGTTTGTAATTAATGGCCAATCACAGTCAGCTGGCTCAGACAGAGAGCCGAGCCACAAACCTTTATCATTCTTTCCTATTCTATTCTTATCTAGCCTTCTGATGAAATCCTTTCTTCTATTCTTTTAGTATAGTTTTAATGTAATATATATCATTAAATAATAAATCAGCCTTCTGAAACATGGAGTCAGATCCTCATCTCTTCCCTCATCCAAGAACCCCTGTGAACACGGTCACACAAGGGCTCCTTGTGTCCAGCCCTTGATGGATTCCAGGATTCCATCTCCAGGGATTTGCCTTTGGAAACAGACTGGTTAAAATCAACCTTTCCATGAGCATTTAGAAGTTGTTGAGTTTGGGGCTTATTTTTTTTTTTTGCCTTTCTCCTTTTCTTCTGCTCTCCCTTAAAGGGACAATAAATGAAGAGTTTATCTGTAATTTTCTCAGCAGGACAGCTGCATTGAAGCACCAGGCAGGATCCCCATTGTATAAATCAATGTGTTCTCTCTCGAGCTTGGGCCTTCTGATAATAAGCTAAACAAGAGCTGCTTCCTTACAGCTCCATGGCTGTAATCAGCAAACAGGTGAGCACAAGAGCTTTCCTCATGCTAATGGGGGGAGTGGGAGGTTGTTAATTTGACCTGGAGTGTGGATTTAGTCCCTCCTGCAGTGGAGCTGTTGCTGCAGTTATCTCTTATTTCCAGTCCAGACATGCTCTGGGAACCATTACCATATTTATGAACCTACCTGGACTCACTGAACAGGCATGAAAGGGTTAGAAAGACCTATCTGTTTTACCAGCTGTGCAGCCAGCATCTGCAAGTGAGAATAGGAGGGGAAGGAGGAAAAAAAGAGAGGTTTTTCTGCATTTTATGGGTGTGTATTGTCTCTCAAAGGCAGCATTCATTAACCTTAGAGAGCAGAACCATCTGTCCTGGCCAGGTAAATCTGTGTACCAGGTCACCATACAGATTTAGCCCTGTGCCAGGGCAGATTTCCCTGAGTGTGGCTGATTTATTGCAGGCAAGCAGAGAACATGGGCTGGGGATCAGGAGATGCAGGTGACAGGGAGCAAGAAGAGTCTGTGCTGCAGGTTATAATTCCAGGCTCAGGAATGGTTTTAAAAGGTGATTTTAGCCAAGCAAGAGGGTTGTGATGGTTATGACACAGCACACATCTTCTTTACCAGGTAATGAGCAAAGGTAAGAGGCCTTAAATCCTTGCACAGGACATGTTCAGGATCTAAAAAGCATGATCACAGCTGTTCTAAATGAAAGGTTCCTGGTATGTTTTCTCTGCTAACTCTGTTATCGCTCATCTAATCCCTTAGTGGTCTAGTAATCCCAAAGACAAAGGCAACGAGAAACAGTCTTGAATTACATGGTATGAATTTATGAATTCGGTGTAGCATTTGCAGAGTGTTGCTCAGCCTGGGGCACTGAGGACTCACAAGGACATTTGGGGAGTCCTTGGTGTCTCTTTGGGGAAGCCTGCAGGGGATTCCCATCCCTCCCAAGTTCACAGGCTGAGGTTTTAAGCAGAGCACCTCTTCCAGCTGCTGGGAACGAGCTCTTTCATCTTCATCTTTGAAGAGGAGATGACAGAGTGATTGTAATGCTGTCCTTCACTCGGGAACTGGAAGCAGCAGCTCCACGAGCCACAGGGGTGGTTTCCTTACAGAGAGCAGGTCAGATCTGCTAAGAATTTAGTGGGCCTAAAGAAAAGAAATCACTGTAAAGGTTAGGAACAAAAAAATCTTTGGGGTTTTTTTTGGGACTTTTCTGTCTGTAGCAGCACAGACATGAAGAAGATAACACTGAGAGATGATTCATTCTGCTTGCTCTGGTGAGGGTGGTTCAGCAGCTACTTACACCTTATGTAAGGGAGAAGGAAAAAATATATTGATCCAGAGTTCCCACATCTATGATCTACATCCTTGTGCTTCCCTTAAAGGAAATTTATTGCTCCTCATCAGCAATAAATCAGAAGCCCAACTTCCCTGCTGCTTCTCAGACAGAAACACTGTTGTACAGCATGAGAGAAACTCCCCAAAGAGCAGCATATGAGGGTCAACACACAGGCAAGTCTGGGTAACATTTCAGAGAGACAGATCAGCTGCCAATATGCTGGAAAATAGCAAGCTTTGACTTATATTTAATTCCTTTAATAGCTGTGTTTAGTTTGTACACTACTGTATAAATAGATATGTATTTATACTAATATTTATAAATGTATGTATAAATATGTCTTTGCAAATATATATTTATGAAAGCAAACAAAATGAATACATATTTATAAGGAAATATTTGGTGCATTTAATAAACATACACAACCTGCTGCCATTCTGGAGGATAAAACAAGGTGGAGAAAACTGCAAGCAAACCTAAGCAAAAAAATAACCTTAGATTGACACTTTCTTCCTAATGGATCCCAAAGCTCTGTTTTACTCTAATTTACTCACCAGTAAGAGATCCAATTCTGATGTGCAGCAGTTTCTGGGATGAGGTACAGTAATTGTGTAACCAGAATAGCTTCACCATGGCTGAGTGCAGGCTGGCAAGTGAAAGACTGCTTTTCCAATGCAACATGGGCAAACTCATCCTGGGTGAAATTATTCCCAGTTTACAGCAAGTAAAGTCCTAAGCACATTATCGAGCTGGGAGCATGTCTGTGGTGTATACAGGAGAAACAAGCTTTATGGAGTTAGATTACAGCAGTTTAGAGGTCGATGAGAACTAAAAAAAGGAAAAAGAAGAATAAGTTTGCCCACTCTGAGCAAGGTAGTTTAAAGCAAGCCTGGGTACTTTTCCAGCAGTGTGCTGCACAGCCACTGCATCCTGGAGGAGTTCAGAGAGGCTGGCATTTGGCTTTGACCCCAGGGTTAATTTAGCTGCTCTTGCAAAATGAGAAATAGGAACCCAGGTCCTCGTCTCCCGTGCTCTCCAGTCAATTGAGTGACACGGAGGTAAAGCTGGTGTGAGCAGGAATTGGGATCTCTAATGAACAGGAGCTGCCAGGAGCTTTCCAGGGCTTGCAGGAGGTGTCAGGGTGATGTCTGCTGAAAACTGACTGGCACAGGAGGACAGGCAACATTTGGTCTTGGGATGTTTCCCAAACTCGTTGCGGGAACAGCTGGGACATTTACTGCAGGAATTCAACCCTGAGATAATGGTCCCTGGGATCCCCAGGTACCAATTCCTCCTACACACTTCCCTTCACAGGAATTGCTCCAAGGCCAGTGGCAGAGATGAGCCTGAGGCTATTCTCTGCACAAAGGTGTCTCTTCTGGTGGGACATCTCACACATAGCCACACCAGGGTGCTGCACTGGCCATTCCCAACTCTTCCTCACCCACAGACTGGCTTCCTTCTACCACTTCCCCAGGTGATTATTGCTCTGCAGCTGTAAATTAATTCTGCCAAAATCTTGTCCACACCTTAGTCAAAGAGTTCAAAGCGGGAGATTCTGGATTAACACCAGATCTCGGCTCAATTCTGCTCAAGCAGTAAATCCTAGTCCCTCTCACAGCCACCTCTTCTAATCCTGCAGTGATTTTCACAGTCCTTCAGTTTTTTCCGGGCCCTGTGGCATGGAGCAGCCTCTGGCTGCAGCACAGGAAACCAGACATTTCCTCAGGTGGAAAAGTCCAGAGAAACACCTTTTCCCCCTTTTTCTTTTAACCTGCCATCTTTTGGAGGAGTGCCAGCTGATTTCAACACCGGGGGACTGGGGGATGCAGCCAGCTTTGCTCTCTCCTTGCCCACAAACAGGAACTGTGCAGCCAGGTGTCTTTGGAGAGAGGATCAGGTCATCTCTGCTGCCTCAAAGGCAACCAGCCCCTCTCCCATCACTCAGATTTACATCACAGCTCTTTTCCCCACTCCAAGGTCTCATTAGTGCCCCCAGCTCGTGGAGCAGCAGAAATGGAGGATCCTTGCCAGCTTGGGATTGTTATTTCTGTCATACTCAGCAGGAAAGCAGAGCCCTGCTTGGTTTGGTAACTGGATTAAAACAAACTGCAGTGCAGGGTTTGATCTCAAGCACTCCACTTTTCAGCAGTGCTGTTTAACCTAAGTCTGTCCTCTCTTCCAAAACTTCCTGATATCAACATCTGTCTCAGCACTGCCTGCTCTGAGTTCTGGATGGCTCCATGAATGAACTCTTTTCAAATGCCATCAATATTTTATGAATTTCCATCCACTTACTTTAATGGGGGATTGTAAAAGCATTTAACCATATTACACCCAATCTCTCAGACACTGCATTATTTCAGCAGAGATGTTTTACTAGAAGCAACTGGCACAGCTGCTATGATATTGTTTAAATATATTATATATATATATATATCTTTCTCAAACCAAGTGAAATGAGAGAGCAGGGAAGGGGAAGCAGCCATGGAAATTCAGTGTCTCAGGTTTATTCTGATGCACCTGAAAGGTTTTATTTGCTGGGATTTGCATGACTACAGGTAGGCTCTTTACATGACTTTTTATAGATTGGACTCAGACTTGAGTCTGGATGTCTGATGGCCTAAATCCAGATGGAAAGATGTGGCACTGCCTAGAAATATGGCCAGGGAGAGTCCCTGCTGCTTAGCCTGAGAGACACCCCAAAGCCTCCTGACTGACCAGGGCTCAGCTGGGAGTTTATTCCCTTTTTTGCTCTTGCTGGGCATCAGCAGCACAGGCAGGACAGTTATCAGTTCTCATCAGTTATCAGTTATCAGCTATGCCAAGCAGAAATCTTCCAGATATTTTAAGGTTTTTGCCAAGAGACCAAAAAGTCCCTGCTCTGCCCCCATCTTTGTCGCAGACATCTTTTCATGAAAATCCTTTCCTTAGGATTTTTTCCTCCTGAGAAGCTGAAAGGCCTCAGGAACAAAATGTAAACAATGATTGTCTGCTGCTGTGGAATGCAACAGGAGCATCTGTGATTGGCCCATGTTGGTTTTTTCTAATTAATGGCCAATCACATCCCAGCTGGCTCAGAGTCCAAGCCACAAACCTTTGTTATCATTCTTTTCTATTCTTAGCTTAGCTAGCCTTCTGAGATGAAACCTTTTCTTCTATTCTTTTAGTATAGTTTTAATGTAATATATATAATAAAATAATAAATCAAGCCTTCTGAAACATGGAGTCAAATCCTTGTCTCTTTCCTCATCCTGGGACCCCTGTGAACACGGTCACACCATCTTTGCTTTAACAGTGAGTGAGAAGCTTGTGAAGAGCTTTGGGAGACCCTGCCCAGACTCCCTAAGCACCCTGAAGTCAAGAAAGGCCACCCTGCCTCAGAGCAGCACCAGCTCCATCAGCAGAGGATGAAGATGCCACTTGCTCCCCCTCTTCTCCTCCTCCAGCTCCTGTTTATCTCCAGCACTGCACAAAGGCCTTTAAAACCCCATTGAGCTGCTTTTGACCATGTCTCTGTTGGGTAAATGAATTTATGGTCTGCCAGGCTGATTTATGGATGCCTGCTGTTGTTGGAGCAGGAGGGCTGGTGATTTTATACCTCCAGCCAAGCAGGACAGGAGCTGTTCTGATCAAAGAGGCACCGATTTAGCCGGGATGATTGATTCCAGCCTCAGGAATTACAGAAGGATCCCACTCACACTCCACAGCCATCGCAGGGTTGTGGCCATTCTTCTGCCATCAAAAACACCAAGCCTGAAGCCTGGCAAGCTGGAAATTGTTACCCCTCCTAATTCCTCCTATTTCCCATGAAATCAAGCAGCTGTTCAGCCGTAGCTCTCAAATCCATTGATGTTAAAACAAGAACATCCCACTGGTGCTCCTGGTTGTCCCTTCTGTCTCAGGTGTTGGCATGGCAGAAAGAGCAGCTCCACAGTGCCACAGAAACAGCCACAGAATTATTTGGGGTGAGGAAAAGACCTCCAGGATCCAACCTTTGTCCCTTCATCACTGACTGCCACATTGCTCCAGGGGGTTCTGATGTGCTAAAGCACCTCCCTGGGTTTGCTCTCCAGGATTTCTGCAGTCAAAGACTCTCCCTACCTCACTCACTGGCTTTTAGAATCAGTTAATAAAATAGATTATAATATTAAAATAATATAATTTTTATTATAGTTATCATGGCAATCATTATTATATTAGCATATATTACATTATTATATTAGTATATATTGATTATTGCAGATGGCAATCTGAATTTTATATAAAGTTCCATACATAGTGGTTCAAATAATTGCTTTAAAAGTTTTCCATCAATTACTTCTAAGCCACAAATAGATCCTAGAGATTCCTTTTTTGTAGGACAGATAGCACACACACAAACCCAAAGTTTATCCTCCTGTGGAGTTCTTTTTTTAAAAATATTTTGGTGGTAAATGCTACAGTTTTCATCCAGACACCCTCCTCCTCCATGCTAATATCCAGACAAGCTGTATTTCCAAATTTTTTCTACATTGTGACTCCTAATCAAAGTCAAAGAGGGATAAAGAATAAGAAATTCAGAATTTCTCCTTCCATCTGTCCAGAAAGGAAGGTCACAAACTACAGTAACTTCTGGACCTATTCATCAAACTCTTGGAAGTCACAACTCCCAGATTAAAGGAGCAGTGATTGATGATACCTTTTCTAGGGGTTACATTGGAAAAATGTTCTCCTTATAATGGAAACAGAGAAGAAATTAGTTCTCCTATCTCTCCACTGAGTCTCAGTGGAAGAGGAAAACTGCAGATAAGAGGTTAAATAAAAAAATTTTTCCTTCCCGAAGCCTGACCACTGAGCTTAAAAATTCTTCACTCATCCTCCTCCTTTTACATTTTCTCTGCATGTCCCCTGCTTAGGAACATTTATACCCTCAGCTCATCCTGATGGCTTTGGCTACATCAAAATAGAACACTTTCAGTAGAAACTATAGTTAAGTTCTTTTAATATGTCTGGGTCCAGCATAAATAAAACATGTCATTCTAGTTTCACAGACAACCTTCTTGACTTTTAACAAAAACTTCATGGTTTCCCTCTGCCTTTAGTCTCGTGCCTCCCTGTCAGGCCTTGGTCTCACGAGGGGGTTAAGCACTGCAGGGGAAAAATTTAGGCAAAATAAGGAAATATTTGTGCTATGACTCATTAATACCTGAGGGCCCTGGGTGCACCTGTGGAAAGTCACCCTGTAAAGTCACCATTCATCACTCTGGCAGGAACAGAGGAAAAGAAAGACAAGAGATATGAAAGAGTGGATAAGGCCTGGATAAGACGTGAGCTCTCTGTCCCTGGGAAGGACTCCTCTCTCCCCATCCCAGTGACAGCGCTGCTTTGACAGGGCTGTTTTGACAATGCTGAGAGGAGTGAGATCAAAAGACACTGATCTGTGAGAGGCCTGGCCCCTGGAAGAAGAAAAAGCTGTCAGGATCACAAAGGCAGGGGCTGCAGCAGCTGACGGGGAGGCTCCCCAGGAGAGCGGGTGACACCGAGGTAAAGCACATGCAAAGGAGAGACATGATGGGCACAGAGTTTTTTTGTTGCAGCTTTTCCTCCAAGCACAGGGTGTTTTCAAAGCAAAATACGACTTTCATTGTCAAAAGAAGCTGCTTTTAAGTGACTGCTCGCTGTTGTTTGACAGAGGCTCTGAAGGTGGGCTGGGAGGTACAAACTGGCTGCCACCTGCACTGGTGGTGGTTTTAAAAAATGTGGGAAACGTGTTTTTAAGGAACATGGGAAGGATCTGGTGGGATGGCCTGAGAGATCTGAGTGCTGAGAATACAGGATGTGTGTCCCTCGCTACAGAAGAATGAAGGCAAGGAGGGGTCATTTGGGAAAGGTTTTGTCACAGGGTTCATAGCCAGAGCTAAAGGGGGAATCAAACAGGATGCCCTGCTCCAGGGTTTGCAGACATGTTCTACTCCACAGTGTGGAAATACCTGGAAATAATGTGGAAATAATAAAATATTAATATATAATATTATAATATGTGATGGTGTTCACAGGGTCTTAGGATAGGGAAAAGACGAGGATCTGACTCCATGTTTCAGAAGGCTGATTTATTATTTTATGATATATATTACATTAAAACTATACAAAAAGAATAGAAGAAAGGATTTCCTCAGAAGGCTAGCTAGGCATAGAAAAAGAAAGAATGATCACAAAAGCTTGTGGGTCGGACTCTCTGTCCGAGCCAGCTGATTGTGATTGGCCATTAATTAGAAACAACCAACATGGACCAATCACAGATGCACCTGTTGCATTCCACAGCAGCAGATAATCAATGTTTACATTTTGTTCTTGAAGCCTCTGAGCTTTCCAGGAGGAAAAATCCTAAAGAAAGGATTTTTCATAAAAGATGTCTGTGACAATAATAAATAATAAAGATCCGTTCCTATTATAAGCAAATACTGAACAATATAAAGCAGGTAAATAAAAAGCACAGTTCATTGAGCGGGACAATGACAGCACATGCAGAGGGAAACCCAGGCCCACAGCCAGGTCCAGGCTGGCTCCTGGGGAGCCAGGGCAGCTCTGCATCTCTGACAGAGCTGTTGTGGCTTCCCTGGGTTGGATGCACCCAGCACTCACAGAGGAATCCCTGCACGTGCCACGTTCCTGAGAGAAAGCCCAGACGTGTGAAATATGAAAATGATCACAGCTTGGATGGGGGATGCCAAAGGGAGTCTGAGAAATCCTGGCTGTTTGCCAGCCAGTAACTTACCACTCACAAGATGAACAATTATCCAAAGACAAATCAGTGTCGTGCAATCTCTAGGAAGCCATTCCTACACTGGATAAACACCACCCACATTGTCTCTCCAGGATGACAATAGTGTCTCTATTCTATTCTATTCTATTCTATTCTATTCTATTCTATTCTATTCTATTCTATTCTATTCTATTCTATTCTATTCTATTCTCCATCTCTGCCATCTCCTTGAAGCTGCCTAACCATCTCTTCAGGGTCAGAAAGGCTGAAGATTTTAATTCTTACCACACTTACCACACTGCTTTCCTGCAGTGTGTGCATCCCCACTGGCCCCACAACCTTGGTGACAGCCCAAAGCCTCACACCCAGGCTGTCCCTCAAAAAACCTTTTCCATCACAACATTCCTGAGTAGATGTGACTTCTCTGCTCCTGCCTCCAGCCAATTTTTTTTTTGTCCAGCCTCTCACTTTGTATCTGATAACCACTGCAGGGACAGTGCTTCCCTCTGGTGTGAATAACTGCAGCCTGGCAAGACTTCCCAGGATGCAGAGATCCCTTTCCCAGCCCAGTGCTGTCAGTGTGCCATCCCTGCAGGCCCCCCCCCCCGGGTGGCACCCTTTCTGTGTCACTTTGAACATATGCTGCACATACTTGCTTTCACAGTCCATCCTCACCCTCCCTCGCCCTCATCTGCCACACAGCCTGGAAAGGTTGGTTCTCACCTTCACTTGGCCCCTGGTGCCAGCCTCCCCTCGCCCACTTCTTCCATCCTCAAACAAGTTTTTGTTGTGTTTATCCCATTCTGTTCCTCATGCTCTCTGTAACAAGCCTATCTCATCCTGCTCCTTCAAAATCCTGCCTAAGCCAAACTCACCATTGTGATGTCTGAAAAACTCATGGCTGCTGCAGACATCTTTTATGGAAAATCCTTTCCTTAGGATTTTTCCTCCTGAGGAGCTGAGAGGCCTCAGGAATGAACTGTAAACAATGGTTATCTGCTGCTGTGGAATGCAACAGGTGCATCTGTGATTGGCCTCATGTGGATGTTTCTAATTAATGGCCAATCACAATCAGCTGGCTTGGACACAGAACCCCCTCCCCCCCGAGCCACAAACCTTTGTTATCATTCTTTCTTTTTCTATTCTTAGCTAGCCTTCTGATGAAATCCTTTCTTCTATTCTTTTAGTATAGTTTTAATGTAGTATATATCATAAAATTATAAATCAAGCCTTCTGAAACATGGAGTCAGATCCTTGCCTCTTCTCTCATCCTAAGATGCCTGTGAACACGGTCACACACGGCAATCACATTTCTGACACAAATAATTTTATTATTTCCCTGCATTCCTGTCTCTCTTACACATTTCTGGCTTTATGCCTGGATGGGAAGCACTTTGACACAATGTTTGAATTTCATTCTGTGTGTGCAAGCTTGTCACTTTTTGTCTTCACTTACTCTTGGACTTGATGATCTTGATTTCCAACCTAAATGATTTTATAATTTCTATGATTTCTATTTGTGTGTATTTTTGTAGAAATAGTTTATGGCTTGTAAAAAGGGCTAGAGGAATTACCTGAGTCTGGTTCCCAAGAGGAAAACTTGAGAAATGGATAGCAGAGGATGTGCCAGGGGCAGGAGAGTATAAATAGTAAGACATTACCCTTGGATTCTAGAGCACTTCACCCATGTTCCTAAAAATGAGAACATTTTTGCTGAGTTGTGTGACAGGAGGGAGCATCTGCCTCTTCACTAGAAGAGCAGCCCAGGAAGGAAACAATACCCAGGACTGAGTTCATTGTGACAACAGGTGTCGCAGACATCTTTTCATCAAAAATCCTTACTTAGGATTTTTTCCTTCTGAGAAGCTGAGAGACCTCAGGAACAAAATGTAAACATTGATTATCTGCTGCTGTGGAATGCAACAGATGCATCTGTGATTGGTCTCATGTGGTTGTTCCTAATTAATGGCCAATCACAGTCAGCTGGCTTGGACTCTGTCCCATACGGAAGCTTTTGTTATCATTCCTTCATTCTATTCTTAGCTGGCCTTCTGAGGAAACCTTTTCTTCTATTCTGTTAGTATAGTTTTAATATAATATATATGATAAAATAATAAATCAAGCCTCCTGAAACATGGAGTCAGATCCTCGTCTCTTCCCTCATCCTAAGACCCCTGTGACCATTGTCACAAACAGGAGCTCAGGACAAACCAGCCATCAGTCACTCCCTGCTGCTGCTGCTGTTCCTGAGCTCTGCAGTGGCTGCACCCCCCTGTCCTGGCTGCTGCTGTGTTCTCTATCCCCACCACAACCAGGAGGGAATTTGGCTGCCCACCTGTACAAACCCCCCCTCTCCCCAGAGTTCTGTCTGCTCTGAGTTGGACCTTGGCAAGGGGGTGGCTTTCTCAGATTGCTGTTTCTCATTCAAGACAGCAAACGCTGCAGTGTGACAGCTCTGTCACTCCAGCCACCTGGTGTCTTGCATCCGAGATGGAGCCAAGCTGGGGAGCCAGGCTCTGCCTCCTCCCTGACTGCACTGCCCTGAAATAACAGGTCTGGGCTGGCAGCAAAGGGGAGGGGAAATAATAACTCCCCTCCTCTGTCATTTGGGGGATCCCCCACTGATGCCATGTCCACTGGCTTCCCTGCAGGAAATCACACAGCATTTACGGCCTCTGGTCCAGGCTCTTGCTGTAAACTGAATCCATGTACAGCATCTCCTGACTCCCAGAGCCTGCAGGGGCTCCCTCAGAGGATGCAGGGAGAAACTGCAACAGCCACAGAGCAGGCAAGCATCAGACTGACTGAAAGTGAATGGAATGTGAGTGTGGCTCCTTGCTGGGGTGGATCCTGGCTGGATGCTGGGTGCCCACCAAAGCTGCTCCAGCACTCCCCTCCTCAGCTGGACAGGGAGAGAAAATATAAAGAAAGACCTGGATAGGGGATGGAGAGTGATCACTCAGCAGAGTGCATAAAATCCATCTCTACACCAGCCCCTTTCCGAACTACAAGTACAGACTAAATAATAAGGGTTTGTTTCCAATAAGAATTTCCTCACCTTGGGAAACTCCAGACTTTCAAGAAGTAATTTTAAATCAGATGTTACTCTGCCAGTCACCTGACTCAGGGTAATCAGTTTAATTTATTACCAATCTAATCAGAGTAGGATAATGAGAAATAAAAATGAAATGTTAAATGTCTTCTCCCACTTCTCCCTTCTTTCCAGGCTTAACTTCACTCAGATTTTCTTTCCTTCTCCCTGGCTGTGGTGCAGGGGGACAGGGATGGGGAATCCATCAGTTCATCACCCATTGTCTCCATTGTTCCTTCCTCCTCAGGGCTCCTCAATATTTCCTGCTGAATGTGGGATCCCTCTCACAGGACAGTCCTCTGTCAGCTTGGGCTCTGCAGAGTTGCTGCTCTCACATATTCTCACCCTTTCCTTTAGCAATGGCTACCCTGGAGCAACTTTTCCCCCTTTTTAAACCTTTTATCCCAGAGGTGCTGCCACTGCCCCCGATGTGCCCAGCCTGGGCCAGCAGTGGGTTCATACTGGAACCACTGGCACTGGCTCCACTGGGTCAAGCTCCTGGCAGCTTCTCCCTCTGCTCCCAAAGCCTTTCCAGTGCAGGGTACAACTAAAGCATGAAGCAAAACACACAGCAATCTATATTTGGGCAATGCCCAGTGAGCATTGCTCTGTCCCACATTGTCCATTCCTGCTCAGAAGTCACAGTCAGGGTCAGGCAACGCCAAAAGGTGGATTTAAAATGAAAGCTGCCACCTGTGAAATCAAAATTGCCATTTTCTTTATGGACAGGATCCATTAAAATGGATTTTTTGGGAATGGTTGCTCATCAGTCTTTGCATCCCTGGAATTTGCATTCCTCATGTGGACTTGGATTCCCATCACACCCCTGCTCCCCCCTTGGGTCGGGTGACTGGCACAGTAACATCTGATTTTAAATTACTGATTTAAAATTACTGATTTAAAATTACTGATTTAAAATTACTGATTTAAAATTGCTTCTTGAAAGGCTGGAGTTTTCCAAGAAGAGGAAATTCTTGTTGGATGGAAACAAACCCTTATTATTTAGTCCGCACTTGTAGTTCTGGAAGGAGCTGGTGTAGAGATGGATTTTATGCACTGATAGCCGAGGAATGTGGGAATTTCTGGAGCATAGCTTTGATTCTGGAGGTAGAAAAAGCACACATTGTTTACCCAGCGTATAAATAAGATATTAACAACTCCCCAGGAAATCACTGGAGTTAATGCAGTCATGAGCAAACAGCAGGAAACAGTGAACTCCCTCCTGTCCCTAGGAAACAAGGTTTGGGATACTTTTGAATGCCACAAACCCACTAATTTTAAAATACCTGTAAATTGTAAAATAGCTGTAGAACCTTCTCCTGAATTTTTGCTGTGAAGTTGCAACCTGTAACCTGCTTGATGTGTTTGCTGGTGCCTGGATCATGAATACTTCATTCTCCTTTATTTGGTTGCAGCTGCAATCCCCTACAGCATCTAAATTGGATCCCAGGAGTCCAAAATATTGTTTGTTCCTAGAAAATCATTGGGTCTGGCCAACCCTAGTGGATATCCCCATGGGTGCCACATACAGAGTGTCTGAAGCAGTTTTTGGGAACATTTGGAATGTATTTCCCAGAGGAATAACACAGCTCTCTGAGAGATGGGGACATTCCATGGAAGTACTCAGTGTTCAAAAATTAATGAATGCCATTGATTGAGTTTATCCTAGTAAATGAAAGCAAAAATCTGCACTTTTTGGGACAGAAAAGGTACATTTCCTCACGTGTACATTACCATCTGGCATGGAGATGTATTAATATCTTGCAATATTTAGGTCATAAATCAAATCTAAGCCCTTATTGCACATTCAGAGAAAATTACTTTCTAGTGACATATGGCATAACCTTCAACTTCTACAAATTAATAAAATTCTAGCAAATCTACTCAAATTCACATATTTTGCACCAACATTTTTTTTATGGATGCTGTTAACCACTTGTAATATTGGGGGTCTTAGGTCAAGGCAGAGAGTTTATTGCAAAGCTAAAGGAAATTACCTTCCAGAGACCCAGGCTGTGAACTTCAACTTCCACCAGAGGAGTTCAGATCTTGCTGGCTGTTGATGCCACAGGACACAAAAATTATAGGCTGGGGCCTCTTAAAGGGTTTTTAGAAGGAGCATGGTCATAGCTGGCTGCAGAAATGTTTGTGAAGAGAATGAAGCATGTTGAATTGTGTGAACTTAACTCACACCCCACACTGGTTACAATTCCTGCTGTTAACAGTCTCTTTGTGACTTTAGAATTCATCACCCAAAAATCAGAATATGTGAGCAATTTGTCTTTCAACAGCAGAAGTGTTTTTATAGCTGAGTAATAAACTACTTAAAGGGGTGTGGGGGGGGAATCTTACTTTACAGTGTCTTGGTTAAGTTTTGCTTTTTAAATTTAGCCTTATTTGCTAATTTTTATAAAAGCTGCATTTGTCTGAGTCAAATTTCTCCATTAGAGTTTCGCAAAAAGCCCCGAAATTTGCTGCTTTCAGGCTAAGCTGTCAAGATTTAGGTCTGTTAGCTGAAAGCACAAAATTCCAGGCAGAAGGAGCCAGGTGATGTAACTCGTTCTTTTCCGGCTCCTTGCCCACGCCTCCAACTCACTCCCCAGCCCATACATTTTGATTAATTACCATGTTTGATTTCCCTCTTCAGCCCAAAGCTCTTAATCCATCCAGTTTTGTACCAGAGCCCTCCTGCCTGGGCCATGTCCCCCCGGGTTTGCTGATGCTCTCTCACGTCCCACCTTCCTTTCCCTGCATCTCAATCTCTCTCCCCTTTCTCAGCATCTCCATCCCTGCTCTGCTCCTTCCATCTCCTCCCTGTTCCCTGGGGAACCCGAGGTAAGGATTGGTCTTGATTTCGCATTCCCCATCAAAAACTTCACTAAATCCAAATGGTGCTAATGTGAATTTCTCCTCTCCTCTTTCAGTGATTCCCCAACAATATTCCTGCTCTGGGCACCTGTCGTAAATTTGCATTTTCCTCCCAGGCTCGTGGATTCTTTTTTCCCCTCAGTCTGTAGTTTACATGAAAAACATTTTACACAAAGACTTAGCATCTCTTTTCCTCTCTTTTTTTTCCCCCCCAACAGTTCCTTACAGCAGATAAAAGACCAAGATGAAGTGGCTGGAATTGGAGGTTGTCAATGTTAATGCCACAAATTAGAGGCTCGTTTTTAACAATACGAGCAATTAGTCATCAGAGCGGGTTCCTAAGAGGTGCAGTGAGTCAGCCTCCTTTGTAGAGCTCACTAACTTCACCAAAGGCTGTGCTTTGGAATTAAAATCACGAGTTGTGCTGCGAGAAGCACTGGGTGAGCTCCTGCCGTTTGTGTTCTGCAATCATCCTGATGGCTTTCTTTGGCCTGGGAGCATTTCAAGTTCAGCTTCAAGGCTTTTTTTTTGTCTCTTTTTTCCTGCCCAACTTCCCCTGGATTTTCCTCCCCTGCTCCTTCCACATCCTGGGTACTGTTGGTTTCCCCCAAGCACTTTTCTAGTCAGTAGCTCAGTGGATTCCTGCATGGAGATCTTGACATCTGACTTTTTTTGGGAGTTCATGGATATCCAGGATCACCAAACAGCTCCCTCTGGACACAACCTTGGCAATGAAATGGACAATATGGAAGATTTCTGTTCATCTCCTGATTTTTGGTGTCTCTGCCCCTGGTCCTAACCCGGCCTGGCCAAAAGGAGGAGAGAGGACTCCAAGGACTCCCAGTCTGGGAAATTCATGCATGGAAGGAGAAAGAGGAACTGCTTAGGATGGTCTGGGAAGAACAGCAATAATTCATGTGCTCTTCCCTGGCATTTTTATTAATAGCTTCTAGAGGCAGGGTAGTGACCTTGGTGGTCTCCTCCTCTGGCTGGGTCTGGCATTTACAGGTCAGGCAGATGGGAGGGTGCAACAGCAAACCGATCCATGTAAATAATCATAGCCAGTTCCACACAATTTTAAAATCATTTCCAAAATACATGCATAAATTTCCCCCCAAAGCTCCTGTCTTCCTGACAGTTTTGGGTTTTTTAACAATGCACAAAACATTTTGCACATGTCCCATTTGCCTCAGATTCCGCTAAATAATGATTCCTTTCCTTCCTTTTCCTTGCAATGCATTCTGAGAAAATATATTTTCTATAAAACCTGTGGCTGTAACACAAAGTCAGGCCTCAGGAGGAAACTTTTTGCACATTTCTTTAGCAGCTTGGCAATTTATGTGGCCTGGCCTCCTCTCCCCTTCCCTGCCTCCCTTTCTAACCCTGAACTCCTGACTTTAAGGACTCCGTCCAATCAAAGCACAAAACGTTTAAACAAAACAAAAAAGAGAACAGAAGTTGGATGTCAGGAAAAATTCCTATCAGTGAGTTCTGCCAGCGTACAGAATAATCTCCTGTGGGGAGCAGTGGGAGTCCATCCCTGGGATAGATGAAATTAAAAGCAAAATCAATATCATCGTTAAGGGAAGCAGCCTGAAAGGCTGAGGGATGGACAGGAAGATTTGATGCCCCCAGAATTTAAGAAAATGGCTGTGACCTGCTGTCTAGCATTTAACAAGGCGTTTGATCAGAAGGGTACTTGGAAGATGGAGGATTTTTACAGCACCTTTTTGGGTTTTTTTTGTCATCTGTGTGTGCTTAGTTTTTGAGTAGTTTTTGCTTTAGGAGGGAAAGGTTTTTGGTATAGAAATCCCACTATATTTATTTTTTTTAAATATATAATTAGTATCACTAATAAAATAATTTATTAACAGGGATTTTTTACAATGAGGAAACAGCTCCACATTCAGCACTGACCACTGACAATGCCAACAAAGAAACTTCTTGTGGTTGTCTGCTCTTGCTTGCAGAGCAGCTTTGGGGCTCTAGACCTTACTTTGCTTTCTGGTACCTTCTGGCTCAAGTACATCTATTTAAGGTCAGATTTTTCCAAGCCCAAAAATAAATTGGACCAGATGCACAAATAAAAATAAAAATAAAAATAAAAATAAAAATAAAAATAAAAATAAAAATAAAAATAAAAATAAAAATAAAAATAAAAAATAATTCTGTTTCCTGAGCAGGGGGAAGTTTGGCCTTTGGTGTGGGCATCTGCTCAGTGCTCTGTTTCCATATCTGTGGAAGAAATTATTTCCTAATGGGGCATTTGGGAGGAGCAGAGCGCTCCCATTTAACCAGATGCAGCAACTCCCAGAAATGAGCAGCAGGTCAGAACCCAAAGGCCTGGTGGCACTACAAATATTGCTGCTGAATGTTTTCCACTAAGAAATTGTCCAATTACTGCACTCCTGCAAACTAAACTCACTTTGTACCAGATCCCCTTAACAGGACAGGGGGTTTCCATGAGGAAATATTCACTGACAGACCCAGCTTCAAAAAGCAAACCAAAAACCTGTGATAACATTCTGGTCTTCTTCTGCACAACCCAGAGCCTTGTTCTTTTGGTCATAATCCTTTCAAACAAAAACAGCCATTGGAAAAAAAAAACTCCTCCAAGCTATTGGGAATGCACCACTTCATTTCTGCTCCAGTATTCCCCTGACACCAATAATTCCTGGTGCTCCCCACATTGCAGTTCCCCACCTCTCTTCTCCTCATGCATTGGATCCTGACAGCTTGGATAAAGGATAGCAGAGAAGGTGTGTTAGCTGCAAAATAAAGCCATGTTTTATTGTTCTGACCTCTGTAATGCCAGATGTAAATCAGCCAATTGCCTTTATTAATGATTTGTTGACAGCAGTGTTTGAGCAGAACAGTTTTGTTTTATCCCATGGGGGGGAAAAAAAAATTAAAAATAATCTCAGCTCCCAGAGATTGATTCCAGCTGTCAGGAATCATTAGGTATTTGGTACTTCTGGAGGTGCTGGGCTGTGGGCCCATGCTGGATAATCCCTCAATCCCTAAATCATTTCCCTGTAAACATAATCTGTGAGTTACAAAGTCAGGGTTGGGTATGTGCCAGCATGCCAGGATGGAGCTTGTCAAACGATTTCTGCAATTGCCTTTGGATGTAAATGGCTTCAAATCCCCAGTGCTTGGCAGGGCAGGGATGCTGAATCAGCACTGGAAAAGCCACCTGCAGCTGTTCTGTCCCTGAAACTGTTCTGCTTCCACCTGGGAATGAGGAAATCCCTGCTGGGATCACACCAGAGTCCAGGGAGCCTGAACCAGAGCTCACCCTTGTCACCACATTTCTGTTCACAGAGAAAAGCAGGGCACAACTTCCCAAGAAATTTCTGGGATTCACCTTCTCTGAACTTCAGAGAAAGAAAAAACAATTCTTATCTCATTTACTGCTCCTGTGTTGTTCACAAGTGCAATGCATTGTGGAAGATTGTTTACCTGAAGGGAATTGATAATTGGATTCTGGTGTGAGTGTTGTGATTCACTGACCAATTGGATCCAGGTGTGTGCTGGGACTGTCACTGACAGTCACAAGATTCTGGGCAGTTGAGTGCTTGGCAGATTCAGTTTAGATGTAATGCAATATAATATAGAATAATATAGTATAATAAAGTAATTAATTAGCCTTCTGGTAAGATGGAGTCTTCCTCATCATTTCTCTCTGCCATGGGGGTCCCCTTATTACAACACACCCTCTGCCTGAGTCATCTGCTCCCAAAACCCGAATAATATCCCATCCTAATACCCCATCCTAGTACCCCATCCTAATACTCCATCCTAATACCCCATCCTAATTCCAGTGGCTGCCTTTGGCCTGGGAGCTATTTTGTGTTATGCATCTTCCTCCAAGAGCCAGCCAGGGCTCTGAGCTCTTTCTCAGCCCGTTAAATGCTGCTTTGCTGATGCCTTGTCTATCCAAAACACCCTCTGCCACCCCAGAGCCCTTGAGGATGCTCCTTGCAAGGCCCTGGACAGGATGAAGCTGCTCCCAGACATCCCTGGGCTGGCTGGGGGTGCTGGGGAGGGAATGCAGCTTCCCTGGGCTTGGATGGCGCAGAGGAAAGAGGTGCTCGGTATTGCACATGGCTTACGCTGAGATTTACTGTGATCTGGAAATATCACAGATCTCCTCCTGAAATATGTTTTATTACTTTTCTATGTATCCCAGACTAGTCAGGACTTGTCAAAACCATCCTTTACTTATTGGGTATTAGTGAGATTGAGCAGGCTATCCAAACAGCACAGAATGGCAAGAGAACAGCCCATATTTTTCTCATGTGAAAGTCTCTTTTAGGTATTATACCAAAGGAGATTTTGATGCAATGCAGAATGCACATTTATGGAAGGATTTATAGAAAGGTTGTTTATCTGGAGACACAGATGACAAAGAAGACCAGTCTAGACCAACTTGTTGAAAAATAAAGAGTAGCTTCAGTTCCTTGGGCTGCAGAGGGCTGGAACTGGAGCAGGCAGCAGGGAGAACAGAGAATCGTGGGGCTGAATGAGGGATCTCAATTTTTCTCAGAGCACAGACTGGAAAAGACACCTTTGCTCAGCCTTAGCCACACTCTCTATCAGCCAGAACCTGCTGAAGGAGGGTCAGGATTTTTTGCTGCTTTGAACAGTCTGATCACCAGGCACCTTCCTCCCGTGTGTTGATTTACCAGGTCTGTACCTGCCCACTGGTTCATGCTGGAACTCCTCTTTTTTATTCTCGGTTTAGTGGTTCTTTAGCTCCCTTGCCCCTGTGGGAACTCAGCACATCCCTTCTGATGTCCAGAGTTGCTGAGAACCCCGTCGCGGGGCTCGGAGACCCTGGCATGCTGCCCAGAATACCTGGTGGCTTGATTTTGATCCTTGCAGCCAATTGCCAGCTTTGTATGAGGATGTGAAAGTCACACAGGCTTGAATGGTGTAATAATAAAGTATTCACAGGGTGAAAATGTAGATTTTAGGATTTTTGGTACGGGGGTTATGGGGACAAGACAGAGGAATCTGGGCATGTCCAGCCTTTCTTCTTTCTTCTTCTTGGTCTCCATTTTCTGCAGTGCTGTTGGCACTTTGGGATTGGTTTAGAGTAGAAGTGCACTGTCTAACACAGGTGATAGGTGTTGGGAATTAAGTGTAAATATGTTATAGGTAGTTTGTAGTATAAAAGGACAACACAGAGTGCCTGTGGCTGCCCTGCTGAGCAGATCTCAGCTGGGCAGAAAGAAAATTTTATAGATAAGAATTAATAAACAACCTCAAGACCAAAAAGCAAAGAGTCCAGACTCGTTCTTCAGTTGTGTGGGTCGAAGCAGAGACACCCTGCACATCTGGGGCAGAGAACATCAACAACTGACCCGAGAGCCCCCACCCACCTTGCATTTATCTTATCTGACCTCAGGTGAGCAAAGCTGTCGAGCTGCATTCCTGATAAAAGGACACCGGGCCTTTGCATAATGGCATTAGCATCTCTTGGGGGAATTCTGTGCCTGCTACATCCCTGGGATATCACTTGACATTTCCATGGACACAGCTCCTTGGTGATTCACAGCCCTGCTTTGATCAGCTTGTACACCCCGGTGTTTCCCCTCTCGTGACATTTGCAGAGGATGTGTTCCCAGTCCCAACACGTGTAGCAGTGGGAATTACAGCATCACTCTCCAGCCCCTTGCTCCAGCCCTTGAGATCATCCCAATCCTCCTCTCTCTAGTGCCTGTCTGTGAAATCTCATCTCCCTGCACACAAATGCTTGATCATTTCTGAAAAATTACAACCCAAGGTCATTCATGAAGAAATCTTTATTAACTTCACAAGAAAACAACTCCTCTCTCAATTTTATCCATTATTATCTCTCCTTTAACCCCCAGCAGTGAATAGTTTACAAGTCTTATGTTAATTCTCAACAAAACTAATGAAACTCATATGGCTCTGTCGAAATATTCTGCTGGAATCAAGATTGGTTAAATACATTAGTGTGCCTTCCTTTCCTCAGAAAAAATAATAATTCCTCAGAGAAATGAGGTTAGTCTGGATCCATCTATCTTTGGAAATGGAACTGATGAGAATGATTTTGGAATGTCTGGATATCTGCTGACAGGAATGAAACTATTTTCGGTGTTTACGTAGCTCATATTGTTGTGGCATGTGAGCACATCATGGCTTGCAAAGTATTCATTTTCTACAGGCTCCTGAAAGAAGGGAGATGAGGTCCATTTCAGAGATGGCAACATTTTAGTGATGGCCACATACTCCTGACCATGTCAGAGGTATCAGTGACAGAACTAAATCCAGCTCTGTGCTCACATTTCCCCATGGTTGTGACCCCAGCCCAAGTGTTTAAATCTTTTGCCTCAGCATTTATCTTCTTTTTAGATGGCTTTCCCTAGGCACCCCTTATATTTTTCTGTTTCAAGTGAGTTCACCTTCCTGCAGATGAGCTGGGACTTTGTCTATCTGAGGGAAAAGAATTCCCAAATAAAAAGTCACTCCTTCTTCCTTTTCCTTTTCCTTTTCCTTTTCCTTTTCCTTTTCCTTTTCCTTTTCCTTTTCCTTCCCCTTTTTACTTTCCCTTTTTCCTTTCTTCCTTTCCTTTCCTTTCCTTTCCTTTCCTTTCCTTTCCTTTCCTTTCCTTTCCTTTCCTTTCCTTTCCTTTCCTTTCCTTTCCTTTCCTTTCCTTTCCTTTCCTTTCCTTTCCTTTCCTTTCCTTTCCTTTCCTTTCCTTTCCTTTCCTTTCCTTCCTTTCCTTTCCTTTCCTTTCCTTTCCTTCCTTTCCTTCCCTTCCCTTCCCTTCCCTTCCCTTCCCCTTCCCCTTCCCCTTCCCCTTCCCCCTTCCCCTTCCCCTTCCCCCTTCCCCTTCCCCTTCCCCTTTCCCCTTTCCCTTTCCCTTTCCCTTTCCCTTTCCCTTTCCCTTTCCCTTTCCCTTTCCCCTTTCCCTTTCCCCCTTTTCCCCTTTTCACAGGATGCGTCACCCCACCTCTGAAATGCACCTTTCAATGCAGTTCAGTGCAGGGGGGGGGGAAAGTTTACACCTATGCTCCATGGATTTTGGGGAGGAACCAGGGAAAAGGCAGAAGGAATCAAAGCAAGGAAAATTCACTTCACCAGAAGCCTTTGCTGCAGTGGAACGGCACAGGAACTGCGTTGCAAGTGAGGGATTGGGGCTGTATGATGCCTTGCTCAAAATCCGTGGCTCCATTCCTGACACAGCACACTGTGTTTCAGAAGAAGGAAATGTTGAGAACTCTGATTTGCCCTGTCACAACTTTAAACCCTGCCCTGGCTGGGGGCTGCAGCCACCCCTGTGAGTGGCTCTGTGGCTTTGTCCCTTTGGCCAGCAGCTCTGAGCAGCTCTGGTGGCTCCTCATTCCGATCTCTTAATGCTCCCACTAAAACACACTGATTCAATTATGTCCCTAATTGCTTCCCACAGATATAAAATTCCTTTCCCTGACAGAGCACTGAACTATTTCGGCCTGCACATCCCCAGCTGAACTTTCTCCAGCAGCCGAAGCAGCTTTCCTGCTGCCCGCTCCCCTCTGCTCTGCTGCAGGCCCCCAACACCGCTCCTGCTGCTTCCCCTCATCCCTCCATCTCCATTTTTTGGGGAATTTTGGGGTCAGCTCCCTCCCTCGGGCTGCCCTCCGGTGGCCGCCAGGGAAAAATGCAGCATCAGCTCTCTGGAGGGTTCTGGGGACATCAGGGGACATCCCCGCTCCCTCCTGCCCGTGCAGCCTCTGCAGGAGGATCTTCCCTCTGAAATGGAGATGTTCCTCCACCCCACAGCTGTCCCTGCTCAGCAAGGGGACCTGTGATGCACAGAGCAGCCCCTCACTCTCCCACTCTGCTCTGTCACACCTGGGAGTGGAGAAGGGACAGTGAGAGATGCTCTGACAAGATCTGAAAGGCAGCAGAAATTAGAGGGGTGGCCCTCATGACAGGGACTTGGTGGCTTCTGTAGAGGCTGAGCTGGGAAAGGACTAAACTGTGATCACAGAGATCATCTGCAAATCCAGATCTCCAAATCTCCAGATGATCTCCAGATCTCCATCTCTAAAGTCTGAGGGGGAATTGTGTTCACCCTCCAGGCCTGCTGGGTGCAGATCCTTGCATGCCCATGGCACAGGGCCATTTCCCTGCAGGCCCAGGCAGTGTGAGGGTGGTGGGTGCTGTGTTTGTGCCTCTCCACCTCCTGTCCTCCTCACCCATCCAGCCCTGACCATCCCCTGGCCGTGTTTCTGCCATAGCTCCTGGCCAAGGAGCCAGCTGGGCCTCATTACTGGTGCTGCCAGACCCAAGTCCTGCCTGCTGGGGCTGCTGGAAGCTTCCAGGCAGGACCTCAGGTTGAAGTCATGGCACGGAGCCACCATCCTGATCACCATCCCTGGAAAGAGCCCATTCTCCTTCTGGAGCCAGAGCCACCTTCCCTCAGGCCTCTCTGCTGGAAGCAGGATGTCCATCCACAGGCCCAGCTGAGCAGCCACATGGCTCTGCTCCTCCTGAACCTCTTGAAGGTCACAGCTCCTCTGCAGAAGGACAGGGAGGAAGCTCACGGACCTTTTCATGCCCTGCAGAATCTCTTTGGGTGGTTCCTGGGAAGGGATGCACACAGGAGGCGCCCAGGCTCTCCCTGCTGCCCATGGGTGATGCTCTGAAGGACATGAGCAGTTCTTGTGTGAACTGTGATCTCCACAAGCAAGGGAAGTGCATGGAGGAGGCCAAACACCACGAGATGTTGCCTAAAATAGCCCTTTCAGAAGGCAGGGCTGCCTCACAGCTTGACAGAGCTGATGGTGTGCAAGCCCAGAACGTGTCAGGTGCTTCCTGTCGGGCCATTTGTAGCTTTTCTCCAGCACTTCACTCTTCCATCTGCTCCTGCTGGAATGGCTGCCAAGGGCTGCCTGTGTGTCTCTGCAGCCTCCAGACCTGGTGCTGGGGGTAGCCACAGCTGAAAGGTGGTGCCAAGGCTTGCAGGAAGGGATGGCATGGAGCTGCACTGGCCCAGAGCTCTCAGGCAAGGAGGGATGACAGACCACAGAGTTTCCAGCCACCAGAGAACACAGTCATTGAGGGGCACTTGACAGGAGAGACAGATCTGGAGAAATCCCAGAGGAGCTCAGTCAGAATCCCAGGGATATTTTAAGAGCACATTGGATGTGTCAGAGCACAGGTAACAGGCGCCGTTCTTATGGAGATGAGTGTGTGCTGTGACTAAGCCCATCAGGTGTGAGGCTAAATCAGACACTGCTCCAGGCCTGTGTCCCATTTAATCACCATCCTGTGGGACAGGCTGGGCCCAGATCCAGGAAACCTGGTGGACAGGATGCAGGAAATCCGTGACCTGCTCCCACCTCAGCCGCTGAAGTAGGAGGTGAATGTGGGCAACTCAGTTCTTCACGGTGTGACTCTGCAACATCCTGGCTATTTATATCAGCAGTTTGGCCCAGGAAATTTCAGCATTGTGCCTGTTTGTGCAGCATCCATCACCAAGCCCTGCTCATGTCTTAATTGTGCAGTTGTTTTGCTGATTTTTTTTTTAACTGTAAAATCCTCCTGAAAACACCTGAAAAGTTGCTTTGGGAACAGCATCCAATTAGAGGCGAAAAGGGGGGTGACATCTACAATCAATTCCCAAGGGGGATGGTGGTGGAAGGACATCACGGCCATCTCCCAGGATACCAGGGGAGAAGATCTCCCTTCTTCCCAGGGCAACCACTCCTCTTGCAAGGCATGGGCTGACCCTGCTGGCAGCTCCAGCACTGCACAGGAGGAAGAAGGGGACATATTCCAATGTCTGGGCAGGAGCTGTGAAGGTTTCTGGGTGCAGAACTGCCTTCCGTTGCCAGCAGTCTCGTTGTGTCACCTCAGATCCTCTCCCATGTCCCTCATTCTGTTGCAGACGTCTTTTATGGAAAATCCTTTCCTAAGGAGTTTTTCTCCTGAGAAGCTGAAAGGCCTCAGGAACAAAATGTAAACAATGATTATCTGCTGCTGTGGAATGCAACAGGTGCATCTGTGATTTGTCTCGTGTGGTTGTTTCTAATTAATGGCCAATCACAGCCAGCTGGCTCAGACGCAGAGCTGAGCCACAAACCTTTGTTATCATTCTTTGCTATTCTATTCTTAGCCAGCCTTCTGATGAAATCCTTTCTTCTATTCTTTTAGTATAGTTTTTATGTAATATATATATATCATAAAATAATAAATCAAGCCTTCTAATATGCAGTCAGATCCTCATCTCTTCCCTCATCCAAGAACCCCTGTGAACACCATCACACTCATTCCATGGAAAGGCTCCATCCCCAGCACCCAGGGCTGGGAGCACAGACCCTGTGGCTGAAAACATCATTGTCTGCTGCCAGGGAAGGGCAGCCAGCAGCAAACCAAGGCTGGCTGTGCCCAGCACCACTCCTGAAGGTCACTGCTTGCATGGGAGCACACACCAAGGCAGCTGAGGACCGTTCTCCCAAGACGATTTCAGGACCACATTCCCAAGGAGCTGACTTATACCTAAGGATTCAACTCTGAGAAAGCTCCATTTCCATCAGGCTGGTTCCTGGCAAGGCACAAATAAGATGTCCCAGCATCTCCTCCCGAGAGGGTTTCAAGGCACAGCACTTGGCTGATCCTTGGTTCCTGTGTGTCTGTGTCCCCTTACCTTGTCTCCTGCACACTGGCGTGGTGGTGACTCATTTATGCCTGCTGGCTCCCTGCAGTAATTACCAGCAGAGCTTTCTGTCGTCACAGCTCTTAAGGTAGGCTCATGCTGTGATAAATAAGCTGCTTAGCAGCATGGAAAGAAATGGTATTTAAAGTTTAATATCTTTTTTTAGCCCCTTTTCAAAAGGACACTGATTTTGTGATCTGTTTGGGAAGATGCAGTCGGTTTTGTGTCTTTCTGGAGAGGGGAGAGGCACAAAGGGAGGAGGGAGAGATGGGTGTGTGCCTGTGCATGTGGCACAGCAGAGGCAGGCTGCCTCCCTGCCTTCTCACCTCCCCGAGCTGTGCAGGAGTGACTGACACCCTCGTTATACAGTTTAATTCAGGTTGGCAGCTCCTCTTGGCCCTGGGGCTTTGGCTCTGACACAGCTTTGCACCCATGCCCCATCTGTTCCTTCCTTGGGAGCTGGAACAGAATACATGACCTGGCAGCAGGCAGAGAACGCCACCTCCATTCCCAGGGGACTCTGGGGTCCCTGCTGTGGGTTTCCATGGTCTGTGGATCTTGGCTTTGAGCATCCAGAGGTCCAGAGCAGTAACCCTGGGGGGCTCACACAGGAGTGAGACAGCTCAGCTTTGTGCAGCTGCTGAGATTTCCTACATAACCCTGTCAAAGCTCAGTGTTTACCTTCCCACCCCTAAATCTGGCAAGAAGGGGGGGGAAATAAGGTAATAAAGTGTTTTCCCCAGCCAGTCAACTGTAAAACCCAGCCCTCCCATGACACTTTCTGTCCCGTTGCTGCAAGGGCTGCAGCTCAGCCTCAGGCAAGGGCTGAAGCTCTCTAGGGAGTTTGGCCAGCACTTAGGTTTCTCCAGAAGGAGGACTTCAAAAATTTCATGTTAAAGCTCCTGCTATTTACCCCCTTCCATTGGGAATACTGTCCCCTGCCTTGCACTTGTGATGGGCAAAGTGAGACATGGGGAGTGGTGGTGCAGATTTAAAACATCAGAAGAGCTGCAGAGGAACACCCAGACCTTCCTCAAACTAAGCCCTTTGCTTTAATCCCTAGGAAATCCTGCTCCATTTGGGATGGAGAACAACTATGATAAACCAGGACTGAGATTCAAGGCAGGCAGGACAATTCCCAAGCCCCACTGCTGTGTTTTCTCCCTTGAGGCAGAGACAAGGAAAGCATCAGTGACCAGAGGGTGTGCAGGGTCAAGGAGGGTGTGGTGGCCACGCCTCAAAGTCACCTGTGCCTGGCTAGGTGACAGAAAGCATTAATTGAAAGGGGCTGGTGCTGCTGGGAATTATGCTTTCAGATTTTCTACCTCCAGAAAAGCTGGCAGACTCCAAAGAAGCTCTCTGAATTCAAAGCCCCATTTACCAGGATCATGTGAGTGATTCCAAAGGCTTGTACTGCTTTGAGTAACAATTTATAACAACAAAAGCCTCATTTAAGACAGGGACCCCTGTGGGAATGTTCCTTTTCAGTTCTCTCTTCTGTGGGTAATTGCAGAAAGATGACATTTAAGTTGTTCTACAAAAGTGGCAAGCAAAAAAAAAAAAAACGAAAGAGGCAAAAACCAGCGAGAAAGAGGGCATGGTGGGAAAGGTGAGAAGGAGCAGGATAGAAAGGAGTGGATAGCCTGGTTAATATTCTCAGAGGCCAGGGGGTTTACAAATAGGAAAGAAAAGGTTTGCTCTGAATAACAATCTCATCTCCCAGCAGGGCAACAACAACTCCGTGTTCTGGGGACACAATGGACACGGGCTGGAGGTGGGAAAGCAGCCCTGGGCATGGGAGCACAGCTCCCTCCTCCAGCAGATGTAAGGTGTGGGTGGGTTACAGACCCCAGGCACTGCTGCCCCAAGGAAGGGATTGTGGTTTGGCTGTGAGCAGCAGAGCCCTGGCTGCCTGAATTCCTCAGCACTGGGAGCAGACTCTCTGACCCATGGATGCACAGATCCAGAGAGGCAAAGGAGGGCATAACCACTGACAGGGAACTTCAGACTTGTCAGGACCCAGGACATCCCTCTGGCTGTCCTGAGCAGCCCAGACCCCTGCCAGGGGGCTCAGAGACCCTGGCACAGAGCCCAAACCACCTGTGGGTTTGATTATGACCCTTGGAGCAAATTACCAACCTTAGATGAAGATCTGCAAGCCACAACAGTTTAGGCAGAATAATAGTGAAGTTATCACAAGGTGGAAAAGTAGATTTTGGGGTTTTTAGAATGGGGGTTCAGGGGTAAGATGGAGGGAACTGGGTGTGTCCAGCCTTTCTCCTTCTTCTTGGCCTCCATCTTCTGCTGTGATGGTGGCACTTTTGGATTGGTTTAGAGTAGAAGCTCACTGTCTAACATAGGTGAGAGGTATTGGGAAGTAATTGTAAACATTGTACATGTAGTTTTTAGTATAAAGACATAACACTGCCCTGGGAGCATACAGAGAGTGCCTGGAACTGTCCTGCTGGATGGACCTCGGCAGGGCAGGAGAAAGAATTTTATAGATAAGGAACAATAAACAACCTTGAGACTGAGAAATGAAGAGCCCTGACTCCTTCAAGCACCAGGCTGAGAAAAGAGACTTTGGGACTTTTCTCAGGGTCACTCTGAAAATCTAGAGATCCCGACACAAACTCTCTTCCGAAATCCTGCTGTGGCATGGAGAAAGAAAGAAGACCAAGATACAGTGGTTGGTAGAAACCTCCTCTGTAAATGCTGGAGGAATCCCTCTGGGATGAAGAGCTGCATCCCCCGTACCTTGTGTGAAGGTGATAAGCCCTCTTCTGTTCTGCAGATTTTCAGAGATTTACTACTTATTAGAGGAGTTTAAATGCATTCAGTGTAATTAAACCCAGGGGGAAACACAAGCCTTTAACATCTCATGTTTTCTAAAACAGGAAAAAAAGTCCATCTACCCCTGCTCTGTACCAATAGAGCCTGTGGTGACAGGCTTGAGGGAGCCACAGCTGGGACTGGCTTAATGCGCTGAGCTGAGCAGCTGCACGTCTGTGTGTCTGCCTGTGTCTCTGTGTCTGTCTGTGTGTTGATGCCTTTTCCTTGATCTTAAAATTAAGAGCCAGACATGGTTAAGGGATAAGGGTTTTTTTAAAATCTGGGAATTTAATAAGGATCTTTGTGGTGTTACAATTCGCCAAGGTGGAATATGCTGAAATGCACACACACACACAATGTTATAGATCTTGAAAATTAGCATGTCTACCAAAGATGCCCCAATGAGAGCCTTGAATATAGCATGACATCTCTCTGTTTCAAAGGATTTTTTTCTTAGATGGGCTTAATCTTAGTTTATAGGATGTGTTTTATAGGGGACTTTGATTTTTCAAGATAATATAACATTTTTTGGCTTCTAATTGTGAGGCTTTTTTGGGATGTTTGATTTTCTGGCTTAACAGAACACCAGGACTATGTTAAGCTATTAGACTTAAGGAATTACAAGTATGCATGTTAAGGGTACTGAGAATAAATAAGAGGTATTTAAAAGGCAAATAGAGGTAAAATATTGAAACTTTTAAAATATTAGAAATTATTTTAATTTTTTAAATTAAAATTATTGAGTTAAATAAAATTAAAATTTGAAATTATTTAAAAATAAAATTATTTAAATTATAAAATTAAAATATTTACAAAAATAAAGGCAAAAAACTATCAGTGTGTGTGTGTGTGTGTGTGTGTGCACATGCAAAATCATTTTAATGATCCCTATGGGAAGGGCAAGTGGGTGAGGAAAGGGGGGAGCTGACTGGGGCAGGGATAATTGGGCCTGCAATGGTGATGGCAAACTGCTGTCAGCCTCTAGCAGAGTGTGCCAGAGACGCAGTGACACCCTGACAGGTCCCACCACCGCCTGCCCTGCCCTGCCTCTGCCCAGCAAATGATTGCAGCCTTTCTGCTGACATGCAGGAAGCTAAATTGGAGGTAATGACTCTCCTGAGGGGCCTGGAATGGGGATGGTGAGAGGGAGACTCACAGCTGTGCATGTCACCTGGGACATCTTCCTTTCCCCACACTCTTCCCAAGGAGCACATAAGCTTTTCCCATCAGAGTAAAGGCTGTGATGTGATGCTTTCCCAATTTCCCTTCCCCAATTATCTGTGGCAATTCACCCGTGCCAGCTCTGACCACCCAGTGAGTCCTGGGCACAGAAATGGGTTGGAGGTGAAAACACTACAGCATCAGCTGGAAGTGAATTCACAGTCCTTGGTTTTCCTTGTCCTCCTGTGCTGCTTCTCAAACTCCCTTTCACACTCTACTTCCTTGATTTCCATGTATTTGCAATTTTCCCTCCTTTAGAGAAGCAGGGGGCCCCTGTAAGCACACAGAGAAAGGGTAGAAAATATAAATATATTTGCTGTGTAAGCAATATAAATCCCTTGTGTAACTCCTTCTGCAGCAGCCTGTTTGTCTCCAGGTCTCCCCCAAAGCTGAGTTTTGTACCCCTAATGGAACATTTGCCATCCAAGAGCAAAATGATTGAAAACTGTGTAGGTATCGAAACAGGCTCCCTTCATTGAATCAGAGAAGGGGTTGGGTTGTAAGGGACCTTAAAGTTCATCCAGTTCCAATGGAAGGGACACCTTCCACTACCCCAGGCTGCTCCAAGCCCCATCCAGCACTTCCAGGGATCCAGGGGCAGCCACAGCTTCTCTGGGCACCCTGTGCCAAGGTTTCACCACTTTCACAAGGAAGAATTTCTTCCTAATATCCCATCTAACCCTGCTCTTTGTCATTTTGAAGCCATTCCCCCTTTTCCTGTCACTCCAGGCCTTGTAAATAGTCTCTCTCCATCTTTCTTCAGGGCTCCCTCAGTTCCTGGAAGGCCACAATTAAATCATCCCAGACCCTGAACGATCCCAGCTCTCCATCCTTTCCTCACAGCAGAGCTGCTCCATCCCTCTGATCCTCTTGGTGCCTCCTCTGGACTTGCTCCATGTCTGTCCTGTGCTGGGGATCCAGCAGAAATTCTGCTGAAATGATTTAGTGCAGCTGGAATATCGTGTCACTGATGGCTGAGTGCTCTGGCCTGAGTTCAGACGGGTTGCTGGGGAATTCTCATCTCTCCCATTTTTCAGTGGAGTCACACTGTTAGCGCATCAAATGGCTTGTGACTTAAAATTCCATCGCTGTGGTCCATACAAGGAATTGCATTTGCTGTGACTGGGAGGAAGGGACATGGGGAGAAAAAATTAAACTTGATGGCTGGAAAGATTTTGCTACAGTGTGCAACAGCTCCACCTCCTCGTGGTGTTCAAGTTCATCATATCCAGATAAAAATGCTTGGAAATTGTCTCTCACAAGGGAAAACAGTCATTTCAAGGGTACTGCTGAAAGCAGATGTCAAAGGTAGCACCACGGGCATGTAAATTGAATCAGAGCACTTAATTGCCACTGTTTTCTTCAGAACATTGATGTCATTCCAGAACAATCCCAACCCCCAGCACACTCATGTCAGGTCATACTCTGAGCCCATTTCCCTCCCGAGGTTATTCCCTCTGACTCCAGTGGATTAAGCAGTTCTACATGGCAGGAGAGAGAGGTCAGATGTAGATCTCTTTCGCTTACATCGAATTTAATTGATTTTTCTGTTTAAAAGAACTTCTAAAACAGGATACAATGGGAAATAAATTTTAATTACTCTACCCCCTCTCGAACACAGCAGAAAGCCCATTGTGCCAGGTGGTGTCTGAGTGCTGACAGAGCAAAACCTCCTCAGTTCACGGGCAATACACCCCAAAGAGGCAAGAGCTTTCCTCCTAAATGAGTGAGAGAGCTGTTTTACACCCTGAAAACACAGACTTTCAACAAGCTCAGTTGCTTTCATGGATAATCCCTCATTTTTGCTAATCCTTCCTGAGGATCTCTTAGCTCATTGATGGGCAGTGTTAGAAATCCTCTCTTTCTCTGGGTAATTGCCCTCTTAGGATACTCCTGATCCACAGTCTGATAAATAAATACCCTGAGACAACGTGCTGCCCCAGCAGAGCCCATGGGGCACCCAGGCCTGCTCTCACCTCACTTATCACCCTAATTAGTGCCCAGCAGCCTCTCAGACCAGGAGGTCTGGGCTTGTCAGACCTTCGACTTCCTTAACACTTGGTTTGCCACTAAATTTTGGGAAATTCCTGCCAGAAATTTCCCATGATTATTTACTGACACAAACCTCTCTGAGGCTCTGGTTTCTGTTTGGATTGGAATGCGCTTGGAAATGATGTGGGTGTGCATTTTCTCATGGGGACAATCCTTCAGAGTTCAGGGCAGCGATAACTATGGCAGATCCCCCTTTCCATGGTCACCCTGTGGCTTCTGCTCCAAGAGGTATCACCTACAGGGAGTCATGGCCAATCCTCCACTCCTGCAGGGTTTCCAGGTGTTTTTATGCCACTCATTCAGCTCTGTGCTGAGTTCCTTGCCTGGCTGGTGTCTTACTGTGGCAGCTGAAGGCTCCATGCTATGCTTTGTGATGCACAAAGATGGAAAGGGCTTCCCTTTCCCCCAGGAGCTCACCATTCACTGCCACGATTCTCCAGATCACACAGTGTGGCAAACCTTTCTTTCTAGTCCATCATTGGTGTCACCTGGTCTTTATCTGCCCAAATGTTAGAGGGGCTATGAAATCATGGCTGCTGAGCTGGTTCATGTCCATGGCTTTCCAAAGGCTCTGACTCAGACTATGGCCAGCAGAGAGGACTTTCAGGAAAGCTAATGTTGAGAACTTCTGTTGTGGGTTGTTGCCATAGAAAGAGGTCTGAAGTGTCCAAAGGAGTTGCAGCGCTGATGTTGGGATATACCCTCAAAAGCTGTAAACATTTATGCTCTGTTGCCACTGTAAAACAATTTATTTCTGGTGAAAAATGTACTAAAATCTATAGGAACCCTATAGAAATAGCTTCTAAAGGGCTGTTGAGACCATTGGGATGAACCCCTAAACAGAAGTCTGGGTTTGAATAATGAATTTGATCAACATCTTCCACCTCTCTACCTCAATAATTTCTGGCAAGCAGAATCTGCTTCTGACCAGAAATTTCACCGTGCACAAAACCCTCTAGTTAAATGACACATTTAGATGAAAAGACTGGAATTAAAAATGCCTGTTTTGAGTGCAAAGCAGTTCTGGTCCAGCTGCATTGGCCTTTTCAAGCAGCTTGTGTTTCCCTGTGTCAGAGCAGTGCCGGTGGCCCGTGAAGGACTTTGGACAAGTCCTGCTTGTTGTCCTGCATTGATGCCACACAGGGCAGCCCCAGCCAGTGGCTGAGGACTGGGCATCTCTGCTAATTGGTCACATCTGCCTCTAATGCCTGGCCCCCAGCTGGCACGGGCTGTGGCGCTGGCGGTGCCACCTTGGCACTGGGGCCCCACCACTGCCATCTGTTGTCTCCCAGAGTCACATTTCCTGATAAAAATGACCTTTCCCATGGGAAAAGTGGCTCCTCATCTGTGATGGCTGGAATTTAGCAGCCCCTTCAGCATTTTGGGCTCCTCAGGAAGAGGCTGTGCCACTATCAAATGTAAAGCCATCATTTTATAGCAGTATAATCCTCCTTTCTCCTGCATCTCATGTCAGAAGAATCTGTTTGAGTTCTGAATTTTGAGAATTTTAGACTTTCTGTGCTAACAGACTCTAACTCCCAAGAGAGCACTGCATTTGACCTGAGGCTGTAGAAAAAGCTTCCAAAATTGATTGACAACACTAAAATTATGGTTGTGTAGTTTAATTAGAAGTGTGTAATATCACAGAGCAGAAAACTTAGAGTTTAGAGTTTTAGAATATAGTAATATATATAGAGCAAGATAGAAGTTTTAGGGCAAAAGCTAGTTCTTCTTCCTCGCTTTCTTCCTTTTCTTGAGTTTAGGTGGTATTTTATAATTAAACAAAAAAATCTGCATTGCAGATTGATTAGTTTGAGTGATTAGTTATTGAATTAAAAGTAAAAATAATTTAAGTGTCATTTCTTAATTGAATAATTTAGCCTTAAAAGACCTTGTAACAAAAAAAAGGTAATCATTTTGTGACTTGTTATTGGAATACTACAGAACTCACTACCTGTGAGAATGTAACATAGGTAAGAAAAAATAAAAATCTGAGCCTAAATGTGAAATCCTATCTCAAAAGCTTCAATCCCAACCTCAACAAAAGTAAAAAAAAAGAAACCAAAAACCAACAGAACATGTTCCATTTCCAAATGTTTCACAAGGATTTCTACCTTGCCACCAAAGCTTCCTGTATTTGAACAGAATCAGAAAAGAAATGAAGTTTTGCTGCTTTGTTTTGGGTTTCCCATTGGACATGCTGAATATTTAATCACAGCTTCACAAAGACATGAATTTCTCTTTGGATTCCTCCCTGAGCTGCTGTGGCTGATCCTGGCTCAGGAACAGATCTCAGGCTGTTCCCAATGGACTCTCTTGTTTTGTCCAGATTTGGCTGTTGCTGCTATTTTGTTGAAAGGCCTCCAGGTGCTCTGAAGAGACACTTCTGCACTCATGTATGCACATATGTCTGGGCAATATACACACATATCCCCTGAGGTTCTACCATAATGCTTTTGTTATGGAAATTCCTTATTGGAGAAAAGAGTTAATAAACCACAAATTTTCTTCTGAGCTGTTGTTCAGGGAAGGCTGACTGGGTGCAAAAGAATATCTGGAGTTGTATCAGAAATTTCTAGCAAATTTATATTTGTGTCCACTGACATCCATAGAAGTCAGTGAGATATTTCCGTGGAGTTTCAATAAAGGAGCAGTGAATGCTCCAGGAGGTTGGTTATTTCTACTAAACTTTGAATAGGGAAGTTCAAAACTTTAGGAGATGGGTCTCATCCAAGGGAAGCTGCAGTGTCTGTGCTGACATAACCATTTCTGACAGATTGATTAATAAATATGACACCAGCACTCACGGCAACAGGATCACCGGGGATCAGGTACATCTGTTAATAAATAATGCTGGTTATAACTCCTCTCTTAATAAAAAGAGGGAGAGAAATTAATATACAGCCTTTTTAGAAAGCATTTGGGAAGGATTTCTTGAAAAACCCACTACCTGCCTGTTGGAAGTAACTCAACCAAAACATGTCCTATTGCCTTCCATATATTTAAAACCACAATGACGACTTCAAAACAACGAAAAATCTCTGGCGTAAGGTTGGGGAATGGGAGTTCTTTACAAGGCCCTGGCCCCCTGTGGGCTGTCAGGGATTCTGAAGGAGCAGGGAGCTCTGAGGGTCTGGCATCAAGCACCGAAGGGCAGGTGCTGGTCAGAGCCCAGAGCGTTTCCTCTGAACCTCGGCTCGCCCAGGGCTGCCGCGTCCGTGTGCTGCCTCCTCCTCTCGGAGCTTCCCAGCCTCTCCCTCCCGGCCTGTGCGACTGAGGAGTCAGGGATTGCTGCTACCAGAGCCCAGCCTCGGTGCCCCAGGGCTAAACAAGCTCAAATCTGTGTTTTACCAGCCCAAAGAGACATTTCAGGAGTTTCAACCCGCATCACAAATGTGCTGGGTAGGAAGCATGATCTGGGCTGTCCCAGTTGTCAACACAGCATCTGAGTGCTGCACTGGAGAGGGCAAACTTTGAGTTATGTGGAAAAACAATAAAAATACTACCTTTTTTTCTATTTCTTTTTATTTTTTTCCTCTTACTGTAAAGATTAAATATTTGAGATTGGACTTGATACACAGTATGAGACTGTCTGCTATACGCAATTTTATTAAGACACCTGAAACAACAGGATATTTAATTTTTTAACCATTAATTGTAGTATAGGTGAAAGCCTTGTGCTTCACACAATTAGGAAGTTAGGAAGCTTGTCATGAGCTGGTCCTGATTTACATGAATGAGTTTATTTTTTGTAAGGAGGAAAAAGCAAGGGAGACAGGAAAGCTGCAGTGATCCTGCCAGGAGGATGCTCAGTGACCTGCAGGTAAAGTGACTCCTTCAAGGAATGGATCCAGTTGGGGAAAAGGGTTTACTTTGTTTTCTAGCAGAAAGTAATAATATTTTGTTTTTATAAAAGAAAATGAACACTGAGATGTTTTTTCATTTTGGAGCTGAACAGCTTTTGGTTTGAACATTGTAACAATTAATATAGAAATCGCTGTTTTCTATGGAAAACACAGAAACACGTTCATTTTATTTCCTGAAAACCCCTTTTCACTGAGTCTTCTGAAGAAGGTTGGATGGGTTTTGTTGCTGGGATTTTGCACTCGGGCAGGTGGAATCAAACGAAACTGAGGGTTCAACAGCAAAGCCCAGCTGAGTCTTTCCCATTGGGATAAAAAACCCTCCATAAACCAAATCCTTCCCTCCATGAAGCTCCCAACATCTCCTTGGCCATGAGGTATTTCCTTTCTTTTGAAAATAGCAGGAGGTACTTTATTTTCCCATCATCTCCTTGGCCATGATGTATTTTTCTTTCTTTCTTTCTTTCTTTTGCAGGTGGAGATTTTTGGAGCAGTGTCTCCCATGTCCCTGTGTCCATCAGGTGCCTCAAAAGCGATGTCTGAAGGATCTCAGTGGATGCAGGATCCTGCCCCCAGCTGGGAGCTCGCTCATTAAGAACAATTTGCATGCTGAACATCAGTATGACAGCTATAGCAAGGGATTTGTTTAGCTAATTTAGGGTAATGGAGAAGGGAAATTAATCACTTCAATGCTGGTGCTCCCTGGCATGGCAGGGCTGGGAGTCATCCCCCACCTGTCAGCAAGGCACCCCCAGTTCTCCCCCTGTTCCACGGGTGCTTGGCCCCACACTGGGAGTTCAGGGATGTAATGACAGGGCTGGGAGAGCAGGCCAGGAGCTGTCAGTGTGGAGAGAAAACAAGAGCGCTCCCAGCAAGGTTAAAGCAAACAGGATGATGTGCTCCGAGTGCTTGGTGCTCCCAAAGCAAAGGATGGGGCAGGAATCCCCCATCCCACTCTGTCCCAGATGGGGAGAACCACATTGGCAGCTCCTGACACATCAGTGATTGATGTAGGGAGCAATTGGGGGTTATTTGGGTGTGTGAAAAGTTTAGTGCAGTCAGGAGGATACTTAGGGTTAGCGATAGGGTTGGTATGAATAAGGTTATGTTTATTACTCTTCTCTGGATTTAAACCAGATTCTAAGGATTGGAAGTTGATTGTAATTAATATACTAGAAGAGTAAGGGTGGGGGATCTTGCACAAGGCAAGCACTGCCCCTCTCCAGCTGTTTCTCTTCCCTGGAAAGCTTCAAGGTGGGGGCTCTGACTGTACCCAGTTCAGAAATCTGGGCCCAGACATCTGGAGGACAAAGTCTCACTTATGAAGAAAGTTTTAAATGCATTTGCTTCCAGTTCTATTATTTTTCTTTTTTGTTTTTTTGTTTTTTGTTTTTTTTTTTTTTTTGTTTAGCGTCTTTCAGCATGAATCTCTTTCATTTCGACTCCAGAAAAGAAAAATCTACATGCAATTATTCTGCTCGACTAAGTACCAGAAACATTCCCTTTTTTATCACTTAGAAACCCCACAACCCTTTTCACATCTCTCCTCCGTGTTTTGTCACTCTCAGGTATACTTAGCATGCTTTAGGCATAAACCCTTCCCAAATAAATGAAGATATAGAAGTTCATGGCAGCTGTGACATGAATAGAATCCATACTGTGAACTCAAACAAATGCCATTATAATTCCTTGTTTGTTTAACATTTGAGATCACTCTGCTCTCAGGCATTGTCATGCGTGGCACTCTGTATTCCCTCTCCCACACACTTGTTTACAAGTCCAACGTGAGGCTGCCTAGACCTCCTCAGCATCTCTAATTTCCTGTGCATTGCTCCCCAGGCCTCCTCTAATGCCGAGAACAGGCAGGAATGTTTTCAAACACTGGAGGCTGATGTCTCCCATTTCCCAGTTCCTAGTGTGTGACGGTGTTCACAGGGCTTTTTGGGTGAGGGAAGAGATGAGGATGTGACTCCATGTTTCAGAAGGCTGATTTATTATTTTATTATATATATTACATTAAAACTATACTAAAAGAATAGAAGAAAGGATTTCATCAGAACGTTAGCTAAGAATAGAATAGCAAAGAATGATAACAAAGGCTCTGTCTTGAACTCTCTGTCCGAGTCAGCTGACTGTGATTGGCCATTAATTAGAAACAACCACATGAGACCAATCACAGATGCTCCTGTTGCATTCCACAGCAGCAGATAATCATTGTTTACATTTTGTTCCTGAGGCCTTTCAGCTTCTCAGGAGGAAAAATCCTAAGGAAAGGATTTTTCATAAAAGATGTCTGCGACAGCAGTGTGCCCCAAAAAAGCTTTGCTGACCTTCACCACCAACCCACAGGGCAAGGGTGCAGGTTGTTTGCTGTAACACAGGGCTTGGAGTCACTGAAAAGCATTAGAAAGCCACATTTCATCATTTATAGGTGCAATCCAAAACTCATCTCCTTTTATAGGCCCTGGTTTAATAATTGTGGCAGCAGAATAGCCGTGGGTATTATTCCCAGAATAAGAACCACTGAACTTCAACAAGGGGGATGCATTAAGGCAGCGATGGAAGTAGCCCAGCTTTTATGGACAGAAATGATGCCAGCTTGTAAAAATGTGAATGCTGTAAAATAATGTCTTTAATTATAGACAGGGAAGGAAGGTTTTCAGCAGCAGATGTCTGAAGATAGGCTCTCAAAGCCTGTTAGTGAACTCTGTGGGAAAGGAAATGGAGAGGACATTTAGGGATGGAATGAATTTAGGGTCGTGCCAGCTTTGCTTAGATGGATGTGTATGACTGTTCACAGGGGTTCTTGGATGAGGGAAGAGATGAGGATCTGACTCCATGTTTCAGAAGGCTTGATTTATTATTTTATGATATATATTACATTAAAACTATACTAAAAGAATAGAAGAAAAGGTTTCATCAGAAGGCTAGCTAAGAATAGAATAGCAAAGAATGATAACAAAGGTTTGTGTCTTGGACAGAGAGTCTGAGCCTAACTGGGCTGTGATTGGCCATTAATTACAAACATCCAACATGGGCCAATCCCAGATGCACCTGTTGCATTCCACAGCAGCAGATAATCATTGTTTACATTTTGTTCCTGAGGCCTTTCAGCTTCTCAGGAGGAAAAATCCTAAGGAAAGGATTTTTCATAAAAGGATTTTTCATAAAAGAAGTCTGTGACAGATGTGTGTAGGTGTGAGAGTGTAAATCCAGGATGGGGCACCTCATTACAGCCATTTTAATTGATAGAAGGATTTATAAAGCAGATTAAGACAAATGACCAGGAAGGATGGACTGTGAACGATGCCCAGTGGTGACCCTGAGCTCTGCTCTTGCCTTTGACCGTGGCAAGGGGAGCCCAGAGGAGAGCAGGTGCTCCCCACCTGGCCCAGCCCTTGGCAGTGCAGGTCAGGGCTGTCCCACCCCTTTTCCCTGGGCTCTGCTTTCATTTAATCCCCTTTTCCCTTCATGGTGCTGCTGTAGGACCTGGCAGGCTCCTGGGGATGTTCAGGGATGAGAAGCAGGAGCCGGTGGGGATTTTCTGATGGTGGGGTTGGAACCTCCAGCAGCATCTTTAGTGAGTGAGCGTGTCCTAAGTGTCTGTCTCAAGGAGTGCGGTGAAATTCCCCCTGAAACACTGATCCCAGCAGTTTTGATGTTCTCAGCTGGATCCAGGACCCTCAGCTGGATCCAGGGCTTTCCCAGCTCCCACCCACAGCTCAAGGAGAACCCAGCTCAGCTGTTTCTCAGCAGCTCTCAGCACACCAACCACTGGAAAAATTTGGGAGAAAAAAAACTGAAATTAAAAGGGCCAATTACAAACCTGGATGACTTTTTCTCGATTTCACCAGGATTTCTTATCCCACACAAGCAAAGGTATTTTTGTCCAAGGCTTTTCAATAATTGGAGATGTGTGGGGAGTTTCACCCACCACTTAAATCAGAACAATTGCTATATTTTAAAAAGGTTATTCTAATGTTGAGCTTTCTCTTTTTTAAATGTTTTATAATAAAGCCCCAGAAATAAAGGCTGCAATGGACTTGCAATAGAATTTACATTAGCATACTTGGAGAGTTTTTTGATCATTTTTGCATGTATTAGAATGAAATATTCTGTAAAAATTAAGCATTATATGCAAATGAGCGCAACAAACCTACCTTTTGAATAATAATTCATTATCCCCCCTCTAATATATGTAAGTGGCTTCCTCTTCTTTTTTAAATAAAAAAGGAAATGCACTGTAGACATTAATTCAGCACAGCAGAAGTTTACAGAGAAGATCCACTGAAATTATAATAGAACACATTCCTCATTTGCATAAATCCCATAATCCCACCTGTCCAAACCCTCCAGCTATTAATAGGTGATATGAATGTCACTTGATGCTCATTTATAATATTGTTGCTGTAATATAATGCATATTTAGGGAAGATTTTAAGGATCATTGTAATTAACAAAGCACACCATTACCAGCAAGTGTTTATTTGTGTTATAGGAAAAAGATGTTGCATTTGGAAACAATTATAACTCTAGAAGTGTTGAATTATCCCCTTTGGAAGTGTTGCCTTCCTTAAGTGAGTGCGGTTGATTTCCACAGGCTGGTTGCATGTAAAAAAAAATAGTTTAAAGGGATGACATGTCTGTGTATCTGCAATGATAATGATCATTCCTGTGCCAAGCTGTGTCTGTAGGACTGGAATTTATTCCTCACCCCAGGGCTGGCTGTGGTTGAAAGCTTCATTTCTCCTTTCATAGTTCTTTCTAGGGAAACTCAGTTCCCACTTTGAGAGACCAGGAGCTTTGGGAGCCTTAAATGCATGTCCAGGAGAGAATGGCAGAATCAAGGAATGTCCTGAGAGGGAAGGGGCTGAAGGGATCCCCCAGCCCAGCCCCTGGTCCTGCACAGACGTCTCAACAACCTCACCCTGGGCATCCCTGGTGGGATCCAAGGGATCCAAAGGCTCCTGGAGCTCTGGCAGCCTCGGGGCCGTGCCCATTCCCTGGGCAGCCTGGGCAGTGCCAGCACCCTCTGGGGGCAGAGCCTTGCCCTGAGCTCCAGCCTGACCATTGCCTGACACAAGTGTGAGTTACTGTCGCAGACATCTTTATGGAAAATCCTTTCCTTAGGATTTTTCCTCCTGAGAAGCTGAGAGGCCTCAGGAACAAAATGTAAACAATGGTTATCTGCTGCTGTGGAATGCAACAGGTGCATCTGGGATTGGCCCATGTTGGATGTTTGTAATTAATGGCCAATCACAGTCAGCTGGCTGGGACACAGAGCCCAAGCCACAAGCCTTTGTTATCATTCTTTGCTATTCTATTCTTAACTAGCCTTCTGATGAAATCCTTTATTCTATTCTTTTAGTATAGTTTTAATGTCATATATATCATAAAATAATAAATCAGCCTTCTGAAACATGGAGTCAGATCCACATCTCTACCCTTAATCTGAGACCCCTGTGAACACGGTCACAAGTTACCCAAGAGTGATTTACTCCAAACCTTCTGGAATCCAAATGGCTTTTTTTGGTGGAAATTACCCAGAAGGGTTGTGCTGTTCAGGTTTATTCTGAATTCCTTCCATGGCCATTCTCCAGTTTATTCCTGCATGAATAAGGCCTCGCTAAATGTCTCACAGCTGGGGAGAATCACAGAATGTTTTTGCTGGAAGGGTCTTAAATCCCATCTCATTCCACCCCTGCCATGGCAGGGACACCTCCCACTGTCCCAGGCTGCTCCCAGCCCTGCCCAGCCTGGCCTTGGGCACTGCCAGGCCCAGGGCAGTGCCAGGGCCTCATCATCCTCAGGGACAAATTTCTTCCCAATATCCCAACTAAACCTGCTCTGTGTCAATGTGATCTCAATGTCAGTGTGATGCCATTCCCTGTGTCCTCTCACTCCAGGCCCTTATCCAAAGTCCCTCTCCAGCTCCTCTGGAGCTCCTTTAGGGACTAGAAGGTACTTAGACATGTCTCCCCAAATCCCAAGCATTGTAATGAATCTTCAAGCTCAGATTTCCTTTCCTGTCCTCACCTCCAGAAGTATTTTTATCCCATTTAACAAATGATACCAGGACAGAGACCCTTCTTGTGCCACCAGCTGTCCCCTCTGCCAAGGGCTCTGTTGAGGCACCAGAAGCCCACCCAGGATTTCCCACCCAGGATTTTCACAAAGTCCCTCCTTGCTGCTGAATTAACTCATCTACTGGCAGAGATGCTGTTGTAGGTCCCACCTTGGGGAGCAGCCCCCATATCCCAGCTGAGGAGGGCTCAGAATTAAATTTAACAGAATTAAATCTATTCCAGCAACAGCAGAGCCATAGAAAAAGAGGAGGCAAAAACCTCATGTCTTTTATGTGAGTGGATTTATTCATCCAAATTTGAATTTTTAATGGAAAGCTCTTTAAAATTTCAGTTTTTCCAGCATTTCTACCTCTTTCTTTATAAAATTGGTTCTATCCTGCCTACAGGGCAGAGTTGATTGAGGCAGGCTTAGCTATAGATTTAGTAGTCTCCAGGCTCTGCTTAGGACAGACTTCAGTTTAGATTTTAACTAACTGACATGTCAAGAAAATAATGTGCTTTTCCTCTCCCCACCTCCTTTTCTCTTTTTCTTCTGAAATATTTCAACAACATTGAAAAATAATCTTCAGCGCTTTCCACAGGGAAGACAACAAAAAAAGCAGCTTTTTTTTCAGGTTGGAAAAACCTAACCAAATTTGATAGAGATGCATCTGTTCAGAGGCTCCAGGAATAAAAAAAAATTTAAAAAAAGACAAATGGAAGCTCTCCCAGAGCTTGCCTGAGCGCTACTGAGAACAGAGACTTGTTGATCCTCAGGTTTTTTGCTTGCCCGAGGAAAAGAAATAATTAAAAACATTAAGTGAACAAAACACTCTGGAAAACAGGGCCAATCTCTTTAGCTGAGAGCCCAGCTTGTCTTTCAAAGTCTTTCAGATGGCAGCTCCCGAGCTCAGGCCACAGCAGGGACCCTTCCAGCAGCGGCGTGTTTTTAACACCCCAATTATTTCGGATTCCCTGCTCCTCCTACCGGGGCCAGTTTGTGTGTGTCACCTTCATCTCAGGAAAAAGCAGCGCATGAAATGAGCCCGAGAGTCTGATGTGATCAAATCCATCTGGGTTTCTGCCCTGCCTGCTCAGCTGCTGCCTGAGGGATGTCACCCCATGTCACCTGTGCTTCAGGTGCGCTTCAGCAGATCGATGCCGCTTCTCCTCCTCTCCACATCCTCCTTGTGATGCCTTCAGCTGAGCTCCCCACTGGAGATCTGCCACCCCCAGAAGGGCTGGAGGGATAAATGTCCCTGTGTAAGGGTGATCAGAGTGCGACAGCAGCGGAGGAGCCTCAGAGATTTCCGTGTTTCCAGGAAGAAATTGCAGCTTCATGCCTGCCCTGCTGCCCTGCAGGCTCCCCCTCCTGACTCCCAGGCAGGGCTTTGGGAAAAAAAGGAAAATTAAATTTTAAAAAAGAAAAAAAAAAGAGTGAAGAGTGTCGCAGACATCTTTTATGGAAAAGCCTTTCCTTAGGATTTTTCCTCCTGATAAGCTGAGAGGCCTCAGGAACAAAATGTAAACAATGATTATCTGCTGCTGTGGAATGCAACAGGTGCACGCTGCCTGGCTGGGTGCAGATCCCAGGGCATCTTGTGAGTGCCTTCCTGTACCCAGCTCCATCACCTGCACAAAACACAGCTGCTTGCTCTGCCGTCCAAGCACACCCTCAGACTGCCCCTCCAAGGGAACCAGGCCCAGATGTGTCCCCAGTGTCCCAAACCCCCGGGAGATGGTGGCACTGAGCCCACGAGCCCTGTGAGCTCCTCGTGACACTGAGATGGTGGCACTGAGCCCCAAAGCCCTGTGAGCTCCTGGTGACACTGAGATGGTGACACTGAGATGGTGACACTGAGCCCCCACTAGCCCTGTGAGCTCCTGGTGGCACTGAGATGGTGGCACTGAGATGGTGGCACTGGGCCCCAAAGCCCTGTGAGCTCCTGGTGGCACTGAGATGGTGACACTGAGCCCCCACAAGCCCTGTGAGCTCCTGGTGGCACTGAGATGGTGGCACTGAGATGGTGGCACTGGGCCCCAAAGCCCTGTGAGCTCCTGGTGGCACTGAGATGGTGACACTGAGCCCCCACAAGCCCTGTGAGCTCCTGGTGGCACTGAGATGGTGGCACTGAGATGGTGGCACTGGGCCTCAAAGCCCTGTGAGCTCCTGGTGGCACTGAGATGGTGGCACTGAGCCCATGAGCCCTGTGAGCTCCTGGTGGCACTGAGATGGTGGCACTGAGATGGTGGCACTGGGCCCCACGAGCCCTGTGAGCTCCCTGGCTGTGCCCAGCCTCCTGGCACACACAGCTGCCTATAAATAAACACAGCAGCCTCCATGTCAGCTCCCCTCAGCCTCTGGGTTTAAATATAGGCGCTGGCTCTGCTCCAGGAGGAGGTACAAGTGGTTTCAGACTCAGGCAAATTGTTATGAATCCCATTTGCAGTGTGAATATGCTCAGTGAATGTTTCTTTCGCTAATGAGACCAAAATAGCAATTAGCAGGAGTCTTAATGCTCCAAACCCTGAGGAATGGACACATATGTGGTTTTTATCCTTAGAGTTATTCACATCTGGCTTCAAATGCAGAGGCCAATATAGCTGAACATGTGTGTCACACATCACACCTACAGCTGCACCTTGCTATGTCCCAGATTGAGATGTCCAGGGGAAAAATATCAGCTTTGAATTCCAGCAGATCCAAGTCCTCATTGCTGGTAAATCCCAGCACCCTTTTTTCTCTCCTGGCTTGTTGTTTTTTTTGTCTTGAAGATGTTACAGAAGCAAAGCTTTTTCTCCCCCTTTCTTTGCTTGCTGCATTCAGGTTTTGCTATCAGGGTTTTCTTTTCTACTTTTTTTTTTTAAATCTTCTCTCTCTTTTTTTTTTATCCTTTTCCCTACAGCCAACAGAGTGGTTGGTGAATACAAAATTAGCCAATTCAGACAGAGGCCAAACATCCCAGGAGAGCAGGAGTGAGAGAGAGAGAGAGAAATGATCAGCACTTGCCAAATAGTCTCTCAACTCCACCGTGTATTTTTCCCTTTCTCTGAAAACCACATGAAACAAATGGGATTTATGGGGAATTCAAATTCCCAGTATTTTCAGGGACTGGCCACCAGTGACCCTGGTGCCTGCAGCATTCCCTGCTCTGCCCATGACTGCCACAGCACAGAGCATTCCCCTCCCAGCTTTCCTGCTGGAACACTTACAGCAAAAAGGGCATTTTTTTACCTTTTCCATCTGAACTAACAAGACTGACCAAACCCCTGTGGGATCAAGCCATGCATGCCAATGCCCCTCCTGCTAATTCTGCTCATTCAAGCTGCGTGTACATTGCTTGTCGTGTTCAGAGGGGTGTTTTGGCCTGAATTCCATCTGGAATGAGGAGTCCAGGTCGCTGCTGGGCTGTGGCCCTGTGTGTGGGCAGGGAGGCAGGGCTGCTCTCTGATGCTCCCTGCTCTCCTGGCTGCCACACCGAGCAGCTGCTGCAGAGCACTGATGGAAATCATGGCTTTGGAGGGAGGCTTTGTCCTCATCCAGGGCTGGGGCACATCCTGGGGCTGCCAGCTGGGATTGCACGGTGAAGCCCTTCCGTGCAGAATTTGGAGTGCAGCTGAGGTGGGTGAGCTTCTCAGGGCCACCTCTGAGGAGCCAGGGAGTCACAGTATGGTTTGGGCTGGAAGGAAGCTAAAAATTCATAACTCATCTCATTCTAAACCCTGCTATGGGCAGGGGCAATTTCCACTAGACCACGTTGCTCACAGCTCCATCCAGCCTGGCCTTGAACACCCTCCTTAGCTTATTAATACTTAGTTCTTCAAATCCACTGTGAGTCTGAGTTGTCACCTAAAATAATTTGGGGCATTTTGCCTAAATATAATATAATAAATACAAATAGAATTTTAGACATTTTTCTTGCCTGTTCCAAGTTTTGGGAGGAACTGATAATGATTATTCTCAATAATGAAGGGTTTGGTCAGCTGGGAAACCCCAGTCTTGCTCTGGAGCATCTTTTCCTGTATCCTGTGAGTAGCGGGATGCTGGAGGTTGGGATTTTTGCTTTTTTTTGTCTTTTCTCTCAGGGAATTTTGTCCCATTTGTTGTGTGAGAGATGGGATACTTCAGAGACAAAGGATGTGGCTGGGAGGAGAGGAGGAGGAGGAAGAGGAGGAGGAGGAAGAAGGAGTAGCTGGCTGCACTCTCTTATCTGGGGGGCTTTCTCTTAGGGAAAGCAGAGATGTGGTGAGATTTTGGCTGGAGGGACTGGGCTTGGCTCCTCACTCTCTCTGGCTCCTGGAATCACAGGGGAAAGGTTGAGTTGCTGCTGCTGTGGGGAGAATTTGCTGTTATCACAGAGTCCTGCCTTTACTGCTTCTTCCTTGCCTTTGCTCCTAAGAGCTGCTGCTGAACTGTTATTCCTTTTCCCACATCTTTGCCTGACAGCCCTGTAATTTCAAAGTTCTAATAATTTGGAGGGAAGGCAGTCACATTTTCCACCCCTAGGGAGGTTCCCACCTTCCTTAGTGGACGTCTGTCCTTCAAACCAAGACAGGGGAGCAAGGAACTTTAAACAGGAGAATCTTCAGAAGCTTCTGCAGGATCTACATTGAGCTTTTGCAATAAATTAACCCCTTGAACGCCCGCATTCAGTGCCAGGGTATCCAGTGCACTGAGTCCAAGGTCAAGTCAATGCTGGCTATTGAACAGCACCAGAAGAGGCTCCTCAGGTGTGCAGAGCTGGGACTTTGCTGTGAGAACAGGAGATAAACCCATCCTAAGCAGATCTCTGCAGCAGCATGTGTGGCATAACAATCCTGGCAGCTGCAGGAGTGTGTAGGTGCAAAGGTACCAGATATCCCTGGCTACCAGAGATCCCTGGAACCCCTGGAATGGATGCACTGGTTCCCAGTTACCTTGTGCAGACTCCTCTGGCCTTGCCACAGCCCCTGACTTTTCCAATCACCTCTTCCCCCATATTTCTCCTCTCCCCTTCCAACACTCCCTCACCCAGCTTTATCTCCCAAGAATGGCTGATTTCCAAAGTGCCAGCAAGTGCCTGAGAATTGTGTAATTGCAATATAATTAATGAATTAAAAAAATGAGATGTTTTAAGTGCTTTTGATATGCCAGTCCCTATAATTATCTGCAGAAAACGTGTTCATTAACAATCTCAGAGTGTGAGGCTGTGGCTCCTGCGTGGCAGGGCTTCTGTCTCTGGTGAAACTGGAGGTGGGAGCAGGGAAAGGGCTTCTGGAAACCTCTTGAAAGCTTTCATTTCCTCCTTGGAGCAAGTTGGAAGAGGAATGAGAGTCTGCAGAACATCTGACATTTCCTAGAGATGTGAAGGCAGCAGGATTTGCTAGATCAGGGTCACAGGAGCTGTGTCCAATCCCTGGGTCACAGCACCTGTCACTGTGATATTTTCTGAAAAATCCCCTCACCAGGATTTCTTCTCCTGGGAAGCTGAGAAGTGTCAGAAAAGAATGAAAATAATAATTATCTGATTGCTTTGGAACGTGGTCTGGAGATCATTTATCAACAGGTGCATGTTTGATTGGTTCCATGTGAATTGCTTAAATTTAATGACCAATCACAGTCAGCTGTGTGGATCTCTGAGTCAGTCACGAGTTTTTATTATTCATTCTTGTTAAGCCTTCTGTCTGTATCCTTGTCTTTCTTTAGTATAGTTTTGGTATAGAGTAACGTAATGTAACATAATATAATATAACATAACATAACATATAACATATAATATAACATAACATAACATATAACATAACATAACATAACCAGCCTTCTGAGAACATGAAGTCAAATTCTCATCTCTTCCCTCATCCCGAGGACCCTCACAAACACCACAGGAGCTGTGTCCAAACCCTGGCCCTGCTGTGTGAGCAGGATGTGCTGGGGGGTTGGAGGAGCCTGATTTTACTTCTCTGGGTGTAAACCAAGAACAATTCCTTCGATCCAATGGAGTGGCTGAGACAAGTGAGAGGGGACCACTCACTTTCAACACTATTGGTGTTGACAGCACTTAAACCATCTCTTGAGGACGCTCCTGTGAGGGAGCTTCTCTGGATGGACAGAAAAGTGCTCTGCTCAAAGCCCATCCTCCCCAGCATCCCAAACTGTAAATTAACCAAGCCCTAGATATGACTAACACATTCCCTGTCCTGAACATTTCAGCAGGCTCCCAGAATTGTTTTCTGTTCAACTGGGGAGTGAATGACCAGTTCATTTGGAGGGCCTGAGCAGGCAGCACACTGAGATCAGCCCTGTGTCCAGTTTGGGGAGATGACCAAGGATGAATCACAGGGCTCTCCCCACACTTTACCACATGAATCACAGGGTTCTCCCAACACTTTACCAAATCCCTGTGTTTTGACTGCAATAACCTGTTCCTGCTGCAAAGACAACATCCCCCAGATGAGGATGAAGCACCCAACACCGAGGAAGAAGTTTAAAGAACTACCCTGAGGTCAAGGGCTGATGAAGGAAGGTCTTGGCTGGTTTAGAAAAGCAGTCACAGGCTACCAGGGTTGGGTCCTGGTGGGCAGGAGAGCCTTGACATCCTCATTCACCCATCCCAGAGCATCTCCTCTCCTTGGATGTGACTTCCAGCATCCTTAAACCCTCAAGGGAAGAGCCAAGATTTGGTTTGATTTTGCGTTTTAAGCTTAATGGGACAGAATTGATGGAAAGGACACAATTACAGCCAGAACAGCTTCCTGGCAGTGTTTCTATGCGGGAGCAGCAGCTCTCTGCAATTCCAGCTGCACATCCCAACCTCCAAAAAGTCAAAAAGTTTGATTTTCCAAGCCTGAGAGCCCAAGGAGGCTGTTCCTGTCCTGTGTGTGAAGGATTAATCAGTTGCTTGGTATTATAGAAAGTAGAGCATTTCAGTGGCATGGGGAGAAAAAGGTTTCCCTGTCTTGCAAACCTTTTATTTTACCTTCTCTTGTCTCATCTGCAGACAGAATGAGAAGCCAGAATTGTGAAAATGTTCACAAAACTGAGCTCTGGAAAATATAATTTAAATAATTTTGAAATATCAGGCTTTGATTTGGGCATTTTCTAAAAAACTGCTTCAGTTTGTAACAGACAAGTGATTTTAAAGGGGAAATCTGAAAGGTTTTGTTTCAAAGTGAGAAAATGGAAATTTTGGCAACCTTAAAAGGAATAATGTTTCTGCTTCATGTAAGAAAAGTCATGAAAACTGTCTCTTTACTGCAAATATTTTCATTTTTTGACAGTTTGCTATTTTTCAACCAAAAAGTGTTATTAGAAACATCTGAAAATAAACACAGAAGGAAAGAACTTTTCTATGGTAGGGAAGACAGGTACATTTCTATGAAATGAAATGAGTTTCTTGATGTCTGCTGCGTGCTGCTCTCAGAATAAATCACAAGCAGAGAAAACATGGTTTATTGGGGATATTTTTGCTGGGTTTTTTTTCCCACCATATCAGGAGGTCAGGCCACATGACTGCTTGCAATATTTCGGCGCTACCTAAATTCAGCAAATACATCCTGAATATAAAATACTTATTAATACAGAATGGGCGCAGAGGGCAGCCTGGAACTGGGCTGCTTTACCCCTGGGATGGATCAGCTCCATGGTGCCAGCCCAGCCAGTGCCCCTCTGTGCCCTGAAATTGTGTTTGCAGCCCTGGCGTCCATCTGCCAGAGCTGAGCTGAGGGTGGGGGCCCTCCCAGAGGAGCCATCTGGCCACCCTGTCCTTGTCCCTGTCCCCAGTCCCTGTCCCAGTCCCTGTCCCTGTCCCTGCCCCCTGTCCCTGTCCCCTGTCCCTGTCCCTTGTCCCTGTCCCCAATCCCTGTCCCTATCCCAGTCCCAGTCCCTGTCCCAGTTCCTGTTCCCAGTCCTGTCCCCAGTCCCTGTCCCTGTCTCTTGTCCCTGTTTCCTGTTCCCTGTCCCAGTCCCTGTCCCAGTCCCTGTCCCCAGTCCCCTCCCTGTCCCTCGCCCCTATTCCCTGTTCCCTGTTCCTGTCCCTGTCCCCTGTCCCCTGTCCCCTGTCCCCTGTCCCCTGTCCCAGTCCCTATCCCTGTCCCTGCCCCAGTCCCTGCCCCAGTCCCTGTCTCCATCCCTGTCCCTGTTCCTGTCCCTCTCCCAGTCCCTCTGTCCCAGTCCCTGTCCCCATCCCTGTCCCCTGTCCCTGTCCCTGTCCCTGTTCCTGTCCCCTGTACCTGTCCCCAGTCCCTGTCCCTGTCCCCAGTCCCTGTCCCCAATCCCTGTTCCTGTCCCTGTCCCCGTCCCTATCCCTGTCCCTGTCCCCAGTGCCACCACCACAGCAGGCTGGGAGGGAGCTGAGCTCAGCCTGGCTGCAGCAGGAGGCAGCACTCAGTGGGGACCCTGAGCTGGACAGGGGCTCTCCCTAAAATCTTCTGCCAGCCTGTGAATCTGCAGGGTGCTGAGCCATGTCCTGCAAAGGCAGGACATCCTCTGAGCTTTTCAGCACATAGCAGAGAAGAGCAGCCTTTTGATTTCTCTTTCTTAAAAAAAATTTCTTTTTTTTTTTTTTTCCTTTTTTTCCTCTCTGATGACTCCGAGCATTGTGTCCCTGGTAATACCTGCAGGAAGAGCAGCTTCTGGCAAGGGAAAAGCTGGAGGATAATCCAGAAGAATTTAAGGGCAGGCAAGGTTAAAACATAAAATATCTGCTGCATCTAGCAGCACTTCTGCTTCAAGATGAGCAAGAAAATGTTGGCCATGGGCAGGACATAGAAATCATGGAAGGTTTGGTTGGGTGGGACCTTAAAGATGATCCAAATCCCCTGCCACGTGCAGGAATGCCTTCCACTAGAATATTTTGGGCATCAAAATCTATTCCTTCTTCTGCTACAGCTTCAAAGCACAGCCTTGAAGAAGAATTTTAACCAAACCAGGACTTGGTTTCCTTATCTGAAGAATATAAATTAGAACACTGTGCTTCCTGACACAGTTCTCAGCGAGTACAATTCATTAACTTTCCTGAAGTGCTTTTAAATCTCCTGTTTCAGGCACTACACAGGTATTCAAAACAGAGTTCACAGAGCTAGCTGAAACCACTTAAAATGAAATTAAAATGCCATAATTCCAGATTAGGATAATTCACGCTCAGGAAAGTTCTGATGACAAGTTTATGAATTTTTCTGTGTTTGTGGGGGCTGCAGGAGTCTTGGGAGATATAAAAAAGCAATTTCTTTGACAATCAATCTGAGATTGAAAATTCCACAGCACTTTTGGAATTTAAAATTTCAGCTCGATGTTCCAAAGCTGAGAAAGGATGGAGGAAGATGGAGAAAAAAAGGAAGTGAGTCATGTACAACCTCTTTCCCTGTTCCTGATCTCCAGGAAAGCTGCTGATATTGAAATTGAGACTCAAAAAATTTCAGAGACAAGGTCTCCCCAGGCAAAAGAGATGAAATGCTCTTTCTGCCCTGGGATCCAGCTGGGAATGACCTGTTCTCCATCCCTGAAGGTGCCAAGGGAAGACATCTCAGCCAGGAGTGATCTGAGAGCCCTCTGGTTAATATTGAAGGGATAGACAAGCTGTCCTTTTAAAATGTGAACACGACTGCCTGGCACTGTCTGTTCTCCCTGTGTTCAATAATGTAAATAAAGAATTTAAGAAGCCCATTACTTTCATCTGCAGTTCTGAGAGAATTGCTCACACTCTCCCCTGGCAGTTCTGTTTGTGCATAATAACAATGCTAATAAAAAACCTCAGGAGAACAACAACCCTAACCAAAAAAAAAAAAAAAAAAAAGATAATAATAGTAAGAGCAGTAAAAAAATAAAGTTTTGCCTTTATAGATGTTTCCTTCATTTGAAATAATAATAAAAAGAACAACTTGTGATGACTTTGCTGGCATCAAATTCTTATTTGGGCACTTGGTACTTTAATGAGGGGCAGGATTTGCCTTTTCAGAGACAGGGATGTGGGGATCAGTCTCCAGCACTGACAACAGCCAGGACAGGCTGGTTTTTTTTTTTGGTTTGTTTTTTTTTTCCCTTTCTTTCACACTAATTTCCATCTGCCTTTCAAATTTTGGAAGGTTTTTTTATTATTATTTTTCCATTTCACTCTTTGGATTCTCTTCTCACCTTTCCTGCTGGTTCCTTTGTCACCATCCAGCTTCCACCTGCTGGTCACAACTCTTTGATTTTGGCCTTGAGCTGGTCACTTGAAATGGAAATGTGCTTCCCCACTGAGCACTCCTCCTCCCAAATAACCCGAAAAGGGCTGAGCCTGATGCTCCTGAGCTCCCTGGGATAGAATCCTGAAGCATCAGGTGATCTTGGTCAGGTGGTGCCTCCTTATTGCTCATCCAGACAGAGCAGGACAAACCCAGGCTTGCTGAATCTTGGTTTAAGTTGAAAGCTTCTCTAAAGTTAAGTTTCTTTGCTAAAGTGTTGTTTTGGAAACAGAACCTAGTATGGAAAATTGGGATAATTTAACCATGTCAAACCAACTCTTGCAGTGTTCTCATTGTCACATTTATGTTAGAGTTTTTGAAAATTTGAATTGTGTTATTATTATATCATAAATTTGAATACTGTACATACTTATTTTGTGGTTGCTGCTCTTCTTCTTCTTCTCTTTCTACTTCTTCCTCTTCTTCCTCTTCTTCTTCTTCTTCTTCTTCTTCGTCTTCTTTCTTCTTTCTTCTCCTTCCTTTTCTTCTTCCTTCTCCTTCTTTGTCTCCTTCTACCATTTTGCTGATTGAAGAATAGAAACAAAGCTTTGTGTGAAAATAATCCATCCATCCAACCTCAGATATATTATTTACATTTGTGAGGGGGTTTATTGGGTTTTTTTAATGCCTTAGCTCCCCAGAGAATTTTTAAACATTTGCTATTTTCATGCAATTTGAACTTTAAAGTGTAGATGTTCTTGGCAAGGCTGAGGTGTCCCAATGCCCCACCAGTGACCTGAAACATTTTCTTTCCTCCCTGAGAGGACAAAGTCTCTGCTCCCCCAAATGGTATTCCCTCTGCTCAACACCATTTTCTTGAATGTATCCAGAAAGCTTTACTTTTCCACTGCTGAAACAGCACGTTTTTAAAGGCGTTGTTTTAAGGTCAAGTTTTTCCTGTTCCATTTTTCCTGTGTCAATTGGAGCAGACTCATTGCTCCTCCCTGTTTATTCACCTCATCACCTTGGTCTCTCTTCCCTGGGCCAACCTTCTTTTCCAGGGAAGGAACTCACAAATATTTTGTTGTGCATTTTGGTGAGTCAGTCTTTGATTGAATCCAACAAGTTGGAGAACAAGAAGCGAACTCTGTGGCTGGAGCAGACAGTGAGGCAGGAGAGGGCAGAGACAGAGCCAAACTGGGGCTCCCCATCCCCTGCCCACTGTGCATAACAGGATTATTGCAGGTTTAAAAAAACAGGTTTAGTTTACAATCAAAACAAACCCTGTTCTCCCCTATTGTTCCATTAAAACAAAAAAGATAATTCTTTCGACACAAAAGCGTGCCTGAGTAATGTTTCAATTTCCATCCCATTTCCAGCAGAAGAAAATACAAACACAGAGTTTTGCTTTTCATTTTGTTAAAGTGGGATTTTTTTTTTTCCTTTGGCTGTGGTGGAAATGTTCATTTTGATGATATTGTTGAAGTCACACTCTTTAAACACATGGCTTATGTTGAAACAATGAACAAATATTATTTGATGTTTTCTGCTATGTTCACTTCTCATCATAATGGCTCAACGGTGTTGGAATTGAAGATGTTAATAAAAATCAAACATCATGATGCTTCCCGATAATATTTTGACAATTTTGATCTGGGGGTAATTTTGCATTTGAATTTTGATGTATAACAAAAACAAGTGTTAAGATTTCGGGAAATCAGCTCTGCCTGCTCTACTCCAAGGGATGGAGTATTTCCCAGTGATGATGTTTGGACAGTGACTGTGAGGAGAAACCCTTCTTCAACTGATTAAGCAAAAGAGGACTTTTTTCCAATAATTAAAGAGGGTTGGCAGTTTAAATTTGTGATGATGAAGAACTAGAGATTAACATAAATAAAACCACTTTAGAAATCCAATAAAATTTTATTTAGCAAAAAGAAGAGATTAAAGGGGGAGGGAAACCAGATTTTTACTCCAACCACTTCTTTCTATGTTTAAATTGGAAAGAATAGCAGGGGAAGAGCCCCACATCCATCACTCAGCATTCCTAAAGACACTGATTTAAGAAAACAACTCTGTCTTGTTTCTTAAATTAAGGTATTAGAACCTGTCTCTCTGCTCATCTCTTCTTCTCCAGGCCAGGATTAAGTTTTGATTTGCAATAAAATTTGACACAAATCTGACATTATTTTGACCAGGTGTTGTATGCAGGAGATTAAAATGAGCAGCTGAAAATGGCACTGACATCCCTGGCCTTGTCTCCTTCCTGCTGCTCCTCTGGCTGCTCCTGCATCCCTGAGACCCCTGTGCTTGTCACTGCTTTCTGGCCAGGTTCCTCGAGTGTCCTCGGTCCCTTCCCTTTGCCTGAGCCCCTCTGGGCACCTCAAGGAGAAGGATTTTCACCCACTCCCTCCCAGTGCTGCATCACGAGGGTGCCATCCCTGTCCCTCCCATCGCCTCACAAATGGAACTCATCACCATCATATGAATAAATCCCCACGAGAATAAAAGTTCCAGGAGGTAATTGAATCACACAAGAGTGATGGGGCTTGCTTTTTTTTTTATTTTATTTTTCCCTTCCCTTGACTCATTCCCAGCCGAGGTTCAATCAGCATTCATTACTCCCACCTCCCTCTATCTGAGAGCAGCGGAGGAACCAGGAACCGGGGGAAGGAGGACTCCTCGTCTCCTGATTAAATCTTCCAAACATGATGGCCTATCAAGCTCAGTAATTTGGGAGCCAGGAAACACGAGATTTTAATTCAACCCAGATAGAAAGGCATGACCCCGTGGAACCAGCTGAGAGGAACACAGCAATGGAGTTGTGTCAAGCTTACGGCGCCTTCAAATTTTCTTTTCAAAGAACAGTTTGATTAAAAAGTGTTTAAAAATGTTTTCAAACCTAGAGGCACTTACAGTGTTGAAACAATTTGCAATCAAAAAGAAAATCTTTTGATTTGACATTTTTGCCCTCTTATTTGATTTTATTTCACATTAAGGAAAATATTAGGGGGGGAACAATAACCCCTAAAATTGAATTAAAATAACAGCAACATTCCACACATACATGTCACTTGATTAAACATTTAGATTGCAGTGTGCTGACATTCTCAAAACGAAGCATTTTTTGACATTATGAAATGGAATTTTTCAATAAGCTTGTTTTGATCTTTCTAGATCAAAACTATCCCGGAATCCTCTATGAAAACAGCATTTTGGGAATTTGCTCCTCGGGGAGAACTGAGGGAATGAGCTGGGAATAATTGAAGGAATGAGGTGGGCAAGTTTGAAGGAATGAGCTGGGCAGAATTGAGGGAATGAGCTGGGCAGGATTGGGGGAATGAGCTGGGCAGATGTGAAGGAATGAGCTGGGCAGAATTGCAGGAATGAGCTGTGTTCTGTGTGGAGCTCCGGGGCAGGATGCAGAGGCACATCCCATCCCATCCCATCCCATCCCATCCCATCCCATCCCATCCCATCCCATCCCATCCCATCCCATCCCACCCCATTCCATCCATCCCATCCCATCCCATCCCATCCCATCCCATCCCATCCCATCCCATCCCATCCCATCCCATCCCATCCCATCCCATCCCATCCCATCCCATCCCATCCCATCCCATCCCATCCCATCCCATCCATCCCATCCCATCCCATCCCATCCATCCCATCCCATCCCACCCCATCCCATCCCATCCCCGCGGCTCTGCGGTGGCACCCGGGGATGTCACACAGGGACACGGGCGGGACACGGCGCTGCCCCCGCAGAGCCGAGCCAGCCCTGGCACGGCACGGCACGGCACGGAGGGCTCTGATGCGCTCCGCTGGGAGCTCACCTGTGACCCGAGCGCTGCCGGAGCCGCACAAACCCTTCTGCAGCTGCGGAGAGCGCCGGGCTCGGCAGAGCTTTTCCCCACTAGAGGGAAGTGCATTCCCACGCTCAGGGGTGAGCGCAGCCGTGGCTCGGTGTCCCCGAGCCGGGAATGCTGCTGGAACCCTCGCCCGCCCATCCCAGCATCCCTGAAGGGCAACAGGAATTCCTCAGCGCCTTTAGGCACACCCCAGTCCCTTGCTGTGACTTCCACACCAGCCCAGCTGTTGGCAGATGTTTGTCCAGCCCTGGCACAGCTGCCCAGGTGGAGTCACCATCCCTGAAGGATTTAAAAGATCTGTTGATGTGGTTCTGATTGTATAGGGATAAAATGTTTCTAAAATCATGGGATATTCAGGGGAGTTGGAAAGAAAGGTTGGTCCCGGTAGGCTCTGGGAAAATGTTGAGCTTTACTGGATCATACAAAACTGCACCTGTATAATAATTTAATGACTATGATAAATTATATGATAGCTATATGATTAATTATATGATTGTTATATGATACATCATATGACTGTTAAATGTAATGATTGTTTGGGAATTGGGTATGATTATTGTTTAATTGCAACAGGAATCGTGAGAAATCATGTTTGGGGGGTTTCGTGGAGATTCAAAATCCATGCTTGGATGAGATCAATGTATACAATACAATCATATAAGTTTAATAATTAATATGTAGTTATATAATGATAAGGGTATAAAAACATGTTCATCCCAAACCCATGGAGGAATCAAATTTGTACCCCTGTCTGTACCCCTGACACCCAGAGCTCTTCAATAAAAACACCTGCATGTAATCATTCTGTGATTATGTGTTTCTGAGCACTAACAGTTCTTCCAAGCAACTCGTGATCGTACAAGGGAAATGGCCTAAAGTTACACTACAAGAGGTTCAGGTTGAATATTGGCAAAAATTTCTTCAATGAAGGGGTGGTTAAGCATTGGAAGGTGTGGAATCACCATCCCTGAAAGTGTTCAGAAATTGAGTAGATGTGGCACTTCATGGTAAGGCTTAGTGGGCATGGTGGTATTAGTTGGAAGATTGAACTTGAGGACCTTGGAGGTCTTTGCCAACATGAATGATCCTGTGATTCTGTGGTTTAGTCACTGCCCTGGCAGTGCTGGGTTGGACTCAAAGACTTGAAAGGTCTTTGGCAGCCTAGAAGTTTCAATGGTTCTGTGTCCCCTTAGTGGATGAGAACATGGGCCAAGCCCGAGCTCTGCAGGGAAAGAAGGCGCTGAGCTGCTTGCTGACTCAAAGGACATCTATAAAGCTGTGTTGGAGCTGCTGGAGGTGCACTGAGGATCAGCCCTGAGCCATTTCAGCGCTGTCTGCACTTGGAAAACTGCTCAGTGCACAGCTGTGATCCACACAGATGGGCTGGAACCCACACATCCCAGGCAGCGCAGCAAAATGCAGGCAGTGACAGCGTGGGGATGGGAGCAACCCACCCCAGGCTGCATGGAATGATGGATATGGGACCAAACCAACGCTGGGCTGGCTGTTTGTTCAGCCAGAAATGCTTACAGATCTTCTCCTGAGCAGACTGGCTGTTAAAACAAAGCTTCTGCGTGTTAATGCAGATGTAAGAAAAGATGCGTCTCCACGAACACACAGGCGGAGCAAACCCATCTGTGAGATGCAGAAACACAAACCCGTGGATAAAAACTACTTAATTACCTGGATAAAACTGGGAATGCTGACATGTAAATACCCCCAGAAACCCAGGCAGCACTCCTGGTCCTTTGTGGATGTGCTGTAAGGATGCGGGAGTGCACAGCCTCCCTCCCTCCACACAGCTGAGCTCCAGGTGGGAGCTGCTCTTGGAAAATGAACACGGCCAGTCAAATGTGCCTTCATGAGTCCCAGCCTGACACTTTGGTCTGAAGGAGCAATGAGCAAAGCAGGAGAGAGAGAGAACACAGCTGGAGAGGAGAGGATGAGGGATCATGGTAAAGAAACCTTCAAGTGGTCTGAGGAACCATGTCCACCAGGATGCTCAGCAGCAAGTGGACCATGTGTCGCAGACAACTTTTATGAAAAATCCTTTCCTTAGGATTTTTCCTCCTGAGAAGCTGAGAGGCCTCAGGAACAAAATGTAAACAATGATTATCTGCTGCTGCTGTGGAATGCAACAGGTGCATCTGTGATTGGTCTCAAGTGGATATTTGGAATTAATGGCCAATCACAGCCCAGCTTGGGCTCTCTGTCCGAGCCACAAACCTTTGTTATTCATTCCTTTCTATTCTTAGCTTAGCTAGCCTTCTGATGAGATCCTTTTCTTCTATTCTTTTAGTATAGTTTTAATGTAATATAAACCATAAAATAATAAATCAAGCCTTCTGAAACATGGAGTCAGATCCTCATCTATTCCTTCAACACAAGACCCCTGTGGACACTGTCACAGACATGAGTGTCTCTTCTGGTGGCTCTGGAGCTGGGGGACATGGTGAAGTGTGTCCTTCACACCCTGAGAGGGGAAATCACTCTGTCCTTGCTCCCAAAGAGTGTCTGCCTCCACAGGACTTCAGTTCCTGAGAAGGTCAGTGATGCTCATGGATATATCGCACATCGAATGAGTCCAGCTGTCTCAAGCATGGGGTAGAACATCTTGCTCCTCAGCTTTCAGATTAAAACAAACTGTTGGGCAGGAGTGGACATCAAAATTAACCCATTGGTTCCTCCTACTCTTCCCAAGAGTACAAATTTTGTGGTCTTTAACACTTGAGCTGTTGTGTTTTTTTCTTCCTGCTGCTTGAAGGGCTGTCATCATTCCTGGGGAAAAACCATTTCTACTTCTGTTTTGGCATTTTGCTGCAGAATTAGATAAAATGTAAGATTTTCCCCTGGTCCACTCCACTCTCAAGAGCAAAGTCTTCAGCCAATTTAAATTTGGGATGCCCTGTGGAAGGCAATAGAGATTCAACGGAGCTACTTTGTGTTGAAGCATCTGGCCCCAAATTCTCCAGGGAAGCAGAGTATCATGTACCAGATCAAAGGGCCAGGTTGATGTGTGCTGCAAACAGGGAATGGGCAAATTTGTTAAGATGGAAAATGATTTCGCCACCTGCTTTCTCACCTTGAGCATGGCCTAAAACAAGGTCATGCAAGGGTTCCTAAATGGAGTTGTATTACAATAATTAACAAGAATATTATTAATCTTGTAGTAATTTTTGTTTTACTGTTTCTGGCTTGTTCTTTGCTTGTTTCATTCTTTTGCTGCTGAAAGAAAGAAGCAGCAGGCTATTATGAGATGAGACAGTCTGATGTCATATTTTAAATGTAGTTGACAGCTAGAAATATGGAAAACCCATAAAGGAAGCCTGTGAAATTTCCAGGGTAATTTTTCCCTGATCTGGATGCAATGCTGAAAGCTCAGCTCAGATTTAGGCTGTTCATCCAACAAGAACATCTTGAGTTTTGGTCCTGTCTCAGATATCAAGTTGTCTCTCTCTGCTCTGTCACTGATGTGGGATCACTGCACAAATCCAGAAGTGGAAGAGATTTTTATCATTGTGTTAATCCCATAAAATAGGAGCAGACACCATCTGGGACAGAAGGAGTGGTGCTGCTTTGTGGCCTGGAATTTTTCAATTCAGGAACTGGTACTAAAAGAAAATTGAGTGTTTTGTTTGGGTACATGTTTCAAATATAAAAAGGACAGTGTTCAACCCTACACATGGGTAACAAAACCTAGGCATGAGTTAAAATGTCAAAATGAGTTTTAAAAGATCAAAATTAAAATAGAGAATTCATTCTGTGGTATTAAAAGTGACTCATGGACACTGTGAGCAGCAGGTCTGGATTAAAAGAGATCCCATCTTGATGTCACCAAGTGTTCTGTAATTTTGTGGTCCAAATGCCCCTTTAGCCACTTGAAACGTGGCTCATCTCCTCCATCAGATCAGCAGAACAGTTTATGTTGGCCCAGTTTATGGTGTACTAAAAGATAATTGAGTGTTTTCTTTGGGTACATGATTCAACTATAAAAAGGACAGTGTTCAACCCTACACATGGGTAACAATACCTAGGCACGAGTTAAAATGTCAAAATAGAGAATTCAGCCAGGAGTATTTAAAGAGACTCATGGACACTGTGAGCAGCAGGTCTGGAGTAAAAGAGATCCCATCTTGATGTCACCAGGTGTTCTGTAATTTTGTGGTCCAAACCTCCCTTTGGACACTTGAAACGTGGCTCATCTCCTCCATCAGATCAGCAGAACAGTTTATGTCGGCCCTGGGGGGGATTTTGTTCTCATCAAGTTTCTTCTTCCCCGTTTTCTGTCTTGTTGTGGGAGCAGTTGCCAGGTCTCCACTCTCATTCTGTACTGGAGGCCCTGAGGAGCAGCCTGAGGAAGATTCACTTTATTTCCTTTGCTGGTGTGCCCTGTCCAGCTGCTCTCCTTGTCCTGCTGGGCAGCACAGCCAGAATTGCTGCTGTCCCCTCTGTCAGGGTGATCAGCACACAGAGAATCCACCAAGGGCAGGTTCCATCCATCAGGGCAGATTCCCTGATGCTGCATTTGGGAAAACACTCCTTTACAAAGGAGTGTGTGCTAGACCTGCGTCGCAGACATCTTTTCAGGAAAATCCTTCCCTTAGGATTTTTCCTCCTGAGAAGCTGAAAGGCCTCAGGAACAAAATGTAAACAATGATTATCTGCTGCTGTGGAGTGCAACAGGTGCATCTGTGATTGGCCCATGTTGAATGTTTCTAATTAATGGCCAATCACAGTCAGCTGGCTCAGACTCTGTCTGAGCCACAAACCTTTGTTATCATTCTTTTCTATTCTATTCTTAGCTAGCCTTCTGAGGAGAACCTTTTCTTTTATTATTTTAGCATATTTTTCATGTAATATATATCATAAAATAATAAATCAAGCCTTCTGAAACATGGGGTCAACATTCTCGTCTCTTCTCTCATCTAAGAACCTCTGTGAACACTATCACAGACGTGCACTGGGATATGTGGGCTGGTATATAAATGTACACGGTCATCTGCCTGCTCCTCAAAAGTCTACATTCCAAGGTTACCTATGGAAAAAAAAGTGTATAAAGCTGTTCCACAGGACAGAAAATATATATATTTTATTGCTCTGACAAGCTCTGTATTGAGGACAACAGGATAAGTACCAGAAATGGCAGAATTAAGTCCTGTGCAGGGTTTACAGGCCACCAGCTAAGGCTGTGGCAGGGCACAAGGTATTCTTTCCAAAAGCACAGGGAAGCTGCCTTTTCATTAGCTTTGGGGGGTAAAGTTCTGAGGCTGCTGCTCCTGGTCAGAGGATTGATCCTGGTTGGCTTCCACCCAGTGAAAACCTTTTATTGTGTCTGTGCTATTACCAGAAACAAAATCAGTACAAAGCATTTTAGGATGTATTTTTTTTTTCTGATCTGAGTGTCTTGGGGTTTAATTCTTAACTGTTGTGCGACCCTTGGCATGGTCAAGCCAGTTTTACAAAAGATTTCATGTGGTAAAGAAAATAATGTCTTTGGTGGTTCACAGGAGGGCTTGCAGAATAGAAAATCATTTGGACCACTTATTTCCCTGTTTATTTAACGTCCAAATGTGTTTTTTAAAAATTCTACCAACCATCCAACCATCTCTGTGGGTCCTATTCCATCTCCCTAGTGTGGAAAATCAGTCTGAAGGGCAAAAAGGGCATGATGTGGTCCAGGCTCAACTACAATGTGAAGTTTGCAAGCTGTGTTTGAGTGAGGGCTCATCTGCTCCCGTGGGGTACCTGAGGCTCTTTTGAGCTTCTAGTCCATAATAGTTTACCAAAATGGATGGACAACATCAGGAGAACAGGATTTCTTCCAAATGTCTGTCATTTTTTTCTTCCCTTATCCTTCAGAAATGCTGTCAGAATTAGCTTTGTTGCTTGTATTTCAGAACATCTGCATCTGATTCCAGGAGGATTCAAAATTATTGGAAAAAACATTCTGAACTGAAATTCAATTCTGAAATGAAGAATGAAATGTTATTTTAATGAAAAAAGAAGACTCTTGAGTAGAAGTTAGAGTCTTATTTTATTTTATTTTTTTCATTAATCTGAACCAAGATTCTTCCAGCCTTAGATCTCAACCAACATCTTTATCCCAACCAGGAAACATGTCCCAGTAGATCCCCACTTGAGCAACGCTTCTTCCCTAAAGTCTGCCTGAAGTGGAGGAAAAGTGATTGCATCTGTTTGGGTTTCTTTTTTCCCAGTCCTTTTTGTTTTGTTCTTTTTGTTTACACAGGCTAATGACAAATTAAAGGGATAAACCAAAGCCTTGCTGGAACAGCTGTAAACTCCAAGCAGGAAGTCATTCAAAGCCTCCAAAAGCTGGCTGTGCCATGCTGGAGGAGTTAATGATGGAGAACCAAATCCTCAGTTGGAGCAGCCTGGCAGAGCTGGGTTGAAATCTGTGAGTTCCACTGATTTACAGCAATTCAGAATGCGGCCTCAAGTGTCTCGCTGCTCTGCTTTGTCTGCATTTTGAAGGGATCTCTGCTGGTTTCTTGATGGTTTTGCCTCCTATTGATGCATTTGCGGGATGCCAGGAGCCAAGTGGGGCTCCAGCAGGCACAGATGGAGGAGCACAGGAAAGCTCAGTTTCCTGGGAAAAGCTTTTTCAAGGAATTTCAGGACAGCACCCAGGCTATTCCTATCCCTGCAAAGGTTTCTGTGGGCTGGCAGCTGGTGCTGCCAGGAGATCGAGGATCTGAGGTTCCTCTGTGCTCTTCTAAACTTGAGACAGTTTAATTTGGGAGAGGCTCAAAGATAAACTTGTGCTATTGAGGACGTTTAGATTGCCCTTCTGACACGACCAAGAAAAAACAGCCCAGGAGGTTTGTGGAATCATGAGAGTTTAAAGGCCAGGCTGAGAACACCCTGTGGGTGCTGCACTATGAGGGCTGAGCCTCCTTTGGACAAGTGGGATTGACTTGGAACACCAGTTGTGTTCCTTTGTGGCATTACAATTCTTAAAACCAAAATTAACCCAGCTCGAAAGATTTACCAAGAGTAAGAGGGAATAATCAATGAGCTGTATGTTTACTCTGGGGTTGTGGCAGTGCTTTATCAATCAGCTTTATCAAGTCTTTCTTCTGCTGACCACATCACCAGATGTTTCCAGCAACATCTGGATCTCCTCCAGTCTTCTCTTCCTTCCAGTCTTCTCCTCCAGTCTCCTCTTTTCTTCTGAGGGAAAAACTGTCAGCAGTGGCAGAAAATATTTTCTTAACACTTATTATAAAGGGGTTTTAGAGGAGGACACATGAGCATTCAGCTCTGGTTTTGCCTGAAAATGAAAGACTTCAAAATTGGAGGAAACAACCTTGTTGCAATTAAGCACAGGCAGAATTGCCCACAGTTATTTGCAGCGACTGAACTGGAGGCCACTCTCTGAAAGCCAGGCTATCACAGGGAGCAGCTACTTCCAATTACATCCTACTGGAGGGGACTCCTAAGCTGCCAAGATTCATGGAGGAAAGCCATTAAAAAAAAAAAAAAATCATGACAAACTTCTCCCCCTGGAAAGAAAAATAGAAAAAAAAAACCACCTCACAAAATTTGCTTTATTAAAGTCTAAACATTCCTTGGAAATGTGCCAAGTGCACAAATATTTCCATAAGGAAGATTTATGTGATCCAAAAACAAATTTCAAAAAGCAGGAGAGGAAGAGAGACAAACAAACAAACAAACAAACCAAATGACAGAGGCTGATTTGGAAAGAGTTTTGTTGGGGAATAGGCCTGGGGTGAGGAGAACAAGGCTGAATCTCCAAAGCCCTGAAAAGGAAGCTGAAAATGAGAGTCCCTCACCCAAAATAACTTGGGGCAATGCTGAAAGGTATCAACTTTGCTCCAGATTCGATAAAAAATTCAAGAAAAAATACACTTTGCATTTTGTACTTCCTCCCCAGCCAGGAAAAAGGATCTGTCTGTTATTGGATTTGATGATCTCAGAGTTCTTTTCCAACCTAAATAATTCTATGGTTCTACTCTTATCACTCCTCATACCCTGTTTTCCAGGTAGGGCAGCTCTGTGTTATCCACTGTGTCCAGGGTGTCACAGCCCAGCTGCCAGAGAGCTGGGAGGGATTACCATGACTTATCATGCACCTTCCTTATCATGCACATAACCAGGAGAACCCAAATATCCTCCCCTCTCCAGGGGGGAAAGTGCACCCAGTGACTTGCTGAAACCTTTGGGATTTAAAATCTGTCAAATCAAGAGTGTGACTAGCCAAGATATGGTGCCTGGGTGCTGAAAAGAGGGCATGCACCTGTAAAAAAACCAAGGAATTTTTCATTTGAATTTTTTTTTTTTAATCTGCTAATTCAAGGAGGGCAGGAAGACAAAATTCCCATGGTGTTATGTCATGGAGAATGGCTGGAATTTGCTGTTTCTAGTCTGATTTGGCTTAAGGAGAGTTTTGGTATTAAATGTCTGCATGGTTATACTGTAAAAGGTGATAGCAGGAAGGGTAGGAAGCAAGAAGTCAATGGGGAGATAAAAGAGAAGTTGTTGCAACAGATTGCTTTGTACAACTTGTTCTGAGTTTTTCCCCCAGATTATTGGTTCACACTGCCCTTAACATTTAGATTTTCATCTGTTTGCTTCTTTTTGTGAGAGGAAAACTATGTTAGGCATCTCATAAATGCTTACATGGAGATGTTTCCCATCTGCTTGCAGATGCACCATGCCTGCTTTCTGCAGGGACCTGGCACTTCTCAGCGTTTAAATGAAACCAAACCCGCTCCATTTGCTGGATAGGCACAATCCAAGGAGCAAAAATGAACATTTCTCAGTGCTGATGATTCTGTTACAGAGCACTGAGCCCTGTAAAGATCTCCAAACACCCTCTGCAGGTTGCCTTCTTGAGGAAGGACCCCTTCAATTAAGGCCAAGTATTAAGACAGACAAAGCCATTCAAGACTCACTCTCATTTCTACTTCGTGCACAAACAGAAATATGACTTCCACTTTCTTGGCCACCTTCCAGCCACGTCTCCCCCTTCACAGTGTGACATATCCATCTCCTTCTGGTCATGCAGCACCACAGAAGTTCTCCAGGCGCTGCTGAGTGTGGGCTGCCTCCATCCTGGGGTGGTTTCGCCGCAGCAGTGGGTGGGCAGCCCCTGTCTGCTCGGTGCTGGGCAGGGTTAGTCACTGCTTTTGGCACGCTCCGAGATGCTCAGATGTGGAGGGCTCTGCTCTACCCTCTCCTCCACGGGCAACCCAGCCAAAAACCCAGCAGAGCCATCCGAAGCCTTTCCCGGTTTGCTGCTTGCACGGATCTCATCTGTCTCCCTTCTCCTTGGATTCGCCTCCTCAGAGAGGTTTGTGCATTTTGCAGACAGCGTGGGGGCGGAGGGCGGGGGTGGCAGGGAAGATGAAGAACTCGGTGATATACTGAGTATATAGAACAGTGTATAATGTACTGAGTGATGCAACAGCCAGAGAACTAAGTGGATGCTGCTGCCTTGTGATTTACTGCTTGCAAATGGCTTATCTTCTTCTGAAATACTGTTAATTTAATAGACAAACATCCCAGGAATAAAGGCTCGCCAGAGACGCAGCTGATGGGATAAACATCGAGAGATTAAAGACCTGTGGGCAAAGTGTATAATTCTGTTATTAAAATCCCAAAGTGCTCCCTTAAAATTAGACCCTAGTAAAGGAAGAGGAGTGCAAAAACCTGTGCTTAAAAGGGGGAGTGATTGTGTTGAGCACTTCAGAATCATTTGCTAAGCAAAGTTAAAAAGGATAATAGCACCAAGCTTGGTCTTCTGATGTTTTCCTCCTGCTGTCCCTAACTATCAAAGTGGTATCAAAGAAACCTACTTATTAGCCATGTGTTGAGAACATTTTCCAGAGGCAGCCAGAACGCCATCAGTGACAGCATTTCTATGACCTCCTAATTGCACCCCACACAATTGTGTGGCTGTTGGGCCCAGGAGGCAGCTGCATTTGCAAAGTGAGTCCCGAGCCATTATTTCCCAGCTCAGGAGCGAGCCTGGCGTGTGAGCGGCGCCTGCCAGGGCTCGTTTCTGCAGTGATTGCAGCTGGGGCCGGGCACACAGCACACCCACTGCTGCTCTGCCACTCCGTGCTGCGCTCTGAGACCGCGCAAAAGGATTTGTCACCACCAAACCGGACAGACACTGGAAGCTGGGTCCTAGAAATCCCAGTTCTCTGGAAATGCCCAGTATGAACAAATCCAGCCCTTAGTCTGTTGTAAAACATCAATTTGTCTTTCAGTACATTTTCCAGGTTTTTCACTTTTTTTTTTTTTTGCCCCCAAAAGTCCAATATTTTCCCATGTGAAAATTCTGAAGAAAACAGCATTTTCTGAACCTCCAACCCTCTTCCCACACTTGTTTGTTTTTTATGGTTTAGGTTTTTTGTGTATGAGGGTATTCATATACATTAAGGGGAAGAAAATTCTATAAGACTCAAAGAAATAAAATATCTTATTATCACAAGCTAAACGGCTGCCTTCAACTGAAATTTTACTTAAATCAGCATTTGTTACTGTAACACATTTTGATTTTAAGAAATGGGTGTTTCCCAGTGGGAGAACATCCCATCAAGATGCCAGCTACTTCTATGCTCCATGGAAATGAAGCTTGCTTTCCATGCACAGGTATCCCATGTTTGAATCCCTGAGTGTGCAATTACTTAGGAGCTCCAGCAGAATCAACTTCTTCATGAAACTTGTCAGAACTTTATATTTTTGAGGCTGTTAATCCCTCTATCACATTTGACTACAAGTGGTCGATCAGTACAAAAGTTTATGGATAGGACTGTGTGGTGGAGTAGATGGATAAAGGAATTCTCATTAATTTGTGCATCCAAAGAGGGTGATTTTGTTAGTCAATCTGGCCAATAGTGCAACTTTTAAAGATTAATTTGGCTTTCACTCCACACAGGATGAGTTTCATGCAAGGATGTTGAGCCAGGATGTTGTGCATGGCACAGGCAGAGCAGGAATCCCTCCAGAGACATCTTTTGGAGCTGCATTAGGAAGAGAACCCCCAGATTAACACTCGCCAGTGACAGATTACTCCAAAATCAACCGATTGTGACAAAATGCACTTTACTCTGTATTAGTCACATACCACTGATAGCAATATTAGAGTCCATAAACATGCTTTTAATAGTCAAATATTCTTTAATGTATGCCGAGTCTCCCAGTAAGTGGAAATTAAATGGACAATTTAGTGTATCTTCTCCATGCATAGGCTCGGAAGCATGACTCCAGCAGATGAACACTGACAGCAAAGCTGTTGTTCAACACAAAATTATAGAGGCCAGATGCTAAAGGTTTTGGTGTTCAAATGTCCTGTCCCAAATTAAAGGCTGATATTTGCCATTTGTAGTGGTTATGGTTCACCAATTTGAGATTTTGCCAATTTTGAGATTTCCCAGCCAATGCACCAGTGAGTGTGGTGGGTTCACCACTGGCACAGATTCTGGAGTGAGAAAAAGAATTACAAATCTGTTCTGAAGGCAAGAAAGGCTGGTGGGTAAAGGAGAGGACCTGAAAGACCTAAGGATCCCTGTTTCCAGGCTTGGTTTTGGTCAGCAGAATGGTTCATCTGACCCTTTTTCTGCCATCCTTGTGCAGCCCCTTATACCCTTCCATATCTGCAGGATACACCAGCAGCTCACTCAGGTACCAGCCCTGACATTTAAACCAAATTCTAGCAAGGGGAAAACCAATTTATTTGGCTTTTCTTGACATGACTCTGTCCATGAGTAGTTGGGTGACCCCCACCTCACCTCAGGAGAGAAGGTTTCTATGTGTTTGCATTTGTAACTTGTAGCAGTCCTGCAAAGAGACACAAAAAAAGGAATAAAAAGTATTAAATTAATTTGGCATGCAAGACAGAGCACCTGTTAACTCTCTGGTACCACATTGCATTTGCAGAGGAGGTTGTTAAGAAAACAAATTTCTTTTTTGAATTGTAGACTGAATGAATTTAAACTGGAGTCCTTGAAACAGTCACTGAACCTCATTGTGCTTTTTTTGTTTAAAGACCAAGGAAATAGACTCTCTTCACAAGAAAATGTTTTAAATACAATGGACTCCCTGCAATTCTGAAGTTCTCTCGGGTTCCAGCATATTGTAAAAACGCTGTTCAATTCACATAGTCACACAGTGCTGGAGATTCAGGTCCTGGTGTACCTGTTCACATTGAAATAAATCAGGGGAAGAAAGTGTAGGTGGGGAAGGAAATGAAAAACAGACCCAGACAAAGTGCCAAGAGTGTCCTTGGACAGACTGAATCCACATCTGGATTCCTGCTCCTAGAGTGGTTGGGATGGACATTTAAATCTAAACCAAAATGAGGACCTTTGGCAGGTCTCCCTTAATAATGGAATTTCAGTTCCCAGTCGCTTTATTTCCTATCTGTGCTGTGATCTCAGTGCATTATCAAAGCTAGAGCTTCCAGTGGGAAAAAAAATCTGCAAAAGAATTCCTGCAGACACAGTGAGCAGGGCATTCTCCTCTGGGGAGAATATTTACAGCCCCAAATCAAAATAACTGACTTGAACCATAAAACTCCCCAACTCAAGCTTCACCTTCAACCCTGCAAATGCTAAAGGTGACACATGATGCATTTCCCACTCTGTGACTTTCAGAAAATCCATTTAAGATTCTTTGAATAAATGTCCAAAGAGAGGGCACAGGAGCAACCATTAACTCCTTGTGCACTCTGGTGGCACCTGCACAGGAAGATGCCTTTAGCCCAAGCTTTATAAGTGCAGATAACTAAATCCTTCTGATAACCTGCTCTCAAATAAACTCACAAGAATCTTCCCTCTGTTTGCTCAGACTCTTTTATGCAAATCCTCAGTTTATCCATAAAATCACAATGATGAGCTGCAGTTAAAAAAAAAAAAAAAAAAGAGAATTTTTGTGCCTCCCATCTTAATATTTCAGTTTGTCCCTCTGCACAGACTTGCCTTCATGCAGAGGAGCCATAAATCTGTGCTGTCACTGTTATGATTATTAGTGGTTAGACCTGATGAATATTGATATGTGGCAAGCGCTCTTTCGACATTAAATACATTTGCCAATTTTCCTCCTCCAAACTCCACCCGTTAATGCTTCATCCAATATGAATCAATATTGGTTTAATAATTAACACGTTTAAACATTTTTTAATGTATATTTCATGATGAGAAGATCTATGTTTATTTTATGATGATAAAATATTTAGAGCCCAGGGAATTTTACTGTGCTGTCATCACAGCATTCATTGGGCCCTTTTCACTCTGCCTGAGGGGGCATCTCTGTCTCCTCTCAGCCCAGGCTGAAATGGTTCCAGCTCCTTCTGCAGGAGGGCTGTTTATGGGGTATGAAGACATCTGAAATATGTGGTGGGGCTGGAAGGGAAGAACAGCAGCATGGTTGGAGGGACAGAGCCCACCGTCAGCTCTAACAGCCACAGAGGAGGATGGGGATCTGACCTGGAGAGACTTGGAACACAATCAGCTTCAAAAGCACTTCAGATTCCTGGAAAACATGCACAAAAGTGAGGAGGGAAGGAGAGAGGCTCATCCTGGCACTGGGAAGGCTTTGGGAAGAGCCCATGGTACTCACTGCATAATGGGGCACTCTTCTTCTTGAGGGCAGCGAGTTTGACTCCCCAGGGCCCTTTCTGTGCTGTACTTTTCTCTATTTCTCAACTGGGAAAAGCAAAGTTAAGTTCCCCAGAGTGAGAAGGTTTGGTAGGAATTAAAAACCTCCCTGCATAAGTGGAGGGGTTATTCTTCAGTTCCTTTGGAGCATGCACAGGTTCTTGGCAGTGTGAGAGGGGAAAAAAAAAAACCCACCTGTAGGTGTTCCACCTGTAGGGTGGAAAAGGCTGAAGAAACGGAGATTTGGGGATTTTGGTTGGTTTAGGAGGTTTGTGGCTCCTCAGATGCTACAGGACCTCACCACCACTTCACTTTGCAAAGAGCACAGGCTGCAGATTCATGCCAGAGGCATTCAGGGGGTGCTTTGACATTGCACTGGGTCATACATGAGGGTGGACTCTGCTCCAGCTGCCCAGGATCTCCAGGAAATCACAGATAATGAAGAAAATGGGCTCTGAATTCACCAAAATCCAGGTGAAGGTTTCCTGCGTGACCGTGATTAATGCAGTCAGGATGATGATGTTTATTTCCACGTGTTTGTTCAGAATTATTCAGCTGGTCACAGTTCTGTGGCTCCTGATGCTCCACTCCTGGGCAGCAGAGCAAACACCTTGTGGTGCATCTGATCTGGTCAGGTGGAGCCCTGTCACAGAGGGGCTGGGGGAATGCTGCAGGCTGCTGATTGCAGGAAAACACTTTCCTTGCAAGATTTGCTGTGGAACATGTTTATTCCAGAAATGAATTTTAAAAAGGAAAGGAAAAAATATAAATAAAAAAAAGAACAACGTATCAAAGTCATGATGTCTCCTGGGAAGAGATTTCCCTGTCAAGGTGTGTTTGCTTGATAGCACATCCAGAAGGTAGAAATGTAATGTGGTTTCACACTTTGCTTTTTGAACCCATGTAAACTTCTGGCATTCACAAAGAAAAAGGAGAGTTTTACAGCTTAACCATGCATTTTGTGAAGCTGTTAGATACTTCATGGAAGGAAAAAAAATCCATCAAGGGCATTAAACTGGAAGATAACACCTCTAACTCTGGCAGTGCCTGAGCTGGAGGCTGAGCAGGATAGGGAGAGAAATAGTGCCATGTGCTCACCCTGTTTGCACTGCCTTTCCTAGTGGCAATTTTTGGCCACTATTGAACTCCTAATTCTGGATTAGGTGGACTTTTCCTTTCACTTGACCAAACTTATTTTATTCTTATGAAATGAAACATGAAACATAGCTGGAGGAAGGCCAGTTGGGTTTTTGCTCCCTAAAATTACCCTGTTGTTTGATTTGAGCTTAAGAACCTTTCTGAAAAAGAGGGAGGAGAAGATGAATGCTTGCACATCCTGCTTGACATGAGAGAACTTCCTGTGAGATTTACAAAATAAACACATTTAAAAGATTTAGAAAAAAAAAATAAAATACCACCTCAAATCCCTAACAGTTTTCAAATGTTTTAGTTAACTTCATTGTGATTATTTTCCACATCTCTGGTTAGGAGTAGCAATTATATTAATCCTTCTCCTCCAGGTTGTTAATCCTGGTAAAGCAACCTGTTGCTTGGAAGATTGTATGGTGTTAAGGATTTCCCTGAGAAGGTTTATTCATGCTTGGGGAGTGCATTCCTAATGCACACACTAACTGTTCATTTAGGCTGGAACTCACCCCTAGGAAGGGGGGGCTGTGCTCAAAGCCAAGGTATCAATTCACGCTTCAACCCTTCAGATCAGAAGATAATATGAAATCCCAATGGAAAACTCCACTTGTGTGACTGGGAGACCTCAGCAGAGAAATCAGAGGGGCTTTGGGTCTTTTGCTTTTTTGAGTGGGAGAGCGAAGATCACTGATATTAAAATCACTTCCTCTGAACCTGGTGACTCTGAGCCAGTGTGAGAGAGGCGAGACAGAAGATGTTCTCATAGTTATATGAGCTGGGATATTTATGCTCCAGACCTGAGTGCGTGGCGCAAATCGGATGAGACAAGTAAATTGCACCCAATGAGCAGTGAAAGCAGGCAGCAGCATCCATGTGGAATCTCAATTTACACCACAGCTGGGGTCTGCAGGAGCTGCACTGTCACTCTGTTCTTTTGAGTTCTTCTGAGCCTTCTGGTGTTTACATTCTTGTAACAAACTTTTGTGACGGTGGTCACAGGGGTTCTTGGATTGGGGAAGAGACGAGGATCTGACTCCATGTTTCAAAAGGCTTGATTTATTATTTTATGATATACATTATATTAAAACTATACTAAAAGAATAGAAAAGAAGGTTTCATCAGAAGGCTAGCTAAGAATAGAATGGAAAGGAATGAATAGCAAAGGCTTGTGGCTCGGACAGAGAGTCTGAGCCAGCTGACTGTGATTGGCCATTAGTTAGAAACAACCACATGAGACCAATCACAGATGCACCTGTTGCATTCCACAGCAGCAGATAACCATTGTCACATTTTGTTCTTGAGGCCTTTCAGCTTCTCAGGAGGAAAAATCCTAAGGAAAGGATTTTCCATGAAAAGATGTCTGCAACAAACTTCCTCATGTGCTTTTCTGTAAATACTTATTGTTTTCCATTATTTTATGGAATGAGAGGAATTTGATGGACTGTTGCTTTGTCCAGTATCATTGGAAAGGTGTCACTGTCATCCTCCAATCCACTGTGACTTCTGGAAATCTATAAATGTTGGAGTCAGAATTAAATTACCCCCTCTTTTTACCCTAGAAATTCCAGTGTCTGTGTCATTTTATTTCATGTCCATTTTATTTTGTGTCTAGTTCTCACCAAAACCAAAGCAACACTGCACTGACAGAGCAGGGCTCTGAGCTACTCCTGCTTTTCCTTCCCTCTTTTTCCCTCCTAGCACAGAGGGTGTGATGCACTGTGAGCTGCCAGCCCCTCACCCAGGGCCTGCAGATCCTGTCCCACAGCTGAGGCTGGTTCCACACCGTGCTAACAGCCTTGGAAAGGCTCACATGGGCCCTGCTCTGACATGTGTTGCTGTCATTTCCATGTTAATACTCTGCTGTTCAGTAACCTTTGTCCTTGTGGAATGCTCCCGTGGCTTTGTCACCGCAGAGTGCCTTGGCCGAGCCAAGCAGAGTCACTGCCCAGCACAAATGGCCATCTCTTCCCTGGCTTTTCCTTTTTAACCTTCTGGCAAATAAAACCCCCTAAGTTTTATTTGCTCTGAGCCTAAACTCCTCACACTTGGCTGTGTCCCTGCTCCTCGCAGATCTCTCCAGCACCTCCTTCCCAGGAGACGTGTGCTCTCCTGCCCTACCTGCCATGGCTGAGGGATTCTGTGGGGATGGAGCCAGGAACGGGCTCATGGGGATGAGGGCAAACACTGTGGATGGTCTGTGTGCACACTGAGGGTGGGGTTTGAGCAACGTGGCCCAGTGGAATGTGTCCCTGCACATGGTAGGGGTGTTGGAATGAGATGATCTTTAAGGTCCTTTCCGAGCCAAGGGAAGCGCGATTCTGGTTCTGTGTGATTCTGGTTCTGTGATTTGTCTCTTCTTGCTTTCAGCAGCTCAAGCACAGCTCTCCTCGGCCCAGCCAGCTGCCTCAACTCCCACTGGAGCAGGGAAAGAGAAACAACCCATTCCACAGCACAATTCATCTGACTTGTTTCAGACATCTGCCTTAGAAAGAGATGAATTGAACCCTGGAAGTGACAGGTTCTGTGCTTTGATCACCAGGGGAGGCTCCCCAGCCTGCAGGGACACAGCCCTGGGAGCTCCACATACCTGCACAGGGCCAGGTGAACCCCAGAGCACATTCCTGGTGCTGGTGCAGCCCAGGCACCATCAGCACCCACCATTGTCCCCGTTGTCCCCTGCCCAGGACAGCATCTCTGTGCCCTGAGAAGTGTGAGGTCCCAGCTCACAGGGCCTCATTTCTCTTGGCCACGGTGGTTTGCTATGACAGATATTCTGATCTGTCCCTGTATAAATCTCTTGTGAAAAGCTGTCAGGCCACGTAAGAAAGAAAGATGGAGCTCCTTCTTGCAAAGTGCTGACAGGGTGTTGCCTGTACACCAACAGAGCTCAGCCACTTCTCTTTCCCCACCTCTTGTCCCCTTCCTCATCCCCTCCTACCCCCAAGTGAAGGTGGTTTTGTGTTTTGATATTTTCTTTCAGTCCATAAATAAAATGCCTTTTCCCCCCCCCTTCTTCTTGTCATATTTAAATCAGTGCTTGATTCAGGTCTGTTCCTAGCAGGTGTTTGTTTAATTTTCTCAAATCCCTGACTGCAAAGATATTGTTGCTCATGGACATAGATCCAAGGGAGGTTTTGTTCAGTGGCAGCAGATGTCTTCCACTGGAAAGTGCTGGTGCAGATATTGAGGGCCAGCTGTCCTTGGGTTAGGAGGCATTTTAGACCAGTTCTCTACACCCTGCTCTTCATAACTGTCTCCAGCAAGTTCCACTCCCAGATTCTCTTCCCAGGGGTCTCATCACCCACTGGTCCCAGCTCACTGACCCCTTCCCCGAACTGTCTGGCATCTGACAGCACACTCCTAAAGAAAGAAGCAAGAGAAGCCCAAGAAGAGAGAAAATATTTTTAAAAATATTCTTCCCTGTGAGGATGCTGAGGCCCTGGCACAGGAGCCCAGAGAGGCTGTGGCTGCCCCTGGATCCCTGGAATATCCAAATCCAGGCTGGACAGGGCTTGGAGCAAACTGGGACAGTGAAAATACCCCTGAAATGGTCAGGGGTGGGCCTAGATGGTCCTTAAGGTCCCTCCCAGCCCAAACCATTCCGTAATTCTGTGATTTTTGACTAAATATATGAACAACAGCCACACACAAAGCATGGAGACACAGAAGAATGGGGGAGTCACAAAATAATCACAGAATTATAGAATCATGTACTCACTAGCACACACACACCTACACACACATCTACATATAAATGCAGGGACAGACACTACATGAGCAGCCAGACCATAATTATTTACTGCCAAGTGGCCCTGTAAAGATCCCCAGCACCCACAGAGCCTCATCCCCTGCCCACCTGTGCAGGCACAAACTCCTTCCCCTGGAGCTCTGTGCTGTGCAGTCTCCAGCAGTGAATGTACCTGCTCTGCCTCCCAGATCTATCACATTCCAGGGCTTTCTCCAGGCCACTTCAACGAGGTTTCAAAGGTTTCTGTGCATGTTTCAATCAGTTCAGGCATGTCAGACAAGTAAGTGCTGTGGAGGTACCTGCAAATTACACCATCTGGCTGCTTCAGTGAGCCAGACAAGAGGCAGACTGCAGGCAAAGGGAGAATCCAGACCTGAACAGAACGAGGGGAGCATAAACCCAGCCATTTGCAGGGGAGGAATGTTTAAAAATCGCTCCAAATAATCTTGCAGTAAAGGTTTGCCCGTGTTATTAAGCAAATCTGATAAGCGGGACAGAATTTTCTTTGGCGTGAACTCAGCTCCATGGAAGATTGTTCCCAGCTTTGAGTAATGCCAGAGAATGTCCTGTGTGCCAGAATCTGCAGATTCCCAGCTCTGGGCCTCTGGGGGTAAGAAATGCATCATAATGGGATGGCAGCGGGCTCAGTTCAACTGATATAAATAGGGAACTCCACTGGCAGATAAGAGACAACTGAGCCTTTTTCCCCCAGACCCATTTAAAAAGTGTATGGGTTAATTTTTATGCATGAGTCTGCATGAAACAATGACATTTCCAGCTAAAGCATGAGCTGGACAGGCTTTTTGTCTTGTGTACAGCAGTTCTAGTCTTATTAAAAACAAAACCCCTCACCTTTGCAAGGTGGCTTTAAATCAGAACTGAAGGATTATTATGGGGAAAGGGGTATTTTCAGGGGAAATAAATTATTTTTAAATAAAGTGGTGTCTTTGTCCAGTAGGTTTTACTTTCAGATAGTTTAAAAAGAGCAGGGAAAAGCAGTTTTCTGGTAGAAAAATAAAGAAAACTAGTTCAGCTGGCTCAGACTGGGTTCTCAGACTGGAATGGATGGATAATGCTTTGACTGGGAATGGGGATCAGGGTTAGGACTGAGGGACAGGAAGAGCTGGTGTCACCACGATGCCAATTGTACCTAATCAGGAGGTAAATCAAAGATACTTCTCTGTTGAGATGCTGATTCACCCATTCCTGACACCTTTTTGGGGCTACCTAAAAACAGAGGCCAGACAAAATTAAGGGAATAAAAAGGAGGTATTTTTAATGAAGGGCATTCGGGTACATTTTGGGCAAACAAAGCCCCCTAGGGGCTACACTCAAAATTGATGATGGGTCATGGGTTTCACACTTTATAAGTTTGGTCCATTTGCATATTGGGGGTTAATCTTCTAATTCCAGCTTCAGGTAATGAAGTCATTGACCCCAAGTTTGCTCCCCCCAACTCAATTTGTTTCCATCTCTCAGGCCCTGAGGCAATGAGGTGTCCTTGATTGCCAGGTCTGGAGTGGAATTGTTGTGTCTGCCCAAAATGGGAAAACAGCAGCTCACACTGTGCGTGGAGTTTGGAGTTATGCACTAAAGGATTGCAGGATTACAAATATGTGAAAAGCACAAAAGCTAAAATCTTAAGGCATCATTTCCCTCAGCAGAAAGCTCCTAGTGGGAAGAGCAAGGAGAGGGAATAACAGTGTTTGTTTGTTGAAAGAGAAGCATGTTCCTGTTGACTCAGGCTCCATTAAATGGCTCTCATTATTGCCCAGGGTGAGCTGTTGGCACTGTCACCCACCTCACTGCCATCTGGGGAAGGAAGGAAGGAAGTGGCGGAAGGAAGGAAGGCGCGGAATGAAGGAAGGAAGTGGCGGAAGGAAGTGGCGGAAGTGGCGGAAGTGGCGGAAGTGGCGGAAGGAAGGAAGTGGCGGAAGGAAGTGGCGGAAGGAAGTGGCGGAAGGAAGTGGCGGAAGGAAGTGGCGGAAGGAAGGAAGGAAGGAAGGGAGTAGCGGAAGGAAGTGGCGGAAGGAAGTGGCGGAAGGAAGTGGCGGAAGGAAGGAAGGAAGTGGCGGAAGGAAGGAAGGAAGTGGCGGAAGGAAGTGGCGGAAGGAAGGAAGGAAGTGGCGGAAGGAAGGAAGTGGCGGAAGGAAGTGGCGGAAGGAAGTGGCGGAAGGAAGGAAGTGGCGGAAGGAAGGAAGTGGCGGAAGGAAGTGGCGGAAGGAAGGAAGTGGCGGAAGGAAGGAAGTGGCGGAAGGAAGGAAGTGGCGGAAGGAAGGAAGTGGCGGAAGGAAGGAAGGAAGGAAGGAAGGAAGGAAGTGGCGGAAGGAAGTGGCGGAAGGAAGGAAGTGGCGGAAGGAAGGAAGGAAGTGGCGGAAGGAAGTGGCGGAAGGAAGGAAGTGGCGGAAGGAAGGAAGGAAGTGGCGGAAGGAAGGAAGGAAGTGGCGGAAGGAAGGAAGGAAGGAAGGAAGGAAGTGGCGGAAGGAAGGAAGGAAGGAAGGAAGGAAGTGGCGGAAGGAAGGAAGTGGCGGAAGGAAGGAAGGAAGGAAGGAAGGAAGGAAGGAAGGAAGGAAGGAAGTGGCGGAAGGAAGGAAGGAAGGAAGTGGCGGAAGGAAGGAAGGAAGGAAGGAAGGAAGGAAGGAAGGAAGGAAGGAAGGAAGGAAGGAAGGAAGGAAGGAAGGAAGGAAGGAAGGAAGGAAGGAAGGAAGGAAGGAAGGAAGGAAGGAAGGACAACCTGGGTGTCCATCCTTCTTCACAGAATCCCTGGGTGGGAAGAGACCATCAAGATCCAACCCATCAACCCATGCCCAAACACCTCAACAAAACCATGGCATGGAGCGCCATGCTCCTCCCAAACCTCATCCGTGAGCCTGTCTGGATGTGGAGGAGCAGTGCTGTGCTGGGAGGAGCCGGGAGCCCCGTGGCTGAGCCATAAATCTCACTCAGTCAGAGGGGAAGATTGATGCTCTGAGCCTGGGAACGCCGCCCGCAGCGTTCGCGCACACCCCACTCCGACACGCACACATTCCCTCCCGGCAAAACCCGGCAGCTCTGCCAGAACTGAGGAGAAGGTGCAGTCCCAGGGACAGCTAAATTGCTTTCATGACTTTCCAGCAGCATTTGGAAGACAAATTGGGGGCTTGTGTTTTAAATGTATCCCAAATTTGCATTTTGATTGGCTAACAGGCCATGCGGATTCCACGGTAAAGTACTGATCTGTCAAAGGCATCTGACAGTTTTCAACAATTGCTGAAATGGCTTTAAAACAGACCTGGGAGAGCTGGGGAGAGGGAAAAAAAAAATCAAAAACTTCTGCCTGATGAGTGAGTTCTTTCATCTGCTAAAAGCTCTCCAAGCCCACAAGCCTGAGGCTGACTTTAAATAGAGTCAATGGAGAAATATCTTCTAGACAGGGAGATGATGAAGCTCTCCAATAGTTGTTCTCCCTTTCATTCCTTCTTTCCCTCTCTCTCTTACATTATTTACCTTTGCTCTCCTCCTCCCTCCAGAAAAAGTCCTCTCCAGGCTGGTGCTGGGTGTCCTCACTTCTCATGGAATTCAGAGATGAGTCTTGGTTAGTTCAGGATGGTCCTGAAGTTCATGGGATCCTGTCCAGTTTTGAGTGACATGGATAGTTTAAGGTAATTTCTGAAATAATAATGGGATTTGTCCACTTATGGTACCTTTAAGTGAGCCACAAGGGATTTTGCCACTGGGTTGCTGTTCAGACACAACCTGTTTCTGTGTTCAACCAAGAAACAAGATATTTCCTAAGGACACGTCCTAGGGAGGAATGAACAGCCCTGAAATAGCACTTGGCACTGAGAGATGGAGTCAGTTGCATTTACAAGAAAGATGGATACCGAAAACCGGAGTTTCAAGCTATCAAGGCTCCAAACTGTTTCTGACTCCAGAGATTTAAAGATTTCCCCCACTCCTTTTCCATGTGAAAGAAGTGAGCTCATCTTTGGGTGCCTTTTAATGGATCAGCCCACTGACCTCTGCAGAGCCTTTGGGCCATCCCCGTGCTGGGTGACATAATAATGATGGATAAGCATCATTTACCATTTTGGGGGAGAAACAGAGAAAAACATCAATGTTTCCCAGGCCTGTCCCAAGGTGTGGAGCCTGGCTCTGCACCAACCTGCCCCCTTTCCCAGAGCAGGGAGCAGCTTCTGAACCCTACAGCACATTCCTGTGCCTGCCCCACAGCTCAGCCCTAACATCCCAGCACTTCTATCCTTTTGACCTCCTCAGCATTGCACAATCAGCCCAGGAGCCTGTTCCTGCTTCTGCTCCAGCTCAGCAATGCTGCATCAGCCTCAGGCAAAAATCAGCTGTGAAGAAATGATTTCGCCTTGAGGCTGCAAACCTTTGGAGACAGACTTTGTAGGCTCTACAGCCTCCAAAAGACAGATTAATCTGCTTGATTTGGTTCTGCTTCTCTGAGGGGAGCTGACCCTGGCTGGACAACAGGTGCCCACCGAGCCTCTCTACCACTGCTCTTCTCAGCAGGGTGAAGAAGTGGGAAAAATAAGGAAAAAATCATGTCAGGGTAAGGGTGGTTTAATTAAACAAAAGCAAATGCCCCAAGCAGCAGCAAAGAAAAAGAAAAGATTAATTATTTTCTTTCCATCAGGAGGAAGTAGAGGTTCAGTACTTGTAGAGGATGCACTGGAAGACAAATATCATATCAAATGCTCCCCTGCTTCTCCTTTCTCTAAGCTTTTACTGGTTATAATATAGCAATAAAATATCATATCATATTATATCATATAATATGGACTATTGATTTGGTCAGTTTGGGTCAGCTGTCCTGGCTGTGATCCCTCTCAAGATCTTTCCCATCCCAGCCTGCTGCTGTTGGAGAGGCTCAGCAGAACCAACACACCAGTGTGTTACCAGCACTTTCCCAGTTACCAATACACAGCCCAGCCCTGTGAGTGCTGCTGTGGGGAAAATGACCTCCATCTCAGCCAAACCCCACTCACTGTTACTGGTTTCAGATGGGAAAATTCCCTCAGCGTGGCTCCTAGCACAAATCCTGCTGGGTGCTGCTGTGTGTCATCACTTCATGTCACGTTATGTAGACATAAAGTGATGTCTAAAGCCATCATCACATGGTGGCGTGTGGAAAGAAGGTGGGCACTGAACTCCTGTGGGCTGGGAGAGATCAGTGCCACCCCTGGATTTACCATAATGAGTTAAATGGCTGTGGGACACCCCAGGGTGTGAATTACAGGCTGAGAGGACAGCACATCCCCAAGAGCTGCAAGACTTGGGCCCTCTGTGGTGCGTGTGTGTGGTGAATGTTCCTTTCACGCTTGTTCCAGGAGAGATATCCCAGCATAAGGAGGTAAAGGAGCCTGGTGTGGAGGTGCAGAGCAGGAAGAGCTGCAGCCAAGGGCCTCCATCCCAGAGCAGATATCCCCAAAGCAGCTGATTCCAGCCCAGCTCTGCATGATGATGTGCGGCTTTCCCAGCCTGTGTGAGCCTGCATGAGAAATGGCTGATGAATCTCTGCACTGCTTGTGTTTGCATGCTCTGGATGAGGCCTGGGCAGATCACCCCAAGCATCCACTCCTCCTACACACAGCTCTGCCCCTCTTCTGCTCAATAAACAGCCCTGTGTTCCCTCATTCACTCCTTCCTCTGGTGTTCTTTACCAGCTAACCCAGGCATAATTAGGGACTTGCTCAGCTATTTAATCCCTAGCTAAGGCCATTGCAGCTGTATCCTTGAGAGAGGAAGGTATTTTTCTCACTGCTTTTCCCCTTTCCCCAGGCCTCCCTCCAGAAGGATTTTCCTTTGACCTCAGCTAATGAAATGATCCAGATCAGTGACTGGGGAAAGCAGCCTCAGGACAAAGTTCAAGCCTTTTTCTTTTCAACAGGCTCTCTGTGACAGTTCCTATTCAGCATTTAGCAGGTATTTATTATTAATTTCCCATCTCTCTATCAGAGCTGGATGTTCTTGGGAGCAAACTGGACATCTCAGTGGGTTAAACACAAAGATGAAGAGGAGGCTGGCAGGAGAGGACAATGTGACTCCCATGTGCAACTCAGCAATTAAAACTAGATTGTTCTTTGCTTGTTCTTTCCCATTCTCCCCTTGTGCCTCGGTGTGGTCACTGGTAGCAATTTATGTCATGGCATCCTGGGCTCCCAGGTTCTACAAATTCATCCATCGGCCCCCCAGAAACAAATCCCATCAAATCACTCGCTTATAAACAGCATTTCAGATATGTTACATGAGCACTGATTGCAAATCTGAAGACATTTCCATTTTGCCTGGGGCCAAGTTTTTTAATTTAAAAAAAAAAGAGTGCTGTCAGGGTCTGTGCAAAGGCTCTTTAGATATTCCAACCAGCAGAGTTTATTTAAAAATTCAATAAGGCAATTTTCATGGCAGCAAAGAAATAGAAACAGTGCTGGTGTCTGTACACCCAGTGAAGAGGAAGAGGCAGCCAGGATTTCATCTCCCAGATCCACTCAAGCCAGACTTTGCTGCTGCCTCATTCTAACAGCCAAAAACTGAGGAACTTGACAATTAAATTTTCTCCAACAGCAGAGCAAGAATTGGGGAGTGAGAAGCAGGAATGGCCTTTTTAGAACAATCTGCTGGCCAGGAATCCCACTAGCTGACACAGAACAAGAGCTGTCATCAGACCTGCTTCTTCATGAGGCTGCAGAGGACACACCTTCCTCTCTCAAGGGTCCTGGGGCTTCCTCTGAGGCACCCAGCAGATGGTGGAACTCCTTTGTTTGATGGGTGAGAGTGTTAAAAAGGTCCCAGATCAAAGGCTGCTCTAAAAGCAGAGCTCCACTCACTGTAGAAGGCGGCAGAAGACACAACCCCATGGTGGTGGTGAATTCTTGACTGTAGCCTGTGACCGTGTTCACAGGGGTCTGAGGATGAGGGAACAGATGAGGATCTGACTCCATGTTTCAGAAGGCTGATTTATTATTTTATGATATATATTATATTAAAACTATACTAAAAGAATAGAAGAAAGGATTTAATCAGAAGGCTGGCTAAGAATAGAAAAAGAAAGTATGATAACAAAGGTTTGTGACTGACTGAGACAGTCCGGACAGTTGACTGTGATTGGCCATGAATTAGAAACAGCCACATGAGACCAATCCCAGATGCACCTGTTGCATTCCACAGCAGCAGATAATCATTGTTTACATTTTGTTCCTGAGGCCTTTCAGCTTCTCAGGAGGAAAAATCCTAAGGAAACGTTTTTCCATAAAAGATGTCTGACAGTAGCCTCCTTCTCCTGTGAATGCTGAGAGAGCAAGAAGGAGCCAGCAGCTGCCTCAGCACCTTTTTTCCCAGCCAAATTCTCAGTTATCTCTGTCCCTTGGAGAGAAACCTTCACCTAAGAGGAGAGCAGCCAAGAGCCCTCCTCTCCTGAGCTTGGCCACTCCTTCTGTCTCTCCTAAACACCTGGTTGTTATTGTCTGCCAGTGTGGGAGAAAGTTCCCTGAGAGGAAGAAGCAAAGAAAGAATCCTCAACCCCAACAGAAACTGAGGGGTTAACTCTGCACAGACATAGCCCTGGGAGGAGGACAGAAGGTAGGTAGGATGCACATCAAAAGCGGTTGTTCTCTGCTTTCTGTGAGCCATAAGGGCTCCTTGGGAAGCAGAGACAAAACTGAATTGCTGCTTATAGACCAGAGGTGGAAACACATCCCTGGCTGCTCTAGACCAGCAGCAAAGGCATTTCCTGCTGCCTTATGGCCACTGCTGTCTTCCAATCTGTCCTCAGCCAGGCACAGAGAACCATGCCATCCCCTCTCCTTGGCATGGCATCAGGACACAACCAAGTCCAGGCTTTGGAGCTTTGGAAGGTTCCCATTTCACGGAGAAAATAATAAATTATCGGTGCTTAGAGGAGAACAGAGACTTCCATCAGCCATCCATTCCCTGGAAACCTCAGCCCCAAATCACCCCATCCCAGGAGCAGAGGCACCTCTGTGATTTCCCCCACCTTAAGAATTCAGGTCCCAGCTCCCTGCCAGAGGAGCCAAAGGACTTTCTGAGCCTGCTGCTAAGGAGATCATTAAAGGAAACACATGAACCTTTCCAGTCAGAAGGATGAGGTGGGGTTTTAATTAAGGCAATTATACTCAGCTGGATGGGCTATTTGCAGAGGCATTTAAAATCTCTAGGAGGGTTTAGAGGCAGTAGTACTGATAGAGCACAGGAAAATCTACTGTTTGTGTGGACCCTTGGATTGGGGCTGCCAGCAGTGCTGGTGTCCTGCTTGAGAAACCTGAAGAGTGAGGTGATGCTTTGCCAGTGGCAAAGTCAAGGATGTCCATTCTAGAGAGGACACAGCTCTCTCAGGTCAGGGGAGGCAGTTCTCAGAGCATCAGCATTTTTTTCCTCTCAAAAGAGGACAAAAAACTCATAACTTTAGAAATGTGAGGGCAGTAATTTGTGGGGAGTGGCTGGTATCTTTGTCAGGTCAGTTGGCATTTGGTGTTTGAAATTGAGTGATTTGGGTTGGGGAATTTTTCCCCTTAAACTCTTAGAGTGCAGCGATTTACAATTTCTATATGAAAAGTCATTACAACTTGAAATTGGGAACTTGGCATTTGGATAGTGTCACACTTCTGACAATTCAAAACTTGTTCAAGAAGGGTCAGAGCTGCCCCTGGCCTGCAAGAAGCTGGGATTTTGACAAACCAGTGCGTTCCTGTACAACCTTCCATGTGAATTTTCTAAACAGCCCTGATTGCATCCACTTAATTCCCTTTTTCACTCTTTCTGGGTAAAAGTCACACCTATCCCCCCTTGCCAGAAGCCTGTGCTGCTCTTCCTTTGTAGCAGCTTTGGGGAGCTCTGAGGGTCCCCAATGCTCATTCACTTCATTGTTTCCTCCCCCTCAGCGAGACAGAGCAGATCAATGTGACTTCCACTTCACCCCTTCCCATTGGGTGCTGCCTCTCATTTTGTTCTCCTTTTAATCCCATCTTTATTGCCAGGCTGTTCTAATGCTGCTGTTTATTTATGGCTATTACTGAGATGATGCTTTAATTGTCGGATCAGCGCCTCCAGTCCATCAGGCAAAGGAGCAGCTCTTTATAAACAGCATTTTTTCTTTAGCTCTGCCACATGCACACACCACACACACACACGCACAATTAGGAACAGCAATGGTGCTATTCCAAATGAACCCCTGTGCAGCTCTTTGTGATTTTACCCCGTCTCAGAAAGGACAGCCTTTGAGTCTGTTTACTGTTCTTTCTGCACTGAGCATTTTGCTTTGTAGATCTGGAAAAAGGAAATTCAATTAGAGGAGTATTCAGGATGGTTTTTATATATATTTTCTACCAATTAGCATTTCATTAAGGCAGTTAAATTGCATTTGCCAGAGACAGACACAACCCATTGCAGAGCATTATTTTAAGATCCCATTTCTTTTTTTTTTTTTTTTTTCCATCTTGCAGGCTGAAAATGAAATCGGGGAATGATTGATTAATTATTAATTCATTACTGGTGATTGGGTTGAAGCTGGTCAGAAGGGGAAAGTGCTAAGACACAATCTTGGTTTATGTCTTCAGACAACTTTATAGGAGTTGCCTGTGGTGGATAGATGTCCTGAGGCCAAGTGGAGGTGCTGGGGTGCTTTGGATGCTTGGTACCATCTGTTTTTGAGGACTGTAAAGATTATCTATCTCCAACGCCCCTGCCATGGGCAGGAGAAACCTTTCACTAACAGCCTGGTCTAGTGGCAGGGGTGTTGGAGTTAGGTGATCCTTTAGGTCCTTTTCAACCCAGTCCATTCTATGCTTCTCTGATTTCCCCATCCTGACCTCCCTGCAGGGTGGAGGAGGTTGATAGGGAGTAGCGATATCTCATCAGTATCACTCCAAAAATCTTTCTGGGCAAGAACCATCCTACTCCTCGGTTAATCCCCCTCCTCACTGTCATGCAGCTGATCAGGGGGATGAGCAATTGCTGCTGATGATAGAGGGCACAATCCCACCTTTGCCTGCCCCAGCAGGTTAAACCCAGCTTTCCTTGTCACTCCTGCCCGCTCCAAAGGCTCCTCTCCATCACTGCCCCTGTTTGCAGCGTGGCTTTGTCTCTTCATTGCTCTCAAGGTCACCATTGATCAGATGTGTGTGCACTTTACGTCTGCAGCCTTGGACGGGCAGAGGGAGGAATTGATTGCAGTCAATTCAGCTGCAGATTGAACTGTATTGACTTGTCCCCTATTCATGCAGACGAGGAGCTTTGCTACCTTTTAATTACCACACCAGCCCTGCCCTGCATCAATGGGGTGGCTGGGGGTGTGAATGGGAGTGTTGGGGGGGTTGTATGGCCTTGAGAAAATCTTTTTGGGATGGGTGTAGGGGTTTTTTTCTGTCAGGACCACAGGAGGACTGGCTGAGGGAATCCCTGGGACAGTGTCATCCTTCTTCTGTCCACAGTGGCTCTTCCTGGAGGAGTCTCTCACTGGAAGTGATTTATTTTCCATAGTGAGAGCCAAGCATTGCCAAGAGAGGGGCACTGCTGAAGGAGCAGCAGCCACAGGTAAGGTGAAGGTGCTGCTGCTTTGAACAAGACACACTTGGCCAGGCAGGCAGAGGTCACACTGGGAGAAACGTTTTACCGTCCCTGAGTATAGAGGTGCTGCTACAAGCTCCCATTAATCTCTGGATGAGCCCCTCTCCTGTTTAGCAACGTGCTTTGCCCAAATCCTGAGTCCTCTGCAGAGGAGGAAAAGCTGTTTTTGTGCTCCTTGCTTATATCAGGGATCAGAACAGGCTGGGGTGTGTTCAGCTGGCCCTTGTGGCAAACAAGCTGCCCATGATTGATTTCCATGGAGCAGCCCAGGCTGGATTCTGGATTCTGCTCTGTCCATGGGCTCCAGCTCTGCCTGCACCAGCTCAGCAGCTCCCTGCTATCACAGAAAGTGCAGTTGGCATTTCTGAAAGGTGTGGGATTGGCATCTTTAGAAGACTGAAATCCTCTGTTCCTCCACTGAATTGATGCCAGTAGTACCAGCACTGGGAGTGAGGGAAGAGAAGCGGTTCCAGCAGGGCTGGTGAATAACAGCTTTCTTAGCAAATTGAAAAGTAAAAAAAAAAAAAAAAAAAAAATGCAACCAGAACAACAAAATGACTTCTATTTAGGGTCAGGGAAAGTATTGCACTTATTTTTTTTTACCATTGGAACTATTTTGAGTAAGACAACAACATTAAAGGAAATGTCGAAAGAGGGTAATTTTCAAACAACAGCTAAAATCAACATTTTAAAGACAAGTGCGGGAAAAAAGGGATTTTGTTAATTTTTTTTTACTTCTTGCTTCCCTTTTCTACTGTTTCTATAAAGAGATCAGAAATTCTTTGCAGTGTTCTGATGTGACCAAGTAGTTCATTTACCCTCCTCCCTCAGCCTGATGTCCACCACACTTTTCCTGTCTCCAGGATTAAAGCTTAGACATGGCTTTTTTTGTAAGGATGCTGACCCCAGGCTGGGTTTGTGCAATTCCTACCCAGTCATGGGAAACTGAACTAAGACAAGCAATTAATTTTTACATGAACTATGAAAACACCATCAGCTGGTGACCAGCACAGGCCACAGCTTCCCTCTGAACCCAGACTGACAATCTGGAGGACCCTTTCCTGGACTTCACCATGAAATGTGGGTTATTTTTTTTGACTGACTGGGTAGGGAATGCTTTACATTCTGACTTTGTAGGCTCAGATGAAATAGGGAAAGGGGCTTCTCCTTTTCAATTACCTGACAAGAATAATAATACTTTATTTAACCTTGCAGCAGGCAAAGGTACTTAGATGAGATATTGAACGTGTATGTGTGTGACTATGGTTTTAGTCCCAGCTTTCCAAATGGTGTTTATATGTTTTGCCTTAACAAAAATCCCAGATCCTCTGGACAAAACATAAAAACATGCTCAGCCTTGCAGCTCCCATGCTGCAGGGATGGGTTTGTCATTGTTTGCAGACCAAGGACACCTCTTGACTATTGCAATCCAAATTTCAAGCTAACAGAGACACCAGCTCTCAATCACAAAGCCCTTCCTCCTGCCCTTGCAGAGACCCTTCCTCTCTCCTTTGCAGCATCCCAAAGGCCAGAAGTGAATTCCAGCAGTTTGCAGCTCCCAGGGAGGGAATGTGCTGTGCTAATCTCCCCCAGTTCCTCGCTGTTAAAATAAATTCTTCCCATGTTAGTAAGACTCCCCCGAGGCCTCGGCAGAACAGGTGCTCACTTGACCCAAGTGTCACCTGCACCTCATATATCACATCAGCCCCAGGGGGGGAAAATGCAGCCAAGGCTCCCTCCCCACAGCCCAGGGGAGGTCTGGCTCAGCACAAGCACAGATGGAGCCCTGGCTGTGTGCTGGGAGCTGCAGGGAGTGCTCCTCTCCCAGGAGATGGGATTCGCTCGCTGTGCCACTTGGCCAGCCTGTGTGTGCCTGCCTGCAGGGATGGATGGAGGATGGATGACCCTGGAGGTGCTCCAAGGGATGCACACAGCTCCTGGGGATGTCCCAAGGGATGCACACAGCTCCTGGGAGTGTCCCAAGGGATGCACACAGCTCCTGGGAGTGTCCCAAGGGATGCACACAGCTCCTGGGGGTGTCCCAAGGGATGCACACAGCTCCTGGGGGTGTCCCAAGGGATGCACACAGCTCCTGGGAGTGTCCCAAGGGATCCACACAGCTCCTGGGGATGTCCCAAGGGATGCACACAGCTCCTGGGGGTGTCCCAAGGGATGCACACAGCTCCTGGGGGTGTCCCAAGGAGTTACACACAGCTCCTGGGAGTGTCCCAAGGGATGCACACAGCTCCTGGGAGTGTCCCAAGGAGTTACACACAGCTCCTGGGGATGTCCCAAGGGATGCACACAGCTCCTGGGGATGTCCCAAGGAGTTACACACAGCTCTTGGGAGTGTACCAAGGAGTTACACACAGCTCCTGGGGATGCCCCAAGGGATGCACACAGCTCCTGGGAGTGTCCCAAGGGATGCACACACAGCTCCTGGAGGTGTCCCAAGGGATGCACACAGCTCCTGGGAGTGTCCCAAGGCATCCACACAGCTCCTGGGGATGTCCCAAGGGATGCACACAGCTCCTGGGAGTGTCCCAAGGAGTTACACACAGCTCCTGGGAGTGTCCCAAGGGATGCACACAGCTCCTGGGAGTGTCCCAAGGGATGCACACGGCTCCTGGGAGTGTCCCAAGGGATGCACACAGCTCCTGGGAGTGTCCCAAGGGATGCACACAGCTCCTGGGGATGTCCCAAGGGATGCACACAGCTCCTGGGAGTGTCCCAAGGAGTTACACACAGCTCCTGGGAGTGCCCCAAGGGGTGTACACAGCTCCTGGGAGTGTCCCAAGGGATGCACACGGCTCCTGGGAGTGTCCCAAGGGATGCACACAGCTCCTGGCTGTCCTGTGTGATGTTTGAGGTGAGGAATCCGTACCAAGTGTCCTCCCACCAGCTGGCTGTGTGCTGATATTTGGAGAGGAGCTCTGGGTTCTTATGGCGTTAGGCTGCATAACTGCTGCTGCTGGTCTTGGCCACGGAGATGAGCAGCTTCCTCTAGCTTTGGTGGATCAGTGTTTTCTTGTGCAACTCTCTCAGAAGTGGAAGGAAGTCAAAAATTGAACACTTCTATCCCTTGAAATGTCCAAGGCCAGGTTGGATGGGTCTTGGAATCACCTGGGATAGTGGAAGATGTTCCTGCCCCTGGAAGGGGTTGAATGAGATGAGTTTTCATGTCCCTTCCAACCCAAACCATTCTGTGATTTTAGGTGTGAAAAATATTCTTCAAGGAGTGCGTTCCTTCCTGCAAAATTCCCTCTGTCTTGTCCCAGAGGAGCCACAAGGCGTAAAAGCAACCTGAATGGTGAAAAATCTGGAGAAAAACAACTCAGTGAGGGAAAGGCAGGACCAAGATGTGATTCTGGAGGTGTGAGGGGGAATATTTTGATGAAAACTATGGGGAACATCCTATGTCCATGGGGTCCTGGCTGCCCACCACTGCCTGCTGGATCTGGCCTTGAAGAAAAGCAAATCCTGCCTCTCCACAGAAATTCTTGGGGACAGAGATGCCATAAAAAGAAGTTAGGGGAGGTTGTCTCAGCATTAGTCAACAGGAGAGGGTAGAAGTGAGAGAGATGTAATTTTATCTGACTAGATCACATTGCATTTTTCCTATTTTTCCCTGCAGTGTTCCCAAAGTCTCCAGCCAGGTTATGCAATGATGGCTGAAATCTTCCTTGACATTCCCAGCTTGCTCACTATGACCCAAACTCCAGGAGCGCATGTGCTCTCATTTTTGTCAATACCTAATTATGTGTGCTAATTATTTGGCAGGTTATTAATTATTTTGCTAATTATTTAGACCCTGCATGCGACTGGTCATTCCAAATGATGTACAACATGGGTTGATTTCACACTTCATGCCGGGTTTATCCCAAAGTCAAAAGGGTTTATTTATATTTTTATTCATGATCAGAGACACCATTGTGAAACACTTGTCCAACATAAGGATCCTGGGAACTTCAGCTGGAATTTCTAAGGAGCCAGCTCTCATTGTGTTCCCTTCCAGGCTGAACGCTCCTGTTTTGCTGAATGTAATGTTGCATGAAAACTTGCATTCACTTTTTATGAGCCCCTAATTGCAAGTGTTTGTGAGCCATCATCTAATGTGGAAACCTGTTCAAACAGGACCTTATGGTCTGAGTGACCAATCCTGCCTGGTATTGATCAGCTCGTGAGCATTCCTGAGCATCTGTGAGGATGGGAGTCTGGATTGCCATACTGATGGATTTGCACAGCAAAGATGCTTCAGAAAATTAAAATCTATTCATGGAATACTCTGGCAGCAGCAAAAAGAGTTTATATATGGCTTATAAATTCTTCACCAAGCTCTGAGAATAACTGAGTGCTTGCAGGAAAAAGGATTGGGGATGCTCACATAGGAACATGAGTGAAGAGGAATTGCTGCATTTATTTGGGGTGAAATGGTGAACATAAGAAGCAGATAAGAAATACACAGGTGCTTTCAAAAGGTTTCAGGATGGTTTTTCTGTGTGGCTGTCAGCAAATTTATTTCTCTGCTTCACATCCCGTGTCTTGGCTGATGTGGATAGTCAGTTCAAGGATGGATGTCCAGTGGGATGGGTGGGAAAAAGAAAAGGACAGAAAAGGGATGTAGCTTTGTGTCTCAGCTGTGTCATAGTGCTCACTGAGGCACAGGAGAAAGGAGGACAGCCAGCTCCAGAGCACGGCTTGAAAAGTTATGGAAAAATGATTTTCCATGATCTTTATTTCACTCCTATCACTAAGCCACAGGAAAAACAACCTCCTCTATTGTGGAGCTAAAAATCTCTGTGTATTTTTTTTTTTTCCTTGGAGCAGCCTTGCAAACTTTTCCTGAGGGCCGCCTGTCAGGCAAAGCCTGACTCTCTGCAGCCACTGGAGGCAGGCTGAGTATTGATATTATTTATTTCTCCCATTGCTGTAACCAATTAAACAAAAGCTTACTCAGTCCATAAAGAGCAACAGCCTGGGGAGAGTGGGAGGGAGAGGCATTCCAAACAGGCATTTTATCTCTGACACACACTCCTGGGCAGGGGATTGAAGGTCAATGCATACACATCATCCTGGGCTGACTGCAGCGCTGACAGCCCCTCGTTTGGTTTTATGAAATTATCAATTGATCTGTGATTGCAGGATCTAATCAGGGCTTGGGAAATACGAGCGGGTGGAGGAGCCAGTTGGGCTGGATTGTTCTCCTGCCTCTGGTTCTGTGGGAGGGGCTCTCCAGAAACCCTGGGACAGAGTTTTTGCTATCAGCTGCCTTCTTTGCAGGTCACCCTGGCCTTTTGTGGTATTTTTTTTTGCTCATTCACTGCTGGGGTACCTGTTTCCAATTCCCTGATTTCTGGACTTCAGGTTGGGCCTTCCCAGGTTTTGTGGTGTGGGGTGGTTTTGTGTCAGAAAAGAGAGATGTGTCGCTGTAAGACACGAAAGAACACTAGCTCACACCGCTGTTCTCAAAGTAAAGAAAAAAGAGAAGTTTATTTTCTGACTCCAACATTTATAGTTTTCTAAAAGTGACAGTGGATTGGAGGGTGGCAGTGCCGCCTCTCCAATGACACTGGTCAAACCAACAGTCCATCAACTTCCTCCTTCTCCATAAAAGAATGTAAAACAATGAGTTATTTACAGAAAGTGTGTGAGAAAGTTCACTACAAGAATGTCAACATCAGAAGGCTTAGAAAATCTTAAAAAACCAAAGTAACAGAGATGCACTGGATTCTTTTGGTCTTCAGGTTTTGTTTCTTGTTATATTATCTAGAGTTTTGCATGCTGTCCACACCAGGCTCATCAGCATGCTGGAAAAGCACCACAAAAATGGCCAACAATCTCTTGGTACAAGGTCTTTTAAAGCTAAACTATCCAATTAAGAGCTGACACTTAGATTATTTTCCTTTTAACCCAATAACTGATCCCAAAGAGCTGCAATGGGGACTTTTCTGCCCAATTACAAAATGCCACCCAAACCCATGAAGAAGAAGGAAGAGGAAACCCAGGAGGACACCCTGTGCCCTCCATTTTGCTTCCATCCACAGCATACTAAAAAAATCCCAAAATCTAAATTTCCCACCCAAGTGATAAATCTACACTACTCTCTTCAATCTACTTCACATTTTAGTGGATTCTAGTCTATTCAGGAGTTTAGGAAACCTTCTCCATGAATGAGGGTCAAAGTCAGTGCTCCCCATGGGGGTCAGGGCACCCCAGAGCAGACAGGGAAATATTCCCTGTGCCCTGGGTTTCCACAACTCACTACTGAAATGACAAAGTTGTGACCATATTCATGTGAGGAAGACACTCACTGGGGTTTGGATCTGGCTAAAAGGTTTGGATACCACAGAATAAATGTCTGACAACATTTTGAAGTAATTAAAGATCACTGGATATTGGTAATTCCTATCCCAAAGAAAACAGAGTTTTCTGGAGCCTGGCAAAGGAGTCAGTGAGGAGGAGGGAACATCAGCAAAGGAAAATCTAAGAATTTATATTACTTGAAAAAGGATGAAAAGTGCAAGGTTTATCACAAGTCATCCTTACAAAATATGGAAAGAAGGATTTCATCAGTGATGTGCACTGATATAATTTTAAGTGAGTTATTATAAATCTGATAATATCAATTGCTTTCAGAAAAAGACCCATATCCAGGTGCCATATTATAATTTGAATCGTTCATCTTCAAGCTGCCTGCTTTAGGAATCAAGTTTTTATGGCAGGAGAAAAAAATAGAAAATATCTTTTGTGACCATTCCAAATGATCAGAAAATAGAAGTTAAAATATCCCTTTCTAAGTTAATTTTGTATTTTACACAAAATACCTTGCACAGAATCTAAAAAAAAAGAAAAAAAGCTGAAAGTTTTTAGTGTTTTAACTTAGCAGAATTGAACAACATGTGTGGTATAAATGAATGGATTTTTTTCCCTGGAGCTTTCCCTTCTCAAGGCTGGACAGACCTGCTCTGTCACCATCCTCTTTTTAGCAGGATATAATATTTTCTAGTCATCCATACCATTTTCTAATTTAATGCACAGAATTTTCCTTTCACCTCCTTTGCTCTACCACTGAAAGTGCAGCAGTCAGAAGTTGAAATCAGCATTGACCAACCATTAATTAAAAGAATAATGGCAAAGATGTTATTTCTACACGTTCCTGCATGCCTCAGCCCTCCAAAGCTGGGGAGCTTGACAGGACCCAGTACTCCAGGTGGGGAGATATTGATATTTTTCCTGCTCTGAGTAACCTTCAGAAGGCAGAAAGAATATCCATTAAAGCATTCTCCACATTTGTGTAGCAACCAATGGAATTACTCCATCAGGAAAAAAAATTACCATTAACTGCAATAGAAGAGAAATTCAGAATTCCTGCAAAGATCAGGGCTCTGTTGTACCAGAAGATGTTCAGACACATAAGTAAAGACATATTTTGTTTGAGGAGCTTCATGTCTGAAAGGCAAGAAGAGTTTCTGGAATCTAGAATGTCTTAAAATGAAGAGTCTGTTCTTAAAAGTAACAAAGGAACAATAATGACTGAAGAGTACAAGACTTTTACAGTCAATAACAAAGGAACTTGGAGCAGTGGAGTGTGCTGTGCTAAATAAGACATAGATTTTTTTTTTTTCCCTGATGGTGTAAGGAACTATGAATGGACTGTTTCTCTCTCTCTTTTTCCTTTAGTTTTTTCTCTCCAAATGAAGGAAACAAGAAAACAGCTGCATTGTTTAAATCCCACCTCTTCATTTCCAGGACCATGGATCCAGTCAGAAGGCAGCAGAGATGGGAGAGGTCATCCCTGATCCAGCTGAGGTGGCTCCAGCAAGCTTTTCCTTTCCATGCAACCTTTTAAAATGCTTCAGTGTTTGATAAAACAAAGTCAAACTGCAAGGGAACAAAATGATTTCCATAAACATTGCTGTGGGCACAGGGGCCCTTTGGATAATAGAACTTTTATCTCTGTTTTTGAATCTTCAGGCTGCCCTGAATGCACACAATAACAGTAAGTCATTCCCAACATGCACATTCTCCCAGAATTGCTGTATTAAACAACTGTGTTAAACAGGTGGGGAGGGAAGGTATATCTCCTTTTATTATCCCTGCACAGAGGAGCTGGCTGGGAGGAGCTGGCCTTGCTGTCAGGGATGGAGAAGGTCTGAGCCTGTGGAGGTCAGCTCGGACACTCATCATTTACACTCAAAGGAACTGTGCTGTGCTCACAGAAAACTGCAGCTGCAGGGATGGGAATAAATGGGGATTTTGGGGAGCTGTGATGGGGGAAAAGGGCTTTTTATTTTAAGGGTAGAGATTTATGCTAACAGGCTGCAAGAAAAACTGGGGAGTCCTGGGGATGAGGTTTCACTCTTGCTTAGAAATGCTAAAAGAAATCCTCCATCAGCAGTCTCTGTACAACCTGTGCTGTTAATAACTGAGGTCAGGCTTTGGCTAAAGCTGAAATGGTTTTTTATCCTCCCTGTGAGTCACAGAACTGGAGAGCACTGGTGAGGATTGTGACCGTGTTCACAGGGGTCTCAGGTTGAGGGAAGAGACGAGGATCTGACTCCATGTTCAGAAGGCTTGATTTATTATATTATGAGATATATTACATTAAAACTATACTAAAAGAATAGAAGAAAGGATTTCATCAGAAGGCTGGCTAAGAATAGAATAGCAAAGATTGATAACAAAGGTTTGTGGCTCAGCTCTGTGTCCCAGCCAGCTGACTGTGATTGGCCTTTAATTACAAACATCCAACATGGGCCAATGGGAGTGTGCAGAGGGCTGGGACAGAATCACACTGCAGTGCCATCCCTGCAGCCAAGAACCCACAGGGTCACACAGGGACCCAGCTGGAGGCCCAGCCTCTGATCTCTTGCACATCCCAAGGAGCCAGACTGAAAGTTTCTGTGTCTTTGTTTTCAGTGTAAGTAGAATGCTCTGATTGAGAAGTGTTATTGAAACAAGAGCCTTTTTTCCATGTAAAGTTTGGGGTCAAAATATTGATATTTTTAAATAAAATCTCATTCCATATAGAGTATGCATCCATCTCTGCCCTGTAGAGATGAGTCTCTGTGTTTAGAAATGCTGGAAATACATCCTACCACATAGAACTCTTTAGTAAAACTTTGGTGGAAAATAATTTTTAATTCTTCCTTTTCCTTTACAATGTAAAACTTTTGCTAGCACACCCTGAAAAAAAACAAAACAAAACAAAACAAAACAAAAACACCACCAAAAAACCCCCAAAAAACCCCCCAAAATAAAAGCACTGGCAGAGCTGAGGTGAAGCAAATTGAACAAGCAGTTATCTCCAGGGTCCCTTCCAGGCTCCCTTTGTACAGAAAGCCATGATAGTTAATTCTTCACCTATTTCTGGTGATATGAAGTCAGGGGTTGGAGGTACTGTGGACTGAAAGCTTCCATTAGAAGAAGGTTGATCCAAGGGTTAGGAAACAGGGGTGATATTTTGAAAGCAACAGTTAAATTTGCTGTCTGGACACATCTTTTCTATGTTACTTTACAGATAAGTGCCCTCAGTCTGTCAGGTTCTCATCTATAAAAATGATAAGAATATTTCCACCTTATCCTAAATGTGTTAGGAAGTAAATCTAGAAGATTGAGGCTTTCTGTCTGTGTGAGCACATATATCCACCTGCAATTCCTCCTCCTTTTCCACAGAGACATGACTTCATTCTTACAGCAGATTCCCCAATTGCAAAAATGTTGGCTTCTATCTGAACCTTCTTTTTAATTTGCTGAGCAAAATAATGTTCTAAAGATGACAGAAAATTCTGCCACCAGACATCAAGCACTGCCTGGGTGAATCTGACTGTGAATGAGATCAAAAGAGGAGTTTGTCTGTCCACATTGTATGGATCAAGTGGTGCACATTGTAACAATCAAACATCCTTTGACTGTATTTACTAATTATGGTTATATATAATAGCAATATATTATATATATTGCTAAAATATATATATATATATTAGCAATAATGTATATATAATGCATAATTTGATTAAAATTTGAGCACTATCTGTGTACTATTAATTATCAATTATAATTATTATTTGAATCTGAAGAACAGTAATGTCTTTTGGCCTCAACAAAGGTGCCTTCTTCTTTTATTCCAGAACAAGCTAATATTTATTTCTGCATGGAAAACACAAAGCCTGAGATTGCAGAACTGGGCTGGGAAAGCTAAAATCTATTCCAGTGATCCATGGGGCAATTCTGATTAATGCTCTGACAGGTTTTGCTTGAGTTTCCCTACCTGCTGAAGTAATTCAGATACAGCATCTCATAAGAGTGCAGCTAAATTTATGTTTAATTGCCTCCAGAACAGAGGTGTTTGGAGGTGCACAAAGAAAAGTGTGCATCTCTGCACATTCTGAGAGCCTGGAAGAGGCTGTAATAGGATACTTTGCCCAGTCAGAGGATTTTAAACCCTCTCACCTTCAGCATCAGGGTCAGAACAACTCCATATTTCACATGGTGCCCTTGGCCAAGGCTTGGGAACACCTCACTCTGTCACCCAAGGGTGCTGTGGAGATATCAGCAGGCTCAGACCGTGCTTGGAGTTATCTTTTGCACAATTTACCCCTTATCATTTTGGTGGTGAATGCACCAATCAGGAATTTTGTCTGTGATTAGAAACCCACTTGAAATCAATGGGAGTCTTCCAGCGAGCAGAATTTGAGTGCAGGAGTTTGTGAGACTGCTCAGGCCTCTCTGGATGAAAGGCACAGCTCTGAAATGCAATTCAAAAAAAAATAAAAGTTCATTCTTCCACAGATTCCTATTTACAGGAATATACGTGCCTCCACCTCCTTCAGCACATTGAAAGGAACCTGCTGCAAGAATAAAGCTTATCAAAGCCTGAGCACATCACAATCAGCCTTCTGTGGAGATGCAAAACCTTACTGAGCAGCAGCAACACGAATCAAACCCAACAGAGGAAGACAGAGACTCATTAAAGGGCCTTATAACAAATCAGTTATCAGACATTTAAACTTGTTAGAATAAACCTGTTAAAGAAATCCTCAGCAAAGCTAATTAGGTCGGTGTTGCAGTGGCACAATGGCTCCCTTCTTCCACACAAGACTTAATGGCAGCATAAGCCTGTTAAAGGCGTACACTAAATATACAATAAGCCAGCTATTTATAGGATACCTCAGTCACTTCATCCTCTAAACCTGACCTACCTACAAATTGCCCCTGGTGAGAGAGCTCTCTTGGGCTCCAAATGCCTATTGAAAACCCAGGACCATGTGTCTTGTTGTTTGTGAAAGAGACATCCATGGATGTGCCCCTTTTTCCCAAAAAAAAAAAAGGGACTGGTGATGGCTGTGGAAGAGTGACATGATTGAGGGGTTTTTGTTTTCCTTTCTCTCTCTGTTGTACTCAAGGCACAGATTAACCAACAGAACCTATTCTCAGAGCTTTAATGACAATATTGATCGAGTATTGGTGAAGCAACAAGGAAAGAAAGAGAATAAAAATAATTACTTTGCCCCTATAGAGTGGTTTTTGTCAACACGTGTAGAGATGGATGATTTGGAGATTAAAGACATTTAACTGAGGTCTGGGACTGTGTTTTTTCCAAGTTCTGCCTCTGGTTTTGTTGTATAACAGGTTCTTTCTACATCCCTCCCATGACCAACAGGGTCAGTTCTGCTTCCTTTAGACTTCACCTGTTGCCATACTGAGGTTGGTGAGGAAAACCTTAGAACTTCCCTCAGGATGGTCTACAGAGGCCAAAGAGGCTTTGGTAGAGGGAGTTAGAATTCCCACGGTGGTTTAATCCTGCTGGTGTGGATAACTGCAAGCCATGGTGCTCTCAGTTGTAACATTGCCCATAAATACCTCAGTATTTGGCTGCATTTGTTCCCTTATGTTGTATAGGCAAAAAAACTGGGTGGGCGACTGCAGTTAGCTCAGTCTGACTTCCAGGTGGAAGTTACACAAACACAAATAATCCTGACAAGAGTATTAGATCTGTAATTTATCTCTTGTGTTACACAGATGCAAGGAGAAGTGAGGAGGAGTAACGTGATTCCCTTGAGATTATGTGTCTATCAGCAGCAGCAGAGCTAAAAATAGATCCCAGGTATCCAAGTTGGTCCTGAACGTTTTATACAATAGATCACTCCCTCCAGAGGTGAGCTGGGTGATTTTCCTCAGGAAACACTGGAAGAGTTAAACGCTGACTGGCTGGGAGGGAATTGGCCTATAACAAACAGGGAAAGAAATGTTTATTCCTGGAGAAGGTGTCACAAGCATAAGAAGAGCTTGAAAAGAAGAACTGAGCACGACAAAAAGAAACACTTGACAGCCACAGCCCTTTCAGCTGCCTTGAGTGTGCAGAATTCACTGCTGGCAGAGACTGAGCTCAGGCTATGAATCTACTGGGACACTGGGGATGGCAATGAGGGGACATCTGGGCTGGTTCAGAGCTGCCACCAGCAAATGGACACCCAGAGGGGAAAATAGAGGGGAAAAAGAACCTCTAGGCTTCCCCAGACTTGAATTTCTGCCTGATGTTTAACTCATAGAGAATTGATTGGTATGGAAATCTGAAACAAGGGAAGGGAAGGGAAGGGAAGGGAAGGGAAGGGAAGGGAAGGGAAGGGAAGGGAAGGGAAGGGAAGGGAAGGGAAGGGAAGGGAAGGGAAGGGAAGGGAAGGGAAGGGAAGGGAAGGGAAGGGAAGGGAAGGGAGAGGGAGAGGGAGAGGGAGAGGGAGAGGGAGAGGGAGAGGGAGAGGGAAAGGGAAAGGGAAAGGGAAAGGGAAAGGGAAAGGGAAAGGGAAAGGGAAAGGGAAAGGGAAAGGGAAAGGGAGAAGGATTGAGGCAAAGTTCCTAGTGAGGAATATCCCCATTTCCAGGGAAAGGCAGCAGCTGGGTTCAGGACTGCTCAGGGAGAGGTGTGCACACACAGAGTATGTGTAGCAGTCTTTGCTTTGGGAAGCATCCAAATAAAATAAACGAACTGGAGTTTTTATACTCGCTCTTTAACATGCTGCTTGGGGAACAGGGCCATAAAAGCTGCATCTGAACAGCTGTGTTCTACACAAAGATCTTGGTCCTAGGCACCTGGATAGGGGTACTCACACCACGGCTCCTTCTTGGTTTACCTGACCATGTTTTCTGTAAATAGATTCCTGAATATTTTGATTTGTCCTTTCCTGCTCTGGCCACTAACCAGACTAGCCCGAGGGGCTGCGTTTATGCAGAGTTTTTTGTGAAGCACTTTCAACACAGTTCCTGAAAATCGATGGCATCACTTTGTCTTAACCAGATAAAAAGTCCCCATTGTAGGTGAGAAATAATATTGCTCAAGGCATGTGGTTACTGTGAGGTAACAACAGCTCCACTTCTCAGGGTGCTGGAATGCACCAGCCATCAACCTGGTGACTCACTGCATACCTGAGGCAAAATGCACTTATCTCAGAGTAGCAGCATGCTCTCAGACATGGCATTCCTCACTGATTCAGATTTTCTCCCAAATAAATAACAAATAATACCCAGTGATGAAAAAAAGTAAAAGTTACTGCTTATTCCTCCCCCTATATTTGATACTTGCTTATTCCTCCCCCTCTGTTTGCCAGGTATATTGGTCCAAAGATAATGGTGATGGTCCATTCTGACCTGGACTTCTGTTGTTGAAAAAAGTGAATTTGGGTTGCATGAATCTGTTGTAACATGCTGGGCTCCCTGTCCTGGAGATTTGGACCTTAGGCTCCAGAAAACAGAATTTCCCTGCTGTGTTGTGTGGCAGAAAGCCACACAGATATTTATAATCCAGGGAGAAAAAGAGGCAAAGCCACCCCTCCCAGAGGCTGAAAACAACAGCCCAGAGAGTTTCAATGGATCAGAACAATTGAACATCATGAGTGGGACGTGTGTTTGTGGCAGGACCTGGATTTCTCCTGGGGGTGCTACCATTATTCCACGCTCACATCCAATGGAGGGCCTTCCCTGCTGGATGGGGAAATCAAGAACAGAAGCATTGACCCTCTCACTCTCATCAGAATTAGCTGAGACTCTGAATGACAGTGGCTCTTCTGCACCTCTTTTAGTCAAGTTAAACCATCTTTTTCTCATGCCTGCTTCATAATAACCACACTTCTTGCTTTGCCATCTCCTTAGCTGTGAATTTTATGGGGGCTCTGTGAGATATGAAACAGTTACAAGAACACAGACATGTTGGAGTGAGGAATAAGAAAAAAAAAATCAATTGAACATTCCAGTCCCTGCATTTGACTGCACATGGGTTTCATCTGCCAAGTTTTTTTTTTCTTTTTTTTTTTTTTTTTTTTGAGTGGTCTGAAGTGCTGAGTGATTGCAGATAGAGGCAGAGTGAGGCTTGAAGCCTTCTGTGCAGCTCATGATGGGCTGGGAGTTACAAGTAGTTCCCTTTTGAAAGTCACAGTCCAAGTTCAGAAGGAAACTAAACTGCAGGTGATGAATACTGATGACTTGTGCTTGGTCCCACACAATAGCAACAATGGGGAATATGAAAGACTGCTAATAAAGAATATGGATTTGTGCCTAAATGGGAAAATCAGCAGATATAAGCTCTAAAGGAAAGTATTCAAATCCTCCGGCTTCATCCTTCTAAAATTTAGGAATTCATCTAAGCACTGATTTGGTTTCCTTTAGAGTCAACAGAGAGAGAGACAATTTCAGAAGGAAATTCAAGCCATGTCAAAGACACTGTCTAAGATAACAGGAAGATTACACCTGTAGAGTTAAAATTACCACTTTCTGTTAACTGCAGAGAATGTTTAGATGAATACCTGAGACCAAATGTCTGGCCTGATATAATTCCCCATGAATCCAATGGATCAAATCATTAATTTGTATCATCTAGTCTTGGCCAGAAACTGTCATATCAATGACAGTGGGGAAACAGTCTTTGGAGCTGGGAAATGACCAATTCTCATTGCTCCTTCTGCCCACTCTATTTTCCTAGATTTGACCTCAGAGCGGTCGCTGCCTTATTTTAAATTTCAGTGAAAGACAAATTATTATTACTTCTTTCTCACAAGACATCTGCTAAGAAGCAGACCAGAAGGAAAAAATACAAAAAAAGCTAATTAGAAAGGTGAATCTCATGAAACTGGAAATGTAATTCTGCAATCTCAGGAGGTCATGGTGCTCAGAACAATTGTCCTGAAAGGTGAGTGCCCAGGACAGCTGGAGTTCAATTCTAAAGTTTTGGCATTTCTGCCTTTGTTAGTTTGAACCTGGAAAGGGATTTATCCAAATGGATAAATTTGGGATATATTAATTTAGAAACAATGCAAAGATGGGGAACCTATTTGGAAAGATGAGTGAGTTCAAAATTTTTAAGGTATCTAAGAAGTGCACCGAGAATGTTTATTCAGTTTAATGCAAGGGAACTAGAAACTTCTATAAGAAAAAAAAAAACAAAAACAAAACCAAAAACAACAACAAAACATTTCCCAACTGCTTCTTCCCACTCTGTTGGGACCTGCCAGCATTTTGTCTTGGCTGGGAATTTCATCCTTTCCCCAGCCACTGCAGAAGACTCAACTTAAACCTTAAATTCTGCTTTTGGGGGCGATGGAAACAGGCTCTGCATGCTCCTTGCCTCTTGGCCTCACCCTTGAGCCCATTCACAGCCTTCTTGTGCCATCCATTAGAGCAGCCTGGTGGAGCCCTTTGTGTCACCCATGCTGCTTGGGGAACACTGGGATGCTCCTCCAGCTGTTCAGGGATGCCAGCAGCTGATGGGAATCTGGTTGGTGCACAGGATTTCTCTGCAGCCAGCACAAAGCACAGCCTGGGTAAGAGCACTGCTTGCTGTGCTATTGTTTGCAGAGGGAAAAAAGGAAATATATTTCGCAAGAGACTGGGAGAGCACCAGAATATCAATACAATGCTCACAAAGCAAGTTTAATCCATTTTTAGCCTGTAATAAACAATGAAGTCTGTGAAACCTTGACAAGAATACATTGTGCATCCTCAAGGAGGACAACACAACAGGATATGTGGGAGAGAAAAGTTTGCCTGTAGCATGAGAAGAACACAGAGTGGAGTCTGAATATCTTCACCAGCTCATGGGACTCTGGATGAGCTTTGCTGCAGAATCACAAACAGAGATGAAGAATTCACTGTGTGCAGCTGGCACATACAGCTCCTTTTGCAAGAGATAATAATGGCACTTTGTGCTGGCCTGTTTGGGGTAGAGTGAATTTCCTCTATAGCAGCTCAAAGGATCCTGTTGAAGGTCTGTGACCAAAATATTTGTTGTTAACACACTGATGATTTCGATAATGAACATCTTGCTCAGCAGCAAAAAGGGGAAAAAGAGGATTTTAGTTAGATTAGTGACCTTTGTTTGAGATCCAGCTGGGTGTTGGTCTACCTGTGGAACATGGTGAGTGCTTGCCTTTGTCTCACTTCTTCTGTTTTCTTTTAGTAATTTTCTACTGCTTAAATTTTGAATTTTTTTTCTTTTGACCTCCAAGTTTTCTTGCTTTTATTTGCCCTTTCCTCTTCCCCCAGGCCCCTGGAGTGCAGGCTGGAGGGCAGTGAGGGGATGACTGTGCTGTGTTGAGCTGAACACTGGGGTTAACCCACACCCACAGCACACCTGGAACACACCAGGAAAACCTCTTTGTCCATCATTGTGGCAGCTGTTGAGTGATCAACACGGGCACTTCTCTGCTTTCTAGGTCTCTCAGTTCCGTGTGATTTCTTCCTGAACTTCTAATAAAGAGTCCAAATTACTGTTTCCCAAATTACTGCTTCCCCATCCTCATCACTACCATATGTTTTTGCTTGCCCAGTGCATGCAAATTGGAGACTCTCTCTTTTAACTCTATGTGTTGTGAATTTCTGTTCTTCTGATAGACTGGTTTCTATTTTCATAATGAACAATATTATAGTTTGAAGAAATCCAAACATTTATTTTAAGATATTTGTGGAAAGAAGGGTGAAAAAAAGTGAGGATTGGATGTGCTAAAATTGTTAAAAGCTCCAAAAAAAAATTCCTTACTGGAAGAAGAAATAGAAATCCTTGTTCAATGGAGCTTTGCTGATTTGGGGTGAAGATCCAGGCTTTGTTCATTGTAGGGAGAAGGTGAGTTGAAATACTCAAGACTAAAAAGAAGAGACCACTGAAAAGAGAAAGCCACTGAAGTGAAATAATTTTGTTTTTAAAAATGGCATCCAGAAACCTTATCTTTGACACATAAGAACAGACACATAGCCAAATATGCTGTAACCTGCTTAGGTTTCCAAAGCAGCAAATTAAACCAGTGGACTATGCAGTGAGTGTCCATTCAGATGAGCAAAGCTCATTGAACACAACAATACTGTAAGAGAACATGTTGAATACTCAATGCACCAAATAATCCTCTTTTGATACAGAGACAGTCACAGCTTTGGGAACAAGGCAGCAGCAGTGCATGTGTGACTGGAGCGGGGCAGACAGGGAAAAGCATAAGCAAAACTACTCTTTTTACACTGTTTTATGTTTTCCTCTACTTCTGTTTTTGTTATATTGATAGAAAATCTTATTTCTGGGCAGGACATCTGCCCCAGGAGTTGGTTGACTTGGATTTTGTGGATGGAAGTGTTACTTCCTAGAGAGTTTTTATCGCAGAATTACAGAATTATGGCATACCCTGAGTTGCAAGGGACCCACCAGGATCATTCGATGCAGCTCCTGGCCGTGCACAGATACCCCCACAACCCCACCCTGTCATTTTGAGTGTTGTCCAAGCAATCCCTCAGCTCTGGCAGCCTCGGGGCCGTGCCCATTCCCTGGGGAGCCTGGGCAGTGCCAGCACCCTCTGGGACAAGAACCTTTCCCTGATATCCAAACTGACCCTCCCCTGACACAGCCCTTGGGTGATGAAATGTTCTAGGTCTGTGAGACCTTTGGGTGCCTGAAGAGTATCACGCTATTTGTTTTCTCTCTCTCCCTGTCCACAGGAATATGGAATATCATTCTGGGTGGTTCCAAACCTGCTAGACCAAATCACAGAAGCGTTCTCAGGTGCAGTGAGGAAAGACACCCAGAACTGTTGCATTGTTGAGTTGGCAAATCCCTTGTGGCTGCACTGCAGGTTCATGGAGCCTTTGCTTTAATTCCAAACAGCCTCATGTAGGACACAAGGCTTCCCCTTCTACTTCTGGTAAATGCCAAGAGCATCAATGAAAAAACACACCGGTGATAACCCCAAGCACCATTTATTTGTTTAAACAAGGGCTTTGACTTTGTTTATAAGTTCTGTGTAAGACCCAATTCCTGGATTTTCCCTGCTGTGGAGTTTTTTCTGTGGCCTCGCACCAGGGGAGTCTGTGAGAATCATTTCAGTCCTTTGTTTGAGTCAGTGTGACAGAAGCCAAGGTGGCTCACCAGGAAGAGTGCTTTGTGGCTGAACAGCCCCTTGGAAAAAAGGCAAACTCAGGAGATTTGGGCACCCTGCCATAAGCTGAGCTTCAGCCCTGTTGGAGCAGCTTGGAGCTAACGAAAAAGCTTCTAATTCTGCTTAGGAAAGATTTGCTGAAGATTTAGCTTAAGAAAATGTTCTGTAGCCACAAGGGATGGGTGAGAGAAGGACAGAGTGTCCTTGCATGCTGGAGAAGGGCTTGTCCTTGCAGGAAGGAGGGCATGTCCCACTGCCCTCCTTGGCCCACATACTGTGCACAAGGTGGCTGATTTTTTTCCTGCTGTCAGCATCACCCAGCCCAGCCCAGCCCAGCCCCACCACTGCCTCGGGGTAGTGTCTGGAAACCTCAGGGTCCCTGTCTGGAAGCCTCACATCACAGCTTTGTTAAGCTCTGCCCATACACTGGGCTGCCTTTGCTGGTCTGCTGAGGTTTATCTGGGTGGGTCATTCCCCTGAAAGAGCCCCATCTCCATTCCTCATCCCAAGCCATCCCCAAACCCAGCGCAGGGACTTTCACCTGCAGGGCACAGCCGGACTGGGAGCACAGCTGGCTGCATCCAGAGTTAGTTTGGCCCAGTTCTGATCATCTCAGCTCAGCCCAGCTTGGCTCAGCTCAACTTGGCTCAGCTCAGCTGCTCTCAGCTTGGCTCGGCCTGGCTCAGCTTGGCCCAGCTCAGCTCATCCCAGCTCCGCTCTCCTGGCACGGCCCTGCTCAGCTCGATCCAGCTCAGCTCAGCCCGGCTCGGCTCAGCTCGGCCTGGTTTAGCTCGGCTCCCCTCATCTCCACCCGGCTCAGTCATCCTGGCTCGGCTCATCCCAACTCAGCTCAACCCGGCTCAGCTTGGCCTGGCTCAGTTCAGCTCATCTCGGCTCGGATCAGCTCAGCCCGGCTCGGCTCGACTCGGCTCGTCCCGGCTCGGCTCGGCCTAGCCCGGACCCGACTGGCTCGGCTCATCCCGACCCGGCTCAGCTCATCCCGGCTCGGCTCAGCCCGGCTCGGCTCGGCTGTCCCGGCACGGCCGGCGCTGTCCGCGGTGCTGAACCGCTCCCTCCCGGCGGGGCTGTGGAGCGGCTCGGCACGGCCCCGCTCCCCACGGAGAGCCGGGATCCCCGCAGCGAGGCCGGGAGCATCCTGCCCATCCTGCTCATCCTGCCCATCCTGCCCACCCTGCCCATTCTGCCCATCCTTCCCACCCTGCTCATCCTGCCCATCCTGCCCATCCTGCCCACCCTGCCCATCCTGCCCATCCTGCCCACCCTGCCCATCCTGCTCATCCTGCTCTCCCACCAGCCTGGAGCTCTCCGGGTCCGGGAGGAGAAAACTGAAGGCGGGGAGATAGGAAAAAAAAAATAAATTAAATAGATGGGGTCTTCCTGGAATGGCAACCGGCCCCGCTGCAGCCTCCTCCCCCAAATCCTTCGGATCCCCCCTCGGACAAGTTTCGACCCCTCCCGCATCCCCATCCCGCGGCCCTTCCCGGTCTCACCCTCCCTTCCCACGGCCCAGGCTCTGTCTGGCCGGAGCTTTAAGTCCCTCCTTTTTGCCCCCGGCCCCTCCCCTTCTCTAATTATGTACAAAACACTTCTTAGAATAAAATGGCCAAGCCGGGGCTCCGCCTTGCTTTCCTCTTCCCCATTCATCCTCTGTAGCCCGCTCCAAGCCCCTCCTCCGGTGGCAAGCCCAGCCTCTCGCTTCCCTCCTGGAGCTCTTTTCATTTTTATTTCTAACCCCCTCTCCATTCTGCCTGCTGCCTCTGCTCTTTCCCCCGATGGCTACGAACTGAGCAGCAGAAGAGAGGGGGGGGGCACAGGAAGGGGGAAGAAAAAAAAAAAGCAAGAAAAAGGAAAAGGAAGAAGGGGAGAAGCGGAATTTTATTTTTTTTTTTCCCTTGCCTCTGCCCTTAATGCCCGCGATCTGGATCAAGGAAGGGGATTTTCTGTCTGAGCATGAAAAGGACTGCTAGAGCCCCAGGATTTTCACGCCTGCAGTCTCAGCCCCGCACCCAGTATGCGAGCTGGACAGAGAAGCTCTCCCACAAGTTCCTACCGAGCCGAATAAAAGCCACGGGCGAGCCGATCTCCGCCACAGAGGGACATTAGCATCAGGTAAGGCGGGCGAGCGCTGCTGCGCTGCGGCTGCGGCGCTGCCCGTGCCCGGGGCCGGCTCCCCCGTCCTGCCGCGCGTTGTGTAACGCGGCCCCTGCGCTGCCCCTGCCCGCGGGGATGGATGGCCGAGCCCCGCAGCTCCGCTCTGCACGCGTGGTGCCGGGATCCGCGCCCTGGGAGCGCTGGTTTTTACTGGGGCAGCCCCCCCACACCTGGAGCATGGCCGGAGATTGGGGTTCAGCCCCGGCGCGGCTGGGCTGGCCGTGGGGGTGGCAGGCAGCCAGGATCCATCTGTATTCCGGAGTATCCGTACATCCCGGAGCAGGGGGGGACCGTCCCCAAGGAGATGGTGTCATCTCCACTTAATCCGCTGCTCCGCTTTCGCAAGTGACAGGCAAATCGCGGAGGAAAAGGAAAGTCTGTCGCCTCGAATCCCACACTGGGCTGATTGCCTCCACTTCCAGCGGGGTTGGGAGGCAGCGGCAGAGCCGGGGGAGGGTAGGGATGGCGGGGAGCTGCACCCCACGGTGCTGGAGATGGCTTTTCCCCACATTCATTTTCCCCGTTCGGTGCTGCTTGCGAGGCTGGTGTGGAACGTAACTTTGCCTTTTTCCAGTCCTTGTGGAATGGCGGGACGGAGGGCATCTCCATGCCATTGCATCATCCCCGGGGTCTAGAGCCCCAGAGACCGTCTGGAGAGAGGAGGGGGGTTATAGGTGTGTGTGTTTTGGCTTTGGAGAGTTCCCCCGTGCTGGTACCTGAGAGTGGGTAAAGGGAGGAGGTGTCACTTCTCGGATGCAGTCTCCTGTTCATGGAGGGAACCCAGCAGCAGATGAAATGCTGGCAGAATTGGTGTTTGAATTTAGCCGTGTGATTGACATCTGCACTAGGCAGGACAGAAGGGTCCTTCATGCTTTACTCTGGCTGCTCATCTGGCTGCATAATAATAATGTGTTCATGGCAGTAAATCTGCTTTCCCAGGAGTTGTAGAGAAGTATTTGGGAAGACAGTGAGAGAGGAGGAGGGAGCGAGTAAAGAGATGTGGCTTTGGTGTAAGGAACATGAAAGGCTTTTGAAAAAAAAAAAAAATTCCTTATAAAGGAAAAATATCGATCAGCTCTGCTTGCGAGTAGCAGACAGACAGCCCTGGACTCTCTCCCTCCCACACACCCCAGACAAGCCACCGTGCTCTCCCTGGAGCATGTACAAGCCAGGCACAGGCAGCACATGCTGTGGAGCTCACAGCCCACCCCGGGCTCAGACACAGCCCCTCGGGCTCGCTCTGCAAACCCCTCTCCAAGCTCTGCAGCCCCGCAGCTCCCGCACGCTCAGCCACGCAGGTGGGATCCACGCACACTGAATGGGCAGAAATAGCTGCACTGATATTCTTATTATGTAAATCAAACCTTCAGAAGTTCTCATGAGCACACACACACACACACACACGCTGTCGTCTTTGCAGGGCTCGTTGTAGGTGGTTTGTTCCTCCAGTGTAGCTTTCTTCTCTTGTAGTTGGCTCCAAGCATTGATTTGGGGTTTGTCTGACTCCAAAGCCCTTTGCAACTCAGCAGAAAACCCTCTACATTTGGTGTGTCTACGCTTGTTTTATGGCTCTTTGCAGATTCCCAGGACTCGGGAATGATTTCAGTACTGGAAAGGCAGATGAGCAGCAGACAGGGAAGCAGGGAAATGGCTGGGGGAGCGCTGGCATTTCCATACTCATCATGCCTTCTCTGATCAGGAGCTGGAGTCTGGGAGTATGGGAAGAGCTCTGCTGGAGTTACATAGCTCTAAAATGTGTGTGAGTGTGTGTGAGCAGAACCACACACACATCGATGGCTAAAACACACAATGCAAGGCTCCACTTCAGTCTTACCCTGGTTCAGAGAAAATCCCTCCCATCCTCAGGGGACAGATGCTCCCTTTGCATGCTCCTTTGATCAGAAATGAGAGTGGGTACAGGGGGATGATGTCACTGGTGTTAGAGGTGCTTAACATCCCCCTCTGACCTTCCTCCTCTTCCCCTCTTTCCGTAGGGCCTAGTGAGGACACAAGCCTCCAAGAGCAGGAATTTAATGAGGCTGACTAAAGTCTGGGTTAAAACTTTGGAGAGGAGGAACATATGGTGGATTGGCTAGTTTTAGGTAAAATGTGTCCCAAAAGAAACGGCACGGGATTTGTCTCTGTTCCCTCCTAATCACCACTGTTTACTATATTGGGAGTATGTGTAAGGCGGATGCTAAACACTCCGTGGGAATGGGTCTGCCAGCAGACAATAGTCTGTTGTCTGTGTGACAGAAATAGTTCAAAGCCAAATCCTCCCGTCTTTGTGCAGGCAGGAGCCCCACCAGCTTCTCCAGGTGCATTGCTCAGGAGAGCGTGGCAGGAACTGACTCCAGCACCAGAGATCTGCACCCAGCTCCTGGGAATGGATGGGGATTTCTAGACTTTAGCCAGGACTTGGTATTTACAGCTGATGCAGAGATGTTGAGAAAGCAGGAAAAAATTGATTGGGGAGGGCTGGAAAAAATCGCTGAAGAACGCAAATGAGGGTGAAGAACCCCCGAGCACTGTGAGACACAGCGTTCGGAGGTGGGAAATCAGGGAGGGATGCCCCAAAAAGGGAACACACCCCGTGCCCTGCTCAGCCTGGCTCAGCCTTGTTCAGCCCTGCTCAGCCCCTTTCAGCCTGGTTCAGCCCGGCTCAGCCCCGTTCAAATCCGTTCAGCCCGGCTTAGCCCGGTTCAGCCCAGTTCAGCCTGGCTCAACCCTGTTCAGCTCTGTTCAGCCCCATTCACCCCAGCTCAGCCTCCCTCAGCCCGGCTCAGCCCCGTTCAGCCCGATTCAGCCCCGTTCAGCCCGGCTCAGCCCCGTTCAGCCCGGCTCAGCCCGGTTCAGCCCGGTTCAGCCGGTTCAGCCCCGTTCAGCCCCGTTCAGCCCCGTTCAGCCCCGTTCAGCCCGGTTCAGCCCAGTTCAGCCGGTTCAGCCCCGTTCAGCCCCGTTCAGCCCCGTTCAGCCCGGTTCAGCCGGTTCAGCCCCGTTCAGCCCCGTTCAGCCCGGTTCAGCCCCGTTCAGCCCCGTTCAGCCCCGTTCAGCCCGGTTCAGCCCCGTTCAGCCCCGTTCAGCCCCGTTCAGCCCGGTTCAGCCCCGCTCAGCCCGGTTCAGCCCCGTTCAGCCCCGTTCAGCCCGGTTCAGCCCCGTTCAGCCCCGTTCAGCCCGGCTCAGCCCGGCTGCGCCAGCGCGGCGGGCGGGCGGTGCCGCCGGGGCCCAGGAGGGGGCGCTGTGGCTCCACGGAGCGCCAGGCGCGGATCAGCGCGGAGCGGAGCGGAGCTCGCCCGCACCCCTGCCCGCATCAGCGCCTATCCCTGCCTGTATCATCCCTGCCCGCATCAGCGTCCAGCCCTGCCCGCATCATCCCTGCCCGCATCAGCATCCATCCCTGCCCGCATCGTCCCTGCCCGCATCACCGTCCATCCCTGCCCGCATCATCCCTCCCCGCATCACCGTCCGTCCCTGCCCGCATCACCATCCAGCCCTGCCCGCATTCCCCGGCAGCATCCTCTGCCCGCACCCCCGCCCTCATCCCTGCCCGCATCCCTGCCTCCATTCGCCGTCAGCATCCCCTGCCCGCACCCCTGTCCGAATCTCTGCCCACATTCTTCAGCATGTAGTCATCCTCATCTGCATCCCTTCCCGCATCCCTTCCCGCATCCCTGCCCTGAGCTCTGCCCGCATCCCTGCCCGCCTCCCTTCCCGCATCCCTGCCCGCATCCCCCGCCCGTATCCCCAGCCGCGGATGGAGCGGAGGGGCCGGGGCCGGGCGCTCGGTGCCGCCGGGCGGGTGCGGGCCGCTCCTCCCGCTCCGGAGCCACGGGGAGAGCAGAGCCGAGCGCAGCCTGCGGGGAGGCGGCCCGGTGCGAGCAGGGATCTTTCACCCGGTGATGAAATGCAGCTACTTCTGGGACAGAGCCCAGCAGCTTTTCCGTGCCAGCAAATACTACAGGGGAAGTGAAAAATCACTTCATGCATTGGAAGTGCAGAGATGAACTTAGTGAGGCAGAATATAAATTACCCAGACCGAGGAAGCTTGTGCCCAGTTGTTTGATTTACACCATCCTGCTTGCAAAAGTATCATGAGATTTTTAACAACTGTAAAGACCTTGGCCCATTTCCTTCCAGGCCACATAGAGCAGCTTTCCAGAAAGGGAGAATATCCCCCCCCACACACACAGATCTCTAAACAGATCCATGGACTGGGGACTGGTCCTGCTGTTCTCCCTCTCCCCTGGAAGATGGCTGCCAGAGCAGGATGCAGAGTTAGGGAACGGTGCTGAGCTGAGTCAGGGCAAAATAAATATCTCCTCCCGGCAATGTGTGTGCTCCAGAGTGTTCTTGGGTGCCAGGGAAGGTTTTCCCCTGCCTGCTGTGCCTCTGCATGGCCACGTCCAGCTGATGTGCTGGGCCTGGAGCACGTCTGGCCAGGGCTGCAGCGGGCTGGTGGCTGCAGGTGGTGTGGGAAAGGGAAATGTTATCAAGGAGAGAGAGCTGGGAAAGCAAAGTGGATATATCTAGCAGGTACTTCTGTCTGGAGAGAGGATGGGCAGAGATGGACCAGATAAATGAGGTGGCATTCCCAGGGTTTGGAGTAGGCACGGGACAGCTGTTGCTGGCTTGATGAGCTAAGCTATGCAGTGCCAGGGAAGGAAAAGTCCTGACTAGCGGGAGGGAGGAATGGGAGAAAGAGCAGAAATCAGAGGAGCAGCTGATTAACATGAGCTGAAGGCTATGGAAGGATTTAAGTTTATTTCAGGAATGCTGGATCACATCCCAAGTGGAGGTGGCATAAACTGGGTATATGAACGTGTCATTTTGGAAGGAAAACAAGAGTCAGGCCCAGGATTCCCCTGAGCCTGGGCTGGGGAGTTTAACACAACATTTACAGCCCCCTGCTTGGGGAGTTGTTTTCCTGCAGCCTTCAGGCAGAACCTGCAAGCAGCTTCACAGGAAAAAGATGCTTATTTGTTTTTGCTATTTGCTCTTCTGAAATCATGTGTTCTACATCCATTTTATTGTTGCCTGCACGGCGCAGCTGGCAGAGCTCAGCTCTGCACAGAGCTGCTGCTGTGGCTGAGTGGGACCCATGGTGACACCCGTGGTGGTGGCATTTTTCTGGGTGTTGACATGGCATTCCCCAGGGCTTGAACTATCACATGTGTGATTCCTGGCTCCTGTTCCAGGAAAACAACCAGTTGCACTGCTGATGGATCACCTCTTCCAGTGGCAATAGGAATAGCAGTAAGTCATAGAGGAGTGAATAATCTAGAGAGGGTCACCTGCAGAGGAGGATGGAGTGAATTGCCTTTGCCAGACACATGCTGTTGTTCACTGATGGAAATGCTGGGCAGAGGTAGAAACTGATGTGCCAGAAGCACCAGTACAGCTTTGCAGCCCTAGAACAATTCTCTGTGTGTGTGTGTGTTAGCAGTGGGCACTATTTGGTGGAGCATTTCCATCACAGAGACATCTTCCCTCCCAGACAGTCATGAATTACAGCAAAGTCAGCTCACAGCTGACACACCAAGCTGTGAGAGGTTCTCACACAGAAGACAAGCTCCAAAAAACCAACAAAACCCCAATGATTTGCTCCAGCACTTTTTGTTGGATATCAAAAACGAATATAGGAATAGAGGGAGCTTTCCCTCCCATCCATTCTCCACACTCCCAATTTCCAATAGAGTAGCTCTGGATCCTGGAGTCTTTTCATACCTGGGACCTGTATCATTGCTGTCCTGATAGGAAGTACATCCTTTACCCTGGTATTTAGAGGAGATACATCCTGAAGCCTACGACAGGTCTTCTTACAGCCTGGACTTTAATATCTTTGCATATTACAGCTGGAATATGTCGTACAGCAAGTTCCTGTGAAAAGCTCGCAGCCTCTCGCTGTAAATCACTGCAGCCTGTCGAAGCCAGGGCTGTTAACTGGCTCTGTGGTGAGTGAGGATCTCTTTCTTAGGCTTTGATTTAGAGTGTGATTTAGAACCTGGCCTGTGCTCTGGACTCCACTGTGTCCATCACGGTTTTGGATGCAGTTTTGGCCAGAAGTCCTGAGTCGGCACAACCGATCCCATTTAGCCATTTCTTTACCCTGCCCTGGCTGTGTGTGTGCCTGTCAGATACATTGCTAACACTGGAGACCCCTGTGGTAATTTATCCTCCCAGCTGCAGATGCTGACTTGCTAAGCAGGGTGGAAGACAGGGAGGGTGAGCTTTGAAACCATCACCTCATGCAGGCAGCACATTTCGGGTGAGGCTGCGGGAGCAGAAAAAAATAAATAAAAGGAATTTGTGGAAAATCACAAAGCAGCTCAAACTAACCAGGGGAAGAATGAACAGAAACGAGCTGTGACCCCCAGGGAGGAGGCTGGGGATTCAGAGGAGTGGGATGAGCAGGTGGGAATCCTTAGCTGGACTTGTGGGCTCAGTGGAGCAGACACCAGCAGGGCAGGGCGCGGGCTGCTCTTGGCGCGTGGCTGCTCTGCAGGCGGGTGCAGATGGTGAGCGGGTAAGCAGAGCCCTCTGACATATGCTGGGGTACATATGTGGCCCTGGGTCCCTCCTGGCTCACACCACCTTCCTGCCTGGACCAGGAATGCTGTCCCAGCCATTTCCCACACTGCTCTGTGCCGAGCGAGGTTTGCAGTCGGAATCAAAGGCGTGTTTTGAGGGAGCGGCGAGAGCTTTGGAGGTACAAGCTGAGACCAAAGAATGCCTAAGAAATACCGAGGAAGTCAAAGGGAAGGACTAACAAAGCACAGTGTTTGTGCTAAAATTGTGAACAGAGAGAAGAAAGCAGCAACAAGGATCCCTATAACATAGCCTTAAGACGAGCAGCTATTTCTAGAATTGCTTATTGTCATGTCGTCCAAATTCGGAGTCGCTTCTGCAAAACAACTCCAGGCTTTGCTGTTTTATGCTGGAGAATGCTGATAATGTGTTTATCTGCCATTTCCACTCTCCTAAAAGAGAATTGTAAACTATTTGAAAATGATGGACCATGTTTTAGGCCAGTGAATAGATAAATCTGGTCAACCAGGGAAAAGAGACCAATTAGGATTTTCCTGCAATATTTACCTAAAGTAACCAAAGAGCGGAAATTTGAGTTAAGAAATATTTAGATAAAACTAAACTAGTCTTTTTTATTCAATTAGTGATACATGTACAGCAGTCCTTTTTGCTTTTTGGGAGAAGAGTTAAGGTGAAAAGACTGATTGGAGCTGGAAGTGTTGCTCAGGGAATTTGCTGGAGGATGAGGGATGAAGGAGGGATATATTTTGCTGATGAAGCTGGCTTGGGCCTTGTTAAGACTGGAAAAAGTTGAGAAGTGTTCTAACCACAACAGTAGGACACTAAAGGGATCAGAAAGACATGGATGAGTGCTGTCACTCCTGGGATAACCTTTCAGCTGTGTGGGGACATGCAAAGTCAGTGGTTGTCTGAGGACTGTCATCTGCAATGCCAGATGGAATATCCTCTGTGTGACTATTTCTTTATTGATTCCTTTCATGCTTTGTGTTTTAATAACATTCTGCAGTAATGGAGTAAGTCACAGGTCATCTGTGGAAGTATTTTTTTGGGGAGGGGGGGTTTAGATCTAGTACTACATAATTTCCTTGGGTGTCTCCCAGCTTTCTATGGGAAAGACAAGGAGTAAATAATAACCAAATCTCAATTTTCTCCCCTTTTTGTGACTGGATAGTTGTCAAAATCTCTTCTCTTGTCTCAAAGGCTGTGCTGTTGCAGGATGTGTCACTTAGTGCTCAGATATTGCTCAAAGTTTATCAAACACAGACTTTTTCATAGCTGGGCTCAATTGTCACCAACCCAGAGCAATCAGAACCACAAAAAGACTGATCCTGCAATTGGAATCACACAGATAAATTTTTAATTACAGCCCCATGGACATTATGAAACTGATTTCCAAGGCCAAAGCCTAAGCAACAACAGCAAATCCATACACACGGTGAGTGCAGAGTGAATCATGTTTATGGTTCATCAGTATGCAGCTTCTTTGTTCCAAAATGCTGGTCAGGAAGGCAGAAGAAATATTCCCCGGGATATTATAAAGACTAACATATCATCAGAGGGAGAATCAATGGAGATTGATGGCAAATCAGATGGACACTTGAGACATTAAAAGGAAGGATGGAAAATAGAAGTGATATTATAATTGAACCATATTAATACATTTTAAATTGCTTTACAAATATTAACAAGTTAAATAAGGGAAGGCTGGAAATGATAGTTCATCTAGTCTGGGAAAGCTGGGAGTGAAGAGGGACATTCAGGTTCCAGCACAAAGGTATATGAAGGTTAAAATGAAACGTGATCAGAAGTATTTTAACACTTTGATGATAGAAGAACAAGGGGACACATCAAAATTAAAGGACACAACTTTTAAAGCAAATTAAAAGGAAATAGTCCTTTCTTCAGTGTATAGTGAAGGCACACAATTCCCTGCTGCAGGATGTGGCTGAGATGAAAGTCCGGATGGATTTGAAGTGTAAAAGGCTACATAACTTTGTAGCAATTAATAGCATTTGCAGCCCTGCAATCTGGGACAATGGTAATCAGGTCTCAGGCTTCAAAGCAGAGGATGACCATCTTCTGGGGTCAGGAAGGACATTTTTCTCTCTGCATAAAAAGAACATTATATGGTTGGCCAGGTAATGTGACTGCCTATGGTCGATCCCGCTGGAAGCTAAGTCAGCAAGAGATTAGCAAATTGCTTCTGTGGGTGCTGGATTAAGGTATTATAAAAAGGTTTTCATCAATGCCAGACAGAATATCAATCCAGCAATCTCTTCTTCTGTGTCAACTCCCACAAAAGTAATTTCAGTGATTAGAATAGATATTGAAGTGGGACATGAAGCGGGTGGTTCCAGGCAGCAGCAGTGACCCTGAGCTGCACAGCTCGGTGTCCTCTATCAGCACCAGCATCTGCAGGATGGCACAGAGCTGGGATGAGCCTGGAGGCTCCCAGCACCATGTTCTGTGCCCAGAAGCCTGCTGCCTGGACAGAGGAGGGGGGAAAGAAACAGGGAATGCTGTCACCTCAGAGGAAATGCGGCACAAGGCTTGGAGAACAATTCAAATCCTGCCAGTAGCAGCATTTCAGTTTGAAATCGTGCCTTGACAGATTTTGAAAGTAGTTGGTGGCAAAAGGTACCAGAACATTACAGAAAACAGGACATTAAATACTGCCATGGGATATAGGGAATATTTGGAAAATCAACCCCCAAGGTGTTTGTAAGATGTCACCTTAAAGAATCTGCCCGAGCTGATGCAGGGATGCTGTGACAGAGACGAGTGGGCACATGAAAATCTGAGACTTAACCAAAGCAGCTTGGTAGGAGTGACAGGGTGGACAGAGATCAGCTATGGAGCCGCGTCCTCTCCCCATATTTTCCTCACAGTCCCATCCTCCTGAGGGTCCCTTGTACTGGGCACAGTCCAAGGGTCATCCACCATCACCTGCTGCTGGGATTAAGGAGGAATGTGCCTTTCTCCATAACTTTCCTCTCCCATCAGCCTTTCTGTTCCTGTTGCTGGTCACAGAATTTGGGTGAAGAGAAACAAGGCTGTTGAAGTTCAGCTTCAGCAGGTGACACTTGCTGAGGGCCACTTCAGCACTGGCCATGAGCACCTCTGGGTGAACAGAGATGCTCCCCCATGGTCAGGTAATAAAGCAGTGCTCCCTTCAGAAGGATGGGCTGTGAGGAAAGCACATCAATAGATGGGATAAAGTTCTGACAAGTGTGTGACTGGGAGGAAGGAGGTGGGAGCTGGTGCTGGGAACACCAAGTTCGCTGCTGGGGCAGGTGTGAATGCTCAGACAAATTGCCACATCGGGGAGGAAGGAGTCCTTTGTTTGCTGGATGGTAAAAAAGAGACAGATGTGAGTGGCAGGTGCAAATCTGCCGGTGAGGTGTTGTGGAAATGTGATGATTGCTGTGCTCATGGCCTGGGCTGGGAAGGATGGATGAGGGAGTTTTTGTTCTGCAAAATTCACCAGAAAGATGCATGCAAAAAAAAAAAAAAAAAAAATAGCTGTAAGGTAGGACTGCAATTTACCTGCATTATTGGAAGATTGATTTCTGATGAAATGAGCAGAGAAAGGAGGGGCATAAAATTTTATGGATAGCAAGAATGGGGATCAGAGGTCTAAAATGGCAGCTGTTAGTATTCTTGAAGGATTGGTTCAAATGAGATTGCAGAAACCAGTGCAAGCTCCTGATTTCCAACCATCTGCATTTAGGAAAGAGAGGGAGACCAGCAGGCTGGCCTCGGTGCAATTCTGCTGGATTTCCCCCGAGAATCAGAATTGTCCCTGCATTTCAAGTACCTGAAAGCCTTAAAACACTGCCAAGGCTGAAAGGTGAGGCGAGGGTTGGGAGCGAGAATGGCTGACAGGAATAAGTAGATTGTAGTCTAGGCTGGATAATTCAGGGATCTGTAATAAAACTGCCCAGTGACAGATAGTGAATAAAAGACTACAGGTATATTATGGTTTACGGAGCACAGGACAGATGTGTCTCTAAGGAGGATGAGATAAGGAGAGGAAGGCAGCAGTGGCTGCTTTGGGATGCAGCAGCACTGTGTGAATAAAGCAGAGCTCTAGTGAGATAGTTCAATCATGGTGCTGTCACTGACATGTTATATATGACCTTGAGCAGGTCACTTAGGCTGGGAGCTTTGCAGAGGAGCTTTTTAAATGCATGTGTTTCCATGCAAAGGAGCTGAATCCCTTCAGCGCTACGGCTCTGAGCCTCCTGCTCACACAGCGGATGGGAACTGCCCAGGGAACTTGGATCCAAGTTTGGCATGAGGGAAAATCTGGATTTTTTAAAGAATTCAGCAGCCCCTATCCTCAGGAAACATAATTCCTCAAAAAGCAGTAGTCAGCTATGCTGACTCTTTACATTTCCAGCGCTGGGTAAAAGCAGTGCTGGTTTCCCTCTCCCTCTCCTCCACCCCAATAAAATGGCTCCTTCTTCAGAAATCTGGCCTGAATTAATCTTTCTTCTCATTGCCTAAGATCACTGGCAGAGCTTGCCTTTTACTGGAATAGATAAGGGAAGAACATTCTAATTGTATCTGTTTGCCTCCCTTGCACACAGAAATGACTATTTTACATACAAAGTACATAAAATGAAGTTTGCAATTGCACACACACACACACAGAGACATGTGCATTGTTCTTTGAAGAATGCTGAATCAAGGCTGCTGTTTCATATTCATCTTTTTCCCAACTTCAGCATTTGCAGTAAATAGCAATTAATGATAAAGCTGCCTGCATTAAATAGAAGAGCAAAAGAGGCTGATAGCTCCTTCCTACCAGTGCATCCTGCTGCAGTGCTTCTCATTACTTTAAGTTTGAAGACAGATTTTGTCCATGGCTGCACTTTATTTTTTTCTCATTGCTGCTTCTCTGAGGCAGCTCTTCTGTAAAGCCTTGATACCAGGAAAGTGCAGTCCCCAAACCCTCGTGTGTCACATCACAGGGACAACTTTTGATGCTGCTGGGGCATGACTTTCCCTCTGTGCTGTGGCAGGCGTGGATGGAAGGGCTGGGGACAAACACACTCTGCTGCCCTTGCACAGCTCTGGTCTCCAGACCTCCATCAGGACTCAGGAAAAGGAAAGCAACAGGAGAGCTGAGACGCGCTCTGGATTTTATTTTTAGGTGTAAGTTTAAAATTCCAGGTGTCGCAGACATCTTTTATGGAAAATCCTTTCCTTAGGATTTTTCCTCCTGAGAAGCTGAAAGGCCTCAGGAACAAAATGTAAACAATGATTATCTGCTGCTGTGGAATGCAACAGGTGCATCTGTGATTGGTCTCATGTGGTTGTTTCTAATTAATGGCCAATCACAGTGAGCTGGCTGGGACAGAGAGCTGAGCCACAAACCTTTGTGATCATTCATTCCTATTCTATTCTTAGCTCACCTTCTGATGAAATCCTTTCTTCTATTCTTTTAGTACAGTTTTAATGTAATATATATCATAAAATAATAAATCAAGCCTTCTGAAACATGGAGTCAGATCCTTGTCTCTTGCCTCATCCAAGAACCCCTGTGAACATGGTCACAGGAAATCAACAGGAGAGCTGAGACACACTCTGGATTTTATTTTTAGGTGTGAGTTTAAAATTCCAGGCACTTGAAGGGACATGAGGACTGATTCCCAGCCCAATAATGCAGAATTTTTGTATTCAGACACTCAGGGTGCATTTTCCATGCCCCACATGCAGAGTGTTCAAGCATGCAGCATCTGCTGGGACAGTGCTGCAGGACTGTGGAAGATGACAATAAACCACTGGAGCACAAATGCTTGCTCATTTTGCCCAAAACTGATGTTAATAAAGCAAAATATACCCAGAACCGGGTTACTTCTGAGGGGAAGCTTGTTTCCTCCTCTTGGAGAAACTCCAAGAGCAAACTAATACAGGGAGCTGAGATCTTTGGCAATGTGGAAACATCCACAGATATTTAGATGCTCAATTCCTACACACATACCTAATTTTCTTTAAATCCTCTGCATGCAGGGAGCTGAGCAGGTGCTGCTTCCCTGAACACCTCCAGGACTATGATTGCTGTGAGCAGGGTCCTGTGCTGGAGAAAGCAGACACAAAAATGGGTGCAGACCCTGCCTGAGGAGGAGCAGGATCCCTGGAACGGGCTGTGCCTGTGTCTCATTCCTTGTGCTCTTCAGGGGTTTGAGTCGGGGATGGCTGATGGAGGGAGCTCTGATGCTTTTTTATTTATTTTTTTATTTTTTGGCTTAATATCACAGGCACTTGGACATCACATGTTCCAGTTTTCTGTAGGGACTTTGTGCCTGTTTGGTTCTGTGGTGATCCAAAAAAAAAAAAAAAAAAAAAAAAAAAAAAAAAAAAAAAAAAAAAGAAAGGAAAGCCAGGAGAAGTGAAAAAGAAGATTTCAGAGAAATAGAGGGTGAAAAGGGATGGTGTCACTGTGTCACTGTCTTAAAATAAACCAGCAGCATATGGCAATTTCTAATGGAAAAAGTAAATTAGCTCTCGGATTATTTCCTGGGAACTTTTCACTCATTTTTGATACAGAGCTTTGCTCATCTATTTTGCTGTAAATCTAATTATTTCATTTTAAGTTCTCTGTTGAGTGCAGGTTTAGACTAGAAGACAGCAAAGGACTCTGAAAGTCACCAGCTTAAGGAACTCAGAGAAACTCAGCCTTGCTGAGATCCCTCATGTTGTTATGAAGATCTGACAGACAGTTATTGGAATTCCTGGTAGGAATAGGTGAATAATGATTTCTCTTTTTTTTTTTTTTTTTTCATCAGTTTAGCTCTGGAAGAAAAAATGAAGGGAAAAATTACTTTTAGGTATTTAAATATAATTAGTGTAGCAGGGGAAGAATGAAAAAGATTTTATATTTGAGACTAAAAGGAAAAGAGAGTAGAAAATAATTTTAAAACTTGAATTTTGTATAAATGAATAACTTTTTTTTTTTTCATAACCATATTATTTCACTTTTGGCTGGTTTTGTGTTTTTTTTAACATTTCCTTCTGGATCCACTTTATAGGCATCTCATCATGAAGCATTTACATTAAGAAATAATGCAGTCATGTACTTTGATTATTTTAATTTTTTCCCACCCCACTTTTTGACAGTAACTATCTCATGAATTCAATCTGAATTAATAAACATTGGCAGACAATCCCCAAGCACTTTTCTGAGCCTAATTTTAGGATGTGCTAAAAACAATGTCTCGCATCCTTTAGTGCCTATGATTGCAGTTTCCTTTTTGCTGCACACAGCTAAAGACAATTCCTACCTCAAATAGCAGATACTCAAAGGGTCCAGAGTGATGGGAGATAAAAGGAGAAAATAAAAAGATCTGTCTGAAGTCAAAGTAAATCAGGAGCAGAGCCATATAGAGATGAGGATGGTCTTGACTTCATTCCCTGCTTTCTCACCAGCCTGGGGATTAATTATAAATCTCTTTCTCACCCATTAGATTCGTCTCATACTCCTTCTACTCCTACACTTTCTCATTCACACCTTCAAGTCTTTGCTACTCTTCCTTTAATCCAACTTTCCCGACTCTCCAATTTTTGCAGGCTTTCCTCTCTTCTCCCCTGCTCCTCCTGGAGAAGATTGCTAACGAAGTGGCAAGTGTTAATAACATGTCTTGGCTGTGCCTGCTGTGATGGAGAAAGCAGGAGCGGGGTGGGTGAAGGAAAGCTGCAAAGAAGGAGGATCAGGATGATGTGAGCTGATTTCAGGCTCTGGATGAGGTGCAGGAAGGCAGAGGAAGCCCCTGCATGCTCAGAAACCTCCTTGCAGTGGGAGCAGAGTCTGAACTGAGTGTCTCAGGAGGAGAACATCAACATGTCTGCAAGGTGATGTCACAGACATCTTTATGAAAAATCCTTTCCTTAGGATTTTTCCCCCTGAGAAGCTGAAAGGCCTCGGGAACAAAATGTAAACAATGATTATCTGCTGCTGTGGAATGCAACAGGTGCATCTGTGATTGGTCTCATGTGGTTGTTTCTAATTAATGGCCAATCACAGTCAGTTGGCTCGGACAAGGAGCTGAGCCACAAACCTCTGTTCTCACTCTTTGCTGTTCTATTCTTAGCTAGCCTTCTGATGAAATCCTTTCTTCTATTCTTTTAGTATAGTTTTAATGTAATATATATCATAAAATAACAAATCAGCCTTCTGCAACATGGAGTCAGATCCTCGTCTCTTCCCTCATCCTCAGACCCCTGTGAACACCACTACAAGGTGGGACTTGTCTCCTCAGGGATGCAGGGGCTAAATCAAAGGCTTCCAGGACTGGGGGATGTGTAAGGGAACCAGCAGAGCCCTGCCCTGTGCTGTGACAGGAGCTCAGACCAGGGCACCCAGCCCTTGAGTTGTGTGGCTGGGTCTGTGCACAGGGGCTTGTGGCACTGAAGGAACGCCAGCTGTGGATGTGCACATCCAGTGAGACAGGGGTGATGGTGCTGGCTGTGCTCCCTGTGCTGGCAGGGGTCCCACAGCCATCTGCTGCCCACCTGAGCCCAGGGTATCACCACACCCCTGCCAGCTTCCTGCAGGATCCCCCGTTTGTCACTGCAGCCTCTGCCGTGTGGTCCCTGGGAAAATCTGGGCAGAACCTGTGGGTTTAGGGGACTGAAGTGTTTAAGGGGGACACAGGAGAGCCCCTGTTTTGGGCTGGCAGCTGCAGCTCCCTGAGGAGCACAGGATAAGCCCACAACAGCTGGTGGGGACAAGCTCTGTTCCTGTGGGAACAAAGATGTTGTCTTGTGTGACAGTGTTCACAGGGGTCTTATGTTGAAGGAAGAGACAAGGATCTGACTCCATATTTCAGAAGGCTTGATTTATTATTTTATGATATATATTACATTAAAATTATACTAAAAGAATAGAAGAAAAGGTTTCCTCAGAAGGCTGGCTAAGCTAAGAATAGAATGAAATGAATAACAGAGGTTTATGGCTTGGACAGAGAGTCTGAGCCAGCTGATCTGTGATTGGCCATTAATTACAAACAGCCACATGAGGCCAATCACAGATGCACCTGTTGCATTCCACAGCAGCAGATAACCATTGTTTACATTTTGTTCTTGAAGCTTCACAGGTTCCCAGGAGGAAAAAATCCTGAGGTAAAGATTTTCATGAAAAGATGTCTGTGACAGTCTTGTCTACAGGAGGAGGGACAAAACAAAAGTATAAATTAGAGGGAAGTTTCCTTGAGCTGCTCAGATCTGAGAATATTATACCAGGAATAAAATGTCCAAGAATAGCTGTGTGTCATTGTAAACAGTCACATAAGCCATGATAGATAACTTCAGGCTATGTCTTCATGAGCACAGCAGACTCTAAATACTCTTCTTTCTTTGGAAACTCCTTCCCAACACCTTTGATTTCACAGGGATAAGCCAGCTGTATTTCTGTTCTGCATTTAATTTAACACTCATACAAAATTATGTATCTAGCCAACTATTTATTATCTAATTTGATGTCTGTAGTTGAGGAAAGACTATTTATCCTTTCCCACAGCAGTGTCTCTTTCTCTGGCAGCTCTGACTAGCTGCTAGGTGCCCTGGGGAATGTCAAGGCAGAATTAATTAATCATGACCAGCCATGGAGGTGTTTTTCAGATTTGGATTTGGCCAACTGATTGCACAGGATCTTTCTGGGAGTCAGGCTGTCGGAGACACAAATGTGACACTAGCTCTGGATTGCTTTCAAAGTCACTTTGGGAAGCTGCAGGGGCGTGCAGGATCCATCCAGGGTGAGGAGTTCCAGCAGGAGAATGTGTGCAGGCTGGTGGAGGGGACTGCTCACCCCCTTTGGCAGGACACCATGCCAGGGAAACTTTGCAGTGCCACTCAGCATGCCCTGTCCTTCCCCCAGCCCACAAAGGTGTGAATCTCTCAGCATTCCAGTGGAAGCCTTGCAGGCATTCATTCTGAACGTCTCCCTTGGAGCAGGAGGAGCTGTGATGGCACCTGGCACTTGCCAAGCTGGGAGTCACCCCTGGGCCTGCCCACGAGCGATGGCAACGCCGGCCAAGTGCACAGGCTGTGCTGAAACTGCTCTGTTTGTTTTACAAACAGCTCTCGGCTCTTCCAGGCTTTCCTGCCTGCCTTTCTAGAGCCTGCCTGAGCATGTGCTGCTCTTCCTGGTCAGTGATCTCCTCCTGGCACTGAGGAAAGGTCAAGTGTCCATGCCAGCTCTGTTGGATCTGTCAGCTGCCCTCGGACCCTCGGGCGCTGCAGGGCTCGCTGTGATTGGCAGAGTCTGGCACGGATGGGCAATATCTCCCTGCAGGAGCATTCCTCCTTCCCAAAGACACTCCACAGTGTAACTTGGTCTGATGAAGCATTTCCCTCAAGGGCTCTTCCAGGGGGTAACTCCATGCTCAGTTGTGTGATGGTGTTCACAGGGGTTCTTGGATCGGGGAAGAGATGAGGATCTGACTCCACGTTTCAGAAGGCTGATTTATTATTTTATGATATATGTTACATTAAACTATACTAAAAGAATAGAAGAAAAGCTTTCTTCAGAAGGCTAGCTAAGAATAGAAAGGAAAGAATGATAACAAAGATTTGTGGCTTGGGCTCTGTGTCCGAGCCAGCTGACTGTGTTTGGCCATGAATTAGAAACAACCACATGAGATCAATCACAGATGCACCTGTTGCATTCCACAGCAGCAGATAACCATTGTTTACATTTTGTTCCTGAGGCCTCACAGCTTCTCGGGAGGAAAAATCCTAAGGGAAGGATTTTTCCTAAAAGATGTCTGTGACACAGTTGTGCTTTTGCTGTCAGAGGGATGGGGCTCCAATACTACAAATGTGCCGGTGACAAGGGGTAAGGTCAGCTCTCAAGTAAATTACCCAGAGTTTTCAAAATTGATCATCCTCAAACCTCCTTTCCTGCCTTCGACTTGTTCCATTGTTGCCTAACACAGAGACAAATTGAGGCACTTTGCTCCTTCCCCACCCCAGAGATGAGGCCCCGGGCGCAGAAACGTCAGCTGGGATGGGATGGAGCCATTTGTGGGGCGGGGAGGTGGCAACATCAGCTTTTAATGGAAGTCTCTGACTCCAGCAGTGCTCACTATTAGCCAAGAGCTGTAATCCATAGTGACAGGCCAGCTGGAGCACGAGGACACATCCAGGCAGATCTGCATTCAGAGGTGCACTCCCAGCAGCTGCGTGGGGGAATTCAGATTTCCAACCACAGAGCCTGGCGCACCGGGCATGTCCCACTCAGAGGAAAAGCAGACTGAAAACCCCCTCTTCCACTGCAAATAAATCTCCACAAGTTGGGGATGCTTCTTTTAATTCCTGCTGGAATCAAAGGAATGGATGGAGTTGCCTTGTTTCAGGCTCAGCTCCTCGCCCTCCCTTTTTCCTCTTGCTTTGCCCTTCTCTTCAACCCACTTTTCCCACCACCTGCATGGCAGAAATTCACAGGGAGTGATTCCCCTCTGTTACGTGCAGGGGAACAGAAATGTGGTTTCATATAAGCGAAAAAAAAAAAAAACAACCCAAAAAAAAAAACCAGGTAGACTTCCAGGAAGGAGGTGGAATACATCTTTTAAAAGTACGTAAGTGGTTTGGAAGACAGAGGTCCCAGGAGGTCAATGGTATTCAGACTTTTAAATCCCTGATGCTCAGGAAAACATTGCATACAAATTCCACTCCGGGAAAATCTGCATTTTCTTCTTCTTGTTCTTCTATTTTTTTTTTTTTTCCTTTAACAAGTAGAGGAGTTGGTTTTCTGGTGTGCAGAAGGGAGAGGAGCTGTACTTTGCTGTCATTGAGCTGACAGAGCTGCTTGGAAAATGGACAATTTCCTTGGGAAATTCTTGCCTTTTGACATGTGGTGGCTTTTTATAAACTTCAGTGTGAAGGAGAACCATGATCCCACAAGGCTCTTATGACCTAAAATTTAAAAGCAATAATAATTTGAGATCACTGATATCTTCTGTTCCCTAGTGCTGAAGCACTAAGATGCTGTGGGAAGTATTTGGCATTGTATGATAATACATAAAATAAACAGCTTTATGCATTGTATAATGTATTCTAAACATATACCAATACAATACAAAATGTGTAGAAATGTCAAAACAAATTAATTGAAACAATACAAAAATAATATGTTTATTTCCTCAAAATTAAACATTTCAACATGACTGAAATGAAGAGAGAAAATCAAACTGATTTGTTTTGACACTTAAAACGTGAAAAAAGTTTGTCAAAATTGACGTTCCCATGCAATATTTCGATTTTGAGGGAGCTGCGTTTTCCTGCGAAAAACTGTTCTGTCAAAATTTTTTGACCAGCTCTGCTTAGAGTCTATCCAAACAGACAAGCATCACAGCCAAGACTCTCAAACGCTCCAGGTGGTCAGGAGATGGATTAAGCACAGAGCAGAACAGTCTCAGCGATGGAAATAAATAAAGCTCACAGCTAGAGGTGGCCTCAAGTGTGGGTAACAAAGGGCTGCAATGTTGGAGATGCTCAGGCCTGGATGGCGTTGAACTTTAATCCCAGAAAGGACTGAATTCCTCCAGTTTTAAGTTTTTTTAGCATATCTGTGCTGCAGAGCTGGTGCACTGATGGGAGAGGGTGTTTGTGATGCCAGTGCAGATCCTCAAGATCCTCTGGGATTTTCTAGTTCTTGGCTTTGGTTGGAGCCTGGCTGGTACCAGCCTTCTGTGCTTGACAGATTAATACTGGTAAGGAGGAGATGGCTTTATTTTCCACACAGCCTTCTGTCCCAGTGGAAATCCCAGGCTCAGGGCTTGGGGAATAGGTGGAAATGCAGTGCTGCAGCTAGATTGGCTCTGGGATTCAGGGCTGCTGAGAACAGCTTTGGGTAGGAGTTCTCCCACCTTCGTGATACACAGCTTTTAAATCTTCTCATTATATAAATGCAGTTCCAGGTTAATGTAAGTTTCTAATTTAATACGCTGTTCCAAATTAAGAGTTAATATGGTATTTGATTATCTTTTTGCAATGAGAGTCCAACCCAAGGCTCATTGACTTCAATAGACTTTGAATAGAAGTTCTTCAATAGAAGAACCTGCAATGGCAGAGCTTGAGCTCCAGATTTCTGACTTTTGCTGCAGAAGCTGCCCATGAAATGCTGTTATTTGGGGCTAACACTCATTCTAGCTCACTTTTCTAGCCTGAATTGATGTGCAGTGCATCTAATTTCTCCTCCATGAGGTGGCTGGGCTGCAGAAGGGGCTGACCCTGCGTGTTTCCAGCCTCAGAGCCGTGCCCTGCACACCTCGACCAGCGGTTTGTGGAACTCACCTCTAAGTGATGCCCCAGGGAGTTGCAGGGACATGGAGCCCCCATCAGGGACCAGCTGTGCTCCCCCTGGCCCTGCCTGCATCTCTGTTCCCCCACAGCAGCCTGAGCCATGCCACCCTTGGGACGTGCCACCCTGCTTCCAGAGTGCCCTGGCAGGGGTTAAATGCACACAGAGTTTATGGCAAATTCTTCTTCCACTCAGGGGGATAAGGAAGGAGCTGCCCAAGGCTGGAATTTGCAAGTGACAGCTCAGAGTCCCTTTTCTCTCCCCTCTTCATCAGCCCCTGCTTCTCTTGGCTCCATCCAGCTGAGTGGTGGTGAAATGTGGTGCCCAGAGGAAGCTCCAGTGGTGCCGTTCATCCTGGCAGGCAGGCTGGCATTATCCAAGCAGCAGGAGAAGGAATGGATTTTAGTGTGGATTTTAACCCCTTCTGCTCCTCCACTCTTAGAACACAACAACCCGGCCAAAGGCTAAGCTCCTTTTAAGAGACAAGACAAATGTAAAGATAAACCATTTACAAGGATTAGGCAATCTCAGTTTCTTTTACTGAAAGAAGAAGTGATAGTTTGCATTTCCCGAGCCCTGTGGAGTGGGATCACTCCATGTGAGCTTAGGTGACAAAGTCTCTTCCCAGGAATGAACTTTGGAACAGAAATATCGCACAGACTCTCAGGTGTGATACATGAGTTCACTTTCTTGGATTGAAAATTACATTATTGCTCTCCAGAGGAGTTTTGGCACCAACTTTTTTTCCTTCAGCCTCTCAGCTTACAGGTCCCAGTTTTTGAAATGGAATATGTTAGAAAGACTGGCACCAGGATGGAGAGTTCTGAAAGCAAAAACCAGGATTTCTTGATGCTGGCACAGGCCTCATTAAACTGAGGGTTCAGATTACTCTTTCCTGATTTTCCAGTAAAAATTGAAGGGAATAGTATGATGTTTGCTCAGTTTATTGTGTCTGGTTTGCAGGTGTTTCTTTTTCCAAATTGTGAGAAAAGTATTAAATGAATTTGGATATTTCCTCTTGTGCATAAATTACAAAATCTATTTCAGCTCAGTCAAAACACACAGCTTAAGAAAACACTTGATTTTGATTTTCAATGTATGTTACTCAACATGTAATGAAAAACAAAACACAATCTTGAACCAATCCCTTCCAAACGGAACACTCAACACAGTCTGTTCTGAAGAAAAGCTGACTTTATCAAAACGCCTTTTTTTTTTCCCCCCCTTAAATCAACAAATTTCTACAAAGTGTTTTGCCTCTTATGAATTGGCATTTTCCTGACATGAAATGAGCAATCCAAAATAATTCTAAGCAGCTCTGTGGCAAGTCCCAGCTAATTCTGGAATAGTAGCATGAAGGTGCGTGGGAAGGGTACTGCAAGGAGACGTAAGAGATTTGGGTTGAATTCCTCAAGCAGTCATGAAATGATCTGGGACAAGCCATTAATCTACCCCATGTCTCAATTCCCATCCTGCTGAATGGAAAAAAGCAGCATTTCCCCATCTCCTAAAGCTGCTGCAAGGATAAAAATCTATTAATTCTTGTAAGATTACTGGACTTTGATATGAGGTGTATAAATACTGAGGAAGACAGGAGATAGAGCTGCATTTTTTGTGTAACTTAAAAAGAAATTATGGGGAAGTGGACTAACTAGGACAATACTTTAATAATAGTAGGAATAATTTCAAGTTCAGGGCAGTGCTTAATAGAAATCACTGCTCAACACCCCGCCATATTTTTTTTTTTTTAATAAGCAGCTCAGAAAAGTGCAATTTATCATTATTATTATTATCATCTATATTCATTCTGTCTCTGCCACTTCACAAATGAGAGGAGTTCCTCACAAACATCTACAAAAGCGAGCTCATTATCCAGTCTCCCTATTTTTAACTCCCATTTGTGACAATAGCTATCAAACTCTTGCCAACAGTTGGGCTGCTGGTGTGCTGACACCGCTGCTCCGCAGCCCGCTGAGCGGGATTAGCTCACTGTTCCCTTGCCTTCCCCCATCTGTCCCCGGCCATCTGCTGTCCTTGCTCTCCTAAATGGATTCTGAGCTTTTTGGGGCGTGCACCGCCTTGCTGGTTGCTGTCTGTGCAGCACCCACTGCTCCAGACTTGGATTCAGCAGGATTGGCTTCGGAATCGCAGAGTTATGAGTGGGAAGGGACCCATCAGGATCGTCCAGTGCAGCTCCTGTCCAAACACCCCAACAACCCCACCCTGGGCACCCCTGGCAGCGCTGTCCAAAGGCTCCTGGAGCTCTGGCAGCCTCAGGACCATGCCCATTCCCTGGGGAGCCTTTCCCTGAGCTCCAGCCTGAGCTGCCCTGGCCCAGATCCAGCTGTTCCCTCCAATCCCATCACTGGTCAAAGAGGGAAGAGATCCATGCCTCCCCTTCCACCTCCCCTTGTGTGGAACATGAATGCCACAACTTCTCCTGAGTCCCCTCTTCTCCAGTCTGGTCAAACCTCAGCAGCTCCTCCTATGGCTTCTCCTCTAGACCCTTCACCATCCTCACAGCCCTGTGACAGTTTACCATAAACCAGCATCCTCTGGGGGAAGAACTCTTCCCTGATCTCCAGCCTGAGCTGCCCTGGAACAGCTCCAGCTGGTCCCTCCAATCCCATCACTGGTCACAGAGAGATCAGTGTCCCCCCTTCCACCTCCCCTTGTGTGGAACATGAATGCCACAACTTCTCCTGAGTCTCCTCTTTTCCAGTCTGGAGAAACCTCAGCAGCTCCTCCTATGGCTTCTCCTCTAGACCCTTCACCATCTTCACAACCCTGTGACACTGCGCCATAAACCTGTCCCATGTACATGTGTGCATGAGCAGAAGTTCATTTTAATTCTTTTCCCAACCTAAAGAGCGCTGTGAGAAGGATCTCTGTGACCATGTTCACAGGGGTCTGAGGATGAGGGAAGAGATGAGGATCTGACTCCATGTTTGAGAAGGCTGATTTATTATTTTATGATATGTATTGCATTGAAACTGTACTAAAAGAAAAGAAGAAAGGATTTCATCAGAAGGCTGGCTAAGAATAGAATAGCAAAGAATGATAACAAAAGGCTTGTCGCTCCGACTCTCTGTCCGAGCCAGCTGACTGTGATTGGCCATTAATTACAAACAAACCAACATGGGCCAATCCCAGATGCACCTGTTGCATTCCACAGCAGCAGATAACCATTGTTTACATTTTGTTCCTGAGGCCTCACAGCTTCTCAGGAGGAAAAATCCTAAGGAAGGGATTTTTCATAAAAGATGTCTGTGACAGATCTCCTTTCCTCACTGAGCCCTAACCCAAGTGCCTGTGGAGCCTGGAATTCAGAGCAATGACTTTGGTATGTTGGACAGCAGATTTATGATCAGGATTTTTGGGGTTGGACTCCCTCTGTCCAGCACCACCTGATTTTGTGGCTTGGTGTAGTCACCTGCTACTCTTGCTTGGTTTGAAGCCGCCTCTCATTGTCCTCATCATCACACCAGGAGTTTATAATTAGCTGAAATGTGGGGACAAACAAGCTAAGAGCAGGTACAGAGCTGTTACATTACAATTCTTGCCTCCTTACAGGCAAGGAGTAATTGGAGTTTCTGCACAAAACCGCTCCCTTTAGGCTGCTGGCTGAACTGCGTTAATAAAAGAGGGTTTGTGGGGCGGTTTTGGTTCACAGAATATTCTGACAAGTTGTGAGCAAAGTGTTGATAAACTGAAAAGAAGAAAAATCTTTTCTCCTACAAGTCATTTGGGGTAAAAAGTGATATTTTTATCACTGTTCCATCTGAAGGGCGTGGAAAGACAAATCAAAAGGAGAAAAAGCTCCAGTAGTTTCAAATTGAGATTTGGAAACCTCCTTGGAGCTCTCACAACCCAAACACTGACATCTCCCAATCATTATTTTTTTCAGCATGAGCAATTTGGTGAAAGTGAAGGGAATTTGTGGACTCTGTTGGAATTTTTAGAGAGATATTTCTCATCTTCTCTCCTTGCCTTTCCTCGCCCAAAAATATTTTGGCTGATGAATATCCCGCAGGTCTAACCACTCATGCATATTTAAAACTGGAGTGGTGAAAGAATAATGCAAATTTAGACACTGATCAGAGCAGAATTACTGAGATTTGGGGATGGATTAGCCAATCACTGCCTGAAATAGTGAAATCCCACTTCTCTGAAAAAACAGCTTTACAACCATTTGGGATTTTACGGTGTTGTGTGCCACAGTCACCCAGAGAGTCAGAGCCAGTGCTGAGTTGCAGCTCCAGCCCTGACTCAGGCAGGTATCAGTGTCTGCAGCCTGAGCTATAAAGACATCTGGGTCACGAGTGCCCAAATTCTGTTTTTCCAGAGCTCAGGTTTATCCTCAGCAGTTCATATGAGTTAAACTCTGACAGACTGGCTTTCCTTTCCATCCACATTGCCTGAGTTCCTCTGGCCCTGACAGAGGAAAGGTGTCCCCAGCTTGCTTGGGTTGCTGGGAAGGGTTTCCAAAGAACAAGATGTTGTCTTTCCGATATTTTCATGGGCCATCCCTCAGTTAGGGGACAGGACAGAAATGTTACTGCTCCACAAGTTAAATCCTAAAGGTGTGGGGCAGCAATCGGCTGTCCATGAGTCTGAGTGCACAAACCCAAAGCAGGCATGGCTGAATACAAGCTAGAGTAGCACATCCTGTACTTAAAATTAAGGGTACACTTAATCTGTTCTCTGAAATGAGGTCAGACATTCGTCACTTTCCAGGGTTGAGCTCTAAACTAACATAAGCTGTTTCATCTCTCCCCTGACACTTCAGTCTCTTACTAATTTATCAGCATCCTAAAGCCGTGTGTGAAGTTGCTGAAGAGCAGAACTGTTTCAGATACAAATAGCAATTGTTAGCCTCTTCCCTCTGGTAAATGGCAGCAGGCAGAAACCTCTCTCAACCTGCCAACAACCAAATGTGGGACACGAGGAAGAATTATTGGTGCATGAAGCTTAAAGAGATAGGGGACTTATTCCTGTACTGCAAATAATGTGTTCAGTAATTTCTCTTTCCTGAGTCTGCATTTCTGATGGAAATAGTTCACAACAACGAGCATGGGAAAACAGAAGGGATGTGCGTGAGATCAATTTGGATCTAATAGAAGAGATAAATGAAAGGTACAGGGGGTAGGGGAAAGGTAGAAAATCCCAGGAGGCAGAGGAGTGTTCACAGCAAGCAATGGAGTCAGAGCACCTGCATCCTGTCTGCCTGTTTATAGCAGGGATCTGGGGCTGCACAGCCTCCCTTGGATGAAACAGACCTTGCAGTATAATTTTGTGCAAAATCTATCACTCTGAGCTCTCCCACTGTATAAAAATTACCTTTTAAGTGGCTAAGTAGACATCCAGCTCTATTCTTTTCTTCTTATTTCAAGAAACAATGGGAGTAACAGCACTTGCCTGCCTTACTAGAGTGCTGAGAGCTTTAATTAATGTCTCTAATTCAATTTGAACTCCTTGGATAAAAGGCACTGCCTTGTGACAGCGAAGGTATTGCTGAAAATAGAATATAATTAACACACAGATATCAATCACAAAGAAATTAAGTGTACATTCAAATACAACTTGCACTTTACAGAAAATACTTGCCTATATTTCCTCCAAGAATCTGTAGACTCATAAGATAAAGAACATTTAATGTTCCAGGCTGAATTGGTATTAAGAAAAGGGCATCCTAAGCCACCTAACAAACTCCAAGGGGCTTTAGGAGGGATCTCCATGTGCACTGGGGGATGAGCTTCCATGCTGGATGGAGCTGGAAAAATGACTGTACCATGACTCAGAGTCAGCACATCCAACATTTCCTTCTCCCACTGCTTGTTTGCTGTGAACTGGAGCCGTGTCCTGGCTCACCCACGGATTGTGTTTATTAACAGATGTGATGATTGCATGATGGTGTTTGTTGACACGAGCCAGGAGGACCCAGCTCCCTCCCTGCTGTGCTGTGCTTCTCTCTTTCTCGTGGGGATGGGCTGCAGAGCTGGGTGTTGTTAACTGCTGCCCTTTGCTGAAATGGTTGGCATTCACTGTGGGGCAGAAACACCTTGGGAAAGACACAAAGCAAACAGCAGGTTTGTGTTTTGGGAGATGCTACAGCCCAGTTCTGGCCTCTCCAGCAAGTTCTTGGTCTAAAGAGTCACACAAACCCCATTGTGACTCCATGCTGACAATTGGAAAGTGGGGCCAAGACTCCACATGTAAGGGCACTGCTCAAGGTCATAGGGGGAGTTTGGGGCAGAGTTGAGCAAAACACTGGATTCTTGGCTCAAAACCCAGTGTCTGGCTCCCCCAAGCCCACTCTTTAGTCCACAGGCTGTTTCTGTGCCAGATGTAGTTAGTTAGCCTGGGGTCTCCCACCCTGCTTCTTGCCTGGTTCCTTTTGCCAAACCCACAGAACACATTTCACATCAGTGGAGTCCCATAAAGACACCTGAAAAATTAATTTTGGATTCAAGCTTGTTAGGAGGTGGATTGAGTGCACCTCACAGTATTTTCTCAGACACAAGACAGTCCCACTTTAGTAAGCTTTATAGCTTCCATGGGGACCAGCCCTGTGGAATGGATTAATCTTTAATGTGAAACAACATCTCTACAGCAGCTACAGGGGGGAAAAAGATACTACTAAAAAATTAAAGTTGATGGTGTGATAGTAGTCTGGACCCAGTTGCGCTCCACCATCCTCCATTGCCTCGGGCACCACTCCCTGCCCTCAGAACTCATCCAGGCAGCTTCCAGGCTGGAGATGTGATCATTTCTCCAGTGGTCTCAAGGCATGTTCTGCCCATATCTTACCTCCTGGATGAGAGCATCACAGCCTCAATCATCCTGACTCCAGCTGTGCCCCAAAGGAAAGGAAGAAAGGATGAAGAGTGGTGTGTGGTGAATTAGGGACCGTCTCCTCTCTTTCACAAGCTGATATTTCCCCAGTGTATGACATTCACATGCAGGAGGACACACTGGGATTTCTCTGAGGCCCATTTTTGTTTGGCTCTTCTCATTTTTCAGTTCTCACTTGCACGGTGCTGGAAACTGGAGGGAGGCTTTCCCCCACTTGGGTACATAAGAGCTCCCTTCCTCTCTCTGCAACAGAAATCCAATAGACAGTGAAATATTTAAGGGAAAACTGATCCAGGCTGGCAGATGAGGGAAATAGCTTTGGGTGAGTTTAATGAGCAGACAACCAAGGAAGCTGGGACAGCATGTACAGAGCAGCTGATTGTTGTCTGTACACCCAGCTCATGGCAAACACGCTGAGTTTGAGCTGATGGGACAAGAACAGCCTGGCAGGGAAGGAGCCTGGGTGGAGAAGCAGTAGAAATCCACTTCTGAACTGGAATTTGGAGGTGCTGAAGGTGGGGATGCAGTTGGGAGCATTCCCCAGAAATCACCTTGGGCTCGGGAGTGAGTGGAGGCAGGGATGTTCTGTGCTCTGTTGCCCTCAGGGTAAGGCTAGAAACTCCCCTGGTTTGTAAGGAAAAGTAGAACCATTCTGTGTGTGATGTGAGGGGCTAAGCACTGAGAACCTCCCTGTACAGGGCTGAAATAAGAATCAGTGGTGAAGGCTGATGTTAAAAACATATCTCCAGAAAAGGAACAACAGGTACCACCAGGTTTAATAACAGCAATATTCCATCTGCAATTAGAAAGGACCAACAGAAAAATCAAACATTGGCTGACTTTCTCATACTTCCCCCCCCCCCCCCATTTCTTCCTGTAATGCCACAGCTGAGTGTCATCTTCATGACTTACACATCTCAGTTCTGTGCTGCAGCTCCTCGAGCACATGCTGCGCCCACGTGCAGGCTCCCACTCCCTGGCACACACACACAGAGGGCTCCTGAGCTGCCCAGCACACCCAGGGCTCCAGCCCACCTGCACAGCAGCTCACACACTCATTGCCAAGGCATGCAGCCCTGCAATGCTCCAGGGGAAGCTCCTGGAGCAGAGGGATGGCCGTGCTGGTCACGAACACCTCTGCTCTGTGCTCTGCTGCTCCCAGCAGCCAAGGCTCACACACAGTGCTGCGAGTGCAGCTGGCACCTCTAGCACGTCTCTCCTACACTCTCAGAAAAATCTTTTCTTTATGGGAGTTACAAACTTTTAGAGGACTCAGGCTCAAAACCAGAAAGTTTTCTGGAGATGCACAAAGAAGCCTGATGTGAACTCTCACTGTGACAAAGCTCTGAGTAGCCTCATTTCTCCTGCTTTAAAAAGTATCTGCAGTCTCTCTGCACTGTGTTTTACAGAAACAGGTGGGTATCACCTGTCCTGAGCACAATTTGTGCTCCCAGATTTGGGAGGCAGCTTTAAGATCACTGCCAGCTCACAGTGCTGGCACTCCCTCCACAAAACCCAGAAGGCAGGAGCAGGAACCAGCTGTGAGCGTGGAGAGGACTTTTCCAAGCAGCTCCCAGGGGCGAGGAGCACAACCCAACAGGCTGAGCTGCTGCTGTGGGAGCAGGAGGGGACCATCCTGGGTGGGAGGTGACTGTCACAGACATCTCTGTATGAAAAATCCCTTCCTTCGGATTTTTTCCTCCTGAGAAGATAAGAAGCCTCAGGAACAAAATGCAAACAATGGTTATCTGCTACTGTGGAATGCAACAGGTGCATCTGTGATTGGCCCGTGTTGGTTGTTTATCATTAATGGCCAATCACAGTCAGCTGGCTCAGACAGAGTGTCCAAGCCACAAGCCTTTTGTTATCATTCTTTCTTTTTCTATTCTTAGCTAGCCTTCTGATGAAATCCTTTCTTCTATTCTTTTAGTATAATTTTAATATAATATATATAATAAAATAATAAATCAGCCTTGTAAACATGGAGTGAGATCCTCATCTCTTCCCTCATCCTCAGACCCCTGTGAACACGGTCACAGGTGACACCTGTCATCTGGGGCACGGTGCCAGCAGTGCCAGGGTGCCAGCAGCCTGGCTGGGCTGAGGATGAGCCAAGGGCTGAGATGCTGGCAATGGGAGTCAGGAGAGCAGGGCTCTCTTCCAGCTGTATCCAAGGCTTGCTGTGTAACCTTTAGCAGGGCACCTTGCCCCCGGATTGCCTTCCCACTCATCATATGCCTTGTCACATGCCTGGCTCACACAGGGCTGTCCCCAGCTGTGACGGTGTTCACAGGGGTCTGAGTATGAGGGAAGAGATGAGGATCTGACTCCATGTTTCAGAAGGCTTGATTTATTATTTTATGATATATATTACATTAAAACTGTACTAAAAGAATAGAAGAAAGGATTTCATCAGAAGGCTAGCTAAGAATAGAATAGCAAAGAATGATAACAAAGGTTTGTGTCTTGGACAGAGTCCAAGCCAGCTGACTGTGATTGGCCATTGATTACAAACATTCAACATGGATCAATCACAGATGCACCTGTTGCATTCCACAGCAGCAGATAACCATTGTTTACATTTTGTTCCTGAGGTCTCTCAGCTTCTCAGGAGGAAAAATCCTAAGGAAAGGATCTTTCCTAAAAGATGTCTGCGACACTCAGCCTTGCTTTGCTGCTCTCCCACAGTAGCAGTGAGACTGTGCCCTGCTCCAGGTGCTGGGAAGGATCTCCCAGGCTCAATGTGCATGCTCAGCCTGTCACCCTGCAGAGCCCTTGATCTTGAGGAGTGCCTCAAGGTCCCTCCAAAACTGAAATACCAACAGACTCCATCCCCTGCACCACGCACACCTCCCCAGCAGGAAAGCAGGGTGAGGACATTTTTATCTGTCAGAGTTTGGCAGGATTTCACCGTTGTGTGTGTCTGTGTGTGTCTGTGTGTCCGTGTGTGCCGTCGCCAGACCTGGGTAATTATTTTGTTTTATTTCTTTTTTTGGCAGCACTTGAAAGTAAGAGCTGGGTCTTTATAGATTGCTCAGGTTGCACAGAGTATGGATTAGAGATCATCAGAGAGACATGAAAGCAGGAGACACGTTTCTCTGGCACAGCATTAAAGGGACAATAAAGGGGTAATTGTAGCCTAGGGTGCAGCCACCTCCAGTGCCTGGCCTTCACTCGCCTTTGCTGCACTGTGGAGAACTTCACGAGGGAAATGATGGAGGAGCTGGGGTGAGGATGTCTCAGGTCAGGACCTGGTTATTTCAAAGGTGGGATATGCTCAGGAGGTTAAAGACACCACTTAAATACATGAATAAAACACTGCCAAATACTCTAAGGTGTAACACAGGCAAACTGAAGTCTTTTAGTACTTGGTTTTTCACGTCTGTTTTCACCCTGAGAGAAGGTTGTCAAAGGATCCGAGCATTTTTAATCTCTCTCTTTCTCTCCCTCCTCCCTCTCCTCCCCTCCATTTCTCTTTCTCTCTCTCCTTCCTCCTATCCCCTCTCTCTTCCAACAGGACTCCACAGAATGGAGCAAGAATGAGAGGAAAAAGGCAGACAGAAAAGCATGAACTGGAGGCTTGTTGAGTTCCTCTACCTCCTGTTTATATGGGACCATATACTCATACAGCCCTCCCACCAGGACCCAGCTGCTACCAACCAACATGTCTCCAAGGAGTTTGATTGGCTTATTTCAGACAGGGGGCCTTTCCACCACTCACGGAGCTACTTATCCTTTGTGGAAAGACATCGTCAAGGATTTACAACCAGATATAAAATATACAGGTATGTCGCCTTCTGTGGAATTCACATGCTCTGGACCTGAGAGAAGCAGGGAAAAGAATGATCAAAACGATTCTTGTGTCATTGGCTGCTCCTGTGTTGTGCCAAAGCAGAATGCAATGCAGAGATTGTTTACCCAAGGTGATGGTGTTTTGTTTCCTTGGCCTGCCAGGGCCAAAGGTGTGTGCAGGCTGTGGGTCAGCAGACAGTCATGAGGTTCTGGGCAGTTGGAATTGAGTTGGGTGCTTGTGCAGATTCAGTTTCGATGTAGTGTAATACAGAATAGAATAATATAGTATAATAAGGTAATTACAGAATCACAGAATCACAGAATAATGAGGTTGGAAGGGACCTCTAAGATCATTGAGTCCATCCTGTGCCCTAACACCTCAACTATAGCACTCAGTCTTTTTTTAGCCATGTCCAGTCTTTTTTAAACACATCCAGAGATGGTGATTCCACCACCTCCCTGGGAAGGGCATTCCAGTACGTTATTATTCTTTTGGTGAAAAAATTTTTCCTGATATCCAGCCTGTACCTTCCCTGCTGTAGCTGGAGACTGTGTCCTCTGGTTCTGTCAGAGCCCAACCCCACCTGTCTGCAGCCTCCCTTCAGGAAGGTGTAGAGAGCAATAAGGTCACCTCTAAGCCTCCTCTTCTCCAGGCTAAACAGCCCCAGCTCCTTCAAACATTCCTCACAGGGTTTGTGTTCCAATTTATGAACCTTCTGATATCCATGGAGTCCTCCTTGTTATTCCTCCCTCCCACAGGGGTCACCTTGTGTTTCCGATCTGCTTCCTGTGCCTTGGACGAGTTTTTGGGTGCTGGGAGCTCTGCCAGCTCCCATGGGCTGCAGGCTGAGAGCTGCACCACTGTCCCCATTCCACCTGGCAACGCTGCTTTAGTTCCCCCAGGCCCCCAGCTGGCAATGCAAATTGCTTCAAAGGCTGGGGTGGAGCGCTCTGATAGTGAGATGAAGGCGCTGCAGTGTCGCGGCAATGTGCACAGCACAGAGTGAGATGAAAAGGAGCTGAGGGGGTGGGTGTTCTTCATTCCTGGTGACAGACAGTTCACAGGCAGGTTCCCAAGCAGCTTTTTCAAATCAATGGAGCTCTGGACAGCCCGAGCCTCTGTACCAAACTCGTACATGTGAACTGCCAGTAGCTGCAGGTTCACATAAAGATGTCACCACGCACGTCAGCGTGACAGTTCTCACACTGCTGTGTAGGAGCCTTGGCTGTGTGCTGCCTACCACGGATCTTTGAGGATTTATCTCCATGTGTAAGTTGGACTTGGCCCAAGAACTGTGATCTTGATTTAAGAAACTGCAGAGAGTTAAAAAAACCTACAGAGAATAGGCAGAATTTGGATTTTACTTTGCCTTCTGGGCTTTTAAGCCTTAGCTGTCACTTGTTTCAAACTCTTCTTGCCAGCTGTGCTATCTAGAACCACCCCTTTTCCTCCTCATTTTAATCTGAAAAGCTGGGGTGCTCACATGAAGGCCCTTTTGAAGCAGCAGGCACTTTGGAGTGAAGGGGAATAAGCCAGCAAGTGTCTGGAGATTTGTGCTGAAACCCAAAGAGACTGAAAAACTCTCCCGGCCACGTGTGTATTTACATAATTATATGGTCCTGTTGTGCTTCAGAAAGACACAGCCATGCAGAGTGGTGGGCAGGGAAATGTTGGTGAGCAGCCTGTGGCACTGTGCACATGGACATGGACATGGGGAGGGGGAATTACAGGGAATTACAGGGAATCACCTGTGTGCTGGGAGTGTTGTCCCATGGGCACAGAGCCAGAGTTACAGACATTTGTGAGGCATCAGCTCTGTGTGGGGAAGAAAAATGTTCTTGTCCTGCAGCCTCCAGGGAGTGCAGAACCCCCTTTCCCTGCAGCAGGTTAAAAATATTGTCCTGGCTTGTCCTCTCCAAAACAGCTCAGGGGGAAGACAGCCCCAAAACCTAAAAGCTGCACTGCCTTGCTTCCACTGGTGCCTGTGCGCAGAGCAGCAGAGAAAATGCCTTTTCCCAAAAGCCTTTTTGCCTGGCTGTGCTCTGCCCAGCTCCCCTCCTGCCCTGCCTGCCAACACACACAGTGACCCAGCCCGCAGATCCCTGCCCTGCTCCTCGCCTCTGGCACTGGCTGTGCCCTTTGCTAAAGAGCCGTGCAGCCCAGCATGCCAGCACAGAGTCTGCAGGGGCTGGGGGCACAGAGGCACACGATGGATGTGTTCAGACATGGCTACGAGCTGCCACTGTGGGTCAGGCCACAGATCCATCAAGCCTGGGATCCTGTCTCTGAGCATCACGGAGAAACGGGTCTGCAAGGACCTTGAGAGGTCATTTAATTGAGCCTTTCCCCCAAGGCAGGCTCAGGCATACCTGTGTCACATCTGACAGAGGTTTGTGGGGGACCTGGGAGGTCTCCTGTGATGGAGGATTCACACCCTGAGCAAGCAGCCTCTGCCATGGCTGTGCCTCCTCCACTTTTATAAAGGAGCCAAGAGTTTGTTTGCCTGTGAAGCCTGTGGTTTGTTGTTTTATCTGTCAGGGGGAAAGGAACAAATTCCCTTTTGATTTGTAGGAAACTAATATGAATTTAAAGTCTTACCTCAGTTAAAGATGAATTTTATGTATGGGAAGTTGTTCTGTTTTTTCTGTTTCTGCTTAATGTTGTTAAACCATTTATGAAAGACATGTGGAGCAGGTGGAGAACACAACACCCTCCTCCCAGCATGGGAGAAAAAGGGCATCAGCATTCTGTGTGCATGGCAAGTGTCTGAGAGAGGTGTCTTGCAGATAATGACCATGCTGGAGAAGTCACCATTCCAAAAAAAAAAACCATGGAAATAAGCCAAAAATCCAGTGGAAGTAGTTAGGAGAGAGTTTAGAGAGGACTGCAAGGGTACCCGGGGTATTTCATGGCCAAACACCGCACAGTTGAGCAGAAGGAGGGAGCTTGGGAATGCCACTCATGTGTGGTGCTTGGAGCTGCTGGGAGCTGAGCATTCCCAAAAAATCCCTGGAAATAAGACAAAAATCCAGTGGAAGTAGTTGGGGAGAGAGTTTAGAGAGGACTGCAAGGGCATCTCATGGCCAAACACCACACAGTTGAGCTGAAGGAGGGAGCTGAGTGCTTGGGAATGCCACTCATGTGTGGTGTTTGGAGCTGGTGGGAGCTGAGCACCTTGGAAATCCAACTCTGGGACAAACCTGCTCAGCTGAGGAAGAGGAGAAAGCCTCACGTGCTGCAGCAGAGCAGATGCCACGATCAGGTGGGAGTCTGGCTGGATGCCGCAGGGCTGTTTGTTTTTAATATCTGGCCCTGTTTGGCAGAACTGGTCACTTAAAAATTGAGCCCATGCATTTTTAAAGGGATATCAGGCTCAGCCTGGCTATGGAGAATTAGTGGAGCCACAGCCAATTCTCACAGTTAAGAGCTAGACTGTGCACACACTCTCCCAGAACATTCCGTTTTACTGAAACCCACAGGGGTAAAATCTCATTTTGTGGCCTCCTTAAATTGACTCCGAGAATCTGTAAAGCTGTTGGGATTTTGTCAACTGTTTAATTCCAACATAGAAGCCTCTTTCCTACCAAAAGATGGCTCTCAATTGCTCTTTGCACTAGGCTAGCCCAAGGGAGGCACACATCCTGCATTAAGGATATCAATCCTTTCCTTAGGAAAGCAGCTGATATGGAGCATGGGAATTTTCTGTGCAATCTTCTCCTTCAATGCCCCTTTCCTCCCATACTTTTTTAGGTTGGCTGGTTTTTAGTTTGTTGCTCTGTCAAGCAGTTCCTTGTGATTTTGCTGAGGGAGGTTTGGCCTGATCCCTGCTCTTCTCCCAGGGCTGATGGCAGCAGATCCCAAACCAGCCACAGTGACCAAGGGTTTGGAGAGGATGTGAAATCAATCCAGAGGGCTTCACCCAGCCCTAACTGAAGCACTGTTGGCCGTTTAGTGGTGATTTCCCTGGTGTCCTGCTGTGTGGGAACATGGACACATCACATTAGGGCCGTGTCATTTACACTGGAAAACCACCAAGGCAAAGCCACTGGTGGTGCTGAGAGCAGCATAAGGCAAAATGCAGAATTTTCTCCTTTTTGCAGGTGATGCTACAAAGGAAGCAACATAAAATCATGGGGGAGTCTTCCTTCTATCATTACTGAAGTCCAGAGCATGTCAGCACCCAGCACAGAGCCTGTTGCAGTGAGCAGGGCTATTTTATATTCTGCATAAGCAGAACTGCTGTAGAACCTCAGAGCTGATGATATCTTTCATAGGAAGCCTGGATGCAGGTCTAGCATCCTAGAGTGAGCAGACAGTTCACTGTTAAAAGCCCCAAAGTCTTGTTACCTCCTTCCACGCATTTCATTTCAGTGGATTTTAGGTCTCTTGTAAAAATTTTTTTTCTGATTTTCCTGGTACCCTCAGTCAAGGCTTCCACCTTGCATTTGGCATTAGGAGGAAGGCAGGCAAAGGGGGAGATGTCTTATATTAAATCATGAACAGTAGGAGTGGATACAATTGCATTAGGGAAGCACATTAGTCAGCATTGATTCATACTAATAAGGGTGGTTTAGGGGGGCCTCTGGCAGGAAAATGCTGCTTTGATCATTATCTGTGCACACTGGTGCTAATGCAGATAGGATGGCAGATGCTGAGAGTGGTTTGTGGGTTGTCTGAATATTCATTATCACCATCCTTGTTGTTATTCCTAGTCATGAGAGCCTGGGGTACGAGGTACTGCAGGAAGGCTGGAGAACAGATGAAGCTCAGCTTGGCTTTGGGACTGGGGTCCTGCTCAGACCAGAAAACATCCCTGTTACCACTGAACAGTTAACAGCTTCAGCCCACTGCTTTGAAGTATGTTGTCATGTTGTCCTTTTTTTTTTTTTTTTCCTGCTTCTTCTCTCAGAAGTTATTTAGCTATAAGGCAAAGCAAAAAAGTGGGCTGAGCACTGGAATGCTCCATGCAAATTACCAGGCAGAGGCACTGACAGGAATTTCCCTGATGATGCTGCTCAGCTGAAGCAAGATCTAGAAAAAAACAAAAAACAAAACAACCAAAAAACAAAAAACAAACCAAACCCAAAACAACAACAAAACCCCAAACAAACAAAAACCAAACAAAAACAATGAAAAATTAGAAAAATTCTTTCCTTAAAAGAAAAATAAAAGGCTTTGTTCAGTGTCAGATAGGGGAGGCAAAGATGGACAAGGTGAGATGGGTTCATCCAGCTGAGCAGAGATTGTCATTGCCAATTCTAGGGAAAAGAGGGACAGGACACAGAGCTTTGGAAAGGGGAGCCCACAGATGGAGTGGCAGAGAGGTGACACAGGCAGGACCTGGGTTTTTGCCCCAGGTTTGTGCTGTGGCTGTGTGTGAGCTCATTTCTGCGTGCCCCAATTCCCTCCCCACCCCCTGAGAAGGGGAGATGAGGAGATGACAGCACTTGCCTGCTCTGCATTGCTGGGCAGACTTAATTAAAAGCTGCAAGATGTTTGGACATAAGGGACAGCAGCAATATAAAATGGATGATCACACAGGGCTGCGAGTGGAACGTGCATGTGCGAGAAGGAATGCGCGTTTTCCGTGCGTGGGAGTTTAATTCCATTTTCTGAAATGACAGTGGGGACAGGGAAGTCTGGCTGTCTGTGCAAGGGAGCAGGGAAACCCTGGGGTATAAAAAAGAGATCTGCTCACCTTGTAGCTTCTGCTGCAGTGGGACCAGTTAGAGGCTGCCTAATTTCATGAAATCTGCAAATACAGAATCCTTCTGAGACCTCTGTCAGGTCTGCTTAAATCAAAACTTAGTGAGGGAGGTGGCACCAAAGCAGCCAGTCCTGCCCATCCCTCCCTCTGCAGAGTGACAGGACAGAGCTGATAACTCACCAACACTAGGTACAGCAAGGTCCCAGATAGTTAAAAAGGAAAAGGAGCTTGTGAGACAAGAAAGATTGGGAGAAACTGGCTGCACAAGCTGGACAGAAATTGGTTGGGATGCTGCCTGGGGAAAAAAGCTGATTTTTTTTTTTTTCTCCCAAAATGTCGTTTCCTCAGGAGAAACAGTGCAGGTCTAGGACAAGTCAGTGGAGAGGTGAGAGGGGTCTCCATGTGATAAGAATGTGCTTGGTGTGCCTTTGAGAGTTGGATATTTTCTTTTAGGTAGAGGCTCAGTAGGAGTACGAAAACATAGGCTTGGATTATCGCTACTGCTATCTCTAGGATAGTAAGGAGAGAACTAGTAAGGTTAGGAGTGAAACTGCTGATATTGTGGAGCACAAGGCTGTTGTGGCTGTAGAGGTGAGCGTGACTTTCAAGGTTAGAGTGACTTGGTGATTTTCAAGGCTTGTCAGGACAAAGCCTCAGCTGATGTGCTCAAGAGCTGGTCCTGCTTCAAGTGGGAGGCCGGATTAGGGACCCCCATGGTCCCATATAACCAGCATTTGTGTTATTTCCCTCTTTCTTCAGTTCAGAGTGGACACTAAACTGTGTGCTCATAAAGGGATTTGCGCTGGTGAATGCATTCAGCCACACTAGAGATTTTTATTTAGTCCTAGAAAACCCACAAATCTGAGCAGCTATGTGCTCCCTAAATGTGTCACTCCCTCAGTGAAGAGGAAGAGAAGGATCCTGAAGCCAGCATCTCTGCTGTGCACATAGCACAGGCCACAGCAGACTTAGAAATGCATATGCTGTTCTGCTGCTTGAATTTTCCCTTAGAGGAAAAAAAGAAAAATGAAGGAGGAAAAAAGATTGGTCTCACAAAACTGTCTCACAAAACTTTCAAAGTTTTATGGCACCGCAAATTAAAAACAATGAGCCAGATTCTCTGTGACATAAATGTGTGAAACTGTTGACTTCAAGGTAAATTCACCAATTTATTGGCTGGAGAATGTGTTCCAGCACACCCAGCACTGCCCAGGGCACACACACAGCCCCAGGGTTTGTGTGACTGCCTGCCCTGGCTGGGAGGAAAATGAGCTTTTATAATTTCTGAGCAAAAGCAAAATGTTACTCTTACATCAGGCACTGGGTTTGGCCAAGCTGGTCAGTGATTGTGAGGGTTTTATGGCTGGTTTTATATCAGAATCACAGAATTGTTTTGGCTGGAAAAGTCTTCCAAGATCGAGTCCAACCTGTGCCTGATGCCCACCTTGTCCACAGCCCAGAGCACTCAGTGCCACCTCCAGCCCTTCCTGGGACACCTCCAGGGATGGGCACTCCAAACCTCCATGGGCAGATTTTTCCATTAAAAAAAAATTTTCCTGATGTCCTCACCTGGCTCAGCTTGAGGTAATTTCCTTTTGTCACTTGTCACTCCCATCAGGGAGCTGTAGAGAGCAAGAAGGTCCCCCCTGAGCCTCCTTTTCTCCGGGCTAAAGTTGACTCCAATCTACAGAAGTTTGGCCTTTCCTGACTGGGAACTGCCAGGCAGATTTCATGTAAAACTGTGATTTCAAAGAGCTGAGGAACTCACCTGGCAGAAAAACAGAAAACAGTCTGACAGGTGAAAAAAAATAATAAGATAAAGTAAAATAAAATAAAATAAAATAAAATAAAATAAAATAAAATAAAATAAAATAAAATAAAATATAAAATATAAAATAAGTAAAAGTTAATTTTTAACTAGATCACTTCCTGGTCTCATTCATTCTGTGGTCAGGGCATAGCAGAGGGACAGGGTTGTGCAGATAGAGGCAGCAGGGTGACAAAGGGGACAGGTGAGGCTGCTCTTTCCTGCAGCAATGTGCATGAAAGTTCTTTTAAAGTGGTTGTGACGTTGTTTTGGTTGTGCTAAGTTGTGGCACAGACAGAATATATAAGAGCTGCTTCCATCATTTTTTTCTGGCCCTTCTTCTCTCCATTCCTCATTGGCTGTTTTTGCTGTCTCTTTATTGCATTGAATTTAATCTACTGGTCAGTAGAGCAGTACAAAGAATTGATTTTGTGGTTCACTGGTTGTACAGAACAAAAATCATATTAAAAATGGGTTGATATGAAATGGATGTTTGTTCAACTTTTCAGTAAAATGAAAACATTGAAACATTTCATTTCAGGCTCAGTGAAAGTTTTAAACTGTGCTGTTTATTTTCACTTTATTAATCCAGTGAATTTTTTATTTTTTTCCAATTTTTAAGGCGCTAAAGTTCATCTCAAGATATGAAGTCAAGCAGTGCCACTTCAAAAATGTCAAAAGAGGAACATTTTGATTTTGAGTGTATTGTGTTTAGCTGTTTATTCTTCAGTTTGAATTTGCAAGGAGCTTTTATAACCTTGAGTTAGGGAAGGACTGAAAAACAAAAAAAGACTGAGTGTCCTTTTCACTCTGTGACTATGAAATCTTGAAATTCCCTGGGGTCCAGCTTTGATTTTCTCTGGGTTCAGCATCTTAGGATAAAGAAAAAAACCGCAATAATAATTTCCCCAGTGTGGCTGGGTAGGAGTGAGAGCCAGGATGAGCAGCAGGAACGCAGCTGTGCCTGGGAAAGCTCGTGGTGCTTCCCAAAACCAGGCTGGGTGCTGGGACCCAGGCGCTGTGACAGTGACAAAATGCACCCACAGATCCTCTCTCACGCAGCCTGGCAGGTTTTCAGCCCTGTTCCACTTGATTGCATGTCTGAAGCATCCAAGGAAGCACCGTGAACGTTCTTCTCAAACAGCATTAAGGTGGTGCTTAGCTCAGGTATGAATTGATGGGCACTGTTAGGCCTTTTAATCTTTGCTTAGGGTCTTTTTAGTCGTGCTGAAGTTCTGCTGACAAGGTTTTCTTATTAGGGTTTTATGCTATGTGTTTAAAAGGGACATCAGCTTTTTTTTGTTTTCCAGTCACAGGGAAGGGTTTTTAGGAGAGACAGCACGGCAATTGAAGGACAGAGGGAGCTGAGATGAAAGGGGGTTCTCTTCTCCATGTGGAATGAGCAATGGAAATTCATCCAGGCAAAAATACAGAATCCCCCTAGTTTATATTATGCCTGTAAAGGAGTGATGTACATTGGTTTGCAATCAGTACATGCCGTGTAAATAAATGTGTGTAAACCCAAACCTGAAATCCATTTCCATAGTGCATGTAAACAATGAAGCCTCCCGGTGTTGTCTTCGATGTAAATGCTCATCTAAAAATGACATTACTACACGTTTATGCTACTTTACGAAAGCCACAATTTACATTCCTGTCTAGCATCTCCAAAAGCAGTTGGCAAACAGGAACCATTCAGTGATGGGCACGAACCAGACAATTCCATCACACAGCATCTCCTCCAGCCCCAGCCTTCATTCCACATGCAGTGCAGGGACTGCTGCTGCTACATCCCCTGCATAATGCAGCTCCCTGCATATGTGCAGCTTGCCATGGATTTGCATAAGCAGAATGAAGGCAGGAGCAGGGGCTGGCAGGGAATGGCTGGGGCTGAGCTGTGCAGAGCTTTGTCCTGGGGTGTGTGAGCAGGCACAGAGCTTGGCCCTGGCCAGGCTGGAGGAGCAGCTGCTCTGGCTGCCTTTGGATTCGGATGGTGACGGCTTGGGAGCATCCCTGGCAGCTGCAGGGCTTGACAGAAGGACACACCTCTCCTTCTCTGATATTCTTGAGAACGGAGGGCAAGAGGAAGGAAAGGTGGCACCAGCCTTTGATATGCCTGGACACGCTGAAATATGGGAGCAGAAAATCTGTCCAGGCTCAGGAAGGGAAGCCCTGCATACAAAGGCGGCACAGGGACGGTGTGGAGGCAGAGCAGTGGATGAATTCACATTCTGATGAGCAGTTGATAAGTTCACATTCTGATGAGGCTCCCATGGTCAGGCACCATGGCACCATCCTTTGATATGCCTGGAGGTGCTAAAATAGGGGAGCAGAAAATCTGTCCAGGCTCAGGAAGGGCAGCCCTGCATCTGAAGGTGGGAGTGCACTCCCAGCCATGGAGGCAGAGCAGTTGATAATCTCACATTCTGATGAGCAGTTGATAAGTTCACATTCTGATGAGGCTCCCATGGTCAGGCACCATGGCACCAACCTTTGTTATGCCTGGAGGTTCTGAAATAGGGGAGCAGAAAATCTGGCCAGGCTCAGAAGGGCAGCCCTGCATCCGAAGGTGGAAGCGCATGCCCAGCCATGGGAACAGTGTAGAGGCAGAGCAGTAGATGAATTCACATCCTGATGAGGCTCCTGTGGTCAGGCACCATGGCACCAGCCCTTGTTATGCCTGGAGATGCTGAAATAGGGGAGCAGAAAATCTGGCCAGGCTCAGAAGGGCAGCTCTGCATTTGGAGGTGGGAGCGCACGCCCAGCTATGGAACAGTGTGGAGGCAGAGCAGTTGGTGAGTTCACATCTGATGAGATGTGTCCTCCTGTGGTCAGGACACACCAGTTCCTCTGGAGAAAAGCACTCCAGTGAGCTGTGTGCCTGGAAAGGCAGATCAGTGCCCTGCCTGCTGATCCAGGGGAGCTCTCAGCTGGATGGTCCGAGTGCTAGCACAGATCTCCAGAGCTGCATCTTCCAGCAGGAAAATTCCCCTTCTCCATCCATAACAAAATATTTTGATCCTCCTCCCAGTGAATCCCAGAAGGAGGACAGAAATATTTTAGTCACTGAACCTTTCCAAAGAGATCTGCATCCTGCTGGGCTTGGACAAGGATGTCCACATGCTGTCCCTTCAGAGACCTCCTGAATGGTGGGGGAGTGTTCCCCTCCACATGTCAAGTGGAGGCTGTGCCCAGCAGGGCTGCTCCCAGCATGCTGTGACAGCAATGACTCTGCACATTCATCTCAGATTCCTCCAGAGCAGCACACTATGGTCCAGTGGCTTGGGAACATATTTTAAAAGCTAACAAGGCTAAGAGAAGCTTTCACTCTCTTTTTTTTTAATAAAAATATTTTTAGCTGCTTTTAAAAATTATTTTTTAATAATCTTATTAATTCTGTTTTCAAACCAGGCAGATGCTTATTTCAGCAGAGAAGCTGTTACATTAAAATAAAAAAGTCATCCTGTTAGATAGACAGAATAATTTTGTTCTGGCACAAGTAGCACTGGGAGAAGGCATTGTAGGGTTTTTTCTTTTTTATTTCTGGATTCCTCCAATGTTGCCCTTGGGTTCCAGACAGGATATTTTTTTCCCCTTTCTTTTTTGCTGATTGCTACCCACCAGGCTCTGTAAATGGAACAAGAAGCGTCCACCAGGACAGCCTGAGCCATCCAGGCAGATTTCCTGGGCTAAGCTGCTGAGAGCAGGTACAGAACCCAAGGACACAAAGAAAGCCTGGGCTCAGCTTTGCCTGCAGCAGGGTTTGGGCCAGCCCTTTGTGCAAGATCTGCTCTGCAGGCAGTGTGATGTCAAATATTCCTGTGCAGAGCCAGCACTTCCTTTGTGCTGCTGCCCACGTGTGTGCCCAGGAAGGAGCTGACACAGCACCCAGGTGTCCTGGCACAGCCCAGCTTCCCTCAGGAGAGCTCTGGGCAGGTGGGACCTGCTCTGCTCCAAGGCATGGGGCTGATGGAGGCAGCTTTGGCTGCCAGGAGTGTTCACCAGGGCTCTGTTTGCTGGTGGCCAAGCCTGGGAGCTCTTGGGACCAAACCCCTTCCACACCTGCAGCTCTTCACCCTTCCAGCACTGGCATGGTGACCGCAAAGTTTTTACAGAAAGCTGCTGTGAGGTTTCCTTCACTGTGGAATTATGTTTTTTTTCCTGGTCAAATACACCCCATCCAGTGAAAACCACGGAGAGAGGGAGGAGAGGAGATGGGTAGGGATGGTGCTTACACCCACCCAGCTCTCTGGGATGAGGTGCTGCAGTGCAGGCTGCTGGCAGCTGCTGCCTCCCCCTCCTCCTCCTCCTCCTTCTCCTCCTCCTCCTCTTCCTCCTCCTCCTCCTCCCTCCCTGCCAGACTCCTCACAGCTGCCCGGCTCTGGAACCATTATTCCAAGGAGACAGAGGTGCTCCCCATCCCCACGCTCTGTGGCGTGGGAAAGCCTCTGGGCTGCTCCAGCAGCTGCCTGAGAGGGAGCCCCGGGCTCTGGCAGTGGCAGCTGGGCCAGGCTGGGGCTTCCAGAGGGGAGGGATCCTCTAAAGGATCTGTGATGCTTCTAAATCAAAGCCCTGCTGACAACACAGAGCACTAAATGCCTGCCTGGGGATCTGCTCCTGCGGTCATGTGACGACATCAGAATTTAAGCTTTAATTAAGAAATGAGTGCAGGCAGGGAGGGAAGAGTCTCTAGTCCTTATGGCTACAAAAGAAAGCTTGGAAACATGACCTGAGTGCAACCAACATCTGCTTTAATGTGCAGATGGCTCCCAGCAGAGGGGAGAGCAGCGGGGAGAGGAAGCCATTCCATCAAATCCTCAATCAGGTCAAGCCAGCTTGTGCTTCTGCTTGCAATGAAAGAGCTTTTTTGGAGAGACAGTCCAGAAAGCTGTGCTATGGAAGAATTAAATGGAATTGTGGAAGCCTAGAAAGGCTTGGGATCATCTAGTCCAGACACCCTGCCATGGGCAGGGATGCCACCCATGAGACTGAGTTGCTCAGGGCTGTCCTGCGGCTTTTCTGGGCCAGGTTTCACACAAGTTTCACAGGAAAAATGTCTGGAGGAGTGAGAGTTGCCTAACTGAACCTGCCAATGGTGCACAGCACTTTTTAGGCAGCAGCATGGAAATCCTCTGCTCTGGGGTTGAGGCAGGAGGATTCCTGGATTCCCTTAGCCCAAATTGAAGGGATGCCTTTAATGTCCCCTTGTGTCAACACCTACTGGCCCCAAACCCTGCACTGTGCTTTCTCCTGCCATCAGTTTCAGCAAGGGTAGGGTAAAACCAGGCATTTTAGAGGCCAGTTAGGGAAAAGCCTCTGGATATTCTCCATCTCCCAGGGATACACAAAGCTTGCTGAAGGAGAACCCCATTTGATGGCTGTGCTCTCACCAGGGCCTGCAGGCTCCAAAATGCCTGATATTGCAACAAGCTCTGATTCCCCTGAGTGAGAGTGCCATGGAAAAGCTGCTGGAAGAGTTCCCCTGCTACTTACAGCTGGGACCAGCTCTGGACTCTGACTCAGTGAAGCATCCTGACACTTGGAGCTTGTCATTCCTGCAATCAAAGTGTCTCCTGGCAAGCTGCAAACACAGGTTTCATGGGTTTCATGGGCTGCTGGTGACTGGCAGCTCTGCTGCAGTGTGGGCTGGGTTTCAGTGCTGATTTGAGATCTGAACATCACAGAGCACTCGGGGCATTCAGGTTGGATGAGGATGCACTGACCAGTGAGGGACACTTGAACCCCATGGCAACCTGCAGGTGGGAGAAGCTGTGTTATCTCTGGAGGGCAAATTCTATTGCTTGTGCATCCCTGCAAAATTTTTTTTTTCATTATCCATGCACCCCTGAATGGTATTTTCATTATCCACGCACCCCTGAAAGGAGTTTTCTTTATCCATGCATCCCAGAAAGGTGTTTTCACTATCCATGCATCCCAGAAAGGTGTTTTCATTGTCCGTGCATCCCTGAAAGGTGTTTTCTTTATCCATGCATCCCAGAAAGGTGTTTTCACTATCCATGCATCCCTAAAAGGTGTTTTCATAGCCCATGCACCCCTGAAAGGTGTTTTCATTATCCGTGCACCCCTGAAAGGTGTTTTCATTATCCATGCACCCCAGAAAGGTGTTTCCATAGCCCTTGCACCCCACCCAACCTCACTTTGCTTTCCCTCCCCTTTCTCTCATACTGGTTATTTCCTTTTCAGCAAAGGCAAACCCACCCAGCGGATATTCAGCATCAAAAATATCAGTGTTACCTTCCAGCTCTTGAGTGAAAACCCCAGAAAGAACATTACTTTTAACTCCCCTCAGATGTCTGGGGCTGTCCCTGGGAGTGCAGGTGCACAGCCAGGGCTGGGCTAATCAGAGAGCCTGGTACGCAGGGAAAAGCGTGTGTGGCATGGTTAAGGGCAAGCAGGAAATATAGGAATAAGACAAGGAGTTTTTTAGCTCCATCTCTGATTAAAGCAAAGTGAATAGTCCCACACTCCTCGTTCTCCTTGTTTTGCTTCCCCTGTGTTCCTCCCCTTCTCCCCCATTCATGAGCAGACTGTGAAAGTGTCAGATTCCCCCCTCCCACCCATAAAAGACTCCTCTCTGTTCCTTGGGAGTATTTGATATTTGGAGTCTGTGCTGTACTGTTCAGCAGCGAGTGTTGCCAAGTCACATGATGAACTGTATCTCAAGACTATTTAATGTCTCTTCAAAGCCCACACTTTCAGAGTCCTGTGATTATGTAAATGTCTCAACTCAATTTTTAAAGTAAGTTTACGGCCCTCATAATTGCAGAGGAAAACTTGATAATACGACTCCTACATACTCAGAAAGCAGAAGGCAAAAAAAAAAAAAGGAAAGAAAGAAAAAAACCCTGAAGTTTATCAGATTTTAAAAGTCTCATGAATTTTAAAAGCAATCTCTTAATTCTTTTTTTGAGCTTGACTCATGATTTTCAAACTGTCACCAGTGTGGCTGTAGGGATTGTAAGGCTGGTTTGTTATCTTATTAGGTAACTTACATAAAATATCCGAGCCCATGGAGACTCAGAGATGGAGTATTGCATTTCAGTGCTCATCTGGAAACAATGGTGTCTTTTCTTCTATGGAGTTGTTCAGGATCTCCTCTTAATCCAGGTCTCCAGTCACTGCTGCAGCATAAATATTTCCCCAAATTATATTAATGTTAATCATATGAATGAGAATAGCCATAATATTGATTTTCATAATACTTAGGTTATTAAATTTGAGTTTGACGGTAGTTTTGTGGTGCGGTTCATAACAGCAAATCTCCTCAGCATGCATAAGCAGGGAGAGCAGGCCACAGAGCAATAGCACTGCAAACCCAGGGAGAAATATATTCCTGAATCTTCTATCCTACCACAGGATTGCACAGGGAACAGACACTTGTGGCAGAGTTAGCAATGCCACAGCTGAAATTTTGCTAATTGTTTGATGACCTCAGATGAACTGGATTGATCTGAAAGGAGAAAAAAAGTTGAATGTTGAGATGAATTGTGCCAATATTTCTATGGGTATATGCACCACTCATGGGTTCTTTATTCATCACATAATGCTTTGGGTTGGAAGAGATTTTAAAAAAAAACTAAACAGTTCCAAACCCTACCATGGGCAGGGACGCCTTCCATTGTCCCAGGCTGCTCCAAGCTCCATTCAGTCTGGCCTTGGGCACTGCAAGACATCTGGAATCCCCAGCAATACTCCTGGAATGTCTGCAGACACAGCAGCAGGGATGCTGGTGTGATAAGATGAGGAGGGATCAATTGTTGCTTGCCTTCCCCATGCAGATTTACTCAGGCTGTGTGATTCTGTTTGGGATCCACACACACTGAAGGATGGGGAGGTGACAGAGCCAGCAGGGCTCTGTGGTCACTCAGAAATGGCTCTGTGCCCACAGAACCTCTGATGTTTGAGGTGCACGCAGCTGCTGAGGTGTCTGCAGCATCTTGCACAGCCCACAGTGGATTAAATGAAATCTGAGAGTGCTTCCCTGTGAAATGACTCTGTAACAAGGGACAGAAATTACCAGCTCTTCCAGCATGTAAAAAACCAGGAACCAAGACTGTGCAAGGGGCTGAATGCTACTATATAATAAGCTTACAGGATAATTGCCAACTGCACTTGGACTTAATTTTCTCCTGCAGAAGAGTCATAAAAATAAGTTTATTGTTGTCACTCCGGGGAACTGAGATATTTGGATCAGGTCTTTAAAAAAGACAGTATTTTATCTCCCACTTGAACAGATCAGCTCTGTTGGTGACCATCTCCTGCACAATTGTGAGTGAGCATCCAAAGGAAAAGAATTTCTATGCACAGTGGCAGCCTGTGAGCTGGCACAGAAGAATCTCAGCTCCCAGTCAAGGTCTCACAAGTGTTTGTAACACTGAGGTAGGATTTTCACTCACAGTCTTAGGGATTGTGCACTGAAAGAGGAGCAGAACTGATGAAATTCCATGAGGGTGGAGGGAAACAACAGAATGGAAATGTCTTTGTATTTTAGGTGCAATAAAATTGTCAAGGTGAGGCAGAAAAACATCTTCTCCACAGTAAGGTTTTGTCAAAATGCTTTATTTCGTTAGGTGTAGAGTGTTTCAGGCTGATGAATTGGCTTCAACATATTTTTGATACCCTATCTGCTCTGGTCACCAGTGACTATGGTGAGAGCAAGAGATCTAAGGAACGAGCTATTTTGACAAAATTTTTGTCCAGCGAAAACATTACAAGCCGTTCCAGATTCTTCCAACGTGGAACAAAGCCAGATTCTGCAGGCCTGAATGCAGCTACCAAAAGGAATCCTCTCCTGGGCAGCTCCAGCCACAGCTGAAGCTGGAGCTCTCCCAAACGTGAGCGATTTAAGCTTTGTCTGGAGACACGGAGCTGGAGCCCTTACCAATTACAGATGAGTTATCCTCAGGTGCCACGGGGAGAGTGCGCAGGGACTGAGCAGTAAAGGATTAGCCAGAGCGCGCAGAAATATTGAGCAACTCACTACTACCTCCTATTGTGCTCGTGCCAGTGGAAATCCTTCTCAGAACGGCATATTTTATTCAATTTTTAAGAGCTCTCGATTTTTCATTGAGGAAGGGAAGCTGGGGCAGGCTCTGATCCGTAATCAATCAGCCCGCCCTCGCAGGGAAGCTCCGAGGAAGAGCTCTTGCTCTTTGGTCCTTTATCTTCTCTGAGAACTCCCAGAAATTGTATTTCTGAATGGGATTGAGAGTGAGGGAGAGGGAAAAGCACAGCCTGGGCAATGCTCAGCTAAATCTCACAGACTTCTGTCCTGTAGTAAATATCCTGTAGTAACTAACCCTAGGGACAGCATCCCAAACAACATTTCTCCAGTCAGAATGTTTCAGGCTTCAAAAAGGTATTTAATCACATTGTGTAGGTAGATAACTGCCCAAGTGCCAAATTCCTGTAGATTTTACATTTTTTAAAAAAATCAGGAATTTTTAAACAAGATCTGCTGCACTCTGAAATTATGCCATCCATAACATAAACCATGAATTTATTCTCCCTGGTAATAAATCACTAGAAATGCACAATGATAAAAGGGGGAATAACAGACACGGCTCATCCAGGGATCTCCAAGCTCTTTGCAGCCATTAGAGTTCTTTAGGATAGTGCAGGAAAAGGCTGGGCTTTGTTTGTTTGTTTGGAATGAATAAATTAATCATTAGTAAAATATTATGCAGTTCGTCAGATATATTATTCACTAGCTATTTGTCAAAATAACAGCGCAGTCATATATCATCAGAACTAAACATTTTTAATGTGTGTATCTCTAGTCCTGAGGTGATTTATTCAGCCTTTTGGTGTTTTGGTTATTGACCAGTTAAAGCTCCATTCCCTTGGGAGGAAGAGATGTGGAAGGTTGGGAGCTCTTGGTGAACTTGGACCATCTCTTTTTGCTGTGGTTTTGTTCAGGAGCTGAAGAAAGCAGGATACTGCATCTGGGTTTCCTTTAGGCACTGCCTCAATAGATCAGCCTTAATTCTGATTATCTCTAGCCAATGTTAGTCTACCTCAGGTAGGAAAATCCACTCCCTTATTCAAAAATAAACTGTGATCTGACAGTGTCTGACCCCAGCACCAATGCCCTCATCCCTTCTGAGTTATCTCAACTGTTCAGCGTCTCCCCAGCTCACAGCTGCTGCACCAGAGGCTTTAGGGCTCCCAGCTCACTGCTCCGTGTGATAAATCACACAATTTCAGAAATACTGGGGGAGAACAGAGCAGCCTTTTACCAGGTCCCTCCCAGCTCCCTCTGCTGTGCCAGCGAGCTGGACTCCTTCCAGAAGTGCCTGAGCAGAGTGAAGCGACGTGACTGACACTGCCCAGCTCCCCTTGTCATTCGTGACCAGCATCCCAGAGGGTTGCAGCTCCTTCCAGGCCTTTATTGGAGTCAAACTCTGCAGCCTCTCCCCTGGGTTTTATTAGGGAAGCTGGTGCCAAATCACCCAGCTCCCTCCTACTCGATAAAAAATGTTTATAACCCAGTAAATTCTAACATATCAGCAGCTTGTTATGGAGGGAAAAGGTCACTGGGAGAGAAAGGGAAAAAAAAAAAAAAAAGTTGCCCTTCCATTGGAAATGCTGGCTGGGTACAGACGAAGGAGTCAGCACCAGGAAAATATCTTTTGATATGATAAAGTCTCATAATAGAAAATGTTGCTGCAATACAGGCCTCGTTTCTTCAGATAAATATTTAATATAGATCACTAAAGATTAATCGAGTACAGAAAAGTGTCTCTCCTATGGTTGGTGTAAAGAAAACATCTTCTCGTTAATTTATTATGGGGCCTGAAATGAGAAAAATCCTATGGAGAGAAATGCAGGGTACGGTTTCCATAGAGAAGCAGAGCACCACACCAGAATTTATTTAGTGTGTGGGCAGAAGACTTCCCAGAGCCAGCTGCAGCGTGGCGTTCGCGTGATAAAAAATCCCAGTGTGGGAAGGAGCCTCCCAGAGACACTGCTCGTGTCTTGCTGCTCTGAACCCTGCACGTCCTGAAAGGGCGAGAGCTGAGGGGCATTCAGAGCCTGGGTGCAGACTGTGCAATGGCAGGTGGAGCATCCCAGCTGCCTCTCAGAAAGGCATTCAGTCCCTATGGAGTGAGGTGGTGCCCCCAGCTCACTGTCAGGAGAGCCCCTCATCCTGGAGTTTCCTTGCTTCAACCAGGATTCCTGATAACCATGTCCCTTGATGTCACTGTGGCATTTCACAGTGATGGGCAGGAAGGAATTCAGGTGCTGCTGTGGGATTCCCATCTCCCACAGTGCTGGGATGTGTTCATACAGTTCCTCTGTGATGGGTAAAGGACAGGGTCCCTCTGCTTTCTTCCCCCATCCACAGGAACCATCATCCCAACCATTTTGCAGCATTAAATAGGACAGCAACAGAGAATAAATAATGAATAGCAGCAGAGTCTTTGCAGTGAGGTGGTGCCCCCAGCTCAGTGTCAGGAGAGCCCCTCATCCTGGAGGCTCCTTGCTTCAACCAGGGTTCCTGATAACCATGGATGGCTCCAAGGCTCTGTGGCATTTCACAGTGATGGGCAGTAAGAAATTCACGTGTTCCACAGTGCTGGGACATGCTCAGTCAGTTCCTCTGTGATGGGTAAAGGACAGGGTCCCTCTGCTTTCTTCCACCATCCACAGGAAACATCATCCCAACCATTTTGCAGCATTAAATAGGACAGCAACAGAGAATAAATAATGAATAGCAGCAGAGTCTTTGCAGTGAGGTGGTGCCCCCAGCTCAGTGTCAGGAGAGCCCCTCATCCTGGAGGCTCAATACTTTAGCCAGAATTCCTGACAACCATGTCCCTCAATGGCACTGTGACATTTCATAGTGCTGGGCAGTACTGGGACATGTTCAGTTATTCATGCAGGGCAACCCCAGTGTAGAGAAATAATGTGCTCCGACTCCATGATTCAGAAGGCTGAACAATTGCTTTATTAAGCTAGGTTATATTACATTAATACTATATTAAAACTGTACTAAAAAGATACTAAAGATAAACCCGTGACTGTCTGAGACAGTCACGACACAGCTTTGGCCCAATTGGCCAATTAATCTAAACAACCATCAGCAAAGTCCAATTAATAAATCACTTTGGGTAAACAACCTCTATAACACATTCCACGTGTGCTAAACAAGAGCAGCAAATGAAGATAAGAACTGTTTTCTCTTCTCTATCTCTGTCAGGAGACTGTGAATACCACATCCAGTCAGTTCCTCTGTGATGGGTAAAGGACAGGGTCCCTCTGCTTTCTTCCCCCATCCACAGAACCCATCATCCCAACCATGTTGCAGCATTAAATAGGACAGCGACAGGGAATAATCATAAATAGCAGCAGATATGGAATGAGGGGGAAAAATCAGTCACAGGCAGGGGAGGAGAGATAAAAGATCCAATTTCAGCTGAGACTGAAATGGAACAAAGAGTCAATGAGATGGAGAGATACATGAGGGTTGTTCCAGCTGGCCAGTTCCACTGATGTGGAGCTTCTGGCACCTCCAGCATCTTGTGATGAACTTGTGAACAAGGAGGTGCCTCTTGTTTTTAGCTGAAGTGGGCAGGAAAATCCAGCAGACCTGTTTGTTCTCAGGAAACAGAGGAGCTCCCTCCTGAAATGCATATTCCAAAGAGCAGAAACAATTCTGGAGAGAAGGAGGCTGGAACACATTTCCACCTCTCCAAGAAGCCCATCACACCATGTCTAGTTGTTTCTCCAGAGGTAAAACTTGTTTTTTCTCCTTGATCTCTCTGTGGGCACCTTCCCTGTTTAGGGAACATTTTTGCCAACAGGCAGTTGGCAAAACGTGAGTCTGCGTGTTTAGCTCTCCCCATGAGAGAGGCTGAGGGAGGATGGTTGAATGCCACCCGTCAGACCCTCTGTGCACAGCTGGGAGGTGAGCAGGGGATGGAGCTGGGAGGAACATGGCAAAACCATGGCTAGAAGGGATGGCTGCTCCATTTCTGTGCCAAATGCAGCTCCAAGGGTGTCTTCTGGCTGAACTCACCATGAAATCCTAAACCTCAGGGACTCTGGGGCGCTCTCTTTGCAGTCTGCATCTCTCAAGTCGTGACTGCACCCAGACCCCAAGGGACAACCAAAATCATAAATAATAATTTTTCTGGTTCTATCACAGGCTGTTGGACTCTATACAGGTGCAAATAAACAGCAGCTCTAAGCTGAGACTATCTAGAAGAAACACCAACGCATTTTTAATAGCAGCAGGGACTGTAGCAGTCATTTAACATGAAACTATTCTGTGTGTAGAACATTTATTTGTGGCATATGGCACGGATCTGGCCAGGAGAACTGCAACTGCTAATTATTAACAGTTATCTCACCCATCCCACCCTCAGGATAACCCACGGCTGACCAAGGGGCTCCTGTTTTGCCCCCTGCAAGCACCACGACTGCACTGCAGCTCAGTCCCTGTCACCTTGGTCTCTGACTGTGCCTGCCATGCTCAGCACTCCCGCTGCAGCGAGCCACAGATATAATCTATGGAACACAAACACGATTTCATAATAAGTTTTCTATGCAGCCAGGATAAAATGCCAAACAGAATCAGAAAACAATCAGTCAGTGAAACTCATCCCTGGTGATGAGCGTGCCGCTGGGCACGGTCCAGCGCCCAGGAAGATTGAGGCTTTAAATACAGGCACCACCTGCCCTTCCAGAGACAGGGAAAAGCGGGGCAAGGAGAGACAGGCAGGGCAGGTGGGGATGCCCAGAGTTGTCTCCTGTTGGGGATGAGGTAAACCAGGAACAGCATCAGAGCTGCACTAAGACACTTTAGTGTCTCCCTGTACGTGGAGATGGGATTTGGCATCAGCTGGGCTTTGGCAGGGGCAGTGGAAGGAGCAGGGACAGATCTTGGTGAGATAAACGTGCACTTGTTGTGGAGGCCTCTGGGTGCTGCTCTTGCACAGAGCCAGATAATTCATTCCTCCCACAGTTTTAGGAGCCTCCCTGCCCTCCATTAGGTTTCCAGGTTGGGAGAAGTTTGTATCAGGTTCTTTGGCAGGACAAAGAATGTGGTGTGTTAGGACACTGTGTCTGTCCTGCTCTGCACTCTGCTGGGGGAGAGAAACATGGAAAGGAAGGCTGGGAATCATGAGGAGGGGAAGGAACTCCACCAAAAAGGAGGAAGCTGGATGCCTTGGTGTGGAGGGAAGTACTGAAACACATCCCACTGCTGGAGCATCACTCAGCTACTCTGGGGATTTATCCTAGTCCAGAGAGGGCAGAGCTGTTTCCCAAGGATAAAGACCTAGCCCAGGGCAAGGAAGTATCTGTTCTCCTGTCCCCCTTCCTCCTGGCACTTGCTCAAAACTGGGGATTGTGAGGTTTCCAGTCAGTAGGAGAAAAGATCAGGACCTGCTCTCTACCAGACTGCAAAGATATTGCTTTTTATTTTCTGTTCTTCTGGTATTTGTAAGAGTTGGGGGATTCACATTTGCTTTTTTCCTGTCTCCTTTAAGCACTCCACGCTTGAGTCATATAATTGTATAACTCACAACTTCCATTAAAAAAAATAAGAATAGGCTGTCTTTTAGGATTGCGGAGGAAAGCCAGAAAATGCAAGTCTTTAAATCTCAAAACACAGAAGGCAAATAAAAAGCATTGCAGATATTGTTGTTTTGCTCAGTAGATAAATATATACATATGCATGTGCTTCTAAATTCTGGGGTTCAGTTCATTCTTTGGGAGCACAGGCTCAGATGTGCAATAGCACATAATCCCTAACTCAGGTGTGTGTGTATCTGGAATTAGAATAGGAACTGAAAATTTAACCTTGCCCAATCCTCCCCTCCTGAAACAGCCATGAGGGGAGGTTTTCCATGGAATGCAGCAATGGTTTGGGTTGGAAGAGCCCTTAAAGATCACCCAGTTTCAATCCTCTGCCACAAGAAGGGACAGATTGGGGTGACTCCTCAGCTTTTCTGCAGCATCTGATGCCCTCAGACTGAATTTTCATCCTCAGAAGGATCCTGCATTTGTATTCCTGTATGATATATATTATATTAAAACTATACTAAAAGAATAGAAGAAAGGATTTCATCAGAAGGCTAGCTAAGAATAGAAAAGGAAAGAACGATAACAAAGTCTTGTGGCTTGGACTCTCTGTCCAAGCCAGCAGACTGTGATTGGCCATTAATTAGAAACAACCACATGAGACCAATCACAGATGCACCTGTTGCATTCCACAGCAGCAGATAATCAATGTTTACATTTTGTTCCTGAGGCCTCCCAGCTTCTCAGGAGGAAAAATCCTAAGGAAAGGATTTTCCATAAAATGTGTCTGTGACATGCTTGCACATGGCTTTTGTGTCCTCCATAAAGGGCTGGGATTTGGGAACCTGTGCAGTGGTGATTTTTAATGGCCATACTTCTGACAGGACACGAGGAAACGGCCTCAAGTTGCACCAGAGGATGTTTTAGGTATTAGGAATTGTTGAACAGCATTGAAGGGGCTGCTCAGGGAAGTGGTGGAGTTACCGTCCCTGGAAGGTTCAAAAATTGTGTGGATATGGCAGTTTTAATGGCGAATGTGGTGCCACCACATTGCTGGGTGTTTGTTGGACTGCATGGTCTTGGAGGTCTTTACCAAATGTATGATTTAGTGGTTCTGGCCCTGCTTCTGTTCTCTGTAACTGATGTGGGGCTGTGTTTGCACATCATCAGCACCCTGAGTGAGGTGTGGAGGCAGAGATGAACTGAGCCCTGGGCAGCAGAACAGAGCAGCAGCTTCAGCCATGACCCCACCATTGCTTTAGTCTTTCTGGTGAAATACTTTGCCCTATCTCTACATCTGTGTGGATTTTCTTCATGGTTGGGTTATATTCTGGATCTGTTTCTTGGAAAAGTTGTTCATCTCCTGCTGCTTTAGCTTCTCCATCTACAGTGACACATTTGTTTAAAGGTGCTTTGAGATCCACATATCAAAGTCACAAATAACAGCTAAAGAAAACATGACTCATGATGGGGAAATTGCCAAGCATGTGCCTGAATAACCAAGTGCCTCAGAGCTTCACAAACAGATCCCAGGAAACAAAAGCATTTGCATTCACAAGTCTCTGTTCACTAGCTAGGACAGGACAAAAATAAAGCTTTTTCTTTATGAAGTGTTGCATAAAAAGCATGGTTATCTTTTCATTGCAGGCCACTTTGCAGCATGCAAAGAGATTGCCTTTCTTCATGAGTTTGTGAATTTTTATTTTATTGCAGTCTTTTTATTTCCTCCATCAAAACATGCCTGAGTTTGAAATGGCATGACTAGGAATGAAAATTAAATACATCAAAACTGATTTTTGTAGAAATGAGATTTTGGAGCAACCAGGGAATATTCAAGGCTTTCTCACAGCTTGTGTTCAGTTTTTTTGCTAAAGAGGGATGTAGTCTGAGGAAATGGGTCACCTTTTTCCTAGAGAAAATTTCTTCAGTTTTACTGTAATTCTGAAATGTCATAGGCTTTTGGGGACTGTTTTTTTTCTTTTTTAATCTTGAGCAAAGCACAAATGTCTCTGATTATGTATGACTCGAATTTTGCTGCAGCTATACTCTGCAGCCTAATTTTTTTTTAGTCCTTAACCTCTTATCTTATGCTATTTGCTAGTAATTTCAGACCCAGCCAGCATCTGAATCCTATACTGAGAGGGAGCATCCTCTGCATACAACCACTGTGGATATTCCTGCTTGAATATTGAAAAGCAACCCTTGGCCAGTGGCCTGAGTGGAACAGCACAGCTTGGAAAGCAAAGGGATGTTGAACCCCAGCTCTGAGGGTGAAGGCACAGAACTGAGGGACCATGAGGAGGAACCACTGTTTTCTCCTAAACCAACTCAGAGGAAATAATGTCCCAACACTATAGAAATTAAGCAGCAAGGATCGAAGCAGGAGGGAGGTGTAGATTTATTTTACTACTTCAACACAGCTTTTGTTCACTCTCTCCTACCTCTGCCATGTACTCCCAGAAGCTTCGTGCAAGGCCCCTTGCAATGACTGAGATGATGGAGGATATGAGGAGATGGGATATGAGGGTATGAGGATATAGGGGTATGAGGCTATGGGATAACCCCATCCCTTGTGCCATTCTGAGCCTGGTGGCCATCTGTTGGATCTTTGTGAGCAGGCAGTGCTTAGTCTGCCTGTCCTGTTGCAAGTTTTCTTCCCTGCAGATCCCCTTTGTGCAGCCTGGTGTGACGGTGTGCACAGGGGTTTCGGACTGGGGAAGAGATGAGGATCTGACTCCACGTTTCAGAAGGCTTGATTTGTTATTTTATGATATATATTACATTCAAACTTTACTAAAAGAATAGAAGAAATGATTTCATCAGAAGGCTAGCTAAGAATAGAAAAGGAAAGAATGATAACAAAGTCTTGTGGCTCGGACTCTGTCTCAGCCAGCTGACTGTGATTGGTCATTAATTACAAACAACTCTATGAGACCAATCCCAGATGCACCTGTTGCATTCCACAGCAGCAGATAATAATTGTTTACATTTTGTTCCTGAGGCCTCCCAGCTTCTCAGGAGGAAAAATCCTAAGGAAAGGATTTTCCATAAAAGATGTCTGCGACAGCCTGGAGCACATCTTTCCACATGAAGGGTGGGCATGGGCTGGACTCTCCTCACTGCACTTTATGTGCACAAAACCCTTGTCAGTTGCCCTGAAGTGAAGGATCCCTGGTGGGAACAGGTGACTTTGCCAACTGGTGGCCTTTAGGCATCCCAGCCTCCCCCCAGCTCCTGCCTGGAGTGCTCGGTGGTGTCTCCATCAGCTGAGGATGACTCAGGGCCAGGGGTGGGCAACAGGGGACACTTTCCCATTACTGCCTGCTCTGCCCACAAGCCTGGCAGCTGTGCCCAGGTGGCTCTGCCAGCAGGGCTCAGCTGGGTACAGGAGGCAGGAGCAGCTTTGTATTTAAACATCATCTCCTGTTCTTTTTTTTCCCCCCCCTCCTAAATCAGTGAATTTGAGCCTTTGCCAAGTGAGCAGCACAACTGACCAGAGGAGGGGTGATAGCTCCATTTTCTAACAACAGCTCGAGTTTTGAAACATAGCTGCATGCTGTGTTGGAGAAAATTTGGTGCTTTTTCTTGAGAAAAAGGGCAATCAAGGCTAAATTTCTGATATTACTTTCCCAGTATTGACAAACGCCGTGCTCAAGCTGCAGGCAGTGCAGCAGCCAGGTACTCTCACCTGCAACGTGAGGAATTAAGGTTCAAGGGGACATTTCTCAGGTTTTTCATCTGAGCAAACTGTGAATCATGATAAGCACAGAGCAAACTTTGGGGCTGTGGTGTCACAGGCTGAGGTTATCAGCTCGCTACAGCTAAAATTGGGAAAAAAGCCTGTGGTCCACACACACTCCTATCTTCAGGAAATGAAGGAAGTGCAATTTAATGAAATTATTTGTTCCAAACTGTGTTCTTGTTACAGCCTTTGATTGGTGCTGTTGTGCTCCTAGGAGCATTGGCAGGCTCTGAACCCACATGGTGAATTTTGGGGCAGCACCACTTGCTGACAGGGCCCATGGGGTCACAAGGGCTCACCAGAGCTTCACATGGCCCAGTCACCCCTGGGTGATTTATCTGCTCTATAAATTAAACTTTCCTTGCCCGACTTCCATTGCAAACTTGGTTACAAAATATTTAAATATTGTCATGTACTACTTAGCCACAAAGGGGGGGACTTCATCGAGGGTGTAATCCTCTACTTTACTAGAGTCCCAATAAGCACATCAACGCGAAAAGGTCTAGTTTGTTGGGTGGTTTCTTGTGGATTTATTGTTTGTTTTGGGGTTGGGGGTTTTTTTGTCAGGTTATTTTTGTGTATTGTGTTAGTTTTGTTTGGCTTTTTCTTTGTTTTGTTGGAGTTATTCGTAGTTTTTTCTTTTTCCCACCTTTGCCCCCCAAACCAATTGGTACAGCACCAGACTGCATGGTTTGGGACATTTTTTCTGTCTGTGCCACATGTTTCTATACAGCCTTATTTGTCTCAGCATCCTGTGTCTTGGCTTCCCTTCCACCCTGTTGTTGGCTGATCCCTGCCCTCCTCCCCCTGGATTTGTTTGCAAAGAAGGGAATTGAAAGAAGTGTGGAGAAGAGAACAATCATGCCAGCTATCCTAGCTTTCAAATTCCTCAGATTCCTTGAATGACTCAGATGTTTCCATCCATTGCTTCAAAAGTGCTGTTCTTTGAAAGCTTCTTCTTGACAGCTCCTTGACATTCCAGGATCAGCTTGATTGTGAATTCTGGGTCAAACTTCTAGAGACAGAAATCCAGGAGGCCCTGCTATGAAAAATGATATTTGTGTCATTGTTTTGGCAAGCAGAGAACTCAAAATGCCTGATTCACAGGTGAGTTTCTCTAGGCTATGTCAGGTATTTTAGTGGAAGAACTGTTCTGCTGCCTGTCCTGTGATTTTTATCCTAATTCACAGTGAAGGACTGGGTGTCTCTGCGCTGTCCATCTCAGCACAGAAACCTGCAGCCTGTTGGAACAGCTTCCCCAGCAACTTGATAAACCATGCGTGGTCTGGGTGAGCTTTCGGGGAGCAAACAGCTCCAGAGCAGAACGTTTGCTGTTATTAATGACGATTGTTAAGCTGCGGTGACGTGAAGAGTGCTGCGAGCTCTTGGAGAGATGTCACTGCTGCTTCCAGCAGCTCCCATCAAGCCCATGGGAACTGCAGGGGCTCAGAGGGGCTGTCAGCCCAGTGTGGAACAGCTGGGGTGGTGTCAGCACTCATGGTGTTAGTTCAGGAACACATAATCATGGAATGGTTAGATGCACGTGCTTTTATTAAGAGCTCCGGGTGTCAGGGGACACAAACCCAAATCTGACCTGCCATGGTTCAGGATTGAAGATGTTTTATATTCTATAGTTTTATAACATACATACTGATTATTAAACTTATATAGTTCTATTGTATACATTGATCTCATCCAAGCATGGACTTCTCATGATCCCCCTCAAACCTCAAACCTTCTATTGTATACATTGATCTCATCCAAGCATGGACTTCTCATGATCCCCCTCAAACCCCTAACACGGTTTCTCATGATTCTCCTCATGGCTAAACAACAATTACATCTAATTACTAAATAATTGTCACATCTACCAATCATACTATTTATCATATACTGGTTACACAGGTGCAGTTTCACATGATCTAGCAAACACAAGGCCTAAAATTTCCCAGGGCCTACCCTTAGCATTTCCCAAGCCTAACTTTCTTTCTAACTCTCCGAATTTTCTATGATTTTAAAACCTTCCACTGTCAATGGGAACGCCCACCAGCACATCTGTGGGGTGGCTGATGCTGATGGAGGCTGGCGTTGGGAAGGGTCTGTGCAGTGCTCAAGGTGTGGGGTTTTTGCAAGGAAATCTGCACAGATAACCTTACAGGGAGAGCTGGGGGATGAACGTCCACGAGCTGTTTGCACTGGAGCTGGTGGGTGAGGTGGAAGCATTGCAGCACCTGGGTCTGGTGGGGTTTGGTAACAGATACACTGAGGGCTGGGGAAGGCAGCTGTGCTGGAGAAATTCAAACGTTACTGTGTGACTGAGGATGCAGAAATCCATTACCTAGAGGTGATCCCAAGCAGCTGAAAGGGTCAAAACCCATTCTACCATGTTTTCATGGTGCTTGGATTTGAAATTAGGGTTAAGAATTACAGCCCCATCCTGTCCATGATGACATTTAATAATAAACAAACTTAATAATGATCAAATTTAATGACCTATCTTTTAACTTGTTCTTACCTATGCTGAATCACTCTGCTTTGAGTCTCTAATTTATGTCAGTTTTTTTTGTAAGAAATTGATCTTTTGGGCACCCAGAAATTCCATGTTGCTTCCTAAGAGACCCAAATGCAGTCCTATCCTAAGAACAAGCACAACATTTGGAATCATGTTTGTCTGACTGGATTTTAATTCAGTGCTGGCACAACCTGTTTACCAAGGGGCTTTCAAGGTCACATGAAATTCCTCTGACTTTGAAGTAAATTATTTAATTTTGATTCTTGCAACTGTCATATTGCTCTGGACCCCTTTTTTACCTCCCACACCCCTCTCTCCAAAAATAAACCTCAGAGCTTTCAACTCTGTAACAATTTAATATCTTTAAGAAAATGATTAGAGAGATGAAAACAAAACTCTTGAGCAGGCAGAACTGCTTGCCAAAAAGGAGGGGAATATCTGAGGTTTCAGACCCCTCAGCCAACACCAAGAACATGGCCAAAGGGCAGACCAAGGGGAAAAGCAACAGGAGATTCTTCCTTTGTCCTTTGGAACCAGGTGGAGGAGGATTCAAACTCTGGTTGTCCTCCCCTTGCTTCAGTCCTACCCAGGTAAATGCCCTTATAACAATAAAGCTGCTGCAGACAGCGCAGCATTTATCAATAGATCAATAGTCAATTTATTTATCTCATTCACCTGCCAGCTGTCATAAGTGAGCCTGTCTGCTTGTCTGGTTGTTATGCAAAATGCTGTTGTACTTTCAGCTTAAGTGATTTCTTTTTCATACTTCTCTGGAATGAAATTTTTAGCATTTTTTTTTTGTTGTTTTATTTTTTTTTTCTCTCTTTCATGGCAGAGCTTCAGCCTCTGTCTAATTTGGATCTAGTTTAAATCTACAGACTGGAGGTTTTTTAAATAGATTAGGGGGGACGAGTGCCAAACCCTCACAGGAAACTAATTCTTGCAGGTCCTTTGAAAAGCTCAGCTTTGAAGAGTGACTTCTTCATGCTGGCCTAGATAGGGAAGAGGCTGAAGGAATATTGCACTGCTCAGCCTGGGGCTGTCTGGCATTTTGAGGGCACAGACTGGAAATGAAATATCACTGACCCCACCATAATCACAGATACCCCACGCAGGCTCCTCCAAAGCCTGATCTGGCAGAACAAGATAAGCTTTGTGGTGCTGTTGTCATGCTCAGCCCTGTCCCTTGGCTTTGTTTGCAGCATCCAGGGCTCACAGGAACCTGGAAGAGCCATCATCCTGAGGACTGCAGATAATCAGGGCTCTGGCTGGGACAATTGGGCTGGAAAAAGGAAAGGCAGAGCAAAACAAAACCCCCAAACCAAGAGCTTTGTTGTAGGAGCATCTGGAAGAGTTCTGGAAGATTTAGGGCTAGCACAGAACTGGTTTCTGAACCAGACAAGGCTTAAATCTGTCTGGTTTGGTTCACACTCATTCTGACAGCTACTAATATTTGTCTGCAGCGCACACATACATGTCCAAAAATGTCTCCCTTAATGATGGGGACGTGCTTGAAAGAAAACAGGGGCAGAGACACCAAAATCCCAGGGAACATCTCTCCGACATCAGGGAGTCCTGGTGGCATCACAGTCAATTATGTGGGCAATATGACAAGGGGAGGGCATGAAATAATGTTTGTGTACTGCTGTTACTGCAGAGTGTGCTCCCATCACCTTTGGGAGCAACGGGTGGCTTTCAAGATAAATTTTATTAAAAAAGCAAAGAGCCATGGAGCAGAAAGGAGCTGGTGCCTTGTCCTTGCCCAGTTCCCAGGGAGGGGTGGGGCTGCTCCTGTTTGAGTGTGCACTTGGTGGGATGCTCTGAAGGATGCACATCCAGCACCTGGAGGGGCTGGGCTCTTCTGTTGAGGCTTGTTCAATGACTCTGCTATTTTTCTTTCCTTTTTAAAACTTTCCTGTTCATTATTTAACACATTTAATTTCTTTTTTTTGTTTCAAGCACCAGCCCTCAAGGTCTATGTTGAACCTCTTTCCTCACTTACATGCTTTAGTTGTCTTGGCCATGTGGAGATGGAGAATTTAATTTGCTCTGATTGCTCTTCTCCCTCAGACTTCCCTCTCTGGGTAGAGATGCTCCTGCCCTTGGATCCTGCTGTCCTTTCTGATGGTGGGCCTGCATGATGTACCTATTCCAGCCTCTTGACTTTTCCTCCCTCTTCTGCAGTTTTTTCCCCTGTTTTTCTGTTTCCCTGGACGGTCACAGTGCTAATGAGCACTGAGACATTCCTAGTGGCTCCTTCTGCCCCTGACATGCTGGCCTTGATGGAGGCTCATTAATGCAGCTTGAAGGGGCAGTGTTTTCTCATCCTCAGCCCTATTCAAATAAAGTGTGTCCCCTTGCTGGTGCACAGGCAGGAAAGCCCTCAGTCTGTGCATGTGCATCCTTGAGGCAGCACTGCACCCTTCATCCCTCTTTCCCTCTCATCTCCCTTCCCCTTTCAGCACCTCCCATCGCTTTCAGCCCTTAAAGAAGCTCCTCTGGGTTTTCTCTTGAGGACCTGGAGGGCATTTCCTGGCACAGCCCAAATCCCCTTGGGGCTTCCTGTTGACACAGAGCCCCAACAAGTGCCTCACCCCACTAACCAGACCTTGGGTCAGAGTTTCGCCTTATTCTATCTCCCTCACGGATACCGACCCTTCTCCTCCTTGCTGAGAGTATTCTCACCTTCCCAAAGCCATTCAAAATTCAGGTCCTTGGGATTTCCCCTGAGTATCAGAAAACCCTGTACTGATCTCAGCTGTACCATGGGGTGCCCCCTAATCCCAGTGGAGTCTTTTGCAACTCCTTCACCTGGAAAACGAGTGATGCACACGGCAATATTTCTCTTTTTAAAATGTCTCAGCAGCTGTAGAGGCCTCAGCTATGTGTCCCAGGTGGTGGCACAGAGATTGTGGTGCCACTGGTGTCTCAGAGAAATAAAGAGTGAAATGCAGCCCAGGATGGTTTTGTGAGGAAACCATTTTGCACCCATTATCCACAAATGCAAGGCCTTGGTAAATCCTCCCAAGAGCCACAGGTGGAAGGATTCACTGGTGACAAACAGACAAGAGTATTGCTTACCTAACCCAGCACTCTGAATTCATTTTGGCCAATTTTCTGCTTCTGCAGAAAATGCAATTAAATCTAGAGTTGAAAGCTAATAGAAAACCTGTTCTTGGAGGTGTTTCTTCAGAGACTTCAGGAGTTTCAGGCTGGAACATTCCCTAAGGCCAGATCTATGCTGTTCCCTGCAAATATAATTTTTTTTTATGACCTCAATAATTCTAAATTATTTCAGTAGCCATATCTATTAATGTTAAGTCTATTTTCCAAAACTGTACCATAATCTTGGCCTCAGGTGCGTCTTGCAGCAGAGGGTTCTGTAGGTTGCATGGAAGATTGCTGGAATTAGAAATTTGCTTTCCATGTAAAATATTGGAATTCAGTGAGCCAAGTTTAAATTGTGTTTTTTGGACTTTAAAAAGGAAGCTTAACAAGGCCATATCATTTGTTTGACTGTTGAGGTTGGAGCAGATGACCGTACTGGTGTTCCCTTCCTTTGTTTCCAATCCCAATGAATCAACAGCACACAAAGAGATAAAACAGCCAAATGCTATGTAAAACCTATAAAAAAAGCCTGAAAAATGTCACTAACTAAATTCAAATAATGCATAACTTAGAGGGAATTGCAACTGGTTCATGGATATTCTATGAGCAGAAGATAAACATCTAACTTAGCTGCATAAATTATTCATCATAACATATTTGCTCAGCTTTTCTTGTCAGCTGGGGAAGCCACACATCCAAGCACAGGGAGAGCAGAGCAGAGCTGGGCTTTCACCTGCTGATGTGCCCTGGGAGCAGGGAGCCCTAGGGAGGGATGGCATCAATAACAGTTGGGTGGAAAAGTCTCCTTCACCGTTGTTGGGATCACTGCTGGTCAGAGTGACCCCAAGAAAAATTGGAAAGTCTCTTTTCCCAGCCCAGTGCTTGAAGAAGGAGTCAGGGCTCTTCATTTCTCGGTCTCAAGGTCGTTTATTGTTCCTTATCTATAAAATTCTTTTTCCTGCCCCACTGAGGTCCATCCAGCAGGACAGTTCCAGGCACTCTGCCTGCCCTGGGGTGGTGTTATGTCTTTATACTAAAAACTACGTGTACAATGTTTACCATAACTTTCCAATACCCATCACCTATGTTAGACAGTGAGCTTCTACTCTAAACCAATCCAAATGTGCCACCATCACAGCAGAAGATGGAGGCCAAGAAGAAGAAGGAGAAAGGCTGGGCACACCCAGTTCCCTCCATCTTACCCCCTAAATCCCCATTCTAAAAACCCCAAAATCTATTTTTCCACCCCGTGATAACTTCACTAATATTCTGCTTAACTGTTGTGGCTTGCTGATCTTCATCTAAGGTTGGTAATTTGCTCCATGGGTCATAATCAAACCCACAGGTGTTTTGGGCTCTGTGCCAGGGTCTCTGAGCCCCCTGGCAGGGTCTGGGCTGCTCAGGACAGCCAGAGGGATGTCCTGGCTCATGACAACTGTCATGCTTTAGATGTAGATTCTGCTCAGGGTTCTTCTACTGCATTAATGGGGACTGGGATTGTCCCTCGGCAGCAGGAAAGGCTGGAGATATGACAGTGATTCCTTCTAAACTCCTGCTTTTGCCTCCTGCCAGGGGTGCCAAGGGGTGATTTTGGACCTGATGTAGAGAATGAACCCACTTTCCCTTTGGACACATTGTTTATCCAAATGTTATTCTCCTTTCCTGCCTTCCTTGCCCATCACTTCCCAGTTTGCCCTGAATGGAGACACTGGATCTGATATATCATGGAATCCTGGAGTGGTTTGAGTCAGAAGGGACCTTAAAGCTCATCCTGTCCCACCCCTGCCATGGCAGGGACACCTCCCACTGTCCCAGGCTGCTCCCAGCCCTGTCCATGGGCACTTCCAGGGATCCAGGGGCAGCCACAGCTTCCCTGAAGGAGAGCAGGGATCAATGCCTGACCAGCTACACATTTCAGCTCTTTGCTGCTAAATTATCTATTGCAAAGCAGCAAAACCAAACTCTCTGTACTTTATTGGGAGCATGAAACATTCCCTCAGCCCTTTCTGAGCACGTGCTGGCTCTGGGGTGCTCTGGTCCCTCCTGACTTTATGGATACTGCAGGAAGCAGGAATCTGAATGTGTGCTTGAGTTTTACAGGAAGCAAAAATTGTCTCTTTGGAGAGGAAGCACAGGTGGCATTGTTCTTGTGCTTGCCTAGTTGTGATCGTTCTGATGGAACATGGGTGTATCTATTTATTTATTATAAAACTTGTCTGTCTTTAAGCATCCAGCTCTGCCTCTTCCCTTGCAGTGCAGCTGCTGAAGGGACCATTCCTTCCTCAAAGGGGATTTCCTTGTGGAGCAATGTCTGGGATTGGAGCTCTAATCTGGGATGATTGGAGAAACCTCTCTGTGGTGTCAGAGAACAACTATTTTTCTTTACTTTTTAAGTTTTATCTATCATGAAAATCAACTTTTTCACAATTCTGGGACAGCAGAGAACACCCTCTGCTCCATAAAGGGAATGCATTGGGGATGTATTTATTATCTGCAGACAACTTGGGAGCAAATGATCTGTTTCAATCACTCCTTGTATTAAGAACCCATTGTATGGGGGTTTTTGCCTTTTGACTGAGGTTTTTCTAGGAAGGATGGATGTTTCCTCAGATTGCAAGGTTTGACACTAATGACTCTTGTAATGTAGTAGGAGGCGTGTTTTGTTTTGGCATTTTCACTTGGCTTGTGAAAGCAAAGAACTACAGAGGGGGCATTAGCTCAGGTGTAAGGAGATATTTTGAGGTAAATAGCTGGCACTTTGCTGTTTTGATGAATGTAACTGCTGTCAGGCAGCGTGGAGTGTTGTGAAGGGGCACAATCAAAATAAATACCTGCATAATTACATTAAGTCAAATAGCCTAACGCACGCAGAGTGGACTGAGTCTAGAATCAACCTGGGCAGAAAAAAATCTGGTTTGTGCTCCTGGCTTTGTACTGAGTCTCTAAATGTGTCTCTGTGTCAGGCTCTGCCAGCCAGGTGGGGTTGGTGTGCTGGGAGGACACTCCCTGATGGGAAGTGCTGCCTCAGGGCCAGGGCCACACAGTGTGAGGAATTTTGTCTCCCCCAGTCACTCTGATGGAGCCCTGGAGATGGCTGAACTCCAGACTGGGATGGGAAATGGGGAATGAACTCCTTGTCTGGCTTGGCTTTGCTTGCCTGTGCAGCTTTTGCTTTATCTGCTGAACTGTTTATCTCTCACCTTTCTGACTCTCTTCTCTAGGAGGAGTGAGTGGCTCTGTGTGGCTAAGCCAGCTGGGATTAAACCACAACACCTATGATCTAAATAAAATATTTGTCTTAAATGCAAGTAACAGGAATAGGTGGATGAAAAGTGAACAGAGAAGCCTGTGAGCTGATGGTCTGGGAGATAGCTGAAGATGGAGCAGGTGCATTGTAGGAGAATGGGTATAAATAACATCCTCTCCTTTAAGGAAGGCTTTGCTCAATATTTTTTGAAAGACATTAATAGGTTTCTCATTTTTCAGGTGCTCAGCTGGTGATGTTTCAGAGGCCTGATTTTTAGATTGCAGGTGTGCAAGCTTTTCTCTAGGCACTTCCCTCTGTGTCATTTCAAAATGGATACCTGCAATAAAGAACTGCTTTTGCAAACATTAACTTCATTTTTTTCCCAGTTGCTCTCAGTTTAAAAGCATGGATTTGAGAATCACTTTCTTGGTTGTTTTTTTTTTTTTTTTTCTAAAATATGAACAAAACCTCCACTTTCATCCTGGACTCTGCTTATATCTGAATCCATCCTCTTACATTGTTTATCTCAAAAATTGTTTTCCAAAAATGCTCTTTTGCCATACTCACAGTGCTGAAAGATGAAGATGTTTGGAGAAAATGTATTTTCTTCAGCTTTGCTTTGCTAAAGTGTGCCAGGAAGGCTTGTGGGCATTAGAGATATAACAATGATCAGCTTGGGCTAGATCTGTGATCGAGACCATTTGCTGACAGAGACCAGAATTTATGGAGAAGTGAAAGACCTCAAAGTGTGGGAGGGTGAAAACACCAGCCTGCTTTTATTTTAGGGCAGTCCAGCTCTCTGACAGACACCTCTGATGACGCCAAGGGCACCTCCTCACCAGCCTGACCCTTGTAGTGTATGGCTATTGTTCAGTAATGTCTCGCTTTTCCTCTTCTCCTCCCCTTCCCCTCCATCCAGCCTCATGACCTCATGTGTGCATCCACATGGGGATGTCCAACAGCATTGGCCCCTTCTCCACCCCAGCGACTCCCCCTGCCCCTGCAGACTGGAGGCCTGACCCCTGCTGTGTTTTCCTGTGTTGTGGCGCAGGGAGTTTGCCCGTTGGAAGGTGAGAAACACAGCCATCGAGAGGAGGGACCTGCTCCACAACCCGCTGCCCCTGATGCCCGAGTTCCAGAGGAGCATCCGCCTGCTGGGCAGGAGACCCACCACGCAGCAGTTCATTGACACCATCATCAAAAAGTACGGCACCCACCTGCTCATCTCTGCCACCCTGGGAGGTAGGTGGCACCTGGGGCTGGCGATGGGGGGGTGGTGTTGGAAAAATACCAATATAACCTGATGGGATGTGCCAGAGCTTGTCTGGCCCTTGCTGCTGAACCAAATCGTGGTGTTTCACCCCAGAGACACTTTTGGCCGGCTGGGTGTGTGGTGTTTCACCCCACAGACACTTTTGACTGGCTAAAGAGGGGGTGCCCAGAGCATGGATCAGGCTCATCTTGGTGGTGCCAGCCACAAGGACAAGAGGAACGGGCAGAAAGTGATGCCCTGGAAGTTCCGGCTGAACGTGAGGAAGAATTTCTTGGGAATATTGGAACAAATTGCCCAGGGAGGGTGGGGAGTCTCCTCACAGAAGACATTCCAGAACCAGCTGGATGCAGTCCTGTGCCATGTGCTCTGGGATGACCCATAGAGCAGGGAGGCTGAACCAAATGCCCCAGTGTGGTCCTTTCCAATCTGAACCACCCTGAGGCTCTGAAAGCAGTGGGGGCACAGGCCAGGCTGCAGCTCCCCCTCCTGTCGCAGACATCTTTTATGAAAAATCCTTTCCTTAGGAATTTTCCTCCTGAGAAGCTGAAAGGCCTCAGGGACAAAATGTAAACAATGGCTATCTGCTGCTGTGGAATGCAACAGGTGCATCTGTGATTGGTCTCATGTGGTTATTTCTAATTAATGGCCAATCACAGTCTCACAGTCTGAGACAGAAGCTTTTGTTATCCTTCTTTTTCTATTCTACTCTTAGCTAGCCTTCTGATGAAATCCTTTCTTCTATTCTTTTAGTATAGTTTTAATGTAAAATATATCATAAAATAATAAATCAAGCCTTCTGAAACATGGGGTCAGATCCTCATGCCTTCCCTCATCCTCAGACCCCTGTGAACACCATCACACCCTCCCAAAGAGCCTTTGCAAATGAATTCAGAGTGTGAGGTGGGAGCTGTGCCCCTGTGCTGCTCTGACCAAATGTGTTTGTCAGGAGAAACACGTCCCTGTCCTGCCAGCCCTGCACCACTGCCCTCAGCTTCACAACAGAACCTGCCCATCCCTCTTTCTCACAGGATGAAAACAAATGCAGAGGGGGAAAAACATCCTTTCTTTCTGGAACTGGAGGAATTTTAAAGAGCTCCAGGAAAAGGGAGTTCAAGGAGTTGGGCAGGGAGCGTGAACAGAGGGGAAGAGATGGCCGGAAGGCTGAATGCATTAACATGGAGCAGACTTCTGGAAAAACAGCAGTTCAGTAAAATTCAAAATGTGTATGCAAGGGCTGCAGAGAGGTCTATGTGTGCACAGAATGTGTCAGGGATGACATCAGAGAGAGCCCTGTAGGGCCATGAACTCCTGAGCAGGCGCTGCTGGTGGTGCTGCAGGAACATTTGGAGGGGTGAAAACCAGCAGCTCCTATTGATGTTTACTCCTGGTTCTTTTTTCCACTCTGTATTATTTTCATGGCTCTTTTCCCCCTTTGGGGTGTGCCTTTCTTTCATTTAAATGCTTTTCTTCCAAGAACGACTATCTGTGAGAAGGATTCTGCAGTGGTAAAAGCTCAATTTTACTTCAAAATTTGTTGTGGTTGCTTCTTCTAACGTACCTCACCTCCAGCCTTGCCACATTGCTGTGTTTGTAGTGAACTTTGAGGAATTTCTGGCCATCTGTCTGTTCCCAGAGCATTCTGCAGACGCTGGCATGAGATTACATGTGTGCATGTGGTTCATGCACAAATTAGGCAGGTAGGTAAATTGGCACAGTTCCCCTGAAGTCCAGTGGCCTCTGGTGTGGTGATGTCCTTCAAAGATCCTTGGGCTGCTCTTCCAGTCCAGGCACCCAAACAAGTCCATCCCATCAGCAAGAAATGTGAAATAAAGGAGGTTTCCAAGCATTGAAGAGCACATGTGACTGCTTTCTTCAGGCCTTAATGAAGTCTGGGTGAAGATGAACTGCCATTTATTGAGGAATTCACTTTTCAAGACTGTGTTTTACAGAGTCCAAGACAGCCAAGTAGAAATTTTATTTTTTTTCTGCTGGTTTACTTTTTTTCCCGTTGACATTCCTCTTTTCCTTGCCACTCACATCCCTGAAAACTCAAAATAAGAAAGACCTTTGATGGTAAAATATATTTTTAATTTTGCCTAGCTGAGGTTGTAAATTATTCACGGGGGCTTGTTTCTTCCCCTGATTTTACAACACAACAACTTTAAATATGCAGAGACTTGTAATGAGAACTGGTGTTGGAACTAAACACCCCACAAACCCTGAGCATGGTGAGCAATGGTGGGGAGAAAAAGAGGATTTATCTTGGCAATGGCAGTCCCAGGGAAAGTGTGGATGAAGCTGGGCATGCATCATGCATGGAGGACACGTTCTAATTGTATTCTGGGGGCTAAACAAGAGCTCTGGGACATAAAACAAAAAATTAAAAAAAAAAAATCATGCTTTATATTAACAACCAAGGCACAAAAATCAGGACTTTTTCATTCCAGCCTGGCTCATTTTCACTAGAGGAATGCTGAGGCTGGAATCCTTGGCCAGAGGGCAGGCAGGAAGCCTGGGTGGAATCAGCATCTGCTGTCAGGTCACCAGCAGATCTCCTCTTGGATTTGGTCCCTACACAGCACTAACCAGGCACTAAGAAACTCAGCAAAGAAGAAAAATCCGTGCTCTGGGGCAGTGGGAATCAGTGATTTCCCTACAAAAATTGTCATTTTTTTTCTCCAAAGGAAGAAAACAGAGAAGTCCGTGAGTGACGATGCTTTTTCCTGACGGAGCAGTGCCCTGGCTCTCCCAGGAGCTGGGGTGTCCCCAGCAGAGCTCCAGGCAGCTCTGCCCTGGGTTGTGGCCGTTTGTGGCTCAGCCTGGTGCCCGAGGAGGTGGCAGAGAGTGACAATAATGCAGGAAATTGGCTGGCTTTGAGATGCCAGCTGCTGCTTGGTCCCCAGGAGGGTGGGACATGGAGCAGCACCTGAACGCTGCAATTTTCACACCTGGACACAGGAGGAACAGCTCTGGTGCCTTTCAAACCTGCAAAGAAGCCAGAAAAAAAACCCCAGCTCTGCTCCAGCCTGCTTCTGACACAAAGGCACTGGTGAAGGGTTGCTTTGAGGGCATCCGCGCTCTGGGATGGAGCGCGCAGAGCTGAGAGCCAATTTTCAGGAAAATCCCTCAAGGAAAAACAACTTTGAACATATCATTCACTTAATTAAAGGAGAAATTAAGACTTAATAATGCAGGAAAATTCTGTTAACCTCTCTTGATCCAGGAGTTGCTTCCCCATGTGACCCCTCCATGGGGATGCTGTGCTTTTCCAGCTCTGCACAGAGCTACACAAAACAGGTTTCCAGCAGCAGTGTCCCTGCTCAGCACCCCTCAATCCTAGGGACGGCACTGCTCCTTCAGGAAAAAGCATCATCACTCATGGACTTCTCTATTTTCTTGCTTTGGAGGAAAAAAATTGACAATTTCTGTGGGGGAATCACTAATCCTCACTGCTCCAGAGAACAGATTTCTCTTCCTCTTCTCCTTCTCCTTCTCCTTCTCCTTCTCCTTCTCCTTCTCCTTCTCCTTCTCCTTCTCCTTCTCCTCTCTCCTGATTTTTATGCCTTGGCTGCTAATATAAGGCATGATTTTTTTCCCAAGAAATTTGGTTTTTTCCCAGTTATTGGTGCAATTGATGAAGAGTTGATGACTGTGCATTATAGCTAATGGGAGAATTATCCCAGATCTTCCTTCTCCTGCCACAGCCTCACAAAATGGTGGTGAAACATAATTTCTCATTTTTCTCTGCTGCATCTCCTTGAAGTTAAATGCTTCTGTTACATGAGAGATCCAGAAATTCTGGCTCAAAATACACTTTCCCACTGATCCAGCCTCTTCAGTGGCAAATGAGTTGATTCATAAAAACTGAAAGTTTTTATTAAAAGTTCCTTCAAATCTCCCTGAAAAACACAAAGAGATGAAACTCAAAATTGCATTGAGTGGTCAGTGCAGTGACCACTGCTCCTCACAGTAATCACAGACATTTTATTTATCCCCTGTGCCTTTGGCTGTTTGCTGTATTCACCTGTTGTGCCTCATCGGATACAGGGGGCTCAATCCTCTGGAAAATGGATTGGCTTTGTTTGTGTGGACAGAGCCTGGTGTGGCAGAGCCTTGATCCCTGCCAAGGTCTCCTCACAAGCTCAACACATAAAAAATGGTAATGGTGATAAAGGAAATCAAAGCTGGTCATTTTCCAGGGAAAGTGCTTTTGTGAGAGGCAACAATGATGACTTTGTTACCACCACAGCTTTGATAAGTGGTGGAAGGCTAGTCTGTTATTTTTAACAAAATATTAAAGACGAAGTTTTACATGCCTAACTTCTCCACTTAGGTCCTGCAAAACTAATTAAAAGATTTCAACTGATCAATTCTTTTGATGAAAAGTACCTTCTTTCCACAAAAAAAGAAAAAAAAAAGTGAATTTTTCATCTCAAAGCCAAAGGCTGAATACTCAACATAACTATTGCTTGAAAAACTGAAATCTAATAAAAATATTTTGATTTTCCGCCAGAATATTTTTGGTTTGTTTTCAGGCATTTGGCTTTCAGATAAAAGCTGGAAAATTTCCAGGGAAAGTGAGGGGGAGGGCTTACTGGGATTTTGGGTTATTTTTTTCATATATGCAATAAAAGAAATAATTTGGATGAATCAAATTGTTTTAGCTAATAAGAATTTTAAAGAAAAGTAAGTCCTTGTTCTCGTAAAAAAAATTATGCAAAGATGATGAAAAGTGAAACATTTTTTGGCCTTGAAAGCAGTGGTACATATTTTTTGGACCATGCTATCACTGCCAGAGGCAGTGCATTCATCAGTGGTTCATCTATCAAACCAGAACAAGCACCATTCTTCTCATTAAGAGAGTTTTGTAGAAATGGCACATTCCTCCTCTAGTTGTGTCTACTCTTCATTTATTAAATCCAAGTTTCACGTGTTAAGGATGCAGGATGGCATTCCACCTTTTAAGACCTCTCACAATGCCAGCCTTTTGTTAAGAATGGCCTGGATTTTAATGCGTCTCACCCAGCACAAATTGAATTATTAGGTAAATAGTCCTCAGCAGCAGAGACCTGTTTTGTTACATTAAGGTCTCTGCTGATGTTTGTCGGTTCTTAACCACTTCTCTCCCAGATTCTCTGAGCTTACCATTTCAAAATCAACTGCTTTTGTCCCTTATCTTGTATAGTATTTTCACTCTCTACTTATATTACCTGGATGAGGCTCTGTGGGAGGAAAGAAGGCAGCGAGGGGGGTTAGTTCAAATTTTCTTATTTGTGCTTTCCTCTGATTAATTCCCTTTACTCATCCCCTTTCCCCTCCCCTTTTGCAATGCCACTGGGAGCTGAAGAGGTCCAAGGAACATTTGTTTGTCCACTGTACCTACCTGCACACTCTGTTCTACGTGCAGTCATCGTCCATCCCTTCTAGAAGTCAGGTCAGACAGGGACTTGCACAAAGTGAGATCTTCTCCTGACAGGTGTGCATCATTCTAGAGAACCTGCCTCAGGTGGGACAGATGGGCAAAGCTCTGCTGGCTTGAAAACTTTCCAAAATGTTTTCTAGTCAATTCAGTGGAGCTGCTTTACTTGTCTGGTGGACTCGGCCTTGCTGTCTGAATAGAGGAGGAGGTTTCTCTATGTCCTCCTATGATGCTGGTGTGGAAGAGTGGATTCCTCCAAGAGTGCTCTAGGTGTGGGACTTTTCTTCCTTTAGGTGCAGTGGATGACACCATTTTCTCCCTGCTTGCAGCCTGAAATCTCCTTTTCTCCCTGCTGCAGGAGAGGAGGCCTTGACCATGTACATGGACAAAAGCCGCCTCGACAGAAAGTCAGGAAACGCCACCCAGAGCGTTGAAGCCTTGCACCAGCTCGCCTCCTCCTACTTTGTAGATCGTGATGGCACCATGAGGAGACTCCATGAGATCCAGATCTCTACCGGAGCAATCAAGGTACCACATCCTGCCTTAGGAAGAGGGAAAGGATTGGCTTCCTTGTATGGATTCTCTAGGGATTTGGGGCAGGGCTTTGCCAGACTGATGTCTTCTATGAGCACAAGTTGTTTTGTTCCCAGGGTTAGGTTTGCTCTTATTCAGTTGAAGGATTGATTTCCCTGTGGTCACTAATGTCTGGAAAGAGGTGGGCATTCAGCCTGGTGGTTGTGTAGGACAGGAGACTTTCACTAAGTGTGACAGTGACTTCTGGAAGGGAGAGAGGGGGCAGAGGAGCCAGATCAGTGATGGAGGTTGGAAGGGAAAGGCGGGTCTGGGAAATTAACTCTGTGCCACCTAGGAGTGTTTGTCTTCTGGGGCTGTAAGGCTGCAAAACATCTCTCAGCTGAATTTGCAACAAGAAATGGTGAAAAACTCAGTGTGGCATTACTGAGGCTTCTGGAATGAAACGGACTGAGAGACAGCTTGGGGGTTGCAGCAGGAAGGAAGGGAAGCTGCTCAGAGAATACAAAACAGGGAAAATGGCTCTGCAAAGGCTGCCTTCTCTGAAAGCAATCATCCTACACTGGGCAGGGATTTTATTGTTGCTGAGTTCACTCCAGGGAAGGTGATGTGGATGGAGTCGTCATTGTTAGCCATTTCTGAAAGGTTTCAGCTCTCGTTATTGTTCTGTGCTGTCTCATGGCTGAGGCTGTTCCCTTCTGGATGGGAAATTGTATTGAGATATTGAAACAGTGACAGCAGATAATCACCCGTGGTGAATTCCAGGAGGGCAGGAAACCAACAGCAGCAGCACTGCAGGTCATCTGTGCCTCCATCCATCCTCAGCACAGGGCTGCTGTTCACATCTGCTGTGGGAGCACCAGGCACCACTGTGGGCTGGCAATCCATCTCTGTTTCTTGCTTTCCAATAAGAGAAGCCAGGGAATAATTCCTCTACAGACTACTTCTGATGTTCTCCAATGGAGATCCTCTGTGAGAGACATCAATCTGCAGGATCCCATTGCCAAACCTGAGGTACCCTAAAGAAAGCAGCCACAATTCCTTCTGATTTTTTAGCTTGAGACTGCAGCAAGCATTAGCAATGTCTGTGCAGGGTGGGGCATTCTTTCCCAACTAGGGAGGACGTGTTTTGGGTTATATCAGCTTGTGACAAGGAGTCCTTGAATTAAAAGATTTAAAAAGCTTGGGGAAGGTGCGGTGCTGCAGTCAAAGGGAACATTCTCTCTTTTCTACATCCTCTGTAGGTAACAGAAACTCGGACCGGCCCCCTGGGCTGTAACAGCTATGACAATCTGGACTCTGTGAGTTCTGTCCTTCTGCAAAGCACTGAGAGCAAACTCCACCTGCAAGGTAGGGCCCAGGGACCAGGGAGGGGGTGGAAATGGGACAGGAGTGCCCTTTGTCTGAGCCTTTCCCCCTCTTCTCTTTTCTGTGATTCTGCTGTGTCTGGAAGCTCCCTGCACACAAGGCTCAGCTGAGCAGAGCTAGGGCTGACCCCAATGAAATGCCTCTCTGCCACTGAATTTTGATGGACTTCTGTGCATGATACACACACCAACATTAAAAAAAAAGTGACCTCTTCCATCAGTTTTGAAGGAGAATTCTGCCCACGTCTCTCCGTCCCTCCCAAACTGCTGATTTGTGTAAGAGGTTTGCAGATCAGCTTTCGGGGCTCTCTAATGACCGTAATCTTTGGGAAAAGTCACAGAGGTTTTATTTGGATGCTAGAAGCCATGGCTTCAGTCCCAGATGGGGAGCTAGTCCAAAAGTCAACAGATAGAGGTCATGGCTGAATTAATAAATAAATACATGCTGGTTAGCAAGAAGTCAACTTCAGTAGAAGGAGGAAATTCACTGGGCATGTAATTCATGAAGGTTATTCCCAAGTTTTTTGACAAAATAAGGAAATGTGGGATTTAATTGCTAATTTGCCCAGATGGTTTTATTTCTCAAATCCTTGTACTTGCACAAATTTTAATTTTTCAGATGAATGGGCTACATTACATCTTCCGCTTTGAGTATAATTTGGCAAGTGCTGTTTTAATCTTTGGTTTCACAGAAACTGGGTTTCATTTACCAAGTAATGTTGTGGATATAATATTATTGTTGTTATTATTTGCCTTTAAAAATAATATGCAGGTTGTTTTCACTATGGCAGTGATTATCCAAATCACTGAGTTCTGGTTCTTACCTAATTAACAATAAGCAGTTTGAGAGGGTTTTACACTGTGGTGGTAGCTGCTGGTAATGAAAACCCAAGGATGACACATGAGATAAGTGGGGAAGCAGCTAAATCAGTAGGCAGCTCAGGTTATAGGCAGACAAGTGGGTAAATCAATAGAGTGCTATTGGTTATCTGATCCTACAAGAGAGGAGATAAACCAAGGGAGGGGGAAGGAGGTGGAGGAAAAGGGAAAAAATTGAGAGAGAGGGGATGAGGCTGTGATCTCTGATGAGAATAGACAGAGAACCTTGGGGGCCAACCACACATGGGTTTCATGGAGCTCCGAACCCAGTGCAGGGGGAGGCTGGGGCCAAAGCAAAGAGGCAGCGAGGGAAGGGAGGAAGGCAGGAGCTCTTCCTAATAGAACAAAGTGACCTCTAAAGCTCCACCTGAGTTTTCTACCTAATCTGGAGTGTGGTTCTTGGGATAATTACCCAGGATCCTTCCTCTGCTCTGAGAGGCCTCATTACAAATTAGTCACAGGGCTGCAGCAGGTAATGGATCGTGACCAAGTCTCCCCTGATCTGATTAGCAGCCGAGCATGAGCTGCTGACAGAAATCCATGTTCCTGCCTTTGTGTCACTCCAGCTCTGAGCCTGGCTCAATAAAAGAGCAGCTTCTTCGTGACAGGGAGAGTTTCTCTGTCTGAACTTGCTGCCTCCCAGCCCTGGGACTTGGGGTTTCAAAGCTGTGCCTTTCAGGAGAGACAGGGGATGGAATGTGGCGCTGAGTTGGCAAGGTGGTGATCAGCCAAAAGCTGGACTCGATGATCTTGGTGGTCTTTTCCAGCCTAAATGATTCCATGAACCCACGTAGGGTTTGGGAATGTTGGTTCTGGGGGAGGACTCAGTGATCATGGTGGTCTTTTCCAGCTAAATCATTCCATGAACCCGCATTGGGTTTGGGCAGGTCGATTTTGGGGGAGGATGGTGCAGGGTGTCTGGTGCTGCACTTGGGACAAGAAATAATCACTAATTTATAAACTAGTTACATACATAATTTATAATTTATATATAATTTATAACTAGATACTAGTTATAAACCAGTATACTTGTGGGCCCAGCATCCATGGCATGCTCTGAGGTATGTATATATATATGCATATATACATATATACACATATATATATATATATATATATATATATATATATATATGCATAATATTTATCACAGAAGGTCTCCTTTTTTCCCAACCCTCCCTGGAGCAAGATCTCTGTGGTGATGCAGGGCAGATTACCAGCAGCTCTACAGCAACCTGTTGAGAAAGGGGGATTTGTGTTCCCTGGCCAAGTGTCCTGGGCAGAAATTGGAAAATTTGACTAAAAAAAAGCAACATTTTGAAGAATTTCAGGAACTCCAAATTTCAGAGGCATGGCTTGTTGTATCAATACTGTTACTGACAGTATATGTCAATAGAGCATTGCACTATTTCAGTGAGGTACAATCCTTCTGTGCTGTTCCAAACTGTGCAACAATAAACAGCAAATGTTGCATATCAGGTCATTTTCTACATCAAATGTGGTCATATATTATATTCTATACATAATGCATGTTGTATACAATACTTATATTAAATATATTAAATTTCAATATGTAATATTATATTGTCCTATATGTGTAAATACCCATATATATTATACATCTATAACTACATAAAGAGATGTATTATATACCTGCATAGCATATATGATAGCATAACATTAGAATTTACATTACAATTACTATTAAAGCTTTTTCCAAGATGGAAAGAACAGTAATGGCAACACAAAACATTTCAGCTTTTCACTGCAGTGAAATGAGGGAGTATGAAAAAATACATTTAGAAAGTCAAAAGTGCTTTTGGAGTCAACATGCTCTTGCAAAATGCTTCAATGGAACTGCATTTTCAACAGAGAACTCTTCTGTGGAAAATGTTTCAAATAGCTCTAATTTAGAGCTGGGAAAATTTACCTCTTTTAATGCAGGAAGCCTTTTATATACAGTCTAAAGCCAAACATCTATCTCTAATAGTTTTTCTGGGTGAATTAAGGACATGTTCCCTTGTCAGACACTTCATATTCTGCCTGTAGTTATCTAAGACAAACCTATACCAAATCTGTGCTGCTCTTCATTTTTAAAGAGGAACTTCATGCTTTACAAAGTGGCAAAATTCTCTCTCTAATCAATTAATTACCTTCAAAACTAACATATCCAAGTCAGCAGCAAACTTCCATTATACATCTATTATCAGCTCCTGAGGCTGCTGTTGGGGATGAGCCCCTTCCTTGTGCCCCCTGGCTTGGATTGAGGGATTCTCCCCATGGAAATGATCCAAAATCCCAGATTTTAAGGCCAGTTTGCCTTTCTTCTTGGCTGTTGACATGATGTTGTTTCATCAGTTGACAGCAGTGAAATATTGAATACATATATATATATATATATATATATATATGTGTGTGTGTGTGTGTGTGTGTGTGTGTGTGTGTGTGTGTGTGTGTGTGGTTTTTTGGATGTTTTTAATGTCCATACAAATTTCTTAGAGAAAAGCACAGCATTTGGGGTATTTTATTAGGGTTGTGACTGGCAGCAGGGCTTTCCCTGCTAGCACAAGATGCTCAGTGGTGCTGTTATATTCCTTGGGATTACAGCTGTAATATTTCTTGGGATTACAGCTTTCCTGCTTTACAGGTAGCAACAGAAGCACCCAGAGCAGTGGTCTCAAAAGATTGATGCCACTTGTGCTTTACTGACAACCATAACCCACTGAATTCCAGAAATATTTAGTCCCTGGGCACGGGATAGAGCTACACATGAAAGAGAGGATGTCAGGATGAGGTGTTGCTGCTGGCACAGAGCTTGTAAAATCTCTTGCTGATATCCAATTACAGAGATGCCCAGAACTAAAGCAAAAAAAATTCAAATGAATAAATTGATATAAATGTAATTGATATGAAACAAATTGACATGCCCTTGTCTGGGGATGATGAAGAATCCGTGACTATTTACATGTACATATAAAAAATACTCCTGCGGAAACAGGCAGAGCAGTATTTCAGCTGTGAAATTTCTGGTTGAGCACCAGAAATTTCAGCTATGAAGTTTCTGGTTTCTTCTGGAAGAAACCAGAAACATTGGTTTCTTCCACAAGGCAATTCCTGGCTGGAAGATGTGAGTCACCTGTAATCCCAGCAACCTGTTTAAAGTCAGGGGTTGTGTTTGGAGTGGCTGGATTTGGGTGGCACTTGTGCAAACACAGCTCTCAGTGTGGGCTTCTTGTCAAATGCTTCAGGCAACTGGTGGGTTCCAGCAAAACTGCTTTTCTGATGAAGTTAAATATTTATAAAAGTGTTTTGTTGAGTTGGTGCTAAGTGTACAGTCTGATTGCCCCTTAAACATGATATTCTTCCTTACAAGAGGATATTTTCCTGGAATTTTATTTTTTTTCAGAAACCATGAGTTTTATGGGCAAAAAAGCAAGTATCCATGTGAAGCACTGCAGTGTTAAAATACGATGTGTTTTGGAGATTACAGAGTATTCACACTTCTGCATCTGCTGGAATGCCCCTTGCAATGGGAGGTGCTGTCCTTGAAACTTAGCTGCTTTTTCACCCCCATTCCCTCCAGAAAAAAAAAAAAAATTAAAATCTCTAAAGCCAGGATCATTTGTAGCTGGTACCAAGCAGCTTGTTGTGCTTTATCCAAGTTCAAATTCAAAGAGAAACTATGGAGAACTGAAGAGCCTGAGGTAATTTGATCATATTCAAAGAGCCAGAGCAGGTTGCTCCTCCATGAAGCAGAGTGGAAAATGTGTTCGTGGGACTTGGACCATGAATGAAGAGTCAGTGCACATCAAGAAGTCCAGCTCTGCTCTCATGTGAGCTTGAAAGCTCAGTGAGTACAGCTGCCTTCAGGCTCTCTGGTCCCCTTTGTGGATCAGTTCTCCCACAGCACTGCACTCTGATTCCATCCTGAAGGAAGGTTTGGGATCACTAATATCAGTGTGAGGATTTGGCAAGGAGCCATCCCTCTGTAGTGGTTGTTTCAGATAAATCATAGAATTCCAGAATGGGATTGGAAGGGACCTTAAAGCTTATCCCATCCCACCCCTGCCATGGCAGGGACACCTTCCACTATTCCAGGCTGCTCCAAGCCCTGTCCAGCCTGGCCTTGGGCACTGCCAGGGATCCAGGAGTAGGCACAGCTGCTCTGGGCACCCTGTGCCAGGGCCTGCCCACCATCACAGGGGAGAATTCCTTCCTAGTATCAAATCTAAACCTACTCTCTTTCTGTTTAAGTCACTCTCCCACATCCTATCATTACAATCCCTGGAAGAGGCTGAGCTTCAGGACTTCCTGAAGACAGCAGAAAGAAATCTGAGCTTCTTATTGAGACATATCTCAGAAAAGACCTCAAAGGGGTCTCAGAATAATGATCCCCTGCAGGCCAGTTTTGATGTGTTTGCAGGGATGCTGTCCTGGCCAGCTCTTTGTGTGTTCCTTCCAGTCCCCAACAGCAATGCAGAAAAGGCAGCAGGATCTATGCAGAAGTGTCCCTGGGCTGGAAATCCTTCCTTGTGCCAGTGTCACAAACACATTCCCAGCTGGAGGGTGCTCCAAGCCCATCCTGCCTGGAGGCTGCCAGTGGGGCCAGGCAGAGGGGCAGCTTGCTGCTCACCCAGAGCAGGGCAGAGGAACCAGGGCTCCCTGTGCCTCCCACAGCCCCCTGAGCCCCCACACCTGCTCCTCCAGAGGGACCTCATTAAGGCTGATGTGCTTCTCTGGATCCAAATGCAAAAGGGTAATGGGGGTCCCAGGGTCACCACCTGCTGTTTTTCTCTTGTCTGAGGTGAACACAACCCATCAGAGACGGGCCTGCACTCCTGAGAGGGGTCACAACCCTTTTTGCCATTCCCGCACGCTCTCATCCTCTGAATTATTGTCTGATTTTCATTCCACTCCAGTGAGCTGTCAGGCATGGCTCTGGTAATGCAGCGCAGCAGAAGCACAAACAGATGGGTGATTGACCCACGTGCCTTCATTACAGTGCAGCTCAGGACTGCCATAAACTGCTCACACTGCCACAAACCCCTCACACTGCCACAAACCCCTCACACTTCCACTCCATCTCTGCCCTCTTCCAAGGGAGGTCCCTGTTGGATCCAGGACATTCCCCTGGCTGCCCTGGGTGATTTGACACCCTGGCAGGGGGCTCAGAGACCTTGGCACAGAGTCAAAAACACCTGTGCCTTTGATTTTAGCCCATGGAAAAAATAACCAACTTTGTGTGAGGAGTTACAAGGCACAAGAGTTTGAGTAGAATGGTAATGAATTTGTCACAGGGTGAAAAAGTAGAATTTTGGGGTTTTGAGAATGGGCAAGATGGAGGAATTTGGGCATCTTTGCCTTTTAGAAGAGGCAAGATGGAGGAATCTGGGCATGTCCTGTTCTTCTTCTCCTTCTTCTTTTCCTCCATCTTCTGCTGTGGTGGTGGCACTTTTGGATTGGTTTAGAGTAGAGACAGGCTGTCTAACATAGGCAATAGGTATTGGAAAATTATTGTAAATAAAGTACATGTAGTTTTTAGTATAAAAAGCTAACAGCACCCCAAGGGCAGGGACTGTGCCACAACCCGACCTACTGGACAGATCTCAGCAGGTCAGAGAAAGAATGTGATAGATAAGGGAAAATAAACAACCTTGAAAAGCAGAACCAAGGAATCTCAACTTCTTCTTTGGTCGCAAGGCTGGGAAAAAAGACTTTTTAATACCTTGGGGGTCATCTCAACCACAGAAACCCGAGAGGTCCCTGGAAGGCTTGGAGTTGTTGTCCCCTGCCTCGTGCTCCACAGACACTGACAGGGGCTGACAGGCAGCACTGGGCAGGTAGGAGCAAACAGCTGGGCATCCTCAGGGAGATCCACAGGGAGGCTGGGATGGAAAACCACTTACACTGTGCACAGGGCAAACACTGAAACTGTTATTGCATCCTCGGGTACCTGAGCAAGGAGGCACTTACAGTGCTGCCTGCACAGATGGATGCATACACAAACACTTGCCATGCAGAAAGGGACAAGGGGATAGATCTCCCTGCTAATGTAAGTCTGCCAAGCAACACTGAAATCATCGGCACTAAATCCATTTGCACTTTTATAGGATTTGGCAAGTAGCCTTCCTAGCAGGGAGCAAGCTGTGAAGGCTCAGGTACCCAGCTCCTGTATTTATGCTGTGGGAGCTGGGCACTTAACTCTGCAAGGGACTTTTATAAATCCCCTCTCGTGGTATTTTCCTTTCTTCTGTTTTCTGTTGCTTCTTGTTTTCCCTTTCAGTGTGTATTTTCCTTTTTTCTGTGGAACCAAACCCATTTAGTATCTCTCAAAACAGGTCAGAGCAGCATTGCTTCTGAACTAGCACTTAGTTTCAGGACACAAAAAACAGCATATCTGGGAATAAGGGAGGCTTTGCATTCAGAGCCTTGTGCTGGGATCTGGGAATGGGGTGAAAGGGTTTTGGGGAAGGGGAAGTTTCTTGTCACCCTTCTCCTGCAGAGGAGATGGGCTCTGTTCTCAGCTAAATCACTACTTGCCCTAAGGAATGCAACTGGTACTTTCTTTATTCATGACAGCTTTTAATTCTTCACCATAACTTTGAAAAGAGGAACAAATACCTGAAATTGCTTTTTAATTTAGTTTTTTTTTTTCATCCATAACCGTGTTGTTGTCTCTCCAGGCCTCCAGATCATCTTCCCTCAGTATTTACAAGAGAAGTTTGTCCAGTCTGCCTTGAGTTACATCATGTGCAATGGGGAGGGCGAGTACATCTGCAGGGACAGCCAGTGTGGCTGCCAGTGCTCCGAGGAGTTCCCCCAGTGCAACTGCCCCATCACCGACATCCAGATCATGGAGTACACCCTGGCAAACATGGCCAAGACCTGGACAGAAGCCTACAAAGATCTGGAGAATTCAGGTAACTGAGAAAAACTTGCTTTTTCAATTTGTGGCAGGTTCAACCTGGTAGAAATCTTTTATTCCCTCAGTATAATGATCTAGTTTGGCTAAAAATTAGAAGATTTTAACCCAAACCCAGGATCTTAGTCTTGAAAGTCTTACTCTTTTTTCCTCTATTAAACACACAGACAGGAACACACACCACACATGGAATTATGTGTACAGGGATGTTTTCCATGGAAGTATGTGTTTGGTTAAAAATCTGATTTTTCAGACCAAACCATCTACAAATCTCTCTTTTAATAGTTCTACAGAGAAACTTCCACAATATGAATGACTCCATGTTCTCAGAAGGCTGATTTATAATTTTATGATGTTATATTATATTAAAAGAATGCTATACTAAAACTATACCAAAGAGAAAGGATACATCATACGGCTAAACAAGAATGATAATGAAAGGTTGTGACTGACTCCTCAGAGTCTGACACAGCTGGCTGTGATTGGTTATTAATAAAACACAATTCACATGTTTGGATAAACAATATCCAGGCCACATTCCAGAGCAGCAAAACATGGAGAAGCTGAGGCTTCTCATCTTGCCTGGAGAAGAAATCCTGGCGAAGGGATTTTTCAGAAAATATCATGGTGACAGGCTGGGTAACGCCAGGGCAAACCAGAAATGTGGATTTCAGGAGCTTTTTCCAGCTCAGTACCACACAAGCTTTCAAGGATTACTGGCAGTGCCTGCCAGCACAGTCACTGGTTATGTGTTAGCTGTTGTTAGCTCTGTCACAGCATCTTCACAAAAGGTGCTCGAGAGCCACAGGTTGGTCTCAGCAAACCCCTTCCCATCCCAGGGGCTCTAACCCAGCCCTGAGAAGGTGGGAGCCCCATGGAGAGAGGGGTTCCAGTCCCACATTCTGTCCTTGCTGCACTCCATCCTAGCACAGACCAGGGTAGATAATTATATTCAGGCTCCCTCCCCTTGAGATTTGAATGGGGGAAGGTGTTTTTCATTTGCCATGTTAAAGTGACATATTGCAGTGCAATTTCTGCCATATTCCACCCAGGGCTGGAGGCTTTTCAGGGCTAGATGGAGTGATTATCTTTATGTCTAAAGCTGCTGCATCTGATTCATCACTTTGATGCATCATGCGTGAACTTATCCTCTGAGATAGAAGTTGCTATCACAAAAGACTGCAGTATTAGTGTTTTGCTTCTTTGTTTTAATAAATATTCCCAATAACTGGAGGATTTTCTTCATTATGAACAGCAGAGGAGAAATCTCTGATGACATCTGAAGGCTTTTCCAATAAAGTGGACTGAAAGGCACAGGAGTGCTCTGAAAGCAAATACCATTTTGCACAGGAAGCCACTGAAAGCCCAAAACATTTGTATTCTGCTTCTGGTCTGTGTTGGATCCTCTGTTAATTTGAAAAAATTGTGCAGGGCGAATCAAGAGTTGCTGTGATTTGGGATAGTATCTTCAAAGTCAAGGAGGCTGCAGTGAACTGAAGCTGCTTTGAATCAGCTCAGGAGATTTTTTTCCCTGTGCTTCACTGCTTGTGGGTAAATTGAGAAAAATAATGCTGTCTTATTCTTGGTATTTTAGAATGGCTGGTCAAAAAAATCGGTGATTGTGGATTAAAAAAAAAAGCCAACTTTTAATTAAGTCATTTGGTGGAGTTAATTTGTTTGTTTGTCAAGGCTATTGGTTTCTGATGTAAATGGGTTTGTTGGTTTTTTTTTTAACACTGGCAGAAGGAAAATTTCATCTGTGAAAGAGATGTCTGACCTGTCAATTCCCCGTGGTGCCGCTTGTGATGCTGAGTCACTGCCATGGGACTGCCTTGGGGATGGATGGGGTGACTCAGCAGAAAGAGGGGCCAAGCTGCATCACGGGAGGTGTAGTTCCAGCCACCAGCAAGGTTTGCTGTGCAGAGGAATCAAATAACCACAAATGCAAACAGACATGTTAATTAATTGGAAATTCTCAGGGTTAAGAATGAAGCATTCCCAGAAACAGGGAATATCCCCATGCATACCACTGGCTTTCAGGCAGAGTTATAAATTAATATAAATAATGAAGAAACTATGTTGGTTTTAAAGTACTTTTCTTTTTCTTCATGACCCTAATTTTAAAACAACCCCATCCAGCTTTTATTTTGCCAGATTTGCTGCTCATTTGTTTTTCCCCCGACGTTGCACTGCGGTAGCAAAATGTGCACACTGCACCGAAATTCCTGCCTCGCCCGTCTCGATGAAAAATGTACCACATTCATCATCAGAGGGAAAAGAGCCTGGGCTCCTGCACAAAAAGGCTTTTGAGGAAATTGATTTATAAGGGGCGGGAAGCAAATGCAAGGCTTTTACTGCTGAAAGGTACCCGGAGTAATCAGCATGGTCAACAGAAGCAATTATACCTGATGGTGGTTCCAGAGGCACACAGGCAGGGTTGGGGAGGAGAAGGGCACTGGCAGCAGCACTAAAAACACAGTGAAAACCTGAGAGATGGCTAAAAAACAATCTCTTGGTTGTCTTTGGGGGAGAAAGGAGACCAGCAGATGTCCCAGGGATGTTGGTAGTGCAATGATGATGATTATTTTTAGGAGAAGGATGTGAACTTCCACTTACCATCCATGTCTGGATGGGACTGACTGATGTACAAATATCCTTTGTTGGGCAGCTAAGCAGGAGCTGCAAGTAAGAAATTTCCTGCATAGGAAATCTGTTATGCAAATATCTTAGACTTTGTACAATAGGATTTAAATTATCTGATTTTTTTTTCGCTAATTCTATGGATTATTTCTTTTTTTATTTGAAAATATGTCAGCCTTTATGAACTCTCCTTTTCCTTCTGAAAATAGGATGAAGGAATTAAAAAAAAAAAAGATTGGGAAAGGATCAGAAATAATGTAGATAATGTAGAGGAAAAGATGGCTATACTTCTTGTTGGCTTGTTTGGGAAGTTTATGGCAGGGTCCTAGTCCAGCTTCCCTCTAGAAGCAGGACCAAAGCCAGCACTAGGTCAGGTCAGCCTTGGTTTTGCCTAGCAGAGTGTAAAATGAGAGATTTTTATACATCTCTGATCATGTTCCAGCACTGCATTACCTCCAAGTGATGAAGGTTTTCAGTAAATCATTTTAATCTCTCAAGCTGCAAACTGCGTATTGCTCCTTGTTATAGCGAGTGTCTCTCAAAAGAGGAGTTTTGCTCATATCTGTGAGTACCTTTTGCTGTAATTAAATATCCCTTGGCCTCCTCTTTACCAAGTGAGACCAGTGCAGCTCCCCACACCTGACTTTGCAGAGCTCAGAGCACCTCGGTGTCCCTCAGCTCTGCCCTCCCAGTCCCTGTCCATCCCTTTCAGGTGGGTGCCCCAGGTGTAGCAGTGCCAAGAAAAGGTGAATATCAACTCCCCCAAGCAGGATTCAGCCCAATATGAAGTTTTTTTTCCAGTGAGAACAGGATATTGACCCACCTCAGCCCCCAGGACCTTCCTCCCAAGCCTGTGCTGACACCTGGGGTTTTTCCTCTCCTGGTACAAAACACTGCTGTTGTCGTTATCACATTTGATGGAGTTCTTATTGTCCCACTCATTGCATTTCTCAAGGTCTCACTGTGTCAAATATGGTTTTCTAGCATCAAAAATTGAGTTATTTTCCCCTGAGAAAGTTGGAACCATCTGGTTTTTCCTCATCTGAGGATGTCCCAGCCTGGTAATCAGTCTGAGCAAACCACCCTTCCCAGGTAGGAAGGAGGGGCTGATCAGAAACAGCATCAGAATTTCTGATTGTGATGAAAAAAAAACCCTCAAACAAACCCTGCATAACAGTGGTTTTTTTCATTATCAAACAAAATAAAATGGAAATAAAGTGATCAAAAAACAACAAACACAATAAACAGCAGCACTGAACAATATATTTTTCGATCAATTGGATTTGTTCCTTTGGCTAAAATTGACACCTTTTGTTCTCACCCGAGACCTGCAAACTATTTTATTTTATTTTCCTCATTACAAAATGCAACCCATTTTTCTTCAAATGGAGTTAAATGAGAGGTAAGAATCAAAATGTTCTTTTTTAAAAAATGCAAAAGCAGGACATTTTAACAGCATCCAAACCTTTCCTCTGGGGAATTTTTAAAGCTTTATTTTTCCCCCTTTATTTTTTTTAATTACACAGCAAAATACTTTGCCTTCAACAACAAACAGCATTTCAGGACCAGCTGAAAAACAATGTAAATGAGAACATTTTAAGTGAAAATGATTACAACTCCCAGCTTTTTGTTTATAACCCTTACACTATAACCCCATGTTCCAGGGAATTTCTGTGGTTTTGGGGTTTTTTTCCACCATGTACATTTTAAGTGTGTTGTTACACCTTGATATTCACTATAGGGTTTTTTTTTCTATATGGGTGCAGCAACAGCAATGGGATTAGTCACTTCCTGGGGCAGAGTGAGAGAGCAGCGAGGTAATGGACATCACCTTCCCCTGGCAGAGCTGATGGCCTCATCATCATCACCACCACTCTTTCTCAACCCTACCAACAAAACCTTTGTCGCAGCTCAGAAACCTCCGCATTTCTCCCCATTTCTTTTGTGTGCGTCTGTGTTCCAGATGAGTTCAAATCCTTCATGAAAAGGCTACCTAGCAACCACTTCCTGACCATTGGGAGCATCCACCAGCACTGGGGGAACGACTGGGACCTGCAGAACCGCTACAAGCTGCTGCAGAGCTCGCTGGAAGCCCAGCGCCAGAAGATCCAGCGCACTGCCCGCAAACTCTTTGGCCTCAGTGTCCGGTGTCGGCACAATCCAAACCACCAGCTGCCTAGGGAAAGGTACCTCCATCCTTCCTCAGGCATGGGGGAGCTGGGCTCAGGGGCTGGTGGAGCTGGGCCTGGCTTTGGGATTAATCCCAGCAGGCTGTGTTTGGTTGTGGGGAGGTGCTGGCGTGGATGTTTGGGGAAAACGTTAAAATCTGGAAGTTCCTGGAGGTGTAGGTAACTTTTGTCACATTCTTGATTCCATTCATATCCCTTCTGTGTGGCTTTACCTACCCAGGGGAAGGGCATCACTTATTCTTTAAGTTCTGCAAGAATATCTTCAGTCTGTTCTGCTTTTTTTGTTGTTTTCCCTCAAGATCCACAGCTGAGCTTTCAGCTTCCACTTGCTGTTCCAAGAGACATGTGGAGCACAAAGTCCAAGAACCATTCTTGGATTGTGCTCCTCAATATCTCCAGAGTGAAAGGAGAAGCTTTAGTTTCACTTGAATACATCACATTTTTGCTGTGAGATGCAGTGTGAACCTGTAAAACCTCACTGAGCAGAAGCCTGGCAGGGTTATTATAGGTGGAGAAAGCAGATTTTCCATTTATTGTAGGGGGAGAGAGCATTTTCCACTGCTACAGCAATTATTGATATCTAATAATCCCCTCCTGCTGGCTCCTTTCAGCCCTAACCTGTAGCTGAGTTGCTTAAAGTCATTTTTGGAGACTTGCATTTCTATGTTTTCATAAATATCTCTTGCTGTGTTCTTCTACATTGTCTGGACAGAAGCAATATGGAAAATCTTGGGGGAAAAATGAGTCTGAGTGCCTTTTCTTCCATGCTTCTCTTGGAAGGGTCAGGCCAAGTTAATAATTGAAGAGAAACTGTTTGTCCATTTCCTTCATTACCTAAATATTCTGTTTCAAGACAAAATTGACAGATTGACTGCTGTCTACAGCTCTCATCCAGCTTCCTGGCTCCTGAACACGCTGACTTTTCATTTCATCACTGTTCAGCTCAGAAAACTCTTCCAGGGCTTAACACCTCTTTAATTACCAAGAAATCTCATGTTTCTAGACAAAAATTTGATGGACTTACTAGGGATGAGGAGAAATATCTATTAAATGTAAGAGATTATGAAATAAAGTTTTTGGAGAGCTTCCTAAACCTGGCCCATCCCTGCCAAGTGGCTGAACTGTTCTGACCAGACTGAGTGCTGGAGGAGCCACAGGCATGTCCAAGTTGGAATTTTGAGTTGTTTTTGAATTTTTAACAACAACAACAACAACAACAAAGTGAAGCAGCAGCGAGGAAATCTCCATCCAACCATGCTACTCCAAAAGATTCAGACAAATATGTCTTCGGCATTTATCATCTATTTTAAAAACCCAGCCAAGCAGAAAGGGAGCCTCCAAGTACTACAATGAAATGTGGGGGAAGGAGGGTGGAATGGATGATGGCAGATGGGTTTTTAACTGACTGATGTGCTTGATTTGTTTAAGTCAACATCAGCAGGCATATTATAATTTCTTTTCTTGTTTGTCATTCTGCATCTGCAGCTAGGCAGGGGAGCAGTGTGGTAGGAGCTGTGTAGTGGAAGAGGTGAAGCCCATCTTTCTCCTCACAGAGCTGGGAAATACTCTCATTTTCTGATTGTTGCTGTACAGAATGACAGAGGCTTATCAAGCATGCCAGTGGCTTTGAAAGGATGGCTTGGTTCTATTAAGAGCAAGCCTCTCTCTCTCTAATACACATAATTGTAAGTCTGCATTATACATTCAAAGGCAATGTTAAAAAAAAATAGATTGCAGTTGATTGTCCTCAGGGAAAGGAATAGGTGGTGCTTCCAAAAGGAAAATAAGAAAAGAAGAGTAGAGATTCTGGTAATTAGGCTGATTCTCCATGACCCTTTGCAATGGCTAAGGAGACAGAAATATCTATATCTATATATCTATATATCTATATATCTATATATCTATATATCTATATATCTATATATCTATATACCTATATATCTATATATATATCATCTATATATCTATATATCTATATATCTACATATCTGTATATCTTTATATCTATATTTTATCTATATAAATATAGAAAAATATATAGATATATCAATATATAATATAGATAAATATACATAAATATACAAATATAAAAATATATCAATATATAAATATATCAATACAGATATATAGATACCGATATATTTGGTCTCTACTTCTTTTGTCCAAACCCAGGAAAGTTTACAGGTTTAAAACAGAGGTAAATCTGTTGGTTTAAAAAGGAGACCACTCCTCAGTTAATAAAACTTTGATGTCGAATGATCACCTGTAGTTTTATTTTAAAGCACTGGATGTAAAATAGAAATAACATCCAATGGAGAGAAGGGTTATACATGTTCTGGCTTGCAGCCAAAATACATCTCACAGTTGCTGAGGAAAAAAAATAGCATTTTTTACTTCACTCTTCTGTACAGAAAACCCAAAAGTACCCCCAGAGCAGCTAGTGCTGGTTGGAAAGTGAAAGGTGAGTTTACAAAGGAAATTATTTAAGTCCCTGCCTTTTTTCCTGCAAATAAAAACCAAAATCTCTCTGGCTGCCTGTTCCCAGCATTGCCAGGGAGCCACATGTCCAGTGAGCAATATTCGGAGAACACTGCAAAGTAATTCTCACCCAGAGCTTGACCTGCAGGTCGTATTTATTGTCACTTTAGAATAATGGAATCATTGAGGTTGGAAAAGGCCTCCAAGATCAGTGAGTCCAGCCTGGGCTTAATCCCCATTTTGTCACCCCAGCCAGAGCAGTGAGTGCCACATCCAGGCGCTCCTTGGACACCTCCAGGGGTGGGGATTCCCAGCACCTCCCTGGGAATATTTTAAATGAAGATCAGTGGCTACTCTGGTACTGGTTTCCAGCTCTTGAACAGTGGATTTTTCCAGCATCCTCTTGCTCTGACACCTCTTAGGTACAATGCCATGAGCCTGAGCCATCGGGGGGATGTGTTTTAAAAAGTTACCTCCTGTCAGCTGAAGGGCTTTGACTGGTGCTGTGTATATTCTTAACCTGTCCCAGTTGCAAGAAAAAATGGTGGAATTTATACCACTTTGCTTCTCTCTCGCTCTCTCACACTTCCCATTGTCTTGTTTGTAGCTGATGCCCAGCTCTGCCCTGGATTCTGCATTTTTATTTAATTACATCCTTTATTGCTGCCATCAGCAGATGGTGGGTAGTCTCCTGTTTCATTTTCTTCTTGGTTTTTTTAGTCCTACTTCTATCTTTGCTGAAAGCTAAGACATACACACACATTAACAAACAACCTCCCATCCATCCTCCACAAAGTTCATCTGGAGAACAGGAAATTTACTGGTATCCATTGTAAAATATCAGCTGAGGCTTCTTTCCCATTTTGTTCTGCTGGCTGTTAGTATAAAGAAGGACAGAACTATCCAGTGATTTTTTTTCCTAAGACAGAACACACCCAAAATGGACAAAATGTGATCACCTGACTCTAATTCATTCCATTTCTATGGCCTGGCAGTCCTTGGTTCAACAACTCAGGGGCATTATCAACACCTAAAACCTGTGTAAAGCATCAGTCCAGCACTGCACAAATCCAGGTGCATTCGACTGGCTTTCCAAACAGGATGTACAAAGATTCAGAAGGGTGGAAACATATTTGTATTGCTGAAAAGTGAGCAAAAATTCTCCTGTGAGCAGAAGACAGCCTCAGCCCCCTGGGATGGTTTGGAAATGCTTGTTGCTGTCAGCTTGTGGCTGTGTTTTACAGCCACACTGTGCTGTGCTGTCCCACCCCTCTGAGGCTGAGCTGTCCCAGGGATTAAGAGGAGCCCTGTGCATTTTTTGGGGATCAGGGGTGTGACTGTCTGCCTCTACAGCAGATATTTATGGAGGTCACTGCCTTGCTCCCAAGCTCCCCAGCCAGCCTTGTCCTTTCCACCAGCAGAAGAGCTCCTCTTGGCTGGAAATAGGGGGGAAGAGACCCTGGCAGCTCCGTACCACAGAAAAAATATGAAAAATTGTCTGTTCCCATATCCAGCACTTCAGAATTTTCCTTCTAATGCCCTTCCTTTTTTCCTTGTCCTTCTTTTACTCCTTTTCTTCCTACTCTTCATTCCTGCCTGTTCTCTTTCAGTTGTTGCTGTTGCAGTTTTTCCCTTTCTCCACCCTGCCCACTGTTTCTCTCTCATTTTTCCTTTTACCTGCACATTTTCCTCTCTTTCTTTCCCAACCTTTCTGCTTCTGCTCCTTGATTATTTCTTTCCTTCCAGTGCTTTCCTCTGTTTTACACTCTCATCCCTCCACTGGCTCCCTCCCCCTAATCATCTTGCTGTTCTTTGCTGCTGTATCATTTAATGCCTTCTTTGATACAGCCCACAGCTTAATGATTATTCGGAGGTCAGGCGATGCAGGTGCCATGAATTTCACTAATCCAGCTCTGAGAGCCTCTGTCCATAATCACTCCTCCTGTTCTACAGGGGCTGAATCCTAATTTGTCATTAGCCAGTCCTCTCACTGCAGCACTACCAAGAACTTTTTGCCCAGAGGAGACAATGAAGTATTCATTAGCCAGGGGGGAGGTGGAGGGGAGGGAGCAGCGGCTGCACACAGGGCTCTGCTTAGGGCTGCTGAGAAAGGAGTCCCTGTACCCAGCTTTCCTGGGGCACTGGGAAGGGGGAAAAGGGGGAAACGAGGCAACGTGGCAAAGTGGGTTGAGCAAAAAAAGTGAACGTGGGCTGCAGTGTCATTTTCTAGGAGCCGTTCCAGGGCTGCAGGATGTGGGGTTGAAAGTGCTGATCCAGCAGCTGTGGGAGTGGTGGGGCTCAGAGGTGGGTGAGTGGGGCTGATTTTAAGGAAGAAACTTCAAGAAGTGATTAATTAGCAGAAGACTTTGGGGTTTTTTTTAGGGAGGAATAGTTTTAGCAGCTTTGTCTCTATGCATCCTGGCTTCCACCCTCTTTTCTACTGTTCTGAGCTCATAAGCAGAGGTTGGTGCTTGCGTTGCCTTGTCCTGTTATGGGTCTGCTTTATAGAGGGTGGGGCCAATTGCCAGTAACCTGAAGAGCAGTTTTCTCCTGCTAGCCTGGGAGTTCTGCTGCCCTTGTGATGTCCTGATAGCCCCACAGTCTCTGGCATGGCTTTATCAGCTCTGTTCCCATGTCACTGTGGCGCTGCTGGGATCCTTGGCAGGACACAGTGCCTGTCTTGGCTCCTGGTGCAGAGTGAAGATAGAGCGCTCAGGTGAGCATTTCTAACTGGTAGCAATTTCTTAGAAGGATTTTTCTCATCACCAGAGGAGTAAACAGCAGATGAAAGATTCAGTCTAGAAATAGACTGGAATAGCTCCCAGATGCCACAGCAGGGTACCGATGTTCCGAGAGCTCTGCCTCAGACATATCCCTGAAAACACTGTAGCTCCAGCAAGATGCCAACACTGATTCCCTGTGAGGCCTTACAATGCTAATTCTCCCTTCTCCTCACCTGCAGGACGATACAGGAATGGCTTACCCGAGTCCAGTCCCTGCTCTACTGCAATGAGAATGGGTTCTGGGGGACGTTTCTGGAAAGCCAGCGGAGCTGCGTTTGCCACGGTGGCACCAGTCTGTGCCAGCGCCCCATCCCCTGCATCATCGGGGGCAACAACAGCTGTGCCATGTGCAGCCTTGCCAACATCTCCCTCTGCGGCTCGTGCAACAAGGGCTACAAGCTTTACCGAGGCCGCTGCGAGCCCCAGAACGTGGACTCGGAGCGGAGCGAGCAGTTCATCAGCTTTGAGACGGACTTGGACTTCCAGGACCTGGAGCTGAAGTACCTGCTGCAGAAGATGGACTCCCGCCTGTACGTGCACACCACTTTCATCAGCAACGAGATCCGCCTGGACACCTTCTTCGACCCGCGGTGGCGCAAGCGCATGTCCCTCACCTTGAAGAGCAACAAGAACCGGATGGACTTCATCCACATGGTGATCGGGATCTCCATGCGCATCTGCCAGATGCGCAACAGCAGCCTGGACCCCATGTTCTTTGTCTACGTCAACCCCTTCAGCGGGAGCCACTCGGAGGGCTGGAACATGCCCTTCGGGGAGTACGGCTACCCGCGCTGGGAGAAAATCCGCCTCCAAAACAGCCAGTGCTACAACTGGACCCTGCTGCTGGGCAACCGGTGGAAAACCTTTTTTGAGACCGTCCACATCTACCTACGCAGCCGGACTCGGCTGCCCTCCCTCCTGCGCAACGAGACTGGCCAAGGGCCCGTGGACCTTTCCGACCCCACCAAGCGCCAGTTCTACATCAAGATCTCAGACGTGCAGGTCTACGGCTACAGCCTGCGCTTCAACGCGGACCTCCTGCGCAGCGCGGTGCAGCAGGTCAACCAGTCCTACACGCAGGGCGGGCAGTTCTACTCCTCCTCCTCCGTCATGCTCTTGCTGCTGGATATTCGGGACCGAATCAACCGCCTGGCGCCTCCGGTGGCCCCGGGGAAGCCGCAGCTGGATCTGTTCTCGTGTATGCTCAAGCACCGCCTGAAGCTCACCAACAGCGAGATCATCCGTGTGAACCACGCCCTGGACCTGTACAACACCGAGATCCTCAAACAGTCCGACCAGATGACAGCCAAACTCTGCTAACCCCTGGACTTAGCAATGGACACTTTGGTGATTGATCCTTTTGCTGTATAAAAAAAAAAAAAAACAGAAAAATAAAACAAACAAGCGAACAAAAAACCCACAAAAAAAAAAAAGAAAAGAAAAAAAAGAAAAAAAGAGAAAGAGGAAAAAAAAGTAAAAAAGGAAGAAGTAAAAGTGGGGGGAAAGAAAAGGGGGAAAATAAGATTTGTAAAATGTAATTAATATACAAAAGAGGAAAAAAGAAAAGAGGAAATTCTTCATTTGTTGAAAACTAAACCCGTTCTAGCCGCTGTATAAGACTGTCAGGCATGTTTGTTATTTCTATAATCCGTCATAAAAGGGTAACACCATACTCTCTCTTGACCTTGGGGGTGTTGCTTGCGAGTCCTCAGGGGCAGCAGAGGAAATAAAGGGAGGAGCAGAGAGAGGGGCAAACTTCTGTACTGAACTGTCAAGTTTTCTGCTATGCAGGTGCCAAGACAAAGAGACATACAGAAAAAAAAATCAAAGCAAACAAACAAACAAACAAGAGTTATATGTAAATGTAAAAGAGCTACCATTATTCCTATAGTGGGAGTAAATGGTTAAAGATAAAAGATATTTCTTCTGTTGAGATTTATGCCAGCTTTATGTTGAGTTATTCCTGCAGCCTGTGCTGAGCTTTGCTGGAGGACAGGAGGGGATGGCAGCCCTTGGGGACTACAACTGATGAGTTTTCTCACCTCCTTGGTGAGACAGGTGGAGGGTGGGTTCAGGGCTCAGGTGTTCCTCCTTTTGGGATTTCCATCTTGGAAGACATCTCACCAGAGGTAGAGGCTCAGCAGATGCTGGAAAATGGGATGTGTTGGGTTGTTTAGCTTGACCTGCAGTTTGTGCCCTGCCCTGGGCTGGTGCTGCCTTCGGCGGTGCCAGAGGAGGAGCAGCACCTGTAAATCTTCACTCACTCATCTTTCAGGCCCTTCTACACAGTCCCTAAAGCAGAGAAAGCCAAAATCATAAAGGCAAAGCTGAGTTTGTCTTTCTGCCTCAGGTGCTGGGTTTTCCAGTAGCTCTCATCACCACAAAAACTAAAGCACAATGCAAGGGAATACATTTCCAAGGAAACCTGGAGACACTGAAGGGTACATAGGTAATTTCTGTTCACTGGGAAAGGAAAAATCCTTTTTACTTTCTTATGTTTGTGTGGCTGTGAATAATATCCTTGTCTCACTTACACTTTGTCCACAAAAAAAAAAATACAGCAAATATATGAGAACATTTTATTAAAATATATGCAAAATTAGTAAAAGGGAGGGGTGGGAGGGAAGAGCACAACAACCAAACCTACCCTGAGTTTGCAAGGATAAAGCCAAATTAAAAAGAATTGAGTTATCAAAAAAAATACTAAAGTAACCAAAAGGTGGGTAAAATTTTTTTGAATGTGTGGGGACATGTGTTTGGATTTAAACAAAAAGTAGGATGTTGAATGGAGTGTGTGAATGAAGGATCATCTGAGCTGGGTGATGAAGTCTGAACACTGTGGGAGGTGAGTAGTGAGGTGTTTCTCTTTTTAGTTGAAGTTGATTGAGAAGTGCTAGTGAGAGACTGGAATTCCTGCCCTCCAGAAAGGGAGAAATAAATCTCTGATCCTGATGGCTTCCAGAGGTGGAGGAGGATCCTGGGGAAAACAGGTCTGAGCAAGGGGCACAGTCCTGATCCAAAGACCCAGATTCAGGTCTGGCTCAAGATTTAACATGTTTATTCAACAGAGTTCAAAATAGTCTTGTAGGAGTTTTGACTTTATTTGAAGATTTTGGCTGAGATTCTGAGAGCAGCATCACTTCATGCATTGTGGTGTTGGCCATGTGACGCCAGGGGCTTGGGCAGTTAAGGCTGGTTTCAGGTTTATTTTGTGTGATTTGGTTTGTTCTCATCCAAATTTCCTGAGAAGGAACTGGATTCCTTAAGGAAAATATACATTCACTGAACTCTCCTGCTGAGCTACCAGTTGAGGGCATAAGAAAAGTAATTTGGATAATCAGTAAAACCCCAAAAAGGGGGATTAGTCACCAAAGTCTGATATCAGAAGAAGAGCTGGGTGAATTAAACAGCAAGGATGTTTTTTGGGATATTTCCTTTAGTGGGAGCTTTTTTCCCTACCCTGTATCAAGATCTCTCTCTCACCTGGTCAGTCCACACAAGAGGCCTTGGGCTGCCCATTTTTCCCAGTGTTTGTTTTTCATTTGCTTGGTCTTTGCTTTGTGTAGCAGAAAATCATTTTAGACCTCACCATTCCAAGAATGTTCTTTATAGATGTGACATTTCTGCCTCAGCTTTCTGATAAGAGAACATTTGGCAGCAATCGTATGCATGGAGGTGAGTTTTAAGCAAATAGTAGAGAGTATTCATGGGAAATGAATGTCAAATTTGTAATTATCAGTAGAAATAATGTTCCTGACAGTTACATCCATCTAAGCAGGGAATAGAAATGTACTGTTTAAATTACATGTATGACCCAAAGAGCTGACACTTGAAAGAACTATGGTTATAGCTCTAAAAATACTGACTGCAGCCTGCATGCAATGATGGGATTTGCTCATGGCTGGGAATAGTGGCTGTGCCAACACAGAGTGAAATTAATTCGATAAATTCTTTCCTTTGAGATAAGAATCCAGGTCTAGTGAGTGGAAGCCAAAGAAGCTGCAATTAAATCTCAGATCTCGTGGGTAACTAGCAGCACATTACCTAAATCTCGCCTGGTAGGGATCAAATCAATTGCCCTCATGTATCTTTAATGATGCCTTGGGATGAGCAGCCCCCAGCATTTACTGCCTTCAGCAATGGGGGCAGCTCCATAAACCTTAAGAAAAGTTTTGGGTGCCAACACAACATTAAATCCTGGCTGGAGCTAACACCAAGTGGATGCTGAGAGAGGCACGTGAGGGAACATTTCCCCATGGGAAAGGGGAAGCAGTGCAGGGAGAGGGAAGGAGTTTTGGCACAGCCGTGCTGTCAGCATATGGAACTCACCTTGGGAGTACCTGATGGTGCACCTGGAAATGGTGGCACATCAACACCACAAAGTGGGGCCACGTTCCAACATGGCTACATCAAATTTTGTGAAGGAACGCAGCGAAAATGTCAAGAAGAAACTCACATGTCCTTCAAGGTAGGGAAGATGAAGTTATTGGGCTCAACCACCATTTTGGGCTCACTGAGAAAATGGAAAATAACCTAAACGAGCCAATCAAATGTGGATGATTGTTTTTGATGCTAGGAAATAAATTAAACAGGGCATATGCTCTGCTTCCACTGCTCAGTCCCAAAAGCCCTTCCCCAGGCAAGGGGCAGTCTGTGACAGACAGATCCAGAAACATCCCCTAGGTTTGGTTTAGGGAATTTGTTCTGCGGGCAATAGGAGATGTGGAGGCATCTGACATCTGCTTCAGCAAGAACAAGCAGTTCAGACACACAGAGGGGCCACAGCAGGGCTCCAGTGGGGTTAATGGGCTCCTGAAAAAAGGATGGCCATAAAAATGTGTTTGACAAGACAATGACTGGAATGGAGGGCAATTAACAGAGCAGAATTAGGCTGGGACCCAGAGAACCCCTTCACCACAAAACTCAACCCACTAACCTGCATGATCAGTGGGCATTGTAGCAGAGTTTAATGATAAAAGGGATGTCCAGAGTCTAAAATCAGACTAACTCTGACTGTATGAGAACAAAACCCATCTTCCCTTCTTGGCACGAGAAGGAGCTAAGGAGCAATCCATCAGACTGTCCAGCTCAGGTAATAGAGAGAGGCTCCTACCAATACAGGACAGATACTTGTCCCTTGCTGTTATTAAATTAGGCACTACATGAAAGCTTGGAGCTTCCAAATAACCCAGAGGAAAAAAAAAAAAAAAAAGAAAAGCCAATTCCAGGTGTCTCAAAGCTAAAGCAAGGAAAAAGCAGCACATAGGGCAGAATCCTGCTTCCCTTCAGATGCAGAAGACTTCTGGGACCATTTCCCTCCAGTCACATGACAGAAATTGGGAGCATCCTAAGAAATCTGCTCTTTTCAAATTATTCAAATTTAGACTCACCAGCCGGTGTGGCAGAAAGCAAGAGACGTCAGCAAGTCTTATTAACATGCTGATGCTATGGCTTCAGGAGTGTGCAGAATGTCCATTTGGATCAGGGCTAAGAGCACAGCGTGAAGTTGTCATGGAAACGTGGGGGGAGGCCATTAATTAGCTATCACATGGAATCATCAGGAAGAATCTGGACCTCAGCAGCTTTGGCCTCCTCAGGGGCAAAGGGCACAGCCCCAGAGACCCCCCCCCAGTGACCCCTGCACAGCTCCAGGAACAGCCTGGAGCAGAAACGACCTCTTGAAGGGATGAGAAGTAGGTGGATGAGAAAGGGGAGGGGGCAACAAGCAGAGATAAAGCATGGAGATAATTTCCCCTTTTTCTTGCCCCTTCCCTTCCCTTCCCTTCCCTTCCCTTCCCTTCCCTTCCCTTCCCTTCCCTTCCCTTCCCTTCCCTTCCCTTCCCTTCCCTTCCCTTCCCTTCCCTTCCCTTCCCTTCCCTTCCCTTCCCTTCCCTTCCCTTCCCTTCCCTTCCCTTCCCTTCCCTTCCCTTCCCTTCCCTTCCCTTCCCTTCCCTTCCCTTCCCTTCCCTTCCCTTCCCTTCCCTTCCCTTCCCTTCCCTCCCCTTCCCTCCCTTCCCGCCTGGCTGCTCTTGCATAGAAGAACACAAGAGATCTGCTGCTTTTTGAGCTGACAAGGCTCATGCCAGTGACCTTGAAGACATCAAGAGCAGCCCCAAGGCCCTGGCAAATCCAATTAATGGAGTTTTCATCCTCTTGGGTGGGCTGCACCTGGGATGAGGGAACTCCAGTGCTCCCTAAATCCATCCTGCTCCCTAAAGCCAGCTCAGGCCATGCTAAACCAGGAATCCATCCCTTTCCCCAAAGAGAAACATGGGCAAGTAAGAGAGGCTTCTTGGCCACTTGCCCAGCCTCCCTTCAGAGCCAGAATCCTGTAAGCAAGCTGTGATGGACTTCAGCTGCCATGGATGGGATGTTCATTTTAGCTCTTTAGCCCACTTGCTAAAGCACGGTTCAGGAGGACATTTGGCAGATGGTGCCTCCTGCACAGGGGTGTAGCGAGGTCCCCAGCCTGGCTGCTCAGCCCCAGTGCTGCAGGAGACACGCTGGGTGCCAGTCCCAGCTCTGTGCTCCTAAAACACTTCCCTTGAGGAATTTATCCTCGTTGAAAGGAGGAAATGGCACAAGGAGGAGGTGCTGCAAGTCTGAGAGCAGAGAACAGGAGGATGATCTGTGGTGTGTGTTTTGGGGAGAGGATGAAGGGAGACACGGCAGACAAGGCATAAGGAAGTCATGGGAGAGGCATTTCCATGTTCTTTCTGCCTTGGAAAATTTGAAATCGTAGATTAACCCTGTTGGAGACAGTCAGATTATAGACTTCTTGTCCAAGAATGCACATATCAATTATCTCACCCTTACAATTTCTTTGCCTTAATCTAATTCTTCTCATAATATCACCAGAATTACTATTCATCTGTGAATTAAATAAATATGGAAATCAGTGAGGACTTAAATACTATATAAAAGCCTTATTGGACACTTCAGTCCTTCCTCCTGAATTTTTAACTGGAATGAGATGGGTGCTTTGTACAAAAGCATTGTTCAATCAAACCTTCCTTCAGTGTAACGAGAAAAAAAGGCAAATTTTCCAAGTCTCTGCCCCTTGGATATTAAAGGCATCTTCAGGAACTGCCCCAGGTGCTGTTACCTATCTTTGTGTCCCCATCCTGAGTGTTTATCTGTAGAGCAGTCCAATCTCCAGGTGGCTCCTGTCCACCTCCAGCACTTGCTTGTAAGCCAAGAAGGAAATATGACCGTGTGTAGAGCCCTTAAACAAACAGGCCATGGGTTCCTCCCAAGGAGAACTACAAAAGGAATAGCTGGAAAAAGTCACCACAGCAGCAGAATCTGTGGAGGAGTGAAATCTGGTGAGGTGACCCTGAAGAGATACAGGCAGGCACAAAAGAAATTGGAATATTGACCTCAGTGCTCAGGGGGGGCTCCTTCCACTCCCCCAGCCCATCTTGTCTCTCATCCCCTCCTCATTTCAGTTTTGGATCAGTGATGAACAAAGCCAGCCCATTTTATATATATATATATATAGATAGATATATAAAACACACATCATTCAAGCAGAGCTTAAAATAATATTTCAACGCTGAAAAAGTCAAATAAATCAAACTGAAAAAAAAGAAAGCAAAATGAAATAGGAAAAACACAGCAGCTCATTTTGTTTATTAGGGATGTTTTTGCCAGTGATAAATCTCTGTGAGATACCTTAATTTTTAACTACACAAGAGCTCCCAGTAAAAATTGTCCAACTGAATCATTTTGGCTGAAATTTTTAGGTAAAGATTTCTTGACTGACAAATGTGGGAGGGTTATTGCTTTTTGAGCATCCGAGTTAGCCCTGTGTTTTAATACTGTCAGTCATGTTGTCTAGAACATAGATTTGAACAGGAAAGAGAAGTTCAGCTGGGGTGATTTTCCAAGATGCTCACACATCTCCTCAAACAGGGTGTGCCAAGGGGAGCTGAAGGTCAGGAGTTCTCAAAGCTGCTGCCAGGAACAGAGGAAAGAACGTCTGGATTTTGGTGCTGCTGAATTCAAGTGAGGGAGCCAAGAGGCTGACTGTGACATCAGAAACACAATTACACCTTCTGTGCTTCTAGATGCAGGTTTTTGTTAAGCTTTCATAGGTGTATATTATTGATCTTTTAATTGATCTATTAATTGATCTATTAATCTACATTTTGAGGGCTCCATGACAATCCAAGTCTCATTGTGTTTATTTCTGGGCGTACACTGAATTAAAACAAGGTTGCCGCAGATATGGTCAGTTTAGGACTGCTCTGACTTTAGAGGTGGGAAAAAGAAGTCCAAAATGTACAGAGAGTGACTTGCTATGGCAAAGCCTGCACAGAACTGTGGCCAGAGTCTCTCTGGAGTCTCAGGCCTAAGCCTGACCTTTGTGTGAAGATGAGGAGAATGTCAGTGTGGGAATGGTTATTCCAGGTGTGCTTTATTTCCATAGCCAGTTCCTGAGTGCCCCATCACACAGGCAGTGACAATGACCTTCAGAAAGATGCACAGGGATGTGCAAACACAATGTGGGTTTTGTTTCAGACTTCTGCCATCTCAAATGCTCAGGTCTAGCCTGAAAGACTGTCTTCATCTGATTTTGGGGTGAATTTCTATTCTACTTCATCTCCAGGAAATTTCTATTATGGGGTAAATTTCCCATAATAGAAATTTCCTGGAGATGAAGCAATCCTTATTTCAGCCTGTTTTCTGGAGCAGACTCCTTGAGTTCATTCAGTATCTCCCTCTTTGTGGGTTGTGCCATAGTTTAGGACTGAATCTCATTCTGCCATGTGGTGACAGGATCCTATTCTACAAATGTCAGCCATCTAAGGGCTGAGATCTGGCTCTCAAACTTCCCTAAGACATTTAGACTCTGCCTTCTGTTAAGATTCATTCCAGGGTGGGAAAGAAAAACCTGGATATTGCCTGAGCTAGATTTAGACACTAATTCTGACCTTTTGTGTTTTCACAAGCTACTCAATTAAGGTAGATCACTCCTGCCTCACTCCAGGATACTTGTGAACTATCTCCAGACTTTCATTCCCTCTTGATATGAAAATCTAATCATGTTCATTGCTCAAAATCAACTCTGGTTGAAGACTAATGCAAAAAGGCTCAGCTTAAGCAAGCAGCTTGTTCAGGAAATGGAGATAAGAAACCCTGGCGGGTTGCTTTGAAAGTCAATAGAGTTGGATTTAGGAGGATTAGTGAGGGGTTGAATCCTGCAAGGTGCTGAGCACAAGGAGTTGCAACACTGAGGGTCTGAATGTGTGTGGCAGATGCATGGATGTCAAAGGGACTGCTCAAACCCCTCAGAGGTATTTTGCCTGGATGTCTTGGTTTGGAAAGACAGGAGTCTGCTAAGGAAGGCAGAAGCCTCCTCTGAAATGGAGAATGTAAACCCTCCCCACCACTCCATATTGCTATAAATTTTAAATTAAGGGGCTCTCAGGCAAAAATATGGGAGCAGGAAATAACATATTAATAAGGAAAATAAAAAAAATAAAAGAATAAAATAAACAATGCAGTACACTAGAACAACACTGACAGAGTCAGAACCCAGCCTGACACCCTGTGGGTCAGGGTGTTGGTGGCAGTCCCATTGGAATTGTGGCTCAGACCTCCTGCAGTGTCAGGGGTGGTTCTGCTGGAGCAGGGATCCTGTACAGAAGGATGTATTCTTCCTCTGAAGATCCAGTGGAAGGAGAGGCAGCTGCTCTTCCTCTGGGGAATCCAGTGCAGAAAGCCGTGCTGGTGTCTCAAACCCTCTGGATTATATCTGGGTAGCAATGCTTGGCTCCTCCCTCTGGGCGGGGCATCTCCCAATGGGATGTTATAGTTCTTATCAGCCATGCAGGGACATTCAATAGCTGTTATCAGCAGATGTCCCCTCCTGAGGGAGGTGTGAATGTGGTCACTCCAAGGGAGAGATAAGGCAAACTGCCCACTTGGCAAAGGTAATCTGCCATGCAGATGGTAATGGGAAACATCTTGCATTGCAATCTTCAACACTGGAATTCAGAGTTCTCAATAACTGGTAACAGGGAGAATCCCAGATCTCAGGGCTGTAAAGGCCCAGGAGTCCCAAGATCAAAAACCCATCTTGCCAGCCTGAATTGGTTTGTTCTTCTCAGCAGCTGGTTGGGTGAGCTGAGCCTGGGCAGCTGTGATGGAAGGAAGGAGCACAGAGCCTTCCAGCCCCAGGTGAACCATCACTGTGCACCCAGCAGCCAGCGAGGGGCACAGCACGTGTCCAAATGAGCACTGATTGCATCATCTCTTAATGAGAATTAATATCTCTGGTGTAGCACTGAGGCACCTCAGTCACACACCAAGACCCCATAGGAGCTGACATTTCACTGAGATGGAAGAAAAAGGAGATCTGGTGTCACAAAGTCTCTCAGAAGAGCACTAATTAGGAGGAAGATGCATGTGGCACCATCTGAAGTTCCCAGTGGGTTTTCAAGGGTCAGTCCCATAAAGGTGGACCAGTCCTTCATCTGCATTTTGCTGCCCCTGGAAATGTTGGATAGGACCCATTGCTTTTACCATTTCAGTATAATTCCATTCAGAAAGTGTTTTTATACCTCTCTGATATCTGTATAGTGAGCAGCATTTCCTTCAGGTCAGCATTACTTGCGCATTTATTACAGGATCCAGTTAATACAAATAAAGGCCAACAAATTCAGAACAAGAAATAACATAAAATATTACACACACAGGATAAACTCACACTCTAAAAAGGATTTGTTTAAAACAAGAAAGAGTGCAGAAGTAGATATTGAAAGAGTTGCCCATGGTATGCAGTGACAGAGGGAAAGGAAGGAAAATCTAAAAATTGACCTCTTGCAGACAGCTGTGGTTGTACCCATCCCCTGTCTGCGATTTTCAAAGCCTGTACCTAAAGGAGCAACAGTTAACTGGGAAATTCAGGCTTTGTTGCCAGGGTGAAGGGAGCTAAGGAACCAAACCCACACCTACTGTGTGACTAGCTGTGGAATAGCTCACCAGTTGTGGAATAGCTCCAATTTATTTGAAATATCAGGCATTGGCCAGAGGCAAGGTATTTCAGACCAGGGTACCCAGCTGTTCTAATGGCTCTGGTATATTCTAACTCTCTGTAAAACAATAATGCCATTTCTGCCATCGTTATGCATCACAAATCAATCTGGCTGCTCACGAACAGTTCTGACCTGAATCTGTCACTTTACAGCAACCTCCTGTAGGATTCCAGGTTTACAGCCATATAAGTGCTTTATTAGACATGGAAGGCTGGAATAAGCTGATTAAGAAACCTTTCTTTCCCCTTTTTTTTTTTTTTCCTTTAAAATACTTAACATATACTTTTCTGCCATCAGATCAGTACAAAATAAACCTGAAGCTTCACCCAAAATACATTATGCAAAGAAATCTGTCACTATAAAAAGCCTGAACCACGCAGGACTCCCTGTACCAACTCCTCTCTGCTCTGCCTTGGCTGCTTAAGAGGGAGTCCTGTTGTGGCAACTGTTAATTCTTTAAAAGCCTTGAGTCAAACCATCCTTGCTGTGATTCAGCTGCTGCAAGACACATTTTCTCCCTAAAAATGCATATTTCTGGAGCAATAGTTTCATTCCAAGAAGGAAAGTTCTAAAGTTAAATGGAAAATAGTGTTCTCAAAGTTTTGGGTAAAAAGGCAACCTTCCATCTTATTTCATCTCAGGGATTTCAGGACAGGCTTCTTGAAGGGAAAGTCTGGTGAATGATTTAAGAGGCAAGGGCTTCTCTGCTGGGTTTTGATTACTTCATGCCAGATGAGACAGAACCAGCCAAATGCTAAACTGGAAATGAAGTGTTTCAATAATTTCCCATTACAAACGTCAACAAAAATGATATTTTGCTGAATTTGCATTTCTGTGAGAGAAAACTGTTCAGCTGGGGAAAAATGAATTGGTCAGCTCTGTCAGCAGAGAGAGAGTTGAGAAGTGAACTTCATCCCATCTGGGCTAATGGGGTGTGAAAACTCGGCCTGGCTGAGTACATGTAGACCTTTCTTAGTGCTCCTGAGAGGCTTGGGGGGAAGGAGTGATCCTTGATTGCTCTGTCTCCTGTCTACACAGCTGGAATGTGCAGATCCAGACAGGCATAGAGGGTAAAAAAACCCATGGGGTTGCTTTCTGTATTTCCAACTCCTGTGACGGTGTTCACAGGGGCTCGTAGAATGAGGGAAGAGATGAGGATCTGACTCTGTGTTTCAGAAGGCTTGATTTATTATTTTATGATATATATTATATTAAAACTATACTAAAAGAATTGAAGAAAAGGCTTCATCAGAAGGCTGGCTAAGAATAGAATAGAAAAGAATGATAGCAAAGGTTTGTGGCTCCGAGCAAGCGGACTGTGATTGGCCATTAATTAGAAACAACCACATGAGACCAATCACAGATCTACCTGTTGCATTCCACTGCAGCAGGTAACCATTGATTACATTGTGTTCCTGAGACCTCCCAGCTTCTCAGGAGGAAAAATTCTAAGGAAAGGATTTTCCATAAAAGATGTCTGTGACAAACTCCCACCCTGATCATCGGGCAGTCTGCAGAAGCTGCCCTCCATCACACATCTCCATGGCTAATGCTGCAGAGAGGGAATTAGCCATGAGGTCAATACATTACACTTCACCCAAACTGGCTCTTGCCACCGCTCTAAAAATGATTTTATGTGTGTATCTTTCACCTCAGTGGATGTAGCAGGGTTGTGTCCCAGCACAGAGCACCCATCTCAGGGATGGCTGGGCGTGGTGGGAAGGAAGGAGCACAGTCTGTTCTGATAGTGGGGAAAGAACTGTCCTGGATAGAGAGAACCAAACCTGGCAGACATATGGGCATCCAAAATAGACCTAGCAGCAGAATTTCCTGCAAACTACAGCAGTGTGCAATATGGAGGGAACAAAGTGGCTGCTCCAAAAGGAGCTGGCTACTGTGTGGGATGTGATGGCCCTGGATATAGGACCTGGGAGCAGGATGGTGGCACATATGGCCAAGCAGAACAGTTTTTGCTAAACACAAGACAGCATTGTGAGGATCATCTACAATATTTTAAAGCCCCATTTGACAAGTTGGAGCCCAGCTTGAAAGGCAGAGAAGGTATTTTGAGTGTCACATTAGAGCCATTGAGGGTGGCGGGGTTTTGCAGTGTGTGCTCTGCAATCAGGGGACAAAAGCCCCAGATATTTCTGGTAATCAAAGCCCATCTTTTAAATGAGTTATTGAGTTTTTGCTCTTTTTGCAATCACTGCCCAGCACAAGCTGAATTACAGTGTTCTTTATTAACCAGCACTGCTTGCTTCACCTTAATTAGTGCAGACCACTGGAGTTAAGGTGAATGAGGTGAACATTAGATGCAATTTCATCATTGATGTTGAAAAGACAACCAAACCTCAACTCCTCTCTCTGTGAGTACCTGCCTTGCCTTTGTGAGATGATCAATAGCCCTTCCACGGGAGGGGGTGGGCAAAGCACCTTTCAGAGCTGATAATTGTGCGGGATCCAAGTGTTTTCTAATAAAATCTTTCAAAACCTCCGCAAAATTTCTACTGAAGGCCAGATTTCCTGGGAAACCCATAATTATTCAGAGCATAAGAGAGAAGAGATGAGAGTTATAGGCCTGTTTCACCTAAAGAGGCCCAATTCAAACAAGGCACCAGAAAGACCAGGACATGGATAATCAAAGGAGAGTGAAAGAAAAGAAATGATAATAATAAATAATAATAAAAGAACAAGGATCAATATCTTGGAAGAAAAAAAAAAAAAAAGCATTTAATTTTACACAAACCATAAAGTGCACACACATTCTGTGATTTCCCAGAGGTCTCCTAACTGATTCTATTTTCTTGTAAAACCCACATCTTTACACATCACATCCCCAGCTCCTGTCTTTGCAATACAAATGTACATCCAGACTGCAGGACACCCCAAGAGATTTATTCCCATGATGCTGCTCTTCCTCTTCTCTTTTTATTTTCATGTTCCAAAGTCAAATATTTATCTTTCGGCACCTCCTATGCTTTACTTTTACCCCTGAAAGGGAGAAAATTCCTTTTCCTTGCCCTCATCTGGAAATCCATGAAGGCAGAGGCATCGTGGCTCTCAGTGAAGTGGCCAGCAGGATGCAGGAAGACAATCAAATTCACACAGCAGATGGGAAAATGGCTCCAAAAATGATTGTTTTTCCCAAACTATGGCAACATGTCAACATATTGACACATTCAAAAGCTTGGCATCCTGGCAGGAAAAATGCTAATTCAGGTTGAGGAAGATGCTGGGACATCTTCCCTTACCTTTGAGAAGATCTGTTTTAAATTCACAGCTTACACGTTACGGCACAGCGTGGTTTGTGCTGAATTATTTTGAAGATCTGGCCCTTTCTAGAAGAGAAGAGAGCCAAAAAAAGTGTTTTATACGCAGTGTAGTCAGTGCATCCCAGGCTTTTGTCTGCACCTTTAGAGAGGAATGTCTGTGTGAGGTCTGTCCTGAGTTTATCCTGATCCAAAGCTCTTTTCCTGCACCTACATTTGCCTGGACTGCTGTCCAGGCTGTGAAAATGAAGGTATTGATCCCATCTCCCGCTGACAAGGTGTGACATGGATAATTGGTGAAGCTGTATGGCAGAGTGTGCAAAAAGAAAATTAAAAATCCAGTTGTGTCCCCCTCTCAGAACACACCCAGGCCCCTCAGGCAGCTCTGCCTGGGTCTTCTGCCTCTGATGGAGCCACTGCCCCACATGTGGCACCCCATCTGTGATGTTCCAGCCAAAGCTGTGTCCTCCTGGCCCCTCTGGTTTCTTTTCCAACTTGCTGGCCTGGGGGTGCTCAGTTTGTCATCCTTACACCTCCTGTGAAAGAGAGAGGAGACAAAAAAAAACAACAACAAAAAAGAGATGAAAAACCAATCAAAGAGGAGGAGAAATATCCATTTAGCAATGTCTGGAGATCTCAAATGTCCATACAAGCACCAGACTTTCTGAGGTGCCTCAGTGAGAGAAGGAAGGACGGGAGGCGGGAGAAAAAGGGAAAGAAAAAAGTTCTTACACTGAAAATTCACTTTAAAGAAGCCAGGGAAGGTGGGTCTGAGCCAGGCTGCAGCTCCAGTTTGAGCTGTGCTTATCAGTCTGTGTAGTTCAGGGAGCTTTCAGGTGATTGCTCTAAAAATACCTTATCTGCAAAGGTTAAAAATAATTTCTTCCTTTCTATTTATTGACCTCCTTCTTTACTTTTATGACCTCCCATTCCCAAACATCTTCCAAGGATTTAAAAATAACATTCTGCCTTTCTTCCTCCCCACCTAATTTGATTAATGTACACAGCTCTGTTTAATTGGGTGTGTGTGGAAAATGAAGACCTGCAAGAGGAGCATTGCATCACTGGTCTGACCTCCCAGAGGAGGGAACAACACTCCCTGCACGGTGTCCCTGGATAATTCAGTGGATTCAGTGAGTTTTGGGTGATTCAAATATTTGAATCACCCTGCACAGGGTCCCTGGGCAATTCAGTGAGTTTTGGGTGATCCAAGTATCTCAATAACCCTGCACACTGTCCCTGGGTAATTCAGTGAATTCAGTGAGTTTGGGTGATTCAAATATCTGAATCACCCTGCACACTGTCCCTGGGTAATTCAGTGAGTTTTGGGTGATCCAAATATGTGAACACCCAGAGCACTGTCCCTCAGCAATTCAGTGAATTCAGTGAATTTTAGGTGATCCAAACACCTGAATCACCCTGCACACTGTCCCTGGGTAATTCAGTGCATTCAGTGAGTTTTAGGTGATACAAATATCTGATTAACACTGCACACTGTCCCTGGGTAATTCAGTGAATTCAGTGAGTTTTGGGTGATCCAAATATCTGAATAACCCTGCACACTGTCCCAGGGTAATTCAGTGAATTTTGAATGATCCAAATATCTGAAACACCCTGCACACTGTCCCTGGGTAATTCAGTGAATTTTGAATGATCCAGATATCTGAAACACCCTGCATGCTGTCCCTGGGTAATTCAGTGGATTCAGTGAGTTTTGGGTGATCCAAATATCTGAAACACCCTGCACACTGTCCCTGGGTAATTCAGTGAATTCAGTGAGTTTTGGGTGATCCAAATATCTGAATAACCCTGCACACTGTCCCTGGGTAATTCAATGGATTCAGTGAGTTTTGGGTACACTGTCCCTGGGCAATTCAGTGAATTCAGTGAGTTTTGGGTGATCCAAATATCTGAAACACCCTGCACACTGTCCCAGGGTAGTTCAGTGAGTTTTGGGTGACCTGCTGTCCTTTGAGCTGCTGCTTTGCTGAGGAAGATGGTGCTAAGGGAAAGGGAGGCACTCCAGATGGAGGGCAGAGCAGAGAGAGCAGCAAACCACAATCACTGCCTTTGTACACGGATTTATGGCTGTATTTATCCCAGGGGCAGCTTTTCCTGGCTGTGCCTCCTCTTGCTCTGTGCGTAGCCCAGTGTCTCCACAGAATGGTCAGGCTGGAAGGGATCACAGTGAAGTCACCTGGCCCAACCTCCCTGCTCTATCAGGGTAATCCCAGAGGTCCTCTCAGACCTTGTTTAATTGTTGTCTCTCACACTGTGAAGTGGCATTCACTTCTTCATGTTGATCTTCTGGCAGCAACAGGAAGAAATCTCCAGCTCCTCGGAGAGGATGAATTTCACAGTGCTGCCACTTCAGACTGAATTATTTCTTTAAGGCACCAGAGAGAGTTTCCTTAGACATGGAGTTACATAAGGGAGAAGGCTGTGGGAGCCCTCAGGTGCAGGCATGGAAGGAAGGGCTGTGCAGGATGTTTGTCCTGGCTGGATTTGGAAGGACAATTCAGAATTACACTGCTCAGCCTTTGCTAGAGATGGGGTATTATTTAGCAAGAAATAGTATCCAACACAGGGGGAAAAGAGTCCAGCAGAATGGATACAGATGCACTTCATTTAATTTAGTACTTTGCTGCTCCTCACTCCGTGATTGGGGACACAGAGAGCAGCAGCCACTTTGTGCTGCAAGCACAGCTTTTTATAAGGACTTTGCAGTACCTTCTGCCCTATTAACACTTGCTGTATTCTACTCCCAGGCTTAATTATTCATCTTATACCCAAAAGTGCAGCAATGATTAAACTGAAGAGCAGTTAGGCATTTTCAAATTGAAGCAGTGCTGCAGTGCTGGAGAGACGTGTGTTTCAAGGGTATGAGTTTGTCCCTCTCTCCGTGCCCAGATCTCCTCTCCACTGAGCTCTGCCTCTGTGCCCCTCCTCTGCTCAGCCTTTAAAGCACCTCTCTTTGTTCCCCTTTCTCCCCTCATCTCACAATTACGTCTTTTAGCTCTCTCACGCCATTACCTTTCCCCTCTGTTGATTTGCCTCTGCAGCTGAGTTTCCTCTATTGCTCTCTCTGCAGGCTTGGATCAAAGCCCATTGAAAACAACTGAAATTTTCTTACTGACTGTTGGGAGATATTGTTGAAAGAAGAAAACATTAAGAATAACAAAACTGAACTGCAGTTTTCTGTCTGTGGATTAGGGATGGGTCAAGTGACTTTCTGTTTCCAACAGCCTTTAATTTCTCTGACTCCATGAAACTTAAGCAAACCGTTTCAGCACCATTTTTTGAAGGGCAAAGATGTGCAGATTCCAGGAGAAAGCAAAAAAACAGTCTTTTGAAGGGCTATTAAGTGAGAAGGAAGCCGCCTCACCTCTCTCTAATTGTGGAAATAACTTGAGACAAATGCTGGTGAGACAGGATGGCTAACTTCTGCCACCACGAAGTCAGGCTTTCAGTTTAACTAGTCATTTAAGCCAGAAAGAGACTGTTACCTTTGGAGAATGACTCATCCCACCCACTTCAGACACTGTACATTAGAAGAGGTGACTCATGCTCTGGAGATTCCTCCTGTTCTCCTCACAGCCTGTACAAGAGGGATGGAGCACTTGCTTAGACATTTCAACTTTTACAGGACTAAAACTGGGTAAAATTAATCCTCCCTTGGCTGAAGAAACCCAAATATTTCTGTGCTTCACAATAAGCACTGGGATGGACAGCAGAGCACTGCTGCTCTGTGACCATGCACAAGGAGCTGCAGGATGGACCTCTTGTCTTATCCTAACCAGGTCTGAAGGAATTGATGCCCAATAGGCAGGTTCAAGCTAAATGCTCCTGAAAGACAGCAGGAATTTCTTTGCTTCCTCCTACAAAGCAGTAAATGGAAACTCAAGTGTCCAGCTTCATTTCAAAAACCTCTTTTGCTGCCCCACTTGGACATTGTGCCCCTTGGTGCCTTCATTTCATTCATCTCATCCTTTCTCACTTCATTCTATGTGGATGGCTCTAACAGGTTTGGCTTAATGTCCCTGACTTAACCAGGGCATCTCAAGGTCCTGGGGCAGGTGGGAACAGGGTGTAAGACCTGGTTTTGTTTTCCAAATGTCCCTCCAGCCGGGCTGTGGTCACACTCCCTGTCTCTGAGTGGAAGGATCCAGTCCAGCGCTCCACATAAATACTGGAGCACAGCCAGTCCTCTGGTGAAAGAGCAGAAGAGCAGTGCCCAGCCTTTCCATTTCCAGAAAACCACATGATGGGAACAAAGTTAGGACTTGCTCCTGCTCTCTCTTGCTCATAGCTTCTCCCGTGCATTTTTGTTGAGGGCTGCATCAGTATATTCCTTTATAGAGCTGACCTGAAGACAAATACACGCAAGCTTTGCTCGCCTTCCCACTGCTATCTTGGAGGCAAGGCTCCAGTTTTTAACCATATGACACAGCAAGATAAGCCTTGGAATAAAAAGCAAACAATGCAAGGCCAGCCCTGGGCGCCCGAGCCGCGATCTCTGTTTGCTCAGCGTTTTCCGAGGAGGTTGTGGGAGACACCTGCGAGTGAGGCTGAATGCAGAGAGTCAACGCTGCTGAAGCAAAGAGCACAGCATTCTGGGTTATTAAACCATTTGTCTGCCAGCCCCGGGGAAAAGGAGCTTGCCACAGCGGGCTGAGTTTGTGCATCCCAAGGCTGTTTCTCCCCATTCTGCTGCATCCCCCAGCGTGGCTCTGTTGTGGCACGAGCGCCAGCTTCTGCTGAGAAGGGAGCAGGGACTGAGGAAGGCAAAAGAAGGATGTGCCTGACAGCTTTTGAAACTATGTCTGGCTTTTGTCTGTCTCATCTCCAGATCTCCCCTCAACAGCACTTTTTTGCTAATGATAAGTTGAGGGTTTCTGTTTTTTTTTTTTTTTTTCAACACAGACTTATAAGAAGAGTTAATACTGTCAAAAATTTCACTTTTGGAGTAAACTATATTCTCCATGGCATGATAATACAATATGCTGTTAAATTCTTTCACTCAGGAGGGAATAAAGGATATTTGAGCATAAATGCATTATCCACAATCCACAATAGCACAGCCTATACCCCTGTGGATAATGCTATTAGTGCTACATTTCAAATTAAAAAGCCTATGCTCTTCTTTCAAAAACAAGGGAGTGCTGCCCACTGCCTTCACTTGACTAAGAACAAAAGCTTTTAAAGTGATAAAACAGCATTCATTTGATAAAAACAACCATCTGTATCTGATTTAGATAAGTGTTCATATTTAAAGACAAATTGCTGTTTTGGGAAAATTAAATACAAGTGGGAAGGTTGACTTAATATGACCACAAATTGGTGTCTGCTGTCCCCAGCAGCACCAATCCAAATCCTGACAATAAACCCTGACCTTGAACAGCAAGTCTTGTGCAAGGGCTCTTTAAATCATTTTCTTAAAACCCTTCAAATAAACACGTTCCCAAACTCACCCTCTGCCTTCCCAACTTATTAGTCTGTATTAGTTAAAGTGGGCTGCTTATTAAGGCTTTTTTTATATCTTCAGAATAATTTGGAAAGACACCAAGCTCTTAATGTACCAGATTCTCATAATGCAATGTGATATTAACAAACATCAAACTCCATCAGTGATCTGTGCAGCAGGCACCCTTAAAGCATGTAATTAAGATAGCAGGAGATAACATCAGCCACAGAAAAAAGAGAGCGGAGGAGGGAACACAAATGGAGTTTTTCTGAGGAGGCTGCATTGAGCCCGACCCTTTGAGGTCAGGGCACAGAGCAGCAACATGGGAACACTGTAAATGGTGTGGTGATATTGCACCAAGCTGGGCTGGGCACTGTGAGCATCCTCAGAACCACAGCAAGGAGCCCAGCCAGGGTGGAAAATGAATATTCACATGCACACATGGAATGGTTGTGCAGGCTCTTGAGGAAAAGACCTCAAGTGTTATAACCTTTCCTTGATTTTTAAATTGGTGATGAGTATAGCAAAGGCAACAGGAGCCACCTGTTAGTGCTTTTATCAGCAGGCCTTACAGGCTGTGCAGAGAGGGTCAGTATTTTGAATTCCATACAAATTATCTCCACTGCTTTATTTCCTCTGCCACTCTGCTGGCCACTCCCAAAGGTGGATGTGCCCATGGAAGGGGTTGAGCTGCAGGGCAGGGCAGTGCTGGCAAAACACAGTGAAACCAAATTCAATGCTATTATCACTTTGTGCTGCCAAGAATCACCCAGAATCCCCCATCTGCTGGGCTATTTCTGCTCGCTCTAGAAGGAGAGAAGTGGGAACAGTACTTTCTTTCCAAAATGTTCCCCTAGGCTTGGAGAAACGTTTGTGGCTGTGCACACCTCCTAATCTCTTTTCTCTGGTAAATGGCTGGATATTTTTGTGCTGGAAAGTGTGGATGTATGTGCTGCTCCTTTCTCTAACATAACATCCATACACAACTGAACATTTATATTTAGCTGTTAAATTAAAAAAAAAATCCCAGCATATCATGATAACAAGTTTATTTCCAACCAGAAGCTTCCATCCATTTGGGCAAAACTCACTGCATGTCAAGGCTGTAAGAGACAAGGCCAAATGCATATTTTAAATAACATCAGAAAGAGAGTTTACACAGCATATTTCAGATGCATAAGTCCAGGCTAATAAACCCCCTTTCCCTGCACAGAACCCCCAGTGTCAGGCAGAAAAGCAAACCAATTTGTCACTGCTGCTGCCTGGTGCCAGGATAAAAGTGTGAGCTATTCCCATCCCTTTGCCAGAGGTCACTGGATGCAGTGCCTTGAAGCCTGCCTGACGGGAAACAAACGAGTGCAAACGCTCTAAATGGAACAGGAGCTCTGTCGTGACTGGGGGGAAGGCAGGGGGATGAGATCTTTGGGGGGAGCAGGAGGAAAGGAGCTGTGCATGGTTCATGTGGCACAGGAGTGCTGTAATCCCTGCTCCCAAGGACAAATGGATGATACGTGTTCAGCTGGGGCGATGGTGAGATAGTGAGGAGCTCTGAATGCACTGATACAGCAATTAAGTGAACTCCTGTCCTTGGGCAGCTGCTGAGGTTTCTTAAAAGTGCAGTTTTAGACAGCACTTCCAAGGCTTTCCTCAGCAGCAGCACAGAAACTGTGTTCCTGTGTGTGCTGGCAGGAGCAGGACATCTGTCCAGGGACACCATTCCCTCCTCCAGGGATACAGTCAGGGACCACAGAGCCCTGACCTGACACGTTCCCTATTCTAACCTGCCCCTTCAGAGGGTTAGATTGGACAATAAGAAGAAATTCTCCCCTGTGAAGGTGGTGTGGTCCCAGAACAGATTTCCCAGAGAAGCTGTGGCTGCCCCATCCCTAGAAGTGTCCAAGGCCAGGCTGGACAGGGCTTGGAGCAACCTGGACTAGTGGGAGGTGTCCCTGCCCACGGTAAGGGCTGGGAATGGTATGATCTCCAAGGTTTCTTCCAACCCAAACCATTGGGTGATTCTGGGATTCACAGAGGAAGGTGGAGGGACACCTCAATACTGATCCCATGTCAAATACAGAGGTGCTTTTCAGTGTTATGGGTGGCAAGAAAAACCACGAATCTTTCAGTTGCCTGTAGGATAAATTAATCCACAAAAATGTGCAACTGGGCTTGTTTTCCTGTGCAGCTCGGACAAATTTGTTTTATGGTCTTATTGAACTAGATCCTTCTTTTTATATCCCAAAATGCCCAGGGATGAGTCCAGCACTGCCTGTTTCAACCAGCAGTGCATGCACAGCAGATCTCTGACAGTCTGCAGAGCAGCAGCAGCACAACAGATGCCATTTTGGCTGACCACAGAAACTGGGAACAGAGCCCCACAAAGCTGGAAGTCCTACAAAGCTTGACAGTAGGTTCTACAAAGGCAGTGTTGTTCTCTGACCAGAAATGGATGGGTACACATGGGCACAGCTGTGGGCTGGGAGAGCTGTGGGCTGGGAGAGCTTTATTTTATCCAGGCTGATGCATCCCCACTGAGTCACTGTCCATGCTCAGCATTGTCCCCAGGGAAGTGACACTGAACCTGGGCACTGCCCTGATTGACTTCTAGCCACAGGTTTGTCAGGCTAATTTTGCTTTGTAAATTCTTTCTAATTTACTCGATGTATTTTGCCTTTCTGCAAGTTATCCTCCTACAAGGGAATAATTATTTGCATTTATTTGCCCAACATTTTTTCGTGGAATTATTCTTTTCTGTGCCATAACTTGGTTGAATTGTAAGGTTCTGTGGTTGCCTTTTTTGTTCTGTTTGTAGTCCATCCAGCACTTTGACTGGGGGCACACTGTCCCTCTGGGAGATATATCTATATATATAGATACAGATATATAAAATAGGCATTACATTGTCAGTACTCTGCATCCCATGTTCATGTTGTGCTGGTTGCTTCTGACACAACCCAGAGTCCCCATGCTGAGTATCAGCCACCTGATTTCATACACATTTCTCCATCAAAGCAGGTTGTTAGGGCTAAAGCTGAGAAACAAAGTCAAGTTCCTTCTAATTCCCCAGCAGTCATTTCCAAGCACAGGAAAAGGAGGTTCAGCCAGTGAGCAAACAATAGCTGCATTAATTAGGTTGCTATATCTGGAAAGTATTTTGAGGTATTTTCTCATTGTTATTTTGTTCCCTTTTGTGGAATGCCTGTGCCTCCTGACCCCACCTGACACTCTCACCACCATCCTTGCTCTTTCAAGGTATCTTTTATTGCCAGACAAAGGGAGAAATATCTATTTGAATGTGGCACCAGATAGGCCATTGCTAACATCTCCACAATAGAGAAAGACCCTGCAGAATAAAGCCATTGCTGGTATTATCAGGAAGCCAGGTGGGGGCTGAGAGGACGGAGGTGTTGTCACACGTGTCAGGGATTAAAGGTTGCCAGCCTTGGCTTTGGCCACACTAGGGCAATTCTCAGCTGGTGTAAACTAAAGTGCCTTCCATGAAACAGGAAAATACTGAACTGTGTCTGTTGTACCCCACGATTTCGTTGGAATTTCAGGGAACATGTGATGGAAAGGGCCCTCAAAGGTCACAGCATCCAGTCCCTGCTATCTTGGGCAACTGTTCCATGCAAACCCACTCGAAAGCTGATCAAGCTTCATCACAAAACCCATCAGGCTGCTGCCTGCCACCCACTCCTCTTGCTGAAGGCTGTCCCAGAGCTTCCCTCCTCTGCTAGCTGCAAACCCTCCAGCTTTCAAACAGAATTTATTACATGGAATCCATCCCCGCTCGCTTTCTGAATGCACAATTTTAATCCAGCTGGGGGAGGAAGCAGAGGATGGTGGGGCTTCTTTGCATTCCTTTTGTTGCACAAATCTGGGAGAACATCCCCCTGGTGTGGGGAGCCCACTGCATGGATCAAAGGTGGGGCTCATCTTTCAATTCCTGCATCTTTCATTTCCTCCTCTGTTTGCAGGTAACTCACTGCACTGTTGAGCTCTCTGCTATTTCATTGCTGCCTTTCCTTCACAAATCACTTATTTCTTTTGTAGGCAGAGCTATTTCCTCATAGCAAGATTTACCTGAGGACAATTAGCTGCAAGGAGACAATATCTATGTCAGTTTGTCCAAAATCCCAGATTCACCCCAGGCAGTTTGCTCACCAAGGGGCACAGGATCACCAGGCCAAACTTGAACATGGTTAAATGCTGTGAGCTCCATCATGAGTATAAAGGTGGGTTCCTTCTGCCTCATTCCTGAGTGTGTTATGACCCTTTAACATGCAGAATAAAAAACACTTTATTCATTCAGATTAATTTAACTATGATATTTCATATTGGGTGCACCGTAATTTTGACCAGCTGAGAACATGGGACAACTTTAACACCATCAGGAGCAAAAAAATCCTCTCAATCTTTAAATCCTGATCCACCAGGACAACCTGAGCTCAGCACCTCCTGAGAACACTGTGGTTATGTTTAGTCAAGAAGACTTCAAAGCTTGGACACACATTGCTTTTCTCTCTGCATAGAAATAAACCATTTTTGACCAGCATTTTCACCTTGCTGAGTGATGGAAATATCAAAGAAAATGTGCTTTATAGACGTAAAAAAAATCAGCTCATCAAGAAAGATTTCTCCAAAGGGATGTGATCCAAAGGGGAAATTCACTGCTGGACTTCCATTTGTCTGCAGAAATTATACCTTTGTTTTTGCTAGGTTTTTTAGGACTAAAATGACAGAGATTAAGAGATTCATTTAGCAAGCTTATGCTTCTTCCTTCCAGGCACACTCTCCCTGGAGGAGTTAAATTGGAAAACCAAGGAGGCTTCTGAGGGTGGGGAGCTCAGAGGAGGTGTGGAGAAGATATTTCAGCAGCTCCTGAGGTGGCAGGTAGTGATTTCAAGTGAGGAAGAAGGAGAGGGTTGGAGTCTCTGATCAACCCTGGCTGGCTTCCAGCTCTTGGGGCCCAGGAATTGATGTGACCATGGACCCAACTCTGCTAAAATGAGAAATTCCCCCCTGTGAGAGTTGGTAGGCCTGGCACAGGGTGCCCAGAGCAGCTGTGGCTGCCCCTGGATCCCTGGAAGTGTCCAAGGCCAGGTTGGATAGAGCTTGGAGCAACCTGGGATAGTGGGAGGTAAACAAAAAAGCCTCTAAATCACAGCTCCAGAATGTTAAATCACCAACTGGACCCAGCAGCTGCAGGAGGAAGAAGTACAAACTCTTTTTCTATATTTTTTCTCATTTCTTTGTCTTAGACTAATTCTTCTTAGACTACTTTACTTACTTCTTTCTTTTCTCCTTCCCATAAACATTTCTTCTTCCAACTCAATCTCCCGCAGCACAATTTTATATTAACACCATCTCATCCTCCTATTCTGCTGTGTCACCTTTTTCTGTCATGGTCTGACATGGCAAATCCCATTCTCCATCTTTCACTCTTTATTCTTATCCAGTTCCAGTCCTTACTCCTCCTGCTTTACCTCTCACAGCTTTTCTCTGCCTGGTTTCAAGGCTGTCCCACCCCTGGGTTTCAGGGACAGGGGATGCAGCAGCTGCACCAGGAGTTTGAGCCTGGACTCAGGTGATGCTGCCTTGGGAGCCCTGCAAAGTGAGGCCACTTAACCAGGACAGCAGAGCACACCTGCCCCTAACAGGCTTTGAAAATTGACTGCAGATGCGTGAAATGGGTCAATAAAAACAAGAAATGAAACTGATGTCAGAGGTTGTCTTTATTTGACAATAAATTGCTTCCATGGCTCTTGGCCTGCAGCAGAGAGAAATGAGGAGACAGATCAGGGGACAAGAGCCCACAGGGCCACCAGCTGCCTCTACCTTGCAGGTGACCCTGCCCAAGGTGTCCATCATTAAGCCAGTCAAAGATGTAATAATATATTGGTATTTAATTATTTCATTACTGCATGGCAGTATTTCAGATTATAAAATAATATCAGAGCAGGGGGTGTACATAATAAAGCAACACTGCTGGAAGATTTCCCCTTATAGGTTTATTTTGTCAAGTATTGTTCCACATTTACATTTTTCCCTCTCCAACTAAGAAATAGATCCTCCCTCTGCATTGTGAGCAGCACCTTTTGAAGACAAGAAAGAAAGTGGGAATAAAATAGCAAAACATGAAATAAACCCTGGAGCCCATGCCTCTGGTGCCATGTAGGAGGGGGTTTCAAAGGGAAGCATTTGTGATTTAGATTTCTGGGCAGCAATGCAGAGCAGCCCCACCACTGGCTCCTTCCTGCTGGAGATGCTGAGGCTGTTCCTGATGCTGGTGCTGGCAAGATTTGGGAATAAGCCCGAGAACAGCAACCCAAACCCTTCAGCTACTGAGTCACAGGAATTCTGCAAGTCACTCCATGACTCAGATCAGGGCTGTCTCAGCCTGGCTCCCCTCCACATCCCTCCACACCCCTGGAGGTGCCAAATCCTGCTCCACTGAGGGAACTGCCTCAAGCTGCCACTGTCACCTGCCAAGAAGGACCTGTAGCTGTGGCACAGAGCTGGGTGTTGCTAAAGCTTTTCCTACAGTGTAGGAATGTTTGGGGGTAGGATGGTCAGGATGGATGGAGATGAGAGATCTCTGCAGCCAGATCTGGAACTTGGGGTTTATTGCAAAGGGCCTGGGTGCAGGGCCCTGCTGGGAGCTGCCAGACACAGCTCAGAGCAGGCCTGAGAGAAGAGAGGGGAGAGAGGATGAGAGGGTGGGAGAGTAAGAGAGCAAAAGGGGTAAGAGCATAAAAGGCAAGAGCTAAGAAACAAGAAGTAAGAGTATGAGAGCGAAGTTCGCATTACAACACCATAAATCTTCTTCTGCATTGAATATTCTGATTCTCACTAACCAGTCTAGTACAAGGTACAAATCCTATAGCATTTCCATACAGCCTATAAGAATCATTACAATACCACACTGTGTTACATTTCAAACCCTAAAAACTCCTCTTTGGGCCCCTTCTGCCAAGCTGTAGGGTCTGCTCTGACCCTTGGGCCTGTCTGCAAGCAGAGGGTGTTGTTCCATCAAAAGGGGATCACCTTCAGCTGGCCACACCATTGTTTTCCAGTTGTCCAGTAACTCAGGTATCTCAAACCTTGCTTTCATTTCAATCTCGCTTATAGCTTCCATATTCTCCAAATCTTTTGCCAGACAATCATATTTATAAGGCTTTCCTGTTTCATCTTCCCCAACACTACAGCACACTGCAGAGAGGCACAGCAGGGCCTGGGGGGACACCTGGAGCAGCCCCAGGGCCCCCAGGATGGGTTTTGCCAGGAGGAAAGAGATGTGACCAACATCTCTGGGCAGCTGTACCCATGGCAGGTGACAGGGCACTGGGATTTGTTCTGCTGCAGCCTTCTACCACTGCAGATGGCCCTTGATCTGTCACTGCCTCACTAGGCTGTGGTCTGAAGGCTTTTCTGTTGCTTCCAAGCTTGATTATGACTTCAGTGGGGAGTTAGGACAAGCTTTAATTTTGCTGTAGCTCAGTGGTCCTTTATCTTCTCATATAGTGACACAATGAATTTCCACCTCCCAGCTCTGTCACTGCCAGGGACCACTGGCCTTATTCTGCTCCATGAAAAGTACTGTCAGCACAGCAAGGTGAACCCAGCTCTCTGGGTTTAATTTGGATGAGAAGTTAATTGCAATAAGATCCCTATCACCACAAGCAACCCCCTACAGCTCAGATATATTTGAGTGAGAGTGGTACTGAACAAGGGGAAATATAATAACAGGGGTCTGGCTGGATGCTCTCCACCAGCTCACCCAAAAATTGTTTATTAAAGGTGAATCCCTGAGGGTGTTTGGAATCCACCTCTGACTCCCAGAGAAAATAACATTGAAAGCTTTGATGAGAGCGGCCTGAGCTTCCAAATTTCTGAATCTATGTGAGGTTTTGAACTCCTGAGGAGTTAATATATCCAGGTGAGAGAGGGGGCAACTAACCTATGGACATCAACCACGCACATTGCCACATCTGGAGCTTCAGGAGATGATGAGGATCAGAAGGGATCCCTTTCACAGTCCTTGGGCACCTTCAAACCCTTCTTCAGCCCCGTTTCCAAGGTGGAAACAGCAGCAGCAGATGCGGGATGGATGTGCCCTCCACCATCTCCTCCTGCCTTTAAGGGAGCAGGGCTGCCTCTCACCCTGTCCTTGTGCAGCACAGTGCCCAGCACTCAGTATTTTGGAAAACAGTTGATTTCTTCAGTACTAGAGCAGGGGTTTGGCCCACACCATCAATGCCAAGATTAAATAAAAATCATTGAAACTAGGGACCATTGAAAGTGGCTTTGTCTCACAAAAGGACCCTCCTGCGTCAGCTTCATTCTCAATCAGTAAATCACCCTAATCAAAGTCTCTTTTAATGCAGGATATCAGCACATCCATTTTTCCTGGACTTTAGCACTCCTATTTCTGCTTGAACTCCTGGTTGGCAGGACCTCTCCTAACTCATGACAGTGTGTGCTGTCACAAGGTTTGTCATTTTTCCTTGTGCACCTTTGCTCTTATACAACGAGATCCAGGCTGTATTTGAAGTCTTCACCAAACTTTATATAAATATCAAAAAACCCAGGGAGTTATATCTGAAATAATCTGTGTAAACATCTTCTGAAAGTGTGCCTTCCAGTCACAAATATAGCACAGCCTAACAAATATGATCTCCTTTGGGTTTGAGGAAGTGACAAAAGTTCTGTATCTTAAATTTCAGAAGCTTTTTCCATTCTGACTCAAGTAATTTCGAAAGTGTAAAGGGTAAAATTATTCACCTACGGACAATGTGGAGGATGAAGGTTTGGAGCCCAGGGATCAGAAATTAACAGGCTGAAGAACACAAGGGTCCTGACAACATCAGGGCTGAAGAGATGTTTTTCCCTTCCCTCCATTATTTTGTCATCCTTTACGGTCTGAGATGAAAAGAAATTGCAAAACCGTTTCAGGGTTTAATTTAAAAAAGGGAAGTTACATAACTAGAGCCGTAATGAGAGCGGTGCCTGGACACACCAGGACAGGAACCTCCTGGGTCTGACATGCTGAGAACACAAGCAGGCCAGCTCATGCAGAAGCAGGACAGAGGGAGGGACCTCACCAGCTGTTCCCCACACAAACCTTGGGTGGTTATCAGGTGCTGGAAATGAAGCAAAGCCAACATGACAGCCACAGCTGCATTGGCTTCCGTGCTGAGGTCTCATGAAGTTGTTGTTGAGGTGGGTGATGGTGGGGATGGGGTTGGGACCCCCCAAACCCCCTCCCAAAATCGCCCAAGGACCCCCCAAATTCCCCCCAAAATGACTCAGGGACCCCTCCAGAATTCCCCAAAAAGCCCCAAAGTCCCACCAGACGTTGAGTTTCTTGCCGAACATGAAGTTGTTGTTGAGGTGGGCGATGGTGGGGATGGGGTTGGGACCACCCAAATTTCCCCAGAGGCCCCCCAAAAGCCGCCTAAAATCAATCTGTGATGCCCCAAAATGACCCCAAATTCCCCAAAATTCCTCAAATTTCCCACCAGACATTGAGTTTCTGCCTGAGCATGAAGTTGTTGTTGAGGTGGGTGATGGTTCTGTCCATGGAGAAGCCATTGGCCATCTCCACCATGGCTCCTCCTGGCTTTCTCTTCCTGACCAAGTGCACACATGAGCATCCCTCCCCTTGCTGGGGCATCTCTGAAAGCCCCTCAGCAGCTCATGCCTGGCCCCTTTTTACTTTCCAGCCTCTTACAAAACTGCCAGCTCTGCCCATTTGGGGTGACCTTTACTGGCAGCAGCAGCCAACAGCTTCTGCTGATCCTGGGACATGGATTCTCCTTTCCAATCCTGTTCTCGTTCTCTGCTGCTGCACAGCTCCTTTAATGCCAAGCAGGAAATAATGGATCAGGTGGAAACGCAGGGAAATGAACTCACAGGTTATTATGATGGAAATAGTTTTATTTCATTCAACTCCATCATTGAGCCCCTTTCAGAATCTGTGGTGTCTGGGGCTCCTCCCAGCAGAGAGCTGGTAACTCTGCACATCCCTTGGCTCTGGGTGGTGCAGGGAGCTCCTCACACATCTCTCAGTTGCCTGGTTACCAGGTTAAGGCTGGTGACAAATGCTGGGTGACAGTTTGCTTAACACTGCTTCCTCCACGACCTGGGATCCAGCCCTCTCCCTTTCCAGCCTCCTGGGGTGTCAAGCCTTCAGATGCTCTTCTTCACACTCTCTTTTTGGTAATAACTTAACTCCTGCATCCTCTGTTCAGTCTGGTTTCCCCTGTAATCTCCAACGTCCTGCAACTGAATTATTTCCTCCCAGACCAATGTCTCCAGAATCTCACAAAAAAAATTCTGATTTAATGCCTCCATTCTCAAGTAGGCTGTTGCAGGAAAGATCAATATTTTTTCTCTCTTCCTGTATTAGAAAGGAGATAAATCCATATATCATTGATCCCTTACCTTATAAACCCCCAGCCTCAAGATGTCTATCTTGGCATGTTCACTTGTGACCTCATACAAAAGGATAAAGTCTCACTGTTGCAACTGTGTGTTAAAGGAATAATGTCAATAACAATGCACAGAACCACCAGCATCTCCTTCCATCACTCATATGCAGATGATGCCCTTTAAAACAAGGCCACCTCTCCATCTTTTATTTATGGATTTGGGCACAACGTGGATCTCACGTGTTCCTGTAACACAAATAGGACATGGAGGAGTGACAGGACAAGGAGGGATGGCATTAAACTGACAGGGACGAGGTTTAAATTCAATATTAGGGAGAAATTCTTCCCTGTGAGGGTGGGCAGGCCCTGGCACAGGGTGCCCAGAGCAGCTGTGGCTGCCCCTGGATCCCTGGTAGTGCCCAAGGCCAGATTGGATGGGCTTGGAGCAACCTGGGATAGTGGAAGCTGTCCCTGTCGATAGGACTTTAAGACCCCTTTCAACCAAAATTGTGCCAGGATTCTGTGAAATAAAAGATGCCTTGAAACCTAGATTTCCTTTATCTCTAAAATTTGAAAGGGTTTTCATACTCCTTAATTTCTTTCTGTGTTTTTTTGTCTTTTGAATGCATCTTCTTTTCCACCTCCAGTCTGGTAGAACTTCTCAGAGAAGACAGCTCCAACCATTAAATTCCCCCCTCTCCTGGCCCAGTGAAATCCTGCCTCCAACACTTCAGAGCATCTTCCTCCTCTAAAATAGGACATCCATCACCTCAGAGCCAAAACCACTCTACAAATGAGTGGGCTGTTGCAGACAGGTGTCTCAGGCACTGTGAGAGAGGAATTTGTCCAGCAGCAACCAGAGTGACCAAAACACATTCTATTCTTCCCCTGCTGAAGCCCAGAGCTTTTGGATGAATCTGAGCTTAACTATTTATAATTGACCTTTGCACAAAAGAACATGAAATTTTTATAGCCTAAATCCTCATTTATTAACTTTACTGGAGTGTAAAATATTGCTGTTTGCTATAAATTTGTACCAGGACAAACAATATATATGCTAATTAGTGGCTGTGCAGCCTTTTGGGGGGCATCTGTGCTCACCAGTCCTTTCCACCAGGCAACAGAGAAGAATGGAGCAGACAAACCACAATTGAGAGGTTTGATGCTGTCTGTTCAAACAGTGGAGTCTGAAGAGGTGAATTAATGGTGTTCATTATAACGAGTCCATTTCCTTTTCATTTCCTTTATAAATTAGCCCAGGTGACATGCTGTGTCCCTGAGTGAGCCCATCAGAGGTAACCTGCTGGGATGCACCTGCAAGCCCATCACTCTGGAGCTCTTTCATCACTCCTTACTCAGCTTTCCCCTTCCTTTGCCTTCCTTCAGCCCACCCATTCATCTTCTTCATTCTGTCTCCTCCACCTTCACTTTGCCCTTTCAGACTTTTCCCTATTTTCATTTTTGCTTTACTCTATTTTTTGCCTGTCCCTCTTTTCCCATTTCCCCTTTTTTCCCCACTTTCCTCTATATTGTCTCCTGCTTGGTTTTCCTCACATTATCCTCAACATTATTTTCCTAAACATTATCCTGCTACTGCTTTGAGGATCTCATTGTTATTTTATAAACTTTGGATCATCCAAGGGCACATATCCATAAGTCTCATCAAAACTCAACGTGAAGTAGAACCACAGAGGGAGGGAAATAGAGTGAGATGTGTTCAGTTTCCCATAGCTGAAGCAGCTATTTCATGGTTAGTTGGCTCTTTGTGCCAAAAAATAAGGTGGTGGGGATAATAATAAACGAGCCTGTTGGAAACATCTCAGATTTTCCAGGATCTGCAGTCTCGAGTTTCTGTGGTTGAGATGACCCTGAGGTGTCAGAAAGTCTCTTTTTTCCCCAGTCCCGCAACCAAAGAAGAAGTCAAGATTCCTTGGTTCTGCTTTTCAAGGTTGTTTATTTTTTCTTATCTATTCCATTCTTTCTCTGACCTGCTGAGATCTGTCCAGCAGGTCAGGTTGTGGCACAGTCCCTGCCCTTGGGGTGGTGTTAGCTTTTTATACTAAGAACTATGTGTACTTTATTTACAATTACTTTCCAATACCTATCACCTATGTTAGACAGTCTGTCTCTACTCTAAACCAATCCTGAAGTGTCACCATCACAGCAGAAGATGGAGGAAAAGAAGAAGGAGAAGAAGAACAGGACACACCCAGATTCCTCCATCTTGCGTCTTGAAACCCTATTCTAAAACCCCAAAATTCTACTTTTTCACCCTGTGGTGAATTCACTAACATTCTACTCAAACTCTTGTGGCTTGTAACTCCTCACACAAAGTTGGTAGTTGTTTCCATGGGCTAAAATCCAAGGCACAGGTGTTTTTGATTCTGTGTCAAGATCTCTGAGCCCCCCTGCCAGGGTCTCAAATCACCCAGGGCAGCCAGGGGAATGTCCTGGGTCCTGACACTGCAGTTGCATCTGATTTTCTGTTTCTGTGTTTGCCACGGCAATATCAGCAAATACAGACTGGAAAAAGGACTGGCAACCTGCCAGGAATGAACGTGGATGCTCACAACAGTGGCCCAGGGATGGGGGAATTTGAGACAAAACCCTTTTTGGGGCTGAGTGGTCACAGGATTCTGACATGGATCTGAAATGATGCTCCTCAAAATCCATCCTTGCTCTTCTTCCGTCTCCCTGCACCTCTCCAGTTCATTGTAGGCTGCAACAGGACACCCAAAGGAGGAGCATCCAAAATTGTAAAAAAGCTCAATCATCTGTGGGAACAGCACAAATCAGAAGGGCCGTGACCAAGGAAGATCTGGACGTAATAAACCCAATAAAAATGTGTGCATATTTCCCCTGGAGACAGATTCTGGATGCTGGTTTTCATGGAATTTAGACCGTGCAAGGAATCTAATTGAGTTCATTGAATTGTGGGAAATTGCTAGGGATTTTCCATCAAAATATTTGCAAAGTGGTAGTTGGTTTCTATCAAAATAATAAGAAAAAAAATTAATCAGCTTAAAAATACCAGTGTCACAGAAACTGCTTCAACATTTCCTTTGAAGTAGGCAGGTACAAGCCCTACTCTGAAGACCGTGGGAGAGAATAATGTGTCCCAAAATATCATTATCATGAGCCAAAATGACATACCTGGAGGATTTTAACTTAAAATAATTTATTTTTTTTTTACTTTCAAACTATCCTTTTTTTTTTCTTGCAGCAAAATTGCATTTCTGCTCAACTTTTTCTGCTCAGTCTTATGGGTACATTGAAATATCTTCGTGGGGCAAAATGTGACATGTGAATCAGGTCTGTGTTCTGGTATAAACATTAAATAAAAATATTTCCCTAGACCCACAAGCTTTCTGCTTCCTAAGGAGTGATATAAACCCTGCTGTGAAGCTGTCCTTGGGTATTTGTAAAGGTAAATAAACAGCAAAATGCTTCATTAACAGAAGGTTTGTGTAGAAAGAAAATAAAATCAGTTCATCAATCTCTTTGAGTTTATATATATTGAAGTAAAAATCTTCCTGTAATGATTTTTTTCTTATTTTCCACCATTAATTTTAACAAAGTTTAAATGAACACAACAATGTACCAGAAGGGTCTATATATAACTATTATATAAAATATAGATATTGTATAGAATTATATGAAATTCTAGCAGAAAGGCTGCTGAAACCCCAGCTTTTGCTTCCTCCTCATTTAAAGACAGGCTTCCACCCAAAGCAGAAGATTGATTTTAAGGAGAAAATTATTTCAATGTGTAGGATATGGGGTTTGGGGTTGAAATCTGTGTTGTTATTATTGATATTTTTAAGCGCAGGCATCCCCTCCATAGCTCAGCTCACCCATAGAACAGGGAGGACGTGACAAACCTGGAACAGAGACAACTTTGGGTGGATTTTCTCTCAGTGTCAGTGGTTTGGGAAGTGTGCTCTGGTTTGACAGGGAGGAGGGACAATCCATCTCCAGGGGCTCTATTGCCCAGGCTCCAAGCAGCCCACAGGGAGGGAACAGTGGCCAAACACCCACTGCCTTCAGAGATTGCATTTTAAATTGCTGGTCATGTGAAAAATTATGGGCCAAATTATCTGCTGATGTAGCTCATCTCAACTCCAGCAGAGTTATAGCAGGATGAGATGGCAGCTGTAGCCAGAGTGTGCCCAGCTTTCCGTGTTCAAACAGCATGAGAATGGCTAAAAAATGCATTAGGTTTTCACAAGCGTGTTTTGAATTCTCATTTGTGTGTCTTGTCTATTTTAAATCTTTAGGATATGCTGGGATCATGGTGGTGGGGAGCTGTGACTTTGGTTTTTTCACAGCTGCATATACAGGAAAAAAAAAAAAAAAGAAAAATAAAAGCAGTGCATGCTTTGCTGAACAAAAAGAGAAAAAATGTATTCCTTAATATACATCGTTAAGAACAGGGGATTTATCTGAAAAACCAAAGCAAGCTGGGACCATTGGGCAGTGGAATGAAGGAGGGGAAATCTGGGGTGGTGTGTGCAAGGCAGTGGTGTGGAAGCACACTCCTGTTAATCTCAGTGTCATGGATATTCCTCCAGTTTCCTGTCACTGGAACTCTGATTTACACCAAAGCAACCTGGAGATCTCCGTGATCACAGAACAGTTTGGGCTTGAAGGGACTTTAAAGATCATCTAATTCCAACCCTTTGCTATGGATGATCTTATCGGCACTTCTTTTCACAGCCTCAGCAGGGAGAAGAATTGTTAATGATCCAAATTATCACCCTCAAGAGTTTCTGGCCCAAATCACAGATGTGGCCCTGGCAACTTCAGTCCCTTCATTGTGTCATTGACTTGGTGTTAGCTGCTACATTAAATTCATCAATAAAGAATTAAAAAGATCTTCCTTCCACCCTTTTTATTGTCATATAGGAACTGCATTATTCACATGTCTGGACGCTTGAGCATAACCTGAGTTTTATGATCACTTTCATTCAATTTTTTTAAGGCAAACAATATATCAGTGAAGGCATCATCATAAAAATATTGACCCTGTTCATACCTGGCATAAAATGCCATTGATTTCAGTGGGGTTGTGGGACTCGGCTCACTCCTATGAACACTTCCCATGAAGTCCCATTCAAAGCAAAGTACCTGCAAACCCTCCTTACTGCTGCTTACATAACCATGGTGCAGCAGCAGAGCCACCAGGACATTTTCCTGTGCAGGGAGAGCTGCTGATTCAAATCTTTCCCCAGCTTTATGCAATTCTCCTGCTTCACCTCTTGCTGGGTGACATGCTGGAGCCAGGGGAGATGGGGATGCAGTAAATGTGTGAACATGGGAGGGCTCCTCCAGCCCTGCATCCACACAGCTCTGCCTCCCTACACCTGAGGCAGATAAATGTCATGCAAAATGCTTCCTCACTTGCTTTCAGTCACAGAAAGTGGCCTTTAAATGTAGTTTTATCCCCAGTCAAATTAATAAATTGAGATTGGAGCAGCTCAAGCAGCCCCGGAGCTGGACAGCATTTCTGGATCACATCCAGCACCTGACAGGCCTGGCAGCAGTGCCCAGCTCTGAGTGCTGGGACTGAAGGCACTGCTTGCCTTGACTTGTCCCTCACAATGGCTCTGCTGCCGCTGCTAATATTTGAACAATGTGTTTGCCAATTACCTTAATAGGAACAAGAGCCCTGGAGCCCCAGGAAAAGGCTGAGAGAGCCCAAAGCAAAAGAGATGCTGCTGCTCTGGCTGCTCTGCAGCCATTCCTGCTGCAAGGCATGAGCTCTCTGTCACATCCCCATCTCTGTGGACAAGAACAGCAGGAATGATGCTCCTTTTCTCAAAGGACATTGTGTTTGCAGCTCTTTTTCACTGCAGATCAGACCTGGAATTTCCTCTTGTCGCTGTTTTATTGAGGATGGCTAAATGAGGCAACACAGACTCCAAGGTCTTCAGAAGGCAAATGCAATTTTATTAAAAATGGCACACACTTTTTATAGACAGTTAGGATACAGGTGGAGCTGACTGGTCCTCAATCAACACCCCTTACACCATTGGGCTAATTAGGAACACCACCTTTCGTGTAAATATCTTATGAGAAAACAACATCAGCTGCAAAGATTACGAATTGGTTTGATTCCTTTTATGAATTTTCCCAAAACTTCGCAGAGTAATGCCTGGGAAAGTTTATCTGCCTTTCCTCTCTGACCAGTTCTCAGCATCCACATCCTCTCCCTGGGAAAGCAGGGAGAGCTGGAGAGCCCTTCCAGCTTCATTCAGAGCACACACATCCACATCCACATGCACACCCTGATGTTGGAAATTGGCACAGACCTTCTCACTTTTGTTCTCCTGCCACACAGAATACTGCACAGCTGGTTTCATGGCACTTAAAACTCCCATTTGGTGCCATCCAGGAGCTCAGCCTCACCATTCCAGACGTGCTCATAAAGCTGCCATCACTAATTGCCACACGCTGCCACCACAGTGCCCAGGTCACATCTCCAGGAAGGGCAAGGCCACTTTTACCTGGGCTCCATCACACACCTGGAGATGTTGTTAACATCCTTTTTAATCCCTGGGCTCCATCACACACCTGGAGTTGCTGTTAGCATCTTTTTTAATCCCCGAAACAGAACTCCTGGCTTCCTCAAAGCAGCAGAAAATCTTCCAGCTATACCAAAGTTCATGGTTCTCCCTGTTCTTGTTTCAGGTCCAAGCACCCATCCATCTCCAGCCATTTCCTAAATTATGCCTGAGCAGCTTCCATTTGTTTCCTTGTGAAGCTGCTCAGAAATTGTGGGTTTAAAAGTCCACTCCAACCTGGTCATCGTTGGCTTTGCTTCCACTTAGGAGAAACTGAGCAACAGGAGCAGAGAGGGGCAAGTGGGAGTCCAGAGAAGGAGCCAGCAGAGCTCTGAAAGGTATTTTCGAGCCCAAATAAAAAACACATCTTGCCTTTTCAGTTCAGATAAAAAATAGGTGGTTATTGTTTTTTGGTTTTCTGTCCTTTTGTCCATTTTTTCCCTTTCCTTTTTATGAGCCATCCTTAAAGAGCTCAGTAAGGTGGTTGTGGAGATGGAGGTGAAATTGCAGCAAAGTGACAAACTAAAATGAAGAGAGTACCAAGATCTGGCAGGCTGTCCCTGTCCATGGCTTTACTTCTCCCTCAAATGAATTCTTGCCAGTGTTTCCCCTTGGCTGTCCTCCTCCTGCAGGCTCTCCTCTCCCCATAAATCAATCTTGCATCTCTGTGCTTTGGTCCTACATCCTTTATCCTTCTCTGCCTCAGGCCAATGCTTCTGGTTTTCACAACCATCTCTGTGCTGATTTTTTTTTTTTTCTTTAAAATCCTCTGTTCCACCCCCTCTCTCAGTTCCTGAGATGTCCCTCCCTATTCTCCTTCCCTGCCCTATTCATGTTTACCAGCAGCATGATGGCTTTGGCAGCTTTGCCTTTGCATTAAGGCCTCTCAGAGATTCCCTCTGACTGCTCATTTCATCCCATAATTCTATTTTCTGTCATTTTATCTTTTCTTCCAGGTTGTCATCTCACACAGGCTGCCCTTCACCTCCTGCCCACGGTCCTCCCTCCATGAGCTGCCCCTCACAACTCTCCCCTTTCAGCCATTCACACTCATTCTATTCCAGAGTAGCACCAGCTTGCAGACACTCTTCTGCTTCAGGCTCCACTGGTTTTTTGGTATTACATGCACCATCACGCCACGCTTTTCTCTCTGGAGCTCACTAAAGGCATCTCCTGGGTGACCTCAGGCTCAGCTCTGCTCTCCAGTGCTGTGCTTTGAAATCCCAGCACATCCATAAGGGAATTTCTTCCCTCACATGATCTCTGTCCCAGTGGCCAGCCCCTGAAGCATGAGATTAGGGAAAGGAAATGGGAGGTGTAAAACAAACCCCAGGGAGGACATGACTGGAATTCCCTGGGGAGCACCAGAGTGGGTGAACATTTCACCATTTCCAAAGGGCAGGAATCAGGCAAGAATCCAGAGGAGGATTGCAGGGAAACACATGGTTAGATATCTGGGCAGGTATATAGAGATATATAGATGTATTGATAGATACAGAGCTAGGAAAAAATATTTACAGATTCAAAAAAATATTTTTAGATTAAAAAAAAATATTTATAGATTCTCTCCCTTTCTCCCACTGGACTGCACCAATACCAGTTTTAGCTGGGCTCCAAGAGCAGCAGCACATCTGCAGCTAGAGCTGTGAGCAGATCTCAGCAGCCCAGTGGGCTTGGGGACTTAAAAGTCTACACATGCCTCAGGAGACCTTGTTTCCAGCTTTATTTATTTATTTATTCAGAGTCCTGAGTGCAAAGGTGTCGCAGACATCTTTTAGGAAAAATCCTTTCCTTAGGATTTTTTCCTCCTGAGAAGCTGGGAGCCTCAGGAACAAAATGTAAACAATGATTATCTGCTGCTGTGGAATGCAACAGGTGCATCTGGGATTGGTCTCATGTTGGTTTGTTTGTAATTAATGGCCAATCACAGTCAGCTGGCTTGGACACAGAGCCCGAGCCACAAATCTTTGTTATCATTCTTTGCTGTTCTATTCTTAGCTAGCCTTCTGATGAAATCCTTTCTTCTATTCTTTTAGTATAGTTTTAATGTAATATATATCATGAAATAATAAATCAAGCCTTCTGAAACACGGAGTCAGATCCTCGTCTCTTCCCTCATCCTCAGACCCCTGTGAACACCACCACAACAATACCCTGTAAGTGTTTCTTGGTCCATCAGCTTTAGAAAATCCATTTCCCACAGCTGCTCAGTTTGGTGCCATCTCAAGAGCCACTGTGGCCCCTCAGCTTCCCATTCAGTGCCCACCCCAGAGCCCCCTGCCCACCTCCTGCCAGCAGTGCCTCTGCCAGCTCTCAGTGCCAGGGAGCTCTGCAAAACCAGACTGGGCGTGTCACCAGACATTTGAGATGCCTGCCATTAAAAACACCCACTAATTAAATTTCCCTCTGGATTTATTATCTACTGCTGCATGACAGGCATTTTCAAGAGCCTCTTCCTGACCTCCTCCCAGCCACCAAGCAGAACAGATGTCTTCCCTGCAGGGACTGGAATCTTGGGTTTCCCTTTGCACGGGGACAAAGAGGAGGGGGAGGAGGGGGGAAAAAAAAAGTTTAAATTAAAAGAAATATAAATCCTGAAGCCTTGCACACCACTAACCATAGCAACAGCACCTCAACACTGCAATCTCCGTCCTCCCTGGGCTTCTCCCTAAGGAACAGATCCCTCATTGTGCTGTGTGTCAGCTCAGAGACCATGGATGTACTTCTTCATTATTGTGGCTGCTTCTAACTTTGGAGGGAATTTCATGACATTCCTTGTTATTCTGAAAAATCCCAGCCCTTGGAGTCATGTTATTTTGTAAGAATCAAATCAAGCTTTCCTGTGTTGTCTTTTAAATACATTAATATTTTATTGCTTTTGAAGATGATTCTTACAGGCCTGCAATTTTCAAAGATAAGTAAGGCAATTTAAACAGAGTATAAATTTATAGAAACCCTCCTTATTTACTCATCTTTTGCATAAAATATCATTTTCCTCATAATGAACTCTTAGTTTTTTGTGAATTTGCTACATTTTGGTGCTGGTAGTGCTACTAACAATTCTGACAAGTTCAATTTACCACAGTAAATAGTAGCTGTAGTAATAAAGATTAATTAGTAAGATGGGATCATAGCCCATAAAATGGGCTCATTCAAGACAACATCCAGAGTTTTTGGATGTCTGGGAATGAAACTGAAGGCTGGGGGAGCCTCAAGGGGTGGAGGGAACCCCTCAGGAGCATCATCTGCAGACAAACAGGTGGGATTGAGGCTGGATATTGCAGCAGTGGAGATTCCCTGACATCCAGCCACCTTTCACTCTCTGGCAATGATTAATTATCCCCTTAAAAGTAGGTTTCACCTGCTGGCTTTGTGTCCCCGGGAAGCTGCTGTGTGAGCCCTGCTCCTGTGCATGCTGTCATGCTCTAATCCTAAACAAACCCTCAGGTCAATGATAACATCCATCAAATGACCACACAACGTGAAAATCCATTGCAGGGTGGATATTTTTTTAGCACTGTTATTGAATAAATTAACCAGGTAGCACAGCAGTAACCTTGGGATAAATTATTAGGTGGTTTTATTTTTTTTTTTTTATTTGGGGAAAAAAAAAAAAAAAAGATGACACTGTTTTATCATATTTATAATAAAAGTCATTGACATAATAAAACACTGCCATCACATCAGTATTCATTTCTGCAAATAGAGCTCTGACGTTTTATAATATTAACATGTGCTATAAATGTCACTGATATATTAAGATTTTCAGTCTATCTAACCAAAAATATAGAGAGATGACTGAGGAAGAGATGACTAATTCTAAAAGATTAAAGAGAACATTTTCCCATGCAATTAAATAATCTGCTGGTGATTGTGAGCTGAGGGTAACACACAAAAATCCCATTCTGTGCTTGTAATTTTTACCAGCAGCACAGAATGGCCTGGAGCCCTGGGCAAGTGGGATATTGGGGAAACTTGTTGGGAAGGATGTGGATGAGCTGGGCAGGCTGTGCATGGCACCAGAGGGTGGCCACACCTGCCAGGGCAGCTTGGGCAGCTCAGGACCCTGAGAAGGATCTTTGGGCACCTCCTTGCACTGGGATGCATCACCACAAGAGCCAAGGCTGGGTAATAAGTGACACAGACTCCCAAGGCTTTCACAGAAGGCTAATTCACTTTATTAAAAAACCCATTGCTTTTTATACCCCAGTTCATTACAGGTGGACCTGATTGGTCCTTTAATTAAAGTACCATCAGCATTGGCTAATTAAGAAACCACCCTTTTGATAAAGGTAAAGCAAATCTCCAAGGCAAACAAAAGGTAAACTTATCTCCATAACACATTCCACATGTTCACAGCACCAGGTACAGCAAGTGAAGATAGTAATTGTTTATAATTCTTCTCTCTGAGCTTCTCACAGCCTTTCCCAGAATGATGCCTGTTTCTCTCCATGACCAGAGAGCTGCTGCCATAGGGATGCACTGGATGAAGGCTGGAGATCTTCCTCCTATTTCCTAGGATGTCATCCAGGAAAAAAAATCCCTTCACAGGAGCAGCTGCACAGAGGAGAGCCCAAAATGGCATATTTGCAGTTCCTGGGAATGCCAGCCTGTGACATAAGCTGCTTCTCTGGCATGGGGAGAGTCCAGATGCCCAACAGGAGCACCACTGGAATGTGACAGGGACACAGCAAAACCCAGGGATGGGCTGGAATGTGACAGGGACACAGCAAAACCCAGGGATGGGCTGGAATGTGACAGGGACACAGCAAAACCCAGGGATGGGCTGGAACGTGACAGGGATACAACAAAACCCAGGGATGGGCTGGAACGTGACAGGGACACAACAAAACCCAGGGATGGGCTGGAACATGACAGGGACACAGCAAAACCCAGGGATGGGCTGGAACATGACAGGGACACAGCAAAACCCAGGGATGGGCTGTCAGCAGGGCTCTCCCAGGAGCATAGCCCTGGGTGGTGACTGAGAGACAACAATGGGTAAGGGACAGCAGTCCCCTTGACACCATGACTGATTTTTCCTAAGAAAATCTTCCCCAAGTTCCTGAGTCCCATCAAGCTGTTGTGGAACTCACAAATTCTCCCAGGCCTTGGGCTTACAAAAAAAACTCTGTGTTAATTAGTTAGGTTTATGTGTCAAACACAGTACATTCTGGGAGAAAATCCAGAATAAATTAACATCTAATGGTAATAATAATTTAATCAATAATTATGAACTCGCTTATTCTTGGGGTTTGAAGTTCCTACATAATCCAGTCTGAGAATTTCATCCCATGATTTTTGCATTACATCTGGAATTTTTGTCTTGCTATTTTTATCAGAAGGAGCTATTTGTGTTTTGAACGAGGTCAATACAGAATTTTTACACCAGCACAGTTTGTGGCTCAGTTATGGGGACTTTTCCTCTTTTAACCAACAGTTAAAGCAGTGCAGCACCTGAAATACATTCCCTGGCAGCTGACACATCAGTATTAATTATTTTTCCTCCTCCATGGAAATTACATCTATTTATACAATACGTAGTTTCCCTAAAAAGCTTACTGCAAAAGGGTGGGAGAAAAGAAGCAAACTGTAAATCATTTTTATACATCTATATCTATGGGTATATCTGCATATCTATATCTATCTGCCTATCAATCTTTCTTAACCTCCTCTTTTCCACTGAGATGCTGACATCTTCAAAATGTTTTTATCAGCTTCCCAAATGAATATCACAGACATTGCCAAATTTCAATTCACAGGAGAGAAGAAAACGTGTGTACTTTATTTTATTCATTTATATTCAGGGAAACAGTGCTGGTGTAATTATGCCTGCATAGCTAGAGGGGTAGGGAAGGCCTAAATAAATGTATTCCTAGACAATTGGAGTAACGAGTTTTAATTAGTTTTGCAGCTTCTTCTGGTTCTGTTTTGAAAGTGTTGCAGCTCCTGGTCTTTGACTGGGAGCAGGCAATGGGAACCAAACCAAATAATCAAGTTACACACACACACACACTCCTTGTTGACCTTCAGCAGTGACATCCTTAGTTACTGGAGACTGCAGCATTTGTTTAAGGGTAATTTGATCATGGGAGTCCTCCTGGGGTTCCTGCTGCTACAGGACCTGAGAAGGGTCTGGCAGGGGTTATTTGTGTCACTTGTCAGGGTTTCCTCTCCTGGGAATCCCAATTACAGCCCTGACAGGGAGGTATAAATTTAAATCTCCAGGCTCCATGTTCTCCGCAGATGAACTCATTGGTACCCACAAGAACTGTTCCCATTATAAAATGTCACGTAAAACGACAGAGACCTTGGATGGCTGAGAGCAGGAAAAACAATAAACATCCCACAGAGAGGAAATTAATTTCTTCTCCCCCTCCTGCCTTTCCTTTTTGCTCCAGAATATAATAATGGGGAGTGTTTGGATTGCAGGGGCTGCTGGGGCCACGGGCGAGAGGAGGAGGGAAGGAGAAGCAAAAGCAGCAGAAATGGAGATTTTGCACTTACTAAAGCAAGTTATTTTTCAACCTGCACACATCTCCAAAGTTCACCACTGAATTATTAAGTGTGGCAGGCTTAGAATCTCCTTCAGCAAATAACACCTATATTTTATTGGGAAAGCAGGGGAGCCCAAAACTGGGGACTGTGGGAAAGCAGAGCAACTCCAATGCGTGGAGCAGAGCCAGAACCTTGACACCATCCCCAGGAGGAGGTTCATGGCTGAGAGTACTTCACTTTGTCACTGTCCTTCCCCCTCTGTGGGCTGCTTGTCTCCTGCCTCAGACTGTGGGGAAGAAGGGATCATCATGGAGCTGGCAGCAGGAGAAGCAGATGGAATAGATCAGAGGAACTGGACTCATGTGAAGACTCCTCCTCTAGAGAAAAGATCAGGATTAATGGACTGATAGGGGCAGAGAAACAAGGTGATGTAGCTAATCTTGCACTTACCTAGGTGCTGCCAAAAAATCCCATTTTGCAAACAGTCAGAAAATACACAAACATGCACATTCCTGTCCAAATGGCGTGAGGGGCAGAAATGCCACCTCTTCACCCTTATCCACACACTGCACCTGGTTAAACCAGCCACTGCATAATAACAGAGCCTGCTGATCCCCACAAACATCCCTCTGTTTATTCTGTGACTGCAGCTGCAATTCTTCCCATGGCTGACCTGGCAGCACAGCATCTCAAGGTTTCAGAGTGCTTACACCACTGGAATGAGAAGAAAGCTCCGAGCTGCTCTCGCAGCTGAGCTGCAGGCTCAGGCCAGCATCGCTGAGAAGACGCTGTTTGATTCACACTGTGAAGATTCCTCTTGCCACTGAAGTGCTGAAGACTTAATTATGTTTTTAGATGATAGCTTAGATCCAGGAGAGCGCAAGCTGCATTGTACAAACAAGGGAGCTGACTCAAGCAGACACCCGAGGCAGCCCAGCCCAGCCCCCTGGCAGCGATGATTGCTTCCCCTGCGAGATTAAAAAGTGAAGCAACATGAAGGGTTAGCGTGTTTCACAATGAATCCTGATTTATCAAACATGATTAGTGCGTTATGAATATGGATGTGATTTCTGAAACCAAAAGAAAGTTTGTGCGGTTCATCCTTCTTTAAAAAGATTAATTTAAACTCAAGGAGCTGGAACAGCCATACAAGCAGATTGTGTGAGTGTCAGGAAATACACGAGAGGAGTGAGGGAGGAGAAGATATGGAAAAATCAGGTGAGCTCTAGCAGGTCAACAGTGTCTATAGATTTACTGGAGTCTTGTCTCAGGAGCTCTTGCTGGTCAGAGTGACCCCAAGAAATGTTAAAAGTCTCTTTTCCCAGCCTGGCGGTTGAAGAAGGAGCCAGGGCTCTTCATTTCTCATTCTCCAGGTTGTTTGTTGTTTCTTATCTATAAAATTCTTTCTCTTGGCCTGTTGAGGTCCACTCAGCAAGACAGTCAGAGGCACTCTGCTCACCCCTGAGGCCGTGTTATCTTTTTATACTAAAAACTACATGTACAATGTTTACAATTACTGTCCAATACCTGTCACCTATGTTAGACAGTGAGCTTCTACTCTAAACCAATCCAAAAGTGCCACCATCACAGCAGAAGATGGAGACCAAGAAGGAGAAAGGCTGGACACACCCATATTCCTCCATCTTGCCTCCTGAAGTCCCATTTTAAAAACTTCAAAAATCTATTTTTCACCCTGTGATAAATTCACTATCATTCTACTTAAACTTTCGTGGCTTGTAATCCTTCATATAAAGGTTGGTAATTGTTTTTTCCAAGGGCTAAATCAAAGGCACAGGGGTCTGGGGCTCTGTGTCAAGGTCTCTGAGCCCCCTGGGCAGAGGCTCGAGCCCTCCAGGGCAGCCAGAGGAATTCCCTGGGTTCTGACAGTCTTCTACAATTAAATACAGTTTTAGAAGAGAACAGAGTTGTCTAAAATCTGTTTTGACATTTGTTATTAACGCTTGTGCTTTAATTTACTCCCAGATAGCAGAAGCTCAGATTTGAGGGAGGGAGTTCTACCTCAGCCATGCTGTTTGTCTTTATTCTCTTTTCCCTCAGACACAGCCCTCAAGGTGAGGCATCAGTTCCCATCTGCAGGATCCATAGTGGAGGTTCTTTATCACAGACTCCCCGGAGGTCAGCAATCTTCCTCCAGCTGCCTCAACTGCCCTTAGAGCTGTGTTAGAGCAGAAAAGGGGCCAAGAAGAGGCCCAGGGTGGTTCTAGCAGGGCTGCCTGGAGATAAAAGATGCTGTTTTCCAAGCATGGAGCTTAGTGTGGAGGGTAAAGTTTCTCACTGAAGGTTGATGATAACTGTGATGGTGTTCATGTTCACAGGGGTTCTTGGATGAGGGAAGAGACAAGGATCTGACTCCATGTTTCAGAAGGCTTGATTTATTATTTTATGATATATATTACATTAAAACTATACTAAAAGAATAGAAGAAAGGATTTCATCAGAAGGCTGGCTAAGAACAGAATAGCAAAGAATGATAACAAAGGTTTGTGGCTTGGGCCCTGTGTCCGAGCCAGCTGACTGTGATTGGCCATTAATTACAAACATCCAACTTGGACCAATCACAGATGCACCTGTTGCATTCCACAGCATTAGATAATCAATGTTTGCATTTTGTTCCTGAGGCCTTTCAGCTTCTCAGGAGGAAAAATCCTAAGGAAAGGATTTTCCATAAAGGACGTCTGCGACAGATAACAATAAAAGCAATTGAGAGCTGGTTGCAAACCCACCACGTCCTGAACACTTTGACCATAGCTAAATCCAACATTCCAGGTTTTCTGCCCAAAAGGAGAGTGAGTCTTGTTCTCAGAGCAGCACAATCACAGCAGTGCCCACGTTTCTGTGCCGTGGACAGGAATGAAGAGCTGCTCCTCCGAGTGAGGACCTCATCTCTCCAGCAATGTCCCGTTTTCCAGGATGGGCTCTGGAAAGCAGACAAGGTCTCTGCTCATCTCCATGGCATCCGAATGTCTCCTTTATTACAGAAACAAACAACTCATTTCAGAGACAAGTTAAGGTTGCTAAGTGACAACAATGTACTTACTTATCACATAATTTGCAAAACCCTCACACTTAAAAACAGGGAAATGAATGATTAAGGACTCCTGAAACCCTATATTGCCCACATAATAAATATATGTTTTTAAGCAGAGTACAAAGAAGAGCACTCTTTATTTTGACAAAACAACCTCATTCTTAACCTGTGAATTGTTTTCTTTTTTTTCCCCTTTTATGTGGCATTTTTATTCTATTTAATTTGGTGTACAAACATTTTATTTTAAAGAATATTCTTAGGGGGCAAATACCATTAGTTATTTGAAGAATTTCTAAGTACCATTACTGTTAAGTGATACTGAATTTTCAATAAGTGAATATGTGCCAAATTTTTAATAATAAAAAAAAATATTTCCATAATATTGTTTGTCTTCAAATCAACATTCATTGTTAGGTGTGTTTCACATTTTTTTAAAAAGGGTTTGTTTTCTGTTTAAATTCAAGAAGTGATGATAGAAAATTCTCTCTCGGGTCAGAATTAAGATTGTGGAGGAATCTAACAACACCTTTCACCATGTTTGACAAAACAATTTAGGTGAAACAAGTTCATCCAAAGTCAAGAACTTTGATGTTGCCCTTGGATGGGTCAGGATTTCACCCTTTTTATGCTTTATGTAGGGAATAAAAGATGTATGATGCTGTTAATTATTTATCACCTGGCTTTTAAGCACTTGTGTTTTGTACCTAATGCGATAGGGCTGAGGGAGCAATGCTGGTACTTCATTGTAACTTGTTGGAGGAACAAAACTGCTGTTTGTTCCAGGATTCCCAAGATCACTCAGGTGTTTATTTCTGCCTTTCTGGTTTTTATTTTTGCGTGGATAAATTGAAATCCAGGGTTTTCCTTCATTTGTAGCTTAGAAAGGTATGAACCTACACAACTGGAGGGAGCTCCCATATGCTGGGAGCTTGGGCCTGAATGGGTTCAACTCAAGTTTTTGGCCAACCCTTTTTGATAATCACAGGAGCCCAAAATCTTCTCCTTGTGCTGCCTTTGAAAGTGCTGAGGATGAGATTTCCATCAGAGACCTGGGTACATCCAGACTTTTGGGCAGTGGCATTTTTCATGCCTCTCTCCGAGCTCTGTGGTGGAGATTTCCAAGCAGTCAGGGTGTAAAGGAGAGGGCAGATTTTCAAAATCACTGCCCTTCCCTCATCCCTGCAATTACTGCCCTGGCAAGGAGAGCTGTGAAAGGATTCAGTGCTCATTGAGCTGCACTCTCTTGAAAAATGTGACCACTTGCTTGGAGGTCTAAATGGGAGCTGGGTAATGTCACTTTGGTTGCTGGAAGAATTAGTCAATGACAAGAGGGCAATCACAGCAGCTCTTCTCCATTAGCTTCATCTTTCCTCCAACAATATCAATTATGGAAGCTCTAGCCCAAGGTTTCAAACAACAGCTATTTCTCTACAATGTTATTATTTTTTGCACATAAAAATGCCTTTTGCATGAACCACTGTCAAGGTCTAATCTGATCTATTTATCTGTATTTACAAGGCACTTATCTTCTGCAGCACCTAAGAGCTCCACATGAATTAATAGACAACACTCATCCCAGTACCACTGAAAAATCTCCTGGACTGAAATCTTCCCTCTTGGATCCCAGGAAAATGAAAAGTGCTATTAACAGCACAGCCATGAAGGGATCAAAACAAACACAAGGTGCCAAAAGCTGCTGCCAAAATTCTTGTAGGTACCAGTGGATCTGGCACCAGGAGGGTTTTGCTCCCAGCCCAGCACTGCTGTTTGCATCACCTGTGCCAAGGTAGGACCTGGCCTCCCCTTGGTGTCACCTTCTCAGCAGGGGTGGTGTCACCTGTGCCAGGAGTTTCTTGGCAGAGATGCTGGTTGGGTAATTCCAGATGTGGGGAATTGGTGCTGGCAAGAATGATGTGCAGAAGTCCATGATATCAGAAGGCTAATTAATTACTTTATTATACTGTATTATACTATACTATAATTAATACTAAAAGATATTAAAGATACTAAAGAAAACTCATGTGTCGCAGACATCTTTTTATGAAAAGTCCTTTCCTTAGGATTTTTTCCTCCTGAGAAGCTGGGAGGCCTCAGGAACAAAATGTGAACAATAGTTATCTGCTGCTGTGGAATGCAACAGGTAAATCTTTGATTGGCCCATGTTGGATGTTTCTAATTAATGGCCAGTCTCAGTCAGCTGGCTCAGACTCTCTGAGCCACAAACCTTTGTTATTCATTCCTTTCTATTCTTAGCTTAGCCTAGCCTTCTGAGATGAAACCTTTTCTTCTATCCTTTTAGTGTAGTTTTATTGTAATATATATAATAAAATAATAAATCAAGCCTTCTGAAACATGGAGTCAGATAGTCAGATCCTCGTCTCTTCCCTCATCCAAGAACCCCTGTGAACACTACCACACTCATGGCTGTCTCCTGATAGCTTTGTGTGATTGTGCAAGGAAACAGAACAATCCTCAATCAGGAATCCAAATTCCTTCAGGTAAATAATCTTCCAACACATTCCACATGTGCACAAACACAGGAGCAGCAAATGAGATAAGAATTGTTTTGATAATTCTTTTCTTTGCTTCTCTTACAGCTTCTCTCTGTGCAGAGGGCACGAGAATACCACAGTGGGGGTTTCTACAGCAGAGGAAGGAATTCTGATTTCAGACCTACTCTACAGCTCCGAGATGCCCACATTGCATTGGGTGTGGGGCAGCCAAGTGATGCCTTCCCCTGTAAGAGAAAACACCTGGAAATCCTCCCTGAGGAAACCACTGCATTTGGGACTGGGAGATAGAAAAGGGAGAAAAAGGCAAGGAAAAGCCAATTCCCTGTACTTGGGGAGGGACAGCAGCTCTAGAGGAGCTCTCCAGGACTCTGCACCACTGAAGGGTCGCTCTGGGTTTGCTCAGCCCTGCTGTGATTCAAAAGGCTCAGTCTCCGAACAAACCAGGGTTTAACTGAATCATAACTAAAGCCAGCACCCACATATTCCCCTTCCTCCTTCCAAAGGATTTGTCTGGTTTGTATTTTTGGGATTAGATTCGCCTCTGATGGGTAGTTATGCCACAGAAAGGAGAGAGATGTGTCTTGTTGTTCAATTGTGCCTTATCCTTTTCATTGCCTATCACAGCCAGAATTTTCCAGCCAGCAAGGGGCCCAATGCCTCTTCCTCCTGAATTGTGCCTCTGGACTGTGTGATAGGGTCGAGCAAGAGTGAAAGAAAAGTGGAAAGAAAATATCAGCCTTTAACACAGCAGTATATAGATATATTTTTAACACCAAACCAGAATAAATTTCCAGCTCTCCCTTTCCTTCATCCTTAATTTCCCTAAATGAGACACTTTGTGTGATGAATTCTCCCCAGGCAAAATAAAACCAGGTTTTCTTCTGATTTTGGCTGCCTGGGTCAGGCCCAAACTGCCTGACAAGGCCCATACATCTCAGGGCAGGCAGAAGTAATGGGGGAGCTGGGAAGAGGGGGAGCTGGACAGCACAGCAGAAAAATTAAATTCTGCATATAGAAAGGAGAAAAAGGATGGATTTTGGTGAGGGAGAGATAAGGACGTTTCAACTGCCAAGTTCCTCATGAGAAGTGGTGTTGTGTGGGAGAGGGGAATGGCCTAACAAGAGGTGGAAGAAAAAGATGTTCTAATAAAGCCCAGGCTGAGCTCTCCATGCTGGAAATGAAGGGATCCCACCCCAGCTGAACGTGGAGCAGGTTCTCAGCTGCCAGAGAAGGCCCTGTTCAGAGCAGCTGTCACTGCAATCTCCTCACTGGAGATGATTTGGATTCTGTCTCAAACCACAGAGCCCTGAACGAGGCAGCGCAGCCTCCACCAGGCAGCATCTGCTGCCATCTCCAATGGCAACAGTTCAGCCCCCACCACTCCCTCCAGATGCCAACTGGCAGGAGGTGACCCCTCCATGCCCAGCACCCTGGGCAGCTGAGAGTGCAGAGGGCACCCAGGGAGAGGCAGGAATAAGGAAACAGCCCTGCGATGCCAGGGAGAGCTGTGCAAAGATGGTTTGGAGGAGGATGGAGGGAGGAAGAGATGCAGAAACAGCCCCATCCTTATTTGATAGCGGCTGTTCCAACATCACATGCCATGAAGGGCCCTGGGAAAGATTGCTGGAATTAGATACTTTTGCTGATTGTGTTCATGGCTCCTTTGTGCTGCTCATATGTGCGTGTGAAATTGAGTTGGGGTTCATTTATTTGCTTCTGGTTTTGGGTGATGAGGAGCAGTGGGAAAAGGAGTGACAACAGTAAAGAAAAAAAGAGGAGTTGAGGCTTTTGAAGTATTTTTGGTGGGGTGGGGAAGCAGGAACAATTTAACAATTGTTGATATTTGACAATTGAAGATGTTTGTAGCAGGAAGGGGTGAGTGCCCCCTGAGCCTTGGTGGATGAGAGGCAATGAAATGTTTGTTTGTGGAAGCACAACAGTCCTGAGAGAGCTGGGCCAGCAGATCACCCTAGGATCATGGATTTGCTTCCTCACATCTCCCTGTGGGTTGCACGTGCCACATCCATCCCTCAAGGTGTCCCAGATTGCAATGCAAGTTGTTTTCAATTACCATCTGCATGGCAGATTACCTTTGTCAAGTGGGCAGTTTGCCTTATCTCTCTCTATGAGTGACCATATTCACTCCTCCCTCAGGAGGGGACATTGCTGATAACAGCTATTGAATGTCACTGCATGGCTGATAAGAACTATAACATCCCATTGGGAGATGCTCCGCCCAGAGGGAGGAGCCAAGCATTGCTACCCAGATATAATCCAGAGGGTTTGAGACACCAGCACGGCTTTCTGCACTGGATTCCCCAGAGGAACAGCAGCTGTCTCTCCTTCCACTGGATCTTCAGAGGAAGAATACATCCTTCTCTACAGGATCCCTGCTCCAACAGAACCACCCCTGACACTGCAGGAGGGCTGCAGCCACATTTCCAATGGCACTGCCACCAACACCTTGACCCACAGGGTGTCAGGTTGGGTTCTGACTCTGTCAGTGTTGTTCTAGTGCACTGCATTGTTTATTTTATCCTTTATTTTTTTTCTTTTCCCTATTAAAGAACTGTTATTACCTGCTCCCACATTTTTTGCCTGAGAGCCCCTTAATTTAAAATTTATAGCAATTTGGAGGGTTGGAGAGGGTTTACATTCTCCATTTCAGAGGAGGCTCCTGCCTTCCTTAGCAGACACCTGTCTTTCCACACCAAGACACAAGGGTTACAGCTCCACATCAGCAACAACATCCCACTCCCCCCATGCCCCTCTGTGCCACTCAGATGCAAAGTTGCTGTCTAGCTGGGCTCCCCTGATCCCTCCCACCACAAAACAGGCAGAGCCAGCTGCAAAACTAAAGGAGGGCTGGGAGCCCACCAGGCAAATGTGAGTTTGCAAAGCCTTCTGTGGCCAGTGCAGCAGAAGCAAATGCTTCCAGGCCGTGTTTTGTGAGCCAGCAGTGGGTGAGGGATGCTTTGGAAACCACAGGCTCAGGCTCCTGCACAGGCATCACTCCATAGGGAGGAGGATGAGAAAAATTCAAGTGATTACTACAAAATGTGCTGTGCAGTACCTTCCCCTCTGCATGCTCCAGGCTTCCTCCCTTCCATCCATCCACCAAAGTACTGAAGTTCTATAAATGGGGATTGCAGACAGCATATGAAGTGATTTTTACAGCTGAAAAGAAGTACAGAGTTAACAGATGCTTTTAAAGCACATTCATCTAACCTGGGTGCCTTGGAGCCATTTTTGCTCCAGAATTGCACTCAGAGGTTTTTCGTCCTGGAGCTTGGGAGACTAAAGACACCATGGAGAAGTCTGCTATCTCTTGCTAACAAATTGGATCAAATTGCCTGGGTGCTCTGTGCCTGGGGCAAATGCTGCAGTGAAGATGTGAAACATTTGGGAAAACCTGATTTCCCCTCTCTGTGGTATCTGCACGGTGCTGGGCTGTGAGATGGAGGAAAAGGGAACTTTGCTGGCATTTCTTTGGCTTAACAGAGTTTAATAATTAGTGAGTTATTCCAGCCTTCCTGGGGAAGTTTCACCCATTTTGCTTCCTACCCTGGGTCTTAATTAGCAGAGCAGGCTGCCTGCCTGTCTTGTAGTGTGGGAAGTTCAGCACTTAACAAACACCAAAGCGATTTGTTTTCCAAGCCTCTTGAGGACACCAAGCTTACTCCTCTCTCAGCTTCAGACAGAAGGAAGGGGGATGGAGAGCCTCTGCTTTCCTCACAGGTGTTATCCCAGCACTTTATACCTCTGGTGAGGCCAAGGATGCCTTGTCCTGTGACCTGAGAGATCGTCCCTGTCCTAAAATGGTTATCCAGCATGAGATGGGAAAAGGAAAGCCAGGATCATCACAGGCTGCCATCACAAGGGGGGATGGAAATGTGTCTCCTGGGGCACAGGCTGGGTTTTAACCCCTCAGGGACCACTGTCTCTTAGGGTATCAAGATCTACTCACAGCAACACTGCAGGATTCCCCTGCCCAGGAGTGGTGCTGGCTGTCAGAGGGTGGGAGAAAGGAAGAGAATTTGAAAATTAATTTATTGTGTGTGTTTTTTTTTTTTTTTTTTCCTACTGCAATGTAGTATTTTAAAAATGTTCTCATCAGCTCCCCAAGAAAATATCAAACCAGTTGTGAAATTTGGGTTCACAGGGGAGGGGAGAAAATTAGTGACTATCCCAAGTGCAAAATGGCAACAGGGCACCTCTGGGGGAAAGCTGTTGTAGTGGATGTTTTAGAGAAGAGAAACAGGAACGCTGGGGATATTTGGGGCTAATTTGGGGGAAGCAATTTACAGCTCTGTACCTGAACCCTCTCCTGATCTATCCTATTGCAAACTGGCAGCCTGAGGTTGTGTATTTATGCTCATGAGAATCCATCTTTTCCTCACCACAGTAGAATTCAGGCCAATGTACATAGGGTACCTATGTTTCCTTTTCTTTCTCTGAATCCTAATCCAATCTCCAGTTCATGCAGTTCAGGGTGCTGCTTTCCATTCCAGACCTCTGTTCTATAGATCACTCTAATCCTACCCATAAATTAGTTCATTTAATGAACATCAAGCACAAAACAAACAGCATGATGGTGTCTTTACCTGGCCATAATCCTGAACCAATACCATTTCATTCTTCTGCCTAAATCAGCCCTGATGATCTGCCCCACATTTAAAGTGCTAATGGTCCATGGTTAAGTGCTTTAAAGATGGGATCTTGATGGGGGATTGGGGCATTTTCTGCCTGTATATGTGAGATTACCAGCATTCCACCAGCTCTCCCACACTACAGATCATGTGTGGCCTGAAAGTCCAAATCATTTAGAAACTGAGCTTTTCTCTCCTTGGTAATAAAACCTGAAGAGGGAAATGTGCTTAGAAAAAGCCTGAAATAAATCTTTGTAACTATAGCTGCGTATAATGTTAGAGGTCAATTTTTTTGTTTGCTGTAAAAGTAATTTCAGGGTGCAGGAAGATTTTCACAAATTTGTTTTGACTCCCTCAAATAGCTAATCTGGAAACAAGAGCAAATAAGACAGATAATATCCCGTTTTGGCATTTTAGAAATGAAGAGTCTCTTCAAAAGAAAACAGGGTTTTTCTGTTATCCAAATTGTATTTGTCTTGAGCTTAAGGATTCCCAAGGATGAAACGAATTTTATGCTTAATGGAAAACAAAAATTTTCAGCTGAGCCAAAGAGAAATTCTGTTTCCCTTCTGTTTGCAGAAGGAATGACTAGGGAGGCAGGGAAATGATTAATCTCTGTTGGTTTGGGTGAATACTCAGCATTTGTTTTACCCTGGAAAGCACAAGAGCAGCTTTGCAGAGACATTGCTCCAACAGGATGCCCCACTGAAAGGGTTCAAGGAGTTCTGAGGCATGAGGCCTCTTTTCTCCTTTATTCCTTCCCAAACACTCTGAAAACAAGCTGTCTTGGTTTGGAAAGACAGGAGTCTGCTAAGGAAGGCAGAAGCCTCCCCAGAAATGGAGAATGTAAACCCTCCCCACCCCTCCAAATTGCTATAAATTTTAAATTAAGGGGCTCTCAGGAAAAAAATGTGGGAGCAGGTAATAACAGTTCTTTAATAGGGAAAAGAAAAAAAAATAAAGGATAAAATAAACAATGCAGTGCACTAGACCAACACTGACAGAGTCAGAACCCAACCTGACACCCTGTGGGTCAGGGTGTTGGTGGCAGTGCCATTGGAAATGTGGCTCAGCCCTCCTGCAGTGTCAGGGGTGGTTCTGTTGGAGCAGGGGGATCTGTAGAGAAGGATGTATTCTTCCTCTGAAGATCCAGGGGAAGGAGAGGCAGCTGCTGTTCCTCTGGGGAATCCAGTGCAGAAAGCTGTGCTGGTGTCTCAAACCCTCTGGATTATATCTGGGTAGCAATGCTTGGCTCCTCCCTCTGGGCGGAGCATCTCCCAATGGGATGTTACAGTTCTTATCAGCCGTGCAGTGACATTCAATAGCTGTTATCAGCAATGTTCACTCCTTTAACCACACTCGACAGCGGTGTGAGGACAGAGCTGCCATCCCTAAGACACTTGTCAGGCAAAGAAGGTTCCAGAATGCCTCAGTTTTGTTCTGAGCATCAGCAGAGCCAACAAAGGACTGGCAAGTCCTGGAGGCAGAGCAGAGCCCAGGAATTCATTCCCAGAAATCTTCATAATTTCCCCCCTCAGACACTTTCTGAGGGAAGATATCTTTTTGTGTAGGCAAAATATTTCCTTCCTCCCCTGGTGTCTGGTCTTGTTCTCTAGGAAAATTAAATTGAACATGAGGAATTCAATTTTAATGAGGTCTGGAGATCAGTTATGCAAAATTTTAAGCAAAATTGCGGTCACTTGTATTGTCCATAATTATTTCTCTTTGCTACCAATCAAACTGTAAAGAGAGCTACTATGCTCTCCCTCCTAACGATAGTGATAATAATGATAATAATGATATGATGATGATGATGATGATGATGATGATGATGATGATAATAATAATAATAATAATAATAATAATAATAATAATAATAATAATAATTATAATAGTAGCAAGAGAAAGTAAAAAATGTATATCAGTGTTTTTCATCTCAACTTGCTACCTACACTTCCCTGTTAATTTTAAGAAGTCTCAGAGCAGGAAAAAGTGATGTGAGACTGACACATGTACAGAGTCCTGTGCTCAGGAGACAGGAACAACACCAGATTTTATTATTCTTAGAATTTTCTTATTATTTTATTATTATTTTAAAAAAATTCTTTTATTACTCTTAGATCACTGTACCCATCCCCAAGATTTCTGCAGAGCATCCAACTCCCTCAGCTCAACCTGATGCAATATTCCCCACCTGCATGCAGTTATGGATGGGCTCCAGCTGCCAGAAGAAAAACCCAGGCTCCATAGCCAGGGAATAAATTGGTAAAAAGATGGAAAACAAAACAAAACAAAACAAAACAAGAAGCTGACATGCAAATCTATGCTGAGCATTGGTTATTTGGACTCCTTGTGGCTGTCAACCCACTTGGAAAAAGGTGATATTGTGGGAAATTGCAGTAGACACCTCAAGCAGGGTTTTCCTAAGCAAAAATAAATGCACAATGGGGAAGGAATCCAAGGCTGAGCCATGAGGGGTTGTAACAAACTCAGCTGGCAGGAATCCTGCACAATAAATATACAGGGCAATGCATGGGAGCAAAAGCAAAACCTTGGTTTGATGTGGAGGCAGGTGGAAGGAAAACCTCAGCCTTCCACCATCATTTCAGAGTGCTCAGCTGGAGTTCCTCACCCCTCTGACCAAGGTGGATCACGGTTGATTCTGGTTTCTCATCCTTTCCTTGACTCCATTGCTCCCTAGGAATGGGTCTCTCGGATATTTGGGGATGGTTTTTGGGTACCCCTTCCTGAGAAAAAGTTCTCAAGCTGGAGGCAGAGATGTGGGAAGGAACATAAAGGGCTCTGATTCTATTCAGCTGCTGCCCACCCTGATTAATTCTCCAGCTAATGACTCTCCAGACATGTTGATGTATGAAGCTCTGTCGGTGACAAAAAAAATTGAACTTTTACTAATTAAGTAGAACATCTTCACAGGGTGAAAGGTTTTGCTAACGAAAGTAACTCACAAAGAATTATGTTGGCTGGAGACTGCTGCTGAGATCCACCAGGGGAGGGAGGGAGGGAGAGCAGTATAAACCATTCACTGCAGCTACCAGGCCAAGATTTCAGTCCCAGGTTGTGTCTGCACTGAGACCACTCACAGCCACATTTCCTGGGCTCCAGCCCTGTCTCAGAAGCACCAGGCTGACACTGTGCTGCAGCCCTGACTGAATTATGGATTGTCACCCTGATTTTTTTAGATTTTCTAAGCCTTCTGATGTTTACAATCTTGTAATGAACTTTCTCACACACTTTTTTTGCATTCTTTTCTGGAGGAGGAGAAATTTGATGGACTGTTGGTTTGTCCAGTGTCATTGGAGAGGTGGCACTGCACTGTCACCCTCCAATCCACTGTCACTTTTGGAAAACTATAAATGTTGGAGTCAGAAAAATAAAGGTCCTTTATTTTTAACTTGGAAAGAGCAGCAGGGAACTCTGCTGTGCTCTTACAGGAAGGTGAAGGGTTAAACACCAAACTGGCCTGATTTTTCCTCCCCAGCAAGCTCTGGAAAGGTGCTCCTGAAATGAGCCAGTGGTGATTTCCACCTGAAGATATTCCATGAGTTCTTCAGCTTTGCTTCTTTCCACTTCCTTCCTTTCCAACCAACTTCTCACTTGCTGCAACACATTCCTTTGTAATTCTATTGCCCTTTCACAGAGAGATTTGTGGTGTTTTAACCAAGAGCCTACATTAAAATATCAAAACCTGTCATTAAATATTTCTCTTCCCTCGCTCCTTGTAAAGACAGGATGAAACTGGGGGGAAAACTGTCAGAAAGGAGCACAGTATTCACATTTTTTGAAGAGACTGTTTATGGTTATGTTGCTTGAGGGACCTGCAAAGACAGGATCACAGAGGCCGAGGTGTTAGTTTTTCCTCTTTGCACTCTCTTTCCGTTTCCAGTGGCCTTTGTCTATTCTAAGATTCAGCTTGCTGTGCTCAATTCTACCCCTTCTGTCTCCTGGGTAAATCAAGATTAACTCCATTCCAGTCACTGATGCAACCAAAGATTCTCAGCTGGATGGAAATATGGGATTAACTCCCAGCTGTGTGCCCTGGACAGCTCTCCTGGGACTGTCCCTTCTTCCCCTCTCCTGTGATGGAAACCAAGAGCAGCTCTGCTACAGGTATGAAATAAAATGATGTAAATGACATTAATAAAAATGACATAAAAAGTGTGACACCTGCATCAAGGTTTGCACTGTCTGCAGCTGCACATGAAGGAGACATGGATCTGGGGAAAGGAGGCAGGAATTATCTTCAGAGGTAGCAAATCATCATTAGACAACACTTCCTAGGAGGAAACTACCATGGAATCTCTGATAATACCAGGAACCATCCAAGAGGCTGCTGTGACTGCAGCTGGGAATATTTTCATAAATTCACTTCTCGCCATGGCTGTAAAGGCTTTCCCTGTAAATCTGATTTCTTCTATCCACAAGAACAAATTTTCCTTTCCTTTCCTTTCCTTTCCTTTCCTTTCCTTTCCTTTCCTTTCCTTTCCTTTCCTTTCCTTTCCTTTCCTTTCCTTTCCTTTCCTTTCCTTTCCTTTCCTTTCCTTTCCTTTCCTTTCCTTTCCTTTCCTTTCCTTTCCTTTCCTTTCCTTTCCTTCCTTTCCTTTCCTTTCCTTTCCTTTCCTTTCCTTTCCTTTCCTTTCCTTTCCTTTCCTTTCCTTTCCTTTCCTTTCCTTTCCTTTCCTTTCCTTTCCTTTCCTTTCCTTCCTTTCCTTTCCTTTCCTTTCCCTTCCCTTCCCTTCCCTTCCCCTTTTTTCCCTTTTTCCCTTTTTCCCTTTTTCCCTTTATTTCCCTCAGTTTTTTCATAATACAAATGAGTACACAAACTACAATGACAAGCAGGCACTCTCTAAGACATTTCATAATAATAATTAAATTAATTGCGTTGAGCAGCTCAGAAGCTGCTTTTCAGCTCTTTGATGTGTTTCAGGTGGTTTTCTTCTCCTTGTCTGTCTGGGAAATGAGGAAGAATCTGCCAGGTGCTGGCCCAGGTACAGGGGAATAGAAAAAGGAAGATTTCTTTGGGACATATGTAAGATCCACATTGTGTGTGACTCAGCAGCTCGTGTCAAAATTTGGCCCATATCAAGAGGAACACAAAAGGCTGATCACAATGAGCAATAATCCAAAAATACACTGGCTAGAGGTGCATACTGTGGGTTTCTGAGCAGGGCATGACAATTAGAGCTCTGCAAGACAGTCACAGGGACAAAAATAGAGCCCATTCCAAGTGGAAGGTGCCTTTGAAATGTGGGATTTGCATTTTTTGGTGCGCATGCTTTCAACTCAAAAATAGCACCTTGGTTCAATGGAATGGGCAAAGTGTGTAGATAAACCCAAATATTATTTATTTTAATAATAATAAAAATCTGGAAGAAACCCAGGGGTATCATTTGTGCAAGATTTAACACAAAGGCTTGTACTTTGCTTTGTTTTCCTTTAACAAATCTGTTGCTAATTCTAATCACTCTAAGAGAACTACTCCCATCCTTTCAGCAGTCCTTGCCTGGCTGCCTCCTTCAAGCCTCCAGCACTTTCCAGGTTCTGCCTCAAATAAAAATATCTTCATGCTCCTGTGTTTATTCTGTTACCTGCCTCTAACAACATTTTCCAAGGTCTTTTAGGTGGTTGATGCACCATTAGGATACACAGCTGCTGCCTGAAATTCTCCCATTTTCCACATTTTGTGAAACAGCTCATTACCAAAGGGTGCTCCTATGGTGACATTTCTCTCGTGAGTTCTTCTCCCACTTTCTCCCAGACCTTCAGAAAAACCTTGATTCCTTTTTGGTGCTTTAATACCTCTCACTCCTGGGTTCTTTTCTTCATGGAGGGGGTGAAACTGAATTTGCTCATGAGTAAAAAAAGGAATCTGCTCCCATTGCTCTTGAGACCATTTCACTCACGTTACACCTTTTTACAGGACTCTGTCAGCCCAAGTGACCTCTCCAGTCTTGGGCACAAATTAGACACAAAAATTCTTAAACCAAATCCCAGGAGAGCAGTGAGGAAGGATACACAGACAAATCCTAAAGGTGACAACATCCATCACTTGTGAAGCTTTCTGGGACCCACGTATTCCCTCACCTCTCATTAAAAATGAAATCCCTTCCAGAGTTTGGATTTGGTTCCACCCATGGGAATGTGTGGGGAGGCTGGGGCTGGGTTTGAACAGGATGAACAGCTCTGCTCTCCCCCCACTCCCCTTTGGCTCTCTCATGCTCTGACATTTCTTTGCAGAAATGGGGTCATTCTGGAGTATTTTGGAAAAAAAAAGCAGCTGCCACATTTCAGAGCTGAAAGGAAGCTCTGGCCAGGGCAATTTTCAGTGGAGATTGATTTTTGGAGAGACACAAGGTCATGACTGAAAGTTTGGCCACATGTGTAAAGCTCAGCCCATGAAGGCTCAGTGTGCTGGACAAACCTGACCTGGCTGTTAACTGGTGAGGCTGCAAACCCATCCCCTTCTAAAATAAGAGATTTCAGGCCAATCAAAGGACACTGGTGCCAATTCCAAAGCTTGTTCAGCTCACTGCAGCCATGCCTTGCTGTCGCAGACATCTTTTTATGAAAAATCCTTTCTTTAGGATTTTTCTTCCTGAGAAGCTGGGAGGCCTCAGGAACAAAATGTAAACAGTGATTATCTGCTGCTGTGGAATGCAACAGGTGCATCTGTGATTGGTCTCATGTGGTTGTTTGTAATTAATGGCCAATCACAGTCAGCTGGCTCAGACTCTCTGTCCAAGCCACAAACCTTTGTTATTCATTTCTATTCTATTCTTAGCCAGCCTTCTGTGATGAAACCCTTTCTTCTGTTCTTTTAGTATAGTTTTAATGTAAGATATATCATAAAATAATAAATCAGCCTTCTGAAACATGGAGTCAGATCCTCGTCTCTTCCCTCAACTTGAGACCCCTGTGAACACGGTCACACCTTGCCAGCTCAGAGCTGTGGACAGAGATCAGAGAGGAGAGAAAGGGTTGAAAGAGCCCATGGGGCATCACTGACCAGCCCACAGCTGCCTTTTGCCCACACTTCCTTCCCATTTTCTCCTCCCCATGTTTCTGTGGGTATGGGAAATGCTCAAAAACAATGTGCTGACCACTCTAATATAGATGAAGGGGAGTATTGCCAAACTGCTACCTGCAAGGGTCCTTGCATTTCATTTAATAAGATTAGATCTCATCCATTCCTGCAGACAGAAATGCTGCAGACAAGCTCAGTCCCATCCCATCCACAGTGGAAAAGGCAGCCCAGAGAGATGCTGTGGGAAGTATTTGTCCCATGGATGCTCTGAGAGCATCTCCAATGATAATTTCTACAAAGCACCTCTGACCTGAACAGTCCCTGACCACCACTCCACAGAAACCTGCTCTCCATAGCCCATCAACAGAAAAATACATATTTTAACATCTTTTTAAATACTTTTTTGGGTGACAAATGTCATGAGACAAGCAGAGGGAGGGTGTGGTGGTTGGGGCTCAAACATGAGCTAAGAGAAATGTCAGTGGCTATTTTTTACCTCTGCCTCAGACAAAGCACATGCCTCAGAGTGGCCATTCACACTTGTTATTTTTTCCCTTCAGCTGTTTTTGCAGTATTTTGGGAATACATAGGTAAAAAGGTGAATTGTCATCACTTCCTACATTTCAACCTCATCAATGAACCGCTCACACCTCAGGAAGTTCAGCTTTTCAATTTCCATTTCTGTGCAACCCTTGAGCAGTTCCGAAGATCAGGAAGCTCAGATGACCCAGCAGAGCTCTCTTTGTGACTCCATCTCTGATTTAATTGTCCATTCTGGGAAGCTCTGTCCCAAAGGATCTCCAATAATTCAGTCACCAGACTCTCTAGGCCAAGGAGCAGTACTTAAATTCTAGAAGTGTGATAGGAATTATGGACTGTTTTTTGAAGTAATGAAAGATGTCCATTGATAAAGAGGAAATTAGAACTGGAGTTCACCTTGAATTGAGTTATCCAGAACAAACCCAAAAGATAAAACCACACTTACCTCTCAGCCACCACAATTTTTCTCCCTCTTCCCTTCTCTCTTCCAACTTGACAGAGTGGCAGAAAACCAAGATCAAGGAGAAACAAGCCACCACTACCCAACCTCACTTCAGCAATGCCAGCCTTGGAAGTTTGTTGCACTGTCAGCAGGAAAAGCAATATCAAGCTTTGAAAAATTAATATGATGCTCACTTGCTGTCTAGTTCCTCCTCTGCTTGTCAATAATTCTGTTCATTCCACGAATATTAAACCTGTTTGCCAGAGCCCTTAATGTGACAAGAAGCTGATGGCTGAAAGAACGATTACTTTCAACTATACATCATATTTAATTTATTACATAACCTGATGTTATTGCTTTTATTGATGAACTGTACTGTGTAAAATGATTATTTGTTAAAGATTTCTCTGTAGTAAAGGAAAAAGGGAAAAAAAAAAAAAAAAGGGAAGAAAAAGAGAAAAATCTTTACTGCTCCAGAAAGTCACTTGTAAATGCTTTTCTGAAAAGATTCAGGACTGGGAGATACTGTTATTACCTGAATTTTGGCTCTTTGCAGTGCAGAGCAGATGCACCTTCCTCCATCACTTAATTCAATCCCTCTCTGACACAGGGACAAGCAGCAGAGGAGCAGAGTGGGATGATGCATGTTGAACTCCTCCCTGCTCTGTGCCATTAAATCCAGCTACTTTGGGCAGGAAAACCTAATTCCCACATCTAAGCTCGAGCAGGGTTTTCTCCTTTGTTCTCCTGTAATGTGAGGGGAGCTCATTGGTCTCTGTCATTGACACCCAGGGACTGACACAAATGTTTTTCTGATGCTGCACATGGGCAAAATGAGAGATGAGATTCCTGCCTTGAGGAACATCTACCCTGATTTGGGAAGACGGGGAAAAATGGAGTTTGGTTTGTGCATATGAGCATCAAAGGAGCAGAGATACGTTAGAATTAGGGCTCACATGACAATTTAATTCCAATAAAGAGAACATTTCTTTGGCTTCCAAGCTGTCCCAAGGAGAGGTTGGTATTTTTATGGATGCTGAAGGAAGCAGCTATCTTGGGTGACTACTGTGGATGCTGATGGTTGAATCACTGCATCATCCCCACTGCCTATTTGTTATTTTAGGATTCCAGTTCACAGGCAAAAATGACAATGTGAGAAATGTCTCATTTGGACAAGTCAGCACGCAGAGGTTGTGATCCTTCTCCAGTACTTCAGCTTCAATACTGTTCTCCAGTACTTCAGCCCCTGGAGACAGGACACTGAATAACCCTCTAGGACTTCCACTGAACCTCTCTGGATCTTGGTTTCCTAATTCTAGACCCACAGACTGAGAATATCCTAAGCAAAACTGATCATGGCAGGAGACTGCAGAGGAACCAAGAGGCCTCCAGCAGAGTATTTTAGTCCTGACATCCTCCTTTTCCAAAAATACATGGCATTAATTTGTTACAGGGGGTTACGGGAGCCTGAAGCTCACTCCATAAGAAAACTGATTTAAAAAAATCAAACCACAAAGGAAATGCACTATTCAATGTCAAGTTTTAGAAATTAATTATCTGCCAATTCCTGAAATCATTATATTAGCTGGAGTTTTATCTCTGGTTTCACTCAGGTGAAGCATTTTGTTCACACAGCATTTTGAACAGAAGGCATTTTGAAGCCTGCAAACTAAACAGAGATGTCCCTCCTGATTGAAAGGTGCTCTGCATTTCCATAATGCACTGGGAGAAATGCAGTCTCAGAAGGGTTCTTGGGATGGTTTGATACTGAAACAGATGTAATAATGAATTCAACCTGCTGCTGAGAGACATTTCTCAGGCAAATTGGTTAAAAAAATATAAAATATAAATATAAAATATAAAAAACAACTAGTGATGGCACTGATGTGAGAAGGAAGAATTAAGGATGCCTGGCTTTGGATGCATTTCTACTCCAGTGGAGGATCTTATTGCTGGGCTTTTCTAAAATACCTTTTTCCCTGTTGAGTTTTTATTTTCAAGTCTTGGATCTCATGCTGCAGCTTCTGTGCTGACCAGGAAGTTCTTAGAGGCTCTGATTCCATCCAGCTGAGTCTGAGTCCAAAAAACAGAAGCAAAAAATGAGATCACTTTCTTTGCACTGTTTTGAGCCAAACTCCGTTTCCCTGGGTGAAAGCAAATTTCAGGGGTAAAAAAACATCCAGAAATACAAACCCCAATGGCCTGCATTTCCCAGAAAGACTCAAATAATAGGAATGATTCAACTTTGCTGTTTCATTGCCTTCTTGACCCCTGCCATTCTCTGCCTTCCAGACGCCAACAAGATCTTAACCAGGATTCTGGGAAACACAAGAGACCTGCAGCCTCTGATCACATAAAAGGAATAGAACAGGGAAAAGAAAAGAAAGAGGGAGAAAGCAAGCTAGAATAAAGCAGATAATCAAGAAAAAAAATTAAAAAAAAAAGGTGAGCTACAGTTTTTAGGTGGCCCAGGGAATTTTGCTCATTGCCAAGTCATAAATGTTTATTTGAATAAGGATTTTCCTGCTCTGTCATGTGGGCACAATTTTGCTTCCTTCCCTTTCCCTGGCTCCATTTTCTCTTTCTCTTTTCCCTTCCATTGCTCTTTACAGGCAAAAATGAGGCCTCCTGCTTTGCACAGACCTACTGAGCCCTGCAGGCCACCGCAGCGGATGCTTCCCAGGCAGCTTTGCCAGGCAGGCTTTGGACTGTGACTGGCTTTTCCCCAAATCACTGCTCTTGCTGGCAGCCCAGCCAGTCCCTCCCACACTCCTGCCTGTGCACAAATCCCTGCCTGGCACACCCATCCATCTTCTGAAGGACATGAGAGATGCCTCAGTGACACCTGCTTTTCTTTCGTCACCTCCCCATCCCTCATTCCAGCCATCCAAACTGAGCTCTCAGCAAATTAAAAAGAAAGCAGATATGGGAGGTGCAGGTTTTGTTTTTTTTTTTGGTTTTGTTGTCAAAACTCTCCCTTATCTCAGAGGAATTTACACAGGAATTGGTGTCTCAATTTCTTTTTTATTTTTTTCCCTGGTGACCTGCTCTGTGCTGGGGATGTGACACTGACCTCCAGCAGCAGAACTTTCAACTCTCCCTTTGCTCCCACTGCTGTCCCTAAGTGCCTTGCAACTCATGGAAAACCCATTAATTCTGTCTGTGCCCTATCAGATGAAAACCTCCATTCAAGTAACATTTCAAATATCAGCTGCTTCGCCTTAATATCTTCCTCAATAACATTTCTCCCAGCTCCACACTCACACTGTGCTCCCCTGGCTGTTTCCCTTTTCTGTGAGTATTGTTGATTCTTTAAGAGCACACACTCTCTACTCCCTCTCTCTGCTGATGTTCTCCACTGCAGCCTGCTCTTTTCTACCCCATCTCCTCTTTATTTTGTCCTTATTTTATTCCTCTTCTATGAGGAGAAGCAGCAGCTCTTTTCTACATTTCCCAGTCCCAAATTTCAGCCCCAGTAGAGACTTGCTGTTACCAGAGAGTTTCCACTTGGGAAAGAACTTGTTCACTGAAACAGCAGCCACAGAATTTGCTGGCCATGGATGTAGAAGCACAAAAATCTTCCTGAGTAACCCTCAAGACCCATCCCAGTGATTCAACCACAACATCCCTGTTTCCACTGGACTGAGTTCCAATCTCTTAGGGCCAGATTTGAGCTCCAGAGAACAGGAAGGCTGTGAGGTGTTTCACACCCCACCAGCCTCCCTGACAGGCCTGAGCTGTGACTCCACAGCCTCTGTCACAAGGCTCTTGTGGGTGGAAGCTTTTTTCTGTATCCAGTGAGCCCCAGAAGTTATGGATGCAGCATGGGGACCGTGACTCAGTGCATCCTCCCCTTCCTCAGCCAACACCTTCCAGATTTGGAACAGCAGAGCTTGGATGTAGGTTCAGTGTCAGTGGGCACGGGCTTGTGTAGGAGACAAAAAGGGCTGACAAACACCTGATGCCATCAAAAATTCTCTTCTGACATCACTGAGGACCTTCCTGCCTCTACCCAGAGGCAGAAATTATCCTGGACTTTGTCATAACTTCTCCTTTCTGTGTTAACACTTTTTGAAGTGCTCCTCTTAACTTGTCCATTCCCTTAATCCTTCTCCCCTCTCCTTGTCTGGCAGAGCCCTGTGTCCCTGGGGTGCAGGAGGCTGAGGGACAGCCAGGGACACAGGCAGAAGTGGGCAGGAACACATAGTGATAACCCACAATAACCATCTCTCACACAGGAAATCTGTGTGTTTACCCAGGGAAAAACAGTGGGAAATGGGTTGGGAGAAACCAAATATCCCAGGCTTGGAAGGGCCAGATCTGAGTGAGATCCTGCCCTTCCTGCAGGGCATGGGGAGCACCCTTGGCCTTATGGCAGTGGCTGGAGGGGACAGGGACGCCTGGAGCCACCCTGGGGACCTGAGCAGTGACAAACAGTGTGGCAGCAGCTCTGTGGCCACAGAGAGAAAACAGACACAGCCTTCCCAAGTATTGTCCTGGGCAAGGCTGTGAGAAGATCAGAGAAAAGAATGAGAAACAATTCTTATCTGCACTTGCTGCATTTGTGGTTGTGAACGTGTGAAATGTGTTATGGAGATTTGTTTACCAAAGGGTGGTTTCTTAATTAGCCAATGGTGATGGTGTTTTAATTAAAGGACCAATTGGGCCCACCTGTATTGGGCTGTCTGTAAGGGTGATGGGTTTCTTAATAAGTATAGTATAATAAAGTGATGGGTCAGCCTTCTGGAATCATGAAGTTAATGCTAATTATTACCTGGCTGGGGACACCTGCTATGACAAAACAGGGGGGACTCCAAAGCTGCCCCTGAAGAGATCACACGGCTCTCATTCTGATCCAGCAACAGCCATGACCCCATGGCCAGGCACCACACCAAACCTTTGGTTTCATTCCTGCGCTCTGGTTGCTCTGACCCCACACAGGCTGAGAGCTCACCCCACACTGATTCCCAGCTGATGTTCCTCCAGTCCAACCAGCACAGCTTCCAATCCCCACTGATTGCATGTCACATTCACATTCTCTGAAAAAATCCCTTCACCCAGAGTTTTTCTCCTGGGAAGCTGAAAAGCCTCAGAGAAAAGGAAAACAATTCTGATCTCATTTGCTTCTCCTATGTTGTGCTCATGTGGAATGTGTTTGGAGATTGTTTACCCACAGGTGATTGTTCCATTGCATTCTGCTGGGAGTTGTTTTCACTCTTTGGCCAATCAGGGCCAAGCTGTGTCAGGACTCTGGAAAGAGTCAGGAGTTTTCATTATTATCTTTGTAGCATTAAATATCCTTTCTGTATTCTTTAGTTTAGTACAGTATTCTTTAATATAATATAGTATAATAAAGTAATAAATTAGCCTTCTCATAAGATAGAGTCTTCCTCATCATTTCTGCCTTTGTCGGAGCACCCTGCATTTACAATAATTCCACACATTTTGGGATTTGGTGTAGCCAAGCATTAACACATAGCTAATTTATATTTTTTTCCTAGGTGACTGAAGCAAGGGAGTTTGGTGGGGTAGAATTGTCTTAATGTGGTCTGAAATATTCAAGAGGAACAGACACAAATCTCTGCATATATTTCCTTCAGTGCTTTTGGGGAGAGGCTGCCCACAGAGAGAAGTAATGCTCCATATGGATTTCAACCTGTGCAAGGTGGAATGGACTCAGCTGAGTAGTTTGCAATACATAATTTATCAGAGGAGTTTATCTTCTATTTTTTGCTCATGGTTTCCTCAGATTGTTGTGGGGTTTTGTTGTTTTTTTGTTTTTTTCTTTTCCCACAGCCCTTCATTATTCAAGCATAGTTGGGGATTTTACATATATATAAATATATGTATAGATAAAATCTCTAAAGATTCCTCTGAAGAGGTTTTAGTTGTTTCAGTAGTAATGGTGAGTTGAATTGTGTGTCCCCAGTCTTATTATTCACAATAGGAAGAAGTTGCAATAACCACTGAATAGCCATGCACATTAATTTTGGAATTCATGTTCATCTGGAAGAATTCTGTGGGATGAATGTTTATTGCTTTTGTTGTTATTACTGTTTATTTTATAATAGCAGGAGGAGCTCCATTGTCCTTGGTCTCCTGGTGGACACCAAGGGGTGCAAGACAACTGAAGGAATTTCATTATATATTTGGAGGATGCATTTATACCAACGTTACCATTATATTCTTTCTGTCTAATATTTTTTCCTGAACTGAATACTTAATTCTTCTTCAAGGACCAGCTTTAGCATATGCAGGGCCCTGTGTGAAATCAACACTGCATAATCAGAGAGGAAAATTATATGGGGGGGAGTAATGGAGGCTGGAATTATGAAAACTATATATAAAAAAATCCAGGCCCATGCTGACTCCTTTCTCCTTCCAGCTATTTATGTAGACCTGGGCGAGCAGTACAAATAAAGAGCAAATTAGTTGGATTTGCACCATTACGAAGTAATCTTAAAAGAATTTATTTTACAATTTCCTAATCATTCCATCATTAGTTTCTCAGTCCACAGCCAGATTGCGCAATGTGCTTTCACATGGGTTTGAAATTTAAAAGAGGTAGAAGGACCTTTCACAGTAAAACTGCTTCCAGAGGCTGGTGATGGCCTAAAGTGAGGTGTTTTAGGGGGAAGGATAGCACCCTTAAACCTATTTTACCTTGTCTCTCACTTCTCAGTGATTCAGGACACAGGAAAATCTTTCTCTGTGTTTCTCCTAAAGACAAATCCTCTGATTTAGACCATTTTTGGACCAGGGACTAAAATGCTGCCACTGTTCAAAGCAATGGCAAAACTCAGAAAAGTCAATCTCCTAATGATGTCTACATTTTTGAAAGGGAAAAAAACAAAAAAGAAAAACAGGAAGGGAAGGCAGAAGGATTACCTGTGATGTCCAAGAATAAAGAACCTGCAGACTGGAAATGAAGCCCCCTTTAAATGAAGGCTGGAGTCCCCAAAATCTAAAGGCATCCTGCTTAATTAGGCTCTCCTGCAAAACACAGGCAACAAATGCTATTGTGAGGCAGCTCCTGGGGTTTATTTCCTTGTTTATTTGTCTGTTTGTTTCTGAGCAGCCAAAGAAAAGTTCTCCAGGGACCTGTTTGATTCCTCTCTGCAGTCTGGGCTGGAATATTGATCCCAGAGAAGAGATGGGTGTTTTGTGTCTGCGTGTTGGAGGAGGGATGTGAGTTTTGCGTATGGGAGCTTTGTGCGTGCAAGGATGCGCAAGCTTGTAGGAATGCAGAACTCGTGAGAAAGGCTTGGAATTCACCTGACAGCCCCAGAATTCACCTGACAGCCCCATCCCCTCCCCCAGCAGCTCTTCTCCTCCCTTCTCCAAGCCCAAGCTCAGAGGAAGTCATGTATTGCCATTGCTTCAAAACCCAGCTCTAATTTTCTGGCTAATGAAAGACGTATTGACAAAAGTTGACATTAAGCGGAACTAATTACACTGTAACTGCTGAATAACTAAGAAATAACTACCCTGTAATTTATGGTGCAGCATGGCCTCAGTGCAGCAGCTCTCAGAGCTGCTCTCTCTGTGCTCAGCTCGCTGGTGCATGAGCTGCAGAACTTCTCCCCTGCCAGGAGGATCCTCTGGATGTGAAGCTGCAAACACTTGGCCATGATTAGAGCACAAACCCTGCCAGGCTTCCCACAGCCCTCCTGAGCAATGGGATACGTGACTGCCCCCAGCTTCTTCCATTTCCCACTTGTTCTCACTTCTGCATTAGAATCTTAATGTTTTTTTCTTACATATCCATATCCCATCCAGTATTGCAGTGCTAAACTGTGTTTCAATAATATTAAAATGAAGCACTTCAGTGTTGTATTTGCTGGAAAATGCCCAAATGAAGGCAGGAATGATGAATCAGACTCCGTGTTCTCAGAAGGGTAATTTATTACTTTATAATACTATATTATATTAAATACTATACTAAACTAAAGAATACAGAAAGGATACTTACTCAATGCTAACAAGATAAAATGAAAACTTGTGACTCTTTCCAGAGTCCCGACACAGCTTGGTCCTGATTGGCCAAAGAGTGAAAACAACTCCCAGCAGAATGCAATGGAACAATCACCTGTGGGTAAACAATCTCCAAACACATTCCACATGAGCACAACACAGGAGAAGCAAATGAGATCAGAATTGTTTTCCTTTTCTCTGAGGCTTCCCAGCTTCCCAGGAGAAAACCCTGAGTGAAAGGATTTTTTCAGAGAATGTGAATGCCACACTTCAGGAGGTGGTGGCATAACTTCTTGTCTTTATTTAAAGACAAATTTTAGGAGAAAACACCCTGGAATAAGCATTTCCTCTAAAGAGAAGGTCTTTGATAAACTTATTTGCCAATGAGAGAAATTAATACTAATGGGTGATAGTGGAAAAAAAAATTGTTAAGCAAAAAAAAAGGGCACCCACAAGGCAGAGATAAGGGTTGAATAAATGCTAGATATTGAAATTTCAAAACCTTAACCCCCCCACCAGGATTTCAGGGCCAGGGGGCAGAGATGGCAGCTGTCCTCTTTGTCTCAGGGAGGGGAAGGCACTGGAGTTCACCTGCCTGGTTTTCATTCCAAGCCCTAATCCCATCTGGGATGCCCTCTCTCTCGCAAGGAGTCCACCCCACCTCCTGTACCAGCTCCCATTGTGGATACCAAGGGCTGGGATATATGAAAGGGCTGGTGTGGGGTCTGGCTTGCTGCCTGCTGTAATTGTGGCACCAAACTCGTTCCTCTGCTCAAATAATTTGTTGAAAGAGACATTAACCATGAGCTGGGAGCAAGGGAAGGCAAGATTCCTTGTTTTCACAAGCAGGATGGGGTGCTCCAAGAGACAACTAGAATCTCTCCCATACATCACTGTCACACAGCAATATCAGCATCCCGCTCAGAAGATAAGTTTAAATGTGCCCTGTTCCATCTGATCAAACTCAGAATTTCTTAGACTTCATCATTAAAGTTGATGAGAAAACAGGCATTTGGCCTCCAGAGAAATCTGGCAGCTAAACTTTCGTTTATGTCTCAGATAGGACCAAATCAGGAAATGTGCGTTTGAAATATTTCTGCTCAGAAGTGTCTTGGGGTGATTTTATGATGATACTTTATTCCCTAATCATCTGCTTTATGCCCAGAAATGTCTGCTATGGTTTTAAGATAGACTCAGGGGTGGGACAGGAAGGTTTGAGCTCCTGCACAGCTTGATTCAAACCCTTTCTCACCTCAGTGCTCTCTGGGCAAGGTGGACTGGGTCGTTACATTATTCCTTGTGTTGGAATTTTTGCTTACTTAGGTAAGAAGCTTTTTTTGTTTTCCTTTCTTTCTTCCCCCACCTTTTTACTGGACTCCAGCAGAGATCCTTCAGTTGTTTCTTGGGGTTTTTTTCCCATGAACTCTTTATGCTTGGGTTTTGGGGTTATTTTTCCCTCTGCACCAGATGATCTGGCCCCAGGGGAGGCTGAGCCAGCACAGGACAGGACACCAAAACCCAAACCAGCTTCAGCTGCTGTGAGGAGGGGACAAATGCCAGAAAGGTTCCCATCTATTCTTCCTGGCAGGTGAACTCCCATGCCTCCCCTTCCCTGAGACAAAAGAGACAAATCTGCCATCTCTGCCCCCTGGGGGAATGGGGGTTAAGGTTTTGAAATTTCAATATCTATAATTTATTCAGTCCTTATCTGTGCCTTGTGGGCACCCTTGTTTTTTGCTTAACAAACATTTTTTGAATTTTTTTTTTTCACCATCACCCATTGGTATTAATTTCTCTATTTGGCAAGTAGGTTTATCGAAGCCGTTCTCTTTAGAGGAAGCACTCATTCTAAGGTGATTTCTCCTAAAATTTGTCTTTAAACCAAGACAAGAAGTTCTGCCACCACCTCCTGAAGTGCTTCATTTTGATATTACTGAAACACAGTATTACTGCAATACTGGATGGGATATAGATATGTGAGAGAATAACATTAAGATTCTAATATAGAAGTGAAAACAAGTGGGAAATGGAGCAGGAAAAATTTGAAATAATAAAAAATTTAAAATCCATTCCGATTTCAAATTGATTCAATATTTTGCCTTTGAAATGTCATTGGAATTAGAGTACTCTAATGAAGCATTCACAATTTTACCTATTACCTAAAGAAGAACAGCTTTTTCCCAGGGGAGAAATGTTCTGTAGACCAATTTACAGCTGAGTGCAAACCACAAAATTTTTGGCTTGGAAACTCTTCAGTGCAGAAGGCAGAACTTTGTGCTTTGGTGGTACAGCTCCAAGCACAGCAGGACCGATCTCCAGGCACCCCCTCTACTGAAAGCACAAATAATAGAGCTGTTGGTCAGGAGATTTTCTGATGAGCCCCAGAGGAAGTTATAGTGTGCATAAGAAAACCAGAGAATTTGGAGGTAATGAGAGAAGGGAGAGAGAAAAAATCACTCTGTGTTGGAGACAGGAAGACAGGCAGAGAAAAGAGAGTGAGATTGCAAAGATAGACAGGTGGGAGGAAAGGGAGAGAGGTGCAATTCAGCTCCTGCTCCTGCCTGATTCGTTCCACCTCCATTATCATGCACCAGAACAACTCATTCTTCTTTTTTTTTTACCAGAAAGCGTAATAATGTTCCACAGGTGAAGGAGTTATCTCAGCTTTTCTCTTTTCCAGCAAAGCTAACACTCAGTACATGAAATAAAGGTTATCTTGAAAAATAGACGCTGCAACTGGCATACAAAGGAACCCTTTCCCGTGACAAGGGAGTCTTTTCTGAAGGGGTCTGTTAGGTTTTGTGCTCACAAGAAAAAGGGGAAGAAAATGGATTCGACTGCTTAGTCCCCCTGCCAGGTTGCCAAATTGACTTTTGAACAGGAGCTGGGAGACTCTTTCCCATGGCATGAAGAGCAGGTTACCCCTAGGGGGATGGCAAGGATGGGGATGAGGAGGAAGGCAATGCTGCTGGCCATGCAGGGGATTAGGACAAAAACTCACCTTTCTCATCTCTCCCAAACCCATGAGGTCAGGGATGGTGTGAAAAGCAAAGCATCTGAGTGCAGTCTCCAGTGCACAATAAGGAGAAGGAAAAGACAAATCTCCCATGGGCTGTGTGTCAGGATGACTGAAGCACAGTACACAGTTGCCCATGCTGAGGATGGTGAGTGCACAGCTGTGTGCCCAGCATCCCTCTGTGTGCTCAGCATCCCTCTGTGTGCCCAGCATCCCTGTGCCATTGCCTCCACACAGTTCCTGCTCCTCCCTGCCCCTGGCACCCAGCCTGGCATGGCCACACTTGCAGAGGTGGGAATTTGCTCACTGCCATTACTGAAACAACCACATAATGAGTGTTTTGACACATTCCCTGTGAGGAAAAAATCTCTGATCTGTTAAAACAAACCCTAACAGGGTCTGTTTTAGAGAGAGATCATTAAAATCCTCACTTAAATGACTGAATAAAAGATCTGGCTTTGATACTAAATGTTTCTTCTAATAATTCTATAATTTTTCAAAGGCTACCCAGCTCATGCCAAGGCCTTCCATGATAGAGAATCAGCTGCTTCTGCTCTATTCTGCCTCTCCTCTTCAAAATTCAGCTACCTTCCCCCAAAAGATTTTCCTCTTTGCCTCACATTGGGTTAACATGTCATTGCTTCAGTAATTTTGCCCTCAGTAATTTTGGCACTTAGAAGGTCTCATGTCTTCTGTCCTCACACCTCTCCTTCCTTTTCTCCACAGTGCCCAGATCATCTCTTTCTAGCACCAGGACTGAGTCCATAAATCCAAATTTAAGGGTTTTTACCACAGATGGTGGCTGTGCTGATGGACTTTGCTGTCTCCAAGGATTCCTCCCAGCTTTGCCTCCTGGAATGGCTGAGGTTTCCATTCTAGGAGCTGACTCCCCCCTGCACTCACACACCTTTCCTTTCCTCTACAGACAGCAACATAACTGCTGAAAAAGAAGATTTTAGATATATTTACTTTTTTCAGGAAAGGTCAGTGTGAACTCCTACACTTTGCCTCGTGCCCTGACAATCAGTAAATAACACACTAAGCCATGCAGAGGGTTCCACAGCACACAGCTCCTTGGTGTCTCCTTGAAATGTCATTGTGATGATGAGGATGAGCAGGGACAGCTTCTGGGCATCCTCACCAGGGATCTCAGGTGTGTATTTAGTATTCAGCAGGAATAGATCTGGATTCATCCCTAATTTCCTTGCAGCAGCCGCCTGTCACTTTTATGTTCTTGGGTACCTACAAAAGCCCTTACAGAAGGGATGTATTTATTTTACTAGCAGCTCCTGTCATTGTGATCAGCACTGGGGTGAAATATGGCTTTTTTTATACTCACTGAATTTTGTTTTCTTTTTAAATAATTGACAATAATTTTGTGAAGATCCAGAAGTTTGTCTCTCCTTACATCAAATGGTTGGAAGTGTCTGGGTACCTCTAATGCTCACTGAAACCCTTCAAGTGCTGACATAACTCAGAGTGATGTCACATGCCTTGGGCTCCGCTGTGCAACTTAGTCAGTCAAATTTTCCCTTGTTTTGAAGGCACTGGACACCAGTGTGGATGATGGTGACACACTGCCATTCTGGGATTAGGAAATGAGGCTCTTTTAAAATCCTTCTTCCACCCCTCTGAGGATCCCTTCCTATTGTCTGCAGTGAGCCATGGTTCAAAGACTGTCAGAGCACATAAACATGACACAGTAACTGAGAACATCAAAGAGTATTATGTTTTCCATACATAAAGAGTGACAAGCTGCCTAACACTTTATATTAAAAATTCAGACAAAAAACAATTCAAGAAAAATCAAAGCCAAGTCTCCAAGAGAGAGTCAGACGCCACACGTTTGTTACACGCTCTTATCTTTTTTGCCTTGCAAAGTGTCCTTTAAACTCTGCTCCTAAAAATATATACCTAAAATCCTCTTTTCAGCAGTTATGTTGTTGTCTGTAGAGGAAAGGAAAGGTGTGTGAGTGCAGGGGGGAGTCAGCTCCTAGAATGGAAACCTCAGCCATTCCAGGAGGCAAAGCTGGGAGGAATCCTTGGAGACAGCAAAGTCCATCAGCACAGCCACCATCTGTGGTAAAAACCCTTAAATTTGGATTTATGGACTCAGTACTGGTGCTATAAAGAGATGATCCAGGCACCGTGGAGAAAAGAAAGGAGAGGTGTGAGGACAGAATACATGAGACCCTCTAAGTGGCAAAATTACTGAATCAATGACATGTAAACCCAAAGTGATCCAAAGAGGAAAACCTGTTGGGGGAAGGTAGCTGAATTTTGAAGAGCAGCGTCGGAATAGAGCAGAGGCAGCTGATTCTCTACCATGGAAGGCCTTGGCATGAGCTGGGTACCATTTAAAAAATGATAGAAATATTAAAGGAAACATTTAGTGTCAAAGAACTGAAAATCACAGTGAACTGGGATCAAATTCAATGAGGAGGTTTGGACCTAAAAAAAAAAAAGGAACAGAAAGAATTTTGAAAATCTTTAAACATTTCAGAAGTTTCTCAAAAGATTTCTAAGTGTTTTATACTAAGCTTTTCTTTGTTTCGCATCAGCATTTTCATTTTAAAATCATCTTAAAGTAAAACTAGGTGAAGAGGTTAAATAACTTTGAGAATAGACCTTCAGATCTTAAGCAAATGCAGTGCTCCAGATTAAATATGGGCTAACACTTTTCTTTAAATTCTTTCTTTTCCTTTCATTCCCCTTTCAAATATATTTCCAAACTCTAAATGATTTGAAGTGCATTTTGTCCTTTGACACTTTTCTTTAGCTTCTTTTGCAAATATATATTTTTAAAAAATGTTCTTAACTCTTATCACTGATAACTGCTGGAAAAACAGAGAATACCAGCTGTTGTTTGCACAGTGTTTGAAAGGGCTTCAATAACACTGTTAACAAAATGGCCAAAGGGACTGGGGAACACTCAAGGACAAATTCCTGCACGAGCTTCCACTGGAGTATTGAAAGTGGTTCATCACACTCCTCAATTCCCTCCCTCCTCTGCACATCCTCCTTCCCAATCCCTTAAATGCCAACACATTTTAATAGCTCCTGCTGCCTCTCTAGGAGAGAAATGCAGCCCCAGGTAATTCAGAACAGAAACCCAGGTAATTCTGTGCTCAAAATGACCACCTGGTGATGGCCTCGAGCCTCCTCCTTGTGCAGCTTCTCCTGCCTCTGAATCCAGAGATTATTGGGTTTGCTCATGCTTTGTGCCTGGAAAATCGGGGCCTTTTGGGGAGCAACCAAAGCCTGTGCACAGAATATCCCCAGCTAATCCAAACCAGAGGCAACTGAACTGTGATTGGAACTGATCTGAGGCTTTTTTGGATTTTTTTTTCCTTCTGGGGATGGTGTTCTCTCTGTTCCTATTTACAAGCCAGGGGTTATTTGAAGTGGGTTATTTATTTATTTATGCACTCCTATTATCACAAGAACCAAATTGCAACCTTCGAGAGAGGAAAAAAAATGTGTTTGTGAAGGGCGGCGGTGGTTGGGGGGGGAGCCAACAAATTAAAGTCAGAGAAAGGGGGCTACATCTTTATCAAAAGACAACATCAAATTAATTTCTGTCTGGTCTCAGGAACTCATGTAAAATTTATGGGCTGTTTGTTAATTTTGCTGTAGCGCCAGCAGCGCGGGGTGTTTGCAATGCAGGGGAAGGGCTGGGGTGGGCAGGGGGAGGCAGAGCAGGAGCAGCAGCCCTGGCTGGGCTGGCAGGGATATCCCTGCATGGAATGACCTTGCTCATGTGCTGGGATCAGAGCGGGAAGGCAGCAGGATGGATGGATGGCTTTGGATGGGCCCTGCTCCCTCCCTCAGCCTGCCTGCTTAACATTCCAGTGCTGTGCTCAGCTCTGGGAGCAAGGCTGCCCTTTCAACACCGGCACAATGACTCCTCTTACATAACCCAACAGCCAATTCAGCAGGCTCGCAACTCAAAAGAATTAGTTTTGTATGAACACACCTTCTTTGCCCTTTCCCCACCCTCCTCTCCCATCTTCTTTGCTTTTTGTTGGTTCTGGAGCACGTCCATGGAAGTGTCTGAGGCGTTTGTGCCTTTTCCATTATCTCAGCAGGACAAGGGGCCACAGACAAGGCTGCTGCAAAAACCAGGGAGGTCTCCCCAGTGACTTAAGTGAGGTGAGAGAGCACACTCCCCACCAATGCTTTACAATGGCAAGGTCGTTTTTGTTTTGTTCTCCAAAATCTCTGCTGGAATTGGAGATTTGCAGCTTTCAGGAGCTCTTCTGGCTTTGCTAAACCCCATGTTCCTGCTGGAACCAGGCTGTGCCACAGGGAGCATCACTGGTGGCATCACCAGTGGCATATTGTGATATCTGACCCAGGCAGAAATGACACCAGATATTCAAGGGTCCCACTATAATGTGTGGCTGGTTACTTAGCAAAGGTCAGAAGTTCCCCAGCAATGTTTGCAAACACCACATTAGCAGCAAAAAAAAATAAACAAACAGAACTGCTGGAATCAGGTGAATTTCATTTTCATTTCAAACTTTCCAGCTCTCAAAGAAACCTCAGGCATCTGGGTCTTCATTTTGAAGACATAAACTGGCACTACTGCAAAACTTGCCAGCTGAATGAGAGTGCATCACTTTAAAACAGACCTCTAGCACTGATGTAAAGATTCCCACTTCTCCTGCCAGCTCTCCCAACATTTTAAAAGCCTTGCTAAGCAGGTATGGCATTTGTTTTTTCTTTCCTTTTCTCCTTCCCTTTTTTCAGTTTCAGAGTGTGTAACCTCAGGATGCTGACCTGGAGATGGATGTTCCCAGTCCCATAATCTGATTCCCATATTCCCATTGATTTCCTAGCTGGAAAATAGGTGAGCAAGTCCTGTCCTACAGATGTACTGGAAATGATCAAACCAACTGAAGATTAACATTAGATTCATATAGAGAATATTCTAGAAAATATTAAGAAATCACCCACTGCTCCCCACTAGACCATAGATTTTACACCAACTTCTAACAAGATATTTCATAATTAGAGAGAAGGAAAATGCCAGTGTGGGGTTCAGTGTGGTCCTTCTCCACTCCCTCCTGCCAGGAGTGGTGCATCCTCATCCTCACAGAGCCTGGGCAGGGGAGGAAGAGCATTCCTGCCAGCCAGGGGTGATTTTTTCCCTCCACAGCCACGGAGAGGAACGCTGTGCTTCATAAACACACTTCAAAGATGCCACACCATTAAAAATACATGGACATCATGTGGATCTAAGCTAAATACATATGGCCTTTGATTGCTTGGCATTTCCAATTCATACAGGAACATTACTGCCTTGCATTATTGATGATCACAAGCATTTCACTGCCTCAGACTGAGGACACCTCTTGCCCTTCTCCCTTCCTCGCATGCAGCACCCTTTGCTGGAGAGGGACCGGTTTAGTTAAGCCGTGATTAACGCCTCGCACACGCCTGGCTGTCACTGATGGAGCTCTGGGAATGGCACCGCTGTGAGCTGAGCACCGTGCTGGAGCAGGGAATGTCCCCTCCGGGTGTCTCAGCTGCTCCCCAGCAGTACCAGCACATCTGGCCAGCTGTGTGCGCCCAGAGGGTGCCCTGGCACAGCTGAGCTGCTCCCCAGCTCCAGCCAGGTGGGTGGGACTCCTCTGGGACAGCCGGGATGGGGAGTGTTGTAGATGCATATTGTAATATTGGCTTTTTGCAAATATTAAAATGGGTTTTATATGTGTGGTGTTAAAGTATAAAGATGTGACAGTGTTCACAGGGGTCCTATACTGAGGGAAGAGACGAGCATCTGATTCCATATTTCAGAAGGCTTGATTTATTATTTTATGATATATATTACATTAAAACTATACTAAAAGAATAGAAGAAAAGGTTTCATCAGAAGGCTAGCTAAGAATAGAATAGAAAGGCTCTGTCCCAGACTCTCTGTCCAAGCCAGCTGACTGTGATTGGCCATTAATTACAAACAACCACGTGAGACCAATCACAGATGCACCTGTTGCATTTCACAGCAGCAGATAATCAATGTTTACATTTTGTTTCTGAGGCGTCTCAGCTTCTCAGGAGCAAAAATCCTAAAGAAAGGATTTTTCATAAAAAGATGTCTGCGACATAAAGATATAGTTTTTGTTTCTGTTGTTAATTAAGCTTAGTGAAATAGCTTTTATTAAAATGCCTGCTTGGATGGGATAACATCCAATAAACAGAGGATGAGCACACCTGTACAGGTCTGCCAATCATCAGCACTCACCATCTGAAGGCTGTGTGGAGCAAAGCTCAAACTGAAGATGATGATAAAAATGGACTAAAACCTCAACCAAGGAATACACATACTCTAAAAAGGCGGACCTGAGGAGGGGCCATGTAAAAATATGTAAACTACTTTGGGGAAAAGTTTACTATGCATCAGAATCTATGGATATGCAACAGGCTGATGTAATTAAAAGGTGTTTAAGGGGTGTCACTGAAGGTGACAGGGGGGTCTTGGTTCAGTGCCAAGATGCACCTGGTCATAATAAGCTTTGCTCCATGCTCCTTGTCTGTTACTGTCCTTTATTAAACTTTTTACATTTTCACAGGAGAGTGAACGTGTTTTTCACAGCAGTGGGCAAAGTGAGCCATTGGTTCAGCTTGGAAGGGTTTGAGGCTGCAGGGATGGGCTGGGCACAGGGTGCTGGCTCAGCCTGGGGGGAAGCAATGAGGAAACACTCTCTGCTCAGCCCCTGCTGGGGTTGGAACCTCTGTCCCTGTGGGACATCGTCTGCTGGGCTCTCCCACACCACACACCTGGGCTAAACCCATCCCTCCTTTCTATTCACTCTGGGGAGTTCAGGCACCTTCCCTGCTCTCTCCCTGGGCTCTCTGTCCCCTCACTGCTCTCCTTCCTGGCCCCAAGCACAGCTGGGCTCAGTGTTGGATGTCCCCTCCACACTGGACATGTCACCCTGATCCTGTGCTGGCACCACGTGCAGCCCTGGCTGCTTTGGGGAAATTCTACACAAAGGCTGCTGTCTCTCCGGCTGTTGTTTTAGTAGCAGCTCCTCACTGACTCAGTTATACTCCCCTTTTATTCTTTTAAAAAGGAATTATCCAGAAGCAAGAATTTGGGGAGAGGAGGAGAATATTCAGAAGAAAAAAAAAAAAAGGAAAATCATTACAGCTGAGAAACAGCTCTTGAAACTTATTAGCTCATGACTCATCTCTCTGAAAGGAGCTAATACCTTAATTTCATATTTCTCTGCTCAAATGGAGACCAAAGCATAAACTGAAATGAAACTTTACACTAATGGCTTCTTAATTACACCCATCTAAAAGCAATTACCTGAGGTTTAACAGATACAAAGTTAGGGTTGACACGGTCAGTAGAAGGGAATGGTGCAGCAGTGTCTGGAAGAGATGGGCTGTGGGAAAGTGGAGCTGGAAGATGCCATGGCCAGGCTGCTTCTGCTTCCTCCTCTCTTGCCCTAATGCAGCCTAGCCCTGCCGCTGAGTGTGTGAGCACCAGGCACAGTGAGGGATATTCCTTAGGAACACACTTGCAGGGCTTTTGCAGTGCTGGGATAAAAATTCCTTGTTGGGGAAGATGAAACAGGAAAGCCTTATAAATATGATTGTCTCGCAAAAGATTCTGAGAATATAGAAACTATAAGTGAGATTGAAATGAAAGCAAGCTTTGAGATCCCTCAGTTACTGAACTATGGGAAAACAATGGTGTGGCCAGCTGAAGGTGATCCCCTTTTGATGGAACAACACCCTCTGCTTGCAGACAGGCCCAAGGGTCAGAGCAGACCCTGCCAGTTTGACAGAAGGGGCCCAAAGAGGAGTTTTTAGGGTATAAAAACTCTTACCCTCTTACTCCCTTATCCTCTCACCCTCTCTCCCCTCTCTTCTCTCGGGCCTGCTCTGAGCTGTGTTTGGCAGCTCCCAGCAGGGCCCTGCACCCAGGCCCTTTGCAATAAACCCCAAGTTCCAAGACCAGAAGAAGATTTATTGTATTGTAACAGGAACCTTGTGCTCTGATCCTCTCTTTTACTCTCTCATCCTCTTTAACACGCTCTTGCCTTCTCTCTCTTTACCTCTCTTTCCCTCTTCGGGGCCTGCTCTGAGCTCTGTTTGGCAGCTCCCAGCAGGGCCCTGCATCTTTGCAATAAACCCCAAATTCCAGGCCTGGCCACAGAGATCTCTCATCTCCATCCATCCCCACCATGCTACCCCCATCAATCCTACAATTCCTATCATAAAACTCCAGTGTGCAGGACTTGGCAAATGTGGAAGCAATAATATTTCCCTCTAGGAAGCCACATCTGCATCCCAGCTCCTGCCTGGTAATGCTTCTTCCTTCCACCTCTCCACCTGCAAGAGGAGAACCATTCCTACCAGTCCCAGGGTGCATTTTAAGAATTTCTTAATACTTATTGAAGGTTTTGAAATTATCCACACTAAGTTACCACAGGAGACCAAGGTGGTGTCACTGCAGTTATTATAAGCACTATTATTACTACTACTGTGAGTAGATTTCAGGAATGTTTTGCTCACGGTTTAATGATTTAGCACTAATAAAGGGACTTCAGCAAAGCAGTGGAATCCAGGCCACCACAGCAGTGTAGATTTTCCTGTACAATATCTGAGAGAAATTAGCTTCCAGGAGTGGGGTTGAGTACATGGTGCTGGGAGCCATGTGAGCTAGCAAAGTCATGGAGGTGAATTTGAATCCAAATTCTCTCTAGAGTTTTAGTCCAAGCCCCAGGGAAACAGCTCCCTCCAGTCTCAAAAAGATCTTGCACCTGTTGATTGCTTTGTGAAGAAATACAAATTTTGGGAGGAATAGCCACTGCTTGAAAGACTCCCCAAGCCTGGCCAGCCCCTCCTCATTTTGTGGAGCCTTGCACCATATCTGCACTACTGAACGAGATAACACAATTATTGGCTAATTAGAGTCATCAGAAAGCGTTCTGCAATGGCAGGCTTTTAATTGACTTCCCCATTAACAGATAATGATCAGGCTCTGCCTCCTGCCAGGACGACCCTCACTCCTCTTCCCCCCTGAGACAAGTGGTTGACCTGAAAATGGAACAGCACAGCTGTCCTGAGTTCATTCATGGCTAAAACATCTCCCTGGCTGGGTGGGGAAACAACAAACTGAGACTGAGAGAAGGAAAAGAGAAGGGACAGAGAAGGAAAAGAGAAGGAAAAGAGAACGTTCCTCTTTGCCTGCCCAGGCCAGTCAGAGGAACAGTGGATTTGTCTTTCCAAACAAGCTGTGGGTTTGCTGGTAGATAAAACCAGCACTGGGAGATAAAAGGAGCAATGGGAAGGATCCCATTGATTGATGAATGGAAAAAGATATTTGCTTTTACAAATAAACTTTAGGTTTGCTGATAAACGAAATTAGACATTGAGAGATGAAAGAAACAATGGAGAAGAAAAAACCCTAAATTCCATAAGAATTAAAAATGAAAAGGGAGAGTTATACATTAGAGGGAAATCTCTGGTATCGGGCATTTTGGTAAGTCTGAACCTCTCAAGTACCTGAGCCAATGGGGAAAGAGGGAAGGGAAATGTAGCCAGGAAATTGGGATAAAAAGGAGGCTGCGTCCTCCAAAAAATTAGAGAGATCCCAGAGGAATATCCCATGGCCTCTCCCTTTATTCAAATAAAGTAAAAGGATTCCTCTAGCTCCTTTTCGGACATAAACCTCTGATGGTTGTGGATTAATTTTCCTAACACCAGGCTCTGACAGAGGTACTGAAGCTGCACAGCCCCATCCTTCCCCTGCCAGCTCAAAGCTCTCCCCAGTGCCAGCCCAGGATCCTGCTCGCTTTCCTCCCCTCCAGTCTGTTGAGTAAAGTAGTTTAGAGAACACAAATTCAATTTCACAGCTTCTTTCAGGGTGCCAAACACCTGGTGTTTCCTTGCCCTGGAACTAAAGCTGAACATTTCCATCATGTTTCACAAGACAACTGGGCTGAACACTCTTGTTTTGGAAGGAAAGGGCTGAATTCTCTTTTTGAGCTTGTTTCTCTGTAGTCAGGTGTGATTTGCTGGCCTCACAAAGTCCATTGGATACCCTTCTGTTGGAAACTTGAAACAACACTCAGCACGGTGCCTTGGTGTAATGGGATCTTCTCCTGAGAACCATTTAACCCACATGCTGAGCTCTCATTTGGTTACTGAGCATTTGGGAAAAAGGCAGAAGCTCCTGCATCTAGCCATAAATCCTAGTGAGGGTTTTAAATGTCATTGTGATCCATCAAATAAATAAGTTTTTTCCAGAGGCAGCAGGAAGAAAGCCAAGTTTCCTTTTTGTCCTGTAGCCTGGTTACCTGGATTTCCCAGCAGTGACTCAAGGACCCCAAATCCTCTTGGCTTTGACCTGGGCATTGCTGAACTCCTGCACAGGTCAAGAGCAGTTTCAAACTCTTTTCTCTGCCAGCTTCACCAGTCCAGTTGGAGTTTCATTACTCCTTCCTATGCATAAAATGTGCTTGAAACTCTAATTTATGAAAAAGTTCTTTGGGAATGACTGATAGAGAAAAAGAAACTTGGTTTCCTTAGGAAGCAGTTTGAAAATAAACTGCTGGCTCTGTGGTGCCATCTTCAAGACTCCAGGGGTCTCTACATCTGGAATTTTCCTTTGCTGTGGGCAAGATGTGTTCTCCTCCCTCACTGGGTTGAAAACCAGTAACAACCTGAAGGTGAGGATTTACTGAGATGCAACAGTTGAGATGTTTGTGCGTGAGATGAAGGGATAGAAATCAGTGCTGAAACCTGCAGAGTCTGGAGACCTGGCTATTATTGCTTCTGTAAAAAGAGCAAGCAGCCAACCTTCTTCTGGTGCAGTGGCTCCCCTTCCTTTCAGAAATTTAGCTGGACTCCATTCAGAGGGCTGTAAATGCAGATTTGAACACTGGAGAAGAAAAAAAAAAAAAAAAAAAAAAAAAACCACCAAAATTATTGCTCTTAATGATATGAAAATTGTGGTCCTGTAGATATTTCAGTGTTTACACAAAAGTGTTCTTGGTTCTTTTTCCCAAGGCTAGTGGTATCCAGAACCATCTTGTTTGAAATTGCTTTGAAAGTGTCATGATTCTTCTCTGTTGTATTTAAGAACAAGAAATTCTTTTAATTTCCTTCTTTTTGGTGGGAATTAAACTGACTTTTGAACACTTGAGCTAGAAGGGTTGGAGGGAAGGTGCTGGTTATTGTGAATTCCAGGAGGGAGAAGGAACAGGAGGGAGGCGAGCCAGGAGTGTAGGCAGGGCTCCAAACGAGCACCAACGGGGACCTCCAGCCACGCTCACAGTGCACAACCAATCCCACTGAAAATCAGCTGTATTGATGCTGTGCTGACCACAGGGCACCACAACAACACAAAATCACAATGCTGGCAAAGAAACCCAGAGATCTGTCATGAAAAAAACCCATGCAGAAGTCTACATTTCTACTGTGTACAGTTTTAGGGTCTTTTTAGGGTCCTTTTTCTTGTTGAGAGCTCAGCCACAACCCACCCAACACATCCTGGCTGCTCCCTGAGAGCCTTGCACAAACACCCAGTGCTGGGAAGGGAGAGAACGTGGAGCATTGCCATGATCTGATTTTTAATTCCTTTTTCCGGGCAAATGGATAAAGATTGAAATCATCCCAAACTCTGTCTCTCCCAAATGCAGGTCAGCAGAAATGTGAATAATAAAAGCAAAAAGGCCCAGTTAAGCACCAAAGAGAAAGGGAAGCACTGACCAAACTGCTCAGACATGCTCAGAGTGCACAACCAATCCCACTGAAAATCATCTGTATTGATGCTGTGCTGACCACAGGGCACCACAACAACACAAAATCACAATGCTGGCAAAGAAACCCAGAGGTCTGTCATGAAAAAAAAAAAAAAAGGCAAAACATGCAGAAGTCTACATTTCTACTGTGTTCACTGTTAGGGTCTTTTTTCTTGTTGAGAGCTCAGTCATAACCCATCCAACACATCCTGGCTGCTCCCTGAGATCCCTGCACAAACACCCCGTGCTGGGAAGGGAGAGAACATGGAGCATTGCCATGATCTGATTTATAATTCCTTTTCCCGGGCAAGTGGATAAAGATTGAAATCACCCCAAACTCTGTCTCTCCGAAATGCAGGTCAGCAGATATGTGACCAATAAAAGCAAAAAAGGCCCAGTTAAGCACTAAAGGAAAAGGGAAGCACTGACCAAACTGCTCAGACATGCTCAGAGTGCACAACCAATCCCACTGAAAATCATCTGTATTGATGCTGTGCTGACCACAGGGCACCACAACAACACAAAATCACAATGCTGGCAAAGAAACCCAGAGGTCTGTCATGAAAAAAAAAAAAAAAAAAAAAAACAAAACATGCAGAAGTCTACATTTCTACTGTGTTCACTGTTAGGGTCTTTTTTCTTGTTGAGAGCTCAGTCATAACCCATCCAACACATCCTGGCTGCTCCCAGAGAGCCCTGCACAAACACCCCGTGCTGGGAAGGGAGAGAACATGGAGCATTGCCATGATCTGATTTATAATTCCTTTTCCCGGGCAAGTGGATAAAGATTGAAATCACCCCAAACTCTGTCTCTCCGAAATGCAGGTCAGCAGATATGTGACCAATAAAAGCAAAAAAGGCCCAGTTAAGCACTAAAGGAAAAGGGAAGCACTGACCAAACTGCATTTCTCTGGCAAATTATTTTCCTGTCTAGACTGGTTGTCAGATATTGTTTTGTTGTTTTGTATGCCCAGAGGCCAGACCAAAGCTGGGATCCCCACGTACAGGCAGCTTTGTTTAATGAGAGACAATCCTTGCCCCCAGGGAGCTGTAATCAGAATAGGCAGGACAAACAAATGAAATAAAGTCGCCGTCTTCATCCTGTGAGTGCCGATGGAAGCAGGACCCCAAAGAGATTAAGTGGTTTGCCTGAGGCCACCCAGAAAACCTGTGGCGATGCCAAGCTAAAAACAAAAACACAAAACAAAACAAAAGTAAACCCACACAGCCTCAGAATCCTAATACCATTCTTTGACACAAATCTGGCTATGCCTCCCTATTTCCACGAGAATCCAGGGAGATCCTATTTAAGGCACTGCTGTTCTTCTACAGCTTAATTTCTTGTAAAAAATGCATGTATTTTATGATTGGCTTTTCACAAATATTAAAATGAATATTATATGTGTTGTGTTAGAAAGTTATGCTGTATTAATTCTCTTAAGTACTGTGTTAAATATAGTTTTAGGTTATAAAAATTGTTAAAATAGAAACGATGTTATGTAGGATACTTTTTTTAAAGAAAGGACTCACAGTGAGATAGCAGCCATAGGACACCTAAATCTTTCATAGAAAGAGAATTTATTGCCTTCTTATCAGAAGAAATTAACTACTTCCCACCTCGAAGGTGCTGTTAGGATTCAGAGGAAGAAGTTGACAATGACCAGACAGAATCCTGTGTTTGAATGGAATTTATGCATCATGTATGAAGTGTATGAATATGCAACAGGCTGTTGCTTTTAAGGGTTAATCCTCTGTTAACGTGGGTCCTTTTTCAGGCTCGTGCTGCCCAGAAAAAGGTGCCCGGACAGCTGTAACTCTTAGTATTTATTGTCTCATATTGTCCTAATTCAAACTGTCCAAATTATTATTACTCTAATTGTATTACTATTTTTATAACCATTTCATTACTATTAAACTTTTAAAATTTTAAAAACAAGTGATTGGTGTTTTTTTCACATTTCTTCCTGGAAAAAACCCCAGCTTCTCCTTCCTTGCAGCACCCAAAGATGCTTTATTACCTCCCTGAAGTGGGCGGGAGCTCCATCCCTGGAGGAAACAATGGAGAGGGATGGAGGGAGGAAGACTAGCCAGCCTTTTCTGATCTGACGCTGGAATGTAAATAGTGTTTTGCAAAAGAGCCATTTATCAGTGAAATTACAGAATCCGTTTGAAGATTCCCCAGGAGGAGTCGCTGAGAAGATGGCTTGTATGGAACTTAACGAGAGGTTTCCTGCAACACGCCCGGGCTCCGTGTAGGCAGGAGCGCTTTGCTGGGAATTCAACCCGCGCTGGAAATGTTAATAAATGCAGACACATGTTCTTGTTTGTAGGACGCGCTGTGCCTCCTTTATTTATTGCTTTCATTTTATTCTCCTGGATGTAGCTGCAGTGCCAGCCCCCTTTGGCTGACACCTCCCTGGGGGAAAGTTGCATCTCTCTTCTTGCCATCCCTTTAGCCCATGGTGATGGTGCCCAGCCTCCAGCCGGTCTCGGGATTTCTGCTGCTCAAAGTGACCCCAAGATGGGTTGGAAAGTCTCTTTTCCCAGCCCAGCAGTCGAAGAAGGAGTCAGAACTCTTCAGTTCTCATTCTCAAGGTTGTTTATTGCTTCCGCGTTAGGAAAATTAATCCACAAACACCAGAGGTTTATGTCCGAAAGGGAGACAGAGGAGTCCTTTCTGGCTTTATTCTATTTCTACTTAAGATCCCAAATCAAGCCTTCATTTTCCTTTGTAGGAAAATTTAAGTACAACTGAATCAAAGATGCCTTTAAGAGAAGTACCATGAAAAATTGTGCCTTCATTTCTCCACAGCAGCCAGCCAGGTGTCCCTTGTCCCCTCCTCATACAGCAGAGCATGGCACAAAAGGCACAAAAGGCACAAAAGGCTGCAGAAGCCTCACCCTGGCCCTTCCCTATATTGGGTTTAGTACCTGCCTGTTCAGCTGCCCCCTCCTCTGTACCTGCAGCTGCTTCATCTTCCTCCACACACTGCTCATTTGCTCAGCCCCTTCCCTTCCAATTCCATATTAATTACCTTGTCTAGATAATTAACACCCTCTTTCTCCCTTTCCTCCCACTTTGCCCAGAGTGCTTCAGCATCCCCTTCCCCACAAGGCAGCTTTCCAAGGGTGGTTCCAGGAAAAACCCCTTACATCCCTCCCATCAATGATGCCACTGCCCTCCAGCTCTACCAGGCTGCAATCCTGGGTTTTTCCTCCTCCTCCTCCTGTTTTTCTTCTCCTCTTTGTCAGTCATATTTATTACAGAAGAAGGAAGAGATGAATTAACCAGACCCCTGTGTCTGTCTGAGGGCAGCTGAGCCAGACTCATGGGCCCAGTAAAATCCAGGAAAGCCAATGATTGAAACTCAGCCTTGGATCTAATCTTTTTTTCAGTTCATATTATTCTCTGTTCCTGTAATTTAATTTACAATATAATTTCATATTCTTCCTCTAAAGAAGAACTTCTCTCTTTATATGTACATATATTTTTTTATCCTGCCAGGTTGGATTTGTGTCTTATTTTATTTTATTTTGTTAAACAAGGAGGCTGAAGTCACTTTATTTCCTTGAATAGAGCAGGAGGATAAATCATTGTTGGAGATGTGCTGAGGCATCTTTCCAAAATGTGGATCTTAAAGAGGAGATGGAAGAAAATGCTTTAACCAGGCATTTTGACACCTGAGTGAGGGATTGTGCTTTGAATATTGGGTGTATTATTTCCACTGCGGTATATTACAGCACATTAAGTATTGATTCTTTGCTCCTTCTGGAGCTGGGAGAAATATTTATACGTGTATGAAACTGCTGAAGAGGTCAGGGACCTTTGTGACTTTATTAACTAGTTCTTTCTGGTTTCGTTCTCAGTTCCCAGCTGGGAATTGGAGTCCTCAAAGTACAAATAAGCAGCACTAACAATGACCACAAGCAAGTGCTTAACAAGGGGTACTGTAGCTCTTCCCAAAAATTTCTCCTTGCACTTCCTGGTGCTTTCACAAAGTAAAATTTGCAAAGAAAAGAGCTGTGAAATCAGTAGGTGTGGAGTGGATTAATAGTGGCAGGAATGAGCCATCCTCCTATTCAATACAGTATCAGACAAACTAAATTAAAAATCTACTTTTTTTATGTATCACATTTTCTCTTTGCCTAAAGCTTTGCAGTATTTTTTAAGTGTTCAAAATTCAGTTTAATTCCCACCAAAAAGAAAGAAATTAGAGGAATTTCTCATTTTTTAAAAACAACAGAGAAGAATCATGACACTTTTAAAGCAATTTCAAACTATTTCAAACAAGATGGTTCTGGTTACCACTAGCCTTGGAAAAAAGAAACAAGATCACTTTTGTGTAAGCATTGAGATATCTACAGTAGGAAAATTTTCATATCATTGAGAGCAATGGTATTTTTTCTTTTCCAGTCTTCTATAGATTTCTTTGATGAAACATTCACACTCCAAACTGGGTTGAAAGCTTTAAGCATTAGAAATTTTATCCAACTTTTGCTTGTAGGCAAATTCGCTTGCTGCTTGCCAACTTGCATCCCAACTGCTGCAACCCATCTTGGAAAAGCAGAAAAATGTGTTACTCTGCCTGTCAAAGGAAGGGCAGTTCCATTTAATGTCTGGATCACATTTCAATATCCAGATGGCCCCTTGGCCACCTTGCCTGGCCACAATAAAGCAGCTCCGGTTCTGTGACCGTGTCATTTCTTTGTGCAAGAGGTCTACAGGATGCATGTCGCAGACATCTTTTATGAAAATCCTTTCCTTAGGATTTTTATCTCCTGAGAAGCTGAGAGGCCTCAAGAACAAAATGTAAACAATGACTATCTGCTGCTGTGGAATGCAACAGGTGCATCTGGGATTGGCCCATGTTGGATGTTTGTAATTAATGACCAATCACAGTCTGCTGGCTTGGACAGAGAGTCCGAGCCACAAACCTTTGTTATCATTCTTTCCTATTCTATTCTTAGCTAGCCTTCTGGTGAAATCCTTTCTTCTATTCTTTTAGTATAGTTTTAATATAATATATATCATAAAATAATAAATTAAGCCTTCTGAAACATGGAGTCAGATCTTCATGTCTTCCCTGAACCTGAGACCCCTATGAATACGGTCACAGATGCACAAGCTTTCCCACCAGGTTTTATTTGCTGGGCCTTGCTTCAGGTCCTTGCATCAAACCCCAAATGGGAGTTATTGTCCTGCCAAGTGGTTTCCATCTCTGCTCCACCATGGAGACAATTGATTCATCTCAGGCCAAGCCAGTGTGACAGGTATATCCATCCATTCAAGGACAATTCCCAGGTAGGATGGGCTGCTAAATGAATGCACCAGATTGCAGCTGACACCCATAATGCTGATTTTCCCCTCTCCTTATAATCATAATGGGATCTCAGCAATAGAGATGGATTTGCTAATTTCCATCTCCTCTCTTCTTTAATCACTGTCAGGCATAAATTAATTTCTCCTTAAAGAGCTTTCAGGTTGAGATGCTGTCATTGCACAGTGTACTTAAAGGTCCTAAATCAGGGATCTAAATCCCAGAATGTTTCCTGCCCAATCTGAGATTCCAGAGCAGGTAAATATGTGTCATTCCAGCAACATCACAGGCCTTTTTCTTGGGGTGGGAGAAAGGAGGAGAAAAGCTGAATTCTGAATGTGGGGCGTGTAAAAGCAAGGTGAGAGCTGTGCTACAAATCAGCTGAGTGATGCTGCTTAGATGTCCCAGCTCTGTCAAACAACAAACCTGAAAGTGCATTGTTGTAGCTGAATCCATTGGGAAGAAAAGCTTGTCCAGAGGGAAGTTCAGCCCCTGCAGGGCTTAAATTGCCTCCTAATAAAAGAGTTTGTCTTTCTTTACTGCTCTAGGATTGGCTGTGCTTCTTCTGTCAGGTGCTTTATCAGGTGGATATTTCACTGCAGGCATTTTCAGTGCACCCAAAAAACCAGCACAGACTGAGAAAAAGCAGGAAGCTTCTAACAAAACCAGAAGGAGTAAAATCATTAAGCAAAGATATCATTTTCCTTAAAAAAATGCTAGTGAATAAATTATCATTCCTTTTCATTAAAAATTCAGTGGAGATGAAACTGTGTGTGGTGATAATGAGCAAATGTTTATATTTGCAGAGAAGTGGAGCTGCATGGATGGAAAGTTATTGATTTAGCCCCAGTTTTCACACATTTTGTGGAGCTCTTTGGATGGATGTCTGTCCAGCTGGCTGCACAACTAGCAATGGAAGACTTGTAATATCCTGAAAAATGGCTACCACACATAAAAAATTATTTCCAGGGAAATTTAACTATTTTTTTACAATGGCCTATAGATCTATTCCTTAAGAGAAGAAATCTGAAGACAGAATCCATATCATTCTCTCTGACCCCAAGTTTTCAAAACACTGAAAATATAGGAGAGAAAAAAAAAGCTCACAAACCTCTAATTCAGTCTTTCAGTCTATCTGAAAGTTGCCTTTTCTCAACAGAAATGTAGACAGAGTGAAAATTGCTTTCAGACTTCTTAGTTTATCCCTTTTTTAGCTTCTTTTAACAGATAGGAAGTTTAAGGCAGAGTTTAGGAGTAAATAACCTAGCTGGAATTCGTGGGAATGCAGAAATGCCCAAGATAATTTTCTTATTCCTTCCCCCATTCCATCCAGTTGGTGCCCCACATGTCTCTTTCAGAAGACCTCCTTTTTCCAGCCCAGACATCCTTGGTTTTCAATTTTTGAGTTCCTAGTGCTTTCCTTTCCCTTTCTTCTTGCCCATCCCTTCCTTCTCCATCAGTGACTCCCCAAGGAGTCTCCCATGGTCCAGCCTGCCCTCACAGAATCATTCAGGTTGGAAAAGGCTCCAAGACCACTGAGTGTGATCCTTGTCCCCAGCCCAGAGCACTGAGAGCCCCATCCAGGCCTTCCCTGGGCACCTCTGAGGATGGGCACTCCAAACCTCCCTGGGCAGCTCCTGCCAATGCCTGATGACCCCTTCAGTGAGGAAATTCCTCCTGATGTACAACCCAAACCTCCCCTGGCGCATCCTGAGGCCAATGTCCCTCTCATCCTGTCAGATGTGAGGACATTGACCCCTCCAGTGAAGAAATTCCTCCTGATGTCCATCCCAAACCTCCCCTGGCACACTAGGGAGGTGTGCTACTGCCACTCCTACCTCTGGGATAGTTAGTAAGAAGAGAACTAGTAGAGTTAGGAGTGAAACTGCTAACTCTGGAACTCCTGAGGCCGTTCCCTCTCATCCTGTCAGATGTGAGGACATTGACCCCTCCAGTGAAGAAATTCCTCCCAATGTCCAACCTGAGAACCCCTGGCACATCTTGAGGCCATTCCCTCTCATCCTGTCATCCTCATCACAGACTCCTCCAGTGAGGAAATTCCTCTGGACGTCCAACCTGAGCCCCCTGTCCCAGCCTGAGGCCGTTCCCTCTCGTCCTATCAGATGGGAGGACATTGACCCCTTCAGTGAAGAAATTCCTCTGGATGTCCAACCCAAACCTCCCCTGGCACATCCTGAGGCCATTCCCTCACACCCTATCAGATGTGAGGACACTGACCCAATCTCCCACCCCAACCAACACCACTTCCCTCTCCTTTTCCCACCAGCGTTGTCCCCAAGTGTTTCCCAGTGCCACCACCATTTCCAGGCTCCCTGGCAGCCAGCTGGCCCTTTTCCAAACGAGCCACCTGGATGGCAAACACAGAGATACACGGGGATAAAATGAGCTCCTCTTATTGATTTTTCCAAACCAATATGGCACTGACGCTGCCTCTTTGTGCCATTTCCCTCCTCTGCCAGGAGGCATTCGCGCCTCTTCCATCATTTTAATTAGGCATTACACCTGACACAAACGCTGAGTTGATTAACCTAAAAGGAGCTGAATGGGCTGTGGGATCGTTAACACGGGGCCCCTGACACCCCATAACTCACTCCAACGTGGCTGTTGCACAAACTCAAAGCTTCTCCAGAAGCCACAACGCGCGAAGTAATGGCACCTACAGAGAGCTTTTTACGAGCCTGTCTCACATAATAATGCTATAAAAGCCAGATTTAAAAGACAGATTGCCCTGGACTCCGCAGACTTCACTTTTTAATGTTTACATAAATGCACCTTTTCTGCGCTGTTTTCAGGTAACGGCCCTTCCCAAGCCGTGGAAGTCAAGGCAACCATCAGCTTTGCCTTCCCCAAAAAGCTGCTCTCATCAGGAAGCACAGTGCTCTTGTGGGATTCTCCTGCTGCTGGGGCAGGGAGCAACCCACAAATGTCACCGTCATCTTTTCTGAAAAATCCTCTTTGCCCAGGATTTTCTCCTGGGAAGATGAGAAGCCTCAGCTTCTCCTGTGTTTGCTGCTGTGGAATGTGGTCTGGAGACTGTTTATCCAACATGTGAATTGTTTTAACTTAATGGCCAATCACGCCAGCTGTTTTATTCATGAGGTTTTATTATTCATTCTTGTTAAGTCCTCTGATGTATCCTTTCTCTTTCTTTAGTATAGTTTTAGTATAACATTAATATAATATAATATAATATAATATAATATAATATAATATAATATAATATAATATAATATAATATAATATAATATAATATAATATAATATAATATAATATAATATAATATAATATAATATAATATAATATAATATAATATAATATAATATAATATATCAGCCTTCTGGGAACATGGAGTCCAATTCTTATCTCTCATCTCATCCTGAGGACCTCACAAACACCACACACAAACACTCATTTGCTACAACCAAGGCCCTCCCATGAATTCCTCATTTGTACAAGTCTCTGGTGTGAGCAGAACCCATCCAGCCTTAATGTGCCTTTGTTACGCCACACTGGAGAAACATAAAGTTTTGGTGTCTCCAGGAGTGCTGCCAGTGGAACTGTTTCCTGCTCAGACGTATTTTCCAGCTCACACTTGAATTTGCCCAAGACTAGAATAAACCTACATCAGCCACTGGCTGACACAGCCCAAGTACAACTGGAACCATAAATTGCACAAATTCCCTTTTTTGCCCCAGTGCCAGGATTCCTAGTTCAGCTGTGTCATTTAGTGGCACATGAAGCTTAGCTATGGGTGCAGCATTACCCAGGGTTTTCTTGCCCTCATGTCAGTCCAATCAGACTCCACTTTTGGGAACAGCAAGAGGACAGCTGATCTTCTTTTGCCAGCAACAAAAGGAGAAGGGCTGAGAGATCATTAATGTATCTGCCTATCTGTGTTGGAAGGGGAATAAAAAAATAGCGAGTTGGTATGGCTTAATTGGTCTGGGATGGGGAGATATTCCACATTCAGCAGGCAGGACTCCACTGAGATTGAGAAATTGCTGGAGATGTATGAGTCCTGACGAGATCCCCTGTTAGTTAGCTGGCAGCACTGATTTTGCCGTGCTTTCCTCTTCCACTTGTTTGTTTAGCTTTGCCCTGCATTAAAACCTGTCAAGCCTGCAAACAAGACAATGTTTTTTGATTAGGCTGCTCAGCTGAATAAAGCAGACCTGGGAGAATTTCTTGCTCTTCTAAAGCAGAGAAAGGTTGTGTGATTCCATTTGGATACAGCCAAGGTACATCCTGAGAAAAGGATTTTTTTTGATTGATTGGAGATGCCCCCAATGTTGCCTTGAGCATCCTCTGAAGTCCAAAGTTTCCCATCATCCCTGTGGTTCACACAGGCTCAGGGAGGAGCTCTGCAGCCTCACAAAGGTGCCTCTGTCTCCACTGGGAGCAGTCAGAGCCGTGGATCTCCTGCTGAAGTCCAACCCTAACATCATCCCCTGCACCCGTACAGACACAGCAGTCCCAAGGCAGCCAGGGCTGTGCTGTTCTTTTGAGGCACCCCCAGGGATGGGGACTCTTCCTGCATTTGGAAATAGATTCTTAATGCATTTTGGAAATAGAACAGCTTGGTTCCTGCCTGCCAAAACACTGCTGACATCCAAACTTGGACATCAGTGTGTAAGGTAAGATTAGCTACTGCTGTAAGCCTGGGATGTGCAAGGGTGAGGCATATATTTAATATAATATTATAATAATATGATATATAATTATATATATATAATATATAATATTCACACATATATAGATACATATATTATATATATATACATATAATATATACACACACACACACACATATATATATATATACACACACATATAAAATATATATAATATATGTCTCTCTGGTATTAAAGTTCCTTTTTAGGACCATTCTGCACAAGAACCCACCCCCTAAGCAGTAGAGAGATGGGCAGAAGGACAATCTGCTGCTGCTTTCATATCACTGGCTTCCCATAGAATATCCTGAGCTGGAAGGGACCCACAAGGACCATCAACTCCAACTCCTGGCCCTGCACAGGACACCCACCACAGGCTTTTTCAAGGTCTGTCCCATTCTTGGCAAGGAAGCAAGGAATCACACATTTCCATTTTGAAAAAGCCTCCTCCCACATTGCCTGGCAGCCCAGCAGACTGGGGAGAGAGGGAGAGGGCAGCCACAGCTGGGCTGAGGAGCAGCTTTGCTCTGAATTCCTGCTCTGCAGCACGGAGGCAGCTGTCCTGCCAGGCTGAACGAGCACAAGTGGAAAACAGTGAATGCAAACACATCTGTGCTGGTGTCAGACGCGGGGAGATGTTGGTGGTGTAGCATGGCAATGTTGTTCAACCCTCTTCCCACCGAGGGTGGCAGAGCTACCTCCTCCAGACATCGGGAGATAAGGGGAAAGAGAAACTGCTCTGCGGCCTGGGGACAGCTCAGGCTGTGAATTCCAGCAGGACTCAGCTGTATCCAGCATCACTCCCTGCATTCCCACCAAACCAGAGCCCTGTGAGCAAACCGAGAAATTGAGGGATGGACATGAGCATGTCAAAATGCTGGGACAGAGACACACCTGTGACATGGGGAGGGATGGGAGGGACTGAGGAATAAAATGTAATTCTTTTTTATATTTATAAAATTTCAGATATAAAACTTGCTTGCTTTTGCCCAAAGCTCCTTGTGTCAGTTTGCTTGAGTGTGCAACACAGGGCAGCAGCCAAACTCCAACACGGGATTGCTTGTCCTGAAGGACTCCTGACTTTGCCTTTTCTGGGCGGGAGAAAAGCCTGTGAGTGACCAGGCATTCTCTTTCATGGAGAACAGCTCCATCTTCCTGCTCTCTCCTCCACTGAGCCTGCTGCAAGAAGCCTCCTTCTTCCCCCTATTTGCATAAGTGATGATGCAGCCATCCTAATTATCGAGGGAATCCACTGCTCCCCCCTTCCAGCACCTCCCCCCTTTGCTGCTGCTCTTTCCCTGCTGTGGGTTTTGCCGGCAGATGGAACTGGAGCCTCCTCAGCCCACTGGCTCTTCCTTGAAGAAGAACAAAGTGACAGCCCTGCAGGCAGCCGAGCCACGGCAGCGTGACTAATCCGTGTCAGGAGCATCCCAAAGGCCAGGGCCAAGGTTGTGCCCCCACAGCTTGGCTGGGGGGAAAATGGGTGCTGAGCATGGGCTGGAGGGGCTGCATTGTCCCCTCACCAGGGATCAGGTGTGTCCTCCACACTGCTGAGCTCTGCAGGCTGCCTGCAGGCCCTCAGAGGGCTGGGGAAAGGGAGATGTGGAGCATGCAGTTTGGGGGGTAACCCAAGCAAGGAGATGAGCAAGCTCATACATATGGAAGGATGACCTTACCAGCTCCACTCAGCGTTCTGCGCATCAGATGTGATTTGCAATCAGCCATGGCCATGCTTGTCTCCATTTCCCCCTCAAGTCCTGTTCTTGCAGCACTGTTTACATATGGTTTTAGCCATGTTTTTTGATTTATCTGTCCTACTTCTCTGCCCCTAACCCATTACCTCAGCAAATTAGCATTTACCCATTATGCCCTTTCAGCCAGATATTTCTGGCTTTATTTGTGCTAGGATTGGATCTTCCATGCAGGGGAAATTCTATTTTTTAGTGTTATTTATCTGCCTGTCACAAAGTAGGTGGCAAAGTCCTGACAGCAAATGTGCAGCCATAGCAAGTCCTGTTTAGCACAGTCCAGCCTGTACATAGCTCATTTTTTATGTACATGGCATCAGATGGGCTACCCATGTGATCCTCTTCTGCTGTGTGCCTGGAAATGCTCCAAAGAGCTGATGAACCAATTGGAATTGCAGACAAGAGTTTAGTTATAGTCCCTGGGGGGAAATGAGGCCTGTGTGGAAGGAAGTAGGACAGGGCAGATGAAAATAGTCTATCAGGAAAACGAGCCAAAAACCTGCCAAGCTCCTCCACCACGCAAACACACGGCAGCCTTCTCCCGTACTCCAAACCCTGAGCTCCTGCATCCCACAGCCGTCAGCTGAGCTGTCAGTACACTCAGCACTTCCAGGACATCCATTTCAGGACCCAGAGCTGCAAATCATGACAGTCAGTTTTGGGGGTGTGCAGCAGAACGGGGGAGGACAGCAACCGGGTCCATGTCAGCAAGGATAGACTGAGCATCTCCTCCTCCTCTGAGCTGGGCAGGGCTCTGGGATCCCACGGGGATATCTGCTGGAAAGGGCACCAAGAGAGGAGTCCATCAGCTCCTCTCACAGCAATTTTCTGTAGATGGACGTTGCTGGGCATAATCAGCCCAGCCTGGAGTAGAGGAGCCATAAATTGCAGTCCAGGGCTGGCCTGAATCTAGTTAATGCTTTAAGGCTGTAACAGCTCAAACCTCACCTCCTTCAGAGCCCTGGCTCCCGGATCTGTGCTCAGGGATCACCCTCTGTTCTACCTTCTTGTCAGAGATCTGTTCTGTCATGTTCTGCTTGCTCACTTCCTCCTCCCAGCCAGCCTCTCAGTTGGATCTGACGCGCTCCATCTGCAAATATCCCGATCCAGCCTCCCCAGAGCGGCCGCATAAACACTCACAGCTCCAGCCAGGGAAAAGGCAAAATCCCTCCTGCAGTTGCATTCCACAGGAGCCTTTCACCAGCCTCTCCTGCCCCAAACTCTGGCCAGATGGCCTCACCACGTGGTGTCCCACCACATTTTGTCCATAGCAAAGGTGCCAATTATCTCTTCCTTCCCTGCTTTGAAATCATCACTCTATCCACAACACAAACACTCTCAGTTGTCCTGCTTTCCACATTCCAGGTTGGCAATTAGAATCTGCAACCTCTAAGCTTCTCTGCAAACTGATGAGCTGCTAAAAATACAGCCCCTGCAGGCACCCATTCAACTTCTATTTCTGTATTTTTTATTATTTATTTTTTTACTTTTTTTTAACCAATTTGAGATGAACAAAGCACTTCAACAAAGGGAAGGAGAAAATGCTGTGATTGTGAAGATGGATTGCTGCCACTTACTTTGTTCATTTTAATTACACAAAGTCATCACTTAGTGGGAAGCCTCAGGATAGGAAAAGGGAGCACAAAGAAGTTACCATATCCTTATTTCACTATACTTCATTTTAAAGCCTCCCCGACATTCTGGAAACAATACCTGAACTAGCACTCCCACACTTTGAAATCTTTCCATACGTTACTCACCTCCTGTGCCTTCAGCCTGGAAAGCCCAAAGTCTTCCTGATAAAAATCAGAGTGGACCTGCAGGAGCAAACCATCTCATACGTCCACAGGAGGCTAGAGAGTTTGTTTAAAAACTTATTTTAACGAATCCTCTCGTGCCACCTCCTAAACTGGCTCCAGCTTGGACATGAGGTTGGAAATCAAGATCCTTCAGGTCAATTAAGAGTTTGACGGTGGAAAAGTTCCAGGTGGTGCCTGGGTAGGGGTAACCTTGAAGATCCTGTTAATTTTCAATAAGGGCTATTGTTTTCCTGTTAATTTTCAGTAAGGGTATTTGTAAACACTGGTTATTGCTGCAAGTTTGCAGCTTTAGCATTGTGTGATTTTGGTCTTCACTCCAGGATTTCTCTGCCCATTTTATGAGCTGTGTTTAGGTAGCCTCTCCTGACACACCAATTGCCACCTTTTTCTGTGTTTGACATACATTTTTCCCTGTGTAGTTTTATCTCCAGTAAGCTTTTCTTGTTTCACTCAAGGGTTTACAGACATTAACTGTGTGTCCTTCCCCTTCCAGGGCCTGGGGGTTGCATTTCCATTTGCTCCTTTGCTTCTGGCATCACTGTGAGCTTTCCCACAGCCACTAACTGGTACTTATATTGTTTTACAACATTCCTCTTTAATATTTTAGAACATTTTCCTCACAAGTTTGTTCCCACACTCCCTTAACCCCTATTTTTTTGATTGTGTTCAATAGATAAGACTCACTTCTGTTGTTGCTATTTGTCATAAAATATTTATGGAATTTCTTACAAGTTTGTTTTTCCTTTCCTCTTCAATTTTGCGTTGACCTTCATAAGTAAATTTTTAAAAATAATTCCACTCATTTTTCCTTCTTTTTTTTTTTTCATGCACAGGTAGAATTAGATTTGGATGAGAGTCAGAATTTCTATTTCTAACAGAGCTCTTATAATTTTGTTTCAAAGACAATCTGATTCCTGAAGATATGCCAAAGTTTTAAAACTCCTTACAAAACAACTTCCCTAGAGCAAGTTTTTAAAGAACCCAAGTGATTTGTTTGGAAAACATTGAAAGTAAATTGACCTCGGAGGCAAACTGAAACATAAAAATTGTCACCATCATGAAAGTTGATCCACTTGGCTGTTAAAAATAATACCAAGAATGATAGAGTTCTAAATTTTAAAATAACGTTGTTAGGAATGAAGGTTGTGGAGAAGAAGGTTGTTCTGAATGTGGCAGAATCCAGAAGAATAACACCGCAGAAAGATGAGAAACAGTGTGGGCAAACAGGATTGTAAGTAATATTTGCTGTTTCAACAGCAATAATTTTCAAAAGTTGAGAAAAATTACAAGCAAAGTTGATTAGAAAAAAAAAAACAAACTGTAGGCAGAGAAAATGCTGATTGCAAATTGGTGATTCTGCAAGAAAAGTTTATTAGAAAGTCAAAACCTAAACACTACGGTTTCATGTGAAATTAGAACACAAGTTTAGCTGGAATCCAAGCGTTGCTCTGTTTCAAAAGAAAAAAAAAACAATGGAAAACCTCTTCACACATAAGGGTTAGATATGAAAATTCAAGGTGGAAAATGGAAAACTTACACCAAGACCCTTTGAAGAATTAGCTGAAATCCATTTTGGTCTGCTGACTTTAACTTCTAATATCTTTTCTTTACTTACACAACTGCAGCACTGCCTCCACTATCCAGAGGCATCCACAGAGGTGTCCCTGCTTTTCACCTGGATGACTCCTGTGAACCTGCCCTGGTCTAAAATGATCAGTTACTAGGGAGGAGTGGGAAGAAATATGAGTTGGACTCAATGATCTCAAAGGTCTTTTCCAACCTGGTTAATTCTGTAGTTAATTCTGTGAAATGTGTTTGTGGCCAGGGATCAGGCCAGCCCCATGAGAACAAGGTTGTCTCCTTCGGACTTGCTGAAAATTCTCCCTGGATGACAGAGATCAGTTGATCCTGGGGATCTTTACCCAGAAACAACCCCCAAAATGGCAGTTGTACCTATCTCACACAGCAGATGTGGGGAAAACTCTCTTTTTGTGCCAAGCAACCCCAAAATGACTGAAAGGAGGAGTTAAGGGACATTCATTTATTCATTCCCTCGGTGTGATGGAGCTTAGACAAGGATCTATATTCCACCTCTGTGCCTCAGTTTCCCTACCTGAACTGAGGAGAATACCACTGACCTCCAATGGAAGATGCTCCTTCCCAGGACTAGCCTACAGTACTTTTTAAGATTATGCACATGCTTGGCTTTTCCCTCCTATTCCTTAGAGCTGGCAGCAACATTTTGTGTTGTTTCTCATCACTCAGAGCTATTATTAACACTCTTTTGGAGACATGAAATGTGTCTACACACACCTCTGGTAATTAGACTAAAAATCCTACTAGTGCTGATGCAGCTCTTGCAGAATATATTAGGAGCAAAGCCAGCGCCGAAAAAGTTTTTTGGAACTCGATAATCACACCTGAGATCAGAATTAGGAGTTTTTTTTTTTTTTTTTTGCTGCACAGAAGGTGAGCAGGGAAAGGTGGGAGTGAGGAGCACTGTGTGAGGACTCAGCCTGGTTCCCTGGGTGGCTGTGGGCACTCACAGGTGCCCAATGTCCAGCCCTGGCACAGCTGAGCTGCTCTGCAGGACCACGGGCACATCCTTGCTGTGAGCAGCCTGCTGTCACACCTACAGCTGCCTCTGCTGGGAAATAAAGCCTGAAAAGAGCCACATCCCCCTCTACAGCTCCCAAACCTGTGTGTGAGCCATGCTGGCAGGTTAACTTTGCTTTCCCACCTCTCAAAAATTCAGGGGCAGATGGTCAAGCCTTGGACATTTGAGGGAGGGAGGCTCAGAGCTGGCTCTGCAGCTCTGTGTTGTGGCACATCCCGCTTGCCTCTCCTCAGGTGTCTCAGACACGGCTGTTCTAAAGCTGTTGGAGCTGTGGGCTCAGGGTGGCATTCAGACAGTGCTGGGAAGGACACCCCATGTCTCTTGCTCACATTCTTGTCCTGCATCCTACCCCCGTGCAGGTTTGGGGGTTAGAGGGGAGGAACGGGTGTGGAGGGAGAAATATTTAGGGAGGAAAGGATGGGAAGTGGCTGTGGTGATCCCCCTTTTGCTGTGGCCACCCATCAGAGCATCGTGGGGTGTCAGAACCCAGGAAATTCCTCTGGCTGCCCTGGAGGGCTCCAGCCCCTGCCCAGGGGCCCAGAGACCTTGGCACAGAGCCCAAGACCCCTGTGCCTTTGATTTCGACCCATGGAAAAACAATTACCAACCTCTATATGAAGAATTACAAGTCAAAAGAGTTTAAGTTGAATAATAGTTAGTTTGTCACAGGGTGAAAAATAGATTTTAGAATGGGGGTTCAGGGGACAAAATGAAGAAATCTGGGTGTGTCCAGCCTTTCTCCTTCTTCTTCTTGGCCTCCATCTTCTGCTGTGATGCTGGCACTTTTAGATTGGTTTAGAGTAGAAGCTCACTGTCTAACATAGGTGATAGGTGTTGGAAAGTAATTGCAAATAATGTACACGTAGTTTTTAGTATAAAAGATAACACTGCCCTGGGGCAGGCAGAGTGCCTCTGACTGTCTTGCTGATCAGACCTCAGCTAGACAGGAGAAAGAATTTTATAGTTAAGATACAATCAACAACCTTGAGACTGAGAAATTAAGAGTTCTGACTCTTTCTTTGACTTCTGGGCTGGGGAAAGAGACTTTCTAACACATCTTTGGGCTACTGTGAACAGCAAGAGTCCTGAGAGTGGGGGTGTCAATGAGAGCTGCTTTGGGGACCTCTGGATGCTCCCCGTTCCCTCCCAGCCCCTCTGTGGCACTGCATGTACCGAGCAGCCAGGACCTGGCAGGATCCTTGGAGGGAGGTGGTGTGGAGGAAAATGACCTCTCTAAGTGAAGAGCAGCACTTCATTGCTTTTCAATCCTTCTGCTGACGCCAGTTCACAGCCTGCAGCGGAGTCCAGAATACACCTAAAAATAACCCAACACCTGGGCCCTGTGCTGCTGCAGAGAGCAGGCGGGTTTGCAGGCAGGGCTGGCGGTGCGAGTGCTCTGAGCACAGGGCAGCAGCAGCAGAGGGGCAGCCCCAGCTCTCTGCTCCTGGCACCGACTGCAAACACGCCAGGATCTCCTCCAGAGCCCCTTCCCTGCTGCTCCAGCCAGCACGTTGACATTCTGCTGAGGAATGACACACAGGGAAGAGGAAGGTCACGTTGTACAGTGTTCACAGGGGTCCCAGAATGAGGGAGGAGATGAGGATTTGACTCCATGTTTCAGAAGGATTGATTTATTATTTTATGATATATGTTACATTAAAGCCATACTAAAAGAATAGAAGAAAAGGTTCTCCTCAGAAGGCTAGCTAGGAATAGAATAGAAAGGAATAAATAACAAAGGCTTGTGGCTTGGACAGAGAGTCTGAGCCAGCTGAGTGTGATTGGCCATTAATTAGAAACATCCAACATGGGCCAATCAAAAATCCACCTGTTGCATTCCACAGCAGCAGATAATCATTGTTTACATTTTGTCCCTGAGGCCTCTCAGCTTCTCAGAAGGAAAAAATCCTAAGGAAACAATTTTCATAAAAAGATGTCTGTGACAACGTTGTGCCTGGGAGGATGGTGTTTTTCTCAGTGGCTGGGCATTTCTGGTGTTTTCTGGGTGCATGTTGTATGTGAGCAGTGTCCCATGAACAGCTGCACAGTCAGACTCCATGCTGGCAGGATGGGATACACCTCCAACCCCCAGGGCAGGAGAGTGACTGGGACATGGGCTCTGATTGATACCTCAGACAAGGCACTCCCAAATTTGAGGTCATGGTGCTCAGTGGTTTCTCTCATGCTCTGTTGTACCATAGCTCAGAGGCAGGAATCAGGTTGGAAACCACCTTTAGTGACAACATCAGCATTAGCAAGGTGATTGTGAGGCTGAGAGACAGAGAAAGGGGGATCAGGGAGACTTCCTCATACCAAAAAACCTCTTCATGACAAAAACAGCGAGCATAATATTCTCCAAAAAATGGGACAAAGGGAGAAATGGAGAAGGAGGAAAGAGCAGAAAGGAAGAAATGGAGAAAGAGAATAGGGGAGTGGAAGGGAAGGAAAAAAAGGGAGAAGTGGAAAAAGAGAGAAGGACATCTGTCCAAAGTCAATAAGGAATTTTTTCCACCTCCAGTGGATCATTGTGTACACCAAAGCAAACAAATGGTGCCCTCAAGATTCATACTGAGGAAATCAATTTCTTGGAAGTCAAGATTGAACTTAAACAATGATGTAGCAGGTTGATCAGCTACACAGACACTGCTAGACTGAGAGTCTGTTTGAGGCTATATTTTTTGCAAATGCTTGTGAAATCAGATATCTAAGACCTCTGAGATATCATTTGCTAAAACACCCATGTGAAAGGGAATAAAATATTTTGTTTCAAAAGATCAGAGAATAATGGGGAGAAGAGAAATGCAAACGTTGTCTGATCTGCTACTGCAATTCTGATAAAAAATTCAGTGCTGGGTGATTCAGGAGAAGGTTTAACATACCTGCTCATCAGCTCAGATCTAACACATCTAATTGTGCATTTCTTCCCATGGGAGGTCATTTTTGCCTAACCCTGTCTGATAATTAGATTATGTTGTACAGATTTAGTCATTATCAATTTCAACCTGCATAATGTTTGGCTGGACACAGCTCTCAATGAGGTTGCAAACTCTTTGATTCCCCCTAAATTATTCATTTCAGTAATATCCTGTGACAATAAATTCCACAGGTTCAGTTCATCCCATACATGGAAGGTTTTCCCATGCTGCCTGAACACATCTATACCTTGTCACCCTCTTTTCCTTCTGCTCTGTGAAATCCTGCCAGGTTTTTGGGGCTGGATTTCTCCAATGGGGAGTGGTTTCATAGGCTAAGATGATCATCTTCACAACACTACCCATGATTAGGGGTTTCTCTTTTGGAGGAACATCCCAGGAGAAGACTGCAGGGAGCTTGTTCTCTGTGTATGCTGAGTAGTAAATGCGTTGTTCATCACAGCTGGGAAGTGAGTGAGAAAACAAAAAGAGATGGAGAAGCTCAAATACAAGGAGAATGTGGTGTCACTGTGGAATCCAGCTTCGAGGATGGAGCTCACCTGCTCAGGTCCATTGAGAGCCCTGTCGGTCCCACCAGGGGTGACAAATCAATGTTTAACCTAATTTCAGCCAATATGCAGCAAAGTTTGTAATAACCAGCTGTCAGAGGGGCAGAGGAACAGGAAAACAGACAGGAGGGAGACACAGGAGCAAGCTGATGGTAACTCTGGGTTGAATCATTGAATCACCCTCCCTGAGCTACCTGCACTCCCATGGGCACAGAAATGCATGAGCACATCCCAAGGCAGGAATTCCAGCCCCTGGAGATCCCCCAGTTAGGTGGCACACCTCAGAGCAAAGCTGGGAGCAGCAGGTGCTGCAGCCCTGTGGCTCTGGGCAGGAATGGTGCCACAAAGCTTGGGAAAGGCTGAGGAGTTGTAGATAATCCATGAAGGGAATGGCACAATGAGCACCAGCAGCTGCTTCTGGCAGGAGCTGTTCCTTCCGCTGTGCTCAGGCTGGTTCCCTCTCCTCCTGACCCCTCCCAGGAGCACTGTTTGCCTCTCCCTCAGTCACTTTCAAGCCCAGTGCTTTGGGCTCAAATGCTTCATCTGTGCTCGAGTTTTCCCCCACCTTCCCTGGCAAACACCTCTGGATCTCAGCCATTCCACAGCATGCTCCATCCTCTCTGCTTTCCAGAGCCCTCTCTGAGCTCCAGCACTGCAGATCCAGCTGCCATCCCTTCTGCTCTGGACTTTCAGGGTAAATCCAGCCCCTGCTGCCTTCCACACCCTGCAAGAGGCAGTGGCTGCTTTTCCCATCAGCTGCCTCCCTGCTACACACTTCCCTCTTCTCTTCATTTCCTCCTCCCCTCAGGATATTGCTGCTGGATGAAGTTTCCCATTAAAGCAGCCACTCTTGTAGAAAGGTAGGCTGACATGATTAATGCCATTCAGTGAGGAAGGCATAAGTGCAGCCAGGGAACAAGGAGAGACAGGCACATTCCCAGCAGCTACTCATTAACATTTGCCCCAAAGTGGCACCAGGGCACAGGATGGACACAAAATTCCCAGCTCTGTCTTGTGCTGGATGCAAACTTTTTAGGGCCAAGAAGGAAGAGAAGCCTTCTTCTGTCCGTTTCATTTTTCATTTAATCTGTACCCTGTGACGGTGTTCACAGGGGATCGTGGATTGGGGAAGAGATGAGGATCTGACTCCGTGTTTCAGAAGGCTTGATTTATTATTTTATGGTATATATTATATTAAAACTATACTAAAAGAATAGAAGAAAAAGGTTCTCATCAGAAGGCTGGCTAGGAATAGAAAAAGAAAGAATGAATAACAATGGTTTGTGGCTTGGACAGAGAGCCTGAGCCAGCTGACTGTGATTGGCCATTAATTAGAAACAACCAACATGGGCCAATCACAGATGCACCTGTTGCATTCCACAGCAGCAGATAATCATTGTTTACATTTTGTTTCTGAGGTCTCTCAGCTTCTCAGGAGGAAAAATCCTAAGGAAAGGATTTTCCATAAAGGATGTCTGCAACAGGACTCAAACAGTGCTGCCTTGAGCCCAGGTACAAAGGAAGAAGTGACCCTCCAAGCCTGTCTTGGTGGCATTGTGGAATCCACAACTCAAGCTTCAGACTGGGCTCAGGGGAGGTCAGATTTATTTCTGGTCTTTTTAGGTTTTAGCAGCTTTATGTTTTCTCTCTCTTCACCCCGTTCCCTCTTCCCCTCTGCGAGCAGCTCTGCTGCCAAACCCATTCCCTGAGATTTTCCCCAATAACCTGGAAAGCCCCAAGAGAGGCCATCCCCTTTTCCTGGCTCCAAACTGCCATCATTTGGGAGAAAAAGGTTGGATGGCAGCCCCAGCTAACACTCAGCTGAGTGAAGCTCCCCTTCTAGTCAAGGGAGAAGAAAAAAAATTATCTCTGCATTATAAAAAACAGGATTTTGGCTTATTGGAGCTGGAGGAGTTTGTTTCCCTCAGCTGACAACCAGAGGAGGTTCTGGTGATTGGCCTTTGGCCTTCCCAAACTTCCCCCACCACCAGCACACTGTGATCAACATCCTACATCTTCCCATAATAGTTTGCTCTAAGCACCCTGAATATTTAAATTAGCAAATCAATGAGTAAGTAACTAAAAAAAGGAAATCTAGTTTTTAAATTTGATTTATTGCCTTCAGCTTCCAACCACTCCTTATGCCTTTTCCAGACTGGAGAACAATACAGTATCCATGATCCTCTCCTTGTTCTAGTGCCTGTAAAGAACTGCAGCAGCTTCCAAGCCACCCTTCCTTCTCCAGTTGCTGTTTTTAAAATACTTCACAAAAAAAATTAATGAAAAAAGTATAAAAGGAGCAGTTCTGCTCTCTGTGTAAAACATCAGATATACTCCTGTTGATGTTTCTTGTTTGTTTATTTGTTTTACCAGGTTACCCAATGTCCATAAGACCTGCAGTTCTCCAGTTTCAGATGTGTAAATGCTCCTAATCTCAAATGAAATTAGCACCATAAAGAGCCAGGGGCCTGGGAATTGCTTCAACAAAAGTCAATCCATTATGTTCATCCACACTTTTATCAATCAAAGCCTCAGTCTCAAAGAATAAAACTAATTCTCTTTGAAAAGGTATTTTTCTACAAAATCATGTTGACAATGCTGGTTTCTCATTCTAGCCTTTGATTCTTTATCAATTAGCATCAGATTATGTGGCCCCATTATTTGATCTGACTGATAACATGTTACCTATTACACAGCTACAACCTTCTGGCCTTTTTGAAAAATAATGTTATTATATAAAGTTCACACAATTACCTATCATGCTGTGAGGTTTATTAGAAACTGTAGTCAGCAGACCAAGGGGAAGGTCAACTAATTCCTCAAAGGCTCTTGGTGCAAGTTTTCCATTCCCCATCTTGAATTTTTCAGTGCAATCCTTGTGTTTAGATGTAGATTTTTCCATCCTTCTTTTGTTTTGTAACAGAGCAAGGATTGGATTCCAGCCAATGTTGTATTCTTATTTTAAATAAAACTGTGGTGTTTGGGGTTTTGGCAGTCTAATAAACTCCTCTTACAGAATCACCCATTTGCAATCAACATTTTCTCTGCCTACAATTTCTTTTCTAATCAATTTTGCTTGTAGTTTTTCTCAGCTTTTGGAAATTATTGCTTTTGAGACAGCAAACATACTTATTACTAGTCACAATCCTCTGTTTGCCCATATTGAGAGTTTCTAGACTATGCAAACATCTGATAAGTGAAGAATGGGGAAAATTGTCCAGAAAGTTCTTTCAACTCATTAAGGAAAAAGAAAAAAAAAGAGGAAAAAAATAAGGAAAATGAAAAAGAAGGAAAGAAGAGATTTGTCAGTAAATGGACTTTAGAGCTGGAAGAGAGGAAAATTTGAGGTACTGATTTTATGCCTTTGGAAGAAAGCAAGGGAAGTGCCATGGAAGTGCCATGATGTCTGTCATGGAAGTGATGATGCCAGCTCAGTGTCAGGGTTTATTTCACCTGACACCCTCTTCATTATCTGTGACCATGTTCACAGGGGTCTCAGGTTGAGGGAAGAGATGAGGATCTGACTCCATGTTTCAGAAGGCTGATTTATTATTTTATTATATATATTACATTAAAACCATACTAAAAGAATAGAAGAAAGGATTTCATCAGAAGGCTAGCTAAGAATAGAATAGCAAAAAATGATAACAAAGGTTTGTGGTCTCTCTGTCCAAGCCAGCTGACCACTGGCCATTAATTATAAACATCCAACATGGGCCAATCACAGATCCACCCGTTGCATTCCACAGCAGCAGATAATCAATGTCTACATTTTGTTCTTGATGCTTCTCAGCTTCTCAGGAGGAAAAATCTTAAGGAAAGGATTTTTCATAAAAGATGTCTGCAACAATTATCATGGATCTTCCACTGGTGCCAGTGCTTTGTGTTCAGCAGTGGGTGGGGTTGGGCCATCACCTGACAAAAGCTGCAGTCACAGAATCACCCTGGGCCAAAGGGACTTAGGATCTCACTCAATTCTTCCTCCTCAGAGTGATGAGAACTCTGAATTCTGACCTGCTCCTTTACCCAGTCAGGTAACAATGCAAGAGCAGAGATCCATGGATGGAAGTGTGGATGTGGCAGGACAATCCCAGAGCATAGGGGCGATGTCCTGCCTTGGCAGTGACAGGTCCTGACTCAGGGCACAGCCCAGGAGGCCTCCCCAGCTCCCTCAAAATCCCTTTTCCTATGACTCAATAGGCACTGCTTTAGCTACAATCAGCTTCCAGCACAGAGAATAATTCATCTTTATTCCCCATCATGTTTCCTTTTGTGGAAGAGCTACAAGAAGTGTCACACGTGACAGGAGCTGTCGGAAAATCGCATTTTCAGAAGTTACCCTGACATTTTCATAGAGGTTTTGGACAACAGGCTTCACACAGGGGGACCTGTGGTGCCTTTCCCACTCCATATGAGCTCTGTTCAGGCTGCACATGAGCAGGGCTGATGGAGAAACCCTTGTTGCTCCCTGCACCACCTCTGAGCTTTGCTGAGGGTCACTCCTGTGCTTCAGCTGGGCTCAGTTACTGTCTGAGGCACTGGGGATGTTCCTACACCAAAATGTTGCCCTAATTTTGCTCCCTTAGTTAAAAGCTGCTCTGTGCTGGCTCCCTTTGTAGGCAGCAGAGAGAATCATGGACTTGCTGCTGCCTGTGCGTGGTTCCAGGGCAGACTAATTGTTTTAATTAGACTTTTTAATAATATCTGAAGTGAGGCAGCTTGAATGTTTCTTATTTTTCTTCCTTGATCTAAGTGCATGCCAGAATCCTGGTTTCTGTGTTATCAATTACACCCAGCCTGTATCTCTCAGTTCCACTTCCCTCTCTTTCTCCTGGAGTTTCTCCCTACATGCTATGATTCAGACACTGAATTTCAGTCCTGCTATTTAAAAAATATTTTCTTTGCACTCTGAACTTCTTGCTTTGTCAGTATGAGGACCTAGATCACTGATGAGCTGATTTTTGATAGTTACTGAAACATTTTCCCAGTCCCTATGAGCTCTTCCCACTAACTTGAGTTGGAGTCCAAGCCCTGGTCTCCGCCATTTAATTCCTTTTCAGCTCTTCCACTTTTCCTTCCTTTCAGCACCTCTGAGTTGACATCCAGCCTACTTTGGCTGAAGTTCCCTGCCTGTGAAGGCTGAAATTCTGTGACCATCCTGCCTGTTCCTCCTTTCTTTTTGCAAATTACCTTTGTCTGGATCAGGAAGTGGCCTGACAGATACACAACTCAGACGCGGAGATGAGAAGAAATCGTTATCAGATCTGTGCTCCTGACTTAGATAAATAAGCATTGGGCATGATTCTCCACTCATTAAAGCGTGTCCCTCAGGAGATGGCTGACAGTTCATTAAGTAAGATGATATATTATTATTTAAGCTCAAGACTGATCAGGCTGGGTGGAAACTCAGTCTACTGTATTCATGATTTTGTGCATTGACAAGGAACTTCTGCAAAGCATTCCTCTGAAGCGGCTGAGCCACGTGGACACCCAGATCCTGCTGTAATTTATCTAACAGGGTAAATTGTGTCATTTAAATGGCAGAGCTCTGTGCTCAGGCCTTGCATTCCAAATATCCATCCCCCCCTCCCAAAGAGGTTTGGTACAGTGTGTATTCTAAGCTTGATTCAAGTCCCAAGCTTAAGTTATGTGGTTTTCCAGTTCCTCCATCCCAATAATCCCATTTTCCAGGTCCTTTTGTTCCTGCTCTGGTCAGTATGAGCTGCCCACAGCCTGTCTGCAAAGCAGGACTCAGTAGTTACTGCCAACAGGATGAAGTGCCAAGGCAAACTGTCCATCCTTATTTATCTTCCTCCATTTTACACCTCAAATTCAGCTTTTCAGGTTCCGCTCCTCACAGGTGCTGCATCTGATCCAGGGTCATTCATCTTCAGGACAAGTGCCTATTGATCAGCTGTTATCCAATTTCAGTGGCCATGTAATACAACAGGAACTCTGGGGGCTCAGGAGGGAATTCAGCATGGCACCAAGGGAAGGAACTTCTGCAAACCCTGCAGAGCAAGCACAGATTCTGCTTTTTTACAGCACAACCCCCAACCTCAAGCACAGTAAGAGCAACAGGATCACTGCCAGAAATAAACAAATTAAAAAGCAGTCCCTATGCCCTCCTGCAGGGAGGTGAAAGCATTCCTGGCCACATTTTTACAGAAAAAAAAAAAAAAAAGGAAAAAAAAAAAAAAAGAAAAGGAAAAAAAAAAGAAAAAAAAAAAAGAAGAAAAAAAAAATAAAAGAAAAAAAAAAAAAAGAAAAAAGAAAAAAAAAAAAAGAGGAATCCATGCCCAAGCAACTTCTACATTAATGCCTCCTAAACCCTCTGTAATATGCAAGGCTTACACTTTTTTTTTTTTTTTTTTTTTGTCAAGCCTGAACACAAAGAGCAAATATCTCCTTTCAGGAAGAGTGACCTTTACTGTGCACCAGTAAAGGAGAGAAGGAGGCAGAATAGAGCTCCCACAAAGCTGCCCTAGCTCTCAAGGCTGGGCTGGACTACAGAAAGCAGAGCTCTTGAAAACAGAGCTGCACCCACACCAGTGACAGCACAAGAGCTGCCTGGGTACCTTCAATAGACCTATTATTCCTTGGAAAAGTCCATTTCTTGGAAATCAGAGCCATTTACAGCAAAGAATCAATTTTAATAAATCCTTTCCTCTTGGTTTTTTCGGGTTTTTTTAAGAGAATTGACATAGTTTTTAAGTTCTCATTTTTTCCCCAGATTGAAACAAGTTCTTTTATAGCATTCCCAAGAATTAAAACTAAACTAAAATACCAAAATGGCCAGAAAGAAGAAAAGTCCACAAAAATGTTCCTAAAACAGCCAAAAAGCATAAAAGAAAAATCCACAGAAATATTCCTAAAATGGCCAAAAAGAAGAAAATTTCACAGAAATGTTCCTGAAATGGCCAAAAAGCACAAAAGGAAATTCCACAGAAATGTTCCTGAAACGGCCAAAAAAGCACAAAAGAAAATTCCACAGACATGTTCCTATTGTTGCCCTAACCAGAATGTAGCTCTGTAAAAACTCAAGTTTCTGTCTGGATATTTTCCTTGGGACATGCAGACCTTTTTCAAGCAGCTCCATGTCGTGCTGTTTCTTGTAGTAATTTTGTAGGGCATGAACACTGATATTAAGGGTAAAGTAACTCTGTTTTGCACCTTCCTCTTATTTCCCTCTTTGATGTTCACGTCCTACCAGAACATTTTCCCTGATGCCATTCTTGGGTTGAAAGCAACCTGATTCACATCTCATGCCAGTTACTGTGACATTGTCAGAAGTAAACCAGTTTACAGCACCTGAGCAACGTGATTATTTAGCAGTGGTATCAGTCCTCTGCCTCCTCCTTCAAGATTTCTGCCACAGGCTTTGAAGGAAAGCTGATTCCTTTCCTCCCCATCAGAATAAAAGCATAAGCAACATCATTACCTCATATATTACTTAAAAATCAGAAAAAAAAATTAAAAAATATCAAATTGTATCAAAAAATCTGTAGATTTCCTTTATTTTATTCATCATTCTAAAGACTTGAACCATATTCCTTCTGAACCCCATTCTCCCATCCCACCACAGGGAACATTTCTCAGGGATAAAACCACTTCATCAGAGTTTCCCTGGCTGTGCTTCCCTGCATTGCAGCTCCTTTTCCTAATCCAGGCCCATGGAGGGAACTGAAATAAAGAAATTTTTATAAATTGATTCACTTGAGCCCCTCCTCAGAACTCCAGGGACACAAATACAGGAGGAGCAGGGTGGGAAAAGGGAATAACTGGCTGGAGAAGGGTGGGATATTCAGAATTTGCCTTTGCTGCCAAGGAAATTGTAATGCAGAGCCATCCTTTCCTTGTCTTTCTTCTTGCTTGTTCACCTCTGGGCAAGGACTGAGTTTGTAAAAACACAAATAATTGGCATATGTTAGAAACATAAACATCAACAAAAATGACAATTAGGGGGAATGAGAGGGTGGATTAGAATTTTCTGCCTAGGTCTGCTCTCATTCTGGATTCAGCAGCAGGCTCAGGGATCTGGCTTCAGCTTTGTTTGTGCATTTGTTTGTTCAGCTTTTTTATGTGTTTTGTTTCATTTCACCTAATAAATACAGACACTGATATGAATGATGTGAATCTCCACAAATTTCAGGATATAACTTTGGCCATTTGATCCAGAACCCATCTGAACTTGAACCCAACTAAAAGGATTTTTTTTTCCTTGTAATAACTATGTTAAAAATGTAAAAAAAAATCTCCCAAACTCAAATTCATAGTGCTGCTCTTCTACCTTTTTAAAATACAGGGCTGTAAATTCATCTCATTTGAGGCCTAATGTGTGACAAGATTCACACACAGTGATAATATCTTCTATTAAAGCAACGGATATTGTTAGAAAGAACTTCAGCACTCTTCATTTTCCTTGAGACTCTCACAATTCAATGCAACATCTTTGGCATATACACAAACCCAGGGTCTCTCAACCCCTAGTGGGTCTTACAGGCACAAATCCATTATCACAATATCCCAAACACAGGGAAAAAATTGTCAGGGGTAGCAGAGAAGGAGGTTTTTTATTTGTCTTTCTGTTATGGACTTCAAATTGAATCTGTCAGACAATATCCAGATTATCTGCTCAGCATGAAAACAAAGAATGATTTTTTTTTCTTTTTTTTTTTTTTGATGAAAGCTGAGGTGTGTACTAATGTCTTGAGGGCTGAGAGTGTTTCAGACATCTATTACCATAAATTAGCCCTAAAATATTGGAAGCTGGCAGCCCTGCCATTCTCTGATCTCCCTTGCCCAGTCTGCAGAACCAAAACAGATGTGGACACTCTGTGCTCCCCCCTGGCCTGTGTGGGTTTGTGCCAGTGGATTTCTTGGTGTGATATCTCAAGAGGAGGCTTCGCTTGTTTGTTTGCACATTGATCCGTGCCTGAGTGAGAAATAACTCCAACATCACTTTCTTATCAAGTGGAAATATTGAAGTCTGACTTTCTGATACAAAAATTCCAAGTGAGAGCTTTGGCAGTGTGGGGCATGGTGGGCAGTGGGGAAGATGTGTCCAGTGCTGAGCTTGAGCCCTTCAGTGGAAGGCATCCACTTTTCCTTGGGGATTTCAGCCTCATATTATTCCACTATTCCAGGTTTCTCCAAGCCCCAGTGTCCAACCTGGCCTTGGGCACTTCTTGGAGAAGCAGCCACAGCTTCTCCATGGGCCTCCCTGTCACAGTCGTATTTTCTGGAAAATCTCTTTGCCCAGGATTTTGTTCCTAAGAAGCTGAGAAGCCTCAGAGAAAAAGGAAAACAATAATTATCTGATTTGCTTCTCCTGTGTTGTGCTCATGTGGAATGTGTTTGGAGATTGTTTGCCCACAGGTTTCATTGGTTTCATGTGAATTGTTTTGACTCATGGGCCAATCAGGGCCAAGCTGTGTCAGGGCTCTGGAAAGAGTCAGGAGTTTTCATTATTATCTTTTTAGCCTTCTGTGAGTATCCTTTCTGTATTCTTGAGTATAGTTTAGTGTAGTGTTCTTTAATATAATCCAGTATCATAAAATAATAAATTAGCCTTCTAAGAACAAGGAGTCAGATTCATCATTGCCGCCTTCATCTGGGAACCCTGCAAATACAATACCTCCCCACTCTCACAGTGAAGTGTTTACAATTTAAATCCAAATTGAGAAACGTGGCAGCACTTTACATGCACATTTTACTCACTTTTTCCTGGTGCAAATGCCTTCTGAGAGGAGAGGACAGGCATTGTGTGTGCCTAATGATCCTGAGTGTTAGTGTGCCAGCAGGCAGCCTGATAATCCTCCACCTGAGCAATATGATTATTTAGCAGTGGTATCAGTCCTCTGCTTCCTCCTTCAAGATTTCTGCCACAGGCTTTGAAGGAAAGCTGATTTCTTTCCTCCCCATCAGAACAAAAGCATAAGCAACTTCATTAACTCCTATATTAGTTAAAAATTCAGAAAAATCCGCACTGGGAACCATGCATTAAAGGTGCATTGCCATCCTCTCCCCTGCCTGGGCACTCTGGGAGCTCCCCAGTCCCTGTCACCCATCAGGATGGATTATATCTGTGCTCAGTAATTTCACAGCCTGTAAATTACAGGCATACCCTGCCTATCTTCATCTCATTAGAGAAGGTTAATTTAAGCAGACAATCAACAAAAATACAGAAAACTGGTTTGGAAAGAGGATTTTGCTGTGGCTCTGACAGACAATGAATTCACAACCCCAACATCTGCCACCACTAGAGAGAAAATGCTGGAGGAAAAAAAAAAAAGGAAAAAAAAATAAAGGAACTCATTGCTGTTTCCTCTGATGAATGGTGAATTTCCAATTAGCATTTTAATTACTCAAGCCAGACTTTCAGCTGGTTTGATGATCACAAGAAATTACATAAGCAACAAGTCATCTTGGCTTGTCAGCACGTGCTGGGGTAATGCAGAATGCACTTACAGGGCTTGGCCTGTGAGACTGTTTCTCTTCTGGAAAAATCATACAGCATTAAATGTTCTCAAGTATTTATTTATAGTTTTACATAGTTTTTATATAGTTTTACACTTTTATATAGTTTTACACTTTGGTATGGCCCAAGAAAACCCTACAAGAATGTTGTACCTGAGGCCTTTGGTGCAAATTGTATAGATTTATTTTCTGGCAGATCCTACAGCAAATCCATCAATAGGACCCCAAACATCTCAACCTGTATCACTTGCCTGAGCAAATTCTCCAGCAAATCCATCCTGTATCATTTCAGACACCTTTGTGTGTCCTTCACCCGTGCTAATCCTACAGCAAACTTGTCCCTGGGGACTGATGGATGGGCTCCCCACTGCAGAAGGTCTGGTGGTGGCAACTCTGCCACCTTTCTTTTGGTATAATCAAAAAACAAAAAAAGAACAGGGTATTTTTTAAAGTTCCTGTGCAGAATTGGGAATTTCTATGTCCTCTGGTGAAGGAGAATGAGCAGAGATGTGGTTATCCTTGCAGATGAGGAATGTAACTTTGGCTATCCCAGATTCTGCCCTCTCTTTCTGCACCACAGCAACACCAGTGGGTTTGGCATGGGACAGAGCCCTGCCACGGCTGGGGAAGGTCAAGGATGTCATTGCTAACAGAGATGATGATTGTAATTCCTGTAATTCCAGGCCCTTTCTTGGACACCTCATGCTTTGCCTTGGGTGGAAAAGCCAGCAGGTGGAAAGAAGTGCTCAACTTTGAACCCTCAGCTTGGTGCTGAAGAGACATAAACCTGGCAATGAGCTGGCATCAGCAAAGATCAGTCAAATCTTACAGGAACTCAGAAAGGTCTTAGTCTTAGCTTTAAGACTTTAAATGGTTGATCTGAGGGTTTGGATTATTCCAATCCGTTGATTTGAACAGATCTGGAGTTGATCAAGATGAGGATGGGCTTGTAGACCATTGTCCTTCATTTTATTGTCATTTTATTGTCTGTCCACTTCAGTAATTTTTTTCTTCCATTTTGGTTTGCTAAAGTTTTTTTTTTTTTTTTTTTTTTTTTTTTTTTTTTTTTTTTTTTTTTGTTTTTTTTTTGTTTTTTTTTTTTTTTTTTCCTGGGAAGACTTCCTTTTCCCTCCATTTGTGTGTGATTTCTCATCCTCTCTGGATGTCCATCATAGAGCAGCCTCCTATGGTGTAAAGCTACCAGCACTTCATGGGTGTATATCCATCATCTCTGAAAATACCCCCTTCTCTCCCTAGCAGTAATCAGGACCAAATCTGTTTACCCGAGAAAAAAATTACATATGGGGGACAATCATTTATTCCGAGCAGAGAAAACCAAAACAACCAAGCCAGCAGTGCCCATTTCATTAAGTGGACAAATGAGAGGTTTTTAAGTTCTTGGCAGTCTGATGGATAAAGGTACCTTGTCAGAAGGTCCCTCTAGATTGAGTTGCAAACAAAAGAGAGGGAAAGCTTGGGAGGAAAAGCAGATTTTTGGTGACAGAATGAGCAGATCTGACTCACAACTGTGGTTTTTGTGGTGCAGCTGTCCAAGGTGCTGCCAAGTGTGCGCCTAGACACCAACACTGGATGGACATTGGGACTCTTTTCCTTTTCCTTTTCCTTTTCCTTTTCCTTTTCCTTTTCCTTTTCCTTTTCCTTTTCCTTTTCCTTTTCCTTTTCCTTTTCCTTTTCCTTGTGGTCTTATCAGGTCAATCCTTCACTGCAGCTTTTCTTCTTCTTTCCCACTCCTGCATCCCATCCTTTCATCCTCAGTGAGGCTGACCAGACTCATTCCCTTCTTGCAGTGTATTCTATTTATGCATTTATGTTATTTTTCTCTTTGAAGATCCAAAGGTGCACATGGCTCTGTCACTTGGAGAAGCTCCTCAAGCACCAGGAGCAGAGCTGTGTAAATCCCACAGGGAAATACATCCTGCCTAGTGAAATGAGGAAAAAAAAATAGAAATTTATGTCTACCCTCCCTTTTCTCCTTTCTATCCCTGAAGCCTCACATCCTCTACATCCTGTTTTTCCCTTTTCTCCGTGCAATTCCAGCCCTTGTCCCATCCCTCTCCAGCTCACAACAGTCTGGTAGAGTTTCACCAATGCAGGCAAGTGGAACACTTCCCTTCCAATCCCTGAACGAGGCCAGGGCACAGAGGAGTTTATTATATCATAAATTAGAACATGAAAAACTAATACATTTTATACATTTGTCAGAGAGGGAGAGAGAGAGGAGGAAAAACCTTTGCTGCCAGGTTCCTCATAGCAAATCTGTCACGCTGGAGAGAGGCTGCTGGAAGGGAAGTATTTACAGACAGACAGAGAGAGCCCTGGTGCAGAATAGCAAAGCTCCTGCTGGATGCTCCAGGGCTGTGGCAGGAACCAGGATGAAGTTCTCAAAGAAAACCACACACAGCAATCCACAAGAACCTTGGCTCTTGTTGTGTGGAGATAAAATGATGCCCCCATGGGTGTCGCAGACATCTTTTTATCAAAATCCTTTCCTTGGGGTTTTTTCATCCTGAGAAGCTGAGAAGCCTCAGGAACAAAATGTAAACATTGATTATCTGCTGCTGTGGAATGCAACAGGTGCATCTGGGATTGGCCTCATGTGGATGTTTGGAATTAATGGCCAATCACAGTCAGCTGGCTCAGGCAGAGAGCCCGAGCCACAAACCTTTGTTATCATTCTTTCCTTATCTATTCTTAGCTTTGCTAGCCTTCTGAGATGAAACCTTTTCTTCTATTCTTTTAGCATAGTTTTAATGTAATATATATAATAAAATAATAAATCAAGCCTTCTGAAATACGGAGTCAAATCCTCATCTCTTCCTTCAACATAAAAGCCCTGTGACCAGCGTCACACCATGGGGAATCTGTTTGTGACTGATGGGGGCTTTGGGTGGCTGAGGAATCAGGGGGTGCTGCTGGACTTTGTGTTGTGGGTCTGAATGCACCTGGTACTGCTTTATAGAAAAACAGGGAGGAAAGCAAATCCAGAGATGGGCGACGGAGCTGGAGAAGGGTCTGGAGCCCCAGGAGGGGCTGAGGGAGCTGGGCAGGGGCTCAGCCTGGAGCAAAGGAGGCTCAGGGGGCCCTTGTGGCTCTGCACAGCTCCTGACAGGAGGGGACAGCCGGGGGTCGGGCTGTGCTCCAGGGAACAGGGACAGGAGCAGAGGGAACGACCTCAGGCTGGGCCAGGAGAGCTCAGGTTGGACAGCAGGAAACATTTCTTCCATTTCTTCCCTGAAATGATTTTCAGGCATTGGAACAGGCTGCCCAGGGAGGGGATGGGATCACCCTCCATGGAAGAGTTTAAAAGGCGTGTGGATGTGGCACTTTGGGACGTGGTGATATTAACAGTTGGACTCAGTGATCTTACAGGTCTTTTCCAACCTCAGTGGTTCTCTGATTCTAAGTCAGATCCAAGCAGATTAATACAGAGGAATTTTCTGGGAAATCTCTTCTACCTGCCAGGCACACATCCCCATGGCTTTCTTGCTTTGTGTTCATTCCTAGGTGGATTATCCCAATTTAATTGAGCTTTGGCCCAGTCCCACAGCACTCCTAGTCCCTGTGAAGTTGCATTTCTGCTGCCTGGCAGATCCAGTGATGATGGGCTTCATATCTCTCCTTCCACAACCCAAAACTCAAGGCAGGAAGGCGTTTCCCAGACATCATCTCCCTTGAAACTGTCAGCAAGTCAGACTTAATTAAGACAAAGAACAGCAAAAAGCAATAATAATTAAAACTTAGAGTCGCCTGCTCTGACGAGGAAGTAGAAGGAGCTCATGCTGGCAGCAGCATGGTGTCTGAGGCTGGCATTCCCCACAGCCAGGTCCTTTATCCACAAGGATTCACAGAATTCACAGAATCACTGGGTTGGAAGCGACCTTCAAGATCATTGAGTCCAGCACCTCAACTCAACCCTGGCCCCCAGTGCCACATCCAGGCCTTGTTAAACACACCCAGGGATGGGGACTCCAGCACCTCCCCGGGCAGCCATTCCAGAACTTTATCACCCTTTCTGTGTAAAGCTTTTTCCTGATATCCAACCTGAATTTCCCTTGGCGCAGCTCGAGGCTGTGTGCTCTGGTTGTGTCAGTGCTGCTGGAGACAGAGCCCAGCCCCAGCTGAGGCAGGAGCTCCTTTCAGGAGCTGTGCAGTGATGAGGATGAAGCACAAGAGGTGGCAGTGGTGGTGCTGCAAGAGTTTAGCTGAAATTAGCCCCAAAAGATGTTTCTCCAGGCTGAGCTGTGCCTCAGGCAGCTGCTGAACTGGTGAGGGAAAAGCAGTAGTTTTTACTGTGGTTATTTCAGACTTGACCAGCCCTGGGCCTCAGGACACAGCTGGAGGCACAGCTGGAGGCACAGCTGGAGGCAGACCTGTGGGACTGATGCTTTTGGGAGCATTAATCTCTGTGGGGTTAAAGGTGCTGGGACACAGCACTAGTGGAAGGAATGGTGGAGGAACAGCCAAGGAAACCCATTCAATCTGGCATGGTGTCCTGACATCAACTGAGAGCAGCACAGCGAGAGGGAAAGTTTGCAGTAGTTCTTCCTCTGCATGCTCTTCCAAACCCTGCAAAACTGCCTGGCAATGGTTTCCTGAGCTGTTATCCCCTGTGGTCCCTCCTGGGTCCTGTTTCCTTGGCTCCTGCCATGGCTGTGGGTATCACTGCATCACAATTCTCAGATCCATGCTGCTGCCACCCAGTTCTTTCTGCCCAAAGCAGTCTCCTTTTCACTCTCCACCCTTCAAACTCCCTCCTTTGCTCCTCTTCCCCAACCCTTTTGCTCCATGTGGGAGAATGACCATTGGTGGTCCTGAAATATGGGACAGACACCAAATCACAGAGATCCACCAGCCAGGCTCCACCATGGCTCAGATCCATCTCTCTCCAGAGCTTTTCAGGCCCCCAGTGTTGTGTCCCATCTTCCTGGCCAGGGTAGCTTTTCAGGCACTCACAGAAGCTGTCAGACAAAACACTCCAGATTAATCCCACTCTCTTCCTCTCTCTTTTTAGAAACTTTTAATTAGTCCCCAACTCAGCACCATTATTAGTATTTGTTATTAAGTATTAAAACTGCTCACCCCCAGCTCCTTCTCCCTCTGCTTCCCTCTTCCAGCCCTTTGTTTTAATTGTTATATTTTTTCATCAGTGATCAGCCAAGCTTCCCTAATGATCTGGGCTCATTTAAAGGGTTTATAACTCCGGCACAAAACTCCAATAAAAAAGCGGCAGCCTTGCTGGGAACCTCCTGGGGCTACTCAGCAGCCAGGAACACAAACTCATTTAACACTTGCCTGTTCCCCCCTTTTCTCAGTCACCATCACCCATTCTGTCAAAATATCTTCCTCTGCACACACAGAAACTCTTCATTTTTCCTTTTCCACATCTTTCCCTCTCATTTCTTTGTCCCTACAGATCGAGACAGGAGAACTGGAAAAATCCTTGATTAGGCATGTGGTGGAGTTAACAGCAAATAGACCAAACTCACTGTTCCTCCCAGCCTTCCCTTGCATCCCTGTCCCCTCTCAAGAGGAAAAACACAAGGAGTTTTAGTGAGGCTGAGGAAAGAAATGATCTGGCTGTATTTCTCCTGAAGTATATTTAGCAGTTCAAGTTATCCCTCTAGAGAGCTTAAAAGCCTCTTTTACAAATCTGCAAGTTGGCACTGCCTTTCCCTCCTTGCTCCTCTCCCTTTGCAAAGAGGTGTAGATTTACACACCGTAGACAAAGGGTTGCTTGGCAAACTCTCAGAGCCTTGGCCCAGCTTCCCATGGAGTGCAGATGTTGCTTCCAAACCTGTCTTTAGCCTTGTGCACAGCCAGCAGGAAATTCGTGGGGATCCAGTCAGGAGGAGGAGTGCAAGCTGTTCTCCAGGAACAGAGACCATGACCTAGACTTAGGTAGGCTCTGATGTGACCCACTGGGCTCCTTGCCCATGGCCTTGGGCACTGGGCCACCAGCCAGGGTGAGGGGCAAGCCAGGAGAACACAGTGACCTCCTTGTACCAAGCTTTTTGAGGGAAACCTCACCAAAGCTATTCCACCTCTCTGTTTACACACAAAACCCTTCTGAAATGAGGAGGAAAGAAGGGAGTGTGTGTGGTAAAAAGGGAATGAGTGGAGCAAGGCATGGGGTGGATTTATGTCACCTGCCTTTAGCCATCTGCCATGTGGCTGAGATGTCACTGTGCCTCTCCCTGGAAATGCCATAGGGAAAATAAACACTTTTAACACCCTGCACTTGTAAACCAGCAGAATGTCGACCTTTTTGTATTGAAAAGACCCCCAGTTCTTCCAGCTGACATACTCCCCAAAGCCATCCATTTCAAAATTATGGAGCAAACGATGCCATTAAATGGTCTTGCTTTGAAGTCACTCTTGCTCCCAGGACAACATCACACCTGCAATGACCATGGGAGCCACAATTGCATTGATACACTTTACAAGCAGCCTTTTGTTCTCACTTGAAAGGAGCTCAGCTGAAAGGCCCAGCAATGTGTTCAGTCATCTTCAAAAAGCCAGAATCATTTGGTGGGGATAAACAGTGGGAGCTCCTCAGTCAGTCATTTGAAAAGGACATCTTCCCAAGGAACTTCAGCACTATCCTCCCTTGTCTAGCTGCTGGGCTCCTCTGAGAGATGATTTCTGGAGCTGGTTGAGCTGCTTTGACATATATTTATCATCAGCCATTTGAGTTTTGGGGAGGGAGAGGAATAGCAAAAGAAACAAATCAACCCATTGAAATATTTCGTGAAAAATAGGGGAAAAAATCATGAGATTTTGGGGTATTCAATAACATTGGGTTTTCAACTTGGGCTGAAAGGGCAGCACACTAAAAGGGGTCTGTGGAGGATGCCTGCAATTAGAGACCTGCTTGGTGATACAGAGCTGTCTTCTCCTTGTTTCCAGCTGCTACATTTAATTAAAAGAAAGCTAAACAATCCATTACATTAAATTACTTTCTGCACATTACTTTTCCACATAGACAACTGAAATGGTTGCCACAGGGATGCTATCTGACCGCAGGCTGGAAAGGAGATAAACCATTCTCAAAATTATTCTATCCTTGCTTGAAATATCACCCCAATGACCTGGTCAGGAGCCATTCCTGACTGTGAAACTGGTGGGGATTCACCAGGAATGTGAGAGGCATTAATGGACTCTAATCCCAGCCTCATCTTGCTTATTCCTGCATCATGTCACAAGATGATAAGGATGCCAAATCACTCTAATGTTATGGCAAACAAAAGGGCTTCTTTCATGTTTCCTTCTCTGTGCCCCCTGTCACCTTCACCACGGAATCTGCAGTAAATAAAATCATAACAATGAGTTAGTCTCTACCTCAGCTGCTTCTTCAGAGTTTCTAATCAGTAGCAAAGAGTCCACATACCTTGTTTCACCTTCTAACTTAAATAGTCCTTTGCTATTAGAAGTCAAGTATGCCAGGGATATCTTGAAATATCTCATGGAAATTGAATTTGTAGGAAAACTCCTTGTCCTTGTGGGCTTTTTGTTTTCCTTTCAATTCTTGTCAAAGAAGGACAAAAAAGGTTTGGAACCTTCCTCAGTAACCCATTAGGCCACAGAGAAGATTTTGTCTCCTGGAGAGGGATTCCCTAGAGCACAGCTCGAGTTCAGACTGCAGCAGGGAAGGAGATGCTGGTTAAAGCCCTGCTCTGACAGCCCCTGTGCGCTGCCTCCAAGCCCCTGCCTCACCACTCTGCCATTTTAAAAACATTCTGCTCTTAAAGCAGCTCCCAAAGCATGGCCAGCTTGAGGCAAAACCAGCCTGGACTGGCTTCGGGAGGGGAGCTGAGCAAAAACAACATCCTGGCTCGCCTCTGTGCCGCTGTTACGGCTCTGCCCTTATTTTCTGCACTCCACGCCACTTTCCCTCTGAGATAATTGTTGCCAAGTGGCCATTTGGAACATGGTTGAGTGCAGATTGTTAAAGGAGGGATAAGCTTCTGCTTCTGTCTTGCTGACTATTTTTTGCTTTATTCCCCATCTCAGACAAAAACATTCTGAGGGTATCTGTTTGCTGTTTGTGCATAATGCATTATGGTAGGCAATGGGCCCTTCCTCCCTCATTTTACAGCATCTGCACCTCACCCTGGGGTGAGGTCCCAGCAGCAGCACAGACCTTTATGGCCACAGAGATCCAGCCCCTGTCCCTCTCTCCTGAGCCAGCCTTCCAGAAGGGGAATGCCTTGGGTTTGGGTTTGGGTTTGGGTTTGGGTTTGGGTTTGGGCACACACTGAGAAATGTTTCACTGGCTGGACCCAGAGTGGCAGCCTCACTCTTTCTCACATTTGCCCTATTTGAAGCCTCTAAACTGCTGTACTGGGTTTGCACTTACAAACATCCTCTTAACCCCAGCAGCATGAGCTGAGTCCTTCAGCAGCCTCATCCAGGCAAGCACCTTACTCAAATACCTTGGGAATTATCCCATCCTCTCTCTGAATCTGAGGTCACGGGGAATACGAGACAGGAATCTCAGATTCTGGTGATGGCCAGGAGAGAGGAGCTTTATGAAAGAAGGAGGAAGGAAGCTCAGGCTGTGTCCACTCAATCATGGTCATAGTAAATACCAATATTTTGGTTTTAAAAGAAAAAAAACATTGCCAATTAATCACTCCCTGGGAAGCATCCTGCTTCCCTCCACTGTGTCTTCATACAAGGAAGTTTATCCTGCAGTTTAATGCACATCTCACACTGGGGACTTCTCCTCCACAAAAGACCCAGAAGCCAACCCAGAAGGCAGTAGGTCAAACACATTAGTAACTAATTTGTATTTTATGCATTATATTTTCTCTCTGACTGTTTTTAATTCTCCCCTAGCAGCATAAGCTGTTCACCCTCAAAGCTTTCAGCCTCTTCTGAAATGCCAGTGGTCACCTCACAGGCTGTATTTGTATCTGTAGGTCCCCACCAGCACTGGGCAAAGATGGAGTGAAAAGAATGATGTTTTTCAAGCCCCGCAGTCAGGTCCTCAATGTTCCCAGCATCTGACTCTTGCCTGCAGAGGTGTGAATCAAATTCTGGTTTCCCATGTGGTCACACCAGATGGTTGGCTCAAAACCCATCATTTCTTTACAGCAAAACTCACTAGACACAGACAGTAACCATAAGATATGTTGGAAACTCGACTCTCGTATAATTTAGACTGCTGACACCCATGCAAAGGATCCTTCACCCTACTCCTTTTGTCAGCTCTTCAAGAATGGTTTCTGTGCTGAAAACGTCCTGAAACATTTCGAGGCAGTGACAAAAAATACATTCTTACAGTCAGCCGGCATCCTCTCATTCTGAGAGATCTCGTTGTTACTTCTGAACTTTGATTGTCAAGTTCCATTCAAGGATCATTTCAGATGCCCCAAAAGGCAGCTCTGCTCCCAAGGAATCCTTGGAAGCAGCTGTGCAGGACAGCAGGTCATTTTCCAATATTATTTCATTGTTTGTGGCCCATTGCAGTGGGTTCTGGAAATTTTTGGGTGTGGACACCTCCAACCACATCACACTGTGCCTTCCACAAAAGAATTGGGAATGCTGAGTAAGTCCCTGCCCTGGTGAAATTGTGAAGGGAGCACTGGAGAGAACATTATTCACTAAAGCAAATAAAAATCTCGGAAGGAGACTGTGTTGAAAACAATCATATGCTTGGGAAATCTGGCTCGGTGTGTTTAGTGACCACAAGAGGTCAGGGCATCAGTTTTCCATTGCATCTTAAAAGCAACATCTCAAAGAGCCTGGAGCTAGGGTACTATTTTAGCCGAGACTGTTCAGCTCAGAAATTTCATCTTTAAACATTCCTTAACAGGGGTTACCACAGGAGCAACAGCCCTTCTTTTCTTTGCACTCGAGTCTATCAGGATAATAGTCGGGTTTGTCTTTCTTTATGTTCCAGGTCTTGCTCCACAGTTTGAGGGTTTACAGAAATATTGTATTTTACACTAAAAGCCACAGTCAACACCTCCATTTCCTTGGCACAACCAGGCTTCCTTCATTAGGAATAAACCATGCTGGTGGCAAAGCTGTCCCAGGTGTGACCTCAGGTGTGCAGAGTTTCCTCCTGCAGAAGCTTTTAAGCATCAAAAGCCTTCTTTTTCTCCCTTCCAAATCCATTTCTCCAGCATGAGTAAAGGTCAGTCTGTGAGACAGCAAATGCATTACATATTTCAACTCCAAATTAAGACTATTTCTTAACTGCAAATGCAGTTCTCCACCTATGAGAGGTCTATGTCAGGGAGACAGAGGAAAAAGGAGATGTATAAAATAGTAACATATTCTTTACATATATATATGTGTGTGTATATATATATATATAAATAAAACTATAGGGGCTGTGTACACACTTGCCCTCTGAGAACCACTTTCTGTAGCTCCTCTTCTTACTAAGGTACTTTTTCTAGAGAGTGTCCTGTCCAGGCAGTAACTGGGCTTGACCCAGTTTGGTGTATAAAAACAGACATGATTGCTGCCTGGGATATTAGATGATGAATTTTTCATATTCAGCCTTGTTTCACTGCAAAGTCCAGCCTCAGTCCCCCCTCTGCAGCACGTCCCCTTTAGCAGGTCCTGCTTTGTGAAATTGCATTTCTTTGTTTACTCTGCATGACGCCAAGAAATGCCTTTCTTTCCCTTCTTTTTTTTTTTTTTTTTTTCTTTTCTTTTCTTTATTTTTGAAGTGAAAGTTATTAAGCTACTTCTGGCATAATACCTCTAAATGCCGAGTTCGTGAGAGGGAATTTTAACTTGGTTAATCTGACACAAATGAAAAACTATTCAAGGCTTGAGATGACTGGAAAGTTTAGTGTCATGGCTTTTTCAGGAGAAAAAAGAGGGTTCTCAGCAAAATTTCATTTGAACACTTGACGTTATTTATTTCCTTTAAAGCGTTGGGCATGGTTTAAAGGCACGGGAAAAATGGAACTAATGGTTCTGCTCGCTGCTGGGGGGCACATGGGGCAGAGAGAAGGGCAGAGGGGATGGAGAGTGTTCTCCTTATTGATGTGGGACAGTGGGTAACTGCTCCCACTGCGAGCTGGATCCTGCTGGCTTGCTCAGGGCTGGAATGGAAATGTCACTCTCTTAAAAGTTAAATTTCAACTGCCATCATTTCTGTGACTATTATCAGCAGAGGAAAATGGGAAGGAGAGGCTCACTGTGATACAGAGACCTCATAAGTCTGAGATCATTCCTTTCCCCATTCAAAGCCATTACATCTGAATTAAAGATGTCATTGGATGCTCCTCATTCAAAAGTTTTTTTCAATTTTTTATTTGCATGTCTGGGATCAAAAAGAGACAGAATCTGCCAGAGTTAAGCTGAGAGGGGAGGTCCCAGGACAGTGGATAAACTTCCATGTCTGGAGGGACAACTCTGGAGATCTGAGGACCATTTTCAGAGCTATGCTGTGAACTGGTGGAGTCTCAGCATCTTTTCCTGCTGGAAGGAGGGAGTGGGGTGTGTGTTTGAGTGCTGCCTTCTCTCCTGAGCAGTAGCTGGGATAAATGGGCTGAAGCTTCCCTCTACTTTTTGCTCCAATAACCATGTATCAGGTTTTCCACAGCTGAGCTGAAACCATGATTCATAATCAGTTTCGTTTGCGAAATGTTCTTCTAATTGATCAGACGGAGACCAATTTCAGTGTGGGAAACTGAACCCTGAGAAAATTAATTACCCGCCAGGCTAAACCCATTTCCTTTGGCCCAAGTACAGCTTATTGTATGGTACTGAGAGATGACTGGCTGTCGAGAGAAAGGCAATGCTATAATTCTTTCTAGGACACGCTACATTGGAAGCAGATAAAGTGCTGCTGGCTGAGGGCACTGCCTATGCAGAGTGGGGAGGTGGCACAGGCAAAGGGGAAAAGGGATAGTAAATAAGTGGCAAAAAGGCTCAGAGGGAGTAGAGATAAGAGAAAGGAAAAAATACACCAATTTTAAAACCCCAGATCCTCCCAGGGATTAGTCACTACAGGGTTTGCCTTTGGGGACAAGGGGTTTTAACATTTCCTGTGCCTCCTTGGTGCTCATTTTACACCTGTGAGATATGGAGGGATGCCACAGACCCTGGGCAAAAGATACAGGCAGAGAGAGATTTTTTTATTTCTTTTTTTTTTTTTCCTGTGATGCTCCAATAATGAGGATAGTGAACTTAGCAAGGCTCCACAGCCTCGGGGCAGGAAGGCTTGGAATAAATGCTGTAACTGAGCAGAAAGCATCAGGGAGTAAAAGCAGGCTCTCTCTCCTCCTTTAGGCTGAGGAGATGTGGAGGATCCAGGGGCTCACAGGTGGCTGCACAGGAATGTGAATGAGGGTGTTGCATCCCTGCTCCCAGCATGGGAATTGCTGCTCTTGCAGCTGACTGCCATCCCCTTCTCTTCCAAGGGCCCCTGGCATCAGGATTCCAAACTCAAAGCCCTCCAAGACAGGAGGCGTTGCAGATTTTTTAATTAAAGCCAATTGGGTAATGAAAGTAGCAGGAGTATGTTCCCACTCCATGAATGGGTAAATGAAAGCTCCCAGCAAAGAGTGCAGGCACAGAGTCTGGGTGGGGAACAGATTTTAGATGGAAATTCTAAGGGCTGCCATCTTTAGGCTAATGACATCCTGCCCACACAACTGTGCCATCTTCCAGGGTAGAAAAATAACCTCAGAGGGAACATGGATCTCCTTCTTTTTAGTCTGGGGCTTTTCCAGTGAAAAACATTAGTGTTAGAGGATACTCAGGCTGCAATCCCCTGACAGTAAGAGCCAGCTACTCTCCAGCTGCTCCAGGTTAATAGAAATACTTCCTTGGCTAGACCCCAGCACAAAACAAAATAGGATTTACAGCCAGAGTAAAGCTAATCAAAGAAAAAGGACAAAGGTTTATCAGCAGCCAGAACTTTTCAGAAGCAAAGAACTTAGTGATGTCTGGGTCAACAATGTTCTTGTGCTTCAGAGAGCCCTCGATGCAGATTGCTTGGGGGATACCCTGCCTTGATGGAAAGTTTTAACCCTCTGACTTTTGAAAGGACATGGTCTAGGTGTATTTATTGGAAAACCTCGAACTCAAACAAAATAATCTCTGTGTTGCTGCCAGCCTTTTATCAGCGTCTGTGTGAAGGTGCTCAGGAGCTCTGTGTAAATGCGATGTACTTAAGAAACAAAGGGTGAGTGGAATGACCTCTCCAAATGCAGATGTCAGGCGTCTTTAAAGCCCTGGGGTTCAAGGATCACAAAGCTGGGTTAAGGCTCCCACTCTGTTTTCCTTCTCTATCCACCTTTTTCTCGCTCCAAGAAAGAGGATGGCATAATTGAGTCAGGCTCAGTGAGATTCTCAGGGGAAAATACAATTCTACAGTAATTCCTTATGGTACATTGTGGAATTTATTTTTAAAACAGGATGTTGCTTCTTAGATATTCTGCATCAGAGGCCTCTATTCCCAAAATCTGGAGTGCTCCAGGGCTCCATCTCCCTAACAGGTCATCTGGGAGGAGGAAATACCCTTCTGTGGAAGAGGGAGAGAAACGTGAGAGCAAGCAAGAGGTCCCAGAATCAACACGTAACCCAGAAAATTGAAAGAAGTGCCCACTGAATTAATGATACTGAGATAATTGTTACTCCATTTAGGACCTCTTATTTTGGCAGTGACACAGCCGAGGTGCAATACAGCTGGAAGTCAAAATGGATGGAAGTTAATCCATTGAGGTTCATGGCTGCTGTTAGTTTCTGATGGATCCTGATGGTCTGCTAAGCAGACACCTCACTGCCTGCCTCTCAAACCAGAGTTCACAGCTCCTCCTTGCAGCAGGAATACTTTTATTAACCCTCTTAGTGCTCTTGAGCTGATCCTTCACCTGGGGGAAAAGTCAGAGCTCTCTGAAGTGAAACTCCAGTTTTGAAGGGGAAATTCCATTTACATCATGGCTGTGAGCCAATATTTTTACAGGCAAATATGCAAGTACAAAACCGCTCCAAAAAATGTTGGTGAGTTAAGTCAGTTTAGCATTTTCCCACCCATCAACTGAGCTACTATAGCAAAGATTGTGTCCACTCTTATCCCTTAGCTCCTGGACAAACTGCAAAACAATTTTGCTTGGCTCCAGAGTTTTTTTTTCCATGCTTCTCTGCCCCTCCACTCTTCTACTTTTCCATAGGAAAATAGAAATAAGAAAAAAAATTAAAAGACAAAAGTTATTTTCTAAATACTCATTAATTTTAATACCCAGAAAAGATTGATAGAAGATCAACATGCACAGAAATGGAACAGAAATTCAGGAGAGCAGCAGGAGGTGAGCAGTGACTCTCCTGGAGAATGGTGCTGGTCCAAGAGCAGCTCACCTGGCCATTCATTCAGTGCCCACTGAGGGGGAAAGGAGATGAGATATTACTCCATTATAGTCTGAATGTATAATTCATACAATGCCAATGAAATAATGATAAATGACCGAATTGTTCACAAAGGCCATTCTTCACACTTTAGCCCATTTAAAAAAAAAATCTTTTATTCCTCTCTTCTAAATTTTCTGTTAATGAGTCCCTTCCTTGCCTTTGCTTCCCTTGTCAGAGAAGCTCTAAAGGGAATTGTTGGAGAAGACACAGAGAATTGGATGTGTGGATATGGGGAACTTTCATTCATTGAGGGTGGGCAGGCCCTGGCACAGGGTGCCCAGAGCAGCTGTGGCTGCCCCTGGATCCCTGGCAGTGCCCAAGGCCAGGCTGGAGCAACCTGGGATAATGCAAGTTGTCCCTGCCCGTGGCAAGGGGTGGAATGGGATGATATTTGATGTCCCTTCCAAAGTTTTCTGTGTTTCTCTGTGTCTCCATGAATATCCCATTATATACCCAAGTGTGAATGTGTGTATGAACCAGCTCACTTTATACACACCCCTCTGCCATCTGATCTGGTCCAGACAACCTCTGGCCATGGTTTTCTCATGAGATGTGTCTGCCTTTCAGTTTCCTCCCCTGTTCTGTGGACAAGGAAAGGTAACACCATATTCCAAGTCAATTCTTGGTTTGTTTGGTCAGTTGTTTGCCCTCTGTGAGATGACAGCAGCATGTGACAAACAAAAAAGTTCTTGCACTTTCAAAGTTTGAACTCTTTCTAAGTTCTTGCAAGAGTTTTGAGTCCACAAACCCAAACTATAGCACTTTGGATCCTTGGGTTGGATGGGAAATCTTCTATGCTGGTAATTCACCTTCTGCTCCCTCACCTGGCCCTGCCTGGTGTTCTTTATCCCTGGGAAAGGTGAGCCACAGATGAGAAACTGCTGGAAATAGGAGCTGGTAATAAAGGAATTGCACCTTGAAGAGCCCCAGCTCTGTTGTGAGATGGATTGGGGGGAGTGGTGGAAATATCAGTCATCCCTTGCTCAGAGCTGCTGCGCTCAGGTAATCAAAACCTGGGGAAAAACTTGTAAAGATCGTAGCACACAGATGGACAGGCAGTGAGATAGATCATAAGCAAAAATAACAGTTTAAAATTGCATTTCTGTTTGTGACCTGGTTTTCCCAAGTCCGGAGTGCTGGGTCCAGTGGCACATGCTGTGGGAGCAGCTCTCTGGGGAATTAGTCCAGAGGCAGTGTCTGCACTTACAGGCCTCTTTTTGCAAATTTTTCTTATGTGTATTTGAAAAGGCAAGAAAGCACCAACCAAGGATGTTTTCTAAAGGTCGAACCTTTCTTTTTGCAGGAGCTTTCCCACTCTGCTTGCTTTTATTTCCAGGTACTCCCTAAGGACTGATTGAAACGCCATAGCTCTGAGCACATCCTTTGTCCTGCTTAATCATTGTTAACAGCCCAAAAAGATGAGATAATGGCGACCCATCTTGGGGACTCCAAGATCCCGATTGTTCAGAAAGGTCATAGAAAAGCCACGTTTCTAATCTTTGCAAAAGAAGAGATTAACAGGCAGCCTTGCTGAGTTGTTGGGGGGGAGGAAGGAAAAGAAGAAGAAAGGTGATAAGAAGGGTCTTTGGGTTTGACTTGGATACATGGAGTGGGAACTGTGAAACAAAGCCTTGACACCGCAAAGGAACCAGGGCAAAAAAAACTCTGTAAAATACACAGGAGTAGCTGGGGAAAAGTGTGGAAAGACAGAAGCATTGGGAAAAGAATATTCAGTGTAAAATGAGTCAGGGTGCTCTTTATTCCTCCAGCATTCAAGGCTGCTGGCCTTCACCTCTGATTCCTACAGGAGAGTGGCACTGGAGCTGCTGTGGCTGAAAATAAGAATAGGACAGATGGGAAGGCTGGATGGGGTTTGTTCTCCATGATATACCATACAAATGAAAGCTGAGAGACTCAAGGAGGTCTCCAGGTTTCCTGGGATCCGTGGAGGGATCATCACCCATGACAGGAAAATCCACCCATAATAAAAGAAGTGACCACTGAAGAGGGAAGAGATGCCTCAGCTCTAGAGGAGCTCATTTATCTTTGATTAAAGAAAAAGAAAATCAAATGGGATGAGTTCAGAATGGAGAGCTAATCCCACCTCTCCTGAGTCAGAAAAATCCCACCCAGGAGCCTCTGAGGTGTCTTTCATGGCTGGAGCAGATTCTGGGAGCACAAAGGGTTCCTGCCCCTTGCTCTCATCCCATGTTTTGTCTTATGAAATGACTGGAAAATACACAAGCAGAGCCAAACATGAAAGGCTGTGTCAGACAGCCCATGATCACCTTGTTCAGCTCCATTTTGTCTGTATTTCATCCAAATGATTAAGGAATATGCTAGGGATTGTGATTCCTCTCCCAATTTTGAGGATGTTCTGGCAGGAGATGAGAGAAGCATTTGGGGCCAAAGACTTAAAAAATTCAGGCCCAGATTTCAAGCTTCTGAGGTTTGAAGTTTTATTTTATGCTGGAAGTTTGGCTTGGACACATCTTTAGTGGTTGCTAGAATCAGACAGAATCTCCAAAGATTTGGAAGTATTCCTAGTGCAAGAAATTACCAATTTCCATATTTTTGTTGCTCTTGATGTTTTTGACATCCAGGAACAAACGATCTTCATTTAAACGAGATGAGAAAAGTATCTCCTGCAAATTATGCCATTTCTTTTCCCCATTATGTTTTTCTGCATCTTCTGGCAGCGCTGTTGCAAAACCAACAGCAAACGGTCAAGTGGAACTGCAAAGACAATAACTTTAATGGAAAGAAATTGGGAACTGGAAGATGACACAGATTGCATTAGGGAAAAAAAAAAAAAAAAGTGAAATAATATTTAATTTCCTTGGTCATAAATAATACGTCCGCCCACATTACAAACACATCAAATATGACAGGAAAAATAGGCAGTGACATGAGAAAATATCATTATTTCTTCATTAAATGTTTTATACATTTATAAGGGGGGGGGAAATTAAAAAAGCACCCTGACAAGCAAAAATGTAACAGCTGAAGGGCCATTAAAGAAATGAATTAGGACTCTAGAAGTGTACAGATGCAGAAATTGAAAGGGAAGAAAAAATATGTCATAGGCAAAACTTTGACTGTTGTTAGATCCCAGTTCCTTTCCAGAAAGGAAGTGGGGCTGTTGTTGTTGTGCTCTGGACACTGGGCAGCCCTCGGTAGGGCTGAGTGATCCCATCAGGGCTGGTTTTGAGGTAAAAGAAAGGGACCTGCTCTGCCAAGTATTTTTGTGCAGTGGTGGTTGGGCAAAGAGGGTTTGTACCCAGCACCTTGCAGAGTGCATCAGGCTGAACACAAAACTAGAGGCACTGGAAGTTTGATGTTGATTTTGCAGGAAGCTGCCTGAAATTCGGGAAGGCCATAGAGGTTGTGGGTGTAAATTTGCGTGTAGGGTTAGGGCCCAGCAGGGGAATGTCAGGAGCCTTACAGGCCCAGCTGAGCTTCTGTGTTTCCAAAGAGATTTACCTTCCATGAGCATCACTTAATCATCTTCCTGTGTTTCAGTTTCTTGTGCACACTATTTCTCACCCTCTGTGGACCCCAAAAGTACCAAAAGTCAGTCAAGGAGGGCAAAAAAAGCTCCAAATTAAAGATAACTGTCGCAGACATCTTTTATGAAAAATCCTTTCCTTAGGATTTTTCCCCCTGAGAAGCTGAGAAGCCTCAGGAACAAAATGCAAACATTGATTATCTGCTGCTGTGGAATGCAACAGGTGCATCTGTGATTGGTCTCATGGGGTTGTTTCTAATTAATGGCCAATCACAGCACAGCTGGGTCGGACAGAGAGTCCAAGACACAAACCTTTGTTATCATTCTTTGCTATTCTATTCTTAGCCAGCCTTCTGATGAAGCCTTTTCTTCTATTCTTTTAGTATAGCTTTAATATAATATATATCATAAAATAATAAATCAAGCCTTCTGAAACATGGAGTCAGATCCTCGTCTCTTCCTCAATCTGAAAACCCCTGTGAACACGGTCACAGATGACCTTTAGGGAAAAGGGGAAAAACACTCCTGCATGTTGTTTCTTCACTACACTATGGCCAGTACCTCTGTGAGAACTCATCACTGAGGCTCTAATTGTTTGTGTCTCTCTAATGATCCATCCCTCTCCATCCCCACGACCAGAACACATCCATTCAGAGCGACATTATCCCCGTCAGTTCTGCTCCGCGACGCTCAGCATCGCTCATCAACGAGAAGTCAAGGTCACGACACCCCCGGCAGCAGCAGGCACAGCCTCATCTCCTCTGCTCCCCGTGCTGCTGAGGAGCTGCCTGCTCACCCCCACACTAATGGCAGCAGCCCTGCTCCCCTCCAGATTGTTTAACAGATGCTGCTGATAAATGCCCGAGCGGCTGAAATTCCGCGGGAAATGGAGCGCGGCCGCCACCGGGCTGCGGTGAAGGATGGGAGACACTCGCAAGGTCCTTGGGATCCACATGGGCAAAGGTGTTTGGCCCTTTCACCAGCATCGAATGATCTGGAGCTGGGGAATGGCTTCTATCCTGAGTAGAAGGAATTTTATAATAGATTATCATCTCCCAGGTTGTAGGCAAAGGAAATATGCAGGGTAGAGGGCTCCCAGCTGCATCTGTGCAAGTGATGAATTCACCGGTAGCCAACAAACAGAATTTACAGTTTGAATAAATACACACAGTGTGTGTGTATGTGTATATACATATATTTACATGTGTTTACATGTGTTTGTTTATATTTGAGTTCCACTGTTCTCAAATAGCTATCTAATGTATTTGAGAAGACAAAGCGCAAACAGTTTATTTGGGGGACAAGTTTGTTGTAGTCCTTTTTAGCTTTACAGCCAGAGAGGTTTTCCAGGTGTTGTCTCCACCAACATTTAGCAGTCTCAAGTAATGAATGTATTGAAGAATTAAGCTTTTTTCTCCCTTTTGACTTGCAAAAGACAGCCCTGCAAAATGCAATGTCCCTGTGAAATGTGTATTTCATCAAGAGAAAGGTTTTGTTTACAATAACAGCCCCTCACAAAGCTGTCCCCAGAAACAGCATTCAAGATTCAAAGGATTAAGCACTGGAACAAAATCTTACCCTGATGTTCCCATAGCCCCATTTTCTCTCTTCCTACTACATTTGGTTTATATCTACACCTTCAGTGTTTCTTTGAAGCACAGCAGATTTTTACTGAGTATAAGGACAGGAAGGAGAAAAGAAGAATGAGAAGTGCTAAAGACAGAGGGAAGAAGAATGGTGAGTATTTTGAGAAAGGAAAGAATGAGCTGCTGTGGTAGTAGCTGTAGTTAATAAAGTGAACTTCCATTTCTACAGGAAATTTCTCTTCTGAATGGGAAGCAGCAGCCTAAGTTCTCAAACCTTGCCACAGAAGAGAAATTGTGCTAAAAGAAAAAATCACATGGAGACATCAAAATGCCATAGTGTGTGGCACTCTGTGCCATTACAAGCTATTTAAAATTAATGCTGAATGTAATATAAGATCCATACAAATTAGGTTAGAGAAAAGTGCGAAAATCCAGTGTTTTTCTGTTCTCAAAACAAAGTTTTTTTGTCATTACCAAAATGAAGTCAAACCAATTTAATTATTCTTCATCAAACATTGTATTTCAATTGAGCTGGTTCTGTGAAACCTTGTGAAAAATACCTTTATCTTCTAACAGCAAATTGCTCAAGTTTATAAGAGTTAAATAATAGGGAACAAGTAGTTTTAAAAAACTTTTGGCTATTTAAATGTGAGGTGACAGGCACTGCAGTTCTCTTGCTCTGGACTGGGTCAGTGATAATTGCCACTCTAAAAGCCACACACTGGTGTGTTCTAACCCATGGAAGAAATATCTTTGAATAAGATCCCTGCCTGGAAATTGCTGCTGCTAATCCCTTTCAGCTCAGCCCTGTTCCTCCTGCTCCTGTGAAACCCTGCAGGAGGATTACAAACACAGTCCTAGGGTGGCACAGAGTGCTGCCAGGACACACAGGGCACCAGAGCATCTCCCCTGCCCCTTGGGATGTCTTTGTGCAGGGCCCTGGTGGGCACTTGGCTCACCTTTCACATAAAACTAAAAATAAAATTAAAAATTTTAAAATACCTCTAAATAACCCCATCTCTAAAAAAAAAACAAAAAAAAAACAAAAAAAAAAACAACTCCATAATCCAACATAGCATGAGTTGTCCCTGTCTTGTTTGTAACTGCAACTCTTTCTTTGCCTTTTGAGCAGTCTTTATCTCAACCCATGAGTTATCTTGCTTTCACCTTCCAATTCTCTCCCCCATTCTTCCAAGGGAGAATGAGTGAATTTGGGGGGCTGATTTGCTGGCTGTGGCTAAACCATGGCAGTAACTCATCCTAAAATCCATCATCCTAAAACCCACAGAAATACACTCAGGGCCACAGTCATGTGTCACAGTGAGACTTCTGGGTCCCTGGACTGCACTCTTCGGGGAATTGGGCCATTAAGTATGGATTTAAGTGCTTTGCTTTAGGCACTTCAATTTAATTTGGGTTTGTTGCACAATTTCCCAGCACTTATGGTGCTGCCCAGGAGAAGGTGATGTGCCTCAGCCCCTGGTGGCTGCTCTCAGCAGCTCTCTGCTCAAATTCCACACTCATTTCTGCAGTCACTGGAGCTCCTCTACACCCCAAGTCCCTTCATCCCCCTCTTTCCACTTTGTCCTCCCTCTATGGGCTCTTTCCTGCCCATCCCAGGGAGGAGAATGGATCTCAGTGTCCATAGCTGAGATTTCTGCTAAATCTCACAGTTAAGGAGGTTTTTTCTTTTCATTTCCATTTTAGTGCCAGCAGCCTCTGCATACCAGGAGCTCCATCAGTCAATCAGCCCAGCAGGATGGGTGCACACAGATTACCAGCACCCATCAAACAGCACAAATGAGAAATAGGCAGCTGAGCACAGGCAGTGAGAAGAGCTGTGTTCATATAATCAAGAAAACAGAGCAAATGCAACAGGGGAAATAATTAACAAAAAATACATCAGCAACTTCCCACCATTGGAGGTGCAGGTGGGAGATGGGTGTCACAGACATCTTTTATGAAAAATTCTTTCCCTAGGAATTTTTCCTCCTGAGAAGCTGGGAGGCCTCAGGAACAAAATGTAAACAATGGTTATCTGCTGCTGTGGAATGCAACAGGTGCATCTGTGATTGGTCTCATGTTGTTGTTCCTAATTAATGGCCAATCACAGTCAGCTGTCCAGACTCTCTGTCCAAGACACAAACCTTTGTTATCATTCCTTCCTTATTCTGTTCTTAGCCAGCCTTCTGATGAAATCTTTTCTTCTATTCTTTTAGTATAGTTTTAACATAATATATATCATAAAATAATAAATCAAGCCTTCTGAAACATGGAGTCAGATCCTCGTCTCTTCCCTCATCCTCTGACCCCTGTGAACACGGTCACAGATGGGGGCTTCCCAAGTTAAGACTGGAATCTTCCACCCAGGGACTGCTGGAATTCTGAGTTGCACCTTCCCGATTTCTGCAGCTGTTCTTGTCCTTCGCAGAGCCTCCCACAGAAATCAGCAATCTGATTTGCAGGCAGAAAATCATCCCTGAGCGCAACACTTTGATGTTTAGGGGCTGAATGGGACTGTGCTCACCCTGAAATCTCGTGGCTTTGACCATAGTCCTGGGTGAGTCTCATGTCCAGGACATCATCTCCCCTCAGCAGCACCATCTCCATGTTTTGGTTCAAAACAGAAACAGCACACTAATGTAAAGGGAGAAGAGACAAGAGAAAAGGGATAAAAGAAAAATGTGTGTCAAATAAAATGGAAAGGAAGATTTTAGGAGAAAAGAGAGACAGAAAAGCACTGCAGGCAACAGAAGGAGAGTGAAGGAGAAAAATAGGGAAGTGGGAGGACAGAGTGAAATGCTGAGGTACAAAAACAAACAAATGCATGAATACAAAGTGAGAAAGCCAGATTCAGGTTTTCCGTTCATATGTGCTGGTACAGCTCCATCAATCTCCCGTAAGAATCCAGTTCCCTGACCTAGAATCACAGAAAAATTGAGGCTGAAAAAGACTTCTGAGGCCATCAAGTCTGACCATTCCTCTAGCACTGCAAGGGCCACACCAAACCATGTCCCCAAAGGCCATATTTACACATCTTTTAAATCCCTGCAGGCATGGTGACTCTCCCACAGCCCTGGGCAGCCCATTCTAGTGCTTGATGACTCTTTAGGCAATGAAATTTTTCCAAACATTTTTCCTAAAGCTTCTTTTATGGAGCTTTATAGATTTCATAGAGCTTTTTGGATTGGCAGCACCTCAAACCAGCCCAAGCAAGGATGCCTCATGCACTGCACCATTCCTTCCTAGGGCACAATTTCTTTATTGCTCCCAGTTTCACAGACTATTTGCTAAATATGATTGACAGGAATTTCTGTCCTTGCCAGCAGGATTCCCATTCCCTGCACCTCTCCAGACCACATCTGTGTCAAGGACCATAGCCTTGATTTCAGTGTCTATCCATGCCCATGAATTATTTGTCAGACCAATCTAAAGTTATCTTCTAACCTGCTTTGTACATCCCACTCCTGCTAACTCTCCCTTACACCACTTAACCATGGCTGAATCTTTAAAAACTCACTTCACAAAAAGTCACTTTGATTCTCAGGGAATTTTTATTTTCCTGGCAAACAGGTGAATGAAACTCTAATAGAACCATTCTAAAAACAAAATTAAATGGGTCAAACCCTCCTTGTTTTTGCATAGACCTTAGTCCAGGCCTTGACCCATGCAATTAATAATTTCTTGAGTTTAGCACTATCAGATAACTGGATTTTTTTCCTGGATATTAACCACAGGAAGCATCATGGAAAGGAGATCAAGCAGGGCATGCAATGAAGAGAATTAAGGAAGGAGAGCCTGCATTTTGAGGTATCATTCCTGCACTATATTTGTTCCTGAGGCCTCATGAATAGCATCCCTCTTCCATGTGTATAGTTCCAAAACTCCTGAATTCTGCATGACTCGCTGCCTCAAGCAGCAATGATTTGTCTGCCACGTTGCTCCTTCTGAGGTAGTAGCAGAATATTGAGAATCTCATTCTTGATCTCCCTTAAAACTTCTTGGTAAATGGATCCAGCTCAGAGAAAGGATGAAAATAATGTGCGCAATAAAAGCCCCCCAAAAAAGGAGGAGGAGGGAAAAAAAAGAGAGAAATGAAAGAAAAAGATGGGATTTTCAGAGAGTCCTGACTGATCTTCACTTCATTATTGAAAGATTGGACTATTAAAGGGATACAGTAGGCCTGAAGGAATTGTGGGATCATTTGTGCAAATGGCAATTTTAGTATTCAGTCTATCATATCCATAAACATAATGTGGCTGGGACTGACATGAGTGATAGCAAATCCCCTTCCCAGGAGGCTCTGTGCCACTTTGATGCAATGCCTGAGAACACAGAAAGCTGGAAAGAGAGAGAGAGATGCTTCCTCCCTCCCTTGCTTGCTCACCGTTGAGCTGATGGGTGAAGCCACTCTGATTAGAGCAGATTTGTGGAATTAAATGGAGGAGCAGCAGCGCTGACAAAGAAACTGTTCCAATTCTGGAGAAAAGCTCCTCTCGCTCTTGTACTTACCCGCTCACACCACGGAACATGCAAAATCTGCTCAGTAAATAGAGATGTGTTACCCTGGCTCCACACAGCACTCTGCTCAAGTGCTAATCCCAAGGGGAACGCCTGCCAAACACTTTACCCGGCTTTGCAGATGTGCTGCTGGTGCCCTCACACTCTGCTGGGTGGAGGAATCCACGTCCCAGCGCTGAGATATGGCTCTGCTGTTGTGTGTGAGCTCAGAGCAGCAGTGCCAGCCGGGATTTGTGACTGTGCCCAGCAAGGCTGAACGCCCTAATCCCACTGACCTCAATCTCAATCCTTCTGTAAACACCGAGCATCCCTTCCCTGCTCCGTGTTCTCAGAACCCCTGGCAGGGTCTGCTGCGTGGAGTTATGGTGGATAAACTGAGGATAAGCACCCTGGGATAGAAATGGATGGACAGGACCGTGTTGGTGTTCACAAGAGGTCCCAGGATGAGGGAAGAGATGAGAATCTTAACTCCATGTTTCAGAAGGCTGATTTATTATTTTATGATATATATTATATTAAAAGAAAAGGATATGTTAAAACTATACTAAAAGAGAACAGAAAGTATTTCATCAGAAGGCTAGAAGGTAAAAGAATGATAATAAAATCTTGTGACTGCTCACAGCCTTGACACAGCTGGCTGTCATTGGTCATCAAGAAAAAACAATTTCACACGCTGGGCAACCAATTCTCCAAATCACATTCCAAAGCAGCAAAACATGGAGAAGCTGAAGCTTCTCAGGAGAAAAGGTCCTAACAAAAAGATTTTTCATAAAATATGTCTGTAACACAGAACCAATTCCCTGTTGGGGTCAATGATCGAATCTCCTCTGTGCTGTCTCCATGGACCCTTGCTGTGTGTGTGGCTTGGAAGAAGATCCTTAGAAGGTCTTGGCGCCCATCCTGCAGGCCAGGACCTGCCCACAGACCTGTGATTTATTCAAACAATATGGATATTGATCTAGTACCAATATCAAACTGTGAGGGACAAAAACTCTCTAACAGTTTAAAGTTAGAAAGTGAATGTTTATTGTGGGATAGCTCCCAAATAAACATCACAATTTACAGGTGATTACAGAGTCCTTTTATCTATACAGGTATTGCATACCCAAAATACAAATACATATTCATAACTTTGGTATATCCCATTCCCCAATGTGCATGGTAATTAGTTCAAAAGCCATTAAGCATGAGTAGTTTGTTCCTTGAAATGGGTCAGTGGTCCCTTTCATGGGAAGGGGTCCCAAAATGAGGAAGTAAATGAAGTCTTCCTTGTTCTGACCTTTCTACCTTTTCAATGCAAATATGACAAATGAACCCTTGGTAGAACTCCCATTCCCCATCTTCAATTGGTTTCAGATCAAAGAGGCCACAATTGTCTTATGTTCCTAAAAGCTATTTATCAGTTTCTATATTCTTCATTAGAAACCCAGCTAACCAAACATGGTGCTGACAAGCAATCAATTATTAGTTAACTACTAACTCTTAACTTCATCAAGGCCTACCCATTTATTTTAATTAACTCCAATAAAGCTTTATCTCTAACTAAAATCTTCTCTCCTCTAAAATCTCTAAATTCCTTAAAGTTTATGTCTCACCTGCAGAAATGTGGAATGTTTGCCTGTGTTTCCCCAGTTCAGGACCAAATGGCAAAGACCAGATCTGCACTGAACACTGACAACATCACAGCAGCCCTTACTCATGGGCTGCTAAAGACAAATGTGTTTTGTGGAGCTGAGTGAAATTACTAGTGGGATTTGCAGAGTCCAACTGCTACACTGATGCACGCTCAGCAGAGTAACAAGATTAACAAGCCTAAAAAAAGGCAAAATGGAGTGCTGTGACACCCAGATAGGAGAAATGATTGCACACAGACCCCACCAGCACATTGTGGATTCACTTTAATGCACTAGAACACCAGTTACTAAAAATCTAGTCCTATATGGGAATAGCTATGGATTCAGAAAACAGTCTTCTTGTCTTTCTGACCCGTACAAATGAGGCTTTCACACAATTTCTGCATTGAGATAAATAAACACACGTTTTCCCAGCTTTCTAAAGGCAAAGGGCAGAAATTTGTACTTTATATTCTTTTGTTCTGGGAAAAAACCTCAAATTTTTAAATGTCACAACACAATGTATTTATTCATATATAATCCAATTTCTTGGATTCTTATTTGTGCAGAATTTTTGAATAATTTATTTTTGAAGAATGGGGCAACATTGCATCAAATCCTGTGGCAATTTCTGTGTTCGGTTCACTGGATGAGCCTCAGTGAATTGTATAAAAAGTGAAAGGGTTTTTTTGAGAGTTTCTTAGAGTAATGCTTTTTGCTCACTGATTCATCATAAACTCTTGATTTCATTATGTTCCAGGTTCACATTTCACCTTGGTGTCATATTAGCATCATAAAAAGTACCAAAGATATCATTCATTGCTCTGCAAAGGGGCAAACTTCATGATTCTTATTTGATCAGGCAGCATTAACCTTGATTTTTCTATTAGTTCAGTTTAGAAACTCACCTTGCAATGGAAATCAAAAGCAAAAAAAAAAAAAAAAATAAAGGAAACAACAAGCATCTTCTCTTTCATGAGTTAACAAACAGCAGCCAGTTAAAAGGAAACATTTTGTTTGTTCAAGTGAATTTGACTGCAGTTCCTAAGGGACAGATCTGTGAACACACAAAAATGCTCCTCATGTCCCAGTGGAGTTGAAGACCTTGTTCCTGTGTACTTCTTCCCTATCTCTTTAGAAAGTTTATGATTTCCAAAGACCCATCTGCCTGTCCTGGAATGTGATTTAAAATACAAACTCATTAAAAGTGACAAATGATCTTCATACCTCAGACCTTCCTGCATGTGGTAATTCTAATGAGATTCTGCGCTTCCTAGGGCAAGAACAATAAAATTCTTATAATTCTTGCCCCAGACATTCAGAGATGGCCAAAGACATCAACTCCATGACTAAGCTGATCCACAGATGATTACAATTTGTTGTTTGCTGTAAACAACGGCTTGTAACTTCACCACAGAGCAGCTACTACAGGTGAGCTACTATGGGATTTGGATTGATGACTACTGTAGGGAAAAGTCTGAGGAGAAACATTTATTTGCATTAAAAGATCAACAGAAAAATCAGCAGTTCTTTTCTACTCCCCTCCTTTCTTGTTTCTTCCATCCCCCTCTTCCTCCCTCAGCTTGGTCAGGAAATTGCTGTACAACAAAAATCCACAGGCAGCTTCAGCTCCTTACCCTCTCTTTTGACCTTTTCACAATTCTAAGGGTTATTTAATGAGCTTAGAAAAATAATGCATCAGTTAATGGCAGAATCCCTGGAAGGGCAGCATTATTGAGATTTCCTTTCCTCCTCCTCACCCTCACTGGAGGCCCCATCACCCCCAAACTTCCACCTGCAGTTTTCTTCATTGCGTGCTTTAAAATGCCTTCAAATTAACACCACATTATAAAATGGAGAAAGAGATCACTGAGAGACCTGGAAAGGAGCATTTTAATGTTTTGTTGTAGAAAACAGTCACAGGGGCTTGAGAGAAGGAATTGTAATTTATTTACCCTCAGGAGACAGCCATGCTCATATATCCCAAAAAAGATGTCACTATTGTGAAATAGAGAGGTGACAAAATCACCCACAGCCAAAAGATTGGCACCACTTCACCTCTGCTCTAAACAGCTCAGCAATCCAGGTAAAATTAAGAAAATTTGTTGTAATAAATCTGGACTCCATTTCTAGAAGCTGGAAGTCAATAATTCTGCTCTTTCTCCAACAGAGACAAAAGCTATCACCCGCAGGCACTCTGAGCAGCCCATCCTTCTTGCCAAAATTAAACTTCCCATGATTTCCTGTGACACCTGAGCCCATGTTGTAATTCAGTGCACAATCCAGAGACTCCAACAGTTAAGACAAAATATCTGTGGCAGGGTAACCCTCCTTTTGAAATGTTTTTGGGCCTTAAATGCAAGACAATGGGTTCCTCACATGACATCAGTATGCAGGAACTTTTCAGTATCTGATCTAAACCAGAACTGAGCTTTCAAAACTGTGCATTTTTTCTTGCAGGTAATCTATAATACTGTGCAGGCACTCCTTGTAATATCTTTAAAATAATCATCCTTCATTTAAGAATTAATTGGGCCTTTCCATTTGCAGAGTCACCCATCATTCTTTAAGGATCTGAGGAGCCAGGCGTGGATTTGAGCCACCTTAGAGCTCAGCTCAGTGTGAGGAGAGGCCCCTCTGAGCTGATTCAACACACCCAAGATCTGAGTCACACCTGGAGCAGGCTCTTCACATTAATTAAAGGGTGTCTTTAAGTGTGATAAATCCAAAGGGTAAATACCTTCATTTAGCATTTGTATTTTGGTGGGAAGAATTTCAGCTTTTCTCTCCCCTGGACAGGCTTTGCTCTCTCTTCTGACTTTGAGTTGCCTGCTTGTATTTTTCAGCTTGTATTTAATCGTGGCTTGTTGACATTCGTTTCTTCTTGTGTCAATGTTACCCTTGAGCTTAACAAATCATCTCCTTCTCTGGCATTTTGAATCCTTCTGTTCATCTTTTTCACATACCCCTCAACACTCTCTGTTTAGTAACAGCAGTTGTTTACTTGTCTTAAAAATCCCAGTCTTTGCCTCTCCATCCACTTGATTATCCCATCAGTCCTTCTCTGTACCCACCCTTATCTGGATTTGTCTCCATTAGGCACAGATGTCTGGAACAGTACCTGGCACTACAGACAAATGTGTACCAGGCTCTGATACAAAAATATTTCCATTTCTCTTGCTTTATTAGACACACGTTGCCCGAGGCATCTTAGAATTTGCCTTTTTCACAGTTCCATCACACCCTGATCCCTCAGCACACCTTTCTAAGCTTGTCTGACATCCCCAGATATTCCTCAGGCTCACAGACTTTGTTTCTCCTACACAGTTTTCTCAGGTCCCTTGTCCAGTGTTCATTAGGACTTCAGCAGGAACAAATTCCAGCTTTTCCCAACACCATTCATCACTGGTAATTCCCATTATTAATGAAAATGTGAGGTTGGATCAGACAAGACTGTTGCTTGAATAATTTCACTACTAATCCCCCTCACAGAGATACTTCCCCTCCTGGAGAAATTCTCTTTTTGTAACACTCTTCTGATCAGATTTAACTTCATTTTGCCTACCTCTGCCTTAGGGGGAATTTCTCATACTGCACATCTCAAATGTTTCTGGCTTATTTGGACACAGATCTAAATTACACCAAATAGACAGAAATTAGTTAACTTCCCAAAGCAAGCTACCACATTTTTCTCTCCTGATCTTTTCTCAGAAAAGGTGTTGTGATCCATCTGACACTGTTTAAATCACTCTGCCATTCCAAGTTGGTTTGGCAAACTACAGAGGTCACACTAATGGACTTACAAATGCCTTGATCATTTTTTTTCTAAAATACATGTGCTTACAAATCTTGTATCAAATAATATCAACCTGCTACTACACCAACACTGTAAAGGGTTCTTTCAGGAATCAGAAACAAAAGCAGTTTGTTCCTCTCGTTATCATCACATCAAGAAGTTTGAATTTTACTTTTACCTCAGCTAGAATAATTTAAATGTCCATAAACTCCTTCCCATTCACACCCTGCCATTATGCCACAGTCATTATCAACATCCTCACTGAATTTGAAAGAAAATTATTCATTTTGTTTTGAGGACAAATGCAGATCACTTTCTAACTTGGTCCCATTCTTCCTGCATGGTGTCAGTGCTTCTTGTCTCATTATAAACTCCTTATTACTATGGGCAAGGAATTTCTACTGTTTGTTTTAATTTCCTCTACAAAGGATCTCCTTCACGAGGAAATTAAAACCTTGACATTTTACAAGTCTCACTTTATCTCCCCAGCTCATCTGAGATGTTGCTCTCATTGCTGATCAGTCCCTTTCTTTATAGATTTACTCATCACCCAAGTGGTATCTGGAAAACTTTGATTTTTCTGTTGTCACAGGACATTTCTCCTTTTGACTTTCTGAATGCACCTTGTTGTCTGATGGTTTTTAATCTAGAGAATTGAACAAGAGATTCTGTTTTATCCCAGAATCTCCAACCATTTCCCTTGTGCCAATGTAATCAGTTACATTCAGAAACATTAATAGAATCATTTCTAGAGTTAGGAGAATAATCTTATTCCTCAGAAATTCTAGGGTAGGGAAAATAATGATAATTTTAAAAAGAGCTATGCACTCTTATCAGAAATTCAGGTGCTGCCCAGGGTATTGAGTGCAGCTGGAGGGGTTTGTCTTGTGTACCCAAAGGGTGGACACTGTAATACAGGTCAGGTTAATTAAAAAAACCATGATTTTGAATATCAAGGTCAGATTTGCTCCTATAAAGTGAGAGAAAGCAGAAATATTCATTCATTCATGAATTACGTAAGTTTACCCAAAATAAATTTGTAACACGTGGAGCAAAGATTTTTTTTCCAAGTGTTCTGTGAAGAGATGAATCTCACTTTAGTAGATAAAGCCATTTTTGGCCTCTTGGTCTTAACCTGAAATACACTTCTAAGAACTAGATTTAAGTGTGGATATTAGTTGTGGAAAAACCTGAGATCCACTCTAGATTTTAACTCAGACCTTCTGGATCTGAAATGCTGCTTGTTTTTTACACTTTAAACATGGTTTACAGCCAGCCCACTGCCCCATAGCCGATTTTACTTCACCCTCCAGGTTATTCTAATGTACTAAAAGTACTTTAGAAGAGTATTTACCTCCTTTATTTTGGGACACAGCTTGGGCAGAGCAGCAACTTTACCACTCAGCCCACCTAATTTTTGTGTTTTCTGGGTTTTCCTGTTGAATTCTTGCAGTGGATACTTAAAATGTGCCTTGTCACTCATTCTTCTCACCCTCCTCTATTTTATGAGCTGATATTAATATTATCAGCACCTACTCCTACACACAAAGGGCACCTGCTGTAAGGACTGGCAGCTGAATTACCTGGGGGCTCCTGCTCCTTGAATCAGCCTGCTATGAAATTCTCATCTGCAGTCTGCAAAGGGGAAACGACAGACAGAAAAGAAACAGCTTTTCCCTGTCCACACGTTCTGAGGAGTCTGTCGTGCTAACTACTGGCCTGTCTCCTCTCGTTTGTGTTAACGGTGTCTGAATCACTCTTTCAACTCACTGCCTTCCACAGGAGGAGCTGAGGCAGCAGCACAAATGGATCTTTAAGTACAAGGAGCTGGAGTAAGCTATTTCCATGGGCACTTGGATGTAAACACAACAACAACAACAAAAAAATTAAAAAAACAAAACCCGAACAAACAAAAAGTACTTTTAGCTTCACATTTCCATATAACATTTCCATCAATGCAAGCCTAGAAACCCTCACAGCCACTTCAGCTTGTGTATCTCAAGAGAGCTTTGATAATGGCGTGAATGCAAATATCAAGAAAGAAAAACTTGGAAAGAAACTTTTCACCAATGATCTGTTGATGTGGTGGTGGTGCTGTAGCTGCACCTCTTATGGGTTCCTTGCTCTGATCTCAGAATGAACTGCATGAAACACTTCCAAAAAAAACCGAAAATAAAACCCCAAACAAAAAGTACTTTTAGCTTCACATTTCCATAAATGCAAGCCTAGAAACCCCCACAGCCACTTTGGCTTGTGTATCTCAAAAGAGCTTTGAAAATGGTGTAAATCCAAATATCACAAAAGAATAACCTGGGAAGAAACTTTTTCCACCCACCAGTGACCAGTTGATGTAGTGGTGTTGTAGCTGCACCTTTTATGAGTTCCTTGTTCTGATTTCAGAATGAACCACATGAAGCACTATCAAAAAAACCCCAAACAAACAAAAAAAAACAAAAACAAACAAAAAAAAAGTACTTTTAGCTTCATGTTTCAATATATAATTTCCATTAATGCAAGCTTAGAAACTCTCACAGCCACTTCTTCTTGTGTTTTGTGTATCTCAAAAGAGATTTGAAAATGGTTTCAGTCCAAATATCACAAAAGAATTACTTGGAAAGAAACTTTTTTCCACCCACCAGTGACCTGTTGATGTGGTGGTGCTGTAGCTGCACCTCTTATGGGTTCCTTGCTCTGATTTCAGAATGAACTACATGAAACACTTCCAAAGAAAATTCAAAAAAAACCCAAACAAACAAACAAAAAAAACCCAAACAAAAAGTACTTTTAGCTTCACATTTCCATATATAATTTCTATTAGTGCAAGCCTAGGAACCCTCACAGCCACTTTGGCTTGTGTATCTCAAAAGAGATTTGAAAATGGTATAAATCCAAATATCAAGAAAGAATAACCTGGAAAGAAACTTTTTTCACCAGTGATCAGTTGATGTGGTAATGTTGTAGCTGCACCTCTTATGGGTTCCCTGCTCTGATCTCAGAATGAACTGCATGAAACTTGAGGCAAAATGGAAGAGACCAAATTCTGAGTTTCTCTAGCAGTTTCCTGCCCCTTCAGGTGTTTATCTCAGGAACCAGAGCTCAGGTGCAGCTGGCAGGAGCTGTGGCTGCCCCCACCTTTATTCCAAGCAGTAGATGAGTGTGAAGAGGAAAAGCTGGATCACTCATGGCTGTTAACACCAATCTCCTTCATCTACTTCCCATTAACAAGAGGAAAAGAAAGCCATGAATGGGTCAGCAGCAGAGATTTGGGGCTTGAATTTGGCCACTAATTCAGCCCAGCTCAATAGCAAGGCAAAGAAAGGGATCCCTTGGCTCTGGCAGCCTCAGGTGCTGAGTGGGACCTGTCCCTGCGTGCCTGTTGCTGCTGGAAGCTCTCACTTTGCAGGGATAGTTACCAAAAAGGAGACCAAGGCGGCCTACAGGTGCTCCTGCTAAAATTGCTTTCATTTAGAACTATTTATCAGCATTTCCACACCATTTTTCAGCCACTCTCCTCAGCAGCTCTGTGCAATGTAAATCCCTCCAAGCCATCACCTGATAAAATATAATGCAAGAGGCAGGGAAATTCAATTACATCAGGCTGGCTGTGCCAGTCCCAGCTTTTTGCTGGGCTTCAAAGGGGGAGGGATAGCAGGGAGACAGATTTTGTAGGCACGTATATGCAGTAATTTCTGCTGCTGATCTCTCAGAGGCAAAGTGATTGCTAAGTTTGCCCAAGACAGAGTGAATTTAACTCCTGGGATATGACCCATTGCAAAAGCTGAAACTTCATTTCAGTCCCACCTGAGCTCACTTTTGAGGACTCCCATTAGGCAAATTTCACCCTTAAACTCAGTTGAAAGTGTTCAGAGATTAAATTTAAAACAGTTCTTTGATTTGAGGTTGGAAGGGTTTAAAATATCTTCATTCATAGCACCAGGGCAAGTAGGGAAATGGGCACATCTGCCTTATCTGTCATTACACCCAGGTAAGTCAAAGTTGTGAAAGTCACAAGTTCTCTCTGCATATATGAAATTAATCCGAGAAAGTTGAAGACCAGACAGAAGAAATATTCAGTATTATATCAGCAATATGCATTAGCTGGATTGGATCAGCCCTCCAGCCACACACCTTTACAAATTGGCAGGACTCTCATTTCCTTACCATTGCTTGCCAGGTACACAGGAGACAGTAATGAAATTCCAGGGCAGAGCTGTGGTCCTGGTGTAGTTTCCAAAACCTGCAATGTTTCTCAGGTAGTTTTTTCCTAATTCACAACCTTCAGTGTACAGCAGAATAAAAGCTGCCTCCTTTATGACATCCCTTTAAAACCCAGTGTAGTCCTGTGGCACACTTCAAACTGATTTTTCAGAATATATATGTACGCACACACACAGAGTTTTTTATCCCTGTCCTTTCAGTAATTATTTTTGTTCCAGCAAAATCAGAACAAGCAGAGCAGCTACAAATATCTCAGAAGCTTTTAGAGAGCAGGCAGCAGCCCACACACCAAGCTGCTTGAGGAGGAAAAGCTGACATGATGAGACTGAGATGCATCTTCCCCACAGAGAGCTGGCTGTGATGAGGCTCCCTGTCCCCTGCCCTGGATTTCAGCTCCCCTGGACCTGTGGACACAGCTCTGGGCAGGGCAGAGTCCACCCCTGTGATAGTGTTCACAGGGGTCTGAGGATGAGGGAAGAGACGAGGATCTGACTCCATGTTTCAGAAGGATGATTTATTATTTTATTATATATATTACAATAAAACTATACTAAAAGAACAGAAGAAAAAGTTCTCATCAGAAGGCTAGCTAAGAATAGAATAGGAAAGAATGATAACAAAGGTTTGTGGCTCAGACAGAGAGTCCAAGCCAGCAGACTGTGATTGGCCATTAATTCCAAACATCCAACATGGGCCAATCCTCGATGCACCTGTTGCATTCCACAGCAGCAGATAATCAATGTTTACATTTTGTTCCTGAGGCCTTTCAGCTTCTCAGGAGGAAAAAATCCTAAATAAAGGATTTTTCATAAAAGATGTCTGTGACACAGCCCCACTTCGCTGGAGTGGCTCCATGGGGGCAGACAGGGACTGGTGGGACAATAGCATTTGGCTTCCAGTGCATGAAAAGGAGCTGACAGCATTTGCACGAGGTTCAGGGTAGCACTGAGAGCATGCCTTGCCTCTGCTGCCATGGACCAGACAAGCAGGAGCCTACAGCCTGGAGATCCATGTCCAATGAGGTGTTTCAGCATCATGCCTGAGAATTTGTTGCATATTAGAGCAATGGACCCTTTGGCACTGATACAGATGGGAAGAAAGACCTGTTGGAGCAGGTCCAGAGGGGACTACAGAGATTATTGGAAGGCTGGAACACCTCTCTTATGAAGAAAGGCTGGTGGTTGTTAACCCTGGGGGAGAGAAGTCTCTGGAGAGACTTTATAGCACCTCTCAGTAGTGACAGACAGGACAGGGAGGAATGGCTTCACACTGAGAGAGAGGGTGGGTAAAGTTTGGATATTAGAAAGAAATTCTTCCTATGAGGGTGGCAGGCACTGGCACAGGGTGCCCAGAGAAGCTGTGGCTGCCCCTGGATCCCTGCAAGTGTCCAAGGGCAGGGGTTGGAGCAGCCTGGGATAGTGGAAGATGTCCATGCCAGTGGCAGGGTGTGGAACGAGCTATAAGCTCTCTTCCAACCCAAACCATTTCAGGATTCTGTGATTCCACAACAGCCCAGCTGTACTCCTGGCTGAGCCATGTGCTCTGTGCCTCTGTTTTCTAGCCAAACAGCAGCACAGAATCCCTGACTTTGAAACATCTGGAATAACCCCTAACATCTGCCAGAAGCATCCCCAGCCAAGCTGTACACGCTGCTGGTTAATTCTAACTGCACCTCCCTGCAGTGCAAATCTGAGTGCTACTTTCCATTACCTTGGATAAAATTTGGAAGAGCAGCACACACAACACCATGCTCTGGGATGTAAGTGTGGTCAGCCTCATGTCCTAAGGATCCTTCTGAATTTTTAGACAGAAAAACTGCTCTTTGAGTGGTACAAAAATTAACTCAGCCTCACCTACAGAAGTTCAAGGACACTGAGATGTTGCTGCATTACCTATTTGTGACAAGACTTGAGCACCTGCTTAATTTTAGGCTGGTTCTCAGAATTTGCACAAAAGTTCTTCTGTAAGGAGTGTTTTCCTGCCCTGAATGTCAATGCATGAGCAGCTACATAAAATCAGTGTTAGAAACAGAAAAGAATCCTGTGTGGGGGGAAAAGTTTTGTAAAAGCAGATGTAAAGGATCCACTGCCTGATGTTAATATTCCACTTTGGAAAGCCATTTATTAAATCTACGGAATTGAATATTCTTTTATGGGAAAGCAGTTGTTTGAATAAATGTGTCTGAGGGAAAACACACACACATACACAAACTCTCACACGTGAGATATTGATTGAAACTGTATTTATGATTCCTCAGATCTTTAAGAAATTGATTTTGGACTATTCTCCCTTTTTCTGTCTCACTCCAGCTGAAAATCAAAGCTTAGTGTAGGATCCCTTAAAGAATTTTTTTCTGATACAGGAAATATTTTTTTTTAAATGACTTTTTTTCCCCAAAGTTTGTGTGGATAAGAAAAAAGGGCCCAAAATCCTGTGGATTTGGTGTTCAATATTCTGTCAACTGACTTTCCAAAGAAATAGAAAACTTAGAAATGACATTTAAAAATAAACAAGCAAACAAACACAGCTCCACTTCTTTCTTTCCTATTCAGGTAAAGTAGCATTTATTTTCAGTAAGTTCAGACAACTACCTGATTTTGCAATTCTCTTTCTCTCTCACCAAAGTCTTCCCTGGAATTCAGTGTTCTCATTAAGACTTTTTTTTTTCTTTTTTTCTCCAAGAGACTTCCACAAACTAAAAGTTACAAAACAGCCCCTGTGCCAGCCATCTGCACTGGCACATATCTGCCAAGCTGAACGCAGCCTGAAATTCAGGCTTTGGACCTAAACAAACAATCCATCTTTATTAGGCAAAGCACTCGAGAGTTTGCTCAACTTTAAGCAGAGTTTTCAGGAGAAAGAACAGCAGTTTTGCTGAGCTGTGAGTGTTCTGGCAGTACCTGTTTGTGCTGGGAAGGAGTTTGTCCTGCCAGCTGGTGCCCAGGAAGACCCACATGAATACCAAGGCAGCACAAACTCAGCCCTCAGTGTCTGACCACAAGAAATTATCCCCTGGGCATGGAAGGATGTGTCCCATGAGAATAAATATTCAGGGATGAACCTCTGACTTCCTCCAGCTCCTCCCATTTTCTTTTCATGCCTCCCTGTGCTTTCTGCCCAAGTCAGTGTCTTCCCCATCGAGGGGATCCAGTTCATTTCATTCCAAGCACCAAGCATCAGCTAATTATAAACCAAACACAAATTAAACCCATCTTCCCATCCTCCCCTCCGAAACCCCTAATTGCCCATTACCCTGCATTGTGCTCTGACACAAAAGTAATTCTACTAAGTGGCGAGTTTTGTTGTTGTTTTTTTCTTTCATAAAAACTGTTAATTTGCTATTAAATCTCTTGTTGAAAGACTAATAGCTTAATGAATGCATTAAACGTGCAAATTAGGGTTTTTTTTACTGCATTACTTCGTGGAAGATTGAAAGGACCCCATACATCATCGTTGGCTCAGTAGGATTTAATGAGGCATTAGACCATCCTCTGTCTTGGAGGCCAGACTTATGAATGATCCCGGAATTGTGCAGGCAACGCTTGTCCCAGGTCCCTCTCCTGCTAGGGACATATATTTTCCCCTTGCCTGTTTCTTCTCCCGTCACTGCTGATGTACGTGAAATAAAAATGTAGTTTCCAGATCAGTTTTATAATGAAAAGTAGCCCATTGCTGATGACAAATGTTGTTTACAGTCACTAGAAAAGAGGGTGGAATGGCGAGTGAATATATTAGAGGAGGAGAGGATGGCTTTTATATTCATTATACTGCCATTTTGGGCCTGTGAAGACACATAACCTTTCCCTCTCTCCCTCCATCATACAGTCACTTTCAGATGTCTACATTAAAAGAAAAAGCTGCAGGCAGTGTGCTTTGCATTACCTGCTATCAATGAAGAAGGCATTTTCCACCAGTCAAATAGAGCTCCTTGTGGGAATACTTTCCCCCTAAACACACTTACTGAGCTTTTCTGGATGCTTTCCCTCCTGTGCCCCTCTCCAGGAATCTTTCCACTAAAGAAAACCTGCATAGGACAATTAGGAAAAGGTAGTGCAAAATCTGGATCCTTCTCAATTAGAAAGGAGGGCTTGGAACAGACTTCCCAGGGAGTTCTGGAATCACCAATGCTGGAATTGTTCAGAAAATGAGTAGATGAGGCACTTGGTGACATGGTTAATTGACAGGATAGTGTTCAGTCAAAGGCTGGACTTGAGGATCTTGGAGGTCTTTGCCAACCTTGATGATTCCATGATTACCCCTCAGAATGATACAGGACAGCAGCAACCATCAGTTGCCCACATGAGGAGAGGGCAGCCTCTTCAGAAAGGGTTATTTGGGAAGATTTTTAGACCTCTGGGGCATGAAGGGAGTCACAAGCCTCATCTGCTCAGGAGAGACATTTGATATCCTGCGCTGTACAAAAAATTCCATTTGAGCTGTGGAAAGCTCAGTGGGTGCCTTGGTTGGACAAAGTTTGTAGAAACTTGAAGGTTTCCAGCATTGGACCAGGAAAACATTGCTCTGGAGAGCAAGATTTTGAGTGTGGAGAGTACAGATAGGAACAGATTTGGAGGAGAATCTCTCCTCTGAGGCCTGGTAGAATTTTGTTGCTCAGGGAGAAGTGAAGACATAAAGAAGTTGAAGTTTATAGAAGAAGATGCTTTATCTTGGCAACAGCAAAAACTAAGCTTTATTATGAGAGAAGTTAGAGAAATTAAATTCCAGGAGCGGAAGGCACAGTTTTAATACTTTTGGGATTCTGTCTGTTAATTAACAGAGGAAGAGGTCTGTGGAGAGGAGGCTGCAGGACAGCCATGAGCTGAGACATGCTGGAACAAACTCAGAGTCAGACAGGCTGGCACCCATCCCACCCTCTTGTCTTTGCTTGTAACTGCTCTCTGCCACGATCAAAAGGCTGTCAGATACTAATAAAGTCTTAATGCATCATCTCTCATTCACACTGACTCATGTGAGACATCCTGGGCATCCAAGTTTAGTGGGTCAGATTCCTCAGCTCCTTCTGTAGCCAGCAAAGGATTAGCTCTTCCAGATTTGGAACAGATAAGTCAGGATCTTGGCATGGATTCCTTTTTTTTTTTTTTCCCCAAGCCTTTCTCTGCTGGTTTTACAAGGAGCTTTTGGGGTTCCAGCCAGTTCTATCAGAAACCAAAGTCAGATGTCTGAACTTGAGACAGCAAACAGCTTCACAGGACCCTGGGTTTATTCACATCTGCAAATCCAAGGGTTTGAAAAGCAGTAGGGCTCTCCTGCTGCAATTAATGGCTTCAGGTTAGGCATTATCCAAGAGCCAGAAGGAGCCACAGGACATGGAATTACCACTACCAATGGAATTACCATTATCAATGGAATTACCATCACCAGTGGAATTACCACCACACCTGCACGTTCTCACCTGAGCTGGGACCCTCTTGGCCTAAAAGGAATCTCCCAGAGGAGGCACACAAGGGAACATCAGAATGGAGATGGAGCTCTGATTACATGAAAGCCTACAGGAATGTGGCCACAGTATCATCCCTGCTGCCTTCCAACTGTGCTTATCTTGGGTGGAACCTCGTCTGATTTGCATTCAAGCCAAAGCAGAAGGAGGGAACTTGTCAGGCAGTTTCTTTCTCAGGGATTTGTCTTCTAGGAGATGGTGCAAGGACTGGAAGAATTGATGTCTGCCCTGGAGACACTCATGTTCTGCTGAGGCCACATATACCCCCAGGTCACTGAAAGATTAATTAATTAATTGGAGGAACGTTTCTGAGCTACATGTAGCTGACTAAAATTTAGGAATTTAGTCTCAGCAACAGTAGAAGGTGAATCCAGAGGCATCTGTTGCAGATTATTGGTCCCATCTCTCTAGATGCCAGAGCTAGTGTGAGATTAACCACTGTGAGGGGTACAATGCTGTGCACAGCCTTTAGATAGACCCTGAACAACCAGCCCAGACAAGATCTGTAACTCTCAAGTGGTTAATGACATGGGATGGATCCCACCCCAGAACACAGGAGAACACTTCCGTTAATGCTCTCCATTAATTCACAGACAGAGTAGAATAATACCATCAGAAGTTCAGCTAATCTTTCTGCACCTCCAAAGATATGAAAATGTTTGACAGATTCAACAGAACTTACTGCACCCATAATTAGGAAATACTGGGTTTGAAAGCCTGAGTAGATGCTGATTGTTACCCTTTGGAAACACAACTATTTCTGAGAGAAGGCACTCTAGGTCCTTCACAATAGAGCTGTTGAAAGCACACATACCCACACACAAAGACCAGTGGAAGCTCACAGTTTTTAAATTTTGAAGACCTCTGAAATGGGTATTTACAAACAACTCATCTATTCAGGACCGTTAGAAATCAGAGGCATTCACTTAAACCTTAAAACACTGTGAATATTTGCACCTTTTATACAGGTGAACACCAACATATGCTCTGCGGAAGAGGATGGGTCCCTGCTATTGCAAATAAACATTTCTGTGTTTGCATTGCCCATCACCAGGGCTCCCATTGTTCTCTGCACACAGCACAGCAGCAGAGTACAAGGTCAGTAGTAGACTGTGCTCCCATTGTTAGTGTTTGAAGAGGGAACATTTTATCCTTCACAACAAATCTACATACAGCCTATTGAGTGAAATACAATAGCCTCACTAAATTACTTCATCCATTAGCTGGATGCCTGTAAGAAAAATAAAACAGAGTCTTTTTGTACGATCCATTATGGATTGTGTGGTAAACAACATGCGTTCAGGGAAGAAAAAAAAAAGGTATCTGATCCCAAAAGCAGACAATATTTGGTATGCAGAGGAGGTGGGAAATTTCTTTAAGTATTACTTAGTATTATTTTAGGAAGCCAAGATGATCTGAAATATGAGTACTGTATATACACAAGGGAGAGTCTCTGTTCCAAGGGGTCTGTGCTTGGAGTTGGTTGATCCAACATGCACTTCTCACCTTCAGAGAAAATATCAGGGGCAAACTGGGTGCAGCAGGGAGGTGGGGGCTGAGACCTGGCTAGGACTACCCCAGGCAGGGATCAGGACAGTGATGGGGACAGGCAGGGCAGCCCAGGACCCCACAGAACCCTTGGGGCAGGGATTGCTGGCCCTGGGCTGGGCTGGAATGGGGCTCTGGGCCCGTGTGGGGTGTGTGTAGGAGGAAGTCCCTGCATTGTGGGATACAAATCCCACACCTTAAAGATTTCCCAGATCTGGAGGGGAGGTGGTGAGGGGAGCAGTGGCAGTGAGCAGCCCCTCTGCAGTCAGTGCAAGCAGCAATCAGGGCATTGATGATAACTCACTGCCAGGTCCTGAGGGTTATTGCTGATAACCCACTGCCAGGTCCTGAGGGTTATTGCTGATAACTCACTGCCAGGTCCTGAGGGTTATTGCTGATAACACACAGCCAGGTCCTGAGGGTTATTGCTGATAACTCATTGCAAGGTCCTGAGGGTTATTGCTGATAACTCACTGCCAGGTCCTGAGGGTTATAGCCCAGTTCCTCCACTCTCTTCACCCCCAGAATAGGCAGTGATAGCTGTCCTTGATTTTCATCCTGACCCAGTGCACTTCTCCCAACATTTGCAATTTTGCCCCATCAGGTAATAAGACAAGAGCCTTGCTGTTAAAGGGAAGAGGTTGGGAATGATATTTTTCTTCCTCTTCCTCTTTTTTCCTTCCCTCTCAGACTCTGCTGATGAAGCTTCTCTCTTCCTCCTCAGTATTCCCAGTCTCCCTCCAAAGCCAGGACTCAGCTGCCATTCTCCAAAATGCGATGTGCAGGTGACACTTCAAGGGTGTAATCAGAAAATGTTGTGGGGGATGGAGGAGCAGGAGATGCTGACACAGAGAAACCAATCTATTTTAAGCAAACCAAGTGCATGCCTGTTCCTGGTTCTCAAATCAGCAGGGCTGCCTGCTCTGGAGCCATGAATCCTCCAAATCTGACTGGAGAAGTCAGTTTTCCTTCCCCAGCCTTTGCAAAATACAAACTGTATGCTGGAAAGAGTGCAAGGATTTTTCCAGAGGGAGCTGGGACAGCTGGATGGGCTGGAAGGGAGCTGGAGCAGGAAGGGGATCCCAGCATCACTGAGAGACATGACACAACAGAATGGATTTATCTGGCAAGTTGAGGCCACCTCTTGAAGATGACATTGAGGTTACAGTAACTGGCTGAGAGCTCTCACATCCTCCCAACATTTCCTGTTGATAATTTGGGCACTCTCCATCACTGAGGCTCTGGCTTGTGAGAAAGGCTGCCCAGAGAAGTGCTGGAATTACCCTGGAAGTGTTCAAAAAACATGTAGGTGTGATGATTAGTGAACCTGGCTAAGGTCTATGGCTGGATTCAATGACCCTTGAGGTCTTGTCGAGCCTTAATGATCCTGTGATCCTTAAGCACCACTGTATGGGCCAAAGAGACCAGGACTGGGCTGGCACTGAGGTTACCCCTCAGTAATCCCTGTTTCTGCCATGGCTCAGCTGGAGGAGTGTGTGCTCCATATTTTCAAACAGGTAGCAAGTGATTAAAACTCCATTTATAGGAAGAAAACCAGATCTTTGCATTATAAACATCCCTATAGATGGGCAAATGTTCCACTCTTTCATATGCCCAAAGATTAAATTGAGATTAAATCAAAACATGGGCCAAGACTGGCAGAGAAGCTCCCTGAGACCTGCCAGTCTTTACCTTGATCTTCAGAGCACCTAATCCTACAGAGCCACCTTTTCTTTTGCCTCTTTTATTTGGGATTCAGAAAGAATAGCAAGGAGAAGGTGCTTGACCTTCCAAACAATGCACTGAGGAGTGGAGGGAAGTCAGAGCTGGCCTCAGTCCTGCTGGAACTGGTGCTTGCTTGGAGGGCAAATTGTTTGCTTTGCAGCACTCAGGCATTGTGTCACTGCTATTGCCTGTCCCTCCAGGTCCTTGAAAACCACTTCAAATTCCTAGAAAGAACAATAGGGGATGTCCTTTCTGGAAGAATGGGATAGGAAGCAACCTGGGGCACCTGTCTGCATTGCCATTACTTGCATGTTCTGGGCAAGGAGACTGAGGTGAGTAAACAAAGCCGGAAGGAAGGAAAAACAGAATTATCACAGCAGAGCTTGTTTCAAGGCCCCCAGAATGCTTTTCTTATGGGTAGGAAATCAAATTGAACCAAGCATCATACAGTGTGAGGTAGAACACTTTGGAATGCTGTGTCCCAAATTGAGACACGAATTCCTGGGAATCAGGCATATGTGATGGTGTTCACAGGGGTCTCAAGTTGAGGGAAGAGATGAGGATTTGACTCCATGTTTCACAAAGCCTGATTTATTATTTTATGATATATATTATATTAAAACTACTAAAAGAATAGAAGAAGGGATTTCCTCAGAAGGCTAACTAAGAATAGAGTAAGACAGAATGATTAAAAAGGCAACTGTCTTGGACTCTGTCTGAGCCAGCTGAAGTGATTGGCCATAATTAGAAACCACCAACATGGGCCAATCACAGATGCCCCTGTTGCATTCCACAGCAGCAGATAATCATTGTTTACATTTTGTTCCTGAGGCCTCCCAGTTTCTCAGGAGGAAAAATCCTAAAGAAAGGATTTCTCATAAAAGATGTCTGCAACAGGCATATCCCACAGCACTGAGCCAGTTTTGCTGAGTCTCACTTAAAACACAAAACACGCAAAATCAGGCAAACTCCCTGTTTGTTTATCAGACATACAGACCGTGCACAGTGCTTGGATTAGAGCTTGGCACTGCCAGGCCTTCTGCTGCCCAGGCCCTGCTGTAAGTGCAGCCTGCTCCAAGAACACCCTGCTGGAAAACAATGCCTCAGAGCGGGTGGGCAAAGGCACATCCAGGTCCCAGGGCAGGAGGGAGGGACCCCACAGGCTGCTCTTGGCTTTGGAGCTGATGGATGCAGTGAATGGAGTCACCAGAGCATGAAATCACCCCTTCCAAGTGCAGCTGCATTCACTGCCCTTCTCCTGCCCATCAGCCAAGCAAAGGCTGTTGGATGGAGGCTGGTTTGATAAATTTTGGCTGGCCATGGCCACCTTCATCCCTTCCCTAAGGATCAGGAGCTGGAGCAAAGAGGAACCTCACTATAAGCAGAATTCTTGCCATTGCAGTCATGCTGGCTGAACTTTTAACCAAAATTTGTACATAAAACAGCACTGGCCAGCCAGCCATGCTAGTCATCCTCTCACACACCCAGTTTAGGTTTTGTTAAGAGTTGCCCTTCACTTAGCATCTTCCCTGTGAAAAGCTTCCATGTATCTGTTAGGAAATTCACTGGGAATATCCCCCCATCTAAATCTCGTGTCTTGGATTCAAGTCTTTTTTCAATTTCCTCTCTGTATTAACAATTTTTTACATGACTTTACAGTCATGTTTGTGCCTACAGCTTGTTTCACCACCCTCATCTCCTCTCTAGTTCCTATGGATCAAAGGAACTTCCACAGCATCACCTTCCCAAGAGGCATTTTTCTCCTGAAGCTTTTTCCACTGCCCCAGCATCATCTCCCTCTCTGTCTCTTTGGATCTATATCTTCTGCTGCAAATTCAATTTAAGCCTCTCTGGGAGTCTCATACAAGTCAATAGAGTCACCAATGGTAGGATGGGTTAAAGTGAGGTTTAGGGTGAGCAGATCTGTGAGGAATTGACAGGAAGGCAGGCTTTGACGCTAGGAAGGTGGAGAGGCACAATCCATCATCCTCATTTAGGATCCTCCTTTTAAAGAGTCTGTGCTCCCACTGCAGTCCTTAGAGATCCAACCAACACCCTCCAGCTGCTGACTGCACTGGAGATTTCCATCAGGGATAACAGGAATTGATCAGAGAGATCCAAGATCCATATATCACACCCCATCCACCTGGACATTGGTCCTGTCTGTGTGAAATGAGCTCATCTGTATGGTCTGTACAGGCTTCTCTCTCAATTCCCCTGCAGCTGTATCTGTTCCAAAAATAACAGCTAGCTCCTCTGCATTTTGTGATTGTGCCATCCTAATTAAAACAAATTCCAACCTTCAAAGAGCAGTTGTAGGAGCCCATCAGTTTTATGGGAAAGAATGGACAAATACCTTTTCCAAATTATCTTTCCTCCAGGTTTCGAACAGGTCCTTGACTGAGTTTTGTTGCTGTGGGAGCAGTCATGACGTCAGACCAGGGAGCTGTGATGTCACTGAGGAATAATCACACATAATTGGAGAAGACAGCAGGAAAAAGGAAGTAAACAAATGTGTTTATCCACAAACCCTCCTACCACGAGGAACTGGAATCTCCAATGGTAATTTACCACACGTTGCTAATGTGTTTGTTATAATGCATTTCTTAATTCTTTTTCCCTTTGATTCTGGCTGCACAGGAAGGTTCATCAGGGCTGGAACAAGCAGGGGAAGCAGATTGAGATGAGCATTACGGATCTGCTGTGCTCTGGTTTATGGTTTGTTCCCAGCGATACACAGTAAGTAAAACAAGCACTGATTGAGTCAGCTGCCTCCTGGGTGTTCATTTGCTGGAGTGTGAGGAATATAAATGCTAAGAACATCCTCGTGCACCAGGAGAGGCAGGAGGAGGCAAGCAGATTACCCTGGCTTAGGGGTATTATACACGCGCCTGCAACTTCCAAAGACACAGAGAGGAAATATTTCTGTGGGGTTTTTGTCTCTTATCTTCTTACAGTCTTACAGATTTTGGAGATGCATTGCCCTGAGTTTTTAATACTCAGAGTTTTCAGGCAGGATTGTGATTATTTCTTCTTTTTTTTTTAAATCCTCCTTTATATAGGGGGGAGGAAAAAAAAAAAAGGAAAAAAAATACAAGCGCTGAGTTTCATCAGGATAAAGAAAGAGCAGGTTCCAAGAGAAGAAAGAAGAGATGAAAAAGAGAAGTTTGATTAAAATCCCCTCTTGTTCCGTGTGTTTGATGTAAATATCTTCACACCTTTCTCTTTTCCTTTGCAACCTCAGCAGAGGGTTCAGCCCGTCACCAGGGGATTGAGTTCCAAGCTCAGGGCTTTGTAGTTGCTGCTGCTCTTGCTGCTGTTGTCTAAAGGGATTATAAGCCTTTGTAAAGCTTGTGTTAATACCCTGGAGGGGAAAAATGAGTTTCCAAATAACCTTTGTTGTGCATTTCCTGTCTAAGGTACCCCAGGAAAGGAAAAGTCAGCGAGTGTTTTGGCTTCACGAGCAGGTCACTGAAAGTTCACAAACAAGGTCTGCAGCCTCTCTGACCCTCTCCAAGTGCAGAGATGCTCCTTGTCCTTGTGCTGCTGACACCAGGACCTGCTAAGAATAGCAATGCCCTTCTCCGTGCACCAGGAAACGTGTTCAATTTTAAACTGGATTTTTTAAAAAAATATCTGGAGAAACTGCTGTAGGTGCTGAGCTCCCAACACATCCTCCAGTAACGTTTGCGCACTTTATATTCCATACCATCTTTGGAAAATCCCAGCTCAGGATCCAACTCCACAGCTTCAGCCTGACTCTCTGTATCTTTTCAAACCTTTTTATTTTTTTCCCCCCCCTTGCTGCAGGAGGATTGGTTTTGAGCCACGTCTCCCCCTCCAGACTCTGTAAAGGTGCAGAGCTGTTTGGTATTCAGGGAGAGCGAGAGGCTGAGGGTCATTCAATACTCCAGAGTGAGGAGTGGGCTGCTCAGTATTCCAGGTGTGTGCCAGCAGCAGCAGCAGCCAGGACTGGGCAGCTGTGGATGGCTCAGCATTGCTCAGGTGTGCTCCAGGTGCTTCAAGGCTGCCAGGGAGCATGGCAAGGGTGAGAGACCTCCAGTATTCACTGCTGTGTCCCTGGGAAGGGCTGAGCACAGGCAGCCATCCCATTCTCTGCTTGGAGAATCACAGGGTCAAAGGGAAAATTATAATGGAGAGAAGAGGGAGAGAGAAGTGGGCAAGATGAGAAGGGAGAGTGATGAAAGGGCAGCACTTCAGAAAATGAGACTTCTGAGCCCCTCACTGGGTACTTTGCAGGAGCCACACTTTAGGTTTAAATTAAAAGGGTGAAGGCAATGCATTCCATCTTTCTAAGGCTGACTTGAGAACCCAGAGCAAAGCTGTCCAGATGCACTCGTTATCATATCTTTTTTTGCTGTTGGTCAGTGTTAGGTTCTGTGATAAAAAGATTCATCCCCACAAAGATCACAACAGGAGCAGGGGGAAAGCCAAGGACCTGCACAGAGAACTGCAGCCCCCTTATCCAGCTCCTCATGGGGTGCCACAGCCATCAGCCCCATCCCTCAGGAGGAAATTCTGACATATTTAGCACAAGGAAAAATTTTTTTAACTCCCCCATTAGTGTTTCTTTTTGTCTGAAATTATGCCAATATCACAACAAAAGTGAAACCCAAATTTATGACAATTAACAGATTTTTTTTTATTTATTTACTCAAATATTTCTTCCTTACAAATCAGGCAGTAACAATTTTTGCCTTCTCAGAATAAAAATCAGATTGAGCACAGAGGAAGAATGAATCTGAAGTGTTGGATAGGAGAAAATGTTTCCAACACAGTCCTTTTCATGAGGCCATCTGCTCCTTCCTTAGCAGGTATGGGTTTGTAGGTGTTATGTGCCAGCTTCTACAGAGGACAAGCCAGCTCTGTGTGCAGGTACTTCTGAGGATGCCTAGCACAAGGCTGAACAAATGGGCTGCCCGTGGAAATTGGAAGAAAAGTTGTGTTTTGGAAAACCCAAAAATGATACTGGACCCTAATGCCTGCTGTAAGGGATGCAACTTTCCAGAGAGTGGATGTGGAGTTAAAATGGGCACCAGTTAAAACTCACCCTGCCATCAAAAGGAGTTGATTTTTTTGTTTACATGGACATGTAGTGACAGGACAGGGAGGAATGGCTTTAAATTGAAAGAGGATACATTTAGATTGGATATTAGGAAGAAATTCTTCCCTGTGAGGGTGGGGAGGTTGCCCAGAGAAGCTGTGGCTGCCCCTGGATCCCTGGAAGTGTCCAAGGCCAGGTTGGACAGGGCTTGAAGCAACCTGGGATAGTGGAAAGTATTCCTGCACATGGTAGGGGGATAGAACTGGATGACCTTTAAGGTCTCTTCCACTCTAAACCACGCCATGATTTTATGAAATCTGCTTCACAGATTTTCTTCCTCTCCTCTCCTCTCCTCTCCTCTCCTCTCCTCTCCTCTCCTCTCCTCTCCTCTCCTCTCCTCTCCTCTCCTCTCCTCTCCTCTCCTCTCCTCTCCTCTCCTCTCCTCTCCTCTCCTCTCCTCTCCTCTCCTCTCCTCTCCTCTCCTCTCCTCTCCTCTCCTCTCCTCTCCTCTCCTCTCCTCTCCTCTCCTCTCCTCTCCTCTCCTCTCCTCTCCTCTCCTCTCCTCTCCTCTCCTCTCCTCTCCTCTCCTCTCCTCTCCTCTCCTCTCCTCTCCTCTCCTCTCCTCTCCTCTCCTCTTTGTATTTACCTTTCCTTTCTCCATCAACCCTTGGCCTTAAAGCATGAAATCAGAGGTCTCTGGATCTCCTACACCATGAAATTATTTAGTGAATATAATGTTTATTCAAGATTCTTGATTCACTCAACCCACTCTCTAAAGGAATCTCTCCCAACATGCCCCCCAGTACTTAGCTATGAAAATTACATTCCCTTCCCCATGACTTTGTCAGTGCAGGGAACATCACAGCCTGCTTCAAAATGCCGCACTGTACTTAATGGTATTTTATGACACATTTTTCAAATCAAATTTAAAAGCATAACTGAGTGGAATTAAATTAATGCTGTCTGGTAATGTCAGCAGCAGTGGAGCTGTGCATGGCTGGCTTAGCTTCTAAACCTCTGGCAGCTTCCTGGGACTTATTTCTGACTGCAGGGTAAGAAGGAATGCAGTGATGGGAATTTTTTTTTGTCTATGGAAGGGAGTGTGTGGGAGTAAATAGATGGCAGCTGAGGTTTGGGCAGAGTTTCATAAGTTTAGATGGAGGTTTGTTCCTGGGTGAAGGAGGGAATGGAAATTTAGGATATGTATCCATGTGAGTTTTGGGGTGATGGATGCATGTACAGGAGCTCTGAGAATATCCTTGTATTACCCTGGGAGACCTTATTGGGGCTGGTTTTGGGGTGGTTCCATTTTCCCCTCACACCTGGTCATGTATGATGATGAAATACATCCCAGCACCCACAGTAATTATTGTGATAATTATTTAAATGGCAAATTGTTGTGTCACTGAGCAGAATGCACAGTTTGTGCTGTGTATATCTTGTCTGTGTGAGCCCCCTAAGCTGCTTTGGAGCTGGAAAATACAACAGAGCTGATGTAGGATGCAGCAAAAGTGTGTGCCTGTGCAGGGCCATCGAGGTGTGCAACCTGCTGCATTTTGTGTCCACAGGTGCTGTAGTGCTTATTCTCATAACACAGAGCCAACAAAGACGTGTTTGAGATGGTATCTGCCTCACTTGTGTACATCATCTTCCTTTTGTCACTTTCTGATTTAAAAGCAGCAATTCCAGCTTTTTCCTTTTCTGCATTGTGAAAACATCTCATAGCCATTTTAGCCAAAATAGATCATGCTTGCTCCACGACTGCACAGCACAGGATGTACTTCATCAGTACCCAGAAACATTTTTTTTATTCCTCAATGACTTTCCATCTCCCCACCCCATTCAAAGCCATGTACTTCAACACATTGATTGTCTGGGCCTCTTTACCTTCCACATAGGCAACACTCAAAATGTTCTTTTCAGAGAAGAGGGAGAACATTCCTACTGACAGTGCAGCATTAGAAGTGCACAGTCCCAGGTGGCATCCAAATGAGCTCTGCTGGAGTGTTCCAGTCTCCTCTTGTCCCCATGGAACACTCAAGTTGCCATTGAACTTGGGTTCACATTGTGGGGGGAGGATGGTGGACTCTGTTTCTCCTGATTAAATAATGCAGGTGACAGCTGCCCCTCAGCCCCCAGGACAAAACTGGGGATTTAAACTGCTGGAATTTTTTATGCCAGGCAGAAGGAGACTAATTTCCTTAATTTAACCATCTAGATGTTCAACCTCTGAGGGTGATGTGGTCACCCAGGCTGCCTCTGCAGTCAGCAGCAGAAGGCTCCCCTGGAAGATGCCTTGTTGGGGCAGATGAAACAGGAAAGCCTTATAAATATGATTGTCTGGCAAGAGATTTTGAGACTATGGAAACTATAAGCGAGATTGAAATGAAAGCAAGCTTTGAGATCCCTCAGTTACTGAACAACTAGAAAACAATGGTGTGGCCAGCTGAAGGTAATCCCCTTTGGATGGAACAACACCCTCTGCTTGCAGACAGGCCCAAGGGTCAGAGCAGACCCTACAGCTTGGCAGAAGGGGCCCAAAGAGGAGTTTGTAGGGTTTAAAATGTAACACAGTATGGTAATGTAGTGATTCTTATAGGCTGTATGTGAATGCTGTAGGATTTGTATCTTGTACTAGATTGGTTAGTGAGAATCAGAATATTCAACACAAAAGAAGATTTATTGTATTGTAACGAGAATTTCGCACTCTTACCACATTTTGCTCTCTTTCCCTCTCACCCTCTCTCCCCCTCTCTTCTCTCATTCCTGCTCTGAGCTGTGTTTGGCAGCTCCCAGCAGGGCCCTGCACCCAGGCCCTTTGCAATAAACCCCAAGTTCCAGACCTGGCTGCAGAGATCTCTTGTCCCTGTCTGTCCCCACAGTCCTGCCCTCGATGCTCCTACAATGCTTCATTTCCCCCCTCAGAACTGGCTCTAATCTGGGCCAGAGGGATCCTCTGGGGAGGCACCCCCAGCCCCAGCCTGGAGAGAGATTGGGGTGATTATCCCAGGCCTCTCCCTGCTCCACTTCTGAAGGGAAGGGAGATGAATCCCAGCCTCAGCAGCTATTACATCCCTCTGGGTTAAAGTGCTTAAAAATGTCTCCTCTTTGCCAGCTTGAAAGCCTCCATCTTTCTCACCAAGAGACAATTTCATGCTCTTAAACAAAGTACTAAGGCATGAAAGCACGATTCCAGTCTGTTCCTTCTGTAGGGCTCCTTAAAGAAAAGGGCCATATGATGTGGACTGGATTGAGCTGAGGAGCTGACATTGGTATCTGGGAAATGTTCCAGTAGACTGAGCAAGAGGGCTCTGCTCAGTGCCAGCATGAAAAGATACAATTTTCCTGGAGATGCATCCATTTCCACCTGGCCTGCATTTGGCATGGGGAGAAGAGAAATTGCCCCTTGATCAGGGCATCTTTGACATATTGAGTTATCTCGCTCATGAGTAATGGAGTAAAGATGAGCACACCTTTGATATGTTAGAGTGGCTTCCCATAAATATTAAAGTGAAAGAAAACTTCATAGACTTATGGGGTGGAAGCACCTGCAATTCATCTCCACATGCTGAGGCTGAGGTGGCTGCCAGCTGCTGCCTTCCCACAGGGGTAATTCGTGTCTCTCTCTGGGCTTTTCCTGCCTGCTTTTCTGCTTTTCCAAGGTCTTCATGGATGGAAGGAAAACTGTCAGGATCATTAGCTGGTCAGAGTGACCCCGAGAAAAGTTGGAAAGTCTCTTTTCCCAGCCTGGTGTTTGAAGAAGGAGTCAGAGCTCTTCATTTCTCAGTCTCAAGGTTGTTTATGGTATCTTATCTATAAAATTCTTTCTCCTGCTCCACTGAGGTCCATCCAGCAGGACAGTTCCAGGCCCTCTGCCTGCCCCCCAGGGCAGTGTTATGTCTTTATACTAAAAACTACACTTACAATGTTTACAATTACTTTCCAATACCTATCACCTATGTTAGACAGTGAGCTTCTACTCTAAACCAATCTGTGAGTGCCACCATCACAGCAGAAGATGGAGGCCAAGAAGAAGAAGGAGAAAGGCTGGGCACATCCAGTTCCCTCCATCTTGCCTCCTGAACCCTCATACCAAAACCCCAAAATCTAATTTTCCACCTTGTGATTACTTCACTAATGTTCTACTTAAACTGTTGTGGCTTGCTGACCTTCATATAAGGTTGGTAACTTGATCCACGGGTCATAATCAAACCCACAGGTGTTTTGGGCTCTGTGCCAGGGTCTCTGAGCCCCCTGGCAGGGGTCTGGGCTGCTCAGGACAGACAGAGGGATGTCCTGGGTCCTGACAGAAAACTCTGCCTTGCTCAGCCTCAATTTTCGAGGTAGCTGAGCTCTCAGAGCTCTTCCTGCTGTGCCTGGGGAGAATGTGAAATCACCATCACTGGAGGCTTTTAAAAACAGTCCAGGCAAGTTCATGTCTTCAAAAGCATTGATCTTCCTGACCCTAGTGGAAAGCAAAAGGGTTGACTGGAGGTCATTCAGGAACTTTCCCACTTCTATTTACCACATTTGCTCTCTCTCATGGCACAGTCTCCGAAGAACTATTTCTCAGCCTGTGGTCTGCACAACACCTGGACATGGTGCATGAACTGATGGCAAAAAGCAATTGAACTGAGAAATGAAAATGCACTTCCACGTGCTATCAACAAGCAAACTGGGGAGGAAACAAATCAATGAGGCACAGAGGTTTGGCCTTATTTCTGTGCAGCTGTACATTAAAATTGTGATGGAACTTCCATATATTTTTTAAAGTAATTGTATATTTGAGAAGAGAAACAGTGTCCTAAAGGCTATCAAATGGATTAAGAGCACAAATTCTGAGAGGTGGCAAATCTCACAAGAAGCTCAGTGAGTTTCCTGCTATTAATCACCAAATCATTGGTAGAACACCAGAAGAGCCTGGTACCCTCCAGCTTCTCCTTTCCATGTTTTTTCTTGTGTCTTTTCTGCTTCATTTTGCAGAGTGATGCATCAAATAATCCCAAAGGAGGAAAACTGATCTTGGCAGGGTTTGCTGGTGTCGTGTGAAGTAATTTTCCTTCTCTTACCAACCCATTCTCTTGCTGATTTCTTGCCAGGCTGTTTACACACCAAGGGTTTCTACTGCACCCCTTAAGAGATGAGCAGAGGATGCTGATCCAGCTGTTAAAGGGAAGTAAAATCTGGAAATAAGTAAATCACCATCAGATGTTTAGCAGGAGACCCAGTGGTGCTGTCCAGCTCCTCCCTGGATCAGAAGGAGGGAGAATGGAGAAGATCCATTCTCTGCTGTGCCTCAAGAAAATGAAAAGTGCTCTTTTATTTCTGCCTTTTGTGGTGTCAGACACAAACCCTTGCCTGCTGCAGACACAGCCTGACCATGGCTCTGCAGCCTTGGCAACAACCAGAAGAAAGTGCACCTCTGCTCAGGCAGGGATGAGGCTTGAGAAAAGCCAATTGTTTCAAAATCACGCAATGGTTTGGGGAGGAAAAGACTTGAAAAGATCTCATTCCACCCCCTGCCATGGAAGGGACACTTTCCATTATCCCAGGATGCCCCAAACCTCATCCAGCCTGTCCTTGAGCACTCCCAGGGATGGGGCAGCCACAGCTGCTCTGGGCACCCTTCAATTCCAGTTTCCTCACTATTCTTCCAGATTTTCACCTGTAAGAGAGGAACCAACTCAGCCTCTTCCCCAGAAATGTGATTTCAGGTTTTACTGCAAGACCTGGATGCCCTGGGCAGATTCCTGGCTGTTCTAAGCCACTGAGCCTGTTTACATCCAGTTCAGGTGCCTGTGTTTTGTTAAATCAAAATAATTCCTTAGGAAATTAAAACTAGGTTTCAACATCTGTAGCAGAGTGTGTGCTTACATGTCACATCTGCACCTGTGCAAACGCCAATTAACCCTTGTAATTAGCCACAATTTTTCTCATTACCATTAAGATGAGAATCAAAAGCAGGATTTGCTTCCTCATTTTTCCTTCTTCTTTCTTTCAGCTGATGATTTTTCTATCGGTATGGTAGATTGTGGGATGTAATTGGCTATGTGAGGCCAATCTTAAGGAAAATAATGCACTCAAACTAAACCCTCAGAATCAAATATCCAAGACCTCAGCACCTGAAATGCTGATCTGATTTTCAGAAGAGTTTCTTGCTTATTTAAGCACCCAAAAGATGGGGTAAATTTGTGCCATTTCTATGCGTCTAGCAGTTTTACCATGATGCAGATTGTTAAGGGGAATCAATGCATAGAAAATGGAGCATTTTGGAGAAAATTTGACTCTAAGAGCCTTCAACCCTCCTGAAAATGGTGAAAGACTGTGGTTATTTCATCACTGCATGAGACTTTCCTGCCCTACTTCATGGTTTGTAATAAATAGATATTATCTGACAAGCAACAATACTTCCCCCCCCATTATTTATCATTATTCATTAATCACACCTCAGTAATCATCTACATTATTTATTATTATTCATTACCTTTTGAATAAATAATAACCATGGCAGGGATTACCATTGTGAGGAGCATGGGGAAAGACAGGATATTCATGTGTGAAGTACCAGACTCCCACAGACTTTATTTATGAAGAAGTCTGCTGTGGGTAGGGAGAGTAGGAAGAATATTGTAGCTACTATGGTTTAAGTGAGGAAAGGCTTATGAGAAGTATTACTTCTTATTATCCCAAATTATATAATTGAGGGGGGAAAAAAAGCCAGAAGAGATTTCAGACACTGAACTCTCTTTCAAAATTGAAATAGAAGCAGCAAAACTTTATTTTTGGATGGTATTATTTTACCATTGGATTGATAGGAATGGATTAGCATACATTGGTTGTTAATATATGTACTTACAATTCTTCTGAACACAATTTATTTTTCCTTAAATCTGTTTTAGTATTGTATGGAGCTGCATTGATTTTGATGGAGTTTCTGGCAGAGAGATTTATCTCTAGGATGACTTTCTGATCACATTCAAAGACAGAGATTGGGATCCCAATTGAAATGGAAGTCACTTCTCAGTTTAAAGAAATGCAACAGCCCTGATCTAGATGTCCATCAACAGAAAGCTTATTAAAGTATTCTTTAAAGCACTTGGTAAAGGATAATTCATGGCTGTCCTTTCTAGTTGATTAAAGAGCTAAAATTTCTTACTTTACAGTTCTCCTTCCTGTTGGGAATTAAACCTCAGACCAATTGTGTCACACCCTCAGAGCCCACTGAGGTGTCCTGCAGCCCATCACTGAACTGCACTGTGGCCTCTTTCCGTCTTTTCTTATTAAAGTTTAACTATTTCAGCTTTTCTCACAGGTCCTGTTCCCTGTTTCCTTACTGGAAATTCACATTCATCCCGGCAAGTATCAGAACCCCAGAGCCTTTTCCTTTCCCCTCAGGGCAGTTTCCACTTTTCCATCAGGGCAGTTTTTCTCCCTTTCACGGACACAGCTGTGGTTTCTCCTTCCTGAGGAGTCATTTGCACCATTGTCCTATTGAATTTCATCTTGTTGATTTCCTGCTGCTCCTCGGATGAATCAGAATCCTTTTAAATTCCAATCCTGTCTCCCAAACTGCTCGCAGTCCCTTCCAGCAAAGTGTCACTTGCAAATTTTATAGATGTGCACCTCAGTACATCATCCACATGGATAATGAAAATATTGAAGTAATGGGGGACTCCAGTCCTAATGTCCTTCCAGTTTAGAGGAGAACTATTCATGTGTGACTCCTCAGCCTATTGAGGGCCCATCCTGATTCAGGACTTCCACTAGATCATATTTTCATTGTTTGCTTCTAAGAAAATACAGTAGCATGATATTAAAATCAAGATACATCACAGCTGCTGCATCCTCCTAAACCACTATGGCAGGTGGCTTTTATAAGGAAGAAAATTAGATTAATATGACAGAAATTGTTCTTTGTAAGTCCATGTTGACTGCACCTTTTATTTTTATTATCCTCTAGGTGATGATAAATTAATTAATAATTTAATCTATTATTTTTCTGGGTTAAAAGGACTGATCTGTAGTTCCCTCGGGCCACCTCTCCCCCTTCCAAATGTAGGAACCACGTTTGTTCTTCTCTGGTCCTCATACAATTCTCACCAACTGTTATTCCCTATCAGACATCCAGGAACCAATTTTAATTTGATATGCCATAAAAATTAGGACTTGCATAATTAGTTTCTTCAAGTCTGGCAGGTGCATAACTCAACACTTCCATGTTTTCATCCATCTGGATCTGTTGCTGTATGTGCTGTAGGCTGCCATTCCTTTATGTTAAGTTTCTTAAGAATCACATAAATTACATCAGGTTAAAGGAAAAGCTTTGCTAAAAACACCTCACAATCATCTGGCTGCCCATTCTGGAGTCTCTTAAACTTTTTGTTATCATGCCATAATTAATATGCACAGAAAAGTAATAGTAAAAATAAAAGAGGTGACTTTTAAGTACCCTGCTGGAGTCAGGGGGGTTTGTTCCCTCACACTGCAGGTTTGGGAGCACAGGGAACACCCTTTGATCATCAGCACAAAAATTCAGGGCCACTTTGAAGCACCTCTCCTGGCAGAAAGGCCCTTCCCCATCCCTTGGGCTATGTGGGAACCCAGGACATCCCTCTGGCTGTCCAGGATGGCCAAGACCCCTCCAGGGGGCTCAGAGACCCTGGCACAGAGCCCAGAACACCTGTGGGTTTGATTGTGACCCATGGAGCAAATTACCAACCTTAGATGAAGATCAGCAAGCCACAACAGTTTAGGTAGAATAATAATGAAGTTATCACAAGGCGGAAAAGTAGATTTTGGTGTTTTTAGAATGGGGGTTCAGGGGTAAGATGGAGGGATCTGGGCATGTCCAGCCTTTCTCCTTCTTCTTCTTGGCCTCCATCTTCTGCTGATGGTGGCACTTTGGGATTGGTTTAGAGTAGAAGCTCACTGTCTAAAATAGGTGATGGGTATTGGGAAGTAATTGTAAACATTGTACACGTAGTTTTTACTATAAAGACATAACACTGCCCTGGGGGCAGGGAGAGTGCCTGGAACTGTCCTGCTGGATGGACCTCAGTGGGGCAGGAGAAAGAATTTTATAGATAAGACACAATAAACAACCTTGAGAATGAGAAATGAAGAGCCCTGACTCCTTCTTCAAGCGCCGGGCTGGGAAAAAGAGACTTTCCAACTTTTCTCGGGGTCACTCTGACCAGCAGAGATCCTGACACTTGGGCACAGGTTGATCCACCTCTCTTTTTCCTGGAAGGGAAATAACACTCAAGCAAAACATTTTGAAGCTTCCTTACCCCACATTTGGCACTTATGAGCTGATGAGTGAAGTCTGCAGCCAAAGAAGAGTTTGCCAAGAGAACCTCGGTTCTCCTCGCTGCCTGTGAATTGGTGCCTTCCCCAAACAGCCTGTGAGACAGGAAGGGCATCCCCTCCTCACAGCATCAATCATCCCTTTAATTGGTGATCAGATGCTGTGTGAGAGGCTGGCAGGTGTCACTTCATGGCTGTGGAACTGAAGGCAGCTTGCTCTGCTGTATCCCTGCCCCTCAATGGCTCCTGGATGTGCTGGAGAATCGATGCAAGCCTGAAGTGTGACTGAGAGCAGCAGAGGGGAGGCAAACAGGAGCATGCAGGAGTTTATCTCCCTGCAGAGCAGTGTGTGGGTGACAGCTGAGGCAGCCAGAGCTGAAAGGCTCCTCAGACATGCACTGAGGTGTTATCAGACACCAGAGACTCCCAGTACTGCTGTCCCAGCTCCTGTGTCACGGTGTACAGAGGATTTCCACTACATGGACTGAAAATGAGTGAAAGGCACTTCCAAGACAAGAAAACTCCTATCTCCTTCTCTTGGGCTAATGTCTGCTTTAGTTCATATATCTGATATTTTCTTTGTTCTCTCTCACTCTCAAGGGGTGTAGGTGCACTGTCATGCATATCCCAAAGCACAATTAGGTGTAATCACTGCTGAACGTGCTTTGCTTCAGGATCGATATTCAGGTCCAAGATATTTTGGGTTCCTCATGATATCAGCCATCTAACCCCTATTTAGGTTACTAACTCCTATTTTAATCAGCAAAACTTAAGTCCTTAAATATCTTTAAAGAGCTGGTCCCCAGTGTCTTCCAGGTTGAGATCCAATCACTGCTTCATCAGTCCCTGGGTCCAATCAGCAGTGATTGATTTAATGATGTCAATATTCCTTTCCACTCCTCCATAATTTCCTGTCCCTGCCCTTTATGACTTACTATAGGAAGCAACCCATTTTGATAATTCAGTATTCCTGCTGCAGACAACTCTGCTGAAAATGAAAAGCTACATTCTCCACAGCCCCGAGAAGCATCAGGAGCTGCAGCAGCAGTGTTCAGGCTGCTATTTATTGAATTGTTTGTCTATAATGCAATGCCACAGTTTAAAAAATTAAATTAGTCTAATTATCCTATTTAAGGCGATAACTCTCCTGTTGCTACCACTCCCATAATTTTCTGCATTTCCATCTCCTAAATTATCCACTTCTAGGCTCCTTTTTTCTAGCCTGTATATATCTGAAAAAAAATATCCTTCGAGGTATAATTAACTTTTTCATTCAGAATCCTAATTTCCTCTCTCAGACATTTTCTGCAGTGTTTAAACTATTTATTATGCAAACTTAGAGAAGTCAAAATATGAATTATGTACAAATCTACGTACTGGAGTTCTCAGCTAATCACTGCATCTTTGTGTCTTGTGGTTGAAGGGAACCAAAGTGCACAGAGTAGAAAACATCATAGTCCAGAGCTCAGCATATAAATTGTTTTTTCCTCCTGTAAAAGACATCCTTTTCTCCTTAAAATTAAATAACTTAATGTCATCCTTTTAATGATTTTATATTTTTTTTCTCTTGTACACAGGTTGTTTCTTATCACCCACCACCGTTTGCCTCCCTCCACATCACGCTCCCCCTGCAATGGGACATGTGGAGACTTGCAATGACTTCCTCAGGCTGGGGAAGATCACACACAGCTGGTGTCTGATTCTTCTCCTTTTCCTGATTTTCCTCACCTGTTTTTTTTCTTTGCCCTTGCATTTCTTGGCTTTCCTGGTGGGATTTCTCACTGTGATTGTGAGGCTGTGGACTGCCTTGTACTTATCAAAGGCATTTATCTCCATACATCCTTTAGGCTTTGGCAACATCCTAAAGCATGCTGATGTTCTTGGGGTGGTGAGAGCTCCAAGCTTAGACTGAGACTTGAAAGACATCACAGAAAAAGAGATTGTGGGCCCAAGGATTTTCAATCCATTACTCTTTTGCTAATTAATAGCACCTCAGTGTCTATCTGTCCTGTCAGCAGGAAGATGTTCAAAAACCTCTGTAGCTTTGCAGTGCCATATTCCCTCTGTGTCTGCTGGAATTAACATGGAATTACATTGTGTGGAGAAACGTTTTTGCCCTCCATGCTTGTGACAAGGAAAGGAAATTTCAAGGAAAGGAAAGGAAATTTCAGGGAAAGAAAATTTCAAGGAAAGGAAATTTCAAGGGAAGGAAAGGAAACTTCAAGGAAAGGAAATTTCAAGGAAATTTCAAGGAAAGGAAAGGAAATTTCAAGGAAATTTCAAGGAAATTTCAAGGAAAGGAAATTTCAAGGAAATTTCAAGGAAATTTCAAGGAAAGGAAAGGAAAGGAAATTTCAAGGAAAGGAAATTTCAAGGAAATTTCAAGGAAAGGAAAGGAAAGGAAATTTCAAGGAAAGGAAATTTCAAGGAAAGGAAAGGAAAGGAAAGGAAATTTCAAGGAAAGGAAATTTAAAGGAAAGGAAATTTAAAGGAAAGGAAAGGAAAGGAAAGGAAAGGAAAGGAAAGGAAAGGAAAGGAAAGGAAAGGAAAGGAAAGGAAAGGAAAGGAAAGGAAAGGAAAGGAAAGGAAAAAGAAAACTCTTCTATTTATTTTTCCCTATGGGAAATTTATGATGCATTAGCACAAAAAATGGACAAGCTCTGTGGGGCGACATCCAAGGAAAGGATTGTGAAGTGAATTAATTGGTAGATCTGGATCTTCTGATTGTGTAAGGCTGGGATGCTCCACTGCTCTGGTTGAGAGCTGGAGCTGGATTTTCTGTAATACAAAGAGTTCTCAAAGGGATTTGTCTAAGAAAATAAGACTTACTTCCCCTAAATTTAGCAGCCAAAAGGTCAGGCATTCTGTCTGACCTAGCAACCCAAATTCAGTCATCCCTGACTAAATAGTTATTAAAATGGGTGGGATAAACTGCCCTTTTGGAATTTTTCTGTGCATTGAATACATGTACAAAGAGACCAGATTTTATGTGAACAGAGACTAGACGCCTCTGACAGCCTCAATTGTCCAAAGCTTGGAAAGGGGAGGGAAATACAGTCCTGAATCATGGAGAAAAATCCATTTTTTTAAAGAAAATTCTGGGCAAGACTAATTTATCAGGCCCTTAGTATCTTTTAAGCAGAATGAATGAATGCATTGCTGAAGCTGTGTCCACATTCAAGCCCAAATCAAGGATATTTGTGCTTCTGGAATGAAATCTGACCAACAGATAAACACTGCTGAACCTGTGCAATTGAAAGAGGAAAGCTCCAGGTTGTTTTCTGGAAGACTCAAGCTCAAAGCAGGAGCTCAAACCCTGCTGAATGTACATTTTATTCCATGCCTTTGGCCACCAGCCCAGTGGACATATGGAAAAAGCTGGTAGGTGCAATTCATTAGGAAACAGAGGATGGGACTTGTGAATGTGGAAACCAAAATACTGAGGTTCTGTCTGTGAAATCAGAGTAGATTTTTAGAGACTTTGGGATTTTATTCTGGGTGGGGTCATAGATCTTTCCCCACACAGATTCCTGTAGAACTGGAAAAGAGAAATAAAACTTGCCCAGTGTGGTTTTGTGAGGAAGATGGTTCTTGCAGACTCCCAAAAGGGGAAGGAAAAGCATTGTTAAATACTTTTATATCAGCTTCTATATTTCTTCCTAATTGGCTTTGTCTCCTTACCAAAGGCCCCTGACTGCTCTTTTCACTCAGACACGTGGGCGTGTGCAAGAGGTGGAACAGCTTGTTTGGATTTTTGTTTCCTTCTCCATCCTTTTGGAAGTCAGCAGCTCCAGAGGAGAAGGACTTTTGCAGCAGCTTAGCTGTAACCTCTGTGTAACCTGAATTTAACTTCTAAGTCAGGTCATGGGACTCAAACCTGCAGTTTCAGAAAACCTGGTGGAAATTACAGATTTTGTGATTTGGTCCCTTACAGTATCCCATTAGTCTTGAAAGTTCAAACAAGCCTGCACCAGGGGGAGAAATAATTGCAGAAGAACTGAGCTGGAACATCAGATGGAGATTGGAAAACAATCAAAATAAGTTAAAAATACCTTCAGCAAAGACAGCTAGAGGCTGACGCTTCTGAAAAGCTGAGTTCCTTTCTCATCAGGGATTCTCACTATTATTTTTATTTATTGCTTTTGACACCTGGTCTATCATATCAAGAAATCTTCTGGCTCTGCAGCCTCCTGACAGATGCAGCGTGCAGCAAATGCCTTCCCAATGCAGCTGCCTCTGTCCTAGCAACAGGCTCAGGATGCAACCAAATCCCACTGTAATCAGGGCTGGACAAGTTGAAGGATGGATAAGATGGATGCAGTGATGGCTGCTGAGAGGATGAGGCTGAAAACTGTGTCTAGGAGACTTAAAGGCTGGCTGCAGCAAATAAAATATGCACAGCAAGTGGAACAGATAATGTCAGTTCAAATCTTATTTATCTCATCAGTAGGAGCTCTGTGAGTTTGTTGCTTTCTCTTTTTTTGCTATTTTTTGTTCAGGATGTCTCTCATTAACCTGCTTTTCCCTGGATTTGTTTGTGCCCAACTTTGGCAGCCAGCCAGCAGAAAGCAGGGCTTTAATTTCACAAACTGTAGATTGCGTCCCAGTTATTAAACCATATTTGTTTCTCTCTTTCCAGGGTTTTGTTTTAGTCTTGTTTTTTTTTTTTTTTTTTTTCCTTCTCCCTCCCTAGCTCTAATTTTTTTTTTTTTGTTTAATTTTTATGTTGTTTTGCTTCTCTTATTCCCACCAAGAGAAAACAGCATTGAGATTTAACTCTTGGGATGCCCTAAACAAAACTGCAATTCCAGGTGGGTTAGGTGCTGCTCTGGAAAGGTTCCTGACCAAAGGGGTCCCTGGCAGTGCCAGGAGCTGCCTGGGACTGGGGGAGCCACTGCAGGGCTCTGCTGGTGAGCTGTGATCTGGTGGATGTTCTGGTCCATGGGGTGAGGGATACTTTGGTAATGCAGCGACTTTTGGACACTTTGCAGTCAATGAATGAGGTTTTAAGCAGCAGGAGGCGTCAGAACCAAGGAAATTCCTCTGGCTGCCCTGGAGGGCTTGAGTCCCTGCCCAAGGGGGCTCAGAGACCTTGGCACAGAGCTCAAGACCCCTGTGCCTTTGATCTTGACCCGTGGAAAAACAATTACCAACCTTTATATGAAGAATTACAAGTCAAAAGAGTTTAAGTAGAATAATAGTTAGTTTGTCACAGGGTGAAAATTAGATTTTTGGGGGTTTATAAAATAGGGGTTCAGGGGACAAGATGGAGCAATCTGAGTGTGTCCAGCCTTTGTCCTTCTTCTTCTTCTTGGCCTCCATCTTCTGCTGTGATGGTGGCACTTTTAGATTGGTTTAAGGTAGAAACTCACTTTCTAACACAGGTGATAGGTATGGGGAAGTACACGTAGTTTTTAGTATAAAAAAAGATAACATCAGAGTGCCTCTGTCCTGCTGAACGGACCTCAGCAGGCCAGAGAAAGAATTTTATAGATAAGAAACAATAAACAACCTTGAGACCGAGAACTGAAGAGCTCTGCCTGCTTCTTCAACCACCGGGCTGGGAAAAGAGACTTTCTAACACATCTCAGGATCACCCTGACCACCAGAGATTCCAAGAAGGAGGAACATCCATACCCCCTCCTTTCTCTCTCTAACCTGCAGTGGTTTACTTGCTTGCTCAACCTTTACACATGGTCAGTGAAAAAATAATAAAAAAGCTTTCCCAGGAGATCTTTCCAGAGCAGATCTGAAGCTCCCCTTGCACAAACCCCTCCTTTTCTGAACTCTCAAAGAGCAGCTCAAAGACAAGTTGTCTAAACTTCAGTGTTGTAAATCTCCCCCTAAGCAGGAACCAGTTTTGCAAACACAGACTCACAGTTCTGCATCTTGGAGTTTGAAAGGGAGTTTTAGGCATCTGTGTCCTTATTTTAAATAGCTCTTGTGACTGCTGGAGCATGGACCTGCAGATAGGAGCAGCAGAGCTGAATAATCCACATTCAAATTTGGGCTCAGGCCAAGTTACCACTGTGAAAATTCTGGTTGCACAACTCAGGCAGAACATTTGAACAGTGCTTGGGAGAGGGGCTTTCATTCCATGAGCTTCAGCAGGAGCCAGTGATGCCCTTCCTCACCCATGGCTTGGAATGGGACAGCTTTGAAACTAAAGGGATGCTCTGAAACTAAAGGGATGCTCTGAAACTAAAGGGATGCACACTGAAGGCAAAGAGTTCTATCTTGCTCATAAAAATGTTATCCTGGATCTCTAGAGATGTGTTTCAGCAGAGGATATAGTGATTTTTTTTTAATTGTCCATTTCTTCACTGAGTATCATCCACATTCTGTAACTATGCAATATCTGAAAGTTCTGGAAAACATCTCAATTCTGCTGCTGGCAAGAAAAAGAAAGTATCAATCCATTGTGCTTCACCCAGAGATGTCTCTTTTCCCCATGGAGGTGCAGAGATGGCTCATTCAGTCAAGAGATATTGCTCAGAGGTTCCCAATCCATCAACCTGGCATAGAGAAGATGGATGGCAGATTCTTTTTAAAGACATGTTAGTGTACACAAGAACTCTGAGAACTGTATTTCAGATCAACCCATAAAAAAAAAAAAAAAAGGACAAAAAATAAGACAGGGATTGTAAGAGACAAAAGTCCCCCTCTAATTTTCCCTATCACGAAGTCTAGCTAACGTTTCTAGCACAGCTGCTATCCTAATTAAAGCCTAGGGTGTTTTAAAGCACAGGCAGAAAAATACCATTCTATGCTATTTCTAGTCTCAACTGCACAGTCTCCACTGAACCCTTGCCAATCCTATGGGAAGGAAGAGGCACAGAGAGATTTGGGCCCAGACATTCGTTGTGCTCAGGCTCTTAAGCCCCCACTGAAATGGTGTCAGTGAGGCTCCAGGCTGGAGGAAATCACAAGCTACAGAAAGGTCATTTCTGAGAACAAAAAAGGTTTCTGTCTGAAGCCTGCTCCCACTCCTTACAAATTCCTTCTGTGTTTCAGGACCTGTTAGTGTGTGTGCTGGCCTTTCCCTCCCCATCCATTCCCCAGTTCACTCCTGAGCTATGAATTATCGGTGTCCCCTCGGCAGAGCGGGTGTGGGCACCAGATGGTGCATTGCTCTTGGGCTGGCAGGGGATGCAAAGTTGAATTTCAATGTCACTGAGCAGCTAAATGACTGAGGGCTCATCCAGACACACTTTAGTCACTGGTCTGAAGATACTGAAAGTGGGCTCGCACAAACTCTCTGAGAAGGAGCTGCAATTTCTGCACTCTAGCCTTGAAACCTCAACACAGAGGCTTCAGTCTGGTACCTGCACTTGTTTTCTAGGTCACTTTTTACATTCTCACTTGTCCTTTAAACATCAGGCCAGCCCTTCTTCAAATGTATCTTTGTTTTATCTTTGTTTTGATTTATTTTTTTTAATTCTTTTTGCCTTGCTGATGGTAACAATATTGTTGAAGCAAGAAAATACTGTCAGAGAGTTCCCAGCTATTTACCTTTTTTTCCTTTTTCCCAAATGACTGGGTTCATAATAGCTTTCATCTTAGTGAAAGCAGCTCTGGGTATGAGTATATCTGTGTGGTTTGGATGTTATTCCATTTGCATGTGGCAATAGTTAAAGTCTGTGCCACTTGCATCCAAACAGCTCTCTGACTTTAAATCTTGGGACTGAATTCTCTTTATCTGCCAAGATGATGAGGTCTAGCTCTATCCTCCTGTTGGATAAAACACTTTTATCCAACATTTTGGGAAATTCTCATCTTTGTTCTTGAAAAAAATATCCAGCATATTTTACTTTTAGCAGCGTGAGATCTCCTTCATAGGCCATGCAGATGAAAGTCTTTTTGTTTCCATGTATAACAGAGAGCTGTGTAAAAAGCCAGACAAGAAATCAAGTTTCTCTCTGGTCTGCAGTGAGTAGCAGAAAGGACCTGATTTGGTTTTTATTTGTGAGAATATTAATTCAGATCACTTACTGCTGAGATCTCAGAGACTCAGAAACATGAAATGCCATTTTTGACATAAGAATATTGTCTTCCTACTTTTATTTGCCTGGTTTTGCTTGCTGGAGACATCCTAACCAGTGCTTTTAACATTCCACTCATGCAAATCTTCCCATCAGGCTTCAGTAGCACCAAAGTAGGTCGAATTTGTGCTCTTATGTGAGGAATTCCTATTCCTCCTTTCCTACCCAGAATCTTCACATTGGTGTACAGGCAATTAAAGATTTTCTATTCCTCCAACTCTCCTGGTACCTCAATTAATCGGGTTCTCAACATCTTGATTTTGTGCTAAATTGGTGCTCCCTGTCCCTTCTTTTTCTCCTCCTTTTTGCTATGAGTGCTCAGCCCCTCCTCTCAGTGCCTTCCCCTCCACTGGAATGGATTTTCTCCAAGCAGCACAGCCTTGAGCTCACACAGAATGACCAATACCCCACAAAATCACAGATATTTAACACAGTCCCTCAGCAATTTCATGTCCAGAATGGTGAGTTATTTATCCTAAGGCTCACCAAACATTGTCCAGGGGGTTCAACAATCAAGTCTTGATATTTTTTGTTTTTTTGGGAATGATCTAATCAGTCCTTGGCTGGTCTTTCATGGTGGGATGTTTGGGTGGCCTGTGCAGGGTCAGGAGCTGGACTCAGTGATCCTTTTGGCTCTACTCCAACTCAGGAAAATCTATGATTTCTTGGGGGAGAACCTGAGAAAGGATCTATTTTTTCTTTGCATTTTTTTACCTCCCCCCACCTCTTTTTTTTAATTTTTAATTTTTAATAGATATACACAATTTTCTTTTAATCTATGCTCTGAGTACATTCTCAGTCCCATGCAGATCCCTATTCCATTCTACTAATTGGATCATCAGAGATAATTTCCTACATAACAGCCTAAGAGACTCGAAACAACTGAACATTTCCAGTTAAGTGAAAATTATTCTGTTTTCCTTCTGTTTGGAGCTTTCATTCTCAGGACAGTAATTATACATTAGGTCACCAAACCCTCCTGGTGCTGAGTGTCCAGTTGGGTAGTTCAGCTTTTTGGTGAAGCTCAGGGGACTTTGTGCAATGTTAATATCATAGAATCCTAGAAGAGTTTGAGTTGGAAAAAACCTTAAAAACCATCCAGATCCAACCCTCCTGCCATGGGCAGGGACACTTTCCATTATCCCAGGTTGCTCCAAGCCCCATCCAACCTGGTCTTGGGCATTTCCAGGGATGGGGCATCCACAGCTGCTCTGGGCACCCTGTGCCAGGGCCTGCGCACTCTCACAGGGAAGAATTTATTCCCAATCTATAATCTAAACCTCCTCTCTGTCAGTTTGAAGCCATTTCCCTTTGTCCTGTCACTCCAGGCCCTTGTTAAGATTCTCTCTCCATCTTTCTTGTAGTCTCTTCAAGAACTGGAAGGTCACAATTAGGTCACCCTGTCTCCTCTTCTCTCTTCTCTTCTCTTCTCTTCTCTTCTCTTCTCTTCTCTTCTCTTCTCTTCTCTTCTCTTCTCTTCTCTTCTCTTCTCTTCTCTTCTCTTCTCTTCTCTTCTCTTCTCTTCTCTTCTCTTCTCTTCTCTTCTCTTCTCTTCTCTCCAGGCTGAACATTCCCAACTCTCCCAGTCTTTCCTTACAACAGAGCTGTTCCATCCCTCTGATCAACCTGGTGTCCTCCTCTGGACCTGCTCCAATGTGTCCATGTCCTTCCTGTGCTGGGGACCCCAGAACTGGATGCAGCACCAAAATTTGAATTCCATTAGTGGAGCCTCCACCTTCCACTGTGTAAATGCTGCAGAGATGGGAACAGTTCTGCGGGGCTCTGAGTCATTGTGTTCTCAGGACATTCACCCAACCACCTCCAAACTCAGCTCACAAAACTCAGAGTGGTCCCTGGTCCCTCTGTTCCCTTCCAGGATGAGATTTTTGACTCCACCTGCTCAGGGGTAAGACACCAGTGCTGAGTCCCAGCAAAAGGTCCAGTCCCCAGCAAAGGTGCTGACTCACCCAAGGGCTGCCAGCAGCAGAGACTTCCCTTAAAAACTCAGTATTTTAAAAGCAGATGAATAATGAACTCGGAGCCACATTTCTGCAGCTCAATGGTGACATCCAGTGACTGGCTCCCTTATTCCCAGGTGTGCATTCCATAGGGGCAGCCCAGCCCTGCTCCTTGGCTGTGGGGATGGCTCACATGTCTCCTGCAATCACATCGTGTTCGTGCTGGAAAATGCTTTAAAACGAAATCCCTGTTCAGATTTGCATAATCACTTAATTGCAGGGCCTCACATCTCTTTTGTTCCCATTGAGCAGCTCGATGCAGCCAGTGCTGTGTCCCAGCCCTGATGTACCTGGAAAAGGGTTTAGCTCTGTTGATGAAGAAATCCCAGCCTTTTAGCAGGAATTTCACCAGCAGCAGCTGACAGGTAACTGCCCTGTGACCTGGAGTGATCTGGAATATTTTAGTTGTTATTTTGCATTTTGCAGTCACATCATGGTCAGTCTGAGGATGTGGGGTTTGGTGGGGGCTGTTTGGGCAGAGAAAAAAGGGGAGGAAAAGCAGAGGAAAAGGGCGAAGTGCTGGAAAGGAGCAGAAAAAACAGGCATGAAAAGGAAATGGATGGAATGACAGGGAATGGCAAAGAAAAAAAAAAGGAAAGAAAATGTATGGAGGGAAAGGTATGAAAAGGAAGCTGACTGAGGGAGAAGCAGAGATGAGGAGGAGGAGGAAGAGCTGTCCCAGTCTCAGGGAGGAATGGTGTCATTAAGGGAACTGGTGCAGCAGAGATGGCGTGTGCTGAATAACTCTGTCAGTGCAGCAGCATCCAGCTTTCCACAGTGATAAATGTCACATGTCTTTGCTGACACTTGATAAAGGTTCTGTCTATCAGCAGAGCCAGCCAGCAGGGCCAGCTGGCTCCAGCTTAACCTTCATCACTGCTCTTTCAAAGAGAAGCCCCAGAATTTTCCTCTGTTTCACCACTCCCTCTTCCCAGCCCATTCACCCTGCTCACCTCAGTGCTTTCTAGCTCTCAGCTTAAAAAAAGACCATGAGCAGCAGAAATAAAACTGTCTGACTTAGCCAGCCAAGGAGAGACAGTCTGGGGCTGGGCTCATCCAAGCAAGGCTCTCGAGTAGGATGGAAAACATGGAAAAATCATGGAAATGTTAAAATAATAGGAAAAAAAAAAAAAGAAAATTAATAATCTCACCCTTTAAACAAGGCTTGTAGCTAATGAGCCATTGAGCCAGGCAGCTCCTCAGCCTGTGTTCAAAGATGGGTGCTGATTCGCACCACAAGGATTTGGCCCTTGTCCTGATTTAACCCCAGCTGGCAACAGAGAACCACAGAGCTGCTCACTCCATCCCCTGCTACCAGAGTGGGACTGGGAGACTTGGAAAAAAAAATAATAACTCATGGGTTTAGATAAGAGCAGTTTAATACATGAAACAGAGTAAAATATTATAAAAACACTATTACTACTACTACTACTATTACTACTACTACTACTACTACTACTAATAATAATAATAATAATGATAATGATAATAATGAGCAAGAGGAGGAGAGGATTAAAACCCAGAAAAAACAAGTGTTCCTCACCACCCCTGCCCAATGCCCACCCCATCCCTGAGCAGTATCAGCCCCTTCCAGCCAAATCCCCTCAGTTTCTGTGCTGGACAAGAAGCTCTGGATGTGGAATGTCCCTTTGGATAGTTTGGGTCAGCTGTCCTGGCCGTTCTACCTCCCAACTTCTTGTGCACCTCCTCATTGGCAGAGCATGAAATGCTGAAAATCCTGGATTTAGGGAATCAACAGCAACCAAGCCATCAGTTTGTTATCAATATTCTTCTCATATTATACCCAAAATGCAGCACTGGCCCAGCTAGTGAGGAGAAAATTGACTCTGTCCCAGCCAATGTCTCATGTGCCCACAAGGGGAGAGGAACATGGTGACAAAGGCACTGAAATACCAGATCAATTAAACTGTCATTATATACTTAAATAAACTTTGGATTGGCTCTGAGAGTACTGGGAAGTAACTAGAGTCATAATACTTCCCATGGGGGAGGCGCAAACTTCTTTTAAAAATGCAAACATGCTAAGCCATAATTGGAAAGTGCAGCCTGGCCACATTATTAGCTTCATTTTGGAGGTGAAGCCAAAAAGGGAAGGTTATTTGTCTAAGGTGAAAAATCAGCAAAAAGCCCAAGTGCAAAAATAGTAAAGCAGCTGGTCAGCCTGGAATCAGGAGAGGCAGCAACATCTGAGCTGCACAACAACATGAACCAATACAAACCACCTGAATTGCAGCTATTCAGGAAGTGAATTATTCAGAGAGGATAAGAATAAATCACACATTAGTACATCAGGTTAATATGGCAGCAAATAACAGGAGAACAGGGTTATTTAGGATATATATAAATTCTTGTCAAGTGAGGTCATTTTTTTTTCTCCCTCTGGGCTCAATGAGACAAACATTCAGTCAGTTCTGAGTATCTCAGCATCAACAATGTATTGACAGCTTGGAGGGAGCTCAAAGAACATCTTCAGAGATGATTTAGGGACTGGAGGGATTGATTTACAAGGAAAGATTTTATGCTCTAAGTGGAATAGATTCATCTCTACTATAATTCCATTGATGTCAAAGGGCCAAGTTTTGCCCTCAATTACAACAGTGTAGATGTGGCAAAACTCCACTGGAGTAAAAATGTAAGGTCATGATTAGGGGAAAAAATGGAAAAGGAATATTGTTACATTCTGGACATATTACTGTGGAGAAGCAGTGAAAACTCCCGTGCTTGTGATATTAAAAATTAACCAAGATAATAGTATTGAACAATATTGTACAGAGACCTGCAGTGACAAGGGAAATAAAAATACATAAGTGCTATTTCCCCATATTTTTATTATGATGATGATTACTGTTATATGAAAGCAGGAATCCACATCTGAAATGAACTGCCTATTGGCCCTTTTAAACATAACATGTTTTAATATAGACAAAATATACCAGGGGAAAATCCATCTTTGGCAGAGCCAGAGAAAATAAAGATGGTTTTTAAAGTATGTAATGGATAAAGCAAACCCTAACAAAAGTATCAACCCGTTCCAATATAAATCAGCCAGGGATGGTAAAGCAGAGATGACAAACTGTTAATAACAATGGAAAAAAGGGAATTCTTTTCAGCATCAGTTTGTAAACTGCAGCATAAAGAGATGGCTCTGAGGAAAGGTTTTAGATGATGCCTGAAGTGAGCTTTAGGTTGATTTGGAATTCAAAATATGAATCACAGAATCGCCAAGTTTTGATTGCCCCCAAATCCATCCAGTCCAACCTCTGACCAATCCCCACCTTGTCCCAGCCCAGAGCTCTGAGAGGCACATCCAGACCTTCCTTGGACACCTCCAGGGATGGGAACTCCAAACGTCTCTGGTTTGGGAGGTTTGGAATTGGTTCCCAATGCCTGAATACCCTTTTGGTGAGGAAATTCCTCCTAATGTCCAACCTGCACCTCCCCTGGCACAACTTGAGACAATGTCCTCAATGTCCTGTCACTTGTCCTCAGAAAGAAGAGACCATCCACCCTCCTGTCAGGGAGTTGTAGAGACTGAAAAGGTCTTCCCTGAGCCTCCTTTTCTCCAGGCTGAAGAACTCCAGCTACCCCAGCTACTCCTCCTTACAAGCTGGTGTAGTCCTCTGGAATCCCAGAATTTCCCAATAGGTTGTTTGCTGTAGGAGGGCAGAACTATTACCTCTATTCTTTTATCTCAGAGGCAAAAATAACATCTCTAGCAGGGGAAAAAAAAAAAAAAAAAAAAAAAAAAACAAAAAAAAAACTCTGATGATTTTTGGAAAAGCAAGAGGACCTGAGCAGGTTTCAGAGTGTTTTTGTGTCTAGGTTTAGAAATAAATCAAGGCAGCTGATGTGCGCAGAGTGTGAGGAGGAAGTGAGGCACAGGAATAGTTGTGTCTATCACAGTCAAGATCTGGAAGATAAGAGACATTAAAATTCTATCAGAAAGACAGAATTTGCTCTCAAGCAGCCAGCTCTGTGTATGAGCATCCCCTCTCACTGCAGGAGGAGGACCTTTTCCAGAGGGAAGAATCCACAAGTGCTAAATTCAGTCCATGAGCTGTTGCTCCTCCCTACCCCACCCAGCCGTCCAGGAATGTAAAACAGGGCTGTGGATGGTCCCAGCTCCACTCCCCTGGCCAGGGGCTGACAACCAAGGCTGGTAAAGAGATGTTCTAAAAAAAAAAAAAAAAAAGGTGCACTAACTGGAAAAGATCTCTTAAGGAAATGCAGAATGAAAAAAGGAAGAGAAGGAAGAGAAGACCAGGCTTACATGGCATGGAGATCACCACAGAGAGAGGATAAATCAGCTGAAAGATTTTGGCAAACAGCCAGCTGGGAAGTTGATCTTGCTGGGACACAACCTTTGAACTGAAAACTGCTGATGGCAGGGGAGGTGAAGAGATCATTTAAGTTCCCCAGTAGATGAACAGCAACTATTATAGACCAGTCTGGGTACTTTAAATCAAGATCAAGAGACAGTTTGGAAGATATCTAGCCCATAAATACAAATAAAAGTCATAAATAATATGAAAGTTAGAGTAACAGGATGGTCTGATAACAATGTGACATTAAAAATAAAACTCGCTATATGGGATTACAAGTTACTTTGGATTGCTAATTTATCCTGACATAAATGCAGTGAAAATAATGGAAGAGCTAATAGAGGAACCAATTAATAAAGAATTAAGGGATAGGAATAGAATTAATGACTGTCAACATGATTTTATGGAAAATAGGTTTTATCAAATAAGCCTGATTTAATTATTTGGGGAGATTCCAAGTTGAACTGATAATCACATTGATGGGCTTGGCTTCAGCAAAGCCTCTCTGACTCGGTATCATGAAATGTTTTTGATTCTAAAACTTAGAGCTACACTAATAGAAAAGCGACTAAACAGATTAAAAACAGACTAAACTTGGTGAGATCAGCAAGAACCAATTAGTGGGGCTTTACCACAAGCATTTTCTCCTTGGGAAATGTATACTTATTTATATGTATACACGTTTGCAGTGGGTACTATGAAATATCTCTAGCAAAGACCCCCAAAATTAATATCAGTATACACTCTTGCCAAAATGTGTCAATGCAGTAAAGTTTGAGGAAATGGCACGAGAGGGTATTTCTAGGTTGGATTTGTCTGACAGGTCCATGTAATAAAATATCCAGCCATCGTGGGGGCTGTTCTGGTGTCCATGTTCAGAGCTGACCTGGGATGGCAAGAGAGGAGATATGAAATGGATTGGACACAAAATCCTGACACTCCAGACAAAATCCTGACACTCCAGATCCCCTTTCCTTCTTTGTCCTGGATCTCATTGCAATCTCCTGTGTGCTGCTGGAGGCAGCTGCCTGAATTCTGGATTTGCTGATGTCTGCTCTTATTTTTCCAGAGCCATCTCCTGCTGCCTGCCCTTAGATCCCCATGCCCTGATTAAACCCCTGGCATCTGCTGACAGCCACATCTTTACCAATCCTACCAACAACTGTGTTTAACTCAGAACCTTAGAACCTTGGTGTAACTCAAAGCCTTGTGTTCTTCCAGATCACATCCCAAATAATTCTCCTCACTCAAACAGCAGAAGCAGGCCACTATTTTCTAGAATCCATACAATCAGAGACCTTTCTGAAGGTGTTTTTCTGCCCTTCCCTTTTGTCCTCCTGGCAGATCTCTGTCAGGTTCAATATAAAAAGCACTCTCAAAGGAAAAACAAGTACATATATTTCCCCCCCTCCTTTCCAGATCGCCACCCACAAATAAGTGGAATGCTTTTAGTGCACTTAGTGTTCTCAGATTATGTTAAAATATACCAAACATACACTGTTCTAGTCTTTCATGAAAACTTTAAATTGCTATTTCTGGGCTCAATTCAACCCTTGCCTCATTCTGTGATAAAAGGACTTAAAAGCACTGTTCTAGAATAGAATAGGCTTTGGGTTTTTTATAGTCTTTCACATTCCCAGTATCCCAAAGGGCTTTACAAAGCACCGATGCAGAGACTGGAAGCACAGTCAGCGTAGGCAAATGCAGCATCCATTATGTGCTCAGGGATGGCTCAGGCACCCGGCACCCAGCCTTATGTAACAGCCGAGGGGCTGGAAAGGGAGGGCAGCATCACTGGGGCACCAAGATCCCTTCAGTGGGCTCAGGGATGGCTGGGAGGCTGCAGGAGGAGGTGAAGAAGGAGAGGCAGGGAAGTGTGGCTGGGGGGTTGCTCTTGGGTCGACTGTCTGTCTCTGTCCTGAGATGTGTGGGATGGTTCTGTGGCATCCCATGCTTTTGAAGGACTCTTTGCTTTTTCGATCTTCAGGTTGTTTATTAATTCTTATCTACAAAATTTTCTTTCTGCCCAGCCGAGGTCCGCACAGCAAGGCAACCACAGGCACTCTGTGTTGTCTTTTTATACTACAAAGTACGTATATCATATTTACTTTTAATTCCCAATACCTATCACCTATGTTAGACAGTGCACTTCTACTCTAAACCAATCCCAAAGTGCCAACATCACTGCAGAAAATGGAGAACAAGAAGAAGAAAGAAGAAGGACTAGACACGCCCTGATTCCTCCATCTTGTCCCCATAACCCGCACACCAAAAATCCTAAAATCTACATTTTCACCCTGTGAACACCTTGGTATTGCACCATTCAAACCTGTGTGGCTTTCACATCCCCATGCTAAGCTGGCAGTTCGTTGGATGGATCAAAATCAAATCCCCAGGTGTTCCGGGCAACATGCCAGGGTCTCCGAGCCCCCCGACGGGGACCTTGGCAACTCTGGACGTCCAAAGGGATGTGCTGAGTTCCCACAGGTTGCAGGTGCTGTGTTTGAAGCAATCAGTGGCACTGATGTGCACCTGGGAGAAATTGGGATAGGGGAGCTTTTCTGGGCTGGTGGAAGCAATCAGCACCTGGGTGTGGGAACATCCTTGCTGGATAAAGGGTTAGCAGGCAAAGTGTGTCCAGGATGGAGCGGTGAGGGTGGGAACAGCTTCTCTGTGTTTGTGGCTGGGAGAGCCACAAGGAGACGGATATCCTGCATTTGCTGTGTGCCTGTGGAAGGAGAGCAGCAGGAGGGGGATGCCCAGCCCCTGTGCCTGAATGTGCGCAAGTTACTTGTGCATCTGAGCAAGAGTGGGGGAGAATAATTTCCCTGCATGGCAGGGAAAGGATTGCTCTGCAGACACTCATTGTCGCTGAGGTACATGGAAACAACTTGAAATAAACCAATAAGCTCAAACTAATTCACAAGCAAACCAATGGCCTGAGCTAATGAACAGCAGGGTGGCCACTGTGACAGCCAGTGACAGGGAATTCACAGAATCACTGGGTTGGAAGAGACTTTCAAGATCATTGAGTACAAACCATGCCCTGACAGCTCAACTAAACCCTGGCACCCAGTGCCACATCCAGGCTTTGTTAAACACACCCAGGGATGGGGACTGCACCACTCAGGGAAGAGTTGCAGGTCTGGTGAACACTTGAGGATGGGTTACTACAGGAACAAGAACCGTGTCCCAAAGCTGCACCCACCCACACAGGGGAGGCCTCTCCACCCAGGGCACCCAGAAGGTCACAGCTTTTCACCCAAAGGGTGACTCAGGAGGAAAATAATCCCTCACCAGGGCTGTGAGGACTCCCAGGTGTGGGGAAACTCCATAGGATCCATCCCAGTCCCCAAGGGTGGCTCCCTCTCCCAGAACTGCTGGTCTGAGGAAAATCACAGAGGATTAAAAAAGGGCTTTTCAGCAGGACCACCAGGTCAGGCTCATGCTCACCCATGTTCACAGCCCAGGAAAGAGAAGAAAATATAAGCTGAGCTAAACTTCCTGGAGAGCACGTGGCATGGAACAGCACAGGTCTGTTCGGAACTGGGATTGCTTGATGTATGCATCAGAGTGATTCAGAAAGAACACATATCATTTTACTTCCCCCCAGTCCTTTGTTCCTTTCAAAGTCTGGCTTTTTAGGGACTCGGCATTAAAAATAAATGAGAATTTCCCGGTAAAGAAATTCTTTTTTTTTTTCAGTGCATCACAAGGCATTCATTTAAATGTAGAATATTTTTAAAGATGTAAACACCTAATGGAAGTTACTTACTCTGATGGAAATGGATCTGTTTTAATGTCAGGGTTTTCACTAGAAAAGGAGTTTAAATCAAATCAGGGAAAAAACAGACCACAAAGCACTTTGTAACTTCTCCTTAAACACAAATAAAACAGAAGAATAAATTTTAAACACTCCTGTCTTCTTTTCTGAAGAGCTGTGGACCAAGTCATGCTATGAGGTGGTGAGGACTGAGAAGACTTGAGTTAGAAATAATAAATGATAACACCCTGCAATGCCATGGAGGTTTGTGCATAAATCAGGAGAAACTGGTGCAGGAGGCAGAGACACCATCATGACTTTTCCTGGGGATAAAAACCTTATTTCAGATGGAAGGGTAGGAGGGCTTTATGTTTTAGTTCACTACGACCAAGATAGGCGGTGAAATTTTCCCATGTGGATCCAGAGATCAGCAATGCCTGCTACATTAATGCTGTGGGAAATACCACAGCATACCATGACATCCTTGTGTTGCTCCCTCCCTAAACCCCTGACAGGACTTGTTTTTAGGCAGAACTCTGTGAGAGAAATTTTGGATTGTGAGGTCTGTAAAATCTGTGCTTGTTCTTGCTTGTAAAACCATCCAGATGTTCAGCTGCAGCTCCTCCATGGGGCTCCACACGGCATTTGCTTCACTCCCAGATATCCCATGAATTATAGAGAAGTGTTTGCTGCAGGCCAGAGAGAACAAGAGTATGTGATGCTGCTGGTGCCCTGGCTTCCCAGGGAGGCCTGAGAGAGGAACAACTCAGTCCCTGTGAGAGAGAGAGAGGACAGACAGGGAGGATTGTCACTATAGAGCACGATACAGTACAATAATGCACAACTCCATCAGAAGGCTGAAAGACAGAGATTTTATTAAACCAACTAGCTTTTATAGTTCTTCCAGATATTGACACCCATCTAACACATATACAGTGCCCATTTGCCATAAAAGAGAAACAAAGACACCCAGAGGGCCACGTCACTCTTGAGCCAGCCAGAGTCCATATCTCCCAACTTTCTCTCCTTCTTCTGTTCTCCAGGATAACGACCTTGGCGTTCCTTCAGGAGAGATAGAGGGCTTCTCCTTATCTTCAGGAGACCCTTGCTAGCTCACAGGGACAGCACAGAATGTCTTTCCCTCAGAGGATGGCACAGGTCCCAGAGGCATCCTTTGAGAGGCAGAACATTACAGCACTCAACAAAGGAGATCTCCCAATACAGCGACACATTAGCAGAAAGACTTCAGCAGACCATCCTGCTATTCTATGATCTTACAGGCATCATTGAAGAGATTCATTGGAAGAGATCTTAAAGCCCATTTCATTCCACCTCCTGCCATGGCAGGGACATCTTCCACTATCCCACGTTGCTCCAGCCTGGCCTTGGGCACTTCCAGGGATGCAGGAGCAGCCACAGCTTCTCTGGGCACCCTGTGCCAGGATCTCACACCCTCAAAGTGAAAGATTTATTCCCAATCTCTAATCCAAACACTCCTGCCTTTCCCAGCCCAGTTTCCCTTCCCTTCCATCGCAGCCTTTGGTCCAGCCATCCACTGCAGAGCAGCTGTGGTTTGCCTGAGCTTGGGGAGGGTGACAGCAAAGGCGACTTCTGAGCAAGAGAAAAAAGATTAAAGGGTAGGAAAACAGCAACATTCCTATCTAAAAGGACTGGTGGACAGCAAGTAGATAAGCCTTAAAAGCAGGAAAATGTCTCCAGACTAAAGTAAATAGTAAGCTCTAAAAATCTACCTCTAAGAGATTATGTAGGTGGAACTTTACAAAAGAAATCTCTGGGTTTACCCCAGTGTGAGCCTTTGCTTTGAATCATTTGCCAGGCACTCAAAAGTTTAATATCAGCTCTTGATACAGTATTTTTCTAAAGTGATTTTGAAGATTATATAGAGGGAAAAGGTAAAAATAAACCTGAATGGGAGGGTTTTGTTACAAAACCAGTTTTATAGCCTGACAGAAAAGTCATGAATGCCTTGGTTAAGAATGAAGCCTTGGCAGGATTGGATATCGTTACTTAACTTGCAAAGTTTTTAGTGAACTGTCTAAAATACCAATGTGCTGCTGCCCAGATAGGCAGATGGAAAGGAGCTGATAAGCCAGAGACAAAGAAAATATCTTCAAATAACCTTTCAGAGAGACATCATTTAATGAACAAAGCAAAGAGATGGGCTTGGAGCAAAAGTGCTGAACCAAATACCTTTTGGAGAGCAACACAAAGGGGCTGTTGCACAAAGAATTTGGAGATGTTGGAATTTGCTCAAATTTCTTTAAAAATTATCCATGACAGATTGCACAGGGCAGGAAAAAAGCATGACAAAATGAAGTTCTAAACAGTGTCAGTAGCTGATGGAGATCTAATAACCTGGCTTTTCTGGATGAGTGGCTGGAAAGGATCTCATCTTTTCTTCACTTCTAGAACCAAAACCAACACTTTATAACTGACAGTTTTCAAAACATTCTTGAAAACTTATGGACATTCGTTATAGAGGGATCTCACTGTGGAAATGCTTTTTCTTTTTGAGTGGTTAAAATCAGTTCCCCCTCATATTTGTGCAAACAAAGCCCTGTAGAGTGTGTGTGCAGCAAGAGGGAACTAATACAGGTCCATTCCAATGATTTTAGTGCTACTGATTTATGCTGGCTAAAAATCTGGCTTTATTTCTCCACTGTCCTAAGTTTATAGATTTTTCACTCTGCACATTAGATTTTTCCTACAGTAACAACTGAAAGATGAAACTTAAGCAGAGTTGGACTGAGACATGGGTAAAGCATAAAATTTGTGGGATTTGCGAAGGACATAAAAGCCCATTTACCCCCAGGTTATGCTGTTGAAATGGGCTGCAGACTCTGGAAAGAGACATTTTTCTTGCAAATACTTTACTTTGACTGCTCCAGCTAAGAAATACGCTTAAATCTGAAGTAAACTCTGGTGGAATAAGCTATACCAGAACCTGTAATATATGTCCAGAGGAGATCTCCATCCCCCCAAACCAGGAGCATTTCCCTCCTGTGCCCTCCCTGCCCCTTCTGCGCTTCACCAGCTGCCCCTCAGAATAAAGTAATAAAAATTCAAATGAGTTTTCAGGAAAATATACCTGCAGAGGGGAGACACCTCCTGTCACTTTAATAACACACCAGGTTAATAATATTAAATCACTGCAGGCCAAGGAAATGTCACTGGAAATATTTAAGGCTTCCCACTCAGGAGTGATGAGACTTTAAAGCAGCTGGGAAAGAAGCAGAACTGGGTGGGAAGGACTGGTGAGGCTGATCCTGGCCTGCAGGGAAAAGCAATTTTGCGGGGCCTGTCTTCTCATTTAAGGGCTATCTAATATATTAAGAAAATAAAAGCTTATATAATGCTGGAATTGAAATACATGCTGGTGAAAAGGGGCAGGACAGCTCTGCAGGCAGCAGTCCCCAATTTATCACCAAACCAGCATAAGATAGACAAGAAATGGGCCAGATTTAACCTTTTGCTGTGCAGAGAGGTTGTTCCTCAACTAATATCAGAAGTGAGGATTTTACTGACATGAGAATCACCATTTGAACTGGGCATACTCAGGTTTGGGTTTGTACCATACCTTGATCCACCTGGGCATTTTGCTGAGGGAACCAAGTCTTAAAACAAACCCAGCAATCCAAAATACACAAACCTCTCCCAAAGACAGATGGACAGCACAAATTTAGGGCCAGCTGGGATTGCTAGAATGATACAAACCTTTTTGACAGAGCTGTGGGATTTGTGTAATTTTAAAAAAATAATACCAGTTCAATTTTTTTTTATTGATCCATAGATATAACTGGATAGTGTGAAAGTGGTCAGATCCTTAACTCATGACAAAAACCCAAAAACCTTCCCTGGAGCTGTTCTGATTTATACCAGCTAAAGGTAAAATCCTCTTCCATTGAAGATAATCCACATTTGTTTGGTTCTTGAGTTTGCTGGACAAATGATTCAGAAAGAAGAGGGACTGAAGCAGGATTGTGATTTGAAGGAACCCTTGTCTCTCCTGCTGCTCACAGCTCTGCTTCTCTTCCCATCAGAAGGAAGCCTGGAGCACAAGTACTGCTTGTTCAGATTTCAGGTTGTCAGGCACAACTTTATCCTTAAAAAGCCTCACATGATCCCAACGTGCTCAGGTTCTATAAATGCAACTTCTACCTGGTGTAGTGACAAAGCCCCATGTAGGGATTGGAAGGGTTGCCACCAAAACCTAAAAATGGTGGTGAAAGAAAGACTGTGGCAAATGGGAGATTTCAAAGCCTGACATAAAGAGGTTCCAGCCCATGTTGATCCTTCCTTGGCTGGCATCACACAGAGTTGTTGTGGAGAGCCTGGTTCAAGCATGGCTTAAAGAAAGAGGCCATGAAGGTATACAGCTGATGGGAAAGTAAAAGGCAGCTGTAAAGCAGCAGTTCCCAGGCTTGATTTTGTAAATAACTAGGTTCTCAGACACCTTTTCTATAAACAGCAGGATTCTCAGACAGTCTTCTCATAACAGTCCTTGGCTGCTCTGGGAACAGATATGAAGGTTTTGAGAACTTTTCATCTCACAGTGAGAACACTAATTTTGGTTTCAATAAACAACCACGGGTATTGTAAACAAAAGGAGGGGTTAGAGTTTTCTCTGTAGCCTATCGTGAGCTCGGATTTTGCAATATGCATGAAGTTAATTAACACTATTATAAAAGGTGACTGATTTGATCAATAAAGCGGAGTCGATTCTGATCAACAAAGATGGGTCATCTCCCTTCGCTTTCAACAAGTTGTGGCAGCCACCTCCCAACTTCAGTGGAAAGAAATCTCCACACCAGAAGGAAAACTATCAAATATAACTCCAGCCTTAAAAAAAACCCACCAAAAACAAAACCAAACCAACTCTGGAGCCCAAACCACCAAGTCTGATTGCTACACCAGGCCAAATTATCAGAAAATAACCCAAAGAGAATTAGTGAACACATGGGCAGCACATCATTCTTTGGGAAGAGTCAATACAGCAGTTGTAGAGTGAAGTCATCTCTCACAAATCATTCCAGGCTCTTCCAAGTGATTAAGGAATATATCAATAGGGATGATTTAGTCAATGCAGAGCTCAGAAATTAAAAAACAAAACAAACCTCTTGTGGTAACATCTCAAAGCTCTTAAAGCAGCACTGAGCTCATGGGATGAGAGAAGTTTTCTTGTTAAAGTACCTAAAATTCCAGGAATAAACATATTTAATATATTCATAATTGGGTTGGAAAAGAGATTTCATAGGAAGAAGATGAAGTTTGTGGTAGACACAAAATAACTGAGCATAGTAAAATCTGAACCTGATTGTAGAGAATCACAGAATACTCCTGAGATAAGGATTCAGTGATGACAAATGAAATTCAGTGTTTGATAAGTGCTAAGTAATGTACACAGGGAAAATAAGCCAAACTCCACATTTCCAGTCAGGAATGGGATCTTGTAGTCATTGTAATTACTTCTCTAAAATGCTAGTTTAGTGCTCAGAAATGCTCAAAAAGGCAAACAGCATGCAGGAACTGCTGGAATATCAGAGGAAAGAATGGGTTATACATCCCATTCTCTGGGGTACAGCACAGGAGGGAAGGACCACAGGGCACTGTGCTCTCCACCATCCTCTGCTTCCCAGGGAATATTGCATCTTCCCATGACCCCAGCAACAAAACAATGTTTGTTTACGCAGTCTAAACATTGAAAATTGGCTTTGTACCCACTGGTCCTTTCCCTGTGTTGTTGTTGTGTGTCACAGCAGCACCCTGCGGGCATGAGCCACCAGCACCAATGTCACTTTTTGTCATAATGGGCCAGATTCTCTGCAGGCAAAATCAATGGCATTCCCTCTGGGTCAATAGTGAGGGGCCAGTTTGGTCCAGATCAGGAGGTTGCTAAATAAAAGTGATGCTGGACATTTCTTGAAATGAGCAGTTTTCCATCTGAGGACTGCAGAACAGGATCAGGTGGGTTTCATGTTCATCAAAACAGGGCAAATAAGGTTTTATTCTGTGTAATGTAGACATTTCTTTCAGTGAAAGAACAAAAACTCTGCTTGCTTTTGTTTATTTTATGTTTCCCCTCCCTACTCAGCCCCAGAAGAGAAAATAAGCTGATAAAGTCTATAATAGCACTAGCACATGTATCAACAATACTGACATGTTTTCAGTTGAATTTTCAGTTCATTCTATTTTCCATCTCACAATGAAATTCAGTTCAATTGAAAGATTCAATAGTAATGGGAAATAAGCTCTGGAAATTGCATAATCTACTTCTCAAAGACCCAGGAATTAACAAACAAACATACAGAACACACACAAACCTAAAGGACCCACATTCTGTAAAGATGTAATAAGTCAATTAAATTCATGCTCAATGTGATTCTTGGCTGATGGGAGAACACAAAGAGAGAGGTCAGATCCTGTTTTCAAAAAGAAACCTCATGAAAAAGGAAAGCAAATGGAAATGTCATTATTGAACATTATGATGAGAGATGAAAGGAGCCTCATCCAAGGAAAAAAAAAGCTCCAAGGAGGTGAAATGTAAATTGTTCAGATAGCAAGGAAATGAAAGGAGATGTGATAAGGTCAGTGATGAGTAAACATGGGGGAGAGCTGCAACTCAGGTTCAGGTGATAACAGTAATAAATATGAGGGGGGCTGAGTGCAAAGCAGGTGGAAATCAGCAGTTTCATCCCCTTCAGTGGGGCTGCACAGATTCACACCCACAGCAGCACTCAGTGTTTAGGCAGCTCTTTCATCTATTGGTACAGTGTACAAATTATTGTCTTCACTCACAAACAGAGAAAGGGAGGGGGTACAAAGGCCTTGAGGATTTTCATGTTTTCTTCTAAATGTAGATGTGCATTTTGGTTGTTACAGGATTTGCTGAATGCCAGAGCCAAGCCATCCCCAAACAAAACCGAACTCTAGAGATGAGGTTTGCCCCAAAACTGGTTTCCCAGATGCCTAAAGGAGTCAGAGGACTTTTCCATAGAGCACAACTCAGGGCCACAGAACACTGGTTATGATCCCTCATTGAAATGGCTTAAACATGGATTTTAAAAGTCTAGCATTAGCCCAGTCATCCCTTGGGAATGCCAAAGAGGTTTCAAGGACAGGCACTGAAAGGACATTCTTTCATAAGAAACACCCATGTTTAGAAATGTTTATGACTAGGAAAGGGTTAGATTAGATCAAAATGGAATTTTGAGTTCTGATTGCCTAACTCTAAGTTGATACGCACACCTATGACACCTGCAGGAACTCTAGACATGGGCACTGCTGAGAGGGGATCCCCAAACTGTATTTCCTTCTCCGTTGCAGGGCTACTGGTGGCAGCTGCATGTGAAATAAAATCCCTGCAGAGCCATCATTTTCCTAGACAAGTTAATCACTCCATCAGGGCACTCCTTCCCCTTGCCATGAGCTGGATCCCAGCTCCTCTGCCTGCCCCAAAACTGGGCTCCAAACTGCTTGCCACTCATTTGTGAGGAGGAAATCCCTGGGCTTGGCACAGGCAGCTTTGTTTAATATGTGGAGCTCCAAGAGATCCACTGGGATGGAAGGTTCTCCGTGGATGCTCGTCATCATCAAATGTAGGATGATAGTTAATTAGCTGGGATGTCTCTCAGTGCCCAGGAGAGCAGCCATTCAAGCCTGACAGAGATAACTTGTCTGAGGAGCAAGTAATCCTGATAAATGGAGCTCCAGAAAAGGACAGGAGAAATTAGAGAGGAAGGAGCATTATCTCTCCATGGGAGATTAGGAATTCTGATCCCCTTTTAGCACTGTGTAAGTGAACACTGACACTCCAGCTGGGCTGAAGAGATATTTGGTGCTCTCATCCTCACTGACCCTCAACATCCACAGCTAACCATGCTGGAAAAAAGGACACCAAATAAAAAGGGTTTCTGCCCACTGTATTCCAACACGCATGTAAAAAAGAAAACATTTTGAAAAAATACATATTTAATATGTATTTTTAAGCTCTGAAAATTGCATAATCTACTTCTCAAAGACCCAGGAACTAACAAACAAACATACAGAACACACACAAACCTAAAGGACCCACAATTGTGTAAAGATGTAATAAGTCAATTAAATTCATGCTCAATGTTAGCATGTTAGTTTAGCTATAAATGGTCAATATCTGTGACAATTTGATCCTTTCTGGGGTCCCCAGCACAGGAAGGACATGGACATGTTGGAGAGAGTCCAGAGGAGGACACAAAGTTTATCAGAGGGAGGAACTGTGAGGAAAGGCTGAGGGAGTTGGGACTGCTCAGCCTGGAGAGAAGGCGGCTCTGGGGTGACCTGATTGTGGTCTTCTCCTGAAAAGAACTAAAGAAAGATGGAGAGGGGTTGTTTACATCACCTGGAGTGACAGGACAAGGGGGAATGCCTTCAAACTGACAAAGAACAGGTTTAGATGAGATAACAGGAAAAAATTCTTGGCTGTGAGGGTGGGTGAGGCCCTGGCAGAGGTTGGCCCATCCATGGAAATGCCCATGGCCAGGCTGGATGGAGTTCTGAGGAATCTAGTCCAATGGAAGATGTCCCTGGAACTAGAGGAGATGTGAGCTTCCTTCACACCCAACCCATTCCACGATTCCCTTAGAGGTCTCTGAGTGAGTGCAAATGCCCTGCTACAGGCAGCAGCAATTAAAAATTACATCCCCTGGCTGCTCCACAGCAAACCCAGAAACAACAGCCCTTAATTTGTGCCAGAAATGCGGCATTCAGGCATCCTACAGGGATTTGTTTACCACTGATGATGAAACTCCACAAAAAACTCCTTAAAAGCTGACACGTGTATCTCAGTCCAGCCATGAATAAAGATGCTTTTCCAAGTCTGGGCTGCAATTTGTGAAACCTGCTGAGCAGAAAGGTGGTTTGTAAGATATTATTATTAGGAATTTTATAAAACTTTGAAGGTTATTATTGCTGCAGATTAGGTTGAAATGTTTAATTATGAAGAGAGAGAAGGTTTCTGGGCTTTTCAAAGGGTAGGAGCCTTTATTGATTTTATTAGTCAAAGAAGGTGATAATTTTTACCTTAATAACCCGAGAGCGATTTCTCCCTTAAACAGTGATTATAAAATACTAACGGAAATACCACCAGAAAAGTCTGAGGAAGGTCACTCTTTTTTCTTTTTTTTTTTTTTTTTTGTAATCAATCTTACTCTATCAAAGGCTGCAGAAATACAGCAATAATCTAAGTGGAACTGTGGACACTTCTGAACTCGTGGGCAGATGTGGCAATGCCTTTGCTACTAATTGAGGCTGGATCAAATGAAAACCTTTGGTTGGATGAACTGTAATTGCTTGCTCAGGAGCTGCAAACATGGTCAGCTACCTGAGGGGTTTGTTAAATGGCTCCAGGACTTCTGCAAAGGTGTCTGTGGAAGGCAGGTGGACGTGGCAGCAGCTCTCTGGCCGCAGGGAGCAAGGCACAACTTCCCCAGGCACTGTCCTGGGGAAGGCTGTGAGAAGATCAGAGAAAAGAATGAGAAACAATTCTTATCTCCACTTGCTGCACCTGCTGTTGTCCACATGTGGAATGTGCTATGGAGATTTATTTACCAAAGGGTGATTTCTTAATTGGCCTATGGTGATGGTGTTTGGATTGAAGGACCAATTGGGTCCACCTGTATTGGGCTGTCTGTAAGGGTGATGGGTTTCTTAATAAGTATGATGTAATAAAGTGATGGATCAGCCTTCTGGAATCACAGAGTCAATGTCAATTATTATCCTTTGGGGTAATAATTATTATTATAATTAATAGTTATTACCCCTGGAGTCAATGCTAATTATTATCCCTTTGGGGATGCCTGGTAACGACAGGTGGAGCCTGGGCAGGAATGGCTTCAAACCAGCTGAGCAGCCAGGTGTGATTCACCTGTGGGGGTTTTGTGGGGTTACACAGGGGGAAGATGTCCCAAGGTGCCTGGGACATCATCCTGCACTGGGAGCTTGTGGTGCCCCAAACCTCCCTGCACAGCTGGAGGGTCAAGAACAGCTGGAAGCAAAGCCAAGAATCCCAGTCCCTCTGTGCCATGGGCCACCAGGCCATGATGGCTCATCCATAGCTGGCTCCGTGTTTATTTTATTGTTAATTTTAGACAGGAGCTGTGTCATTGGAAGAGGGCAGAGCTTCAGACAGCCCAGCAACCCCTTCAGCAGCCCAGCTTTGCTGTCCTGCCCGAGAAACCCTGTGGAAAACCATCCCAGGATGTCCTGTGCGCCCAGCACGTCTCTGCCCTCAATTAACAGCTGCTTCATAACCCCAAAGCATGACGTCCTCCATCCTTCATGCATTTTTTATTTTCTCTAATAGAATTTCCCATTATTCATATGAATCTCTAATCCTTTTGTGAATCCTCCAAGGCTCTCGGCTTCAATAACGTCTGTGGCATTGAGTGCCACGTGTTAATTATGTGCTGTGTAGGAAAAGTATTTCTTACTATCAGTTTTAAATCATCTGCTTTTAAAAAAATAATTTAATGGTTATACCAAGCATAATGGAATATAGAATTGCATAGATAGGGGATATCTTGCCTTAAAAATTAATTATGGTTTTCTGAACACTGGGAAACTGAGGCATGAAAAGACACAATGTAAAATTGGTCATTTGCTGTTAAAGATAGAGCCTAGGAATTCTGCTTCTTATATTTTATTTTTCTACAAATAAATAATAAATATGTTTTGCCATATAAAGAAAGCTGATGTAGACATTTCAAGTTTTCTTGTTCATTTTAAGGAACAATCTCCTTGCTTTGCACTCATAAGGAAAAAAAAAATGGGATTCCTATCTGATAGAGACACTGTGTTAGAAGAAATGTCAGGGATCAGATTCCACCAAATCAAGTTTGCTGTGATCCACAGGGAACCCAAGGTAAACTTCTAGAAAACAAAAGCTTTGAAGATTGAAACTACTGGGAATTCTCAGTGCTGGACAGGATTAAAGTCATTCTGCCTCTTCTATTGCAGTAATCCCTGAGAGGAGATTTGATTCTCGCTCACCACAAATAACTTTATATATTTTACTTGCTAATATTACTGGGGTGGCATGATGAACAAACTTGTGCAAAATGTAACCTATTTACCAGTGTGTCAAGAAAAGTCTCAGGGATAAAATAAGCACCCCCCCTCCAAAAACATACCTCGTCCAAATGTAGAAAATAGCTGAGGACAGGGAATTACTCTCCTGCTGCTTCTCGCTCATGTGGTGTATATAATGATTTCTGGGAACATTTTTATCATGCAGGGATAAAGGAGATAGAAAATAATCATCCTTACTTATCTAAGTATGGTATTTAGATGACCCTCGTTACCCCTGCATTGACTGCCTCCACACTTTTGGAGTATTTGTTATACTCTGAAAATCCCATGATGCAAGAGAGTGTTGACAGACTCAAGTTACAGGGAAAAAAAAAAAAAAAACAGGAGAGAAGAGGTGACTTATTCAAGATTAGAGAGATCTGTAGCAGTGCAGAATCCTGAACCCAGGTCACCCAAGATTTAACTCACTGCTCTGTGTACTTCTGTAGCCTCCCTTATTGACCCAGGCTTATAACCTGTCTCATCTATCTATAAAGCAGGGATTTATTAGGACAGGGAAATGTCTCAGCAAATGCCACACTCTACCCAAGAAACCTTTCCTGTTGGAAGTGATATAAGGGAAGATCATGAAAACAGGCAGTTGTAATTTTTTTTCAGCCCCAAATGGGTTGATTTTAATCGCAGCAAGAACTTCATGGGGTGGGAGCGCCATCACATCCCAGCTTGGGCGGTCACATCTCCCAGCCAGACAAGGTGTTTGATGGAGAAGATTGTTGACAGAGGTTTCTGAAGATTCAGTGATCAATGAGCATCATCTCCTCTTAGTAAAGAAGAAAGACTTTGAGAAGAGGTAGAAAATAGGGCCTGAAATGGTCTTGAGTCTCCAGATTTAAAAATGCACACGTCCCATATGGATATAGGCACAATATCACTGCAGTCAAACGTTCTGCAGGGCCTTCTCAATCCTTACTCACACAACCTCTTTCCCTTGTTTACAGTTTAATTTAAATTAATGTTTTAATTTTTCAAACAAGCACTGACATTGTTTATGAATGCATTACCACTGAATAATCACTCCTGAATATCAATTAACTCCAGCAATTTTAAACTACAAAGCCCTTGCAGTCAAAAGCCTGAGCTCACAGGAACAGATTTGTTTAAAACCACCAAATTCCATCAAGTTTTCAGCTGTCAGCAGCAATCAGGATTCAATACAGCAAGGAGCTCTATTCCAGAGGAGGATTCTGATGGGATACAGAGCCTGCAGAGCAGAGGGTCATCACAGAAGCAGGAAATATCTTACACCCCCAGACACAATCCCAATGACAATTAGATGCCATCGGGGTCTGTGGTGAGGTGGGACAGGCTGTGGGGGCAGTTACAAGGTGGGGAATGCGAAATTTGAACTAGAAATTGCATTGAATTCTAATTTCCAATTAGAAATTGGAAGTAGAATTCCAGGAAAACAGCAAGAAACAGGGTCTGACTCTGCACAATGCAGAGGTAGAATCCAAAATGAGTGTATCATCTCCCCATTCCTCGTGCCTGTGCAAGGAGAAATGTTCAGGAGTGACAGCTCAAAAAAATGAGTCCCAGACTGGGGGTGCAGCAGTACAACTGAATTTTAACTTATCCTGAGAAAAGGGAGCTGTGGAATTCAACAAAGCTCCTGGCTGAGGGATCTTGGTAGGCCTGATCCAGCCTCAGGGAAAAAGCACGGCCTTGGTAGGCCTGACCCTGCCTCAGGGAAGAAGCATAGCCTCTGATTAAGGTCTCTGGTAGTTTGGGATTTTTGGGGTTTTTTGCTTTGGGTTTTTGTTTCTTTTTTATTTTTTTACTACCTAGATGGAAGAAAGACTTGGTTTCCACAGAATTCCTGCTGGATGGGTTGTGCTCCATTGTGCTCCACCTGGAGCTGAGCAGGGATGCAGCTGGGGTGGCTCTGGGGACACTTGTGCCACACAGCTCCTGCCCTCAAGGCTTCTTCTTGCTCTCAGCTTCACCTGCAGCAGGAACTGCAGTGATCAGCCCTGGGAGAGGGGTTTTCCTCTGGTCTGAGGGGGCTTTTCCTTTGTACTTGCCAACATGCAAACACAAGAGAGCAATTCCAGCTGTCAGGGGACTCCCCAGAACACCAAAGCTCAACCACAGAAGAGCCTAAGCCAAGGAGATCACCAGTTGTGTTCTGTGGCCACACAGAATTTCACAACATAATTTTCACAACCCCAAATTATTTCGGCTCCTCACATCCTGCTCCTGAGGAAGACATGAGATGTGAGTGCCTCAGCCTGCCTCACAGGGGCCCAGCTAACAAATGGAGGCTGCAATATTTCAATCAATAGGGAGAAAGAAAAAGAAGAAACGAAGCAGTCAGGGAAGACAGAGACATTATTGATGCTTCTATTACTGCCTGAAATTGGTCACTGCGGAGAAAAACAAGTAGCCACAAAGTGGACTTGGCCTGACCTTTTGCTCCTCAGCAGGCAGCAGATTGGTCATTCTGGTCACTGCCGGTGAAAAATAAGGCTGAAATCTTCTTTTAGTGGATGAGGGAGCAGTGCTCAGTCCCCACAGCAGGAGGGAATTCACAGGTCAAGGAGGAAGCTGTAACCCTCACTGTGGGCTCCAGAGAGATTTCCACATGCCACGTTAGGACAGGGAATGCAGGATTGATTTGCTGCTTAACATGAGTGGTGTGTGTTCAAATGTGAGCAGACAGACTGCTCTGACAGGGAGAGGAGTTTCAGAGTGATGGACAAAGCAGGGCAGGGAAAGCTGAGGGACCAGCAGAGCAGTGAGGCAGGGAAATAGTAAAGAAGGGCATGGAAAGAAGCACAGAGAGGAATTTTGTGACAAAGTAAACTGAGGAACTGTACAAATTCAAAAGGAAGTATCGCCAGGTGGGAGTCTATGTACAAATCACAAACGGGACAGGGCTGCTGAGGAACTGCCTTGAGCTGTTTTATTTTCCAGCATCAGTCTCATTCCATGGTTATGACAATGGGGAGATGCCCCCAGCTCACATCCCAGGCAGCAGACTAAGAACTTAATGTTACAACTCACTTTATAAGTTTCTTGACCAATCACACAAAGCAAAAGCTTTGTTCTATCCAACCACTATAAGCACACATACTTTTGGTTAAACAATGCTTGCTTATTTCAAATAAAATACCTGCTTGTGAGCCTTAAAACACAATGCACAAAGCTTCAAACTTTCTAACATCTTTCTATCATAGATAAACTTTTCTGTAGCTTAGAGAGTTATTCTAGACAAGTGTTAATCCACAGACCATTGTTCTATTTGTCCTTGCTTTTCTACTTTTTAAATAATTTTTCTGCTGACCTATCTCATGGCTGCTGCTTAGCTCTACTCACAGTTCTGCTGTCCCTGAGGTCTGCCTTTTGCAGCTTTCCCAAAACCATCTGATTTTGTGGATTCCGACAGGAAGGACAAACTTAGGACTGACCCACAGGGCAGAGTCTGCAGTGCCAGTTCTGTACAAACTCTGCTACCAATTTCCACATGGCCTTGGATAAAGACTCAGTTCCACAGGAGCTATAAAAATGCTTTCCTTGTCCCCCTCAGAGGCATTACAGCCCCTAGGGCACATCCAGAGGGGGGACTTGATACCTTCTGGACACAGGTCAGAAAGTGGAAAGAGAAGATTTTCCAGCAGCAGAGTAGAACTTATTTGTTTAAGGCCAGTTGGAATTGGGCAGGCAGCTGCAGGAGGCCCCATCTTGGTGTGGAGAAGAGCAGAGGAGAGATGGGGGAATGAAAATAAACTAACACAGAGTAGGAGAAGCTTTGCCAAGTGGGGAGCTGCTGGCCTGGAGAAAGGAACACCCTATTCTGCCAGACCAGAGTGGCCCAAGGATGTTTTATGTACCCCAAGAGATGTGATTGCATATGACAAACTGGCAGAGAATAAATAAACAAATAAATAAATAACAATACTTTGCCCTAAAAGAGAGTAAAAGCTCATGAAGTAGCATATGCCAATACTTGGTACATAGACAGAAATTCCACATGGAGAAATTAATTTTTTTTTCCCCAGTGTATTTTGTTTTTATCATACCTGCACATTCTACAGCCTCAAAGAACACAAAGACCCATCATTTATGCCAACCTGGATGGCTTAACTCCCACAATAAACTTCAAGAAACAGCTCTTACCTTGCCACTACCACTGTGAACTGACTTGGGTGGTGAACTCTGATGAGGAACAGACGTCAGAGAAGTGCTCTAAAAGAACAAGTCACAAAGACTCATAATAAACCTGTTTGGATGCACTTTGGGGAATGTAAATCACTTCAATTATTCAAGTGTCGAGCTGCTGGGACTTGGGCAGGTTGAGAGTGGTGCACTGAAAGCCAAAGCAGCCCAAAGTGAGCAGGGCAACGAAGGAGACAAACATATTTTCAGTTCAAGCTGCTCCACATGTGCTGAAGCTTGTAAGCATCAACTGAAGCTGTTTATTTACTTAATAAGGACAGGGCTAAAAGGTTTGGGCTGCCAAGTGAAGGAAGAGGAGGAAATAAGGATTGGGCAGTAACAGGAGGGAGAGAAGGCAGCAAACCCTGAGTGTGGAGCAAAGAGTGGGGTAGAAGGGAGGTGTGTGTGACACAGGGGTGATGCAGCTACCTGCTCTACTTAAAATCTTCTGTGAGATGTGTAGGCAGGTACTTTGAAGAAAGGAGAATATCTTCTACATTTTCCTGGAAATGCAGCAAACTGAAGGAAGACTGAAGTATTTAAATAAATTTATTTGCTTGAGCATCAGACAGGGCTGGATTCAGGTCCACTCCCCTGCCCAGCTTATGGCTGAGTGGGCTCCTTACCTGCCCATGCCTGCTGGCCGTAATCCAGCTCTTCTGATATTTAAATGCATTCTTCTAATTAATACCTGAATTTAATAAAGGCCTGTTTATTATACCCATTTGTTCTTTCAGCATTGTGCTTTTGATTTAATGGCTCTTTTCCTTCCCTGCTGCTACACCCTGATCTACTTATATACAACAATCCCTCCTCTCTTTCACCCTTCAGTTTTGCTAAGCTCCTTAGTCAGCTCTTAGAAGAAAAGATCTTCCTTCCCAGACCATAATTTAGTATTCTATTGTTTGAAAAACACCCGTCAAATGTTCATTATTTCCTCCTCCTCCTCTTTCCTTGGCAAAAATTCAGAATTCTGAGCAAAACCTACTGTAGCACTTTTATTTTTTTCTGTCTCCTGCTACCAGCAGCAGCACGAAGACAGACTCAAGTAAGGAGCAGCACAGGTAAACTGTGCAAGCAATTCAGTCATGGGGGAGTTTAATTCTCCCAGCCCACCTGAAACCTTTTAACTTGCTTTTGAAACACATTTTTAAGCAGCAAATCCTGCCTGTGACCAAAAAAACACAGGTAGTACTTCCAAGGAATGGTGTTTATTCATCAAAGTCAATGGGAATTTTTCAGGTTTATACAGCTCAGGTTCTGTTCCTTTACAGCTGGTGCAGTTCAGGGAATATCCAGGCACAGATAAATGCTGGACTTTGTTGATATGATATCTTGTGTCTCCCTGTACTTAAGGGCTTTAGAAATTGATTAACTGAAACCCTTATCAGGAAGGTAACTATTATAATGCTCATTTTCCTGACGAGGAAAATAGAGCACGAAAAACTTAGCAGCAGCACAAGGTTACACAGTGAATTAGTGGCAGGAATACTGATTCCATCTCCCTGGCCTGACCATTAGATACACTCCCTTAATCTGAATCTTCCCCCAAGCCCTCTGCTTAATTTTATGTGCTTTTTTTTTAAAAAAAAAATATTTTTGCCCTGCCTTTCTACATTTTCTAGTCTGGCTGGGAGCTATGGGAGAAACCTTGCCTATAACAAAAAGTTGGGCTCAGCAATATTTTAAGTATGACAAGGAAAAAAAAACCTCCCAGAACGAGCACATTCTCCTAAGATCTTCAGCCTGAATTTGCAGCTTCAGAGAACTGAGCTAAGCCAGGGAATAGCTGGGTGCTTTATATGAAGCACACTTCTTATGGCTTTGCATTCATGCATTATTAGTAGCTTCATTCTATATCTAAGTTACTTATATGGCTCCTAATTACCACAGGATCTTAATGCCTCGCCTTAATGTGTTTATCCTCGATGCAGCCCAGTGGTGCAAGAGTGTTGAGCCTCCTGTTCCACAGGCTAATTTTGTGGTGCAGAAGGCTCCAGAAAATTCAGTCTTTGGGGGGATTTATAGGCTGAGTCTTCCTCTACTTCCCCTGCTAAAAGCAGGCTTCATGTTACACTTGGGATTGCCTCAGCCTTACGGGACCTGCAGGCTCTGGGCACAGGGAGATCAGCCAGCCTGGTGTGGAGAGGTCCTTGCAACCTGTATTTAAATACAAAATTAGACATTTCAAGGTTATTGCCAGCTGGAGTCTGTGTACAAATCACAAACGGGACAGGGCTGTTGTGGAACGTGCCTTGAACTGGTTTATTTTCCAGCATCAGTCTCATTCCATGGTTATGACAATGGGACGATGCCACCAACTCACATCCCAGGCAGCAGACCAAGAACTTAATATCACTTTATAAGTTTCTTGACCAATCACACAAAGCAAAAGCACATTGACAGTAGTTCCATCCAACCACTATAAGCACAGGTACCTTTGGTTAAACAATGCTTGCTTATTTCAAATAAAATACCTGCTTGTGAGCCTTAAAACACAATGCACAGAGCTCCATTATTAAGCTTCAACCTTCCTAACATCTTGCTAGATAAACTTTCTGTAGCTTAGAGAGTTATTCTAGACAAGTGTTAATCCACAGACCATTGTTCTATTTGTCCTTGCTTTTCTACTTTTTAAATAATTTTTCTGCTGACCAATCTCATGGTTGCTGCTTAGCTCTACTCACAGTTCTGCTGTCTCTGAGGCCTGCCTTTTGCAGCTTTCAAAAAACCCTCTGATTTTGTGGATTCCCACACAAGGTGTGTTTTTTTGTTGCTTTTGTTTGTTTGTTTGGGTTTTTGTTGTTGCTTTTTGTTTTTTTGAGAGCTTTTGTTGTTGTTTTTTATTTTTTGGGGTTTTTTTTTTTACTCAAGGGGTGTGTGGCAGAGGGAATTCCATTTAGAACCATTAATGTTGGGAAAGACCTCCAAGATCATCAAGCCCAGCTTGTGACTGATCCCCACCTTGTCACCCAGCCCAGAGCTCTGAGTGCCACACCCAGGGATGGGATCCTCCCTGGACAGCCCCTTCCAGTATTTCACAGCCCCTTAGGTGAGGAAATTTCACCATGGTGAAATTGCTGCCAGCACTTTCCTGGTTTATCGAATCCTGACTGAAATTAGAGTGAAATATGAAAGCAAACACCAGCAATGGGAGTCCTTTTCAGGGCTGAAATGCAGGAAAACTTAGAACAAAAGTTGTAAGACAAGAACCTGTGATTTTTCATGAGCCTGAGAGAAGTTTCTTCTTGCTCCCATCTCCCAACTCCAGTTTAATCATTAAAATGGATTTATGAGCAGTAGGTGCTCTGGATTGATCATCTGTACAAGGAGCCCATTCCATTGTAAGTTTAGAGATTGCAGCCCTGTGCCAAGAAGTGTTCTGCAGGGCTTTTGGACACCTAAAACGTTGGTAAAATCTTAATCTAGTCCTTTTGCCCAGGAGCAAATTCCACCTGTAATTATTAGGACCAGGAATGCTCACCTAGTCCAGGAGTCTGACTACTTGAACATTTGTCTCCATAAGCTTTACACTTTAATAAATAATTTACCCCCAAAATGCACTTAAATTAGATCTATAATTCTACCATGAGGCTCTGGTGGTGTGAGGAGACCTCCTGACTTTGCTGTGATCATTTATAATGCCACCATAAGTCATCAGTGGAATTGCAGCATTCTTATTTATAGCAGCGCTTATATTGTCCCTTATATCGTTTATTATCCTCATTTGGAATGGCCCCAGCTCATCAGGAGGAAGAGATGCTGCACAGCCACCAGCTTAGGCTATTTCTTAGCACAGAAATGGGCCCTTCCTGAGGAAGCAGAGATGTTATCAGGGAAAGGATGGATATAAATTGCCTGGACATGCTGTCCTCATTTCTGCCGGTCCTTCCATTCAGTCTGGGGAGGATTAAGGGGATGGCACGGAGCCTGAAGATTCTGGTGATCATTTTTGCTTCTACTTTCCCTCTTGAGGAGGGCATGCTGAACCCCTGACACTGCTCTGTCCTGTGAGGAGCCTGCACAGGGAAGGGGACAAGAAATGATCACACAAAGCCACACCCTCCTCTCCCACACTATTCAGGTTAGAGCCTGAATCCAAATCCAAATCAAATCAAACCACGTCCTCTGCAAATACAAATCACGTCCTCTTTCCTGCTAGAAGCAGGTTAAAATTAATAAATCAGGGATTTAAAAAAAAATATATATATAATAAAAAAGTCAGATTTAAGATCACCCAGGTATCCCCAATGGTTTTTCTTTCCAGATGCATTATGATAATTTTAAATGACATCATCTCACACTATTTTTACCAGAGATTTTTTCCTTTTAATGGGTAGGAGATGAGCATGATCTCCAAGGTGGAGGTGGGGCGGGGGGAACAGAACTGTGCTTCACTTTATCTCAGACTGTTCATGCAGAATCCAGCTTGCAGCAGCTGTTCAGCACGACATACCAGAGTCCAGATAGTTAAAAGCAATTAAAAGCAGAGTATTTAAATGGGGAAAGTTGCAAGCACAGCCCCTAAGAAGCCACTGCACTGCCACTGTCCTGCCTTACCAAGGGCAGTCCTAAACACAGGGGTAGAACTGGATGATCTTACTGTCCCTTCCAAACTTTTCTATGATTCTAAATGCAGCAAAACTTCTCTTAAAAGCTTAGGAAAATTATGCCTTTCTGGTTATTTCCCTGTTGTAAGTTTGCCTGAATTTGTTCCTGTGGCCCACTGGCTTCCCTGCATCTCTGTCTTGGTGCTGGCAGGTTTCTCATTCCCAAATTAGGGTTTGGCCTGGACAATTTATTCCCATAAAATACAGGATTGACAGTGATGAGGGCACAGAGCTGCCTCTGCAGATGTCCTGGCCACATTCTTGGCTCCCAGGATGTGAATTTTGGAAGATGCTGTGCTGCAGCCCCCAGGGACAACCTGTCAGAGGGAACAACTCCACTGACCTGGGGCTCCAAAGGGACCTGGGACTCTGTGTGATAGGCACCCATCCATTCCTCTCCCATCTTTGCAGCCAAATACAAACCAGAAAGGAGCAGAGAGCAAAGCTGGAAAGTAATCAGAGCAGCTGGAAGTGGGAATTAAGAAAATGAGCAGGAAGATTTTGAATTCCTGTATTTACACTCCTGCACAGCCTAGCAAGGCAATGATAATGCAGCACTGAGCTAGTGAATATGTCATGAACATTAGTCTGGATTTTGGGACACAGTAGAATCCCACCAGGAGAGAGGGTTTAAATCTTGCAGCAGGAACACAGAAAATAAGTCCTTTTATAACACCGTGTCTTCAGAAAATGTATCCACACATTGGAATCAGAAGGCCTTTTCAGGTTAATTTAATTATACTTTTTCTCTGGAGTTTGAGAACATCAAACAGAGCAACAACCCACCCTCTGAAAGCAGCAGCAGTCAGGCAGATTGTGGGGATTTCATCCTCCTTGCAGAAAATAAAGAAACCCAGGAAGCAGGGGGAAATGTCTGTGCTGCCATGTGGAATCACTCTTTTTACACTGATCCCCATCAGCCAGATGAAGCTTTGCTTAAATAAACACAGAGGTTGGGGCTTTCCGAGGCAGCTCCCACTTGTCTTCCCATGTGGGCAGACCCCACTGCAGGACACAGGGAATGTAGGACAGGCTTGAGACAGGAAAATCATCCCCCTTGTTTCTCAGGTTCTCTTGTTAATTGGCTCTTTTGGTTGATTTTTTTTGGTTGTTTTTTTTTTTTCTGTGTATTTTTTTGAAAATTAGAAGTCAGACAATGAAGTGAGGTAATGAACCAACCCTCACAGAGAGGCTTTGCATTTGGCTGTGGGGACAAAGCATCTGAAGGGCTGAAAAAATCAGTCCAGAGACAGCTACAAATGATAAAGTTTTAGGGAGAAGGCTTTTTTTTTTCATATCTTGCTGAATATTGCAAATTTGGTGAACTGAGCAAGTGACCATCTGGGATTTTCATGTGAAGACATACGTCAGTGAAAAGCTATTCAAATCAGCCCCAGAGCTGTCTGTGTCACACTTCTGATGTCTTTTCTTCTACCACTAAAAAGTAGTTGTACTAAGAACAAAATGTCTTGAAAATGTTTAAAAAGAAAGGTAATTTAAATAGTAAAAATAATGATCCCTTTCAGCCTCCTGTACATCAAAGGGTTTGTTTTGGCCACTTAGCTTGGCTTTCTGTCACTGTCATTAGCTGTGTCTGGGTTGGAGCAGGGCAGACAGAAAGGGATGTGTGAGTTCCTCTCAGAGCCATTAAAGCCTGTGAAATTGGACAACTGGCTATGCAGACAGCCCTCAGAAGTATTTTGAGCTCTTTTGGTTCTTGGTTGAGGCCTGAAAATGGGGATGGAAGCAAGAAGATATCTCTATATGTACATTGGAGCTTTGGGAAAAAAAGTGAAAATTAAAAAGCATTGAATGAGGGACATGGAAACATGAAACTTCCAGACTCTGCTAAGTCTTTATCCCTTCAGAAGCATTATTCCAGGTATGGCTCACACCACACCCAACAACACTTAACCAAACCCCTGATAAAATTTCACATGATGGTGGCATGAGGTATATGAACTTTCTTTACACAGAATTGCAAAACCAAGGTTTCCTTCCTTCCTTCCTTCCTTCCTTCCTTCCTTCCTTCCTTCCTTCCTTCCTTCCTTCCTTCCTTCCTTCCTTCCTTCCTTCCTTCCTTCCTTCCTTCCTTCCTTCCTTCCTTCCTTCCTTCCTTCCTTCCTTCCTTCCGCCACTTCCTTCCGCCACTTCCTTCCGCCACTTCCTTCCGCCACTTCCTTCCGCCACTTCCTTCCTTCCGCCACTTCCTTCCTTCCGCCACTTCCTTCCTTCCGCCACTTCCTTCCTTCCGCCACTTCCTTCCTTCCGCCACTTCCTTCCTTCCTTCCTTCCTTCCTTCCTTCCTTCCTTCCTTCCTTCCTTCCTTCCTTCCTTCCTTCCTTCCTTCCTTCCGCCACTTCCTTCCTTCCTTCCGCCACTTCCTTCCTTCCTTCCTTCCTTCCTTCCTTCCTTCCTTCCTTCCTTCCTTCCTTCCTTCCTTCCTTCCTTCCTTCCTTCCTTCCGCCACTTCCGCCACTTCCGCCACTTCCGCCACTTCCGCCACTTCCGCCACTTCCTTCCTTCCTTCCGCCACTTCCTTCCTTCCTTCCGCCACTTCCTTCTTCCTTCCTTCCTTCCTTCCTTCCTTCCTTCCTTCCTTCCTTCCTTCCTTCCTTCCTTCCTTCCTTCCTTCCTTCCTTCCTTCCTTCCTTCCTTCCTTCCTTCCTTCCTTCCTTCCTTCCTTCCTTCCTTCCTTCCTTCCTTCCTTCCTTCCTTCCTTCCTTCCTTCCTTCCTTCCTTCCTTCCTTCCGCCACTTCCTTCCTTCCTTCCTTCCTTCCGCCACTTCCTTCCTTCCGCCACTTCCTTCCTTCCGCCACTTCCTTCCGCCACTTCCTTCCTTCCGCCACTTCCTTCCTTCCGCCACTTCCTTCCGCCACTTCCTTCCGCCACTTCCTTCCGCCACTTCCTTCCTTCCGCCACTTCCTTCCGCCACTTCCTTCCGCCACTTCCTTCCTTCCGCCACTTCCTTCCGCCACTTCCTTCCGCCACTTCCTTCCGCCACTTCCTTCCTTCCTTCCGCCACTTCCTTCCTTCCTTCCTTCCGCCACTTCCTTCCTTCCTTCCTTCCTTCCGCCACTTCCTTCCTTCCTTCCGCCACTTCCTTCCTTCCTTCCTTCCTCCAAGCTGATTCCACATTACCAGTGATCCCTGTTTGGAAAGACAAGCAAGGAAAAGCAGTTATTGCTTTGCTCCATTGCTGTCCCTGACCCTTCCATGGATTTCAGCCTTTCCCTCCTCTGATCCATTGCTCCTCTCTGGTTTCAGCCCAGCCTGGGAAGGGGCTGCTTGTGCCATCTGTATCCTCACTGTATTAAAGCACTGGACTGAATTCATCAGCACTTTATGCTTTTTTACCCCATAGCCCTGCTCCCTTCAGTGGTTTTTGGATTATGCTGTAGGTGCTTAGACTGTGCCCTTGCTTTGCAGGTGAACTTTGCTGTCAGGTACATAGAAATGATTGAAAAGCTCTGTTTTTTCTCCAGAATTGCAAGCTCTTTTTTTTTTTTTTTTGTCTATTCATCTGCCAGTAGGTGCATTTTCTCTCTTGCTAACATGGAATATCCAGACAGGATGACATTTTTTTCTCTGAAACATTACCCAGCCAAACCCTGCAATAAATAGCTGTATCTTCAGAAGATTTTGAGATACTGATTGTAGAACTCTTGAAAAATCTCTCTGCAAGGAGCAAAGGGTTCGAAATCACGGCTGTGATTAAGCAACTGACATCCTGTTCTCTGGTTTGGGGCACAAAAGTGCATGGAAAAAGTGCCATACCTTGTTATAAGAGCTGTTAAGTGATCAGACCTCACAGTCTTTTTTAAATGACCTAAATTTATATTTAAAATCATTAAATTTCCCTTACAAGATCAGACAGCACAGGGCTGTGTGAAGCACAGGGAGGGCTACGATGGGCATGGACTCAAATACAGCTGCAGGATGTGCCCACCAAGCCAGCAGGAGGAATTTGGGGTAGAAGGCTACAGCCCAGAGCATTTGCTTTGTGGTGGAATCATGACCAAGGAGCTTGGAGGTTTTCCCTGTGAGTGTGGAGCCATCTCAGAAGCCTGACAGCAAACTTCTCTGCCTCACTTTCTTGTTCTCTAAACCTTGAAAATAGCATTCACCACGTCCCATCTCCCCAAGTTTTTGTGGTTTTCTATTACAAATCTCCCTACATTAAAGTGGGATCTGATTTCACTCAAACTCTTGCTTGTTTTGGAGTGAAATTTGAGGTGACAAGAGGGTACGTTTTCCTTAGAACGTCTGTTACCCTCAAGTCAGCAGGAATGAAATTGTCTGACGATGCCCTCCCCTTGGGAACCTCTCTGAAAATGAGATGTATCTCTCATGAGGACCTCTCAGCAAGCACAATTGAAATATCTTTGTGACTGCAGTAGCTCTGTAATGAATGAATTAATTGATTTCACCCTCAGCTGCTTCTTCATCGACCCCGCTGGCCCCACAGTGGGGAAGGAGCTTTGTTCCAGTTCCAGTTTCCCTCAAAGCCCTGTTCTATTTAAAGGCAGATGAAAAGGCTTCAGGGGCTCAGAATGGGAATCCCAAAACCTCCATTCTGGATGGCAGCCAGATGGGTCACCAAGCTGCACACTGAGTTTGGAGAGAGGGATGGGAACTCATCCCTCAGGGGCTCTGTTACAGGTGGAAGGTGGATCTGAGAAGTTTGATGTCCTAACAGTTCCTCTACCTCAGTCTGAGATTGCTCAAGGAGCTTGTGTGGACATCTCTGGGTCTCCAGGCAGCCCCAGTTCTTCCCTCCTTTCTTAATCCAAGTTATCTTCAGGGAAACCTGTCAAGGACTCATGGATCTATCAGACTCCTTTCCTTCTATAAAATATTGCCTAGGACTCATGGATCTATCAGACTCCTTCCCTTCTATAAAATACTGCCTGGGTCTTCCACTATCCACAAACAGCAGAAAGATCATAAGCACCCCACAGATGGGGCAGAACTCAGTGTCTAACCTGGGAAAAGGCAAACTGGGCACAACAACTTGGAAAATTCAGGTGAAATGAGCCACCAGGGACTGAAAAGGGTCCCAAGGTTCCCATTCCCATGCCCAGGCAAACAGCTCCCTCCCAGCCCAAGTCAGTGCCTGGGGGTCTCATGCCCTTCTGTCTGTTTTAAATTTATTCGTGGAATATTTTAATTAGTTTTTCAAAGGAGCACCTGAATGTTCAAAATGCTGTTGTTCCACCTTTAACAAAAATGAAAGATTTTAAAGTTTTTAAATGAAATAGTAAAAAAATAAAAACTGAATTTCTTGATTTTGTCAAGTGGACATGAACATTTTGCAGTTTCATCTTTGGTAGAAGTGAAAACATTTCTTAGTTCTGGACACAGAAGAGGAAACAAGTTCAAACTCCTTTGCTGAGGGATGAATAGATGAATTTTAGGGAGAATATAATAAAGAAGCTTCAGATACCTTTGGACGGCTGCTTCCTGTGTCTCAGGCCTGTCTTCACTCCTGGTTTTCCCTTGTTTTATTCCTTTCCTAAGCCTCCTGGCCATGGCAAGGCTGGTCACTAGACCTGCTGCAGGGCACAGAGTTTGTCCCAGTGTCACACAGGAGCTGTGCAAACACTAATGGGATGCCCTGCTGAGGAGGGAAGGGGAATGCCAGAACTGCCAGCATTCTGAACTCTGGCTCCTGATCCCTTTCCAGCTGTGCCATCCCCAGAGGGGCTCAGATTCAGCATCCAGAGCTGGGCAGCCAGGCCCAGCTCAGCCCCTAGAGCTGCCTGGAGCAGACATCAGCTCAAAATAGCAAAGATCTGCTCCTCAGCCTCTCTGAAGAACTTACCCAGTCTCTTCTCACTCCTTCTCCTCACTTCTTTTTCTGCTGTGTTTCACTTTGGAGGAAGAGAATTGTTTTGACTGTATCTTCCTTGTAGACATTAAATACCTTTCAAAGCAAGGTCACGGTCCCTGGAGCTCTGACAGCACACGAAGATAAAACAGCTCAGGCTGGCTTTGCTGCCCTGGGTGCAGGCAGGGAGCTGCTTCTCCCTGTCACAGGGAGCCTCTCACAGCTCAGCATCCTCAGTGTCCCCAGCAGGAACAAAACTTTTCCTTCCATGTGCACACCCCTGTGTGACGGTGTTCACAGGGGTCTGAGGATGAGGGAAGAGATGAGGATTTGACTCCATGTTTCAGAAGGCTGATTTATTATTTTATGATATATATTATATTAAAACTATACTAAAAGAATAGAAGAAAGGATTTCTTCAGAAGGCTAGCAAAGAATAGAATAGAAAAAGAATGATAACAAAGGTTTGTGGCTCGGGCTCTGTCTGAGCCAGCTGACTACGATTGGCCATTAATTCCAAACATCCAACATGGGCCAACCACAGATGCACCTGTTGCATTCCACAGCAGCAGATAATCATTGTTTACATTTTGTTCCTAAGGCCTTTCAGCTTCTCAGGAGGAAAAATCTTAAAGAAAAGATTTTTTATAAAAGATGTCTGTGGCACACCTGTGGGGCTGGATGGGTCAGGTCTCCCAGGTGATCCATGAGCTGGGTGCATGGTTCTGTGGGTTTCAGATGCACCCACAGGTTGTTTCCAAGGAGAAATAAGGCATCCACAGCATGGAGAGGCACAGCCTGGGAGCAGGAACAGCCAAGGGTCTATGGAGGCACAGCCTGGGCAAATCCCTGTGCTGCCACATTCCTCTTCACAGAGAAAAGCAAGGCACAATTCTCCACAAGGATTTCTGAGATTCACATTCTCTGAACCTCAGAGAAAGGGAAAACACAATTCTTATCACTTGCTGTGCCTGTGTTGCGCCAAAGTAGAATGCAATATGGAGAGAGTCAAGAGTTTTTCATTAATATGTTTTAACCTTCTGTCTGTATCCTCTCTCTATTCTTAAGTATACTTTAATATACTTTAGTATATTATTCTTTTATGTAATATAGTAACATAAAATAATAAATTAGCCTTCTAAAAACACAAAGTCAAATTCCCCATTTCCTCCCTTTGATGGGAGTCTCAGAAAATACCACAACAGCTTTCTGCTGGGTGAGCTGGAAGGGCTGGGAGCAATGCCTGCCTGGATTACACCCCACTGCAGCTCCGTGATTTGTACACAATGATAAAATTGGACTGGCTGTGGATTTGCAGCTCTAGGTGGCTCAGCTTCTTCTGCATCACTCGCTTCTGGGAATGGTCAAACAAGATGAGTTTTAGTTGAGCAGCTCATGTTTTCCAAAAGTTTTTCACGATGGAAAATGTGACTCATGGGTTGTGGATTTTCTGGCGAGATAAAAAGTTTGCAAACAGATCTGTTCAGCTTAAAATCTCTTCCTGGATTGCAGTTGTTCTAAAATAAAATCAGTTCTAAATCAGTTTCTAAAATAAAATGTTCAACTCAAACTTCAAGGCGCTTTTTCAGCAGAACTCCCTCTGCCCCCTCCCCTCAAAGGCTCTCAATGACATATCTGGGAATTTTTTTTTCTTTAAACTAAAAAAAGCCACAACCAGTTTCTATGTTGGTTTTCCGTGGAGGATGGGAAAACAATGAGTTTTTCTCACTGGTTCTAAATAAGATTTTCCCTAATTTCCACAACTGACCAAGGTGTGTAGGCATCATCCCCTTCCCACATCCCCATGCTGGATCCCACCTTGAGGGCCCACAGATCCCTTGCTCAGCACTGAAAAGATGCAGCTGATTCCTCCCTCCTTTCCCTTTCATTGTCTCTGCCTTTTGGGGTGTAGCCAGCACCAGAAGGAGAATGAAACAGAGTGAAAAAAGCTGTTTTGTTCCTTGCCAGCTCAGTTGGAACCAGGAAGCACTGGAAGTCTCCCAACCAAGTCCAGCTCTGGAAGACCTCCAGCCCACTTTGTCGGGGCCTGAGGCTCCAGGGGTTCTGCAGAGTGGCTGAACTTCTGGGAAATGCCACATACAGCCCAAAGACTTCAGCTGTGTGAGCAAAGCAGACTTGATGGGAACTGGAACTGTGTACACCTGACTGGAAAAAAGAAACAAATCAGTCCAGAAGGTCTGAATTTATATATTTTTGTAGGGTCATGCTCAAGTTCATTTATGAGAATGCTGATAAACAGGATTATAAATGATTTTAGGGAAGTTGTGGTTGTCTCTGTTCTGAATTTGCTGGTGAAGAGGAGGAGGAACAGAGAGCAGGAGCACTGACAGGCTGAGCTCCACACCAGCTTAAAGGGTATGGACATTTATTCACCCTCAATCTGGATACCCACAAACCTTGAGAAAATCAGTGGGAGCTGACAGCAGTTAAAAATGCCAAAACCCCAAACTTCTTTTAACTCCCCAATGCAGCAATAGATCTCCAGTTAGCTCAAGAAATGATGCCACAGAGGCTGTTCTGGACCCCGGGCTCCAAGTGTACTCCTGCCATTCCAAAATGGAAATCCATTAGCAAAATGGCAAAATCCTTTGTGTCCCAAAGCTCTGAGGAGCCACGGATGCTGTGCTAGTGCCAGGTTCAGGCACAGAGCACAAACAGACCCTTGGGACGGACTGCAGGGAGTTTTTACTCCTCCAGCAGCCAGATTTTATTCCCTGGCACTAATGCTGCATTGGGGAGTTAACAGAAGTTTGGGGTATTGGCATTTTTAACTGCTGACAGCTCCCACTGATTTTCTAATCATGGTTTGAATCCTTGCCCAGCCCAGCCAGGAAGGCTCTGGAGATGCCTCCAGTGAGCAGTGAGACAGGACTTGAGCACATGGGTGTCGCAGACATCTTTTATGGAAAATCCTTTCCTTAGGATTTTTTTCCTCCTGAGAAGCTGAACGGCCTCAGGAACAAAATGTAAACAATGGTTATCTGCTGCTGTGGAATGCAACAGGTGCATCTGTGATTGGCCTCATGTGGTTGTTTCTAATTAATGGCCAGTCACAGTCAGCTGGCTTGGACAGAAAGCCGAACCACAAGCCTTTGTTATCATTCTTTGCTATTCTATTCTTAGCTAGCCTTCTGATGAAATCCTTTCTTCTATTCTTTCAGTACAGTTTTAATGTAGTATATATCATAAAATAATAAATCAAGCCTTCTAAAACATGGAGTCAGATCCTCATCTCTTCCCTCAAGCTCAGACCTGTGAACACGGTCACACCTGGGGGCCTGGAGGGGACAGGAATGGACAGCACGGGCACCTGATGGGAATTTTCCATCCTGTTGTGCCTGCATTTCCTGCCCCAGGAAGCCAGGTAACAGTCCCACCTCCAGCCCCTGCTGCTGAACTGTCCTTTAATGCCAGGATAACTTTGTCCAGCACTGACTGCACCTGGAATTGCCTCCCCATGGCCCAGACAGGCCATGGGAGCAGTTGTGATGGAGTTCCAGGGTAAGGCTGTGCCATGGCTGCCTCAGCAGAAATGTGTGGATCCAGGTTCCTGCCCTCCACTCCCATGGGAAACCCACTCCCAGTCCCTTCCTGTGGCCATGGTAACAAACAAAATCCTGCTCACCAGGCACTCTCCACCCTATTGATTCATTGGGAGATTTATGGCAGAGACCTGATCTCAGTGAAGGAGCTAAATCCAATTCACTAAGGAATTACAAGCCTGTCCGATCAATAATCTATTTATCTCCTTCACTTTGCCATCTTTAAACACTCCAGCCCTGTCAAAAGAAATTGAAAGCTTTTTAAAAATAAAATTATTGGACTCTGGAATGGCTCTGCTCAGGCTCTTGGAAAGCATCTTAAACCCAGGATGGATCCAGTTCAGATCCAGCACTTAGGAGAGATCTGACATAGCTCCAGTGACTCGACAGCAATCCAGCAAGGCAGGCAGGGATGGCAGGGGATCCTGGCACTCAACAGAGAAATAATCCAGCCCAGCGGATCCCAGGTGCATGGCCATGAGTGTGCAGAAGACACTGATGTCCAAGAAAGGATCACACAGACATTGGAAGAGCCCAGGAGAGGCTGCTGCACACGTGTGAGGGGCTCAGAGTGAAGTGTGAGGTGTCAGCCCCAGCTGGAAATGCCTTACAGAGACCCCTGGAGCTGCAGGCTGCATTGGTTCATGGCTCGAGCACACCATGGAGCTGAATTTAATCAGCACATGACTTCAGAAGCAGCCATAGAGTCTCCCAAGGGCAGAGGTGGGCTCCATCCCAGAAATAACATTGGTTTCCAGCTCCAATGCAGCACTTCTAATTAATAGGCCATAAAGCAGTTTGCATGGAGGCAAACCCAGGCAGAGAGGAGACAGGATGAGCTGGGAGCCAGCACCAGAGCAGGAGCAGAGCCTCTTTGAAGAAGAGGAGTTTCCATCCATTTCCAAGCTTCCCAGATAATTTATCTGACAGATGCAGGCCCTTACAAACACAGGGGGAACTGCAGGATCAGCTCATACACATCAGCTGCCTGCACAGCATGAGCTCCTTGCCAAAGCAATATTTGTGCACATAATTAAGCCTTTCTCCAGACCAGCTCTTAAACAGAATATTATTTGCAGTCCCAGTGGGACTGATCCATGTATTCTGCTGGCCAAAAGATGGGATTTTCTTTTTGGTAGAGTACAAGGGGGGAATCACAAGCACAGTTGCCGGAGAGCAAGCCTGATGTTCACACCTGGAGTCAGAAGTGTTTGGGGAAGGCAGAAGTTCTGCTGACATTAATGGTGTTGCACTTGTGCCTGTGGGGGATTTGGGCCCTTGTGGGATATTTGCTCCACAGATTGTCCCATTTTTAACAGGTTCATGTAGCTATATTTCTGAAATGGGACTCCTGTGCTGAAGCTGGGAGGGGCTAAAATTATCCAGAGTGGGAGAGGGACCAGCTCCTCTCACTTCAGAGGTTAATGAATGGAGCCACCAGGATAATTAATGTTTTACTGATGAATTAGTCTCTCTCTGAAGCAGCTCTGCCTTTCCCTGTGCAGACAGTCAGGGCCCTCTGGTGCTGTGGCACATCCCTTGCTTTGTCCTGACTCCTGGAACGGGCTCCTGTGCATCTGCCTCTGCAGCAGGGGACTTGTGTTCCTGCAGGAGGGAAACCTCAGAGCCAGAGCTGTGCTGGAGTCTGAGGCACTCCAGGCTGCCAGCTGCCAGGATTAAGCTTCTTTCCAAACAGAATTAACACTTCCAGTCCTGACTTGGAGCTCCTTGGTCCCTGTCCTGAGCCTGTTTCATCACCACCCACCGAACAAGGTCTGCTTCTTCACTTTTCTTCTGAGGAACCATCTGTCCTTGTCCTTGAATCCCTTCTCCTTGAGATTTTCCTGCCTTCTCCATCCCCCAGTTTTACTCCAGCCCTGACCCCAAGTCTGTTTATTGATCCCAAGCCTGACTTGAATCACACTCCTTGTTTTTTTTTCAGGCCCTCTTTCTAAAGAGCACGACTGCAGCACTTCAGTAAAGAGCAAATGCCCTTGTTGTTCTCTTGTTATTGGAAGTGTGAGAAAGTGCGTGGTGACCATGCCAAAAAAAAACCAAAAAACCAGTAACCTTTCAGTGGCAGTGTGTAGAGCACAGTGAAACATTGCAAAAAGCTGCTGTCACACAAGGACTTCCTCCCTTGGTTGCAGGCACATTTGAACTGTGATATCCAGGGGGTGGAAAGCTGAGAGTGATTTCACAACATTGTTCCTGAAATAATCCTGCTAAAGTCAAGAGGGCTCCTTGAACAGAGCCCCTGGAGTCCTACAGTGCTCGGAGTCACAGCAGCATCATCTCCGTGTCCCACACAGAGGTTGAGGTGAAGAAAAGGCTCCTCTCTCTACTTTGGGGGGAATTTGTCGCCTGTCAAGGTCACAGCTGTCATCCTGGTTTGGCACAAGGCATGAACCTCATCACTGAGAGTTTTTGGCAAATTATTTTAGGGAAAGGATTTTGTATCGACACCTCGGATAGGATGAAGATATCCTGCAAAAGTATGGAAGCCTTGGGTTTTCTGGTCAGCTCTTGTCAGAAGGAGAAAGCAGAATCGAAAACTTGACCTTTTTAGTGAAAAATGAATACTACAACATTTTGCTGTTTCACAGGGGGGAAAAAAGGTAGAGGTAATTTAGAAGTCTTGAAGTGTGGCAAAACAGGGCTGTCATCCTCAGCCTGTATACCTGAAAACTGAGGGATTGGAGGTCAGCTTCTCCCCTGACTCACCCTGCCAGCACTCACCTCTGCCCTCAGTCCTCAAAATCCCCTTTCCCACTTCTGTCTTGCCTCCTGATGTGTTTACAGCTGCCCCTCAGACAGTCCCTTCCTGGGACACCCATCCATCTCTGTGGCCTTTCCTCCTGTCTGTTTAAATGCCACCTGTGATTTATGGCCAGCAGCTCCCCAAGCACGTCCTGGTGTGTTATATGGCACTGGTGTAATGCAGACTGCTGTGATAGATGGGTAATGCCATGACTGACTCTCACAATTAACAGACAAATATCATATATATAGGTTAAGAAAAGTTTTATAGGTTTACAGTTATGTTGTACCCCCTCAGGTGGTTATCAAGGGACAGCTGGGGTTGGGACATCTGGGAGGGCTGGTGTGACAGTGTTCACAGGGGTCTGAGGATGAGGGAAGAGACGAGGATCTGACTCCATGTTTCAGAAGGCTGATTTATTATTTTATGATATATATTATATTAAAACTATACTAAAAGAATAAAAGAAAGGAGTTCATCAGAAGGCTAGACAAGAATAGAAAAATAAGGAACTATAACAAAGGTTTGTGGCTTGGGCTCTCTGTCTGAGCCAGGTGGCTGTGATTGGCCATTAATTAAAAGCAACTCTATGAGACCAATCCCAGATGCACCTGTTGCATTCCACAGCAGCAGATAATCATTGTTTACATTTTGTTCCTGAGGTCTCTCAGCTTCTCAGGAGGAAAAATCCTAAGGAAAGGATTCTTCATAAAAGATGTCTGTGACAGACTGGCTTGTCACTGTGGAACACCTGAGCTCCAGTCAGGATTTGAGGAGGAGATCTCCACCACTAGACAGCAAAGAAGGGGTTGATGGACAGAACTTTGGGAGGGCTTAAACTGTTAAAATGGGAAAACCTCCATTGTGAGGAGGCTGAGCACATGGTGAGGAAAATCTTTTGCTCCCAGCACCGTAACCTTTTTTCTTCATTCAGTCTTCTGTTGTATTTTTGATAAGGTTTAATAAACCTTCCTAAACTATGAAAAGTGAGCAGCTATTTCTCACACTTCCCTCAGCCACAGAGGAAGCAAACACTGCTAATTTATGCCTGGCTTTAAAAAAAAAAAAATATTTATTTTATTCCGATTTTTACGTTCCATCCGCACCACATCAATATCCTTTCACCGCCAGTGAGCGAAAAACAAAAAGTAAATATTTCATTTCCCATTCCCTCCCCTCCTAAAAGGTTTTGCCAGCGCTGGCTCACCCGGCATGGCTCGGGGTGAGACAAATGGGAAGCGACTGTGGGCTGCCACAGGGGTGCTTTATGGGGAGAGCAGTGCCCACAAGTGTCAGGTTTCCAGGATAGCTGCTGCCTGTTGGTGCATGAACAGAACAAATGCAAACATCTCCTGTATCAGGTTAAATTACTGGCCTGAGCTAATCCCAGGCTCCAATTCATCGCTAATTTATCAGTGTGCTGATGCCGTTTGCTGCACGGGGATCTATTCAGAGAGGACAGCAAAGTGCTCCAGGAAAAGAGAATTAAAAAAAAAAAATTAGACAGAGAGAGGAAGAAGGGTAACAAAATGTTATGCAGGAAGTATTAAAAGGCTAAAATAAATCTCTGGCCAGGGGCATTGACAAAATCTCTTGGCAGCTGGAGGGATTCGTATCCTGCTGGATCCAGGACAGCTGCCACGAGTCTTTGCCTGACTGAGGAGCTTTGAGATTCTCTCAGAGCCTCACCCATTGAGGGTGAGAATCTCACACTGAGGTTCTCTCAGAGCCTCACCCATTGAGGGTGAGAATCTCACACTGAGGTTCTCTCAGAGCCTCACCCATTGAGGGTGAGGTTCTCATTGAGGGTGAGAATCTCCCATTGAGATTCCCTCAGAGCCTCACCCCGCTCCCCAGGCTGAGATACAAGCCCTGTCGTCCTGGGTCCTCTTCACATCTCCCTAAATTTGTGGGTCAGGGATAACCCACCTCACTGTCCCTGCATCTTTTGGAGAGAGAGTGGAAAGACAGTGATTTGGCCAAAATTCCAGCTGAGTCCAGGTCTCCCAGAGTGCTGGAAAAACAGAATAACGTTCCACTGACCCAGCTATCCCAGAGTTCTCACTTTTTTTTATCCTGGAAGGAGATTTGAGGTCACTGGGCAGACCCCTGACAGAGGAGACCACTATGTACACACAGCCTGTGAATTATAAAACTCCAGCAACTCAAAAATATCACTGCACTGGGATTACGGCACAGCCAGAGACTTCCAGCACCCCTGTGTGTGTCACTGCGGGGCTGAGCAGTGCTGAAGGGGGGTGACAAACCAGGGTTTGTCATAGATATCTTTTATGAAAGATCCTTTCCTTAGGATTTCTCCTCCTGAGAAGCTGGGAGGCCTCAGGAACAAAATGTAAACAATGGTTATCTGCTGCTGTGGAATGCAACAGGTGCATCTGGGATTGGTCTCATGTGGTTGTTTCTCATTAATTGCCAATCACAGTCAGCTGGCTTGGGCTCTCAGAATCACAAGCTTTTATCATTCCATTCTCTGCTTTCCTTTCAAGCCTTCTGATGAAATCCTTTCTTCTATTCTTTTAGTATAGTTTTAATACAATATATATCATAAAATAATAAATCAAGCTTTCTAAACATGGAGTCAGATCCTCGTCTCTTCCCTCTCCCTGGGACCCCTGTGAACACGGTCACACCAGGGTAAGCCCTGATCCCTCCCTTCCCTGCTGAACACAGAGGAAAAACCAGAGTTTCCTCTGGAAATCAGGCTCCTGCTCTGGAGCTGCTTGAGATCATCATTTGTTTTCCTCCAAAAAGAACTGTTGCAAGACAAATTCCTCTCTGCAGACCACTGAAGTAGGTCACATTAGGCAGTGCTCTGGAGAGCCTGGCTGGCACTTACCCATCAGCAGCAAGAACTGCTCTGCTCATTTCTTTCCCTTTCCTCCCTCTCTCCCCCATCCCTCCTGCTCCACAAAAAGGGGATTCTGTGAAGGGGAAACATCTCAAGGAAAATCCGTGCTCTGCTTTGGCAGCTGGAAGAATCAATGCTAACGCGGCTCCTGCCTGCAGACAGCAGCTTGCACTGGCACAGCATCATCAGCCAGGCAAAATCCTGATGGGCTTGAGCAGAGATGGCCAGGGATGAAGCCCTGTGGGCCCCCAGGGAGCAGCACTAGGGTATAAGGACTGTAATATAAGGTCAAACTTTATTTAAGTGACAGGCATCAGGCACTGGAGCATCCCAAGGGGTTTTATTCGCTGTTCTCCAGAGCTGCTGCACAGACATGAAGGGTCCTCTGCTGCCAAGGGGGTGCTGGGACATCCCAGCTGGGCTGCTGCCCTTCCTCAGACTTAAAGGAAGATTCTATCTCCTCCCTGAGGGCACTGCCACCTCGAGCACTGCTGTCTGCCCCTTCTCCCTCCCACTGGGATGCCCCAGCCAGGACTCCCAGGCTCCTGGTTTGTTTCCCAGCTGATCAGCACCTTCAGGCAGCTCAGGGCTGGAATGCTGCAGGCATGTTCCACCCCAGACAGGCAGAATGAGTGTGAGCTAAATAAAGGTACTTGGTTCAGTTTATAAATTAGCCCCCCCAGCCCATAGCATTGGCAGATAAAGCAAAATTTTTGGGATTAAATGATAAAATCTGTGCATCACAGAGTAAGATGGCCCAGGTGTGGAGTTACAATTGGCCAGAAAAAGGCAACAGGAGATTTTTTTAATTTTTCTTTTTCTCTTCCTTGGACACTGTGCAGAGCTCAGGCAATAAACCCACTCTATTCTCTGCCTGTAAAGGCAGTAAGACATCAGAGCCCCACTGCATCCCTGCATCCAGCATTGCCATGGCATCTCTGATAACCAGAGGGTCATAGCAAGAGCATCGAGTGCTTGGAGCCAGAGGAGAGAGTGATCCCAGAGCCAGCAGCTCTCTGCTCTCCAGTGGGACACAGACACAAAAAACCTCAGGACCTCCTGCCTGCAAGAGGGACCACAGCCCCAGCAGTGTGTCCTGGTCCCAATAATCATCCAAAATCTATTTTGGGACTGTCTGGTCTTGAACAAGGCTCTGCAGCTCCAGCCCTCGAGGAAATGCAACCAGGATTATGCTGACAAAGAGCAAATTGAACTCGCTGGCTTGATGCTGTCTGAATTTTGAAAGAATTTCATTCTGGATGTTTAGGAAGCTTCTGTCTCTTGCAGATGAGCTGCATCCATTGCCAAATGTATGTCCTCTCAGAGGGAAAAATGAGGTTTATTTCTCTGACAAACCTACAGGACTTGTTTCAGTTTTACATATTTCCTTTCTAAATTGGAGCATTTTAGAGGAAAAGAAAATACTTCAAAAATCCTTCCCCAAAAAAAAAGAAGTGACTCTGAAAATGTTTTGATCTGATTGATCCATCAAGCAGTGGCTGAGGGAAAGGAAAAGATGACAGCTGCTCCTTTTGTTGCATGCTGCTCTGATTAGCCTCAAATAAGATGCTCCCTCTCACCCCTGGCCCTCCACGTAGGGAATGCACAGAGCTCTGTGGGCTCCACTGAGGACACCTCATGTGGGAGCACATCTCCTGCTGCTGGAAGGAAAAGATTTATTTTTTGCCCAGGACTATACAGAAAACCATGTTTGGATTAAATTCAGAGTAAAATAATAAAAATAATAAAAATTTAGAAAAGGGTTTAAGGGGTTTTCCCAAAAGTGTTTAAAGGTAGCTCTGTGCATCTGTTTTCCTGAGGATGGGGGTGGCTATTCCATATCAACAATGGATGGATGGATGGATGGAGGGATGGAAGGATGGATGGATGGAGGGATGGATGGATGGAGGGATGGAGGGATGGATGGATGGATGGATGGATGGATGGATGGATGGATGGATGGATGGATGGATGGATGGATGGATGGAACTTTTGTTTGCTTCTTTTCCCTTCTTTGTGCCTCCTCTATCCCAGCCCTTCACTCCCACCCAGGAGCAGAGGGTGATTTGTTTACTGGCTGCAATGAAACCCACTCGATGACAAAGTCCATGGCTAAAGCCTGTGGACATCAGGGCAGCCCTAATGAAATTTCTATGCCTGAAACATATTAGTAGGCACGAGCTGAGGCTGGAAAAAAGATTAGACTGCTGTAGAGCTGGCAGAGCTGGAGCTTTCAGTGTGAAAATCAGCAGAGAGAGAGCACGGCAGAAAAAGGAGCCAGACTCACAAGGGGCTGCTCTGGCTGTGCGAACATCCCAGCTGGCTGAGCCCCATGCTCATGCCTGTCCTTTTCCCACATCCCTTCTGATCTCCAGCCCTCCCTGTGGGCCTGCACAGCCCTCACATCTCCCCATCCTTGCTGGACTGCAGCACAGCTGGCAGAGAGGATGAGATCCTGTGATGGCCAAGGCAATAACGTGCTGCTGGTTTGGTCAGGCAGAGGAGCCAAGGCTCTGGGAGCTCTGTTGTATTGTAGGGAGCCCCAACAAAGGCAGGAATGATGAACCTGACTCCATGTTCTCAGAAGGCTAATCTATTACTTTATTATAGTATATTATATTAAAGAATAATATACTATATCCAAAAATATAGAAAAAATACTTACTGAATGCTAAAAAGATAATAACGAAAACTCCTGACTCTCTCCAGAGTCCTGACAAATCTTGGCCCTGATTGGCCAAAGAGTGAAAACAACTCCCAGCAGAATGCAATGGAACAATCACCTGTGGGTAAACAATCTCCAAACACATTCCACATGAGCACAGCACAGGAGAAGCAAATGAGATCAGAATTGTTTTCCTTTTCTCTGAGGCTTCCCAGCTTCCCAGGAGAAGAATCCTGGGTGAAGGGATTTTTTCAGAGAATGTGAATGCCACAGAGCTCTGCAGAGATCTATATTCCCTTGAAGGTGAGGTGAAGCCTGTGTGTTTTTGCTTCATTTCCACTGCAGTTCTGTCCTGGATTTGAGTCCATTTTGCACGGAGGCAGCAGAGATGCCCAAGGGCTGTGTTTCTGTGCAGAGAGCAGAAGGGAGGTCAGACACAGGGAAGCCCTCAGGCTGTGTTAATGTCTCCCTGAAGACAGGGAGCTGAGCAGATGGCATCGCAGAGCCCAGCACTATGCTCACACCAGCAGCTTCTCTGACCCTTCAGCCCTCACACAAGTCACCTCCCAGGTTTGCACTGGGACAGGGGAAGAGAACAGGGCTGGGAGTCCCTGCAGTGCAAGCACAACTTCAGTTTTGAGAGGAGCTGGCAGCTCCTGATTGGCCAATGAGTGAAAACAACTCCCAGCAGAATGCAATGGAACAATCACCTGTGGGTGAACAATCTCCAAACACATTGCACATGAGCACAACACAGGAGAAGCAAATGAGATAAGAATTGTTTTCCTTTTCTCTGAGGCTTCTCAGCTTCACAGGAGAAAAATTCTAGGCAAAGGAATTTTTTCAGAGAATGTGAATGGTTCAAAGGTTCAGAGCCAAGGCTGTGCACACAGGAACCCAGGAGCCAGCTGGAATTTGGAATGGGGCACTTTCCTTCCTGGACACCTCTGTCCAAGGGGCTCCAGAAATGCTTTGTGCTGTCATACATGGATCTGAGGGGGGATTTGCTGGGAACTGGACAGGAGAGGACTTCCCTGTCTGGTGCCACACAAGGAGATGTGTCCCCCTCAGGCCACCAAGTCCTGGCTTTGCCCAAATCGCCCAGGAACCCTGAACTGATGGGATTTGACACAGCCAACATTAACCCTGAGTGAGGAGTGACAGGACAAGGGGGGATGGCTTCACACTCACAGAGAACAGGTGAAGATTGGATATTAGGAAGAAATTCTTCCCTGTAATGGTGGTGAGTCCCTGGCACAGGGTGCCCAGAGCAGCTGTGGCTGCCCCTGGATCCCTGGCAGTGCCCAAGGCCAGGCTGGACAGGGCTGGGAGCAGCCTGGGACAGTGGGAGGTGTCCCTGCCATGGCAGGGGTGGGATGAACGAGCTTTGAGGTCCCTTCCAACCCAAACCATTCTGGGATTCTGATTTGCACAATTTCTCTGTGCCTTGAAATGTGGCCATCAGTCATAGCATCAAAAAACCCTGTTGCCTTTCTTTAAAAAGCAATGAATAATTATCAAACTATTGCAGGATTGGTCCTTCAGTTGTTCTATTTTTCTTTAATTCCAGCATAATCTGGCTCTGACTGCCTCCCAGAAGACAAACATTTGACTTTTCTGCTGTACCCTTTCAGATGTGTTACAGACCTGTGATCATGTCTGGGCTCTTAATGGCTTTGTCAAGAGATCATTTCTGCTCAAGCCTTGTTAGTCTTAATAAAGATTAAATAAAGCCATAAATACATTTGTGATTTCCTTTTTGCTGGGCTGTAATTTGACTAACAAGTTAAATTAATTTGGTAGCTAATAATTATTTGGTTAGAAGTCGATGGAAGGAAGTTTAAGTTGAAAATGGACTTTCCATGGGAAGAAAAGGGATAAGAGTTTTTAGAAATATAAACTGAATGTGGGAAACAGGATGAGTGACATTTTGAAAATCCTTTCTCATTAACTGGCTTTAGCTTTCAGTATATGTCATTTTTATCCCCATTTGTAAAGCTAATATTTCTTTCTGTCACATCTGTTGGGCAGACAAATCCACGAAGCCAGAAAATGTTGGTGAGGGAGTTACAAAAGCAGGGAGATCATCAGAAAGATAACAGTCCATTTCCAAAGCTTGAATCCCAGAATGAGTTCCTTTCCCCTGTGATCTCCAAATTCACATTCTGGAAAACAATGTTCATGCTGTGCCACTACAGACCATCTTGTGATCTAAATGGAGAGAGTGTTTTGGCACTCTGTTTTCATTTGTTAATTGACTCCTCTCTTGCTTAAGATAGGAATTGGAGTAGTTTGTGATAAATGGATTACACAGAGCTCTTTGTTTCAGCACAAAGCTTGTGAAAAAAAATGTAAATTCCTCCCCACACCACCAGCAGCACTGCAGCAGGCACATGTGTGCAGGGATCTGGGTGCTCCGGGGAGCTGAGAGTCCTTTCCCCTCTATCACTGGTGTTTAACACAATAATTACCTAAAAAATGAATAAAGAACTCATTGAGCACAGTCCAGAGCCCATCACTGCTTTTCCTGCATGATTTGCAATAATTCAGTCCCTGGGAGGGCTCACTCAAGTCCTTCTCTCCCACATCCTTTGCACATCAGGTCTGGTTTCAGCAGGAAGGATGGAGAGTCTGCAGTTTCTGCACAGGATCCTGCCTGGAAGGGAGAATTTACTGCTGGGATCCATCTCCACACCCAATCTGGGCAATGGGATTGAAGGTCTCCCTTTTCCCCAGGGAGAACTTCCACCAGGGCAGAGGCCACAAAAGCTCTTTAAACAAAAAGAGAGAGCCTTGCACAAAGCTCTGGCCCTCACTCCCAAGTGTGATTGCCAAAGAGGCCTTTGGATTCCCTAAACTTGACCAGAAATTCCCATTCTTTGGTCCTGCTCACAGGTCTCCTGTTTGAGCACTGATATTTTAGATCCAAGTTCCAAAACACATACTTCAGTTCACTCCATGTGGATTTAAAAAGCAAAGAGCTCAGTGCCTCACTGTGTCCTTTACACTGGTTGTGACCCTCAGGAGCCAGAAGGTGCTGGCAAACTCTGCTGCAGCTCCATATGGTTGGTTTGTGGCTCCCTCTGCTCTTTGAAGGGGAAGGAAGAGATGTTCTTGCTCCCACCCAGGCTCCATTGCCAGGCTCTGATCTTCCAAATTATCACCCTGCAAAGAGACCTTTAGCAAGGGCTGGCTTGTCCCCTCTGCTGGGTCTCCAGCCAGCATTTCCTCAGTGTCAGAGCTGGAACTCTGCGCTTTTCTGCCTCCTCACAAGCATCTTCCTGCTTCTTATGCCCTCCTTCCTCGCAGTCCCCATCCCTCTCCTCTCTTTCAACTCGCTCCATCGCCACATTTTCACTGAGGACGATCTCTCCTATGGTTTTATTGCCAGTCCATGCTGTCCTGACATGAAAAGCTAATTAAAAAGGAGACAACTTCTCCTTTAGAGGAATTGAAGGCTGCAGCTATATTCTCAGCTTTATGTGGGATCAGAAATTGCCAGAAAAACATAAACCATAGGAACTAGAGCTGATTAGCGACAGGCAAGGTTTACAGTTCCTGGAGCAACAGCAACAAATTTGATTTTGGCTTGTACTGAACGAGAGCCCTTCTCACTGATCCCCAGTGATCAGTGAGAGCCAGTCTTGGAGATGGACTGACAGATGTGAATGGCAACAAAGGGGCTGAGGCTGTGCCCCACTTCACCTCACAGCCTCTTCTCAGAGCAGCTGCATCCTAAAAATTCAAACACATTCTGCTTTTGCATCTTGCTACTCATTGTTTAGCTCCACCAAAGGCTGTGTTCATGGGAAATGAAGTTTTCCCCTTGCTGTGCATATTTCCAACTCCAGCTTACTTTCTTCAATAAGTCTTTGTAAAAAAAAAAAAAAAGAAAAACAAAAAAATATACAGCAGCAACAAATCCATCTCCAAATAAACTTTGCAGAACAAATAAACAAGGAGAGTCCTTGTTGCTTCCACCAAGGACTGCAGAGGAGTGATGGAGAGATGAGACAGGGCTGTAACTCCCTGAGGGATGGCTGATGTGACAGCACAAGCAAGGCAGGAGGAAGCAGAAGTGGTGATGAGAAAAAAGAGAGAGGTTTCTGCAGGGAGGAGGGGGCCTTGTGTCGATGCTCAGGTTTGCCCTTGCCAAGAGAAAAAAAGGAGATGCAAGAGCCCTGGAGCTCTCAGCTCGCTCCAGAGCAGAACTGCAGGGCTGTGAAATCCCTGAGGACAGAAGGAAGAGACACTTGGCTGCAAAGAGCTTCACTGCACCCCTTGGAGCCCGGGTGAAGGTGGCAGAGCATCAGCAGGTGCCATCTGGCTGGCAAGTGCTCTGGCACTTGAATTAGCATTGAAATTCAGGGGAAACTCAGGCAAAGTCTCAGGCACCACCTTCTCCCTTGTCGTGGTCCATGTGCAGTGTGGTGAGAGCACTGGGCATGGAAGAAAGAGGTCACAATGGCAGATGTTCTCCTGGCAGTGCCACGAGTGACATGGGAACACACAAGGTCTCAACTTGTGTGTTTCCTGGGGAAGCCCTTGGCACAAGAAGGACTCCTCTCCTCTTGATGAACTGAGAATTGGTTGTCTGAAGGGTGGTGATGGACCAAGAGTTAGTGATTTAGGAGATGGATGTGTTTGGAAATTTGGTGAGGGGGAGGAGGAAATGTTTTTGGAAAGTTTTCATTTTCCCTGCGTGTTTCTTGTTACTTAGAGTTGTAGTTTAGTTAATAAAGTTCTCCTTCTATTCCTAAGTGGGGGCCTGCTTTGCTTATTCCTGGTCACATCTCACAGCAGGCACCAAGAAGCATATATTTTCATGGGGGCACTGGCATTGGGCCAACATCACACCGTGACATCCCTCCTCCCACACTTCATCACACCCCACAGCTGAGCTGGGGAACAAGCCCTGAGCCCTGCTGACCCCATTCCCTTCCTGAAGGGGTTTGGCCCCTAAATGAATCCTGCCTGTGGTACCCAAAGCCCTGAGAAGCTGTAATTTGTCATTCACCACAGTGCTGCAGACACAAAGCCTGGCCCACAGGCTCATCTGAGCCTTCTCCCCTTCTCCTGGGATCTCTCCATCCCTTTCCTCTCTCAAGTACCTGAAGTTAAAATAAAAATGGTAGGAACAAACACTGGGGAAAAATACCTCTAGTCAGATCAATGGATTTCATTTTTACAGCAGTCTTAAAAGTTTCCTTTTTCTTTAACAACATTTGTTTTGATTTTCTTTTGGTTTTCATCATAATAAAGTTACAACCTGAAACAAGGGGATAAAAAACCAACTTTCAAGCAGATTTTTTCTCAGTTTCTCTTCTCACTTAAAGCTGCCGCAATATTTAGAGTTGCTAAAATGAGGAAAAATTGCCCTTTTATTCTCACCAAAAAGCCTGTTTCAAAGAATCAGCATTTTCCAATGAAAAATGGTTTGTTGAAATTTCCTAACAAGTGCTTTTCTTGAGAGCGCCGAGCTCAGTCCTGCTAATGCTCCCTTTCCATGTGGAGGGTGTGGGTCCCCCTCAGCCCTCACAGGAGATTTTTTGTGGCTATCAGGTCACATAAAATCTGTATGAGATTTGGAGCAGGATTTTTGTTCCCATTTTCTAGAGACTTCTACATATATATATATATATATATATATATATATACACACACACACACACACATATATATGTATTCTTCTATAGATAACAATAGGTTACAATGTAGAAGAAGAAAAGAAGAATTTTTGTTCCCATTTTCTAGAGACTTCTACACATGTATATATATACACACACATATATATATGTATTCTTCTATATATAACAATAGGTTACAGCACATTTCTCCTGCAGACACGAGTTATCCCCCTAGTATAGGATGGAACAAGCAATCCCCTCTTTCTTCCAGCTCTGGCAAGAGCCTGGATATGGTCAGGCTTTCCCAAAACAAAGTGGAGACCTGTCCTTGAGGCTGGTCACTGCTGTGGTAGAGTGGGAGCCTCTAATTCCAGCTAAAATCCTCCAATTTAGGGTTTGGATGAGGTCAGAGTGGCCAGGCCACACTTTTCCTGCAGAATGATCAATACCACAGTCCATTTGGAAGTGCTGGAGAGTGGAAAAGGATGGGATTGAATGCTTGGAACAGCCTGGCTCCCCTGCCCAGGCCCTGCCTCCTGCCTCCACGAGCGGCTGCTGGCAGAAGATGGAGCCAATCTGCAAAATGAGCATCTCCATGGAGATAAGCTGGGAGCAGGAGAAGGTCAGAGCCAAAGCGTCAGGAGCAGCAGAGGAGTTCTTCAAACTTCATTTCCTCCCAGAGAAATCACTTGATGGAGATTTGTGGAACGTGACACCTGGCTGCCTCGCGCTGCCGGCTCCAACGAGGAGACAAAAGAGGGAGATAATTGTTTCCAGTGCATTCAGCTTTAATATGGTGTGCTTTTAATTAGGGCTGGGAAGGGGAAGGGAATCAATTACCTCTCACAGGGGCAGACACCACTGGCAGGTGTGGAAAAAATAATTGTTGCAGGATGTTGAGGCACCCTGAAGGGGAGAGGCTGGGATGCTCCTTGGAGAGTTCTGTGTGCCAAATGCTCTTGGTGGCTCCAGGGAAGCTTGCCATGAAGTGGCACTGTGACACCACCCACAAGGACAGGAGCAGGGAGAAATGCTGCTGAAAATCCCCTGCCTTGGGGGTGCCCAAGGGGAGAAGCCAGGGTGTTGGGGAAGATGAAACAGGAAAGCCTTGTAAATGTGATTGTCTGGCAAAAGATTTTGAGAATATAGAAACTATAAGTGAGATTGAAATGAAAGCAAGCTTTGAGATCCCTCAGTTACTGAACAACTGGAAAACAATGGTGTGGCCAGCTGAAGGTGATCCCCTTTGGATGGAACAACACCCTCTGCTTGCAGACAGGCCCAAGGCTCAGAGCAGACCCTACAGCTTGGCAGAAGGGGCCCAAAGAGGAGTTTGTAGGGTTTAAAATGTAACACAGTGTGGTGATGTAATGATTCTTATAGGCTGTATGGAAATGCTGTAGGATTTGTATCTTGTACTAGATTGGTTAGTGAGAATCAGAATATTCAACACAGAAGAAGATTTATTGTATTGTAGCGGGAACCTCGCTCTCTTACCCTCTTGTCCCTCTCACCCTCTCATCCTCTCTCCCCCTCAGGCCTGCTCTGAGCTGTGTTTGGCAGCTCCCAGCAGGGCCCTGCACCCAGGCCCTTTGCAATGAACCCCAAGTTCCAAGACCAGAAGAAGATTTATTGTATTGTAACAGGAACCTTGTGCTCTGATCCTCTCTTTTACTCTCTCATCCTCTTTAACACGCTCTTGCCTTCTCTCTCCTTACCTCTCCCTCCCTCTTTGGGGCCTGCTCTGAGCTGTGGCTGGCAGGTCCCAGCAGGGCCCTGCACCCAGGCCCTTTGCAATAAACCCCAAGTTCCAGCCCTGGCTGCAGAGATCTCTCATCTCCATCCATCCTGACCATCCTACCCCCTGACACTCCCACACCACGGTGATCCTTGGGGAGCCCTGTGGCACAGGAGTCACTGTGGGGCTCAGGAGTCACAGGAGTGGCACTGTGACAGCACCCACAAGGACAAGAGCAGGGGGAAATGCTACTGAACCACCCCAACTTGTGCCTGGGGAAACTTTGCCATCCCTCATCACTCTCTACAGCTCCCTGGAAGGTGCTTGTAGTCAGGTGGGAGTCAGGCTCTTCTTCCAGGCAACAACTGACAGAATGAGAGGACCCAGTCTCAAGCTGCACCAGGAGAAGTTTAGGTTAGACATCAGGAAAAAAATTATTCATTGAAAGAGTGATTGGAAGGTGCTGTTTATGGACAAAATGCAGTGTGCTTCCTGAAAGATTTATTAATCAGGACTGCCAAGTTCATAATTACCTTCTGGGCACTGAAATTTTTTGGCCTTACCAAGTAAATGAGAATAACCAGTGATTATTGTTTTTGGAGAAAGGAGTAGCTGGTAATAAGGAAGGAAACTTGCACATATGAGAAAGAGAAAGATAATATAAATGGCCAGAGCTGTGTTCATGGAGAAGTTTGAGTGGTCAAATGACTCATTTGTCTGAAAAAAGAAACATAATTTTCATATTATGAGGCACTCAAGCAGTCAGTAGTGCTTTCACTCCAGCACGATGGATGGACTTCATTTGTTTCCCTGATCCTCTTCTGCCATTGCCTTTTTATGGAGCAAAGGTTGCTGGATTTTACCTCTGTTCCTTTTAGTACAAAAATAGGAACTTGTGTTCAGCAGAAATTACTGACATTTAATTCCAGTATGAAACTTGTAAAAACCTTGAGGTTTTAAAATTTTTCCACTTCTGGGTCAGAGCAGCCACACTTGATACACAGGTGCAGCCCTACAAGTTTTTTAAGAGTTTTAGGGGATTTTTACACTGGCCCTGAGGTTATTGAAAGGTATAAAACAATGTCAGCTTGCCATTAGAAACTCTCACCACACCCCAAAAATCCTGCCAGCTGTTCCAGCAAACCTCATCCACAGGTATGGGACAGCCAGCCTGGAGTGCAAAAAGTGTCACAGCCTTCAAAAAAAAGGGAAGGTGTTTGTGCTCACCTGCTTTTTAGACACAGGGATGGACACCTGTCCTTGCTGCCATGACTTTCTTCAGAAGGAGGGGTCAGGACCAGGTGCTGTCCCAGTGCTGTAGCCCCAGCCTTGGCTCTCTGTGCTCCTGCAGAGCTCCCATGGGAGCAGGGTTAAACTCTCAGGCTGCTGACTTGGGGATTCCTCTCTTTCCCATTTCCCAGCTTTTTTTGCAGATTTTGTCCCTCCCCTCTTCCTGTGATGATTTATGGGGAGGAAAGTACAACTCTAAAATGAATAATTGATATTCCTTCAAAGCTATCTCCTTTACTCTACTTGTTCTCTTAATTTACTCGGTTTATAGCAACTGATGACAGAAGCCTATTGTTTTGCTGAAACATTAACTTCACAAAGTCATTCTGATCCCATCTGCAGCACTAAAATTAATGATTCCCTCTGCAACATCTGTTTAATTAACTATCGGCACCATAGAAGAGGCATCCAAATACCCCAGCGACTAAATCAGCCTCAAATTAGGGAAATACTATGTTAAATTGTATCAGAGAGAAGCAGAGATTATCCTTTGGAGTACTGACACTCATTAGCCACCAGCCACCCCATGTATCTTCTCCATGAAGAAGTGTCAGCAGCTCTTAGCCATAAAGTTTTCATTTAAGGGCTGTAGGAAGAGGAAGAGGAGGGGGTGGAGGGATGGGAGGCAGCTGAAACTAGCACTCCATCATCTGTGCTGACAGATCTGCTGCTGGGATGGAAGATAAAGGTGAAATTGTGCTGCCACTGAGCGTTGCCATCGTGCTCTTGGAGCCTTGTGCCAGTGCCCCAAATTCCTGACCATTCCCTGCAAATACAGCAGGGATCACTGGAAAAGCTACCACTGAGAGCAGGAATGTCCAGGGATGCTGCTGGAGGCTCCAGACTCTTGGCTACCCAGGAAAAGAGAGATGGGAGAAGGAAGATCTAAGAGAGGAAGAGGAGCACAAGAAATTTGGATTCCCACCCTCTGAGATCCCCAGGGCCAAAAAAATTCCTGGCAGACCCCACTGCTGATGTAGCTGCATGGCCAAACTTATATGGGCAAGGCACAAAATAAGGGACTGATCCAAGAGTTTTTTGGGGAGTTTTTTTGACTCTTTGCATGGCCAGATTTATATGGGCAAGGCACAAAATAAGGAAAAGAGATTTGGATTTCCACTCTCTGAGGTCCCCAGGGGTAAAATGGCTCCTGGCAGACTCCACTACTGATGTAGCTGCATGGCCAAATTTATATGGGCAAGGCACAGAATAAGGGGCTGATCCAAGAGTTTTTTGGGGAGTTTTTTGACTCTTTGCATGGCCAAATTTATATGGGCAAGGCACAAAATAAGGGGCTGATCCAAGAGTTTTTTGGGGAGTTTTTTTGACTCTTTTTCCCTACTTTGAACTTCCCCTTATGTTGCCGTGGCAACAAATGCAGCGTGAAATTGCAAGTTTGCAAAACACACTCAGTCAGCAGCAGCAGCAAAGCAGCTCCAGCAAAGGGAAGGGAACAGCAGCAAGGTGGGAGATGGGCAGGGAGGGGACCTGGATCCCACCACTGCATGAAGAGAGGAGAGGAGAGGGCTGGGTGGCTGTGGAGGGATGAGGTGGGCAGGGGAAGGATGGTGGCACTAAAAGGGAGATGCTGGGTGCAGCTCAGATCCTGCTCTGCAGTTATTGAAATCCACATCTCCACCCACACAGTCTGCTGCCTACCCAGAGGTGTTACCTCGGATGAACTCTCTCCAAAAAGGGAGCCCTCCGGGGATTTTCACCACTTCCCAGCAAACTTGGGAAGTGTTTGGTTGTTCACTTTAAAGAATGAATCTGAACTCCTGGAAGCACTGAAATAACTCTGAGGTTCTTCTCTATGCATGAGCTCAGGTCAGGAAAGTGCATCCACTGAGTCCTCTGGGGTGAGATTTTTCAAAAGCACACCGAGCCCGAGGCTCAGTGCCCACAAGGGCCAGATTTTCATCAGAACTCAGTTCCCATTTAGGCAGCTAATTAATCTTTGCAAACACCTCAAAGTATCTAAACTGCATCTGCAGCTGTGATGTTGCCCTGAAGAATGGCTGTGGCTAAACTAAAACCTCACAGTTTAAAAATCCATTCGCTCCCTCTTTGGAAGAGTGTCTGCTGCCTTTCTTGGCAAAACTGAGATTTCTGATTGCTGTTTTTTGGCTTAAAGAATCAATGCACATCATCAGAAAGTCTGGTCTGAAATCTCACCTTTGCATTGCCCTCAAATCAAACATAAACTGAAGTTCCAGGGAAAAGTAGATTTTAGCTCCTTTAAACCCATATGATCAATTTAAAGGCAACATGTTGGTACACTGGGCACATCTATAAATGATGAATAAATTTCAAGAGGAGCAAGGAAAAACAGGATAAATGAGGCTGCTGTGAGACAACAAGCAGAAATACCACCCTTGATTCAAGAGGAGCTGAAGTCAATAGACATTATTACTCTCATACAAGATCTGTGTTACTCTCAATTTTCACTAATAATAAGCAGAGTTTTGCCCCTTGCTTCTCATCTTTTCCCAAAGATTCTTGTTGTCTCTGTGTCTTGACATTGTCTCTCATTGGACTCCAACCCCACCAATAATTCAGGGTTTTCAAAGGTTCCTTTCCACAGTCCTTCATTCTCTTGTTTCCCAACAAAATGCAGTTGTTGATTTGGCTTAGTGTAAGGACTGCCAGGGCTTCTGTGTCTCCATGGAAAACACTCCTGAACATTTCTTTGAATGAAGGTTCAAAGTGGATTTGCCAAACCTTATTCAAGTTTAAGACAAGTCTATATAATTCACACAAGAATGTTTAAGACCATTACAAGAAATTTTGACTTGTTTGCTTTAGAAGTTAATTCAAACCAACATGCTCAGGCATCCCTTTGTATCCTTGCCCTGTGGATGCTTCTTGCTCAGGACACAATTTCAGATGGCTGACCCAATTAATAAAACCCTGCCTTGCTCAAAGAGGCTCCTGTGTGGCTCCAGCAGGAGGAAGAGTTACTTCCCATGTCACAAATATCCCCATTTGTGACACCCCCACACTCCAGCACACAGGGAAGCAGAGCCAGGAGCTGCTTTCCCAGTGCTCATGTGCTGAGGTTATTGGCAGAACTCTACTGACAGAGCATGTAGAGAATGTACCAAACCACATTTCAAAGTGTGACACGAAATTCAAAAGCAGCCAGGGGAATTACAATGCTCTGGAGCAGGATAAGATGCTAAAGGAGCATGAAACACACGCTATGCTTAATGTGATTTTTTTTTTTTCATAAAACTCTTTCCTTTCCAAGCTTGCCAAGGAGTACATGGAGCTGTCAGAGTACAACCTCAGACATGAGCAGCTGTGGCAGGAGTGGTGAGATGGGTCCAGAGGCAGAGCAAGGCCAGTTTATGTCTCTCCTAGGTAAGGGTGAGCACAACACACAGGAACCACTCCACATCCAGAGAGATGAAGAACAAAAGCTCTATTCCATTCTCCAACCCTGGATATTACAGATAATGCAGTGAGAAGGAAGATAAGGAGGTTGAAGTCTTCAGAGTGTGCCCCTGGAATAACCAGTGCTGGGAAATGAGGGATCAATATTTATTTGGCAAAATGGCACATGGCTCTGAAACTCAGTGGACGGGGAATGAGGCATTGCTTGGATGACACCCAGAGAAGCCAGCAGGAACTGGATTGCCAGCGTGGTTGGGTCTGCACACACCCCCAGGAGAACAAAGGCACTGCCATGTTGTATTTATAATTTTAAAGAGATTGGTTGAAATAAGAGTTGGAGAAGATATAAGGGGAAAAGGTGTCCCAGGACTACATAACAGATCAGTGCCAGAGCTGGGAATTGATTCCTGAGACTCACAGTCCTCAGCCCATTATAACAAAACCCACTGAACACGAGGAGTCTCTCTCTTTGCTATTATCCTCAAGGTTTGGGTTTATGTATTTATTATTTACCAAACACAGAGGAATGACAAACAGAATGAGAAACACAGAGCACTCAAAAAAACTCATAAAGTCCTTTTCGTATCTTTAATCAATCATGACTAGTGTGTCTCCCATCCATTTTTTTTCAGTTTAAAATAGAATAAAGATGTCCTTTCACATCATAATCTGTCTCCAGGCAGCTGTGCTCCTTACATCAGCACAATGACCCAAACTGCAGGGTTGTATTAACAGATACCATCTAGGCTTTAATGGAGTTCAGCCACTGGGATTAGCTCCCTGCAATGGAGTTTGGGCTGTCAGGCACTGCACGCAACTGTGAGCACATTACACCTTATAGGCATCAATTCTTTCTAAGTGAGAAGCCATTCCAAATTCAAAACACTTCAGGCCTAATAACAGGAAATTATCTTGATGGATCCCCTTCAATGGGTAAAAAAAAAAGAGATGAGGAGAGAGGGTCAGGCATCCGATCAAAACAAAATTGTATATGTGCTTTTTTTCTCTAGTTCAGAGCAAAGCAGGAGTGTGGATTTAGATGTCAGGGAGAGAACAAATTGTGGAAATGTAGGGTGGAATGAGAAAGTTTTGCAAACTACATTTGAAAGGAGAAAGGGAAATTTTGCTTGCCTATTTGGGTCAATGTGTACCAGACACACCAGTCTGACCCAGCAGAGACTTCTCTAAGAATCCTGAAAAGTCCCTTGCAGCTCCTTAGAGTGTTTTTCCAAATGGAATCAGGAGTTAGTTTTTTTTGTAGAATCAGAGAATAATAAACTGACTTGTGTTGGAAGGGACCTTAAAGCTCATGCCATGCCACCCTCTGCCATGGTCAGGGACACCTTCCACTATCCCAGGTTGCCCTGTCCAACCTGGCCTTGGACATTCTAGGGTTGAGGTAGCCAGAACTCCTCTGCGCACTCTGAGCCAGGACCTCACCACCGTTTTTTCCCCCCTCTCTTTTGTATTTCAACAATGTCCAGTATGGGCATCCTTAATGAGACCTGACTTTTCAGACAAGATGACACTCAGTGCTTCATGAAAAGCAGGTCCTTTCTAAAATTGTCCATGCTCAAGTACACGCTGGGAGTGCACTCTCCAAAAGTGTTCAGTGTCTGAAAATATTGTCCATTTGCCCCTTTAATCCCTATCAATGATCCAGGGCTAGAAAATCCCAGAGGAGAAGAGGGAGGGTCAGAGTTCCAGTGATGAACGCTGACAAGCTGAGTCACTGGTGAGTTACATCCTATAATCCATCACTTTTAAACCTCTCTTGTCCAAGGGCTTTCTGTAGTGTCGAGCTGAGTCATTTCTGCCCATGAAACAGGGAAGAAGGGAGGAGAACCTTATTTCATCTCCCATCATTGTGGCTATGCACCAACCCTGCTGCTGCCCCAATTTCTCCACATCTGTCCCACTCATCCCCAGCATGTGCATTGGCCAAGCCACCATCTGACATCCTAGAGAGAACAAAACCTCCCCAAGCCAGCAGAAGAGTCCCCTGAGAAAAGAGACTGAAAACAAATTGAAAGCAAGACAGACAACTCAAAAAGCAGATTTTCCTTTCAGCACATTTCTGGAAGAAGAGGGGAAGGAAATCCCTTGTGGGCAGAAACCTGCACTGCCATTGGATTTCCAGCTCAAGTCAGAAGCCCAGGGAAAAGACAGCTCTTCAGCAGCAGTCAGGAGGGACTGCAAACACAACAAAGCATCTTGTAGGCAAACAGCACAGGGAGTCATCAGGGACTGCCTCATTAGTCATACAGCGTTTGCACATGCTGATGGCTGAAGGCAAAATACGACCTTAAGTTGCATTATCACACCAAACAGTGTCTGTGAGTGCAGGAGGGGAGCAAGGCAGAGCAGGTGTACTGCATGAGATGTGAAGGACAGGGCTTTGATGGTGACAAGATGTTACAGCAGCTGCAAAGGGGGATGTCCTTGGTTATCATCTCCAGCAGGGTGGTGGCTCAGAGCTGGGACTCTGCCAGGTACTGGAGAAGGGCAGTTTGGAATAAACGTGGCCTTCTCTAGAGAGCTTTCACCCTAAATATCTCAAATCTCCCAGTGGGTGAATACCATCGACAGACAAGACAGACCAAGGAGGAGAGTGATGATACTAGAGTTGTTGGATATCCAATTCTTCATGTAAAAGTCAAAGCAGAAACTATGACAGACTAAGGAGGGGGGGAGTGTTTCACAAAGAGCAAACATCCAGCCCACTGAGTATCACCACAATATTTTCTGAAAAATCCCTTCACCAGGATTTCTTCTCCAGGCAAGATGAGAAGCCTCAACTTCTCCATGTTTTGCTGCTCTGGAATGTGGTCTGGAGGTTTTTTATCCAAACATGTGAATTGTTTTTAATTAATGGCCAATCACAGCCAGTTGTGTCAGACTCTGAGGAGTCAGTCACGACTGACTTGTCTTGTCATCTTTCATTATCTTGTCTTTCATTATCATACTCTTGTTTAGCCTTCTGATGTATCCTTTCTCTTTCTTTAGTATAGTTTTAGTATATAATTTCTTTTAATATAATATAATATAATATAATATAATATAATATAATATAATATAATATAATATAATATAATAATAAATCAGCCTTCTGAGAACTTGGAGTCAAATTCTCATCTTTCACCTCATCCTGGGGACCTCACGACACCACACACTGAGAACTGAGAGTGCTCTCAAAGTCCCTGAAAATGCTCTCTCCACACCCACTGAAGGTGGTATTTCTTCACAGAGAATTGAGCCCTGAGTACTGCTGTATTCAGAAAAGAGAGTGTGACTGAAGTGCTGGGAAAAGCTAGGTGCTAGAAATCTTCATAAAAATCAACTTCATGGGCAACTTTGCTGTCTTTTTCTGGTTTCACATATCACCTGGATAAGTCTTTCTTCCAACACTCAGAAAGAAATGAAAGTGCTAAACATCCTATGGCATTCCATGAGATGACCTAAACTTGTTTTCTTTTTTGCCTGAGGAAAACAAGGGCACTTTTTATATTTGAAATCAGATTTGGAGTAAGATTTCTTAAAGGAACCAAGGCTGCTAGATCAGGTGAGTTTGGGTCTGCTGACCAGATCAGTAGAGCTCTATTTAAGTCTCCGAGGGTTGCAGACCCTCAATTTTCTTACTTAAGACTAAATGCATCATATTATAATATGATATGATATATGATATGATATGATATGATGTAATGTAATGTAATGTAATATAATATATTAATATAATATAATATAATATAATATAATATAATATAATATAATATAATATAATATAATATAATATAATATAATATAATATAATATAATATAATATAATATAATATAATATAATATAATATAATATAATATAATATGTTATCACATCGAGAGAAGTTATAAAGAGAAATCTCACAAATTCTGAATCCCAAAATTCTGAGGACAAATTTGTAAAGACTTCTTGAAAGTTTTCTCATCAGTAACATTTGCATGTCTCTTCTTCTGGGTCTTGACATATTTTACATCTCTTTTGAGGGCTTGAAGCACAGGAAGAACAGATTTAATGGGAAGCAGTGGCCTCCTGCTTCCAGGAAGATATTGTTGGGTTGCGTCAAATGAAGAAGGATCATCAGCATGTTCTCAGAGCTTCTTGCTGTGGCACTGAGGAAGATTTAGCACGTTTGGATATCCATTTCCTTCCCAGCTCTAATCTTAACACCCACCTCCTGCATGCTAAATGAACATCCCAGCGCTTCATAATGGAGACAGGAAATTAATTCCTCATAAAGGGCTTTTTTTTTCCTTCCTACCCCTCTTATTAAGTCTCCTCAGCCCTGTCAACAGCCAGCTGAGCTTCCACAAGTCATAAAGGTGCATTTCTGCAGCCTCATTTCCTCAAGTCTCCTGCTTGATGGATTATGCCCATTAATAACCTTCACGTTGGAAGAGCATCTGCTGGCATTCACAGGACCTTGGTGGATGGTGTAACCCTGACCTTTAGCAAGGGCACTCTGGAAAATGCAGATGTGAAGCAGGGAGGATGATGATCTGAATTTGCTCTGCTCAGTCCCTATTGGAGGCAGAAGTTAGAGAAAAAAATGATCCTCCCTGCTCTTGCTGACCAAGGATTCCCATAGGAATCTTCACAGCTGGACCAGCCCCTGAACAACATCAGAAACCAAGTCTTTGATCCTGGAGTCTGGTATAACTTTTATAATTTCCACATCTTTAGCACCCACTAATAACATGCATCCATGTTTTCAGGATAGAGGAAGTCCACAACCAGGTGTCAAAAGGAAAAAAAAATCTGCAGAGTTGTCTAAAAATCATCTTTCCTTAACATATAAATTAACCAAGAAGTATAAATCTTTCACAGGGCTTGCAAGGCTTGCAGGATGAAGAGAGAGACGAGAATGTTGACTTCATATATTCAGAAGGCTTGATTTATTATTTTATGATATATATACTACATTATAACTATACTAAAAAGAAATAGAAGGAAAGTTCTGAGATGGCTAGCTAAGCTAAGAATAGAAAAGGAATGAAAACAAAGGTCTGTGTCCCAGCAGAGAGTGAGACCCTGCTGTGCCGTGAGTGGTCAGTAAATCCACACATCCACCCGAGACCAATCACAGATGCACCTGCTGCACTCCACAGCAGCAGATAACCATTGTTTACATTTTGTTGCTGAGGCCACAGCTTCTCAGAAGGGGGAAAAATCCCAAAGAAAGGATTTTTATGAAAAGATGTCGGTGACATAAATCCCCTATAGTTTTTTATCACAATTTTTCTCTCCAACCCATAATCTGTTGGGAAATAATTTTTTTTGGTGGATGTGACCAATCTTTACTTTCAAAGAATATAATTTGTGACCATTAAATGGAACAAGCTGCATTGAAATGACAGATCTGGTTTAAAATTGTGCTGTTTCACCCAGGCTTGAGCTCAGCAGTGCTGGACAAGTGAAGGAGATGTTTGGTGAGATGGATGCTAAAACAGCAGGCAAAATTCTTGTGAAATGAAAATGGACCATCTCCATCTGATATGGATTTGGAAGCAAATAGGGTGAGAATTTGGGGCTGATATCAGAAGCTGGAGGGCAGTGGAAAAGAAATACACAGATTGCATCCCCAATTTTGGTAGAAACCTAAAAAAAATCATAATTCATGTAACTCTCGAAAAATAAAAGCACAAGATCAATTCAATGATCTCAAAACTAGGGAAAACATCCCAGGAACATGATGTTTGGAACTTCCCTTGGTTCCCTTTGCAAATTGTTATGTAACATTTAATTTTGATTTTTCACATACCTACACCATGTAAATTACAGAACAGCAGCATAATGTGGCTCTTCACAGGATTTTAAAGCTTTTCTAGCAGGCCTAGATGAAATGTTCTGGAGAAAAGAACAGTTACGCTGTGGTTGCCTAGCAAATGTCTCTGAGAAAGTGTTTCTGTTTAAAGAGAAAAACAAATTAAGTATAAACTGCCTGCAAGGCCACACTCCCCGGGGACAGTAGATTTCTGTAAGACTCAGAGGGGCAAAATTGTCAAAATCTCTTGTTAAAATAGAGGCAGCACATTGCAGCCACGAACACCAGAGATATTAAAGTGGAAAACCCTGCTAGTTCTGGCTCAAAATCAGAAATAATTGAGTGCTTCAAGATCTCTTGACCCCAGGGAGTTATTAGCAACATTTTTAAAGTCATCTTTAACATTATGTGTCTTTTGTTTTTAATATATTAAGAAATTACACTCCAAAGGGGAATGGACTCCTCAGTTCTGTGCCAGTCCCTGAAATGCTAAGTTAGTGTCTCTAACTCCAGAGCCAAATCTGTGTCCCCATGGAGGGAAACACACCCTGTGTCTGCCTCCTAATGGGTATTAAACTGTCTCTGGCAATGGATTAATGAACTGGTTTGGCCTTTCAAGCTCTTTCTTCTTTTGCTGAAATATTTCTTTAGAATCATTCAAACTCCCTCCTCCCTTCCAAAATCTTTTCCCACCTATTAATAAAACAGAGGAGTTTGCAACGTGGAGTCTCAGATGTTGTGGCCTCTGCTTTTCACTCCAGGAGGGCCACAAAAATCCACTGGGGCCTGTATTTGGAGACAAAAACACAAAATGATTTGTAGAAGGAAGTGCAAAACCATCATCCTCAATGCCATGGAGTGGGAGCTGCAGAAAAACCACAGGACTCTTTTAGTGTGGCTTCATTCTGCTCTGGCCCCTTCCCCTCCAGCTTTTCACTACAATGATTAGGTGTGTCATCCCTAATTAATCAGGGTTAAACCTGATTGTCCACCCAACAGCAATGTTTTCCTTAAACAATGCCACCAGAAGGCCCAAAAGAAAGATTTCTGGAGTTGTCAGTGAGAGCCTTTGACCTGTTAACTGCCCACAAAACCCTTCCAGGACAGATTAAATCCAAGGACTCTTCATCCTTTATCAGGGGACTCATTTATCCACTTGGGCCCTCAGCTCTGAGCTCAGATCCTGAAGGTTTTGTCTGTCAAGGGCTATTGCCCACATTTCTTCATTCCTCCAGAATGAAGAATGTTCTCACTCTTGTCCCAGTGTCTCAAAAACCCGGGTTAATCTTCTTGACCCAGGTTTTTGAGATGCTGGGGCAGGAGAGAGAATAAATATTCTCCTTCCTTATCATTCTAGGGGGAGTTTTAATTTACACATTTTATGTCTGGGAGTCTTTCCAATCCATATTAAGCTTGCTGAAAGGAAAGAGCATCATTTAAACCAAGGGATCCAGGATGAAACAGCTCTAAAAAAAAGACTCTGTGTTCCTTCACCTATGAGCTGTGAACTGCATCATTAACAAACGTTCTGGAGTGTCTCTTGGGAGAAAAATCTTGAATATGTGGAAGGGGAAAATGGCATGGACATCCCACAGAGATGCATAGGATCTGACTGGTTTCCTACTTGCTGACTTGCTGCAGGACAAATAAAAACACAAAGTAGAGGATTGCTTAGAGCAGGAGACTCTGGCCCTGCAGTGCAGAATCTCACTGAACACAGACAGATCTCTGTGTGGTTTTTGCACTCCATGACTGAGGTGGTTGGCACTCACAGGCCTTTCCTGACCCCAGAGGAGGCAATTCCCAAATGGATCATTACAGCAGAACGACCTCACTGCCTGGGTGAACATGCTGGATGCTCCTTGAATAAACAAAACCTTGGCAAACAAATTAATTATCTCATTGTAAATGCCTGATTCCAGCCTGGAAAATGGTTCATCAGTCTTGTCTGAAGCTTCTGATCCCAATTCTTCAGCTCTCCTGGCTTCCAGTGGTGACAAGATGGGACATGCAGCACACAGGAAAAGCTGCTCCATGTTTGTAGTCCTTCTCAGCTATTTACAAAAATGTTTAGATGTAGGGGGAGTTCGATTTATGTGCCTTATCTTCCTCAAACCAGAGAGAACTCTTCCCTTCTGCTACAAACACTGCTTAATGGATCTCTAACAGCCCTGCTTTCACAACATCAAATACACCAGAAAATAAGGGGGAGCAGGAGGAACCAAACAAACAGCTCTTTATTGTTTCCAGGTGTCCCTGATAATGGGTGGGGGAAGAAGTGGAAAAGAAAGAGGGGAGACAGATAAGAAAATCATAATCGGGTCCTTGGCACAAGCTCATCGTGCATAAACATGGCAGACAGAAAATGCTGGGTGTTGTGAGAAGTTCTTAACTCCTGAAGATGCCAGGTGTTGAAAGGATGTCTGAAAGCAGCCCTGCAGCTCTTTGTAGGTCCATTTGCCTCCTCGGGGCTCTGCAGAGAAGCAGCAATGGCCAGGGTGGTGTTTCCCCACATGGGAGGCTGTGCTCCATCACCCAGCACACACAGGAGCATGAACCACTGGGGAAACTCCCTCCCCTTCAGCCTCAGGAGGATTAAAAGTCACCCAATTTATCCTTTTTGGGGTAACACAGTTGTTCTCCTCCTGTGAGAGAGGCTGCTCGTTACACACATTTGTATTGATCTTTGCGCATTCCTGCACAAAGCTGTGCTGAAAACAGGTACAAAAAGTTTCATTTCCCTCACTCTGGCACTGTGTTTCTATCTCTGAACCAGAGTGGTGCACAAACCAAGGTAATCCCAAGCTCCACACACTCACCCACACAAAAAAATGGCATTGGACATTCATTATATTATAACAAAATCTTCTGCTGCATTTTTTCCCTGCCTCCTATGCAGCCCCATGCTTGGCTTCCGCCTTTTTAACTTTATAATAGCCTCCATTCTTATTTTCCTTTATGATTTCTTTTCTTCGCTGGCTTTAAAAATACCACTCAATTTGACAGCATTCCATTTGGAAAATCAAGGAGTCCATAAATAAGGCTCAAGACAGCCCCAAATATAGTTGCTAACAGAAATGGTAACTTTTATGAGGCAGGACAGCAACTTTTCAATGACACATTTTGACAGGCAAATGCCAGTGAATGGGATGGGAGCACAGAGAAAGGTATTTTTAAAAATGAAAAGTTCAGGTGGTTTTGGTCAAAAGCATTGCATTTCTCCTGAAAGGTAGTGAAAAGGTGGAAAGGAAAAATAGAACAAAATATGATAAGGTGCAAAGAGAGGATTTCATCTGATTTGATCCAGATTCTTTGGTCCATTTCTCTCACACACCAATTTAATTTTGACTTTACCTGTTACCCTGATCCTGCATAGGAAAAGTTATTGACAAATTTCATGTTGTAGAGGAGAGAGTAGGGAAGATGAGAAGGCTCCAAAGCAGCTGGAGCAGTCCAGAGCCCAGTTCCCTTGGAATATAAATGAGAATGAACTGCTAATTCCTGATGGTGGTGCTTGAAATCCATTGTGGTTCTTGCTGTAGGGCAGAGGAGGTAGGGTTGCGGTGGCCTGGGCTCACTGGGGTCTCTGGAGCCCAAAAATGCAGATTATTGCAGTGTTTAATAGAGTACCCATAGCTCTGAGCACTCCAGGGGAACATGTGGCACACAAGAACTCCCTTGAAAAGAGAATTTTTCCTCTCCTTCCTATGGCTTCTCTGGGTCTGAGCTCAGTCTCTGCTTCTCCTTCAGTAAATTTATTTATTTAGAGAGATCTCTCTTCTTCTCACTTGTTTCTTTGTAGAAAATGAATAAAGAAATCAATAGCTCTTAGGATTCCATCTTCCTGTCCTTTTTTGTTTTAAATGGGACTCTTTCAAACAATAATCAGGAGAAGAACACGGCCAAACAATGCTTTCAAGTAAGTTTCATTTCCTTTGAGAAACAAGCTTTTAAAAGTCATACTTTATTATTTTTTTTCCTGCAAGATAGGAACTGAAGTCTGTAGATTTTTGCTCATCCTGCCCAAAAGCTGTTTTCAGTGAGGAGTTTAGATTACCCTGTTAGTAAAAGCCAAGGTGTGGCAGGTTGGACTCTCCCTGCCATGCCCACCTGCAGGATTCTCAATTCCCACACACCCATTCGTTTGTCCTTGATGGTTTCATTAGCACCTGAACCATTAAACGCTCACCTCTTCACTTGTCCTTTCCATTCAAATGTCACCTCCCAAACCAGTCTCTCCTAAGGGGTGAGAAGAAGGAGGAGAATTTTCAAATTAAGGAATCCTGCTTTTTCTTCTGGATTAACCACCCATTTAAAATGACATCTGCCCATCAGAGTCTGGAAGGGGAAGGAACATTCCTAATTTGAGACATAAAAATGGTAAGAGAGAGAGAAAGAGGGGACACAGCTGAGGAGGAAAGTGCTTGAATGATGCACAGAGGGAATCCAGTGCAATGTGAGACCTTGGGATCCAGGGAGGTTTTCACTAATGGTCTCTGCGAGTCTGATTATTTCATACATATTCTCATCCCTCTGACAGAGACACTGCATAAATCACTTCCCCTTGTCCCAGGCTGACCCCATAACCCCTGAGAGATAATGAGGCACTGTACCTGGCATCTCCTAATGCTGCCAAGATCCAGATCAAAGAACATTAATTCTCCATGATAACATCTCTATTTATTAATGCAAATGCCTTTAATCCTTCCCCAGCCTCTGCTCCGCTCGCCACCTTTACTTTTATTACTGAAATTTCTTTGGAATTAGGTAAATTGGCTTAGTGTCCCCAGAAGGTGGATGTCACTGAGAGCTGCAGTCTGATGTGTCCCCCTGGCAGTGACACTCACCTCCTGGACAGATTAGCTCCCAGATTTGTTACAGTGGGCAGGGGTTACATGTTGGGGCTTCCCAGAGGTGCCAATGTTTGTATTCATCCCATTGAGGTCAAGAAATAATTTGTAATGATATTTTTTTATTAATTTTTCCCCGTTTTTTTGCCAGCTATCAGTGAGCAGACTGTGATTTCCCTCTTCCCCCTCCAATCTTCAATACCATGTGCTGCTCAAAGTTATTTTCCAGGGTGTTTCTGGGGAAAGCAGTGCAGGCCAGCTCTTCCTGCAGCTGCCATGTGTGCTGGGATGTTTATTTTTCTTAGAAACAGATCAGGGAGCTGTCGCAGACAACTTTTATGAAAAATCCTTTCCTTAGGATTTTTCCTCCTGAGAAGCTGGGAGGCCTCAGGAACAAAATGTAAACATTGATTATCTGCTGCTGTGGAATGCAACAGGTGCATCTGTGATTGGTCTCATGTGGTTGCTTCTAATTAATGGCCAATCACAGTCAGCTGGCTCAGACAGAGAGTCGGAGCGACAAGCCTTTGTGATCTTTCTTTTCTATCCATAGCTAGCCTTCTGATGAAATCCTTTCTTCTATTCTTTTAGTATAGTTTTAGTGTTATATATATAATAAAATAATAAACCAAGCTTTCTGAAACATGGAGTCAGATCTCCGTCTCTTCCCTCAACACAAGACCCCTGTGAACATGGTCATACAGGGAGCTCTGTGGATTTATGCTAAAAAATAATCTGTTCCAAGCACAGGTTTCCAAGGAAGTAGGAAAAAAACCAACTTTCCTTGACTCTGACAAACGGGAAACTCCTTCTGCTTGAACTCCTTAGTGCTCAGTGGGGCACACACAAGGTGGGGTTGCAGAGTGGCAGCTCTCTGCCACACAGTTTACTAGATGGGATCTGGAAAAAAGATCCATAGGGCTCTCACTATGCACTGGTTGGGTTGGAACAGCCCTAAAGCCCAGCTCATCCCACCCCTTGCCATGGCCAGGGACACCTCCAACCATCCCAGGCCCTGTCCAACCCAGCTTTGGACACTCCCAGGCATCCACAGCTTCTCTGTGAAAGCCTCCCCACCCTCACAGGGAAGATATTTTTCCTAATATCCACTCTAAATATATATTTATAAAGATATTTTTCCTAATATCCACTCTCTTTCAGTTTGAAGCCATTCCTTGTGGTGGTGTTTGCAGGGGTCCCAGGACGAGGGAAGAGATGAGAATCTTGACTCCATGTTTCAGGAGGCTGATTTATTATTTTATTATATATATTATATTAAAAGAAAATTATATACTAATAATATATACTAAATAATAAGGTATATAATAATTAATAAATATAAATATAAATAATAATATGTATAAATAAATAATAAAATATAAATGAATAAATATAAATTATATATATACTAATAATATATAATTAAACTATACTAAAAGAATAGAAGAAAGGATTTCATCAGAAGGCTTGAAAGGAATAGGAAAAGAATGATAACAAAACCTTGTGACTGCTCACAGCCTCGACACAGCTGGCTGTCATTGGTCATCAAGTAAAAACAATTTCACATGCTGGGTAAACAATTCTCCAAATCACATTCCAAAGCAGCAGAACATGGAGAAGCTGAAGCTTCCCAGGAGAAAAGATCCTGACAAAAGGATTTTTCCTAAAATATGTCTGTGACAATTCCCCCTTGTCCTGGCGCTCCATCCCTGTGTAGATCATGCCTCTCCACCTTTCCTGTGGGCTCCTTTCAGGTTCCATCCTTTCCCGTTTGACTGGAGAGCCACTCTGGGGGTGGTGCCTCGTGGTGAGAAGGTGAGAATGACCTTTTACATTTTGGGGAGCTGGGAAAGGGAACACACACCCAGCAGAGCAGCAGCCTGGGGGATGCTCAGGAGCTTCACAGGGGCCAGAGACAGGCAGGAGATCAGGAAACCCCACAGTTTGTGAAGAGTTTGCGCAACGCTGCTTCAAAGCATGGCTCTGCACCAAGAAATGACCCTGAGGAAGGAGGTGGCAGGGAACTGCTGGGTTAATGATACCCCTCTTTCTCCTGGCTGTACCCTCAGGCACAGGGGGACAGGGATTTAGGCTCTGTGAGTGCCACATGAAAAGCATGAAAAAAGTACTTTGCCTTCCTTGCCCAGCTCCCTGCCTGTGAGAGGAGTGTATAAAACTTTCCTTCCTCTCCTTTTGCTGTCCTACTTGTCAGGGCCCACACCTTCTGCCATCGAGTTTCTGTACAGAGAGCAGCCCTGCCAGGTGCAGGACTCAAATTTAGTCTGTGAATGTGACATCAATATTACCACCTAATAAGCATTAGACACCAGCCTGTAAGCAGGGAAGAACAAATGCTTCCTTCATACAAACTGGGATTATTGTCCCATAAGGCACTGACAGACAAAAGTGGAAAATCGATGTGAGGAGCTGAATATCTGGACTAAACCCCAATTTGTCCTGGTGTCCAATCTGGCAACTATTCTCCTCTTCCTATTCAAGCCTAAGTCCTGTCGACATCAATGGGAGCTTTTTGCAATTATGGCAGGAGGGAAAAAACATAACACTCTCTGTAAGGCTGCAGCTCCATCACCTTTTCCTTTCTTGGCCATCAAATGCTGAAAGAGTGACCTTGTTTTCATTAAGAGGAACACCCTGTGAATGAATACAGGATGTCAGGTGGGAACAGAGGCACAAGGCAAAGAATTCATTAGAGAAAGTTTCAGTACTGCAGAGTGGGACATTCATTATTTTACAACTAGTCCCTGTGAGTTTTAATTAAAGAGACCAGGCAGTTTGTATATAAACTGCCTCATACTGTACCCTAATATCTCACTAAATATGAATCCAAAGTTTTCCTAGTTTAAACATTTTTTTTCCTATTGCTGCACAGTGCATGGCTAATTCCACCCTGAAAGCTGAGACACAAAGCAGTTTGGAGGGTGCAGGGCCTCAAGAAAAACTATTCTTGGGAGATTCCTGGCCCAGTTTTGCAGCCTCTGGAGATTTACATAATTCAGGACAACTCTGGAGATTTCAGTGTATGGACATGTAGAATTAAATCTGCAAACACTTCAGGCTTCCTGGCATTGCAAGTTGAGAAAATCACTATAAAAAAGGCAGAGAAAATCACCATAGAAAAGGCAGAGAAACTCACTATAGAAAAGGTAGTTCTCTGGAGCACTGAGCTGGGTTGTAACATCACATGCCTGGATTGGAAAGCTTGGAGTGATGCTGGGGCTCTATCTTGAGACAGCATCACTTTCCCCAGAGGCCTTGGCATATCACAGAATGGGATGGGTTGGAAGAACCTTAAATCCCATCCCATCCCACCCCTGCCATGGCAGGGCCACCTCCCTCTGTCCCAGGCTGCTCCCAGCCCTGCCCAGCCTGGCCTTGGGCACTGCCAGGGATCCAGGGGCAGCCACAGCTGCTCTGGGCACCCTGTGCCAGGGCCTGCCCACCCTCACAGGGAACAATTCCCAATTCCCAATATCCCATCCAGCCCTGCCCTCTGGCAGTGGGAGCCATTCCCTGTGTCCTGGCACTCCAGGCCCTTGTAACCAGTCTCTCCATTTTTCCTCTTGGCTCCCTTTGGTACTGGAAAGTTGCAATTTTGTCCCCCCAAAGCTTCTCCTCTCCAGGTGCACAATCCCAGCTGTCCCAGCCTCTCCTCCCAGCAGAGCTGCTCCATCCTCTGATCCCCCTGGAGCCTCTTCTGGATCTCTGCAGCAGCTCCAGCTCCTCCCTGTGCTGGGCCAGCTCTGCAGGTGGGGTCTCACCTGGGCACAGGGGCAGGGGGCATTTCTGGGCTGCTGACACACTGACATTTGCTGAGAGTTTGGGGTTTACACTGCAAGGGACAGGGATCTGCTCTGTTCAAGCAGGCTCAGGCTCACACCCCTCTAACCCCACACAATTAACCTCAGCAGCCACAAATCCCTGCTGCCCACGCCAGGCACTGGGACTGCTGGATAAGCCCTTTGCTAAAACCAGCCTCAGGACTTCTGGGTTGAATAATATGAATTCCTGCAGCCTGTATTAACTGAGGAAGCATTCCATTAATCTTCCACACAGGTGACCTAGCCACCAGTCACAGCTGCCTGTGATTAGTCAGGATAATTTTTTGTGCTGGTAACTAAAATTCAGAGCCCCTGCAGCCCAGCCCCTCTGGGCAGTGATAACTCCTGGTGGGTGGCTGCTCAGTGAGGAACCAGCACACAGGCAGGGGATTCAGGAACATTTTGTCAAAGGGATGCAAAAAGGAAGGAACATTTTGGGCTGATTCACCTCTCTGTGTGTGCGTAGGCGTCTCTAAATTGTGTGTGCATATGTGTGTCTGTGTGTTTGCCTTGAGTGAGTGAATCACCCTACCTGTTACAGTGTAAAACAGCAAACATTAGTAAAACCCATAATAAGCCTGGTGGTGGTGATTCAACCAAAGCTAGCACATCTGTCACTGAGCAGCAGACTGCCAGGCTTTTCATCAGGGGAAATACAATTGAATAATAATGGAGGAAAGGTAAAGCAGCTTCAACAGAGCTTTCTGCCAAATTAAATACAAGGTGTGCTGAAGAAAAGGGGGGAAAATAAACGTATAACCCTGCTTGAATACAAATCCCTCAGTAATGGGGACTCTGTGGCTGGAGACACATCACATCTGCAGTGTGAGCAGCTTGTTTGGGGTGGATGGAAGTGGGTGGCTGAGCAGGGAGGATGCTGACAAACCTCCAACTCTGGGCACACAGAGCCTTCCCTGTGCCAGCAGCCAAATAAGGAATTGAAGGGGAGGAGGAGATGGGCTTTTGGACTAATATTTGGTGGCCTGATTCTCCAGTGCCATCTGGTCACTTGGCAGTGCTGGGGAGACTTAACCCCATCCAAAGTGGTCTCAGAGGGATTTCCCTGTTGTCTTATATAGCAAGAGTTCTATTGTCTTATACAGTGCAAGGATTCCATGTCACCAGAGCTTCATACCTCTTGATGTTTCTCATAGGTATCTTCTCTAAACACTGACTGTTCTTTGCATTAATCATCTGACTCCAAAGCACACCAATCCACTCTTTTATACCACTGTTCTTATTGGCTACAGGTGTGGCCTGTAAGCATTAGGCCTGCTCCTAATTTTAGTAATTGGTTCAGCTGCAGCTCGTTGGGGGATAAGATCACATTCTCTACCACCTTCATACTGTATCCCTCTACATCTCCCTGTGGTAAAAAGTCTTTTGGTGGCAAAGGAGCTCTGTATTCCTTGTAGGAGACACTGACCCAGACAGAAATGACACCATTGCTGGAGGCCCTCTCCCCAGGCTTGGCTCATCAGATAAAGCCAAAGGAAGGGAAGGATGGGATGAAATCCTGGCCAAATCACTGCCTTTGAGCCTGCTTGGAGCAGAAAAACCCAAACAGAGCCGTGGGGTGGGGGAACAAAGTGAGGATCTGTGAGGAAGAGGAGGATGGCCCTTCCATCCCCACTCGAGGGCATGGGGACCTCAGGCTTGTTCAAATCCATAAATCCCAAGGGCTGCTGGGGCTGTTGGAGGCAGCAGCACTGAGCCACAGGAAGGAGCCACTGAAGAGCCCTTCCAGACACTCTGGAGTGTGTTATGGGGCAGTGCCACTTCTCCAGCCAGCCTTCTGTACCCCCACATCCATTTTGTGCTGCTGTGGTTGCACTAAGGGCCTTTGATGGGGGGAACATTGTGAGTGACCCTGGCTTGTTTCTGCCAGAGTGTAAATAAGGATAATGGACCATCAGCCCATCAGCTACAAATGGAACATCTCTGTAAAGACAAAAAGAAAGGAAGAAGAGAGGCTGGTGGTGGAGACACTTTCCTGTCCGCAGAGTACTCTTTTGGGGCAGTTCATTTTAAACATCCATTTTCTTTACATTTCCTCGTTCCCTTGTACACAGAGCATTTTCTCCTATTCTGTTTTTGTTCCCATTTGCTTCTTTCTCTTTTAACCAGAGGGGCATTAAAAATCCCAACACCTTTTAAGCTCTTGTGTTTACCATTCTCTCAGCTTTGAAAACCACTGCGGGGCTGGAGATAAAACCACACACACACACACAAATATCCAGACCCCTTCTGGCTGGAGCAGGGAGGCAAAATAAACCCTTTGGACTATTTAGAGACGAGACAGATTTGCAAAAGCTCTGACCCAAAACCCACAACAATCAGCAACAGGTCTCCCAGGCTGAAAGGAAGCCCTCCTGCAAATTTCATTGGGAAACGTGCCTTGCAATCACCTCTCCTGAGCTCACAAGCAGCCCTGCCAAGCAGTTCCAGCTGAGTCACTACTGCAGGCCAGTCCTTGCCTCTCTGCTTCTCCCCCTTTTCCACTGCCTGGCAGCAGAAAGATCAATGCCCTCTGCCCAGGCTGCCAAACACGCTGCAGAAATTCAGGTTAATGAGCAGAGTTAGGTGAGGCAGGACACAATAAAGCCCCCAGTGCTCGTGCAGAGCAGAGCTGGGTTGGTTTCCTTCATTCCCTTCACAAGTTGGATGATGACAAGCAAGCAGCCACAGGGAGGCACTGAAAGGTGCCATGGTGATTTTCTGTGACTGGCCAGTGGCTCATCAGCCTTGGGTTGGATGCATAATTGGTGCTGTGGAGACAAGTGTCCCTGGGATCCTGGCTTATTGAGTGTCTGAAGAGCACCCAAACCCCATCTCCTTGCAGAGAGGTGCCATCCATCCCAGCTTAGTCCCAGCTCTCCTTGTGAGCCATGAGCTTCTTTCACCCCAGGTGTGTATGATTTGTGGCTGCAGGTAAGGATGTTGGTGTCTGGCTTTGCCAGAGGGCAGCAGAAAGATCAATGCCCTCTGCCCAGGCTGCCAAACATGCTGCAGAAATTCAGGTTAATGAGCAGAGTTAGGTGAGGCAGGAGACAATAAAGCCCCCAGTGCTCGTGCAGAGAAGGGCTGGGTTGGTTTCCTTCACTCCCTTCCCTTCATTTCCTTCATTCCCCACACATCATCCCTTGGATGATGATAACAAGCAGCCACAGGGAGGCACTGAAAGGTGCCATGGTAATTTTCTGGGCTTGGGCAGGATCGTGGAGGACCCCTGGAACAGAGCAATCAATGGAGCAAACACCCAGGAAAGGGAGGAAAAGAACAATAAAATCCACCAATATTTCTGAGGGAGGAGCTTGCCAGTCATATTTATTCATAATTGCATCCACATGCACATGAATTGCACTTCACTGCAGGGCTAAATCCCCCCACAGCCAACAGCTCCGTGAAGGGGCTGTGACACCCCCTGCCTGTCCCCCCTTCCCCAACTGCAGCCACAGATTTATGGCCCACTCCTAACCCACCTCCCTCTGTCCATCCGGAACCAATAACAATAAAGGAGAGGGTTTGGAACACTCCTGACCCACCTCCCTCTGTCCATCCAAAACCAATAACAATAAAGGAAAAGGTTTGGAACAATCCAATCCCATCCTGAGCCAGGGAACAGCCACAGGTTCTCAGGGTGGGTTTGTGCCACGGGCAGTGCCCAACACCTGACCCTGACAGGGGAATGGCAAATAAACCTGCAGTGCACTTCAGTCAGCTGGGCTCAGACTGAGAGATTTGTCCCTGGTTTCACCCCAGAACTCAGCTGGAGGAAAGCAAACCTCAATAAAGGCACCCACTGCCACATTTCTGAGTCCACACATCGAAATACATCATCATCCACCTGCACAAATCACTGAGGAGCCCATCAGCAGAATTTGGAAGAGTTTGACCTCTTATTTCCCTACTAAAAATTATTTAAGCAACTTTCTCTAAAAATGTATTTTTTAATTTTTTAGGTTTTTTCATTTATTTAAAAAATACAGAAGAAAATATTATTGCTGATTTTTATGCTTCCAATTCTTCAGTTTGATAATTTTCCAATTCAATTATCTCAAAATCAAATGATTTATTGAAGAGAAATAAAAACACAAACAAAAACAAAAACAAACCTGTAGGTGTTTTCTGAATCTGCTGAAACAACTCTTTTGTATTTCATATCTGAAAAAAGGAGGAATAAGGAAAGGAAGGAAACCCAGCAATTTTATTTGTGGTTTCCATGCCCATCCCAAATGTTCTCAGGATCTTAGTTGGAAAATATTGGAGTGTGTCCATGCCATGCCATCCAACTGCTTGGCTCCTCTCACAGCAGCCAGACCTGATGTCCTGTGCACCAGAGAGCTCAGCTCTGCCTTCAAACATCAGCTCTTGGGGCTGAATCCACCACCAAGAGGATGTTTGGGATCCAAAACCACAAGTTTTTGCTCTTCCCTGCCAGAAATGACTTTCCATCAAGCAAGGGAACTGCAACCTCCCAACTCACGCTACCAAGGCTAAAATCACTTTCCAGAATGAGCTCAAGCCATGGGTTGGATTTGAACCAGGTTTCTGGAAGAGAAGGGTAAAAACACCAAAAGAAAACAGATGTAGTTTGGAGAAAAACAGAAGCATCTTGTCTCTGTTTTAAAGCAAGATGATTTACCATGAAATATTGCTGCTTGAAGACACATCATTGCATCATTCACTGGTGCTTTCAGACTATTGGCCTCACCCATTTATTTTCACACAGAGACCAGACTGCAAACCTCTTGGGGTAATGATAAAAGGAAGAAGAGAAATCATCTGTTTTCCTCTCAATTCTTGAAGATAGATTATACCTCCTTGTATCTCAAAAGGAAAAAAAAAATTCTGCTTGGGCCAAACCTTTACTTGTACAAACAGACTTGGGGACATGGAGGTGCAAATGTGAGCAAAAAGTTCTCCATGTGCCACATGTTGGGTAATAACCTGGTATTTTTAAACCAAAGCATTAAAGGATTTTCTCGTTGTCTCTTTTGCAAAAATAACAGCACAATTCTAACCCTCCTCGCTTCAGTGAGAGGAAGGGGAAAGGTTTAAAAATGCAGCTCCTACATTTACCAAGGCGTGTTGTGCCAAATAAAAGCAATCTTCCATATGCTGTTATTTTTTTATTTTTTTTTTTTTTGGTACATTTCATGATCGTGATGTTTTACACCATGACTCTGTGTGCTCAGGGCTGGCAGTGTTGCAGCAGGGATGTGCCACTGTCAGCCCAGACAAGCAGCTTTGCTTTTGGGCTTTGTGTTCTGCTCCTTTCCTGGCTCCTGTGGGATCTGAAACTTCACCATCATTCCCACCCAGGCATCCCTGAGGTGACCACAGAGCAGGCACAACAACTGGGGGGATCTGAGCCCTTCTGCTGCTGTTTCTCCACAGAATCCTGGCACAGGACTGAAGCATCACCAGGGTTCTGCTGCTGCATCTTCCATGCCCTTAGTGCATTTTAAATATTAAGTAATAAAAATATGTATAAGTAAAGAGTACATCCATAAATAAAGCAAAATGTATAACTCACTGAATTATTTCATTACCAGCAGCCACATTCTCTAGCAGAATAACTAAGAGCAGAATTTCTCCTGACTTAGCTTCTCATTATTAAAATACTACCAGCGATTACTTGCAGGACATGCATTCCCAAGCTAATCATTTGAGGATTAATTTTATGTGTGCATAAATAACTCCTGTTTTGACTCAGGGCCTTGAAGCAATGTACTTGACAAAATACACTTGTGTTTGAATACCACTGGCTCAGCCAGCACACTCACACAGAACTTGTGCTTTCACGCAGCCGTGGGAGGATTATTGTCCTTTTTATTTCCTCTCTCACCTAAAGAAAGGCTGTGGAAATGTTCCTGAAAATGTTCAAGGCTATTTTGGACAGGGCTTAGTACAACCTGCGATAGTGGAAGGTGTCCCTGCCCATGGCAGTGGGGTGATAAAAAGATGATTTTTAAGATCCCTTCCAACCCAAACCACTCCATAATTCTTATAAACCTCTATATTCCACAGTGTGCTGAGGTTGTTCAATTAAAAGGGCTTCCACCTTTGTTGCCATCCTGCAGTACAAATTCAGAATATTTAAAAGCAGCTTTTGAAATCAACTCCCAAACCGTGTTCCATTTAAGAGAGCAGCCTCTAACCACACATGCAGCAGAGATGTCCAGGCCAAGGTACACCACAAGAACTTGGATGATGTGAGGACAACTTTTGACCTGCTGCAAAGCTGATGGGACACCAGTGCTCCACACACTGCTGGCACCTAGAAGGGTCGAGCAAACTCATCCCTAGCACCTGAAATAAATTTATTTTTCAATATGTTGGCTAAGCCTTTAGGTGTCCTAAAGCCTGTCACAAACACACCTGCACCTGGCTGGGCAGTTCCAGCTTTCCTTTGCCTCATCTCCTGAGATTCTAAACACTGGAACCATGGGACATTTAGCACAGAAATGGTTCAGCAAATGTCACTAATTATAAGTGATTATACATATATATATTTATATATATATATATATCCACTCCCATCTTCACACAAACATTTGTGGCCTCACCCCACCACTTAACTTTACAGAAGCACAAGTTCCATCAGTTCCTAATCTGTTGAATAAATTATTTCAGAATTGTCAAGTAGGTTATTTCTCACCTCTTTCTCCAAATCAAAATTACTTGGGTGGGAGAACGAATTATACAGAAAATTGTCTTTTTGTATCTGACTCAGGGAAAGAAGCTGAAATTTTTATATTTCTTATTGAATAAAATTTTTAGAGATGATTTGCTGCTTAAAATATTTTATTTCAATTGTGTTGCAACATTACATTTTAATAGGGAAATGGTCCATTTTGGTTACATTGAAGCAGCATAATATATTACAGAACACTGGCCATAGACATTTATATTTATTACAGTGTGAACTGTCATAATAAATGCAGTTGACATTTATTTCATCAAAATAGTGGAGTGGCATCAAAACAAAATCTAAATGATTTGTTTCAACTATTCCCAGCTGGAGCTATCATTGAAACAGACTCCTTCCAGCAAAATATTTTGGTTTTGACAAAACAAAAAAATTTTTGGACCACATATTATTTTCTCAAGATCCAGAGTGGAAGACACGAAAAATATCTTTGATATTGGCTATGATCTGAGATCTGATTAAAAGAAAATGGAGTCAAATTGATAGTTTTGTTAGCTCTGGTTACAGTGAGAATGCTCTGATGCAGGCTGGGAATATCCACACCTCTGTGAGATTCTGTGCCCTGGGATGGGCATCCTTGGGGAAATCCCCCTTAATTCTTAATTCTTGCAGACCTTATTGATTTTCCCATTGGGAAATTCTGTTCCATTAAATTCAGCATGGGACTTCTACAATCCTAAAGCTGGTAGACTGATCACTAATCTGTGACCTGTCTGATGCCATCAGGAATGCAGAGAGGTTCAAAGCTCTGGAGATGGCTCATCCTTGGGCAATAAAAGGGCAAAGCTCAGCCAAAAAACAATTCTCCATCTTCCCACATCAATAAAATGAAAACCAAGGTTCAAACCTTTATATTTTAGTTGTGGAGAAAGGCAACAGAAAGCTCTTTTTTCCCCAGAGGGCAAAACCAGAGGGGTTATTCACTGCCCATCCCCTCCCATCCTCAGTCTCTCCATTAAGGGACACTGACAAAATCCAAAAGCAGAAGGAACATCCACACACCTCTGTTATTTTTCTGCAGGGCATGGAGCCCCCACATGTCCCACTGCTCTGAGGGGACAGCCAGCACTGTCCTCCACACCAAAGAGAGGGATCAAGGGGTATTTCATGGCTCTCCTTCATCTCAGAGACGTGGCCTTTTACCTCAGCCTGTGGCAGCTCCTGGATTTATAGGGTGAGGTCTGCGAGGTCAGTCCCCAGCTCTGGTGACTCACGCGTTATAAATCCTGCTGAACTTTGCAACGCAGAGCTGTTTGTAAACTGCAGAGCAGCTCAGCCAGCCCGGGGCTCTCACCAGCAAATCCAGGCAGCTCACCAGGAGCAGGGACTGGAGAAACCCCCAGGAGCTGGGGATGCACAGCCAGGATGTCTCTGCTGCAGTAACACCAGCTGATGCTTTCCTTTCTCTCACCGTGGAATTCCTTCTGCTTGCTATTCCTACCTGCACCTTTTCCTTTGCTTCCAAAGCCAATTCCTTGTTTTGCTTATTTGTCGCAGACAACTTTTATGGAAAATCCTTTCCTTAGGATTTTTCCTCCTGAGAAGATGAGAGACCTCAAAATGTAAACAATGATTATCTGCTGCTGTGGAATGCAACAGGTGCATCTGGGATTGGTCTCATGTGGTTGTTTCTAATTAATGGCCAGTCACAGTCAGCTGGCTCAGACACAGAGCCCAAGCCACAAGCCTTTGTTATCATTCTTTGCTGTTCTATTCTTAGCTAGCCTTCTGATGAAATCCTTTCTTCTATTCTTTTAATATAGTTTTAATGTAATACATATCATAAAATAATAAATCATCCTTCTGAAACATGGAGTCAGATCCTCGTCTCTTCCCTCATCCTAAGACCCCTGTGAACACCATCACACTTATTCCTTGCCCCAGAGGTGCTGCCTGCAACAAATAAACTGCAAATAGAAGGGTGACACAGGAACTGGGACACACTGGAAGAATGTGTCACACCAGAGGCTGAGGCAAAGGAGTGGAAGAAAAGGAGGAGAAAGCGAGAAAACTGGAAATGAATGCTTCTCTTGTCTCAATGCCCCCATGGTGATGTGAAAAGTCATTAAACACCTCAGCAGACTGGCACAGCGGAGTAAACAGGAGCAGCTAATAGGACAAAGGCACTGGCACTTTATCTCTTGCCTCTCTTTGGGTTCAGAGCAATGAAGGTTTCACATTCTCACGGCATCCTCCTGTGTTTTTAATATTCTCCTATCAGCAAGATAAAATGCTCCTCACTCCTTTCCTTGAAAATTTCTTATTGGAAAAAAACTAAAAAAAAAAAAAAGGCCTTGCTCTCACTTCTCACTGCATGAGGAATTTCAAAGCTGGAGTTGTTTATTTTTTCCCTGTCCCCCCACTTAAGAAGCTTGGTTGGAAAACAGTTTCACTGCATGTCCTTGGCCTGGACTCCCTGCAAAACAACAAGAGAAGAGCAGCAAGCTTCAACAGGAGAAAAACATCTCTAAAAACCTGCAAAGTGATTCCTTCTGGGACCTTCTGTGAAGAGCAGCAAGGGCACAGGAGCAGAGGAGCTGGAAGTGGAATCAGACAGGGAGAGGTTTCATCATAGGATGTTACTGCTGTAAATAATGACAATAATTGTATTTTCTTCATTAGAAGTCAGAAAGAACAATCACATGTGAATCTCCACTCTGCTACATCCTGTGAAGAACTTACTCAGCATCTGAACAGAAAAACGCCCTCTTAAAAAAATAAATATCCTTGGGAACTTAGCAGGAGGGACTGAAGGACCTGACTGTACCAGCAGAGACTTCAGGCTGTGCACACTCTGTGTGAGACAAAATGGATGAATCCTTCCCACAAAATCCTCAAAAAGAGAATCAAATCATTTTTCCCTGCAATACTCCACTGAAGCCATACACTCAGGCAAGATCCAGTCCACTGTGTCCTTACTTTATGCTTACAAATATCTAATTTGAGCTACTATTCTTTTTTAATATGGATTTTTAAGCAGTTCTTTTTTGTACTGTCCCTTTTCACCAATAGAAAGTCACCTCTAGCATTCTTCCTGGTGAGTGAACCTCTGAATATCTCTGCTACACTTAGAGCTAGTGGTGAAAGTCTTGAACACAGATGATTGAGAAATCAGCCATCACCTCTTTGCCTTGAAAGGAGGGTTCATGGAAAGCATAAAACCATGAATATTTTACCCCAAAGTGCAGGTGTGAAACACTCCAGCACTCACCTCCCGTCTTTGGGCATGCAGTGATTGTCCAGCAGGGATGGCTGGGCAGGGAGCAGGGTCTGGGGACAGCCCCCTGCTCCTGTGCCTGCCCTGCAACACCCCCGGCCCTGCTGCCCTCAGGGCAGAGCACAGCCCCACGAACTGCATCTTTCAGAGCCCGTTCTCTCTCTCACTACGGGTTTTAATGTTGCTTTTAAAGCCGTTTTTTCCCAGCAGGGAAATCATTTTATCTCCAAGGGTGTATATCAGCTCTGCCTTCAGCTGTCCCTCAGCTGACTCCAGGGCCAGTTCTGCTTCCATTCCCTACCAAGGACAACGGGGGTTTTGAAGACGCTGATGGTCCTTGACCAGCAGTATTAAGACACTAAATTACGCTGACATGGCCCATAAATCGCTAAATGAGGGACTCCCAGACAGGGAAGTGGTGTGAGCTGAATGACTATGAGGGCTGCCTGTTTCCTGGGACTCCAGGGATGCTCCAGGTGCCCTGCACATCCCCAAGATCCCATTTGTCATAGCATGTGTCCCCAAAGGGGTAATAATTAGCATTAACTCCATGATTCCAGAAGGCTGAATCATCACTTTATTATATTATACTTAGTAAGAAACCCATCGCCCTTACAGACAGTCTGATGCAGTTTTAACCTAATTGGTCCTTTAATTAAAACACCATCACCATTGGCTAATTAAGAAACCACCCTTTGGCAAACAAATCTCCATAGCACATTCCAGATGTTCACAACAACAGGTGCAGCAAGTGAAGGTAACAATTTTTAATAATTCTTCTTTCTGATCTTCTCACAGCTTTCCCCAGTACAATGCCTGGGAAAGTTGTGCCTGTTGCTCTCTGTGGTCAGAGAGCTGCTGCCACGCTGTCACAGACATCTTTTCATGAAAATCCTTTCCTTAGGATTTTTTCCTCCTGAGAAGCTGAGATGCCTCAGGAAAAAAATGTAAACATTGATTATCTGCTGCTGTGGAATGCAACAGTTGCATCTGGGATTGGTCCATATTGGATGCTTGTAATTAATGGCGAATCATAGTCAGCTGGCTCAGACAGAGAGTCTGAGACAGCTGCCTTTGTTATCATTCTTTTCCTTTCTATTCTTAGCCAGCCTTCTGAGGAGAACCTTTTCTTCTATTCTTTCAGTATAGTTTTAATGTAATATATATCATAAAATAATAAACCAAGCCTTCTGAAATACGGAGTCAAATCTCCGTCTCTTCCTTCAACATGAGACCCCTGTGAACACCATCACAGTCACATCCCTTCTGCCACGAGGGGACAACATTTCACCACAGGGCTTGGTCACTGCTGTGCAGGTGTCCCAGTTGTTCAGGACTTAAGAGGTTTGGTTTTATTTTCCTGTTAATGCTGGCTGTTATTTGCGTACGTTGGGTAAAGGACAACTTTCCGGGTAGAGGCACACAGAGACAGTCTCCACCTCTAAAAATAGAAGAAAATTACTATTTCTAAAGAGGAGGGAAAGCCTTTAATCGCTTTAAGATTGTGCCACCTGCCCACTGGCAGGCAGGAAAATATTATTTGGATATTTCTATTTTATTTGGATTTACAGATAAGTTGATAAAAGACTCAAGGCAGCATGGGGAACTTTTCCCAGAATGAAGGGGATGGGAATATGGGCTAATTTCCAGACGGGAGTCGTGAAGGTCTTGCCTGTGAAGATGAGACAGAACCTACCCTTGGCTAAAATAAAAGCCCCAACAATTACAGTGAGGTAAGACACAAGTTGTCCTAGCTGGAAATTACTCATAATTTCACAATTTTGGGGCTGTGTGAATAATAAGTCACTACCTGTCCTATTGGCCAGGTTGTAATAGGCTCTGAGCAACCTGGTAGAGTGAAAGGCGTCACTGCCCACGGCAGGGAGTTGGAATAAAGTGATCTTCAAGGTCTTTTCCAACCCAAACCAGCCTGGGATTCTGTAAACTGACCTGTATGAATTTTCTCCTTAACTGGTATCAGCCAAATGAGAGCTAAATGCAGAGGACAAACAGGCTGTGCCTGCTACAAAAGCACACTGTGCTCTGACAATGATGTGCTCAAGAACATTTGCTCTTCAAGGAAAGCAGCTTTGTCTGAAGCTACCATTAAATAAAGGACAGTCTCTTTTCTCCTTTTAGGAAAATATCAGGGTCTTATGTTTTGATTTAGAATGAGGCAACATTGGGGATTTCTGCCATGCCAGGGGTTCAGGGATCCACAGCTGACCAAGTTCAGGATTTTCAGTGGTGCCATGATACTGGGAAAACATAAATCACTATTTACACCAAAACACTCAGGAATATTTCACATGGTGCACAGAACTTCTACTTCTGTCTGCTGAGAAATCAACTTAATCTTTATTTTTAGGACCTCCTATTTGCTGTTTTTCGCAGCTGTAGAAAACCGAGGAAAGAAAAGGCAAATTTTGTTATCTGTGACCTGCCTAATTGGTGCCTTTTTACAACTTAGAATAAACCCACCTCCCAGGTCCTGCTCAGGATTGAAACTTTTAAAAATACTAAACCTGTCCCTATAAACAGCCCCATTGTCAGGATCTCTCCATCAAAGCTAAGCTATAAGGAAGGGGGTGGGTAAGACACTAAGACACAAGCAGTGATGCTCATTTCCTCCCTGCCAGCCTTTCAGATGATGTTTCTCTGCTCCACCTGCATTTTTGGCTGGTAAATGATCCCTTGACAACAAACGTAAGTGTGAAGGGAGAATAGGCAATCTCAATGACAGTAAAGTTTTTTTTTTCCCCACCTAAGCTATGTAAATTCAAATGATCTCTACGGCCTTCTTCTAGAGAATTGTTTTGTTTTGTGGTGTTTAAACTGAAGGAGATAACTACCCACCCCTCTCCCCCCAGCCAAGATTGCAAATTCTATAGGAAAGATGTCCAGAGAGCTGATAGAGTCTGGCATCATTTACTCTGGGTACAGAGTGTGAGGAGGAATAAAAAATGCAGACTCAACACTTTCAGAAAAGTACCAGCACAGCAAGAAAGGCAGGCGGACAGATTGCTGGGATAGACTCCTTCTTAGCAACAAGATCTATGGCAGCACAGGTTTTCTGTTTGTTGGAAGGTTTTAAGAAGGATGTATTTTTGCTAGGATTAAATAGAAAGAAATATTCTGCTTTCCCTAATTCCCCGTTACCCTTCATCCACAGAGGTTTGCATTCAGCTTGAGTAGAAGGAGAAATTATTTTTGTGCTCCAATTTCAGAAAGCCGCTTTCAGTTTGGAAACAGCTGTTAATAACTGCAGGACTGGGGTGGGAAGAAGATTTTTGCTGTGGGGGGGAAGGAGCTGATTTGGGTCTCAGGAGCTGCTGGCTCCATCCCACCCTGCCATGCCTTCACTAGGCAGCTTTGAGCCACTCTCAGTTTGAGCGCTGAGGTTTCAGCGCATGTGCAGCCCAGAGAATGATCAGATTTGCTGCTTTTTCACTGCCCTTCACTCATCATCTGCCCACAAACTGCCCCTGGACTGCAGACACTGCCATTCACTCTGGATTCACACTTTTTTGGCAGCAATAACACCCAAACCTATGAAACACCAAGAATTGTAGCCATGACATTTTCTGAAAAATCCTTTCCTTAGGATTTTTCCTCCTGAGAAGCTGGGAGGACTCAGGAACAAAATGTAAACAATGGTTATCTGCTGCTGTGGAATGCAACAGGTGCATCTGTGATTGGCCTCATGTGGTTGTTTCTAATTAATGGCCAATCACAGTCCAGCTGTCCGGACTGTCTTGGTCAGTCACAAGCCTTTGTTATTCATTCTTTTTCTATTCTTAGCTAGCCTTCTGAGGAAATCCTTTCTTCTATTCTTTTAGTATAGTTTTAATGCAATATATATCATAAAATAATAAATCAAGCCTTCTGAAACATGGAGTCAACATTCTCATCTCTTCCCTCATCTTAAGACACCTGCCAGCACCATCACAAAAAATCTCATCCAGAGCAAACGTGTGCTCAGGATGTGCTGCTGGCTCCCAGACCAGGTTGTATCACGTGCAGGAATTTAACATCTTGCTCTTCAGCTGGTGAAATTCACTCCTGAACCTTCCCTTTATTCATAGGAATATTCAGCCTTGCTCCAAGCCCAGCCATCCCACATCTTGACCCAAACACCATCTGCTTCCTTTCCTGCCCTTGTGTTGAAGCATCCCAGGGTTTCACATGGAAACACGGGTGCTAGAACCACCCCATGAATCCTCAGCTTTAAAGACCCATAACGCAGCAGTGCACACCTCCAGTCCCACTAAGAAACCCACAAAATCCTTGTTTATTCTCCCATTTCAGTTGCACCCCACAATGCAGTGGGGTGAGCAATTTAGCACTGCCTGCTGATGGGGTGGAAGGAAAGAAAAGGGAACGAATGACACGACAGCATCATCAGTTCTGTGTTGTTGTGTGACTGGGTGTGAAGAGGATGGAAAGTCATTTTCCTGACTTGCCAGCAAGAACGTCTGCAGTCACTGCATTCAGCTGCCCTTCAGCAGAGCAGAATATTTCATCTTTCAATACCATGGACAACATGCCTGATCTCAAATAGAAACTGTCCTTCCTTTTACACATCCCTCATAATAATCTGATTTATCCCAGACAGCTTTTCCATAGGATGTATCACATGCTGACTCTCACATTCTCTTTTGAAGGCAAAAAAGCATATTGCACCTGTTATGAAATATTCCTTTGATCTAAGGGAAATCAAGAGCAATTTGTGTGTGACATTTACTAACTAATGTGCTGAGGGAATATTACTCCTAGAAAAACACTATTTTCTGGTAGTTTCAATATCCTGAATAATGCTATGCCAGTGGTGATTCATCTGGAAAAGGTAACTATTTCAGCATGATGAGCAATATTAATAACAGCACATAATACACAGTGCTTCTCAAGCAGACAGATCCTAAAGCCTACTGCAAACCTTTCCTATAAAGACCATTCAGTCATTCATTGAATTGCTGACACCTGTGGGTAAAGGAGGAACCCCATTTCAGTACTTTCCATACAGCAAAAAGGAAAAGCAAAGAGGAATTTGGGTTGAAATAGTAATAGAAGGAAGAGAAATGAATAAAACAAATGAACCAAGATGAGATCTGACATTGAGTAAATGCTCCCAGAACCTTAAAAAAGTGTACTGGGTCATTAATTGTCCAAAGTGGTCAGTGAAGTCCACAGAAAATATAAATGTGGCATAAACCTTAATTATCACTTCCTTATGAGTTGTATGCACTGCACAGTGACATTATCACTGCCATCCAAGACTTTTCAGGATCCCTGAAGCTATGTTTTAATACCAAAACACCCGATAAAAAAAAAAAAAAACTGCTGCAATTTGAAAAACACATGAATGTATTAATGCATTGTGCAAGAGATAAAAATACATCCCAATCCTTGCCTACAGGAATGATCTAAAGCTTTGATTCAGCAAAGTGCTTAATCAAGCACTTAACATTCAGACAAGCACCAATGCACTTCCTTTGGGGCTTGGCTACACATTGGAGAAATCCTTCCCCCCCAGACTTTGCAAAGCCAACCCTCCCGTGCTGCCATGCTTGTAATCCTCCTGAATCCAGCAGAGGATTTTGAACTAATTGGCTGATCCACCCAGAGGTGGGCTCAGCTCACTTTGGAATAAGGTGGTGCAGACAGCTGAGTTCACGTGAGGATGGCAGCAGCTCCATGGGCATCCCACATTTGTACAACATCCAGAGATCAATGTCACCCCAACACCACCTATTGCCGTCTTTTCTGAGGGGATACACCCCAAACCTGAGATGTTTTTGCTTTTCTAAGGTTGCAGGAGAACACAATGTCCCTGGCAAGGCACAGGTTGAGGTGAGTTACAGCTTCTAGTCGAGGCTGAGAGAGATGGGCTTGTTCAGCCTCCAAAAGAGATGGCTGACAGAGGATTTCATCCAAATCCACAGTATCCCATATTTACCCAACATCCAGAGATCAATGTCACCCCTGTGTTTTGCACTCATGGCCAACACCACCTTTTGCCAGCTTTTCTGAGGGGATGCACCCAAAACCCGAGATTTTTTTGCTTTTCTAAGGTTGCAAGAGAACACAATGTCCCTGGTAAGGCACAGGCTGAGGTGAGTGATATCTTCTAGTTGAGGCTGAGAGAGATAGGCTTGTTCAGCCTCAAGAAGAGGTGGCTGAGAGGAGATTTCACCCATGTCTGCAGGGAGGGCTCAGAGCAGGGACCAGGCTCAGCTCCATGGGGCCCAGGAACTGATCAAGAGGAACAGGCAGGGATTGATACCCAGCAAGTCCCAGCTGGCAGTGGGCCCCTTCTGGATGGCAGGTTAATTTAATCTAAATTAGGGAATAAGGGAGAAAACTGCTCAGAAATTTCCACAAAGCAGCAAGATTCCCAACTTGTACAATATTGAACATGTTAAAGGATGAAACTTCCCTCCAAACATGTCCTTCAGCTCCACCAGAACAGGAGGCAGAACTTCTTCCCTGTGCAGTGACCGAGCCCTGGATGGATCCCAGAGAGGGTGTGGAGTCTCCCCACTTGAGATATTGCAGACCCACCTGGACACAGGTGCCTTGAGCTCTGGGATGGCCCTGCTGGAGCAGAAGGGTTGGAGCAGATGACCCCACTGAGGTCCCCTCCAGCCTGAGCCACTCTGATTCTCTCTGTGCTCTGGGCAGTGGGGCAATAGTAATGCCTGTGTTCCTCATGCTGGCTTTTAGAAAATCTACAAAAACTCCAGTCCTTGGTTTGCTCAGTGCAGTGATGACACCCTTGAAGATGCACAGCAAAGCAGGATCAACACTCAGCTGTGACTTCAGCTACCAACATCAGACTGATCCCCAGGGACAGCCCCAGACTGTTGTCTTATATATTACAACAGCTCTATTATCATTATACGTTGTCTTATAGATCCAAAAGTTCTACTGTCTTATATATCAAGAGTTCTTTTATCATTATGGTGCAAGGATTCTGTATCCTCAGAGTTTCATACCTCCTCAATGTTTCTTACAGACAGCTCCTCTAAGCACTGACTGTTCTTGGCCCTTGCAGCAGCCACCTAATTCCAGTTCCCACCAATCCACTCTTTTATGCCACTAGTTCTTATTGGCTACAGGTGTTGCCTGTTATCATCCAGCCTGCTCCTAATCTTTAGTAATAGAGTCCAGCTGCAACTCATTGGGGGTAAGATTACATTCTACATTACCCATACTGTGTCCTGCTACACCAGACCTTCCATACAACATTCTGTCCAGCCAACCCAAGCTATTGTTTAGGCACAGCCTATTTTCCAAACACTATTTGCCTGGTTTTGCACCTCACCTTCAAAGTTCACTCTAAAATCTTTGGTTTTGGCTGTCTAAGAGGGCCCCTGAGTTTATTTTCCCACTGATTTTCCCTGCTCACTTTGCATGCTCGACGCTGTTTCCCTTCCATGGGCTGCTGTACCCTCTGAGGAGTTGTTAAAGCTGAATGTGTTGTAGTTCTACTTTTGTATGTTAATTGATGCACTTTTTAATTTTATTTTTGCATATTATTTGAGTTTGTTTCATTGTAAATTAGATTCTAAGGAGCCCCTCTAAATAATTGCTGCTTGCCAGCAGATCTCAGACAAGCGCAAGCTCCTTCAGAGGAAATGTTGATGAAATTCAATCTTGCTTTTGAATCACTGATGTAAAAATCCCACCTTTAAGAACGAAGAAGGGAGGGGAGAGCCTCCATTAATATAAATACCTAATTTCCACTGACATTTACAGGGGTTATGATAGCTTCATGAAAGCAAAGTATAACCCAAAGGATTATCCTTAAAATATCTCTACAAGCCCACCTGATGTTTTCTAGTGCTCAAACACTTATAAAAGGCAGTTCTCTTAATACCAAAAATTAACTCAGGGAAATGGGGAAATGATTCAAAAAGATTTGTTTTCAAAGTTATTTCCTCAGACTGGTTCATAAAAGAAAGGCTAAAATCCACAGGATTAATTGTCCTATTCACTCTGGTATCTAACAGTGTCTCTGCCAGCATTCATTTCTCCAAATATACAGGGAAGAAATTCTTTCCTGGCACAGTTTATCAAGAAAAGCTGTGGCTGCCCCATCCCTGGCAGTGTTGAAGGCAGGTTGGATGGGGCTCAGAGCAACCTGGGATGGTGGAAGGTGTCTCTGCCCATGGAACAAAATTATCATTAAGGTCCCTTCCAACCCAAACCATTCTAGAATTCTGTGATTCTAAATTTTTCTAAGAAATTGTAAAAAAAAAAAAAAAAAAAAAAAAAAAAAAAAAAAAAAAAAAAAAAAAAAAAAAAAACCCCAAAAAACCCACAGAAAAAAAAACCAACCCCAAACGCCCCCTCAGTACAGGATTCCAATTAAAAAAAAATATGTTTTGTTGATTATAACATCAAAACCATTTGAAATTAATGGTTTAATCATTCCTATGGAGCAGTCTTGGATTGGAACACACCCTGCCGGGTTTAGGGCACAGTGCCAGGCTGGAATGCAAAGCCAGTCTTAGGTAGACTCAAGCTGGTGCCTAAGCACAGCTCACCTCTGCTAAAACTCCTCAGAAATGCACACACACCTGATCTGTGCTGAAGTCCCAGCTGGCAGTGGGCCCCTTCTGGATGACAGGTTAATTTAATCTAAATTAGGGAATAAGGGAGAAAATTGCTCAGAAAGCTCCACTAAGCAGCAAGATTCCCAACTTGGCTTTCCTCTAAGACTCTCAACAATATTAAACATGTTCAAGGATGAAACTTCCCTCCAAACATGTCCTTCAGCTCCTTAATGGATCCTGAGCACTCTGCAGGGAGCAGGGGAAGGCTCCAGCCAAGGGGGCTGCCTTCCAGCAGACCTAGCAGGGGCACTGATTTACCCTGACAAGCACTAACAAAAACAGGGAAAGAACAAACTTTGTCATTCACAGTTATTCCCTCCCCTTCATCTTCCTCCTGCCTTGCTGTATTCAAGCTCTCACACAGCAGAGACGGGGAAATTCTCAGTCCTCACCCTCAGTTTTCCACTTAATTTTAAAGTTCAGTAGAAATCAAAGTCAGCGGAGCTTGAAGGAGATGAGATTAAACTAGAAAATATTTTGAGATCCAAGAAACAAGAGCTTGTCTGGGTACCAGAATGTTTTATCAGCCTCTCATGCCATGCTCTCCATGAAAGAAGCTCAACTGTATCCCTTGCTTTATTCCAGCTTAAGATCTACCATAGAGGCTGAGGTTTTGCCTCCCAATAAGGCAGATATTTAGAGAGAAACTGTTAAAATGCTCTCTACAAGTACTGGGCAGAGTAAATTGAAGAAAATAACAATTGGCTGAGCAATTATTGAACTCCATTTGTGTCTGAGAGTTGTTTTCCAATACGCCAGAGGGCCTGGCTTGCTTCTCTGCAGTGACCCAGGGACTGGAACAGCTCTGTGGGGCAGGCCAGGGTGGGATTTGGTGTGGGTGGGAAGAATTCAGGTCCTGGTGGTGCTGTTTGCCAGGGGAATTAAGAATTAGGCTTTGCCTGTGAGAGCCTGTTGGCAGCCAGCTCAGCCCTGTAAATCTGACTCAAGTCTTCAGCTCCCTGTACTGTTTTCAGGTCTTGTTCCCTCTCAGAGGGAGGAACAACTTGAACCATTTCCAGCCCCTCTATCATTAAGAGATAACTGGCTTTTCCTCAGCTCTTTTCCCTTGATCTCCTTTTCCCTTTACTCCATCTGTAAAGCTGTTATGGCTGGACAGATTCTGGTTTTGCAGCATCTCAAAACTGGCTGCAAAGAGCAAAATAGTGACTGAAGATCTCATACACTGCAAGACCATGTTTTCCTCTGGATAAATATTGGATTATCAGAGGAAAAAGACTCTCTGGGATTCAGCAGTTGTAGTGACTAGAGCTGAGGGCAGAAAAAGGGATGACAAAGCAAACAAGAGTGGAAACTCTTCCAGAGCTGTGCTTACTAACCAAATTTCCTTCCCCTCAGAGGCAAAAGGTCCAATAGATGATTTTCTTTGCTCTCCACCTCCCAGATCAATAGGCAGGCTTTAACTAGGTCACAGATGAGATACCCAAAAAAATAAAACTGCTTTCCAAGGAATATTTTCTCCCCAGCAAATAATTGGCAATTTCTTTGCCAAAGAACCTATGGAGACAAGAAGCAGTGCTGCAGGTGGATCAGTCATTTTGACTGCAGAAGAAATGGAAGACCAGCTCAGGTGCTCACCTTTTAATTACACTTGTCCCTAAATCCATTAGAGGCAAGTCCCAAATAATTATTTTAATCCAGCAGAACTTCAAATCAGACACATTTCTTCAAGAGAATTAGGTGATCCTATAGAAATAGAACCAGAGCCTTCTGTCACAGAGAGAGGGAGCTGCAAGTGTGGCGAGACACAAGAGTTTATCCATCTCAGTGGAATATATTCAGTGCTGGCTTTTCTTCCACTTGTCTGTGTCCAAACCTGCTATTTGATTAACACTTCCTCTGCCACCACAATGGCCATGGGGTTTTTTAATATGTTCAATATATCATGAGTCCAATTTTCTCTGTGGATGCTACAAATACCCAATTTAAGCCATTATTGTCCTGCCCTGTGTTAATTCTCAAATGTTAATTCTCAAACTACTCAAACTGCAGACCCATATCACACTTGAAGCTTCTCAATAAAATGAAGTGATGGATAAGATTAAGTAATATAAAGAAAAGCCTTTTTGCTTTTGCTCTACCACGTGACAGGACCAAACATGGTGACCCAGGTTCCAGACAGTAGAGATGAACCCTGAACCTTCAACCTCACCTCTATCCTGCAGGGTTTTTTAATATGTTCAATATATCACGAGTCAAATTTTCTCTGTGGATGCTACAAATACACAATTTAAGCCATTATTGTCCTGCCCTGTGTTAATTCTCAAATGTCTTCAGACCAAACTACTCAAACTGCAGACCCAGGTCCCATTGCAAGCTTCCCAGTAAAATGAAGTGTTGGTAATGATTAAGTAACTTCAAAAAAAGAGTATTTTTGCTTTTGCTCTACCACATGTGATAGGACTAAACATGGTGACTCAGGTTCCAAACAGCAGAGATGTTGGGACCTTCACCCATGCTGGGGTGTAGGATGCTCCCACCAGGATGGGGCAGCAAGGAGAAGGCCTTCCATTTATAATGAATGATGCATTTCTATCTCCAGCTATGAATAAAGCAGATCAATGACACCAGCATATTTTATGGGGCCTCCTGTGCAATGAATTGGGAGCGAGACAGGCAGGGAGATGGAGCCGACATGCAGATGAGATTTGTAAGTGAGGACATATTGATTATTTCCATCTCAGTTCAGGCAGTAATTCCACACAACGCCTCTTCCCCTGTTTCAGCTCATTATTTATGCCATAAAAACACTATCTCAATGATAATAACAGGCTTCATTTACAAGGCAGAGCATAAAGCATTGATGCTTAAGATTTCAGGAAGTGAGTTAAAGGAAGTGAGAGAGATTTAACAAGTCCAGGAGATGCACAAAACTGCTGAGGCTGATCTTGTGGCTTTTTATGCCCTCCGAAAAGAAGATTGAGAGCAGGTGTTAGATTACCAAGTTTTTTATTAATAACTCCAGGCTTGTATGAGGGCTGATTGATGGCCCAGTCAGCACTTTCCCAGCAAATAAAGCTCTCCTCACTTTGTGGCATCAGTAGACTGTCCCAAAACAGAGAAATCAGGGCTGCTCCTGATCTCTCAGAGGAGGTTCTTCAGAGGATCCCATGTGATCCCTGCAGCACAGACAGGATTTATGGCTGGGATTTATCCACAGAGAGGTTTTTCCTTCATTGCAACCACCACCATCATAACCAGAATGACTCATCCAGCAACAGCCTCACCCTCCAGACCACCTGAGGAAATTCCTCCACCAGAATGGGTCCATAACAACAACCTAGGCTGCAACCTGCATAAGGGAACATCACTGCAAACATCCACAAATGAAGGGGGAAAAAGCCATGTTTTAGGAGATATTTCTTCTAATTTTTTACCATACCTATCCTTTGCAGCTGTGTGGGAAGCAGCCTGCCTCCCAAACAGCCAAAGGGCAGCTGGGGTTAATATCCTCCAGGAAAAGCCTCATGCCTTCAGTTCTCTCCCTTAATTGCTAGAAAATGGCCCTTGAGCATTAAAATACAGCTGGTATTTCCGTGTTTCAGTCTCTGGAGTTATCATGTGGGCGCAGAGCTGGGTACCCAGCCAGGCAGCCCAAAATCCCTGGGTTTAAATTTTGGTTAAGGCTGTGCAAAGTCAAGACAGAAAGAACGGCAAAAACGCCTCTTAATGCAGTGAGAAATTGTGCACTAAAGCAAGATCTATTAAAGCACAGAGGTGGAGTTGAGGTGTCCTGAGCACTGCTCAGCCCCTGCCATCCCCACAGCCAGGCAGTGCTTGATGGAGGCTCTGGAGCAGCGCAGAAGTTCTGGTGCTCTGCAGAGCGTGATTGGGGTCTGCTTCCCTCCCTGCTGCCTCACTTCTGAGCCTTTAAGTGCTTAATGAAGCCAGGTGAGAGGAACAGGGCTGAAATATTTATAGCTACAGCACTGAGCTGAGTGCACATGAGCGATTAGAACAATACCAGACAACATTATTTGCACAGTTACTGCCCAAGTCCTCCCGTACTCCAAGACAAAGCAGCATCAGCATTTTGCAGGACAGTAGGTGTAAGGATTCAAATTCTTGCTGGATTTATGTTCCTGACAGGACTTGAGGAATTCTTCTTCCAAAGTACATCAAGGGATGCCCTTTTAACCTGGCTGTTGGTAATTAGGAGGGCCAAGAGTGTCCCCAGTTGCTCTGGGAGCTCTAACTTGTCTTTGCACCTGACTTCAGAACTAAGATTCTCCTCAGATGTTCTTGAAACTTTCAAGTAAACTTTCAACCCAGTAGTCCCAGTACATCCAGGAAAGGAAAAATTTCTTAAAAATATTTAGAGCAACATAGGAGAAAAGTGTCCCCTCCCAGAAGCTGCTGATTTGCTCAGGGCAAACTCTGACAGCAGAGGCCAGGCATTGCTGAAGGGAAAGGGATGGCTTTGTCATTCCTCAGGCATGAATGACAACCCTTGTAATGAAGTAAAGATAAAAGCTGTTCCGGAACTTGTCTAGGAACCAGAGATGAGTCCAATCTCAAGCATTCAAGAGGCAAATCTCACATTTCCCCAAAGTCAGGAGACCAGGTGAGAAATACATTATTGATGAAGGCAGGCAGGAACCACAGCAGGTTATAAATGCAGGTGGTCTTATTTAAAACCATCCTGAAGATAAGAGATATGAGCAGGGAAACTGAGAAATTCTAGATTTTATTGTGACCCTGCAAGTCACCTGGGGGCACAACCTGGCCTCTGCTGAGTGCACAAAGTTAATAGGAAACAAAAGCTCACAGCATCTTTGCCCTTCCCTGTTCACTAAAACATCTCAGGTCAGCAAGGCTCTTCAGGACATGTCACCAACCCCACAGCTGGGCAGGACACTGTAATTATTCAGCCTCTGTGAATTTTTAAATATGAAACCTGTGTGCATGTTATTACAGCCCATCAGCTGGAAACCTGCCATCCCCAAAGGCCAAGCACAACTCTGAGCTAAATTATGAGACTGAGAGCAAGGAAAGGAGCACCTCCCTGTCAGCTCCTTCCCTTACTGCAGCCTTATGTAAATGGACCAAACACAGCCAGAACTGACCCCAGACACAGAATAAATCCATCTAATAGCAGCAAGGAAGGAGGGGGAGGTAAGGGGAGGATCTGGACTAGGGAGGTGTGCAGTTATAGAGAAACATCTGTGGTACAGCATGCCCTGAGAATCCTCTCCTCTCTGACCACACCAAGCTTTCCTGATTCATTAAATCTCCTAACCTGAAACATGTTTAACTTTTGTGAATGTCACTGCAATCAGTGGCGAGAGGGAAAACATCTCTGGAGTCAGACAGCAGAAATGATAAAAGGTTTTACAGCTCTACCCAAAGATATTCCCTTCTCCAGGAGAGATGATGAGACTCTTGAAAAGGAAATGAGAAGAAAGAGGGGGGAAATGGGGTCATAACAAAATTAATCTTTACCCTCCTGAGCCATTCCTCTCCTCTAGACCACCCTGCCTCTGCCTTGCTGCCCCAGCTCTCTGCTCACACACAAATGAGAGAGTACAGCCTGCTCTGAAACCTTCCCTGCCTCCTGCCCCTGCATGGAACTGGAGAATGAAAGAGATCACTTAAAGATGCTCCTGGGGACTGAAGCGGCCTTGGTGATTTTGGTGTGGTTTGTGACATCTTTGCTGCCCTTCAGTGGTGCAATGATGACCAGGCTGATCAGGCTGTGTTTAACCCCAAGGGCTCGGCCTGGGTGGGTTTGTGTGCTGCAGTTTGCTGTTCATTGTGATTAAAAACACCTACTCAATACAGGAGTAACACAAGGACAAGCTTGGGGTCTCTTTTGGCTTCCTCTGGCCCTTAATATAAGCCTTGCATCCTGCTCTAAGAAAAAAACTTGTATTGCTCTTTTCACCTTTTTAAACACTTGTGTAGCAGCAACTTCTCCTTTCTCCTACTTCTTTCTTTCCTTTTGAAAACAGAACTGTCAGCCTTTCTTTCATAAGAGCCACTGAAATTAAACTGTTGTGTTTTCCTCTGGCCTCTGATCTCAGCTAAATCACTGAATTAAAGCTAAATACCCCTTTTGCAAAGCAGGTATCCAAACCACAGTGCTCTTCAATTCTTACAGGGACTGCACAGAGTGACAGTTACCACAATATTTGTCATCTGCTTTGTTGTTACCCACTGGCACATCCAGCCTTAATTAGACAAGTACAAGTCAGCACATTAACTGCAACAGTGCTTCTTTTATTTTGGTTCTCTCCTGCCTGCAACCACAGCTCGACACTGCAAACCTCTGCGTGCGGATTTCTCCTGCAGCATTCCCATTGGAGCCAGGCAATTTGGATTTAATTAACCTGTTTGGAGTCATTGTCATCTCCACACCATCTAGAGCAAGGGACAGAGGTCACTCAGTACCAGGCTTTGCTTTTCAATGAATCTCTTCATTCCTGTGGAATATTTGGTTTGCACAATACTTTAAAGGTGCAGCAGGAGTATTTGTGCCAGCAATCCCCTTCACAAAATACTCTGAGTGGACACAGCAATAAAAATAAAGGTCCTGTGCATGCAGGCTGCTTCTCCACAGAAAGACATGAGGTTTTCAAAGACCTTAAAAAGTCCCAGCCCTACTTGCACAAGTCTCTAAGGTGTCCCTGGGGTTAACAACCCTCCAGGAAGTTTGTGCTCATATTCAGCAACTCAGAATATTTTGGTAGATGAGAGTAAAATTCTACTCCCTTGATGCTTGCCAGTTTCTCTTTTTCACATTAAACACTCCTATCTGTAAATGCTGCTCAGCTCTTATCACCCCAGCAAAGAAAGGCTCCTATCTGCTGCCTGCTGGGCTCTGCTCACCTCCACTCCCAGAGCCCAGCAAACTTCTCTCCACCTCATTTCCATGCACTGGTGTCAAAGGGGCTTCTGCTCAGAATGACAAACCCATCCACAAATCACTTGGGAATCTTCTGCACTCAATTTGCTCCAGCTCAGCCTGGCAAACAAGAGACAGGAGGCACATATACATTACTACTGATTAGTCTGTGTCACCAGTATCAGCAGCCAGGCACACGGGCTGACCGGAACTTTAAATATTGATAACCAAACTCATCTATCATAGGCCTGGGAGAGTGACAGTTTCAGTGCATAACAGCAAAGGCTTTCTACAATAATCAAATACTCAATAATTCATGAAAATATATCCCTCCCAAATCAAATTGGAAGCTATTTTGTGTAATATATTATTTAAAATTCAATATCATAATGCACACAACTCCTGCTCCTACCACAGAGGAGCGTTTCAAAATGTGATTATGTGCGGACTCTATTTAAAAGTGACAATTTTACTTTTCATTTGTTTAACAGCTTAAATGGAAGAGCTCAACTGGAACTAAGTCATCTGACAATGAAACCAAAGCCGACATAAGCAACTTTGGAAAGTTCCTGACAGCTAAAAAGGATGAGTCTTCCTCATTGGTAACACAGATGAGTTCCCCACTCTGACGCTCACCTTTACAATTTTTTCAGTGTTTAGTGAAAGGAAATATTCTGAAAAACTGCCTGATAAATATTTTCAGTTCTGCTGGTCTGTCACCTTGGACTGGGCAAAAAGAAAGGAAAATAAATAAATCTTCTTGCAGTGTAGGTAACAGAAAACAGCTTTGGCTTTTCATCTGTTTGTTCCTGTTGGAAAATCCATTTTGGTAAGGGAAGGCTGCCTGGTGCAAAGTGCCAAGAGAAAGGGGCTTTGCCCTTGTAAACTGAATGCACTGGAGCATAAAATACAATCAAGATTTGTGACAAAATCCATGGCACGCAGGCATCACTCCCCAGTGGTGGTGGGGCAGGGCTGAGGTGGCACCGTGTGATGGAGGGGACCAGTCCTGTGACATGGGCACAGGGGAAAGGGTGGCAGCCAGGGGCCTGGGCTGCTGCCCCCAGGGCACAGAGCAGCTCTGAGAGATTAAACTCCTTTGGGAAGAGGAAAATCTCAGCCTGTTTATGGAGTTCTCACAATGAGAGTCCACAGGAATTCAGAGTCAGGCACCAACTCTCCAGTCAGGTCAAACGCCAGTCTGTCCTTGTGTGTCTGCTGCAGGTTAAATTTGTCTTGTTCCCTCAAACAGTGCGGTTTAATGGAAGCAAATTTGAGGCAACAAACACTCAACTCTCTCATTTAGTCCTTAAAGGCAAAAGATGAATGGATTTACTCATCTCTTGCTCTGTAATGACCACTCCCCACTCTTTTGGACATCTTGGATATTTGATGTCCTTTCGCCTATTTTATTCTATTTGCTCTGTACTCTCAAAGCAGAACAAAGTCAAGTGTTCTTGAAGGAGCTCAAACGTTGCTTCTTCCCACTGCAATGGGGGAGCTGAGCAGGGTCGTGCCTCCCCCAGGTGACAAAATAAAAGCAAACTTGGCAAAGTCCTCTCACTGCTGCTTGGGAAAGGGGGTGTTGAAGTGCTGGCACAAAGCTGGTGACCATTAGAAGCAACTGTTCCAGCTGGAAAATTTTGGTTCAGGCTCTGCTCCCATCCCTCTGATTTTCAATAATTTCTAAGTTAATTTATCTCAGCTGAAGGTGCTGCTCTCATGCACAGCTCAGTGCCAACCAAACCACGTCCTAGGACCAATTCTGCCAGTTTCTGCAAGTATTTTAGTGTGGTTTTTGCACTAGAAATTCTTGTTTCTGCTTCCCTCCCATTATCATTTCCATTTGAGTATATACTCCATTAGAAATCAAGAATTTAAAATACTTTGGCTTAGCCTTTTTTTTCCTGTTCACCTCATTGGAGTTCTCAGCCTTATATCATGGATTCCTGGTGCTTTGCCACTGACATTCTGCACCACGTTAGAGCCCAAATGAAGGCACAGAGAGGTCAAAGTACTCACTTAAAGATCTGTTTTCAGAGCAGTTAAAGACACTTAATGTGTTAAAGCAAAAGATTAAGAGGTGGTGCCATGACAGTGAATGAAGATTCTTAATAGGAACATGCTAGGTATAAAAAATTCCCCTGACAGAGAAAGGCAAAACAGAAATAGTGACTTCAAGTTTTAAAGAACATGTGAATCACCACCTGTTCCAGCAGAGGGATGAGTTATTCAGTGCTCCCATCTCCCTGTGGATGTTTGACAGCAGCAGTGACTTAATAGTGGGGAAATACAAAGAGAAAGGCAAGAAAACACAATTCTGTGGCATGGCATCACCAGTTTGGGTGATATTTTGGAGGTCAGAGTGTTTCCTAAATGTTCAGAAGATGTAAGATTTTTTTTTTATCAATGAACCTCCAGACTGCTCTTGCTTTAACAGCTGCCTCTGGGTTTTCCCTATGAGCTACCAGCTGAATTCCTGCCACCACACTTGGAAAAGGACCTGAAGCACAGCAACAATCCCACATTTCCAGTGCCATGACCATGAGTGTTTAATGAAATTTCCATTGCAACAAGGCTTTCAAGATGTGTGCACATGGGTAGAACCAGCAGAAACCTCCCTCCTTCTGCAGAGCTCCCAGGACCTAGGAAAAGCTCCTAAGAAATGGCAATAGATAAATATAACAAGAAATTCAGAATTTTGGTCATTATAGCAACATTCCCAAACCACAAGGCTGCAGACGTGGCAACAACATGTCTGCAAACCTCCTGTGCCCAAGCAAGCTGAAATAACTGGGAAGAGGGGGTAGATTTGGGTACCGCCATCCCCCTGGGTGATGCAGTCAGTGAGGGTGAGTGAAGAGCCTTGTCTCTGAAGGGCTGACCACAAAAACCTGCCCAAACTGAAACAAGCATCTTTGAGGGGAAAAAACAACAACAACAAAAAAAATACGACCAAAAAACCACAAAAACCTGGAATCTGCAGCAAAGTCAGCATGTGAGCAGCTGAAATTCTTTGGTGTGATATGGCTCTATATAGGCAGGCATTCACACATGGCTGCATCTCACTTTTAAATGTCTCTCAAGAGTTGTATATTAAACAGAAGAAGGATTTTTCCGGGAACTAACACAGTTGGCAGCCTTTTGTCTCTATTTTTTTTAGAGTAATTTACGAAAGAAGAAAAGCAGCAGAGTCAATTTAAAAAAAAAGGCTGCAGCCTGGACTTTGATAGATGAACAGATCTACCAACAAAACCTCTCAGTTTTCACTGAGCACTCCATCTTCTCATCGGCTGCTCCTGGAGAGGAGAGAAGAGGGAAAGCAGGCAGCAGAACAGAGGGAAGACATGGGTGATGGTTAAACTGGGGAATAATCAGCTGAGCGATCTGTGATGGTGTTCACAGGGGTCTTGGGATCAGGATCTGACTCCATGTTTCAGAAGGCTGATTTATTATTTTATGATCTATATTATATTAAAACTATACTAAAAGAATAGAAGAAAAGTTTTCATCAGAAGGCTGGCGAAGAATAGAAAAAGAAGGAATGAATAACAAAGGTTTGTGTCTCGGACTCTCTGTCCAGAGCCAACTGACTGTGATTGGCCATTAATTAGAAACAACCACATGAGACCAATCACAGATGCACCTGTTGCATTCCACAGCAGCAGATAACCATTGTTTACATTTTGTTCCTGAGGCCTCCCAGCTTCTCAGGAGGAAAAATCCTAAGGAAAGGATTTTCCATAAAAGATGTCTGTGACAGGGATCAACCTTCTTTTTTTTTTTTCCCAATCAAGACCTGAGCATTTCCTGCTCCTCCTCCAGGAGGGGTTGAGTGAGATGGCATTGATTCCCATTCCAACCTGTTGGAAGGGTCCAGGATAGCTCCTTGCCCTGGGGGCTCCAGGAGAGGGGTCCCTCTGACAATCTGGGATGTTGTGCCAGGCAGTAATAACAGCTCCAGCTCTCCAGCTGTAATTTCTGGGAGGTGACAGCAGAGAACAGCACTTTTCCCAGCTGGTTGTGCAGACCTGCTCTCAGGCAGCACTGGCTTTGATTCTAAGGGTGTTGCTTCAATAGTGCTGATTTCCTGTGTTGATTCCTGAAACTGTCTCAGCCAGCAGCAACTAGACTTTAAAAAACATTGGAATTAATTAGGAAAAATGCCATTTCCTATCCAGAAACATGGTGAGGGAGGCTAGGCACTTCCAGGCAAAATTTAGAGCAGAATTTCAGGTGCAAACTGAGATTTCTGAGATGGGTTGGCACGAATTGGGGCACATGGGAAAGGTAACAGCCCTTTGAGTGCTTGGGTGCCACTCTGGCACTGATGCCCACAGTCCCAGCCCCATCAGCAGCTCTTGTCTTTCTGCACCCTCAGCAGAGCTCCTGCCCACCACACAACCAGATATCCTCACACAGATCTCATAGGATATTTTTAAACACATCTCTCTTCTAAGTTTAAAATCTAAGTAACTTCCAAGGCTCAGCATTTTTTTGTTCAGTGAATGTCTTAATTTGTGACAAGTGCTATAGGAGGAAGCAACACACTTTGTGCTTCAAAATCTGTTCCTGTCCCTCAAGTAGAGCCTTTCTCCTAAACTGGAATTTGTAACCCTGAACTCTTCAAAGCAGAAAAACCCTGCAGATATTTGAAAGGGAACAGAAATCAAGTAAACAAAAGAATAATTACATTCTCCTGACTTCAAGTAGGTTGACTTCAAGTTCTGCTGAAATTTTACCCAAGCATCAACACCAACAGAACACATAACAAGCAAAATAAATGCATATGTAATTGGAAAAGAATCTGCTTGATGAGGATCTCTTGTATTTCTGTAGCAACACTGACCATTTTCTTGTCCAGTAAAGCCATTATCACACCACACCAAGATGGAAGAATCCTATTCAAGACTGGGTGAAAGCAGTTTTAAGGAAAAAAAAAAAAAAAAAAAAAAAAAAGAGTAGTTTCTTGAGCAAAACACAAAATGAAAGTGAAAACTGAAATGAAAGGAAGCAGTCATTCAAGTATCAAAGGAACACAGCTCTGCTCCTGCTGTCACTGTGGCTGTGCCTCCTAAGATCACACCTGCAGATCCCATCATTCATCTTTCTCCTAAATCCCCAGATCCTGGAGTCATTTGATGACACAAGAGGCACATGTCAAATCAAATTTCACCCTCACAGGGAAGGAAAAAAAGGCTTGGAAAAACCCCAATTATTTTTTAAAATAAAATACAAATGCTATTTTATGAAATAAATTATTTTTGAATGTCCCTAAGAAAACATAGTCTCCCTGCTGCTGTGCTTGGTAGAGGCAAGAGAACACCCAGAGCTGTTGTGCTCCAGCCTTTCAGCATCCATCCACTCCTTGCTCTTTCCCCAAATCCTACCTGAGCTCTAGGATCTGCAGCACAGCTTTCCCTCTTCCTTGCTCTGCACTGCATCATTGCATGAGGCTGCCTCCCTGCACTCCCTCCCCCGGCTCTGTGCAGCTCCTCTGCACTGCAGCAGTGCCCAACCCAGCACATCGAGCCCTTATCCCAGCCCTGTGCTGTCCTGGAGCTTTACAGCCTGCCCTGCTCCACTGCCAGAACACAGTACATCCAGCACTGTGTTATCCTAGAGCCCTACAGCCTGCCCTGCCTCACTGCAGCACTGCCAAACCCAGCACATCGAGCCCTTATCCCAGCCCTGTGCTGCCCTGGAGCTTTCCTGCCTGTCCTGCTCCACTGCAAACCCAGCACATCCAGCTCTGTGCCACCTTCGAGCCCTCCAGCACTGCCAAACCCAGCTCTGTGCCATCCTGGAGCTTTCCAGCCTGCCCTGCTCCACTGTAGCAGTGCCAAACCCAGCAATCCAGCCCTTATCCCCGCTCTCTGCTGCCCTGGAGCTTTCCTGCCTGTCCTGCTCCACTGCCAAACCCAGCACATCCAGCTCTGTGCCACCTTCGAGCCCTCCAGCACTGCCAAACCCAGCTCTGTGCCATCCTGGAGCTTTCCAGCACTATCAAACCCAGCACATCCAGCTCTGTGCCACCCTGGAGCTTTCCAGCACTACCAAACCCAGCTCTGTGCCATCCTGGAGCTTTCCAGTGCTACCAAACCCAGCACATCCAGCTCTGTGCCATCCTGGGGCTTTCCAGCACTACCAAACCCAGCACATCCAGCTCTGTGCCACCTTCGAGCCCTCCAGCACTGCCAAACCCAGCTCTGTGCCACCCTGGAGCTTTCCAGCCTGCCCTGCTCCACTGCAGCACTGACAAACCCAGCACCCCAAGCTATTTTCCCTGCTGTCTCCTACCCTGGAGCCTTCCAGCCTGTTCTGCTACACTGCCAGAACCCAGCACACCCAGCCCTGTGCCACCCTGGAGCCTTCCAGCCTGCCCTGCAGCACTGTCAAACCCAGCACTCCCAGCCCTTTTCCCTGCTCTGTGCCACCCTGGAGCCTACTAGGCTGCCCTGCAGCACTGCCAGAACCCAGCACATCCATCTCTGTGCCACCCTAGAGCCTTCCAGCCTGCCCTGCAGCACTGTCAAACCCAGCATTCCAAGCCATTTTCCTTGCTCTGTGCCACCCTGGAGCCTTCTAGGCTGCCCTGCTCCACTGCTAAAACCCAGCACATCCATCTCTGTGCTACCCTGGAGCCTTCCAGCCTGCCCTTCCTCACTGCAGCACTGCCAAACCCAGCACTCCAAGCCATTTTTCCCCGCTCTGTGCCACCCTGGAGCCTTCCAGCCTGCCCTGCTGCATTCCCATCCCCTCCATCTCCCTCCTCTCAGCCCCAGGGTTCAGTTTTCCGCCCTAGCACCCCCAAATCCCCTGGCTCTGCCACCTCCCTCCCATGCTCCATGGCACGGCCCAGCCCTGGGGCATGACAGCTCCCGTTTTCCTTCTGCTCAACGCCAGACTGGAGAATCCCAGAGGTTTTTTTTGACCATCTTTGATGCTCTTTAACCCACACCCATGGTGCTGCAAGGATTCCCCTTCTGCCTCAAGACACCCCTCATACTTTAGCCAGATCCTGCCCTGCAGTCCCACGAGCTTTACCCCTCTCTCCACCCCTTAAACACAGCTTAAAAATCTCTGTATTTGTGCACAAGTCCACATTCCCTGCTCAGGGACATCAGAGCACCCTTGGCAAGCACAGACTTTAGAGAGTTGTCCTGGATTTACTAACAGGAGGTCATGCCTAACAAACTTGATTAATTTCTTTGAGGAGGTGACAATGACAAGGGACTGGGCAAGGAAATAAAGCATAATTCAATCAGACTTCAAGAGCCCTTTGATACAGTACCACATAAAAGGCTAATTTATAAGGTTAATATGGATGGCATTGATAGCAAAACACTTATCCATGTAAACATCTTTCTTTTAATTACTCTGCAAAGAAAGTAGGAGGAAAAGCACAGAGTGGCTGATCACAAGAACAGGAAAAGGAAATTATCACAGAAACTTCAGCTGTTTGTGAACTCATACCCATGGCTGGTAGGATTTTTCTTCCAGCACCTTCTAAGATAATTCCTTATAGATGTCTCTCATCTTGGTGACCAAACAGGCTACACAAGGACAAAGTCACATCCTTATTGTGCCTCTCCAGGACACCTGGCATGGTGTCATTTATAGCTGCATTAATAGTGGTTTAATAAAAGGCACCATGTCAGAGGAGCTGCTGGTGTTCCAAGCACAGAAGACTGGGCAGGTACACACAGGGTGTTTAACAAAGCCAAGAATGAGGACAAAAACCAAGACTCAAAGATCAAATTATCACAGGAACTTCAGCTGTTTGTGCACTCATACCCATGGCTGGTAGGATTTTTCCTCCAGCACCTTCTAAGATGATTCCCTATAGATACCTGTCACCTTGTAGCTACCCAAGGTGAAGGGACAAAGTCACATCCTTATTGTGCCTCTCCAGGACACCTGGCATGGTGTCATTTATAGCTGCATTAATAGTGGTTTAATAAAAGGCACCATGTCAGAGGAGCTGCTGGTGTTCTGAGCAGAGAAGGCTGGGCAGGTACACACAGGGTGTTAAACAAAACCAGGAATGAGGACAAAAATCAAGACTCAAAGATCAGAAGGCAGCCTTAGGCTCATCAAAGCAATCCTACCTGTGTGCAGCTCCCCAGGGGACAGACAGGTGTGCTCCTTCAGCTGCCTTGCTCCATGGTTATCACAGGCTGAGGGTCACCACAGCAGAGCAGTTTCCTTGCCTTCAGCTGCAGCCTGTGTTCTCCTTGGTCATTAAAACATCACCCAGCAGGATGAAACCACCCTTCATTCTCAGTAAGTACAGAAAAGGAAGGTATTTTCCCTTTCCTGGTCCAGGCAGACACAAAGGTGCTCCATGATCCCTGCACCACCACCCATCTCCTCCACAAACCAGAGCCTTCAGCCTGGCCACTGCTCCCCTCTGCCAGCACAGCCAGTGCTTCCCTCTGTTTTCCCAGAAAAAAAAAAAAAAAAAAAAAAGAAGCACATCTGTTTTCTGTAAATGCTGTAAATTAGTTAATGTTTGTAAAGTGCTCTGCTCGTGTGAAGTGCTCCATAATTACTACATATTATCAATATAATTTGGCTGGATTGTGCCACAGCCGCCTCCTCTCTTCATTCGCAGCTTGGAGAGAGTTTTCTTAGACATCAGCTCTTGGTGCCACCACCCATCTCAGAACTGCCCTGACCTCACTTGAAAAGCTCCAGAAGGGGAATAAACCCAGCCCTGGGTACATCCCTGGCCCCCTTCACCTCCTCTCCATTCAAGGGGCAGAGTGAGGGATCCCTCCTGAGGAAGAGGAGCTGCTCTTTGGGAAAGGCTTGTATTCCACAACTTAATACCCCCAGAATTTGGAACAGCTACTGAAAATATCCTAAATATCAGGAAATCAGCAGCCTGGCTAGTGATGGGCTCAGAATTTGGACTGGAAGTCCCTCATCTGCAGTTAATAGGAGTGATCTGCTCAGGCACCTCACTGCTCATCTTAATACATCCCCTAAAATGAACCAAATATGAACAACCATGACCTGCTTTTCCCTGCTCCCTAGCACCCTCTTCCAGCAAATCCTGTATTTTTCAGGTCTCCACAAAACGAAGCCTACATAAAACACTTCCTAGTTCCAGGCTAAAACCTGATAGAAAAAATAAATTTTCATATTAGAGAAATAAACTGAATAATAGGCAATCTAACTCTCCTTAAAAGATACAGAAAGAACGGCAAAAATGTCTTAAAATTCATTGCTTATAGAAAATTGACCCCTAAAGAAAATAAATGCTAAAAACCACTAAAACAAAAAGACCAGGTGGAAAAAAAAAAACCCAAAACCTTCTACTCCCTGCTTCTCTAAAGCACTGCTGCCCATCCCTCCTGGATTTAAAGGGCTGATGAGCAGAAGTGGTGCCAGCTGGGAAAACAATTGGGCAGAAAAAAAACAACAATTTGAAGGTACTTTCTAGTTTTATTTCTAACTCCTGGGACAAATAATCTAACTTGAGGGCAACATTCCCCACAGATCTGTCAAATTATTAAAGTGGAATGATGGGAAAAATATTTGGCCTGTGACAAGATGTATTTAAAATTGCTGAAGTGAGAAAAAGAAAAAAAAATGTTACCAGAATATCTGTTCTTTCTAAAAACAAAAACTATCAGACTATGAAAAGGGTGTGATTGGAAAGCCAGAAGTTTTCTGCTGTACATAAAATACTTCACAAGGCACTAAATGAGCTGGTTGACCCAAACTTACATCAGTGCTTTTTTACAAGTGTTACCTGAGAAGGAAATTTTCTGCATTTTTGTGTGATAGGAAACTTTCAAATGTGGGGTCTCATTGATAGGGAGGTAATCCTGTCCAAGCATGGACACTGATTTAATCCATCCCAGCTTGCCTGGGAAACCCGGGTTCAGGAGGAAATGTCTGAACTAAGCTGGTCAAAATCATGGAGAAGCAGATTTCCAATTCACAGTTTATGTGTTGTGGATTTGTCTCATAACAGTTTTTGATTTCAGAGGTTTTAACATTTGAACTCTCACTTTCTGAGAGGCTTCCCTCTGTTCTCTGATGGGATGGATGGGAATACTGGATTCAAAATGCAGCAAATCAGACTGAGAGCTGATTCTTCTGATTCAATCTATAGCTGATAACAGAGCATTATTTTTGAATTTCCAACAAATGTAAATATAATGTTTAAATTATTTTAGATAAATTTGAGAATATTCCAGCATTTTGAAGCACATGCCATGCTATGGCCTGGAAGGTTTGTGCTGCTCTCTAGCTTTGCAAAATTCATCTGGTCAACCTGGAACTTTCCAGTTTCTCTCCCTGTTTTTGGTATCACATCAATGGAAGGGTCTTGGTGCTCTGAAATCTTTCCAAGAGAGACAAGGAGTCTACAACACTTCTGGCATGGGTGTGATTATAAAGCAGTAGAGGGGAAAATGGCTCTATAAAACAGTGGTCCAGATCATCTGCAAGCGCAAATGGGTCTGGCTCTGTTGAGATCAGTGGAGCAATGTCAATTTACAGCTGCTGAGGCTCCTGCTTAGTCTGCAGACCTGGGGCACAGCAGCTGCAACACCTGGACTGCAAATCCTGAAGGAAGAGATTTCAGAGGAAGATCTTGCTTGTTATGGTACAGGCAGAAGGAAAGATATTTTCCTGAGTTTTATTTGGTTGGAGGGAGAAAGAGAAGGATTAAGTGTCTGTTTGAAAGGCAGGAGGACTGGGCAGAAACAAATCCTTTGGAGGGGCTCTGCAGCAGACCCCTCTCCTGGTCCCTTCCTTGTTGTCCACCATTGCCTGTAACTGCTGGTTGAGGCTTTTTCTCTCTCAAATACATCCCTTGCTTCTCATTTTACAAAGTGAGAGGGGCTGCTTTAAGGAAAAAAAAAAGTTCCAGATTATAAATGCATCCTATTAGAGTTTCTTTTTCTTTCCTTCCAGACAAAAGCATTTCTGCTTCCAAGCTTGACAGACCTCCCGACCCCGCTGATGTGGGTGGATGGCTCTGCATGTTCTGAATCATTTGCTTCCTTTTCAAGTGTTACTTTCCCCTTATTTCAATTACCCTTCCTCTGTAATTACTGGGGCTGCTCCGGCAAGCAGAGCAGAGCGCTGTGGAGCTGACAGCCTGGCTAGCAGCAGGGTGGGCTGCCCCTGCAATCCCCATCCTTGTCCTGCCCCTGCAATCCCCATCCTTGTCCTGCCCGTGCCATCCACATCTTCATCCAGCCAGTGAAATCCACATCCTTGTCCTGCCTGTGCAATTCCCATCCTTGTCTTGTCCTCATCTTGCCCTGCTCATGCAGTCCCTGGGATGGTGTTCACAGGGGTTCTTGGATGAGGGAGGAGACGAGGATCTGACTCCGTGTTTCAGAAGGCTTGATATATTATTTTATTATATATATTATATTAAAACTATACTAAAAGAATAGAAGAAAAGGTTTCATCAGAAGGCTGGCTAAGAATAGAATAGAAAAGAATGATAACAAAAGCTTCTGTCTCGGACTGAGTACAAGCCAGCTGACTGTGATTGGCCATTGATTACAAACAAACATGAGCCAATCCCAGATGCACCTGTTGCATTCCCCAGCAGCAGATAATCATTGTTTACATTTTGTTCCTGAGGCTTCTCAGCTTCTCAGGAGGAAAAATCTTAAGGAAAGGCTTTTTCATAGAAGATGTCTGTGACACAATCCCCATCCTTGTCCTGCCCATGCAATATCTCATCTTGCCTGTCCATCTTGCAATCCATCTCGGGGCTTTAGCTGCTCAGAGTGACCCCAAGATGTGTTAGAAAGTCTCTTTCCCCAGCCCAGCGCTCGAAGGAGGAGTCAGAACTCTTCAGTTCTTACTCTCAAGGTTGTTTATGGTCTCTTATCTATAAAATTCTTTCTCCTGCCCAGCTGAAGTCCCCTCAGCAAGACAGACAGAGGCACTCTGCCTGCCCCTGGGGCAGTGTTATCTTTTTATACTAAAAACTACATGTACAATGTTTACAATTACTTCCCAATACCTATCACCTGTGTTAGAGAGTGAGCTTCTACTCTAAACCAATCCAAAAGTGCCAACATCACAGCAGAAGATGGAGGCCAAGAAGAAGAAGAAGGAGAAAGGCAGGACATGCCCAGTTCCCTCCATCTTGCCCCCTGAACCCCTATTCTAAAAACCCCAAAAAATCTATTTTTCACCCTGTGATGAATTCACTATCATTCTACTTAAACTGTTGTGGCTTGTAATCCTTCATATAAAGGTTGGTAATTGTTTTTTCCAAGGGCTAAATCAAAGGCACAGGGGTCTGGGGCTCTGTGCCAAGGTCTCTGAGCCCCCTGGGCAGAGGCTCGAGCCCTCCAGGGCAGCCAGAGGAATTCCCTGGGTTCTGACAAATCCCCATCCCTATCTTGCCTGGGCACTGGGCAGAGTGGAGGTTTAATAGCACAGGAGGAATTGTTGGAGGATATTCAGCCTCCAGTGCTCTGCAGAGGGTTCAGTGCCCAGCCTTTCAGTGGGATGAGCTCTGTGTAATTGCTCTGCCTGTTCTGCAAGAGTTATAAACCAGAGGTGCAGAGATCACCTCCCTCCATTCCCGGTGAGTGATTGCCTTGCTGACAGCAGCAGGCAATGGAGCTTGGTCCCACATGTATTTGTGTCGTCACTCTGGGCCCCTGGATTAACAACTCTTGATTATTAATAATTATTGATAATTAATCAATAATTAGTATTGATTTTCTGATTCACAGAAGGTTGTTTCCTTTCTTTATTATATCTATTATTATTAAGAAATCTGTTGCTTTTATAGACAGTTATGATACACCTGGACTTAATTAGTCTTCCAATCCAAACACCATCACCATTGGCTGATTAAGAAACCACCCTTTGGTAAACAAATCTCCACAACACATTCCACATGTTCACAACCACAGGTACAGCAGGTTAAGATAAGAATTGTTTCTCATTCTTTCCTCTGATCTTCTCACAGACTTTTCCCCAGGACAATGCTTGGGAAAGTTGTTTCTCTCTGTGGCCAGAGAGCTGCTGCCACATATTTGAGCTCTGGGGAGTCTTTTAAGAAAATTTCAAAGGGATCAGTTTGGTCCCCAAAGAGTGCAACTAGCTCTGATGCGAGATGGGTAGGAAGGGAAGAGGGGACAGAAATTGGTGGTCTGGTTGGGCTGCTGAGGATGACATGTAGAGGGGAAAACTCCTCTGGGGCCAGGGATGAATCTGCTTTCAATTCCATTTTGAGTTGGGTAGTTTCCAGAAAACAAATCAAATACCCAAAATGACAAACCAAACCAAACAAACAAAACATCCACAACACAAAACAAAACAAAAATAACCCAAACAAAACCAAAAAAACACCAATCTCCCCCCAAAATAAAACAAAACAATCCCCCTAAAACCTCAAAATAAAAGCCAAATACCTAAAAAAAAAGAAACAAAAGAAAACACCAAAAACCCCTAACAAACCAAACCAAAACAACGCCCCCCCAAAAAAACCTTCAAAACCAAAACCAGACAAACAAAACCCCCAAACCAAAGCAAAAAAAATTCCACAAAAACCCCTCCAAACAAAAAAACCCATCCAAACAAAAACCCCAGCACCGAGACTTTTTAAATTCTGATTTTCATCTCATTCATTGCCAAATTTAAACACTAGGTTTCGTACAGGAATTCTGCAAAGTGGCACATTTTTGTTAAATATCAAGCTTTATTCAAAAGAGAGACGGGTGCTCAGCTTCTGTGTTACAAGTCAAGTTTCCAGAAAAGCTCTGCCCTATTTATTCTAAGAAAATGCTTTATTAGGTAGTTTTCCAAAAGTTAATATTATTTCCGAGGCTTCTTCCTGACTTCTATCCCTGTAAAAGCTCCTTTCACTGAATATCCCATCCATACACTCTGCTAATAATGTGATGCCTATTATTAGCACATAGGGATATTGGAAAAGTATCTATTCAAAAGGTCCTAAAAGCTATCCCCAAATAAAGAGGAGCTGCAGCAGTTCAGAAAAGCCTCAGCTGATTGGTGTTAATTGTAGAGAATGGGATTTTTTTTTAAAGCCAACTAATTGCACTTTTCAAATTTAATTTTATATTGAAGTTCTAGGAGGTGACAGCCTGGAGAGAGGGTGTCAAAAGCTTTCGTAGCAGCAATTCAGGGTCCTGCAGGAGGGGCTGGAGTTGCTGTTGTTACTTCTCTGTGTGCTTGGCACAGGCACCTGTTGGTTATTCACAAAAACAACATCATCCCTTGCATTATTTTAGCTCTCTATGAAAGATATGAAACTTCTGGGCTTGATTGGCTGGGCAGTACCAGAGGATAAAAACACAAGATTATTTTTTCCCTTGATTCATTTACAGAATTAAAGGTGTAGCAAATAACTTGTGAGACTTTGGGTTGTATCTAAAGTGATTGTTTTTTATTTTTTTTTTTTTTTTGTGATATTTTTGTGATTTTTTTGTTTGTTCGGTTGGTTTTGCGTATGTTTTTGTGGTTTCTTGGGTTTTTTGCTACCTATGTGCACAACTTTCTGCTTGGTTCTGCTCTCCCTGTGCTCAGGGAGCAAGCAAAGGAGAGATGTTGGCAGGATAAAATTGTAGGAGGAAGGGCAGGAGAGAAAAGGAGCAGGGCAAGCAAGAAGAAAAACAGAACTGCCAGATGAGTTGATGAGTTTGGGTCCTTTTTTTTGTTTTTTTTTTTTTTTTTTTTTTTTCAACACTCAAAGATTTCTAAGCAGGATTAGGAGTGGTAAGGAAGATTGTTCCACTCTGGAGTAGGCAAGATTCATTTTTATTTGACTTTTATTGGAGCTGCCTTAAGAATAAAAGAACAGCACCATCTCAGACAATTGTAAACATCCAATCAAGGGGACAAGGGAAGCCTTCCCCACCCCAGAGGAAATGCCATAATGGAAATGCCATAATCTGTTGGGTCCTTGGAGGAATGGGACCAAATATTGTTATTTAGGCACTATTTTTGTATTTCTATACATATTTTTATTTTGGGTTCAGCAACAGAGGCGAGGGACTGCTTAAAATTTCCTTTGACCCTTTTAAGTGTTCCTGGGAGCCAAAGGTGCGCACAGGAAAGAAACATTAAATTACAACCATGGCTCAGACCCCTAAAAGGGACTGGCAGATGCAGGAAGCAAAGGCAAATAATACTCAGGATTCTCAGAAATGCAACTTCAGACCTTCTAAAAGCTGAAATACTTCTTTTAATTCAGTATAAACAGATTAGGTCCAAGCCAGCCCAGCACCATGGGCAAACCTGGAAGGAAAAGAAAGATTGATTTATCTTCAGTTGTTTGCCTCTTTCAAAACCTGAAGGTTCATGCATTGGCAGAGTTATATGTGCAAAGGGATCAAAAAATTTTCCTCATATTTCCCTCATTCAGAGAAACTTTGGGTTGTGGCAGGAGTGAAATCTCCTGTGAAGAATGGACTTCAGCTCTGCTTGGATGCGATGGGGGGGAAAGTGATTTCCACGATTTTCTGAGAGCAGAGGAGCTCCTCTCATTTGACACTCACTGAGGGGGGGTAGGAGAGGGCGCTTGCCTGGGGAAAGGGTCAGGAGCCTGAGGTCTACAACATTTTGACTCATTTAAGGATTTTGGAAGAGCCCAACTTGTGAGCGGCTGGGACAAAGGCTGAGCAGCTCTCTGTGCGTGCCATGGGGAATCTGCTGGTGTCAAACTCAGCTTTTCTTCTCACCCCTGGCCAGGCAGAGGGTTGGTCCTACGAGCACAAAATTATGGAACAATTTAGAGTTGTCTCTGTATCTCAGTTTCTCTACTGCACACAGGGTTTCAATTTTTCAGAGCAGTCCGACCCTGCCCTGGCTCAGTCCCACCCTGAGGATTTTCCATCTTCACCTGACCCTGGCAAACAGCAAATGGGCTGCAGGCTTGATGTGGTTGCTCTTTCTGAGCCTCCCCTCATTCCTGCTGCTCTGTTCTGCCCTCACTTGCCTCCTCAGCCTCCTGCTTAACTTTCTCTGGCTTTCACAGTTGTCATTCTTCAAAATCCAAGATGGGATTGAACTTAAACCTTGAGCTAACAGTGGAGTGCCAGGCTGGCATACATTTCTCTCCCAATTAGAATGGATGAAAAGCTTAGGGGGAATATTTAGTGGGTCTGTATGGCTGGAATTTACACCAGGAAATCTCTGTGCAGGTGCTCACCCCACGAATTGCTTTGGCTTTGCCTCACCTTTGCTCAAACAGCAGAAACTCATGAAATGCAAAGTCAGAGAGCTTTGAATGCTAAGCCACATGGAATATTTGTTCTTCAACCAGGCAAAACTTTTATATAATCAGGGTTCAGATGCAGGTTTTTGCTGGATTATGCTCTCTTTGCTGTGCACACTGGTCTCTGTTCCTAGGGCAGGCAGATCAGAAAGTTTGCTGGCTGAGCAATTCAGAGAGTGCCTAAAACACATCAGAATTAAGAGAAATTTTACTTCACTGCCATCCTCCAAATTTCCTCTGTCGTGCAGTGTCACCAAGGAAAAACAAAATATACAGATGAAGAACATGATCACCACTACAAAATTAATTCCTTTCTGGAAGAAAGAATGTCCCTGCACGTGCACACACTTGCACCTATTTGTAGATCACCTGCTGTGTGTTTTGGGGCTCCTACTCACTGCTTTGCCCTTCTTCCCCAAGTCTGGGTTTTCCAGGGCAATAAGAACCACCAAATTTACCTTCTGCACCTGGAACATGCAGATTCAGAGATAGAGAAAAATAACCCTGAGAGCTGCCAAAAGATCTGTTTTCCTTTCTTACTTTTGGAAGGCTTTGCCCTGGCAAATCAGTTCACTGTGTACCAAAGATTATTAGGGCATCTTATTTAAAACTTATGATCTAATTAGTGGCTTTAATGGTAGTTAATTACACAGAGAGCAACAAAGCAGTTATATTTCCTACCAGGCTTCTTCTAAGTCAAGGTGCAGGTACTTATCTAGGGCCATAAAGGAGAGTGGCTACCACGCTTAACATCTAATTACACAAAATTGTCCACAGTAATTATGAGCAATGTGATTTTATTTATCTGGCTTAATTACTGGGGCTATGCACAGGCTGTGACCTGGCGCGGTGACAGGGAGGACAGAGAGAGGGAAAAGTTCCCTCCCCAAAGTGAACACTGGGGTGGAACTGCATCCTCCTGAGCATCCTGAGCACAAAATCAGGCCCTGCTCACAGCCCAGCAGTGCTGCTGAAGGTTTGGGGGCCCTCTGATCCCAGGGACTGACAGGAGGCATGGAAACACACACTATGGACAAGGGAGAGCCTTTGCTGAGCCCCATGAGACGCTCAGGGTTGGTTTTCTCTCACCACTGTTACCAGCAGGGATAAAAAAGGACAATTCATGCTCTTATTCAGCAGAAGGGACATTCTATTCCCACCGTTCACATCTTAAATCTTTCCCGGATATCACTTGTTGCTAAACACACTCTAGAAAATTTCAGGGCACCTCCAAAAACTCAGTGTCGGGTGTAAAAGCACTTTTCACTCTCAGAGGGAAGCAGAGCAAGTGTTCTGGCTGACTTTGGACTATTCTTGCTCATCTCCTTAACTTTTAACTGGTATGAACATGGACGTAAATCCAAGTACAGCTTAACCCTTCCCAGTGACTGTCATGACAGAAATCTGCCCTGTATTGGGATCGATCTCCATTATCCAAATTATTATACAAATAATTGTACAAATACCAACAGAATGAGTAACCACAGTGCTTGAGCCCATAAATACAAGAGTAGGTTATGATAAGTATGAGTGAAATGTGGTTCCTTGGATTTGTCCTTTTACCCCATTGGACCAGGTGGAAATTTGTCAGTGAGAGATGTGTTAGTGCTGTCCAAAAATCCAGGCAGGCTGTTACACTTCTTGTGACAATAAAAGTAATGAGTGCTTAAACAGGAGGCTGAGGCATTCTTCAGTTTATATCAGTATCTTCTGCTGCCCAATCTCTGTCCTCTCATTAATTAATTACCCCTGATGAAAGGGGTACCTTTGGGTTGTAAAGTTTAAAGTGATAGATATGATTTACATGGCAGAAAGACAGCTGGCCCTGTGCCCACAGCCTTGAAAAACAGCATTTTCAAATACTTTAACTTCATAAAATTGCAGGCAGCCACATGTACAGCTCTGCTTCTCAACTCATCCCCCCAGGACATTTCCATGTTATAGCAAATCACTTGTTCAGTGGCTCACTAAGATTTTGAATTAGTAGTAAATACATTTTGACCTTATTTTTCTCCTGATAATTGCTCTATTTATAGAGAAGTCACTTGTTGTCATGCTAATTTTTTTCCATTTGAGAATTAGATTGGCTCCATCAGAAATAATGTGTGGTATACCCCATGTTAAAAAAAGAAAAAAGGCAAAAAAGGAAGCAGTCTCCTTTAAGAGTGGGTTTGCTCTTGTTCCATTTTTAATGAAAGCTAGAAAAAAATACTCATTGTTGAAAAAAGCCATGATAACTTTCACTGACAAGTTAGGTCATTCTCTTTCTTTAGATATCTGTTCCCTGTGTTTTATGCCTTTGTTTTCCATAAAGTATTTGAGCATCAGCTTAGAGAGGAACTGCCTGTCATAGTGAGATGTTTTATAGTCCTCACATAACATATCAAAATATCCATGGCCAGATTAAAAAAAAATAGCCCAACATTTTCAGCATTCAGGGCCAGAGTTCAGAGCCGGGCAAGGACAAGATTTTTCTTTTTATTATTCGTTTTCAGAAACCCAACCACTAAGTTTACTTCATTTCCTTCACTCCCTCCCTGAGCTCAGAGCAAAGGCGCATTTTGAGATGCCTGCGTGAGGAGTTCTGGACATGCAGAGCACATCCAGAGTGCTCTGCTCTCCTGTTCCATCACCTGAGCACACATATCCCACACTCAGGGCACCTCCAAGGACCCAACACACTGAATCCTTCACAGCTTGGTGGCCTCTGGAGGGAGGGCTGGCTGTCAGTGACAGCCTGGTGGCCCCAGCTGCTGCTCCTATTGACAAAACAGCTTGGCCAGCCATAAATCCAGGTGGGATTTGTGCTGAGAACCATCAAGGGGCTGAAGTGGGATGGAGAGACTTTGATGTCCCCAGGGCTGCTCACCACCCTGATTTTTTAAGATTTTCTAAGCCTTCTGATGTTTACATTCCTGTAGCAAACTTTCTCACACGCTTTCTCTATATAACTCATTGCTTTGCATTCTTTTATGGAGGAGGAGAATTTTGATGGATTGTTTGTCTGTCCAGTGGCATTGGAGAGGTGACACCTTCACTGTGACCGTGTTCACAGGGGTTTTTGAATTGGGGAAGAGACGAGGATTTGACTCCATGTTTCAGAAGGTTTGATTTATTATTTAATCGTATATATTACATTAAAACTGTACTAAAAGAATAGAAGAAAAGGTTTCATCAGAAGGCTAGCTAAGAATAGAAAAAGAAAGAATGATAACAAAGTCTTGTGGCTTGGACTCTCTGTCCGAGCCATCTGGGCTGTGATTGGCCATTAATTAAAAACATCCAACATGGGCCAATCACAGATGCACCTGTTGCATTCCACAGCAGCAGATAATCAATGTTTACATTTTGTTCCTGAGGCCTCTCAGCATCTCAGGAGGAAAAATCCTAAGGAAAGGATTTTCCTTAAAAGATGTCCGCGACATTTCACCCTCACAAAAGTCCACTGTCACTTTTGGTAATCTATAAATGTTGGAGTCAAAACATAAACTTCCCTTTTTACCTTGAGAACAGCAGCATGTCTGTGTCGTGTTATTTTGTGTTTTATGGTGACACCTCATCACAGGGAGGTGGCTCAGGTTGAGTCACAGCATGATTCCTGGTTCAGCACCACGGAGCAATTAACAGCAGGCAGCGAGGGTTCCAAAGCTTTGCTAAAATCAGGGCTGTTTATCAATGTGTCAGCCTGGTGGCAGATTCAAGAAATCTAAATTTACCAGGCCACTGCTCCCCCTGTTCCTGGCTGCAGCTGGTGGATCTGCAGGACATGCTGTCCCAGCTGGGCATCTGCACCAGGCTGAGGAGCAGAACTGGTTGAATGGGACCAGCTCCAGAGTTCAGGGCAGGGGAGGTTTTTTTTACACCACAGCTGCTTAATGACTTTTTCAATTGATTTCAGCAGCGCTGCTTTTCGATTACTGATTCCATCCTAGTCACTGGGCAGAAAAATGGGCTTAGGAAAATTATAGACAGGAAAGAGGGGTAAAAAAAAAATGCTCAAAAATTCAACAGCTTCCACAACGCAGTGACATTTTTCCAGATATTTTGTGCTGAATTGGGAAAAAGGAGAGAAATGGCAACTCCTCCCATCTCTCAGCCTGTGCTGGGAGGAGAGTGCGCATGTACTTCTTTGCTTTCAAGCCCCAGTTCATCCATGCTCATTGACCTGCTCCTTGGTTTGGAACCAGCTGCAGAAAGCAGCTGTCATCCCCTGTTACTCTGCCAGCCCTATTCTTACGGCAGCCATCAAATCCTGGCACTGACTGAAGGCAATTCAATTAGCTGTGACGGTCAAACAGAAACCGAGGGTCAATTGAAATCTCCTTTTTCCTCTTCCTGGCCATCTCCTCTCTATTTTCATCTTGAATATGGAGGTGAAGAAGTCCATCCCCATTTTGGAAGTTTTTGTGGGGCGAGGGTGGGAGAAGGAGGGTGCTTACACAGGAGACCCTTACTACAGTGTGGAAAACAGGAGAAGAGGAGGGGAATGCACAGCAGGATTGTTGCAGACATCTTTTATGGAAAATCCTTTCCTTAGGATTTTTCCTCCTGAGAAGCTGGGAGGCCTCAGGAACAAAATGTAAACAATGATTATCTGCTTCTGTGGAATGCAACAGGTGCATCTGGGATTGGCCCATGTTGGTTGTTTCTAATTAATGGCCAATCACAGTCAGCTTGCTTGGACAGAGAGCCGAGCCACAAACCTTTGTTATCATTCTTTGCTATTCTGTTCTTAGCCAGCTTTCTGATTAAATCCTTTCTTCTACTCTTTTAGTGTAGTTTTATTATAATATACATCATAAAATAATAAATCAAGCCTTCTGAAACATGGAGTCACCATTCCCTCATCCTGGGACCTCTGTGAGCACCACCACACTCCAGGATGCTACTTCAGTCCTGAGTAGAAACTGGTCTTAAATAACTTCCGTATATTCTTTGTGCAGAAACATGAATTTAGTTCACTTTTTTTTTCCCTTTCAACCCGTGCCTCTAACCACTCAGGCACACTCAGAGCTGTGCATGCCTCCCTCCTCCCCCTGACCCAATCCAATCCTTGTCTCATTCACACTGCAAGGAACGTGTCATTAACGTTTGACAATGACTCTTTTCCCTCTCCATTGCTACATTCAAATGTTTTTTTTTTTTCCCCTTTTATTGAAACTTTGCTACCCTATTTTTCAGGCTACACAATGTGGAAGCTGTCAGAAAACCAGGCTCAGCTGGAATTCAGGACTGACTCTATGTGTGAATTTAAGAGGTGCCAGCTTTGGGGTAGCATATCATGCTCCCACACAGCCTGACACAAACAGTGTAAAGCCACGGTGGCAGCTGAGGACTCACTCAGATATTGTTTGGAGTCCTCAACAAGGAAAAAAAGAAATGGAGAGAAAAGGAAGACTGATGGTTTTAACTTCAAATTAACTTCTGTCAATATTTTAACAGGTTGCTCAGAAGACACACTGAAAACTTGCATTGCTCCTGAAAGGCAGCACATTCCCTGCTCAGCAGCTAATGTACTCCCCTGGTGTCAAGGCAGTAACCTCAGGGAGGTGCAAGGCAGATGCTGTAGCCATAATATATATATATATATATATATATATATATATATATATATATATATATATATATGAAGTATAAAGCAGTAAAATCTAGAAAATCTGGAGCTTATATATGAAATTGTGACTAATATTGTATTTTCTGAAAGAGAAGGGAGCAGGAACTCTTTGGGATTGGCTTACAAATGGGTATCAGCAAGGTGTCCCATTGAAACGTTTTTCATTGAGCATTTTAGGAGAATAAGACTGAATAGTAACTCCTAGGTCAGCAAATAAACCTCATACTATATATAATATAAACCTCAAAATATATATAACTATAAAGCAGTAAAACCTAGAAAATCTGGAGCTTATATATGAAATTATGACTAATATGGTATTTTCTGAAAGAGAAGGGAGCAGGAACTCTTTGGGATTGGCTTACAAATGGGTATAAGAAATGTCTCCCATTGAAACGTTTTCATTGAGCATTTTAGGAGCATGAGGCTGAATAGTAACTCCTAAATCAGCAAATAAATCTCATGTTCCAGCCTGCCTGTGATCATCTCTGTATCCAGCTCTGTTACTCCCAAAAAAAAGTACCAGTGACCATCTCAATTCTCAGGTGGTGTTCCTACTCTGAGCAGATAACCAAATATTTTACAATTAGAAGTCTGTCAAATATTAAGGCATAATTAAAAGGACAGAAATTGGAGAAAAGCCCTTTAGTCCATGAAACTTTGCAGGAGCAGTCACTGAAATCCTTGTGGTACTTTTAATTTCTTGGCATTTACTTGAAACAAAGGCAAAAAACCATCACTCAGTGAGTGTTCACAGAGTAACAGTAAAATAGGTCAGAAATGCAACTGGAACAAATGTGTTTGAATAAAAGAAAGCCAAGCAAACATCTCAGGTACTGGAACTGTGCAAACACAGCAAATGACATAAAGCTTCCCCTCAGGAGAAGAACAACATGCAGAAATCTTGATGCTTTTGTTCACTCAGTGCAGGGCCCAGCAGAGAGTGGGAATGGCTGTGTCCTGCTGTTAAACCCCTTTAAATTCCTGAGGGAATCATTTTTGGCTGTGTGTGCACCTGGGAGGGACAGGGGGGAGGCAGTGAGGACATTTGTCTTGTATGAGCTCTCACAGCAGCTCTGGGTTGGGCTGTGATGAGGATTTCTCCAGGAAGCCATGGATTATTGAGGTGTGTTTGGGGATAGGTAGAGCTATGGTGTCACCACCCATTAAAAACCAAGGAAATCCCATTTATTATTTCAAGGGAATGACTTCTCATGGGTGCCTGGCAGGTGTCCTTGAACTACTTCACTCTTCTGGCCCCAATGGCATCTCCACTACGGTCAAACCAGCCTTGTGTCCACAAAAATGTGGGTGTTGATGCCAGATGAGCCCAGCACTCTGATCTTTGTAAGCACCTTGCAGTTCTATGTCACATATTTAAAAAAAAAGTACTCCAAGCTGGATTTTTATTTTTATTTTATATTTAATTTTTATCCATATTTTTATTTTTATATTTTTGGTTTTTATTTCTATTTTTGTTTTAAATATATCCCCTTTCAGCCTGAAGCCATTTCCCCTTGTCCTTCCTGTACCACATCCTCACTGCTGGTCTTACTCAAGGGGTTTGAAGGCTAAATCATCGTTCTGATCTTCGTAAGCACCTCGCAGTTCTGTCACATATTAAAAATATATAAAAATCCTCCAAGCTGTACTTTTTTTTCTCCTTTTGCCCTCCAGAGGATGGCACCAGGAGCTGCTGGCCCTGCCTGGGAGGAGCAGCGTGGCCAAGGGGCTCCCACTGAATCCCTGTCCCCAGCTCCCTCCGTGCTCGCTGCCTTTCCCTTATTGAATTAGAATAAATTGGAACTTTCATAAAGGGTTATACAAATCATTATCTCAAGTTAGCAGATGCAGGCTCACCAGGGTAGAGCTCTGTTAATAACTCCTTCGGATTAGGCCTGATTGGTACAATTTGAAACTTGTTTCTCTCAGCTTGATCAGTCTCGTTGTAACTGTGGCAATTATCCCATTTCACTTTCAATAGCTCAGCACAGAGGAATTGCTGCCTCCAATCCATCCCTCTGTAATGAATCCACTGTGATATGCTCAGTCCTGTGGACAAATACACCCTTAATTCCCCCCCACTCTGAAATGAGCATTTAAAAAATAAATCCTGTGTCCAAATGACGCATAGAAATGTGACTTTTAGGGAGTGAGATTCTGAGTGTCTGTGTAAACATCATTGAGGTATTTGGCCACAAAAAGCTTCCCTTCATTCTTACAGCATCATTTGCACTTTTTGGCAGTCTTCCTGCCTGGGAAATTAGATTAAAAAACAGTGGTTTATCCAAGCATTGAAGCTGCTTGAAGAGATTCTGATGAATGTGTTACATGCTGAATTTGTAGGGTTCTGTTAAATAACTCATCTGGTGATATTTTTCTTTCTTTTTTTTTTTCTCCAGGAGTCATTAATAAATGATTTAATGAGGGAGCACAGAATTCTCATAATAATATATTTGACAAGTATTTGCTTTCAGTCCTTTATTTGACTCCAATAACAAGGGTGGGTCTCAGTTTAACAGACTAATGAAGAACACAACTTTGACAACAACTTCACACAAATTTATTTTTTATTTAGAAAGACACCTGAATAAGTGTTTTCTTTAAGGACACCTTTAGATCTTACCTGAGACACCTTGCTGGACCACAGAATTTAGCAGTAAGGTGAACCTTGTGCTTAAATCATTGCAGTGATGGTTTTCTTGCAGTCACAAGTTGTGCTGTTACCTCTTTATAACCTTTTCATGTATATTAGGAGCAAAAATTGCAAATTATTTCCAAGTTTTCTGGAATCAGGGTCTGCACAAGTGTCTCTGAGCCATCCCCAGCTCACAAGCTCTAAAAGTACTCCCTTTCTTTCCAACCATTGTTTGGTCTTTCTGCTTGTAAATTCTTTAAGCCAGGACTGTTGCTCACTTCCTGTTCACACAGCACCTCATTCCATGTTTTATGAGGCCAATAAAATGCTAGAAATTGAAATCCATGGACTGATTTGTCTCCCACTTCCAGCACCAAAGCTGTGTGTCGCTGATGCCCACAGAACCGTGCCAGTGAAAGCAACGCTGTCATCCCACCCAGCTGTAATTCCTAACTCTGGGAATCAAATTCTGAATTCAGATCCAGTGCACACCTGCTTCTTGAAATTGTTTGAGGATGCACCTTAAATAAATGCTGGGTGTCTCAAAGCTTTGGAGGAGCACCCAACCCCTTCTCCCTGCTCTTGCCAGCTGCCTCCTGCTCGGCTTGGAGTGCTCAGCTTCTTGCAGGGGCTTGGACAGCTCTGAATCACACTGCTTCCAATATGTTTGCACTAAAAATAATAGTAGTAATTAATGCTCTTCGTTTTAGTGCTGCCATCTGCCTTGGTGCCAGCCACAATGGCTTTTTTCCCCTCTGTATTCCCCCAAGCAGGGAGAAGGAGGGGAGCACAGACAGAGACAGCTGCTTGGGCTTTTCCCAGCACCTCTGCTTCAGCTGGCAGGGATTCTCCTGATGGGGACAGGGAGAAGGGAGGGTTTGTCTGGCCTTCAGAGACAGCAAGAGGCACTGAACATCCTCAGAGTGAGGGTAACAGAGATCAAGGAGATGCATGGATGGAAGGAAGGTGGTTATATAAGAAGTGTAACCTCTCCTGAATATACAGAGGTAAATAGCCCAGCATCCTTAGGAGACGCTCTCAAGGACTCTGCTGTCACGATAGGATGCAAAATAACACAATACACACACACCGCCGTTCTCAAGGCAAAAAAGGGAAGTTTAATTTCTGACCCCAACATTTATAGATTTTCAAAAGTGACAATGGATTGGAAGGTGACAGTGCCACCTCTCCAATGACACTGGACAAACCAACAGTCCATCAAATTTCTCCTCCTCCATAAAAGAATGCAAAACAAGAAGTTATTTACAGAAAGGGCATGAGAAAGTCTGTTACAAGAATGTAAACATCAGAAGGCTTAGAAAATCTTAAAAAATCAGGGTGACACTCTGCAGTGTGTTTTCACAGAATCACAGGATCATTTAGGCTGGAAAAGACCTCCAACATCATTGAATCCAACCTGTGCCCAATCCCTGCCTTGTCACCCAACACTGAGTGCCACTGGCATTCTTTGGACACCTCCAGGGATGGGGATTCACCTGTGTGATGGTGTTCACATGGGTCATAGGATGAGGGAAGAGATGAGGATCTGACTCCATGTTTCAGAAGGTTTGATTTATTATTTTATATTATTTATATTATATTAAAACTATACTAAAAGAATAGAAGGAAAGATTTCATCAGAAGGCTAGCTAAGAATAGAAAAAGAAAGAATGATAAAGGTTTGTGGCTCGGACAGAGTCAGAGCCAGCTGACTGTGATTGGCCATTAATTAGAAACAACCACATGAGACCAATCCCAGATGCACCTGTTGCATTCCACAGCAGCAGATAATCAATGTTTACATTTTGTTCCTGAGGCCTCCCAGCTTCTCAGGAGGAAAAATCCTAAGGAAAGGATTTTTCATAAAAGATGTCTGTGAAATATCTCCTCCTTGAACAGCCCCCTCCAATGCTTAACAATCCTTGCAAGTGGAGAAATTCCTCCTGGTCTCCACCCTGAGCCTGCCCTGAGGCCGTTCCCTCTGCTCCTGTCCCTGTTCCCTGGAGCACAGCCCGACCCCCGGCTGTCCCCTCCTGTCAGGAGCTGTGCAGAGCCACAAGGGCCCCCTGAGCCTCCTTTGCTCCAGGCTGAGCCCCTGCCCAGCTCCCTCAGCCTCTCCTGGAGCTCCAGACCCTTCCCCAGCTCCGTTCCCTTTCCTGGACACTCCCCAGCCCCTCCATGTCCTTCTTACAGAGAGGGGCCCAGAACTGGACACAGCACTTAAATTTTGAAGAGATTTATCTCACTGCAGACCCCACAAGGTAACGATGAGAAGGGGATGGGTTTAGGAAGTTTGCAGGATCTCAGCTGTTGGGATGGGACGGTCAGAGGGGATCAGAAGCCCCTCTCTCCATCTCTGGGAAAGTTTCCTTCCTCAGGCCCTGCAGATGTCAGGAGCACACAGGCAAGTTGGGGAACTGAACAGAAGGAAGTGGCAGCGTGTTTCACAAACAGCATCAAAAAAGGTTAACAAACAGCATCAAAAAGGGCATCTGTCACAGTGCATCACCTTCTGTTCCTCCCAGCTCCTGTCACAGCCTTTCCCTTTGCCTTGCCCATGTCCCCTCATTGCAGGATTCACTGACTGTCCCACTGGAGGGCAAAGAACACTTCAGGTTTGGAGGAGAGGAGGTGTTTATAGAGGAAAAAACCTCACCTGCCTGGGGACATGAACTGCAGCAGTAAAAGCAATCCTCAATCCTGGCAGCAAGATTTGGGACTGGGGATGACAAAACTGTGGCAGGCAGCAGGGCCCCCTCAGCTCTCGAGATAGGGAACTTCTAAAGGCTGTGCAAAGCTCTTCTCCCTGATCCCTGCTCAGCAAGCTGGGGAGGCCTTTTCTCCCTTCAGAGGAGAAGAGCTATCACACGTCAGCAGCCACATCTCTCCTTCACACTGAATGACACTTCAGAAGGCAACCTGTTGATCCCAGTCCTATCTGCCACAAGTGTGCTCTGAGAAGCTTATTTTGACTACAGCGAGGAGAAAAACAGTTGTTGAGGGATAGAAAAAAAAGCAAACCAACACACAGGGAAGTGCAGCAGCTCAGGTTTTGACACATCTGGCTTAGAAGGGATATTTTTGATAACTCAAAATCTGCACAGCTGCCCCAGGCTCCCAACCCCGCACAGCCCACAGCACCTTTAACCAAACTCAGCCTGATCCCTTGCTGGGCCAGAACCTTCAGCTGTCAGGGTTCGAAAATTGCAGGATTTGAGCAGTTTTTGTACATAGGGCTAATGTTCCTTGCTTACCTTCTTCCTTGCATCAAACCCCAGTGTCCTAAATGGGAACAGATCTCCAGTTCCCTCCTTCCTTCCCCTCCCCATGAAGGGATTTAAGGTGAAAATCTCAGCCAAAACTCCTTTATTGCATCCCAGCAGTCACCTCCAGCCAGGGTCTTGGGTCACTTACTGAGAACCAATAGATCTGTAGCTCTTTCATCACTCCTCTTTGGTATTTTGTTTTTCTTTTTAAATAAGTGACTGAATAAAAATCTGGATTAGATAATAAATTTCTGCTTTTAAATGAAAAAATAAAAAAAAAGTTGTAAGAAATGTCAATTATGATTAACAGTTCGACGTGGAGAAATGACATTATCATGAGTGTTGTATGGAATTGAATAGATATCACCTGGCATTTGCCATCAGGGCTTGGCAGCTCTCCAGGCAGGTTGCTGCTTAGCTTTAAAGGTAGGAAAGATATTCCAGCTTTAAAGTTTTGCCATATTCTTTTCACTTAAAAAAAAAAAAATTATTGAAGTCAAACTTTGCTGTGGAACAAATTCCTGACAAAAACGAAAAACAGGAAAAAAAAAAAAGAAAAGCAAGAAAACCATATCCCCCAGTTTATTTTTAAAAGCAATAAAAATGATTCTGTTCCATCTCAGCTTCAAATTAAGTACTTTTAATTTGTGGGGTTTTTTTAATTTATTGGATTTTAACAAGCTGATGTTGATCCCTCCAATGTCTTTCTGTCTTTGTACTTAGAAACAAATGATGAATCATTGAATTGTAGAATTCAATTTGTGTTGGAAGGGACCTCCAAGGCCATCCAGTGCCACCCCTGCCATGGCAGGGACACTTTCCACCATCCCAGGTTGCTCCAAGCCCCATCCAACCTGGCCTTGGACATTTCCAGGGATCCAAGGGCAGCCTCAGCTTTTCTGGGCACCCTGTGCCAGAGCCTCACCATCCTCACAGAGAAGATTTTTTTTCCTAATATTTAATAAATATCTAACACCTAATTTAAACTCACCCTCAATTTGAAGCCATCCCCCCTTGTTCTGCCCCCTCACACCCATAAATCCTTCCCAGGGATCCTGAACCAGCCCAATATTCTTTGTCTTCAACCCCAGCTCCATCTCCCTCCCTTTCCCTGCCTCGGCCCTGGAACAAGAGAAAGTGTAAACAACCACAACAACCTCTAAAGTATTTCAATAACAAAATAACTAAAGCAATTCTCCGAGGGGCTGGTAAATAGCAGCCAAGCTATCAGAGCCCAGAGGGGGAAAAGTTCAGCTGAAACTAGTTACAAAACCTCCAGATGCAGTGTGACAAACTCCAGCCTGCTCCTGCTCTTGCTCCCGTTGCCATTTTCCTGCAGAATGACAGTTTTCAATTACTGGGCTGTAGCTAAAAGCAAATTGTGCACTTCAGCAGCTGGAGTTCTCTCTCCTGATTTTCAGACGTGGCTGGGTGAAATGTGCAGGGGCAATGGAAATGGCTTTCTGTGCACAGCTAACTGAGCAAGGACATGCCCAGAGACTGTCAGAGCAGCAGAAAGTCAAAAGGAGCTGCAGGCAGGGAGGGGGGATTGTTCCCAGCCCCTCGCCCCCCTCTCTCCCCCAGCCAGGAGACTCCACCTGTACGTGCTGCAAGAGCAGACCTGTGTCAGCCTGTCTGCCTCGACTTTAAACACGATTTGGATTATTATTTTTCCCCCACATGACTAATTCTCTAAATAGTCTGAGATCTTGATCACGTTATCCTCATCCTTACATAGTTAATACACTTCTCCTTTTCCCCATTTGAGTGTCCCATTGAACCTGGATTTCTGGGTCTAAGGATGAACTTGAGCTAAAATTCATCCACAGGGCTAAAATACATCCACAGAGCTAAAATACATCCTCCTTGTATGGCCCAGGCAGGAGGAGGAGGCAAATCCAGGTTTAATGGAGGTGTTGCATGGAAGTACTGTTAAACTGACATGTGGAATAACTTGGGAGAAGTCACCATGATAAAATATTTGTCCTAATAAAAGTCAACACAGAGACACTCACCAGCCTTTTTCTCCCTATTCTGTGCAAGGCAGTTTCACCTGAGCAGACACACTGAAATCTGGGGCAGAATTTTTCCTTCTAGCTCTGGGACATCTTGTGTTTGTAACCAGCTGCAAATCATGGAATAATTTAGGGAAAAGCCTTAGGATTATTGAAACCATCAATAGGTTTCAAAAATAGGGCTGTGAGGGACACCAGGCTGGCAGCACCCCAAGTTTCCCAACAGCTGACTGAATGTGGTCCACAAAGTGGGCTCAGTGCAGTTTTTCCCGCTGGGCACCTTGGGGTCAGCCACTTGAATACTTATATCTTTAAATTTACAACAAATTACTGTTTTAACCTGGCTGCATTCCTTTTTTCCTGCAGAAGCCCTGTGAAGAGAAGACAGTGACTCCCACAGCGGCATCACCTTCCTTCATCCCCCATCAGCGCGGCCGGGGAAAATAAAACACTGCAAGAGCTCTGCTGCGCCAGGAGAGGCATTTCTCGGCTGAGCCCTGTGCCTTGCCTCATTACCATCCTCCCTCGTGCCTCCTGCATGCCTGGGACAGCCGGGGAGCCTGCAATTCCCCTGCACCCACCCAGCGCTGCTGTCCAAACAACGTTAAACTGCTCTGACAAAGCTGCAGGAGCTGGAGGAACCTCCAGTCACACATGGCACGGGCTAGCAGTGCCAAACAGGAGGGAGGAAGGCAGAGGGTAGGGCTGCATAAGCACTCTTAGTGGTGACATGCCATTTTTAGCCGTAATTATGTAAATTGCATAATTCATCTCGAAATATTGAGGGGTTTTTTTTTTTCTGTATTTACTGCAATTACGTCAATTGACCTATTTATGTTATCTGACGTGCTTATCATTAAAATGGGACAATATATCCCATTAGATCCTCTTACTCCATTGAATGGAATGATGATTAATTATATCATAAAAAAGGAGCTGTGCTACGTATCTCTGAACATGGAATTTGAGGCTTAAAATAAAACAAACTACTCTCATAATTTCCTGCCTTAAAACTGCACCTTACCCACTTGGGAAATATGCCCAGGGCTCCCCTCATGGCATCATTCTGGTCCAGATTAATATAAAAAGGTGCTTAGAAAGTCAATATATTTGTTTCTTGTAGCACCTACTGCTCTATATTATACATGTCTGAAGGAAAATCCAACAAACCTGGCTCATCTGTGAGTTCATAACTCTGAGAATCTCCTTCCAGAGTGGAGGAAAGGGGGTTTTCCCAACTCCTGTAGTTAAAACTTCTTGGAAAGCACCTCCTGCTGTTCTCTCAGGGCCTGTCAGGCCCTGTTAGTGAAACTGTGGCTCTGGGAATGCAGGATGACAGGTGAGGAATGCACTTTTAATTCCTGCCCTAAATATCAATTTGAAAGTGCACGATAGAGCAACTTGGTATTTATTTTTCCTAAATAAGGGCTTTATCCCCATCCTTACTTGAGCCAATTTCTCTGCATCTAAACCTTGTCCTCCTCCAACCTATTCCACTTCAGCAATATTTTTTTTTCCAGCAAGGCCATGAAAGCTTCTGAGCCCAGGCAGAAATCCATGTGTGGTGTTTTAGATTTGTGCTGGGACTCAGGGTGACCACTCAAAGACACTAAAGGTGGTCCTGTTCTCCCATTTTGGGGCACTTACAAAACTCCTTTAGTTCTTCATTTTCTGGACAACGGTGCTGGCCCCGTTTTTTAGTTCCCAACATTAAACTCTCTGTGCGCTGCTTTCATTTTCAGAATGAATAATGACCACATGTCCTTGGGTCTTGTGGGGAGAAAAGCTCTCAGAAGGATCATGAGAGGGATCCAAGGAGCTCAGTGCTTGGGGCTGTCACCTCAGAAATATCTGCTGAGTTTCTTGGCTCTGTTCCTACTCCATCCCAAAATATCTATTTGCTCCTCCTTGGAACAGGCAGAGGTGATGGGCAGAAGGAGGATTATTGCAAAGTGCCCCTTCTCAGCTGATCTCACCCTCCCTCGCTGATTTATGAGACCTCTTTGAGCCAGGTCTCATAAGCTCTTGGAGATCCGTATCACACCTGAGATAGCTCAGCCACCTCAGATGGAATGAAATCATCAGGATGGCTTCTGTGGTAGTGCTGGAAACAAACAAAAAAAAATTAATAAAAGGCAAAATAACAAAGCTCCTTACAGAGGAAAAACTGATCTAGGTGGAAGAGGTTCTTGCTCCTGTTAAAACACCTCACAAAAATGATTATTTCCTTTGTTGTCTTCTTTTTTCTAGTAAATTGTTTAGGTGGGACTTTTTGTGTTCTGTACAATTGACTATCCTTAAGTTTGAGGTGAAGTCCCTAAGGTCTTATGAGAAATTAGGTTTCTCTACCTAATCGAGGAGAGAAACTTCTGAGATTATTTTTCCTTTTTTTAAGGAGACAAAGCATCATTCGGTCACTCCCTCAACAGGGGGCACATCCCTACACCTCAGTAGCCAGCACGTGGTCCCAGAGGGAACAATTTAACCTCCTTTGAATCCAGAGGAAAGGGCTGGAGCGCACCTAAAGAGGGTTTCATCCTCGTTTGTTTTACTCAATTAAAAACCTGCAGACACAGATTAGCTCCCTGCTGCTCAGAGTGGGGATTCTTTTAGCACCGCAGTGATTTACGATCTACCAGGCGGCGTTTAAGCGATGTCATCCAGGAGCCAGGGACGCTGAACACGGGGCTGGCCACTCGTGTTAATGAAAAATGGATTGCAGGTGACAGCCACTTGCGTGGCTGCATTTTGATAGCGGATGACAGAGTGGGGCTGGAGCCCGGGGAGGCTCTGTAATTAATATTACAGTAGGATCAGGTATGTAACAGGGAGCTTGGCTTGGAATTAAAATCGATACAACAGCTGTTGGGATGTGTCACTCCTGGTCCCTGGGCCCTGAGACATTCTGCCAGACACGGGAAGGGCTGATGGGAAGGTGATGACACGCAGTGAATATCCATCTTGTGTTCACTTCAGGCAAGGAATTATGCTTAGTGGAATGTGTTGGCAGCTTTGGGGATGTTATATTGGCTTTTTGTTAGGGTTTTCTTTTTGCTTATTTTTTCTCTTTTCAGTCAACTGATGAACAGGAGGGTCTGTGGGCCACCTCTCTGTGCTGCTATTGCTTATTTTCTTTTCAAACATTATTTTACACCAAGCAATTACTGTAGTGTTGTGGTAAGGGAGGTTTTTGGGTTTCCTTTATTTTCCAGTCTCCCTGCAAGTCAGAAAAAATCAAGTCTAGTGTCTGTGATGGTCGTGGCTCTTATGAAAATAGAACACAGCTCCATGTTTCTGACAAAGCACATTGTTCTCTTGCAGCAGCAGGGACATCTCAGTCTATTTTCAGCCTCCCTCTTCTGTTCCCTTCCTTCCTTATCCACTCCAATGGCCAAGATCACCTCCAGAGTTGCTGTTCTCATTTTAACAGAAGTTTACTTTGTGGCATCAGAATGTGAAGAAGTGAGAAGATCAAGTGGCATCTGAATAAGAATAGCAGAGAAAAAAATTTCTGTATTTAGAGAAATTTCTTCTAAAGAAAAACAAAATTGTGAATTGAAAATTCATCTTTTTAACCACTACCATGAACAAAAGCCACCTGCACTGAGTGGGGACATAGGTCACGGATGATCAAGATAGATGAAGCTTTGCATTCCACTCCAATGCTGACCTTCATCCCAGCTTGGGGGTTTTGTGCTATAAACTGGAATTTCCAAACAGAAAGTGTCAATCCATTTTTGTTCAGAAATGCCAGTGGGAACAATATGACAATGGTGGAGATTTCTCTGCACTTTCATAAATTCAGTTACATTTAGATATGGTTATTTAGGAAGCTGGGCTAGTTTTACAACTGGTTTTAGTTCCAGCAGAACAAAATCAAGCCCAGGGATCATAGTAACACTTCAAAACACCTTCAGTCTTTTTGGGCATGTACAGTAGAGCTGCAATCTGTAAATATTTTGGTTGGACACTGCAGCAACCAAATACCACAGCAGCCAGAAAATGAGCAGCAACCTCTATCTATGAGATGAAGGGAAATCCATTATCTCTATGCATTGCCCTGAGGCTGGAGTTCAAAGCCCAAGCCAGCCTGAGAACAAAAAGAGACTCAGAAATGATGCCCAAATTCCTGTCAGCCCTGTGAGCGTGGCAAGAGTGTTTGTTCACATCCAGCCCCCAGATCAAGGGGCGATTGCACCCCTGCAGCTCAGGGTGCCTGGATCAGGGCCTCCTCCAAAGGCCACCAAAGCCAGTAAAAAATGGCCCTGACTGATTCCATTAAGTTTTGGAACTCCTCTTAATGAAAAGCCCATCTGCTACTCAATTCACTCAGTTCCCAAACCTCTCACCTTCTCTTCTTCCGCTGCCTGCCAAATAAAAATCATGCCTCTCCTGACACCAGGGAGCTCTTCAGCTTATTTTTGACCTGAATTCCCACGCTGGCATGCATTTGTGGGGGGTTCATTTGGAGGTTTCTTGCTATACAAAGAATTCTGGACAAATGCACTCAGTTTGGTTATTTCTCCCCACAGACTAAACCTTCAGCCGCAGATTCGTGAGTGGGTTAATCCAGCAAGCCAAGATGTCTCACTTTATTTCAATGTGTGAATGATCCCTAAGGGAGTTTAAACTTTATCCCAAGTTGTCATCTGTGCATTTTGCCAGTCCTAAAAGCCCCAGAAACGCCAGCTCTGATGTGCTGGAACTGCACCGCCAGGAAGGATGGCTCAGAGAGGGAACCAGCTGGGGATGCTCCTCTGCCACCAGAGGCAAAGCAGGAACCACAAAACCTGTGAGTGTGAGGGGTGAGGGGTGCAGCACATCATTCACAGGTCAGACTTTTGCCATATGTGCATTTTTACTCAGATCCATGACTCCTCCTGTGGGTTCAGGTCCATTATTGCCCTTCTAACTCTTTACTAAAGTCTTCATTTGCAGTATGGGCAGACACTGCTGTGCCTAAGATGTCTGGACAACTGGCCTGATCATCAGAGCAAAGCTCCCAGCTCCTCAGCCCTGGGAAATGTGGGAATGGCATCTGTTCATCCCAACAGCTGCTCTGGTGCTGCACCAGCCCCATCAGGTTGGGTTAGAACCACAAAGAAAGAAGGAGCATGAGCACAGATCTCTGCACACCTCCTAAAGCACACTGACATTTGTGCCATCTTCAAGCACCACAACAAGATTTTGTGTGAATTCTTGGCTGGGTTTGAGAACTCTGTGAGTGAGAAATGCAGTTGTTCTGTTCAATTTTGTATGGGCAAGTAAGTGCATGCATGCAGTCACACAAAATTCAGATACTTAACCTCTGGGGAGAAGAAAAGCAGTAGAGTCCTTCTGAGACACTCCTGACTGTACAGCAGCATAACTTGAGTGGTTGCTGAAATAACAATTGATTTTGGAGGGCTTGTATACAAACAAAAGGAATCTGTGCTTAGAATAAATTATTTCCTTTCATGGGTTAAGTCACAAAGTATCTGGAAGCAAAGAGTTGTCAGCTGCAGGAACTGGCAAATAGATCTGAGTAACATATGAAATTTGGAGAACTTTGTGATCTCTTCAGACAATATGTGGATATGCATCAGTATGCCATGTTCTTTGAATAAATTATTCCTTTTAAATTATTCACTCAGTTCTAGTGATTGTTAAAATGAGGAGATTTTGACATAAAGTGCTAACTAGTGAGATTAAAAAAAAAAAGCTGTACACTTCTTTTTAAAAAAAATCTTTCTAGCATTTTCTACCTGCATTTACATCACTTTTTCCTTTTCAGATAACTTTTTTCTTTAAACTTGCCTCTCTTTCTCTTCTTTCTGTCCACCCCTTTCTTCCTCTTTCTCGGCAGCGCTGCCTGAAGACAAAACAATTTCTCTGAAGGAGATCCTTTTAGGCTAGGAGGGGATTAGACCCTGGAGCAGAGATCTTGTTTGGATCAGCTGTGGAACTCACAGGAGTCCTGTTAAAGGCCTATTAAAATTCCATGTAATACCTCAGTAAGTAACATGTGAATCCCCAGCTCATCTTTGGGAATTAGAGCGTGCAGAGCTCCCCTGGCTGCTGGCAGGAAGGTTAGACAGACCCAGGGCTCATTTGTTTGAGGAGCAGGACATCACCTGCCTGCTTCCTGCACCTCCACATAAACATTGGAGTGAAATATTGCAGAGGGAAAATGTTCCTGAGCTGAGGGACACCTGCCTGATGGGCACCCAAGGCTGGCAGCTGAGCACTGACCACTGCCATTCCAGGGGTGGCACCCAGCTACAGGAGGCATGGGCATCTCAAAGGAAGGTTGGGGATAAGAGGTTTAATTCACATAGCTTTAATCAGAAGCTCTCTACAGTATAAATTCAGCAGAGCATCTCAGATTGAGCTGAAGTTGCTCTCAGCAGGTTGGTATCTGCTTTGAGATCTCCTAATTCTGCTCAGACAAGAGACACGATAAGAATAGACCTTTTCTCTGCTCTGCAGATGTTTTTGCTGCTTGGAGTTGAGATCTGAAAGTCTTTCCTTTTCTTCAGTTTCTTGCTATTTTCAAAGGTAAAAAATTAGGGATAGCTCTCCAAATGTGCCTGGGTAAACACAATATTTATGTATTCTTATAATGTTATATTCTGGTGATCACCCAGCACTGCATCAAGCTTTGGGGGCACTCTTATGCTGCCAAAGAAATAATTCACTTGACTCTACAGCAAACTGCCAGAGCCTGAGGGGTCAAAGGAAAGGCAAGGTAGGGTGAAATGTGAATTTGGAAAGAAATACTCTTTGGTGTGTCAGAAATTCAAAGCAGCTGATCCAAACCCTGTCAAAAGTAGAAGCCCATGCTTGGTGCAAGGCTGCCACTTCCAGCTTGGCTTCCACTTCCAGCTGAGCCCTTTGGGAGCCCGAAATTTCTCTCATTTCCTATGGCATGGCCATGGCTGCCTTTCCCTGATGTGCTCCAACACCCAGACCTGCCAGCACCTACCTGGCAATGGGGCAGCTTGTGCCTCCTCTCACTCACTCATTCATTAGTCTTGGCTTATGCTGAAACCTTTTGTGGACATTTTATTTAAGAGGATCTCAGAGCTTTTTACAAATCTTTATTGATTAAGCATCAAAACCTTCATCTGATGTAGATAAGATTAATGCTATTATCCAGATTTTACGAGGCAGATTTTATTGAAGACAAGAAGAAGGTGACCAACTTGGTCAAGGTCAGACGTCAACGTGTGGTAGGACAGGAAACAGAGCTGGGCTTAGGTGGAGACACTCTGAGCTCTTCACATTTTGTATTTCTGATTGTTTTGCTTTTGGATTATTTCAGGCAATATTATGGGTTTTGCCAGAATGCCAAGTATGATATGAGCTCAGAGCACCTGTGGTGTGTCAGCCATGGGTGCCATGGTGGTGACCAACTTGGTCAAGGTCAGACATCAACGTGTGGTAGGACAGAAAACAGAGCTGAGCTTAGGTGGAGACACTCTGAGCTCTTCATACACTGTATTTCTAATTATTTTGCCTTTGGATTATTTCAGGCAATATTATGGGTTTTGCCAGGAGAACGCCAAGGGTGGTATGACCCCAGAGTGCCTGTGGTGTGTCAGCCATGGATGCCATGGAGGTGACCAACTTGGTCAAGGTCAGACATCAACGTGTGGTAGGACAGGAAACAGAGCTGGGCTTAGGTGGAGACACTCTGAGCTCTTCACACGTTGTATTTCTATTTTGCCTTTGGATTATTTGAGGCAATGCTATGGATTTTGCCAAGAGGACGCCAAGGGCGATACGACCCAGAGCACCTGTGGTGCCATGGACCTGATCTCCCTCATTTCCTCCAGGGTGTGTCCTCAGTTCAGTGAGGAATGTTCCTGTTCAGGTGATTCCTCAGCTGAACAGAGGAATCAAACTGTCAAGGAGATGCTGGAAGAAAATTTAACCCTTGCTGGGCACTGCTCGAGAGCCACGCGCAGCTCTCGGAGAGCTGGGCTATGATGCTGTGGAGCTTTTATGGATATGGGCATCCACAAAAAGAACCCTGTGGCCTTTCCCCCGCCGGTACAGCCTTGCCGGGAGGCTGGACCCCCTTTCCGTGCAGGAGGGAGCCGCGGAGCCGTGTCCGTGTCCGTGCGGAGCCGCAGCCGCGGACCGCACCTGCCCCCGTGAGCCCAGCGACGGCATCGCCGGCCCGCCGCATCCCCGCCTGCCTTCCCCGCCTTCATCCCGGCTCCTGCGCCATGGAAAACGCCCCTTTGGGACACACTTTTAAAGGATTCTCCGTTTTTTTCCACCCTCACTGTGTTTTCCATCTCCACCATCCCCTGCATCCCTGCTCTGCTGTGGTGTCCTCACCAGCACATGCAGAGACAATGATTTTCCATTTTTTGATTCTTCCTGCTTTGCTCTTGGCTGAGCACGGTGCCAAGTACACAGTATTATAATAGTTTAAATGAAGTGTTTGGAAAATGTTGTGGGATCCCTTGTAACAGTCAAGGGGTAAAATGAGTAATTATTTAGGCAGAGTGTATAAAAAACGGTGCGGCCACTGAATGAGCTCCTGTCACCTATGCCTCATATTGATCACAGAGTCATTGAATCATTTGGGTTGGAAAGGACCTTAAAGCTCACCTCATCCCACCCCTGCCAAGGCAGGGACACCTCCCACTGTCCCAGGCTGCTCCCAGCCCTGCCCAGCCTGGCCTTGGGCACTGCCAGGGATCCAGGGGCAGCCACAGCTGCTCTGGGCACCCTGTGCCAGGGCCTGCCCACCCTCACAGGGGAAAATTTCTTCCTAATATTTGACATAAATCTACCCTTCTTCAGCTTAAAGCCATTCCCCCTTGTCCTTGCCCTGTCACTCCATGCCATTGCAGAAAGTCCCTCTCCAGCCCTTCAGATCCTAGAAGGTGGCCACTTTGGTCTTTGATTTTCCAATTTTTGTGGAAGCCTGGCCATGTCTCATCCCTGACTCACTTCTTTTTCTCTTAATTTTTATTCTCCCTCCACTAACTTTCAAGAAAACTTCTGAGCTGCTCCCTCCCCTATCCCCAGCTAGTCTGAATAATTAATTTGCTAATGCCTGGATATCAGGGAGAGGCCCCAGTGTGTGTCAGCTCCCAGAAACTCAGCAGTTCAAGCTTTACGGGGGCTGCATCCTCCAGGAACCAGCCATTGTCCCTACACCTCTCTGCTGCCTGGATTACTGCACACCACCTTGTACATTTTGATGAGCAAATGATGCAGCATTCTGCCCTGGCAGATCATCTGATCCAGGGGAAAAAACTGAATAGGTGTGATAAAACCAGTGATTTAATAGGATGTCTGCCCTGCTGTTCTCCAGTTTGGGGGATTCATGTAAGTGAGGAGCAGATGGGATCTCCAGGGGCAAATTCTAGTCTTGCATTACTGAAACCAATGTAAATTTAGTACTGTATTTCTCAAGTGTTGTTGGAAAGCAGCCAGGAGTCTGAAATCTATCCAAGGTTTTCACCTCTCTGATTCCAATATATATATATTTTATACATATAACTATATATAAAGTAAGTTACGTATACACACACTTACTTATTCCTATGTTGTTCATGAGTGGGAATATGAGGTCTCATTCTCATGTGTTTGTGGTTCACCTTGCTTTAAATGATGCCTGACTCTCCATTTTACCCTTTTTGAAATTAGAGAGAACGTCAAAGTCTTGACCAACTGCAGCTACCACGGAAATGCTTCCACTGCTCCTGAGAACAGACTCTGGCAATGCTGTTGTAGCAGCCAAATTTTAATTTGTACCAGCCAAGTTTTAACCTTCCAAGTCCCCAAACCCCTCATGTAATCAGAATGCACAGTGACATTTGTCACTCTTTTGTGCCCAGCTGCCCAACAAAGTGTTGCTCCCAGCTACTGGATCATCCTCCCTCTGCTGCTCCTTGAAGATGGCTGCTCATAAAGAAATCCTTTTCTGCTTCCCTGTCCATATTATACATTTTATCCAGCTCCTGAAGGAAGGGAGGAATGCTGTAAACAGAGAATTTTTCCTAGAATTTGTTAGGGTTGCACCCAGCCTGTGGGACAGTGCTGATTTTCATTAAAACCCTCTCAGGCCATCCTAGAGGTAGCAGATTTCCTCTGGCACGCTCTGCATCCTGTCCCTCCTGCTCCCTTCCCAGCGGTGCACTGAATGATGTGAAGGTACCAGAGCCAAGAGAAATCTTGGCCCCATCCTATCTAATCTGATCAGCAGAGCAAGAGTGATAAAAATCCACAAACCCTGCCAGGAAAAAGGTTTTCTTTGGCTGGGGCCGACGTTTGGCATGATATGTATCTGTGATTAAAAAAAATAATCAACAGCAACGTCCCTTGAAAATCAAAATGAAGACTGGATGATATAAAAACAGGAGCTGACATGAAACAGTCTTCTTTAGCAAGGGGTGCCATGCTGGCTGACATTACATATTGATTTTGGGCAAAGCCCAAGGATGGAAACACTTCGTGTCACTACCTGCCACCCCCATTCTTGTTGTAAGAAACCTGCACAGCACCCTCAAAGAAACAGGGGCCTTTCAACCAGCTCTGGAAAACAGGATTTGTAAGAGTTGTAGTGCTCTTTTGTTGTTGTTTTTTTTTTTTTCCTACAGGTAAGAATCACAGATGGGTTGGGTTGGAAGGGACCAGAGCGGGTCATCTGGTCTCAACTCCCTGCTCCAGAAGAGCACAGGGCACAGGAGTGTGTCCAGAAGGTTCTGGAATATACCCAGTGAGGTTATTCCACTGGATATTGGTCACTGCACAGGGAAGAAGTTCTTCCTCATGTTCAGGTGGAACTTCATGGGCATCAGTTCCTGCCCATTCATCTTGTGCCATGGCTGGGCCCCCCAAGGAGCAGAGCCTTGACCATGCTCTTGGCACCCACTTGAAGTATTTATACACATTATTGAGGCCCCCTCTCAGCTGCCTCTTCTCGAGGCTGAACATCCCCAGCTCCTTCAGCCTCTCCTCACAAGAGTTGTTCCAGTCTCTCCATCATCTTCATAGCCCTCCATGAGATAAAGCCTTCTAAGTCTTTTCATCTGAAGTTACTACAGAAGTGTCAAATGTGATATGATCACAAATTTGCCAATGTGCAAGTGAGAGGAAGTGAGAGGGAAATGAAAAATCAGCATTTTTCCAATCCCCTTCAAAACCCTTATTTAGATGTTATTCTTCAGGCTCAGCTTAAATGACACTAAAGAGTTAAATTTGGCTTCTTGCTTTGTCCCACCTTGCATCTTGTAACTTTTAATGAAAGTCCTCAAAATTTTTTAAGAAATCAATGTATCCCTATTAAACATCTTGGTTCCAATAAATCAGAATTTTCCAATAGAAAATCTGTCTGCCTATTCTTATTTTATTTTTGATCAGTGTTATATTTCAGAAAAATGTATATTGCAGGGCAGCCGCGGGACCAGGTGAATTGCTGTGCTGGCTCAGATCCATAGTTCGATTGGATTCATATTTTGCATCTGACAGTGAATCAGAGAGGTCGTTTCAGAATCCATCACCACCAGCACAGGATGGAGTTTCCTTCTCTGGGCGAATTTCCTTCTCAGCCCGTGATGCAGCTGAAGCTTCATGAGAAGTCTTGTGCTCTCCATGATCCTGCTCTGAGTGAATCCCCAAGTTTGCATCCTTTGGAGAGCCATTCACATTCCTGAACTTCTCTATTTAAATCTAATTCTCCCAACAGCTTCTGGGGTGACACAGATTCACCCCCACGTGTGCTGAGTTCTGTTCATGGAGGCACTGGGCTCCCCACCAAGCGACCCTGACTCCATGGATAACCTTTCCCTCCCTGCTTCCCTGGGACTGCCACGACCTTTCCTTTCCTACAGGGAGGAGACAAAAAGGCATCCACCTCCCCTTGGACTGAGCTGCTGGCTCGTTCAGCAGATGTCTGGTTGTGTGCCACTGAGAAAATGTCACTGCCTGCCGCCAGCTCCAAGCAGGTGATTAATGCCAGATTGAGGATTTGTCTCAGCTACATTTTGGGTCCTTCTGTTCACTGCTGCTCGCTGAAATGACAACCTGGTCCTCGTGCCACTGGAGACAAGAGGAAAGCCTGGCACACAATGGAAGCAAGGACCTCATATGGGCGGGATGCAGGTTTTAGCAGGAGCCTGGTGAGTTGGAGATGAACGGATGGCTCATCTGGGGCAGGTCCTGCAGCCATGGCTCCAGTGAGGGCTCAAGGAGATGAATGGATGGCTCATCTGGGGCAGGTCCTGCAGCCATGGCTCCAGTGAGAGCTCATGGAGATGAATGGATGGCTCATCTGGGGCAGGTCCTGCAGCCATGGCTCCAGTGAGGGCTCAAGGAGATGAATGGATGGATCATCTGGGGCAGGTCCTGCACCCATGGCTCCACTGAGGGCTCCTGGACACCACCCTCACTCTGTTTGCTTTGCCTCATCAGCTACAAATTGGTCATTAGAAAAATGGTGCTAATTATCTGTCCTCGCCATCCCAGAGCAGGTGTTTGAGCAGGTGCTGTAGAGTTCCCAAACCATTTAGGATGGAGATGTTGCAGGATGGAAGTGGCGGCTGGCGTATCAAGGCAGGTGTGAGAAAGCCTTTGAGGGGCGGGGAAAAAAGTGCTCTTTGAGAGGTTTGGGTTTTATTCTGTTAGAAGAGAGAAATGGAGAGGGAAAGGTGAGAGATGAGGGAGGAGTGAGCATGAGAAAGTGGTGCCCTCTTGAACCAAAAGATATCACAGGGAGCCTTTGTGGGATCCTGGGGAAGACTTAGGCTTGTGCAGACCCCCACAATAGGGTGGTTGTCCAGAGCCAAACACAGATTTGTCCCTTCAGGGAGTTTCTTTTCAGCCTAGACAGGTCAAACACCATAGTGTGATGTCTTCTGATAGGAACAAAGAGTTCCTTCCATCCCTTTAGAGGCTTTAAAAACCAATGTTTGTTCTAAAATACCATTTTTAAGCAAGCAAACAGAAGAACTCAGTACCCTGACAATCACCCCAAGCTCATTCTCAGACTTTTTTCAAGTGTTGGGGGTGAAATGAGGAAAAAAAAAATCAGCATGTTTTTGGAGGACTTTCCTTCCTCTTCCCAGCTCCTCAACATATTTAACTTTGCTCCACATCCTCCCCATGCTCAGCCTGATTTCCTTGCCTGCCGCACGTGGGGCTGTTCTCTCAATCTGGCAGCTCCTTTCTGCAGACTGAAGAGTTCCAGACTTGCTGGTGCTGCTGGTTTCTATATTTTTAAATCTCGCGACTGAAACGAGAGAAAAGAAAATCAAGGCTTTGGCCAAGTTCCCAGCCCTGTCACTTTCTGACCTTGAGCCAATCCCATGAACTTCTAATGTCAATATTCCCATCTGTTAAGCCTCACAAATGTACCGTAAAGCAGAAATTAATAAATTGTATTGGGATATCTGCACTTACAGTCAGGAGTGTTTCTTCCATGAGCAATCCCATCGACTTGAGTGCATTTCACATTGAACAAAGAATTACTCATCAGGAGCAAGGGGCTAAGAATCCAACCTTTAATATTTGTGAAAAGCTTGGGGATTTTTTGTGGAAGAAGCTGGAGAAAGAGAAAATCTCTGTGATCTAGGCTGCAAATATGCAGGAATTCTTCCCCCATTAGTGTCAGAAAGGCAAGTGAGAGTCACTCTCTTGCTCTTGCTGACTGTCCTTGCTCAAAGGAGTTTTTAAGACTTTTCCCATGTCAGGTTAAAAGTCTGGAGGAGGAGGAGGCACAAGGGAGGTGGTGGAATTGGGAAGCCCATGGAGAAGGGCTGTGCAACACCACATCTCACATCTGATTTCCAACTCTGTTGGGCACCTGGGTCTCTGACAGACTTTAAAAGACCTTAAATCTCATGGCTGATAAATTAATTCTAAAAGTTCACATCACAAGTGCTCCTTCATGGATACAAATCCCTCAGGACAACATCTCCTGTTGAAGTGGCGATCTGGAGCACACAGGGGACGTTTGGACCAGAGCCAGAAGGTGGGGAAGTTATTTGGGGTATAGGATTTATATGGGATTTGTGGGTTATGTAGGTTTTAGGGGTTATATAGGCTATAGAGTTTATTTGGGTTATATGGAGTATATGGGTTATATTGGCTATAGAGATTACAGAGGTTATATGGGTTATTTGTGTTATAAGGGTTATATAGACTACAGAGGTTATTTGGGTTATATGGGCCATAAAGGTTATATGGATTATTTGGGTTATATGGTTTATAAGGGTTATATAGACTACAGGGGTTATTTGGGTTATTTGGGCCATAGAGGTTATAGGTGTTATATGAATTATTTGGGTTATTTGTGTTATAAGGGTTATATAGACTACAGGGGTTATTTGGGTTATATAGGTTATATGGACTAAAGGGGTTTTATGGGTCACAAGGATTATTTGGGTTATGTGGGTTATACAGGTTATTTGTGTTATAAGGGTTATAGAGGCTATAAGGGTTATTTGGGTTACATGGACCATATGGGTCTCTGCCCCCTGCATGAACTACAGGTCAATTTTGGCTCTGTTTAGAAGTGCAGCTTAGGGTACCTCATCTCTTTGAACTACCTGGGCAATTTCCTTCCCAATTTCCCTGCTATCCCAAGTCTTCAGACCTGGATGTGTCCCCTCCAAGAGAAGCGTTGTCCCATTTCCATGCTGTGGGTCCCGAAGTAACAAAATGAGAAGTGACTTTATGTGCCCACTGTTCTGAGGTTTCAGGTTGTCATTGCTGCCCATGCTTTCCTCCTCAGAGAAATTCAGGAAACTCTTGTTGTTCTTTGCCTCCAAGCTAACAAGCAGCTGGAAATGGCACAGGTTAGTTATGTTTAAAAAGGAAAATTGTTTTCTTTTATTTACTCTTGTTTTCTTCTTAATTTTCTCAAGTGACCTTTTCTCCATTTAATGTTGAAAAGGACAAACAGAGCAGCTGATTGACCTGAATTTCTTTATTCTTGAGCTGTTGAACCCAGGTGCTCACTCACACACAGTTCGGCTGACTTCTCTGGGATTTCAACCTATTTGCTTTCACATAAACAAAATAAAAATAATAAAACTGAGCCAGCAAACAACAACAAAAAACCAAACAAAACAGCAAGAGCACTTTTAAATTCTTTACCTTTTCTTTCTTTTGCACTTTCACCATCTGGATGCCCTTGCAAGAGCCTGACACACTGGTGTTGACATTTTTCCTATGTGTGACTAAACCTCCCCCCGTATCTGCAGAAATCCTTTCTTTCCCTTACCTCCTTTGGCCCTTCTCTATTTCTACAACGCTTTCCTTACGTTGCTGCTCCCATGTGATGATGTTTCCCAGGGCAAAAACATGCAGCTGCTGTTAGAAAACAAGGGAGGAAATACAATATCTCTCCAAACAGCTTTACATTTCATCCAGCCCTTTGAAGATCACTGTGCATTGAACACGTAGCTGGTGCTGGACTCCCCACAGCAGCCAACATCTTCTTTCATCTCAGAGAGGACGCAATTCATTTGGATGTGAACAATTCCAATTGCTCTTCCCAAAGCCTCTTGTTGTGTATGCAATCCTTGGCAGGAGGTTTTTTTTGCCCACTTGCATCTTTCTCTAAGGTTTCTCTTAAATTAATTTCTTGCCATCTTCCCCAGACCTGAGTGACCTAAAAAGGAGATGGGGGAGAGAGGAAATTTTGTTCTTTGAACAAATGTTGCCCTTCTTCTGCCACATCCTCAGGCTCTTGAAACATCTCTTTAACAAAGCTTGTCCTGGGAGCAGTCCCTGGAGCACCTCCCACTATTAACCTCTTTCCATGCTGAGAATTGGACTTTTTATTACAGCTCTTTGATTTGTGTGCCATAGTTTGTTTTCAATCCATGAAAGAACTTTTGCCTCTTACCTCAATCAAGGTAACCCACTAAGCTTTCCTTAATAGCTCCTTGTGAGGGCTCCTCTCAAAAAAAAAGTCTTTTGAATACCGAAATAATTCACCTCAGCTTGTCCAGAGATCTCCATTATTTTTGCTAACATTTTGAAATGCATTTAAATTATCATCCTGATTTACTGTGGCAGCCTCCATGCTGGTTTGTCCCAAGCATTTGCGGACACTGTAACTCTGTCTTCAATGGCTTTCCTCTTATCTTTTCTTCAATTGAAGCAAGGTTTGCCAGCCTGTAATTCCTTCACCCCCTTTTCCACCTTCATTTAAAGATGGATACAACACTGGCCACTTTTGAGCCCTCTGGCACGAGTTCTGATTTAATAAAAAAAGTGACAGGTTTTGTGCTAATAGCTCTACTTCTCTGCTCTCTCATTGCTTCTGAAGCTGTGTCTGGTCCCAGTGACCTATAGAAAATTGATGGTTTCATCCAGGAGTCTTTACATGTGCGAGCAGGTCCATTAACTTCCTCAGCCCCCCTCCAGCTTCAGAGAGCCCAGCTGCAGGAGTGAGCCTCTGATCAGGGCTGCTCCCTCCATCTGTCACACTGAGCACGACTGTTTCCATGCCATCTTATGCTTCATGAATTGTTGGGTGGGGTTTTTTTCCAGTTTTTCTCCCTTTCCTTGCCACTGTGGGCCGATGTTTGGCCAAGGGCTTATTTTACTGTATTGTCCATACAGGAGCAGTCGAGCCAGTCCTTGCATGAACTGTGGACTTCCAGCACACATCTTTATCCTCCATTATCTTGCAAGGAGAGCTATGAAATGGAGACTTTTCATTCCTCCCTATGGACATATGTATGGGGGTTTTTTGGGTTTTGTTTAAATATATATTTTCCAGTTATGCCGGTTATGTTTCCTCCTAGGGACTGAGGATGGAGGGAACTCAGTGAACCAGAAAGCAAAAGTGATTGCATCCTCAGAGTAAAATGGGAAAGGTATAAAAATACAGGAGAGTGAAAAGCTGTTTAGGTTAAGCAGCATTAGTAGCACAGTAGTTCCTGGATATAAAATGTCACAGGTGAACCAAACACCAAGAGAATTATGAGAAGGAGTGGAGTAACTCCTGGAATAAGGGAAAGGGGACAGGAATCCAGCTCTCTGTAAGTTGGTGTTCAATGTGTTTCAGATCAGGGTTCTCTGTGTGACTACCTGAGAAGAGACAGAACTGGATTTGATGACACAACAGATTTCTTTCACCTTTTTGTCCCAATTTTTCTGGGGGTTCAGGAAGGATGATGCCCTCAGTGGCAGCTGGTTTGGACCATGGTTGAAGAAGCACAGCTGGCAGACAGTGCCATGAACTCCTCTGATGCGCGAGTCACCTTCTGGGCTATGAAATGTTCACCTGCACCGACTGATTAACCAAGGACACACTGGTGTCACACACAATGTTCAGCTCACATTTTAGGGTGGACACAGACAACCCAAACCTTTGTGTCAGACCAAATGCAAGGTTTGCAAGATGGTGGCAGATATTCCCTGGAAACAGCACCAAGATAGACTGTGAGAAAGGAGAAAATGGGCAGATGAATAATGGCACCATCAGGGAAGCATAAAAAGCATTTCCCCTCTTGCTGATCTTCTTCCTTTTGTCTTGACAGACTGTCAGGATCTGCTCTGCTCTCCTCTCCACTTTCTCACATGGCACCTCCACAGCCAGCCCTTGACAAAGACTTTTTGGTGGCCATTTATTAATTTTGCTGTGGCCTTTAGTAATGTCATCTTGGCTCCAAAGCTTTCTTGAAATACAGTGCTGCAGATTTCCCCAAATATCCCTGGCATGCTATATGGCACCAGGGTAATGCAAACTCTCTTAAAACAGAGATGAGGCAAACAGTGCTAATTTATGCCTCGCTTTTTATTCCCAACATAATTTTGATTTTAATGTCCCATCCTCACCACATCAATATCTTTTCAGTACTGGCATGTGGAAACAAAAAAAGTAAATATTTCATTTTCCTTCCTTTGGCTGAGATGCTCACCCAGAGCTTCTGGGAGTATGCAAATGAGACGTGACTGAGGGATGCTGCTTGGGTGCTTTATGGGACATCAGGGCACGAGGATATTGCCCACGAGCATCAGAGTGAATGGAAAATTAGCTGCACTGGGAGGTGATGTATGATTTAATATAGCAAAGGATATTTACAGTAAAGCAACAGCTCACAAGGATGCATTGCAGAATCGCAGGCTCTGCCTGAAGGATCAGAAAGGTTTATTTATTTAAGATATAAAAATCAAGCTGCCCTTCTGCTTTGTTCTGCTGGGTATTCCGAGCAGGCCGGTGGCCTGTTGCTTTACCCATGACATATTTCCTCTGCCCACAAAGCCCCTGCACAGTTCTATCAAAATCTGGGATTTCTCATCATTCCAGCTGGGGGTGGTGTCCAGAAATCCCCCACAAGTGGCCACTGAACATGAGCAAGGCCTGGGAGGGGCATTGAATCTGGCCTGGCTGCAGCTGCACAGCTCCTCTGTGCACCAATTTCTTCATCATCCTTTTGACAGGCTACAGATCTGACCCAGTCCCAGAAACTGAGACCAAATGTGTGGGGATTCTGAGACCCAGCCGAGATTTTTTCCATCATACTCTGCCTGTAAGGAGTCTCGATGCAAAGCTTAGAAGCAGACCCAGGACTGGGCTTAGTCACCTGGAAATGACTTCTTGAAAAAAACTCTCATCTGTCAGCCAAGATTATTTAAGTTAAAAAGAAAAACCCCACTTTGGCTGAAACCTTGTGCCTGAGGGAATCTGCTGCACTCACACTCCAGTGGGACAAGGGCTTATGAAGAATCTCTGGAGACTGTCTCTGAGGCTCAGTTTTACTCCCAAGGAGATGAATTTGACTTTACTTTGGGGAATCAGTTCTTTTATTTTCCACCTCTTTATTATCTTAGCAGTTGGAAAAATGGGGCTGGATCCAAGCTCCAGGTAGTGCTGCTGATGGTTTCACACACAACCAACCTCTTCCTGCTGTCACACAACTCGCAGGACGAGGCTGCTAAACAAATATAACATTGAGATTTCCATTTTTGAGAAAGAAGTGACTTTAAACAACGGGATCTTTTCTGTCCCACCCTCATGAACCCACCGAATGCAGTGGCTTGGGTGTGCAGCAGTGAAGAGGGTGGGGGAACCAGGATTGGGGCTGGTGGAGGAGCTCATGGCAACTGGGACCAAGCTTCCTCCCACTCCATCAATTTTCCAATCTTCCTCTCCCCTCGTGCTTTATTCCAGCTTTTCATGCTTGCCGTGATGTGCACAGTGAAATAAATGCTGGAAGAGCTCAGTACTTGTCTCAGGCTGTTTGTGGGGATCCAGCATGCATTTGTCCTGTGTATGGTGGGTAATTTCATAGCAGCACTCAGATCCTGGGGTGACAGATGCCTTGCAAATGCAGCAGGTAGATTAAGAATGTTATAGTCTAATATTATATATATATGTGTATATATATATATATATATATATATATATATATATATATATATAAATTAGTATATTATATTACATAATATATTATGTAATATATTACATAATATAATGTATTATATTACATAATATAAAATATATATTATATTATATTATATTATATTATATTATATTATATTATATTATATTATATTATATTATATATTAATCATCCTCCATGAGGGGTAAAGCTTCAGTGCCTTCCCCATCTGTGAATGATTTTCACTGTGGGGAAGGCACTGAAGCTTTAACCCTCGTGGACGATGTCAGTATGAATGCTCAGCAACCCCTTAAAACCAAAGTCCAGGATTATAGCCAAGTCCAAACAACCTTTGCACCAACTATACAGCATAAGGGAAGGAAAGGAGCCCATAGTTTCCTAATTTTTGCCACTCCTGGACTGTCTGTGTCCTATCCCATCTGATATAATGCCATCCCATCCCCAGAGCTGCCACCAGCCCCCAGCAGCTCCCACAGAGGGACAGGGCCAGCGAAAGAAGAAGCAATCAGGGGGGGGTTTCAGCATCCCCCATGTCTCAGAGGGAGGGCAGTGAGAAAAATCTCTCTGCTCAAGCAACCACAGTCTTGGTAGTGAAGGAGAAGGAGATGTAAAGTAAACCTGGGCCTGGACTGAAGCTGTGGGGAGGAGGAACTGCCTGCATGCAGCAGCTTTGCTGAGTGAAGTGTGTGCAGTGCTGGGCTCCCCGCAGCGCTTTTCAGCTCTGTCTGTGCAGCACCAGCGAGACTGAGCACAGGGAGGATGCTGAACCTGCCACTCACCACAGGGGTGACCCCTGCTCTCTGCAGAGGGGTGGATTTCCGTGATCCCACCCTGGGAAAGTGTCAGCTTTGCTCTACGGGAAAAAAGAAAGATGCCAGGAGCTGCCAACAAAGAAATCTGAGTTCTGCGTCGGAGCATCCATCCGCTCTGGAGCTTGCACAGTGGGATTTGTGCTGGGGTGATTCTGCATTCTGAGCTGTTGGGGCTGGGGAGAGGCACAGGGAGCATGTGTGGCAAAGGAGAGCCCTGCTGGTGCCACTGCAGTGTCCTCTCCCTGTGTCAGAACTCGGTGCATCCCTCTGGGTGCCCAGAGTTGCCCAGGACCCCTCTGGGGGGCTCAGACACCCTGGCACACAGCCCAGAGCACCTGGGGATTTGATTGTGATCCCTGGAGCAAGTTACCAGCTTTGTATGAGGACCTGAAAGCCACACAGGTTTGAATGATGTAATAATAAAATTATCACAGGGTGAAAATGTAGATTTTGGGATTTTTGGCACCGGGGTTATGGGGACAAGATGGAGGAATCAGGGCATGTCCAGCGTTTCTTCTTCTTTCTTCTTCTTGTTCTCTATTTTCTGCAGTGCTGTTGTCACTTTGGGATTGGTTTAGAGTAGAAGTGCACTGTCCAACATAGGTGATAGGTGTTGGGAATTAAGTGTAAATATGTTATATGTAGTTTGCAGTATAAAAGGACAACACAGAGTGCCTGTGGCTGCCCTGCTGAGCAGATCTTGGCTGGGCAGAAAGAAAATTTTACAGCTAAGAATTAATAAACAACCTCAAGACGGAAAACTGAAGAGCCCAGACTCGTTCTTCAGTAGCGCGGGCCGAAGCAGAGACACCCTGCACATCTCGGGGCAGCAAATATCAACCAAAAACCCAAGATCCCTGGACCCACAGCAGCAGCTCCTGGTCCCAGGGAAGGATTTCATCAGCAGGATCAGGGCTGCAAAGCCCCAGTGGTGATTCTGGAATAGGCACCACAGGGGAGGGAGGCTCACAGCTCCCTCATAGCGAGGAGCTGCTTTGTGTCCTTGAATGAATCTCTTTGAACATTGCGGGGAGGGTTGGCTGCTGAAGAGTTTCTGTTCTCACAAATCTCCGTTTCTTATCTGGATCTTACTCACTCACATCTGTAGCACTCAGTTCCATGTGCTTTTGTATAAATGCAAATCATAAAAGTTTTAAATTTACCTCTTCTCTGTTTCATTGATGATACACTTCTGTTCACTACCAATTCGGAGGAACTTCTGGTTGGAGTTGAAGCCTAAGAAAAACTTTGATTCTCTTGAAAAATCATAAATATTTCCAGGATGTGTTTATATTGGCCTTTTCATTGCACAAAAGAGAGGAGGAGACTGCAGAGATGTCAGACAATAATCTCTCTTGAGCATGAAGGCTGAATGGGAAGCTGCTTTTCCTGTTTGCATACAATATATGCTGCTCTTTCATGCAGCTCCGTTAATCAGGTTTTGTGATCAAATTCTGGCCTGTTTTGTGTAATTCACAGGGCTGGTTTTACACATGCTTTGCAAAGAGAAAATGTCAAATGCTTGTACTTGCAAAGCAGCTGTTGGGGATGTGCTGGCTATGAGCAGGGCAGGGGCGAGGGCAGGGGCATCTCAATGTGGCCACAACACCATCACAGGGATGGGGAAAGGGGAGATATTGAATGGAACAAGAGGAGCAGAAAGTCACCTTCAAAGCTGCCTGTGGGAGAAACTTGGACTCAGCAGCAGCATCTTGTGGAGCTCCCTGGCAGCTCCTGGCTGCTCCTTGCCACTGGTGGGATGGCTCTGAGCTGAGCACAGTCAGAGCCGGGTGTCTGTCAACAAAAGGATGTCTTCACACTCCTGCTGTGCGGGGATTGTGCAGGATGTGAGCAAACACAGCAAATAAACCAGCCTGAGGGGGCTGTGAACTGTCGGGTTATTGGGTGTGAGGTTACATCCAGGCCAGAGGATGAACTTGAGCAAAAAGGAGATGGGCACAAACACGGCTCCAAAATTTGGGGGAGCAGCAGCACAACTGAAATCACATCATGGCAGTGTGATGCCTTGTGGATGTGACAGCCTGGTCAGAGAGTGACAAAACTAGATAAGTTTCCCCAGAATTGGCCTGGGAGACTTTAGGGAGCTGGAGATAAACAATGATAGCTTATTATTTAAAAACAACCTGCAGGTGTTGTTGTCCCTATTACCTGTTTTCTTGTTATTCTCAAAGATTGTTTATAAAAGGGCATCTTGTTAATTATCCATTCAGGTGAAATGTATTAACTAAATGACCAATCAAGCCCACCTGGATGGGAACAGTGTGTAAAAGAGCAGTCTGAAGTAAATGGTTCTCTATGCCAATCAGCCTTGCTTTGAGTCTATGTCATTTCTTACTAAACAGTGACAATGCCTTTTGGTCTTAAAATTAAGAGCCAGACACAAGGCATAAAGAGTTTTTACCTCAGTATTTAATTAGGATTTTTATGGTGCAACAATTAGTCAAGGTGGACCACACCAAAATGCACACATGATAGATTGTGTACACAATTTTATAGACCTTGCAAATTAGCATATCTAACAAAGATGTCCCAATGAGAAGCTTGAATTGAGCAGCATGACATCCCCTGTGTGGTACCAGGCCCCCAGCTGGGTAATAATTAGCACTGACTCCATGATTGCAGAAGGCTGAACCATTGCTTTATTCCACTACAGTATATTATACTGTCTTAATAAGAATCCCCTAACCCTTCCAGACAGTCCCATACAGCTTTGACCTAATTGGTCAATCCATCAAAACAGCATCACCTGTGTCTGATTAAGAAACCAGACTTTGGCAAACAATCTCCATAACACATTCCACATGTGCACCACAACAGGTGCAGCAACTGAAGATAAGAATTATTTTAATTCTTTCTCACCGCTTCCCAGGAAAACCCTGGGGAAATCTGTGCCTGCTCTCTGTAGCCAGAGAGCTTCTGCCATACCCCTATCCCAAAGTATTCCCCCTAGATGGGTTTATTCTTAGTTTACAGGATGTGTTTTATAGAGGGCCTTGCTTTCTCAAGGTAGGGTAGGGCTTTGCAGCTTCCAAATCTGAGGTCTTTAGGATGTCTGGTCTTCTGGTTTAATAGAATACCAGGACTGTGTTAAGACATCAGACTTAAGGAATGATAAGGATGCATGCTAAGGGTACTGAGAATACATCAGAGATATAAAAAGAAAAGGTAAAAAATCATCATGGCATCAAGTGCCTCACATGGTGGGTAGCTTCTGGCAGGGAGTGCAAAGTTCTCAGGGTGACCCTACACCAGCCCTTTGCAAGGCTCTGAGCTTCCCAGGCTCTGACAGAGCCTGCCCAGGATGGAAAAACAAATAAAGGATGAAATTTGCCAGAAAAATGATGAGGAAAAACACAGGTACTCTATAAAATGACTGTGATAACTTTCCAGGCAAATTCCTGTAGGTGAACAAAGACTCCCTGGAACTAAATAATGGTGAGGCTTTAGGGCATTGCTGTGCATGGCAGGAATTATCAGCAATGTACACCTATATATTCCTCATATTAGAAGTAACTGCTTGCACCAGTAATGAGAAAGAAGAGAAAAAAAGGGAAAAAAGAAGAAAGGAAGAATCAGTTGGGCAGAGGGATGAGGGAGAAATGTATCAGACTCAGATCTCCATAAAAGATGAAGGCAGCCCTTCCCAATCCCAGGCATCCTGGTCCTGATTCTGATCATTTGTATATCATTTATACCTGGGTATCCAATTGGAAGCTGAAATAAGCTGAAATCACAGTTGGACCAATGGATAGTGGGGGAAAAGTCTTTTGGTCTGCCTAAATCCCCAACATCCCCATAAGGGAATTTCTTTATTTCTCATAGGAAGGACAGGGAGGCTGGAATGAGCTGTCTGGGGAGGAGTTTGGGGTGTGCCTTGTAGGACAGCTGTGAGTGGGTTTGTCCAACATCAGGAGCGACACAATAGTGACTTGTCCTGAAGGAAAGGGACAGAGCAAACTCCAGCAGCCTGTTCCTACCCTGTGACACTGGGACTATGGAATAAATGTTATTGGATTTGGTTGGGTTTTGGAGTTGTTTTACTTGAACAATAATTTCCTGATATTAACTCAAAATAAAACACCAATAATCCCTCTACAGCAGTAAAAATTTACCAAACTGAGGAATTTCCTTTCAAAAAACATCTTAAAGTGGGACACTCATTGCAGTTTATGAGGATAAGAAAAGCCATCCAGGGAGCCAGAACAGGAAAGCTGCTCCTGTGACTGATGCCAGCTGGGCTGAGAGAGTGCTGGGTTTTATTTGTATTGTTCTGCCAAACATGTCTTGTTTGCTTCTGAACAAGCCTGCTTGCACCATGGGTAAAATGCAAGAAGCATTGCTTTCTGGTTTGGATATAATGCCTAAAAGCTCTCTGAAAACTGCCAGAGACTCACATGCTATAAAATGAAGGTTCATATAAAGAGAAAGATAGAGAAATTCAGATATAAGACTCTGTAAGCATTTTTACATGGAGAAAACCTATTCCTAGCCTGATTGTCTGCCTTCAAACAGATGCTAAGTAAAATGGTTTATTTAGGATGATTGATTATAGGAACCTCACTCATACATCCCAAACATATTCTGCAATCACATCTTCTTTTCATTTGCAAGGGCTGAAAAGAATTTTCATATCTCTTCTCCCCCTTGTGATTTATCAATTCTGAGGCTAAGCCTGTTATCAACATGGGTTCAGTGCAGAGCTCCCAGAAGCCACACACATTAGCATGTCTTATTAAACCCAGGCTCTGGTTGGAGCTGCAGGAATAGCAACGCTCTTTCTAAAGAAAAAAAAAAGAAATAATAAAGGATCGAATTCTGCATTTATTAGTTCTTCTCCTGTCAAAGATCTCTTTGGATGTCGACGGGGCTTTCTGCTGCGCTGTCAAGGGCCACGTGGAACAATTTAGGTGGTATTGATCTCATCAGATTTAATCCTTATAAAAGTTAGGGACTTATTCTGAGACAGTTCCACTCTGTCTGTAGCAAGTGGAGAGGGCTGTGTTTCATCCCACTCGATGGTGGTGTTTAAGATGGATCAGAAGGATTGTCCCAGAAGTGCCTATCCTTGCAGCTGCTTTTACAGGAGTCCAGCTGCTCAGCCTGGCTTTGAGCTGACCAGGTTTTAGACAGCTAATGTCAAATATGATTAAATTCATCCTCAGAGCTTCACTCAGAGCCCACTGGAATAAACAGGAAATTTTCTGTTGACCCAAGTGAGCCCTGGACCAGGTTTTGATGCCAAGAAAAGAGATAAATCCAGAACCTTTTCTCCCTCCAGATCAAGGTGCCAAGATGTTTTTTCTCCTCTTGTACCCGTTTGTCCATTGCCTTTGGAATGACAAAAAGACACAATAACCTGAATGGGAGACTTGTCTGAGGAAGAGCATCAGAACTGGGACCAAAGAGCCCCATTTCTAAATTAATACAAGGTTAAATGAAACTGGCTCTGAACCCCATCAAAAGCAACAGAAATACTCCCAATGGGAGCTAGCTCACATTCTCTGTTCGGCGACAGAGGCGTTCATTTTACCTTTGCAGATGAATCATGGCTCCTGTGGGTTTGATTTTACAAACTTCCTACAGAGATCAAAACCAACGTGTCTGAAGCGTGTCCTCTGCATGACACCATGTCACTGTGCCCCAGTGGGACGCAGCTTCCTGTTCATTACAGGGATCTTTCTTCCAATCCATCCCTAAAAAGAGCTTCAAATGAGGTGATTATTAGAGGTGGTTCTGCTGTCACTTGTACCATCAGAATTGAGTGCCAGGTTCCAATTCCCCTTGGTGCCATGGGAGTGGGCAGGCTCCAAACTCCTCTGGGAGGTGGTACAAACTTACAGGAACATTGACCCTGTGCTTGCATTGACCCCTCTTGGATTTTATTCCCATTTTTCTTCCTGAGACAGGCAAATTACAAGCTAGCAGGGCCTCCTAGCTGCAGATCCAGGGAGGGAATTGGGACCAGGAGAAGATCCATATCTGAACATGTGTGGCTCCATCTGAACAGCAGCCAGGGATGCTCTGTTGGCCAACAGCACCCAAGCTATCTCTTGGGATCATGATGTGTTTGCTGCCTGGATGTCAATCTACTTTAGGAAAAACCAAGGATTTCTAGACAGTGGAAAAGAAGCTAGTCAGATGTCTCAGAATCAATCTGATCTGGTAATCTTGGCTTTACCCTCACCAGAAACCCATGGCCTCCAAAGTGACCTGTCCCTTGCCACTAATGACTATCCAGAGGAAGGGCTGCGGCAGGAAATGAAGGCAGAGGTGGAAGGGATGTGCCTCAGTTTACAGCACTGTGAGGGGAGGGAAGGAGGAGGAAATCATGGAACAGAGTCTGGCTTCCCATGCAGGGAGGCACCTTTGCTCCATCACTTTTGAAGCTTAGGACGGCTGATATTTATCATATTTATCACTATAAGGCCAAGGAAGAAAATGAAGGCTGGGATAGATCCCAGCTTATTCACCTGCCCTTTCCCAGAGCAGAAAACCCCTCCAGATGAAGGTGCCAGGTGTGGAGGGTGTAAACAGGACCTGGTCACTCCCTGGGCTCACAGTGCTCCATCCTCATTCAGCACTGGCTCTCCTGGTGCTTGGCTGAAGTTGGAGCTCTGCCTGCACAAGGCTGGTGGCTTTTACTCCGCAGTGACACAGGATGGGGGCATCAGGACTCTGGTGAATGAGCTCCAGGCTCACCACACGTGCTCCAGATGCTGCAATTCCCTGATTGCTCAAACCCCTGCAGAGCAGCACACACTCCGAACAATCCTCCAGCTTCCTGCTCAGCCAGGGAACACAGGCAGCCTCAAAAACTGAACCAAGCAGGGCACATCCCAAGGTGAACAAGCCTGGCTGCCACTGGTTTCCAACTCTTTCCCTGGCCAAAGGCAGCAAGAGAAGCGTTTTTTACAGCAGCTCCTTCCCCCTGTGTAAATGGGAGCTGCCAAAGATCCTACAGCAGATCAGAGCTGCGGAGAGATTCTACAGCTGATCAGAGCTGGGGAGCTGCTGACGCCCTTTGTTATTGTAATTTCTTGTTCATTGCATCATTGTCTAGCAAGAAAAACCAAGCAAAATGAGTTTAAATTTGCCACCCTGAAACCCAAGCGAGCTACTTACGAGCATCTGTTATTGAGAGAACCCATCTCTGTGGCAATAGAGAGGGATGACTTTTCAGGAGAGGTGAAAAGCCAGCTGAGCTGGGTGATAGCTGGTGGCCTGTGACACGAATCTAAGTTCGCTCTTAATTCTTCTCCAAGGAAAACCCACAAACCCTAATGAACTAAGGGCTATTTAAAGGGGGCGCAGCTCCTTCAAAAAAGAATACAATCTCTACGAGCGGATAAATACTGATTTCCCAATTACATTGTGGGCCCTCAAGCAGCCAACCCTCGAGCAGCACACACTCTGAGCAATCCTCCAGCTTCCTGCTCAGCCAGGGAACACAGGCAGCCTCAAAAACTGATCCAGGCATGGCACTTCCCAAGGTGAACAAGCCTGGCTGCCACTGGTTTCCAACTCTTTCCCTGGCCAAGGGCAGCAAGAGGAGCGTTTTGTAGAGCAGCTCCTTCCCCCTGTGTAAATGGGAGCTGCCAAAGATCCTACAGCAGATCAGAGCTGGGGAGCTGCTGATGCACTTTGTTACTGTAATTTCTTGTTCATTGTTTCCCGTGGAGCACAACCACGCTGCCCAATCGCCTGTGGCAGCGAGCAGGTGAAATGAGGCATCAAGGTGAGAGAGAACAGAACATCTACCCAAAAAAAACCCCAAAAAGTCCCACCAGCTGAAAACACATTAATGTTTCTATTGCTTCTATTTTCCCTCCTTTCCCATCCTCTCTATTCATTCCCATCTTTCCCCCTACTGCTGTCTGGGCCTTCTGCAAATGTGATGTGAATAGCAAACAGCCCCACAGGCAGCTCTGCTATTTTGGATGCGACTTGTAAGAGGCCCCAGAATATCCTCCACAGCCAAGAGAAAGCACTTCCATGTCAGAAATTCAGGGCCTGTGTTAGGAACCAGGAAAATCTTGGCAAGTGAATAATCAGGATTTAAAAAGCTGGTCTTCCTCTGGACTTGCATCTTGGGTGTGACAGCCAGTGGGGAGTCTGATGCCTGCCAAGAGCAGCAATTACTCCTCTCTCTCAGCAACCAAATCTTTTCCTCTCCCTCCTCTATCCAGCTGCTGCTTTGTGACACAACAGCTGGGAATACGTGTTTGCTTACTCTACCCTTCCATCCAAATGGGTGAAATTTGGTGCTGAGGCAAAGAAACAGAGAAATGGGAAGATGAGGACACAGATGATTAATGTTACATTTCAAAGAATGCACCTCAGCTCTGAATCTGCTTCTATGCCACAGGACTGTTAGAGGGCAAGACATGAATGAAAAGTGCTTCTGATAATATCCAGTTTGCACATAGGAATGTCTGGAGAAAGATCAAGGGGATGCTTCAGCCTTGCCAACGTGAGGGGAAGGCTGAGCTTTCTTTTGACCCTTCAATCCTCTCCCATGACAAGGTGAAACTGCAGGTCTGGGCCGTTTCTGGAGGACTGGGGGTATTCCTGCTGGGAATGAAGGTGACCCAGCTACTCCTGACAACAAACCTGCTCCAAGGGAACTCCCTGAGGGATGAAATTGCCTCTAAGTTCCCTGTCTTCCTGCCTCACAGCCATTGCCTGACATACTGGGAGAGGAGGAGGAGGAGGAGGAGGGTGAGGGAGAAGAAGGGGCTGGCACATCAAAAGTTTAATCCTCCACAGAAAGTTCAAATGCAAAATCCAAAGGTGTATCACAAACAAATCTCCCTGAAGCATTTGTTTAATGTTTATCCAGTTCTGAATCCTTTTCTTGGCAAACAGTCTGGCTTCCCTGTGAAGTGAAAGGGCTGGGACTGCATGCCAAGCGTTTGAAGGCTTCAGAACAGCACATGGGAGATGGTATCACCAGGATGGATGTGAGGCAGGAGCCCATTCCCTGCACCTCGAGTGGCAGGTGAGGAATGTTCATGTTCAGCTCATGCACAGAGATGGTATCAGAGAACATTTTCATGTGGGTGCATCTTGCATCTGTTCCTTTCTTGAAAGAAAAAATCAACCTGGCAACTGTCTGGAGCGTCTCTGCTGCTTGCCCCTTGCCATCTGTCTTCATTACTATATTATTATTATTATTATTATTATTATTATTATTATTATTATTATTATTATTATTATTATTATTATTATTATTATTAATTCTGTGCAAAGTTGCCACTGAAGTGCAGTTCTAAGATTTAAGCCCTTGCATCAGGTGTCAGGTTGGGTTCTGACTCTGTCAGTGTTGTTCTAGTGCACTGCATTGTTTGTTTTATCCTTTTATTTTTTTCTTTTCCCTGTTAAAGAACTGTTATTTCCTGCTCCAGTATTTTTGCCTGAGAGCCCCTTAATTTAAAATTTATAGCAATTGGGAGGGGTGGGGAGGGTTTACATTCTCCATTTCAGGGGAGGCTCCTGCCTTCCTTAGCAGACTCCTGTCTTTCCAAACCGAGACACAGAGAGAAACCCCCTAAGCAGTGGCAAAACCCCTCTTCCCTCCCTCCTCTCTTTCCCCCTCTCCAGAGCTCCTAATTAGGTCATTAATTCCTGAATCAGGCACACCAGAGCTGCTGTGTGTCCCTGCCACGAGGGAAAAGTGGGCTCAGCAAGGACAGGCAGGACCCTGCCCAGCTGCTCTGAGTGTTGGTAAAACAGCCCTCTGCTGGGGATCCTGCCTGGGCAATGGAAATGGTGTGTTTGCCACTTGTTGAGGAAATTTTCCCCCCTGAGCCACCCGTGTTTAGATGTGCATGTGGATATTTGGTCCTGCTTTCCTCCCCTTGCTAACTCGTGTGTGGCAATTATTGTAAAGGAGCCTGCAGAGCCGAGCCCGGGCCCCTGATTGGAGATCTGGAGCTGATAGCTCTCTTCTTGGCTCTCAACCATTTCCTTTGACTTCAAAGCAAGAAACAAAAGATGTTTCAAGGACTTCTATAGAAAATCACCATTAGATATGATGAGGCTTAGGGCCGTTTCCATAGCGATGCAGCCTTTTTACATTGTGATCATTGCTGCAAAATGGAAATGTTCTTTTGTCTCTGAAAGTCTGTTCACTTATTTATATATATGTGTGTGTGCGTGTGTGTTTCTTTCAACAACAAAAAAATAAGGAAAGGAATTATATTTCGTGGCAGGTTCCCTAAACTGAATCACCTTCTCACCCTGTGAGGTTTTTGTTAATTCTTCAAACTCTTGCATCAGGGAAAAACTTTATCAGAAAGGTTTTATTAAGGTGAATATTAGTATTTAGGCCATCAGATTAACAGCTTTTTAGCAGAGGGTACTAACATCTTGTTCTACTAGAGGACTTGAAATGTAATGAACAGAAGCTGATCTGGTGACCCAAAAGAGAAAATCAAGCTTCTCCCTCTGACTTTTCCTATCATGTTTTCATCCTACTGTGCTCAATATCTTCATATCTGTTGCTTCATCCTGTTACTTTGCCACCACTGATCGGAATTCACCTGAAAATCAAGGATGCACTATGAACACCAGGCTCCCCCAAAACCGTGTCACTTTTCTGGAGAGGAAACACGTCTACCTTCATTGGACATCGAGGTGGCTGTTTGGGACTCTAAATTTCAGAGGAAAATATCCAAATTTTTTCCTTCTGCTAACAAAATTGTTTTTGGGCAGGGTAAGAGAGCTGGGAGAGGGTGACAAGTGCAGGCTGGAGGATTAAGTGTGTGCAGTTCCCAGTGTTACTCTGCTTCCAGCTCATGTCTGTGAGCTGGAATTGTCAGGAGCAAATGCCACATCTGGCCCAGCATTTTTATGCACTGCTCCACCTCATCTGGCCCATTCCAAACCTCACCCAGGTCATTCCTGAGAGCTGTGTGATGATGGGAGCTGGGCTGAGCCAGCTCTGTCATGCTCTGTCCCTGTACCTGTATGGGGCCCGGTCGTGGCACAGCTCTGAATGGTGTGTAACCAATCCCCAAATCCACTCCAGAGCCTTTTCTCCCTCCCAGCATCCCTCTCTTGGTCCTCACCACCCTCAGATGTCCCCATGCCTTTCACTCATGATGGTGACTGAGGGATCTGCCCATAAAAGCTGTGGTTTAGCTCCTGCTGCTTGCCCATTTGTTGTTTTATTGTCATTTCACTGCCAGTTGAGCAGAGTTTTCTTCCCCTCTCTCCTCATGCTCCTCTTGCTTGCATAAAACATGATGCTGTATTGTGAACAATGTAGGAATACATTACATAAATTTCCCTTTGATATCCAGCATGTTTCCTGCTGTAATGGAATCGGAACAGAGCAACCTCTCCTCCCCGACATGTCAGATAACTCTCTATCCACTCTCCATTAGGACAAATGTCTGCAAGCCTTTGAAGAGCTAAAATACCATAAAGCAAAAAAGAAAATGTTAAGGGTGCTCCAGTGGGTATCACTGGAAATAATTGGCTTGAATTAAGCGAAGGGAAAATTTAGGCCAACTAACGGGAATAAAAGACCAAAGTCTGTTAGGCTGAGGAGTTGTCTCCAGAGCTGTTAGCCTGGGGAATAATCTCAAAGGAAGATGGTGCAAATTTTAAAAAGCAAAATGTATGATTTAGGGAGACAGTCTATAAAGCCAGTTGGTGAAAAATGTGTGGCTTTGAGTCATGCTAAGCTAGGCTGAAATGAAGCACTTCAGATCATAACACAGCAGAAAACACTTTGTTAGGCTGTGTGGGAGATGCTGACCTACTGAAACTCTCCCACACTGACTTCTCATGCCTTGATCCCTCAGGGGCTTGCTCCATGTGCACCTGTCACAGAATCATGGAATGGTTTGGGTTGGAAGGGAGTTTAAAGATCATCTTGTTCCAACCCCAGCCATGGGCAGGGACACCTTCCACTAGAGCAGGTTGCTCAGTGTTCCATCCAGCCTGGCCTTGAACACTTCCAGGAATAGGGCATCCAGAAATTCTCTGTGCCTCACCAACATCATGGTGAAGAAATGTCTCCTAACATCCAGTGCAGTGTCTCTGCACGCTGGCTGCAGCCCAAGTATTCCAAAGCAAGCCACAAATCCTGCTTGTAGCACCAGGTGAACTGGGGGAAACAAGATACGTCACTGTCTCCCTGGAGTGGCTGCTTATCCCCTCCTGGAAGGCACACCCCCTGTCAAGTTGTTTGTTTCAGGCAGAAACCTGAAGGCAAAATTCTGCTCTTTGACTTCTGTTCCTTTAACGCTCTCTCCCACGCTGCTCTGGGCTGTGGCAGGAAACAGCCTGTTAGATGTCACTGAGATGTGCCTGAGCAGGTTGGCATCCCACATGGTCTGATCCACGCAGATTCCATGAGAGACTGGGAGAAAAGCACTCAAGTGCCACCCACACTTTCTGATGCTGACTAGCAACCGAGGCTGGAAACGCTACAGATACCTTGAGAGAGTGATGGGAGCAAGATGCCTTCTTTCATTTAAAGGCTTCTGCTTTGTTTCTTCTTCCTGCTGCTTTTTGATGCAGCAATGGATCATATCTTTTATGTTAAAACCTTTTTTGTTGTTTTTTTTTTTTTTTTCTCTCATAAGAAATTAGCAAAGTAATTTTTCTTCTCGGACTATTAGACTTCCTGACACGATCTCCACAAATCCTTATCTCCATCTGGTGAAGTTCCAGTTCACAGTTCTTACCTCCATATCTTTGTCCTTCGTTGCCAACCTCACCTTATGTTTCCCTTAGATTTCTCATTCTGAAAACAATTCCTAAATTGTAGCTGCAGATTGAGTCTGGAAAATGCAAGGCAGGTTGAGGTCGTTCAGGACCGTGCATCGCTCCTGAGCTGGAGCTGGTTGATGAGATGTAACTCTCAGTTCTACCTTTCTCTCTAATTGTGTGAAATACATGATTTTATTCCCAGCTATTCATATGAGTGAATTACATCCAAGCTTTGTTTCCTGGGACTCTTGTATCTGGACATTTTGGCCAGCAACTGCATTCATTCATCTCCTGTGTCATGCATCTAAAGCTATTAGTACACATGCTCTTTCAAAACTCTCTTGCTCTGGGACTCCCTGTCCCCTTTGCCATCATCAGCACTCAAAAATTCTTCCAGTTTACTGCTTTCATCCTCCCTCCTGGCTCGTGCTGATCAGATCTTCTCAATGACATGCTGACTTGTTTTCCTGACAGTGATGCATTATGCTGGACTCCATCAGCCCGGCAACCTTTGGGACCAGTCCTGGGAGTCAGGCAGGCAGACAGCTCAACTTGTCTCCATCAATCAGTGAGTGAGACTTTATGGGCCACAACGAGGGCTACAGGTGTAGGCCACTGTCACAGTTTTAAATAAACACGATCAGTTTGCCGAGTGCTAAGCAACTCTTTCTGAGAGCATGTTGGTAAATGTGTTTATAAAGCATAAGAGTCCAATCCATCAGCCCTCAAAGGGCCTAATCAATATATTCCAATTTGATCTTAGAGAAGTTTCGCCTCTGGGAAGTTTAATTTATTTCAACTCATGGCCATGGAAAAATGAGCAGCCGCAGCACTTTGACAAAATAGAAAAAGTGGATGAGGTTGTATCCAGCACCCGTTCCATTTCAATTTTCCATTTTACCTGAACAAATCACCCCTACGACTTGAATGACCATGGAAACTGATCGAGCGATGGAGAGGCACTGCGGGCAAACGGAAGAGAGGAATAAAATATGGATGGGAAATGTAAATTGCAGGACTTCTAAAGATGCTTTGCTGCCTTAGTGGGGTCTGTGCAGAGTATAATTGGAATGGAACACCTGGAACTTAATGTGCAAAGTAAATGGCTTGGTTTGCAACTGCACGGGGCTGCAAGGCTGGTGTCTTACCAGGCTAGTGTGTAGAATTTGCTCCCCTTCATCTTTACAAAACTATTCTTCTATGTTCTTGTGACTTTGGCATTGAAAACCCTACTGCCCATTTCTCACAATCCCAACTTCAGGGATCAACTCAAACCCCTCCTTTAAAACATTACTACAGTGGCTGAACAAAACCATTCTGGAATTCACAGAATGACCATGTTGAAAGAGACCTTCACGATCATCGAGTCCAACCCAGCCCCAACACCTCCACTAAACCCTGGCACCCAGTGCCACATCCAGGCTTTGTTAAACACACCCAGGGATGGGGACTCCACCTCCTCCCCAGTCAGAGCATTCCAGAACGTTGTGACTTTTTCCATGAAAAACCTTTTCCTAATATCCAACCTAAATTTCCCTTGGCACAGCTTGAGACTGTGAATTCTCCTGAGCCATCCCCAAGTGCTGCTGCATCTGAGGAAATCAGAGCCAGGAATGAGCATCTGAGGAGCATCTCTCCAGAAAACCCCTGCCTGGACACTGTGAATCCTGGCTTTGCACCTTCCTGTCTGAAGGTTTCCATGTTGTTTTGTTTTTTTTATTCCAACTGTCCTTTTAGCAGGACTGGCAGCTGAAGCCTTGCTGAGCTGATTGAGGGGTATTGCAGGAAATCCAGTGTTTATTGGCAGTGGCTCAGCCCTCTTCTGGAGGTTAAGATCACACTGCTCAGGTTAGATCAATGTACAAGAGACTTTGAAGTGTATTTAACAAAAAATACCATGTAAAACAAATGAAACATTTCTTTCACTAACCCTCCAAGGAGTTAAGCCAAGATGCTTGACATGCTTGTTATTTTACACTGTGGTGGGGTTTTACAATCTCATTGGTTTCCAGCAGGGATTTGGCTCAGAATGAACCATGAGATTGTGTTATACAGGGATATCCTTGGTTTTCATTAAAGATGTAAATATGGAGGCTGGAGGAGGACAACAGATGTCTTCCCATTATCAGAAACAATAATTTTTCTTCCTGAGAACCATCACTGAGTAACCAAGATTTTATTTCTGGCCTTGGCCTATGTTACTAGAAAGGATTTTGGGGAGGATACTCCATTCAATGCTAATTTGTTAAGAATTGATTGTACTGTCCTCAGAAAATGCAAATCAGTTGTTTATACTGATGCCAGAAAATGTAAAATCAGAAATGAGTATGTTGATTTTCTTTCCTCCAACTGCATTTCATCCTAATGCTTCTGCTTTGATGCTTCTTCCCCAATCTTATTTGATATAGCATCAGACCATCTTTTTTATGTCAAACATTTGCTTCAAAGCTTCTCATAGCCTGTGCTAGTTGTCAAAAGTTGGAGGCAACATGTTTTAAACATTCAGCAAGCATTCTTCCGAAAAGAAAGCCACTATTTCTAATGAGCATTTGAGAGTGCGCTGCACTGCAGAAACTGTTTTTTAAGATCTGTCACAAATGATTTACTTTTATTAGTTTTAATGGCCCTTAGCTACAGGCATGGAATATAAGTGAAAATTAAGATATTTCTCACGAGATAAAAATAGATTCCCATCAGAGCTGGTGGGTATTTCCCTCCCCTCACTGATCCCCTCTTTAGTTCTGTTTCTAGATAGACAATCCTGCTCCAAAGGAAGCAACTCCATGGTGTCATGGCAGGCACACATTCCTCTCCAAGCCTGAGATCTGCTGATTTCAGAGGTCCTTTTCCTTTTCCTCATCATTCCCAAGGCTTTCCATCAATAGCATTTGCATCATTCCCATTGAAGCGCTCCATAGGCTTAGCTGGGATTTGGCCATGGGACATAACAAAGTGCTCCTACTCAGAGCCATAGGTTTGTTTTTTCTCCTGTTGAGCTGAAGAACTTGTGTGAAACCCACATTTATTAATTCCCATTCATAGTTTCACTCTATCTCTCCCCTCCTCCCTGCTGCTCACATCCTCTGTCTCAGACAGAACCAGGCTCTTCCTCTTTGTGTTTTGGCTGCATTCTTTCCAGATTTTGGGGTTTTTTAAGGAGGTTGTTTTTAGAATGTGTTTTTATTGTGGTTTTTATCACCTCATTTCCTTATGTATTTAGTAGAGAAGGAGTGGTATAACTACACTCACATACTGAGGGTTCTGCCTGTGTGAGCAAGGCCTTGCCAGGCTTGTTCCAAACAGGAGCAAAGCTCCAAAGAGAAAATGCTTCTGTGAGAGGATCCCTCCCCTCTGTGCCAACCCCCTTGCTTTGTTTCCAGCCACCATACTGTGTGATTCTTATTCAGCAAGAGATTTTTATATCACCTGCAACCCACGAGAGCAAAGCAGCAGTCTGTGGTTCCTACTACAACTCCTCTGCATCAAAGGCTTGTGGACTTACTACAGCTGGAGCTTGTTCTTTGGTTTCAGTAATAGAGAAATTCACTGCATTCCTTGTAAAAGCTCCAGATCCTAAATTTCCTAAAATCCCAAGCATCTTCAGTTTCCACTTTCTAATGTGTAGCTGGTTTAGAGCTCCAACCTGAATAATGTGTCACCACTTGCAGTAAAGAGCTGTGATAACTGAGCAAAGACACCAAAGACACCTGATGCCACGAGCTCTTCCTGCACAGTAGTCTTTGGATGCAATTTCCAAACCAAAACCATCATTGTTTTTCCCCTTAGGTCCAGTGCAGCATTCTCCATCTGGAATGTGCTCATTGGACTGGGGCTCTCCTGCCTCTTTCATAATCCTCAGTAATTAAGCTTTTACAGCTAGAACATAATTGATAACTTTATTGCTGATTAGAAAGACAGGCTATCTGCAGCTCCTTGCCCACAGCTTCATTGGCTGTGTGGTATTAAGAGAACAACACTTGTTTTCCCTGGAGAAGTGAGCATTTGGGATGGGAACATGTGGAAGGAGCCAGATTGGGCTCTTGATTACCCCAAAGAACAAGGAGACTAATTTCACCAAGTCAGAGTAATTACTCTGGATTTACATCAACAGAGTTGGGAACATGGTTTGGTCAAGAGAGCAGATCAGTGGAATAAAACTGAGCTAATTTTACAGGATTTCTTCTCTGAGTGCAGACACAATTTAATGGTCACCTATAATTAGTTAATTCATTTGCTACTATAATAAATGCTTTGCAGCCCTTATAAATGTGCATTAAATGTGTCAAATTCCTTCCTCTTTTCTTCCACACATACACAATTTCCTTGGCAAGTGAGAGAGCACAACCAAACCAAAAGGTGAAAAGAAGGATGCAATATGAAGAGGGCATGTTTTCCCCTGTCACTCACATTCTCATGCTTGAATGAGTAACAAGTGCCCTGTAATGGTGTTTTAAATGCAGCATATTCCACCCTGGAAAAGGGAGAAGCAGACTCTTATCTCTTTTTTTGTGATTGCTGTTTCCAGTGGAACCTTGGTGATTTAATCTGATGGAGGACTCAGTCCTGACTTTGATTGGAAAAACCTCTCTCGGTAAAGGATGGTGAATTAGTTGAAAGTAATTGGATCTTTTTAATGAAAAAGGTTCTGAATTTGATCTACATCTCATGCTTCAGGGTTTACATGATTGGTGACTCCTAGTGCCTGGGGGAACACCTGAAAATACAGGTCAGTTATTCACCTTTCCCTTCTGAGCTCTTGCAGCTTCTCCAGCAGCTCTCTCTCCCTATTGCACCGTCTCTCTCTATTAAAACACTTGAACAGTGACTCTGCCAAACCCAGTGCTCACAGATCACTCTGTATTTCTGGAAGGTCTGTGGTGAAACTTGGATTAAAGCAGTTTTGAAAGCCCATGCTGTATTCTCTCTGCATTCCGAGTCTGGTTGGCAAAAAATTCAGGAAACTCTGAATCTGGACACCAGGATGAGCCAAGCAGGGGTGATCTGGAACAGTTCATGGGGCACTGGTGGCTCACTGAGCAGCTTGGGGGACGCTCCCTCAGTACAGCTGGTCAACATTCATCCTTGCATGACGAATAGAATAGAATAGAATAGAATAGAATAGAATAGAATAGAATAGAATAGAATAGAATAGAATAGAATAGAATATCCTGAGTTGGAATGGACCCACAAAGATTATGGAGCCCAACTCTGGTCCTTCCCAGGACACCCCAACAAACCCACCCTGTCTCTGAGACCGTTGTCCAAAAAACCTTTAATCTGTCACCTGTATAAATCTCCTAAATCCTGCCCTAATCCCAGCACTAGGCTCAGAGCATGCAGCATTCCTTGCCTTGCCCATTTTTCTCTATTTAAATCCATGGAACAGGTGGACAGTGGCTGCCAGGCAGAATCTCAAGTTATGGGTTGGAGGTGTAACTTCATCTGGGCTTGGAACCTAATATTTAAACATTATAGACCTTGCTGCTTATCCATTGAGATTTCCATTTAGGAAAAGGGGGGTCACTTCCTCAGCTCCCACTATCAGCATCTATTTCCTTCTCTTCTTTTGCTTCCCTCAAAGGAAGTCAACAGAGAGATGGCAGGAGAGTAATGCAACAAACTACAACACATTGTGTAATTGAAATGGACCATAATCACTAATATTAAAGACAGTGAATCATTCTAATCGAGCCATGCTCAGCAAACAATGAAAAACTATGTGCCAGAAAAGCTAATGCTGGTTTTAAAATGAACAGAAATGAGGCGAAATGGAACCTCACTCTTTATTCATGAAGGTCAATTTAACGTGATTATTTTTTCCCTGGCATCATAGCTTTGTGATTACTGTTGTATACCTCAGTGCTATTTTCTAACCTAATAACAGTAAAAAATAACCAGCTGGTGATGATTCTGTTTAAAGCAGTGACTAAATGCTCACAAAAACCTGCCAGTGAACAGTTGCACATGCTAATCAGACACAGCTCAGCCAGATTCCCAGCAGAGTCCATATTTTGCACATTTCAACTGGTTGACTACATTGAGAAATGCGATTACGCCTCGGACATTCCAGGCTCGGAGTGATCCGTGTTCATTCATTCCTCCTGGGTCAAATCAGACCCTTCATGGGTCAGGCAGACGCTTTTCATTCATCCCACTCCACATCTTCCCATCACATTTACCCTCATGCAGTAATTGGGGTAAATATGATGGAAAGACATGGAGTGGGATGCTGCACTGGGGACTCACTGTTCCAGGGGCAGCTTCTCCCCAGGTGTGTTTTTGTTTTGGAGCAAGGAAATGGCTCCAGCCTGGGGGAATTTACTGCAGGGACAGCCAGGGAAGGATATTCCCCCCCTGACATTGGGAGAGGGCTCTGCTGATGGCACTTGGAGAAAGCTGACACTGTTAATGACTGATAATTACCAGACTTGCCAACGAACACTGTGAATTTCGAGGAGCAGGGCAGGAGGAGGGAGAAAAAAGTTAATTAAAAAAAATGCCCAAATGTTTCCCTGCTCGGAGCAAAGTGTTGCTGCTGCTGGAATGAAGCAGCGCCTTTTGTTTTGGTTATTTCTCAGCTGTCTGCGGATCTCAGCAGCAGCAATGTTACTGGCATTTATGCAATACAAATATAGATCTTTTTAATACGTAAATAAATGCATTTTTTTTACACATACTCTTTTTTCCTTTAAATTTTACTAAAATCCCAGAGAGACAAATTAGTAAAGAGGCAGAGCTTTGCCAGGGAACCTTCATCAGCTCAACACTAATAACTTCTTTCAGCAGCCATGGATAGCTTCTGACATCACAGCTCAAGCTTGTCCGAAAGCTAATTATTTTCCCTGTTATAAAACAAAGGTTCTGTATCAAAGGCCCATAACGTGACACGGCACACGCTCCAGATGCACTGATTTGCAAAATAAATCAACTGTGTCAGGGTGGAATTTGGAGAAGAAATTACAACAAATTGCAATTATACTTGCAGTGGTACACTATTTAAATGCATTGTCAGTTTGTTAAATGCAATGCACCATGTGTGTCTTTTCCAAGTTGTTTGTGGGGGAATAGAAGAGGAAAAATTCTCTTCTGCCAAAGAGGAAAAAAATCTCCTTCTCCTCCCCTTAAACCCTGTGCAGCTTCTTCCAGCCTACAGATACTGGCAGAGCAGGCTTTATAAAACATTTAATGGTGTCAGAGGAAGGCAGATATAACCAACAGGAGCAAATGTTTGGAGGCCATCCCAGCCCAGACAGAACAAATGAAGAGATGTTTAATAACAGAGAGCACTCAAACCTCCCTGATCTTCCTACCTTGTTCAGGCTCCTGTGAAACCACCAAGTAACACAGAAGGAGATTTGGTTTGCTTTGTTTTCCTCCTCCACATGGAGACCATTTTGTTCCCTTTCTCCCTTTTTCTTTCCTAAGGGTCTCCCCTGTGAGCAGTGCCCAAATCATGGCCCTGAGTGAGAATCAGGCTAAAGGTGTCCTATTCTATTCTATTCTATTCTATTCTATTCTATTCTATTCTATTCTATTCTATTCTATTCTATTCTATTCTATTCTATTCTGTTCTACTCTATTCTATTCTAGATGGTGCCTGAGGCACAGGATCCACCAGGATCCTGCCCATACCAGCACAGCTCAGCCTGGGGGCTGGATAGGAAAAGGACAGTGGGAAGATGGAAGGAAAAGGAAAATTGGTGGAAAGAGGTCCGTCTGCATGGGTGGGTGACCCCAGAATTTCCCCAGTGCTCTCAAAGCACAGCCAGTCCTTGGAGCACTGGTCTGACTTCCCTCTCTGCCCTTATAAAGTCATCTTTCTCCTCTGAATCTGTGTCTGCATTTTTCTATTTTCTTCTATTTTCCCCATTCCTATCCACTCCTTAATTTATTTAATTATTTTATTCTCCTTTTATCACAGAATTATTATAGAATCACTGACAGGTTTGGGTTGGAAGGGACCTCAAAGCCCATCCCATCCCACCCCTGCCATGGCAGGGACACCTCCCACTGTCCCAGGCTGCTCCCAGCCCTGTCCAGCCTGGCCTTGGGCACTGCCAGGGATCCAGGGGCAGCCACAGCTGCTCTGGGCACGCTGTGCCAGGGCCTGCCCACCCTCACAGGGAAGAATTTCTTCCTAAATTCCTTACTTTTGTATATTTTCAGCCTCTAATTCTTGCCTCATTTCCTCTTTGAACTTCTATTGCCCCACCTCCTTCTCCATGTTGTCATCTGTTTACTCCTGCAAACACTTTTCCTTTCATTCCCAGCACTTGTTTCCCTTCCATTTGTCTCTATGTGTGTATACTCACACATATACACATATATGTATATATATACATAAATCTTGCAGCTTTAGCCTTTTGCATTTCAAAACCAGCTTGTCCCTGGAGTCAGTTTGTTATTCCGGTCTCATTCTCTTTATTGAGTTATTTTCTTTGCTGCTATCAGTCTCTAAATACAATCCAGTAAAGATACAGCAATGATTTTTGACAACCTGACCTTTCTCTGCTTTCTTACACTTGTTTAATTAGGTACCACATGCAGCTGTGGCTTGATCTTTACAGTTTTCTTACCTCCCCCACCTTCTACCTGGAGGTGGGGAGAATAGAAAAAGAGAGAGATGTTGTTGAAAGAAGGTCATTTTTGACAGGTCTGCCAGTAATTTCAGGTGTTGGAAGGCTGTGAGTTCTGCAGGAATGGCAGGCCATGCTGTCTGTATTTTGCTTAACAAGTCAGAGAAAACATTTGGCTGGGGGAGGTGGGGAATTAGGTGATTTACTGGTTTGATGAGGGCTTGCAGTGATTTAACCTTCAGGTATCCAGTTTAAACACGTCCCTGACAAACAAGAGAGGGAGCTGGGTAAAGATCTGCCAGGCTTTGCTTTGAAAAGCTGGGGCTCTCTGGAGCAGCCAGGCTGTGGGGATGTGTACAGAGAGGAGAGATTTCCCCCTCAGATGCTCAGCACAGGAACTCCTCATGTCACCCTTAGGGGTGATGGTAGCCAATCTCAATTTGCAGAATGTGGGTAAAATGGGGTAGTTCTGGTGGTGCATGAGTTCGTTCACAAAATCAGAGAGGCCTTTTCGGTTTCTGGGGTTGTGTACAGAGAGGAGAGATTTCCCCTCAGATCCTCAGCACAGGAACTCCTCATGCCATCCATAGTGGGTGATGGTGGCCAATCTCTATTTTAGCAGAATGTGGGTAAAATGTGGTAGTTCTGGTGGGGCATGAGTTAATTTGTAAAATCAGAGAGGTTTTTTTTCAGTTTCTGGGGTTGTGTACAGAGAGGAGAGATCCCCCTCAGATCCTCAGCACTAGGAAATCCCCATGCAGTCCTTCAGGGGTGATGGTAGCCCATCTCTATTTGCAGAATGTGGATAAAATGTGGTAGTTCTGGTGGTGCATGAGTTAATTCATAAAATCAGAGAGGCTTTTTCATTTTCTGGGGGATCAGAGACTCATGGAATAGTTTAGGTTGTAAAAGAGCTTCAAGATCATTGGATCAGTTAACCCAGCACTGCCAAGCCCTGTCTGTAAGCACCACATTCACACTTACATACTCTCTTAAATAAAAAAATGTAACAGGAACGCTCTAACCAAACACAGGTGACACCAATTCACTGAGAGGGCACTGACACCTTGGCATTTAAGAAAATTATAAAGGACAGTGTGATGGTGTTCACAAGGGTCTCAGGTTGAGGGAAGAGATGAGGGTCTGACTCCATGTTTCAGAAGGCTTGATTTATTATATTATTATACATATTACATTAAAATTATAATAAAATAATAGAAGAAAAAGTTTCATCAGAAGGCTAGCTAAGAATAGAATAAAAAAGAAATGATAAAAAAGGGTTATGGCTCGGCTCTCTGTCCGAGCCAGCTGACTGTGATTAATTACAAACATCCAACATGGGCCAGTCACAGATGCACCTGTTGCATTCCACAGCAGCAGATAACCATTGTTTACATTTTGTTCCTGAGGCCTCACAGATTCTCAGGAGGAAAAATCCTAAAGAAAAGATTTTTCATAGAAGATGTTTGAGACAGGACAGTGCTTTTACCCCCACAACACACTCACACATAATACCCACCAACTCAAACAGACAAAATCCAACCACCAATCACCAAAACCCAAACTTACTTGAGTTTGCTCAAGATTTATACTTGGATCTTTTAAATCCCTCCATGGAAAGGTTTTTGATGCAGATTCAGGCTCTCAGCAGGCACAAATCCCCCTCCCAAACCCTCTCCCACTGGAGTGTCACTCAGCACCTTTGCAGGTAGGTCTGAGCCATGAGAACCAGGAGCCACCATGAATGATCTGCCCAAGCAGGGCCCTCCTGGCAGATTTTGCCCAATTTTGGTAGGAAGGGAGAACATATTGTGGGAATCCACAAAATCAGAGGGTTTTGGGAAAGCTGCAAAAGGCAGGCCTCAGAGACAGCAGAACTGTGATTGGAGCTAAGCAGCAACCATGAGATTGGTCAGCAGAAAAATTATTTAAAAAGTAGAAAAGCAAGGACAAATAGAACAATGGTCTGTGGATTAACACTTGTCTAGAATAACTCTCTAAGCTACAGAAAGTTTATCTAGCAAGATGTTAGGAAGGTTGAAGCTTAATAATGGAGCTCTGTGCATTGTGTTTTAAGGCTCACAAGCAGGTATTGTATTTGAAATAAGCAAGCATTGTTTAACCAAAGGTACCTGTGCTTACAGGGGTTGGATAGAACTACTGTCAATGTGCTTTTGCTTTGTGTGATTGGTCAAAAAACTTATAAAGTGAGTTTTAGCATTAAATTCTTTGTCTGCTGCCTGGGATGTGAGCTGGTGGTATCTTCCCATTGTCATAACCATGGAATGAGACTGATGCTGGAAAATAAAACAGCTCGAGGCAATTCCACAGCAGCCCTGTCCCATTTGTGATTTGTACAGAGACTCCAGTGGGTGATACGTACCACCCTTGTATCACATGAGCTGCAATTACACACCCAAACACACATGAAACCCTTCCTCAAGTGTCAGAGAAATGCAGAAATTGTTCCCAAGGGTGGTGTGGTGTCTGTGGCCACATCTTTCTGTGAACTTATTTCTACCTTTATTTGCCAGGCTTCTCCTGGTTCATCAGTGCTGGCTGCTGCATTTTCCCTTTGTGACACACATTCTAACTCTAACAATCTCCTTCAGGACCATTTCAAAGCCCACAACTGGAGTCCTTCAGCTTTGCTGTGTCCTCCAGAACAGATCCTCCTGTCCTGACACAGGCATATCCCCTGCTGATTTCCAGGTGCACACATTACTTGTAGTTTGGTATGGATATTATTTAAGCAAAAGGACATGACAAACTGCCTGGTAACGCTGATTAATGGGCGCCCCTGGGGAATAGTGAGGCATGAGATGAAGTTAAATAACTCCAGTGTGCATTACTCACCACTGCCACACCACCTGAAGTGTCTCATTGTGCCTAAAAAATGGATTCCCTTTTAAAAAGGAACATTTTTAATGTTTCGCATTAATTTTCTCCAAAGTCCTTACATTGTGAAAAAAAATCCCCTGTGGAAAGCCCTCTGCCCACCTCCACCATCACCACCTCCCACTCAGGCTTGCCCTGCGGGTGTCAAAAGTGGATTTGACAAGGTGAAACAGCTCACTGCAAGCCCTGATAACCCTCATGCCTTCCTTGATTTATCCTGCATGCTCAGGGCATGTGTCTCTGCAAACCAATCAATTCCTAATGTGATACAAAGCTGACTTCTATTTTTTTTTTTAATGGGGCAAAGCATCTAAAAATGGTCCTGAGCCCTTGGTCTCCACCCAAAACTACCCCAAAACACCACAGATATGCCAATTATGGATTTATAAAGGTTGGAAAAACCCTCTGTGACCAGGGAGCCCAACTCAATATTGAGCATTACCCCATGTCCCAGTGCCATTTCCACAGGTCTGTAACCCCTCCAGGGATGGGAGCTGCTCTGGGCAGCCTCTCCCAGTGCCTGACCATCACTTCTGTAAAGAGATTTTTCTTAATATCCAACCTAAACCTGCCCTGGTGCAGCTGGGGGCCATTTCCTCTCATTCTGTCACTTTTACCTGGGAGATGAGCCTGATCCCACCTTGCCACCACCTCCTGCCAGGGAGTTTAGAGAGCAAGAAGGTCCCCCTGAGCCTAAACACCCCCTCAGCCACTATTAACCAACACCTGCACAAGCTCTGACCATCCAAAATTCTCCTTTGGTGCTAGCACCACCATTTGCTTACCAATCCCCTCCTTCTGGGCACATAATCTGAATTTTGTGTGATTGTGCAAAAAGAAATGGGCAGCTCCCAATGTCCTTGGGTTTCATAGGAGTTCACAGAGGAAGGACTTTGTGAGTTTTTCCAATGCCTTGCAACGTGATGACTCAAATGTTTTAGGTTATGCTCGTGCTTTTCCCAGATCTAGCAGAGAATCCAAATCTTTGTGCTAAAAAAAAATAAATCTTCTTGATGCTTGGTTGAACAATCGTGTACTCATAGTAGTAGTTATTTTCCTTTTGATTTTTTTTTTAATTTATGGCTATTAAAGATCAGAGATTAAACACAAGGATATAAACCAGCGTTCTCTGATTGCATTCACAAGAGATACCAAATCCCACTATCACACTGTTCACTCTCCCAACAAAAAGATCTGTGCACAGATAAAAACCACTTGGTCATTTATCACACTCTGAAACACAACAGACCACACAGATAAATACTGAAAACAACATTTTTCAGAAGAAAAAAAATGCTCCTTTGAAATTTATTAACCTAAAATATTGATGTGCACTATATAATATAGAGTAATAATGTATGAACTTAAAAAAAAATTATAGTGTTGAGCTGAAGCGACAGTGGCAGCATTCTCTTCCTGTAGGAGGAAGCACTTGGAACAGGAGGGTTTGATACCTAAGGCTAAATTTAGGGAAGGGTGATAATTGCTTCCTTGAGTCTCAGAAATGTGTCAAATCAGCCCAGAGACTCAGGGTATTTTAGGCCACTGGAAATCAATATTTATCCCACCAAAATTTGTGGTTTAACTCTCTGCTAGAAAAGAACGGAGGCCCATTTGTTTCCAGTGACTCACTTTTAACCTCTGTCAGCTTATTAAGGGGAAAAATGAGCATTTAAATAACAATCATTCAGCTGCAGAGTCCCCAGTGCAGGTGTGAATTCTGCAGCACCAATGTGAGCCTTCAAAGGGGAAATTGCCCTTGTCAGGCAGTGCCCCTGGGCAGGCTGCGAATGGCTGAGAGTCCCCAGCCTCATCCTGACACTAATTCTTTGTGTGATGGATTCCAAAACTGAGCAAATTTTGGACAGTCCTGTGATGAGAAACTGGAATTTGCGCGTTCTGGTGCAGGTGTGAGGGTGGTGTCACACAGGTGGTGGGGCTGGCTCACCTGGGAGCTGTCACTTGTCCCTGGTTTCACAGCGACCCCTCAGCAGCTGTCAGCACCCAGGACATTCCCCTGGCTGCCCTGGGTGATGTGAGACCCTGGCAGGGGGCTCAGAGACCTTGGCACGGAGTCAAAAACACCAGTGCCTTTGATTTTAGCCCATGGAAACAATTACCAACTTTGTGTGAGGAGTTACAAGCCACAAGAGTTTGGGTAGAATGATAGTGAATTTGTCCCAGGGTGAAAAAGTATAATTTTGGGATTTTTAGAATGGGAGTTCAAGAAGCAAGATGGAGGAATGTGAGTGTGTCTTCTTCTTCTTCTTCTTCTTCTTCTTCTTCTTTCTTCTCCATCTTCTTCTTCTTTCTTCTTCTTTCTTCTCCTTCTTCTTCTTCTTCTTCTTCTTCTTGTCCTCCATCTTTTGCTGTGATGGTGACACTGATTGGTTTAGAATAGAGACAGACTGTCTAACATAGGTGATAGGTATTGGAAATTTATTGTAAATAAAGTACATGTAGTTCTTAGTATAAAAAGTTAACACCACCCCAAGGGCAGGGACTGTGCCACAACCCGACCTGCTGGACAGATCTCAGCAGGTCAGAGAAAGAATGGAATAGATAAGGAAAAATAAACAACCTTGAAAAGCAGAACTGATGAATCTCGACTTCTTCTTTGGTCTCAGGGCTGGGAAAAAAAAGACTTTTTAATACCTCAGGAGCCATTTCAGGCACAGAAACCTGAGAAGCAGCCTTTGCTGTCCTTAGGTTGGAGATGTGACAGCTGTGTTCCCTAAAGCCCAGAGTCACCAGTACACTGCTGCTCCCTTGGTGTCATGGAAACAATTCGATTTACAGAATCCTCACATTTCTCTGTTTTATTCTGAGGCAGGAAGACTTCAGGAAAAGCTGTGTTTGTGGTCTCATCTTCTACTTCACTTGCTCAGCCTGAATTCAGCTGTGCTGCAGAGTTGAGGACCCACCTGCGGCAGTGAGGGTGCTCCACTGGGATCTGGCTGTTCTTCATCGTGGAGATGGGGCAAAATAACCCTTGAGCACCTCAGCTCAGCCTTGTTAAAACCTAATGTAGGAATACAAACTGGAGGGGGGGCTGTTTTCAGTGCCCATCAAGACACACTGCAGACCTCAAGAGTTCTGGGAGCTTGGATTTAAACATCTCCAACTGGAGTGGTTCAATTAATCATTTATCAGCACAGAGGCAGATGTTTTTCATAATTGGCCTGAGGAGCAGCCCTCAAACAGGGGGAAGTGCAGGTACAAATCCTCTGCACATCATTCTCCTAGTCCAGGCTCAAACAAACCCTCCACAATCTTCCTGAGGTTTTGAGATGAGGATGAGGTGTGTGCAAGGTTTATGAAGAGCTGAGTTTGTAACAGAGCAGTAAAAATTTCTGTCTTGCCTGTCAAATGCTCCAAGCAGGTCTTCAAGGTCTGCAGGCACTGAAACCACATATCTGAAAATGATTGAGTTACTCAAGTAATTATTAAATTGGATACCACTCAAATCTCTCCTGCTCTTTGTTGTAGGCAGTGATTCACCATTTATAGGGCCATAAATCCATTTGAAAGAAGAGCAGCAAAGCCAAGCTGGGGACCTGCAGCAGAGCTTTGGGAACAGAGCTGGAGCCTCCAGGCTGGCTCCTCTCCACGGGGTCACAACGTGGAGCCCTCTGATGTGGAACCTCTCCAGCAGCATCTCTGCGCCTCCCCAGCCACCCTGGCCTGCCAGAGGAGGGCTGGAAGGGCATGAAAAACACGTGTACAGTGAAAGAAAGGCTGTGCCCCTCTGCCACAACTCCCTCTGTTCTTTTCCACGTTGCTTTTATCCCCTCTCTCAGCCATCCTTCCCGACCACCCTCCACCAAGCCAATTTTCCATCTGACAATATATTTTCTTGTCTTAAAGCAATTCTTTAGCAAAGATTCACTTGTTTAGTCATTTTCCTTTCTGTGAAATGGTTTAAATTGCCATGCTTTGATAACTGATTTCCCCTCCCCACACACATGCAGACAAGAAAAATAAAAAACAATTCCAGTGAAAACAAGGTCCGTTTTGCAAATAACCTAATTTGGAGGGGATGGGGGGTGGAAAATTAGTGGGGGAAAATGCTGAATCACAAATATTTTGGCCATTCTCTTGTTTTCTCCTGCTTTTGTTCCCCTGGCAGCTGGCAGAAGCAGATTTTAGAAAATTGCCATCCAGCACTTGGAGGCACCGCTGGGCTTCGTTAGACTCCTGAGTTTCACCAGGCACACACTGCCCAGGGAAAACATCTTGCTGTGGTAGTGATTTTCAACTACAATATTTACCTCCGCAAATACCTTCTGTTGTTCTTATCCAAGCCTAAATGAAAAACTTTGCTTTTTGTTTTTTTTGTTTTTTTGAGGCCTGGATTTGTCAGGTACCAGTCAGAGGTAACAGAAAGGAAATTTCCACCACATCTCTTGTAGCTGATGCATCCTCCCAGTCGCACAGTAAAACAGTTTGGTCATTTTTGCCCTGTACTGGCTGTTCTTTCTGGGCTCTACTTCTTCAACCTGCTCAACAGGATTCCCATTTTTATAAAAACTCTGTCAGAAGGAAAATTAAAAAAAAAAAAACAAAACATATTTTCTCCCCTGCTATGACTAAGAAAGAAGAAAAACCTCACCCAAATCCCACGAATTACATTATCCTGCTAATTGTAAAAGTCTTTGTTTTTCCATCTGTCAGGGACAAGGACTCAGTTTTGCAAAACTGTTGGGGGAAAAAAAAAGAATTGGGAGTTCTTTGCCAATGTGAATGTAGAAAGCATTAGTGAGTCTGCAGACTTGGATGAAATTCAGTTACATTTTGCACTGTGAACTTAAAAACCTCAGTTTGGCTGAGAAAATATGTTAGAAAGGGAAAAAGCAGATGCTGCTTTCCAGGTCTGTCATTCACTTTTTAAATGTATTGCTCAATAATCACTAAAACACAACTTTCTCAGGTGTTACAACATCTGGGAGTCGACATCTCTCTTAACCCAGATCACTGGGAATTCTGAATTGATTCACCAAATTTCACAGAACATAGAAACTACCTGGGCTGAATTTAATCCCATTAGCTGGATGTCCACATTTCAGCAGCCTCAGCTCCTGGATGTGAGCTGTCAGCAATCATCTCCTCTGTTAGCATGGAGAAATGGTGTTTTGCAGGAAAAATGCCCCACAACAGCCAGAAAATGCAAACAAACTGTGCTTCCACAGTGTCTGTGATGCTGCAAGGGTGGAAACTGTGGGCAACCAGCTGGGCACTCACAGCTGTGTGTGCCAGCTCTGCCTGGGAGCCAAAGAAAGGCTGGTGAGGTCTGACCCATGGGAATGTGGGGTTTGGCACTGGGGATGTGGGGTCTGACACTTGGATGTGGGATCTGGCAGGAGGAATGTGGGGTCTGGCAGGGGGGATGTGGGGTCTGGCACTGGGAATGGGGAATCTGGCACTGGGAATGTGGGGTTTGGCACTGGGGATGTGGGGTCTGGCACTGGGAATTTGTGCTCTGACACTGGGAATATGAGGTTTGACTCAGGGGATTTGACATAGGGTCTGACATTGGGAATGTGGAGTCTGACCCATGGGGATATGGGGGTCTGGCACTGGAATGTGGGGTCTGAACTGCGAATTTGTGGGGTCTGACACTGGGAATTTCTGCTCTGGCACTGGCTGTGTGGGGCCTGGCACTGGAGGTTGTACTCTGGCACTGGAATGTGGGGTCGGAACTGGGAATTTGTGCTCTGACACTGGGAATATGGGGTCTGACACTGGGAATGAGGGGTCTGGCACTGGGGATGTGGGCTCTGACACTGGAATGTGGGGTCTGGGACTGGGAATGTGGGCTCTGACACTGGGAATAGGTGCTCTGACACTGGAATGTGGGGTCTGACACTGGGGATGGGTGGTGTGGTACTGGGAATGTGGCATCTGGCACTAGGAATGGGTGCTCTGACATTGGAAATATGGGGTCTGGCAGTGAGATGTGGGGTCTGGCTTTGGGAATGTGGGGTCTGGCACTGGGAATTTCTGCTCTGGCACTAGAATGTGGGGTCTGACCCTGGGAATGGGGATCTAGCACTGGGAATGTGGGGTCTGAACTGGGAATGTGGGGTTTGACACTGGGAATTTCTGCTCTGGCACCAGGAATTGGGGGTCTGGTACTGGGAATGTGGGGTCTGATCCAATGGGAATGTGGGGTCTGGCACTGGGAATTTGTGCTCTGGCACTGGGAATAGGGGGTCTCACATTGGAAATGTGAGGTCTGGCACTGGAAATGTGACATCTGACACTCTAAATGTGTGGTGTGACCCATGGGAATGTGGGGTTTGACATTGGGAATGTAGGGTCTGGCACTGGGATGCTCTGGCATTGGGGATGTGTGCTCTGGTAGTGGGAATGGATGCTCTGGCAATGGGATGCTCTGACCCATGGGAATGTGGGGTCTGGCACTGGGAATGTGGGGTCTGACCCAGCAATGGAGCTTTCCAAGAGCTCTGGGGTTCTTCCATGGTGCTCCACACCCACAGCAGGACTCCAAGGGTGCTGAATTTCAGCTCTGAATGCAGAAAGAAAGACCTTGGCCACCTCTTCCTCCTCCTCCTCACCCCTCACCTTAAAATATTCTCAGAGCTGTTGCAGCTGACGAAAAGGGAGGCAGGAATGCTGCGCAAAACATGGATATGCATTTAAAAACAAGTAATTTGCTGGTTGCTGATTGTGTGTTAATTGGTATCATTGTGTCCCTCCTCTAAGAAAAATGATCCACAGGTGGCTTCAGCCTGGGAAAAAATGCAGTTTTTTGTTCTAGCAATCCTGTTTGTTTCCTGCCACCACCCCTCCAGCTACCTTCTAATTGAACAAAGTGGACTTAATTTGAATTAAACTGTCAAAAGTCTTCCACTTAAATTGATTTATCAGCCTTCCTGGCTGAAATGGATTCATTTCTGCACAATATATATGAAGTGTGTGTTGATGGATTGCATTTCACAGAATGGAAACATTTTTTATGCATCTTCATTAGATTCAGCTCAGGTATGGAAAGGAAAGGGGGGGAAAGAAGGGAAGAGGGTGGGAAGAGTGCAAGAGCATGAGAGGGAGGGAGCACAAAACAGAGAACACCAACTTGAGAACAAAATAAAATCATATTTTCACTGATTTTGTGTGTGCAGAGCCCCTGCAGAGTTTGTGTTCACCCACACAGGAGACCCCAGTGAGTGTTGAGACCCCCTGGGACAGCCAAATCAAACCAGTGATTCAAACCAAATCAAAACCACCTTTCCAAAAGAGGCTTCTATGGAATGAGCATTGGAGAGAGGAAAACCCAAAGCTTCAGCCAGCTCCACTAACAGCCTTTCAACTGTAAAAAAAAAAATTGTATTGCTTTTATTTCTGCTGTTTTCCTGACCTAGAGTGTGTTTAATGCAGTAGGAACCATTCGACAAACTCAATTAATTTCCACTTAGAACAAGGTATTTAATCTGAAGAGTTTTAGATTAAGTGGGCCAGGTGCAGTTGGACTCTCTGATTGATCGAATTAAACTTCTATTCATTTCCTGCCATGCCAGATCCAAACATTTTTTCAACAGTTTGAGGCTTCTGCTCCTTCTGCCTGGCACGTTTTCTTTCTGTCCTGCTGGACACAAGAATGGGGTTGAAAAGGGACAGCAATTCCTGAAAATGGTTGAAGGAAATGTCATAGGCAGGGAATACTGGAGATGGAGTGTGGAAAAAACAAATTAATTTCACTGTTTGTGGGCACAGAAGGCAGGGATGGGGAGAGGTTGTTTATTGAAAGGTACCTGAACAGGCTTGATGGTCAGCGAGTGAAGGATTTGCATCCAGCCAACCTGGAAGGGTTGGATTCTTCTGAAGGATTGGTCATGTGGAGTGCTGAGCACCCTGCTCTGTTCCAGGCAACAAAACCCCTGAGAAGAAGATCTGAGGTTTCACTGAAAATCGCTCTGCCCCAGGCTCACACAAGACTGATCAAAGCCATCAGGAGTGTTCCCCGTGGCTCCTAGGGCTCTGGAAAGGTCTGGAGCCAGCAGATGTACAATTCCTGCTTGGGAAACCTCCTGCAGAAAATCAGAGAGCTCTGCCACCACCGAGGGCACAGCAACACCCCAGCCTTCACCAGAACCCAGCTCCTTATGAAGGTTGACACAAGGAGATGCCAAAAGTCTGTTCCCCTTACACCCCCCTCACTCCTGCTCTTCCCCCAGCAAGAATATGAATCAAGCCCTGAAGAGAACTGTCAGTGAGGGATGATTTTCCTGTGATTATTGCCTGGGTGAGAGATTATGCCTTGTTTTTTTGCAAACTGCCTTATTTGCAGAGCAGAACACATTGGGCTCATGTCCAATTGATACATTCCTCTTCAAACAGCAGATCCAACTACAGAGTGAGATACAAATTTAATTATTCCACATGTAGGAAACAGAAACGGAATCTCATTGTTAAATTTGTTCTCCTACGTCGGAAAGATAAAAAAACAAAAAGAGATGCTGAAGTGGCCTGTGTGAGCTGAATACATTTCACTCCCCAGAGCTGCAGAGAAATGAACTCTGTTCCTGCTGCAGAAGCCTCACTGGATAGAATTTTCCTTTCTTTTTGTTCTTTTTTTTTTTTTTTCAGTTTTATTTTCCCTATTCAGAATTACGATGTGCTGCTGAAACTGAAACTTCTTCCTCATTTGCATGTGTATGTGCAATTCATGCCCCTTTTCCAGGCAGCGTTTTGGGACTACAGCACTTCCCTTTAAAGTGGTCTCCCAGGATGAGAACCAAGCGAGCAGGACCTCAGAGAGTGGGACATCTAGAGCAGAATTGACACAAACGGGGCTCCTTGAGGATTTGTTCCTCTTGTCAGAGCTCAGAGAAAGCTGCTTAGGGGACCACTGTGTCACCTGCTCCCTGCTGTGCTTTACAAGAGGGTGGGACACCTCTCCTGTGGTCCCATTTCTCTGCTGTGCCTGCAGCTTCTGAGAGGGAAAGGGTGTGATGGTGTTCACAGGGGTTTTCAGGTGAGGGAAGAGACGAGAACGTTGACTCCATGTTTCAGAAGGCTTGATTTATTATTTTATGATATACATTACATTAAAACTATACTAAAAAGAATAGAAGGAAAAGTTTCATCTCAGAAGGCCATCTAAGAATGGAATAAGAAAGAATGATAACAAAAGCTCGGCCTTGATTGGCCATTAATTATAAACATTATAAACAAGGTGGATCTGTGATTGGCACATGTTGGTTTGTTTGTAATTAATGGCCAATCAGAGTCAGCTGGCTCTGATTCTCTGTCCGAGACAGAAGCTTTTGTTATCATTCCTTTCTCTTCTTAGCTAGCCTTCTGATGAAACCTTTTCTTCTATTCTTTTAGTATAGTTTTAATGTAATATATATCATAAAATAATAAATCAAGCCTTCTAAAACATAGAGTCAACATTCTTGTCTTTTCTCTCATCCAAAAACCCCTGTGAATACCGTCACAGTGAGGATTAAATCCCTGCTCTGCACTGGCAGTGGCATTTTTAGGGGGATCCCTCTCCTGAAATGACTGAGCAGGATGTGAGGGGCAGGTGTTTGTGGGCTTTAACCACGGATCATTTCTGTGCTATGGTTTGCAGCACAGCCCCCTGACAGAGGCACAGGTGAGGGGGTGAAAAGTTGCAACACAAGGGCAACCAGAGGCAAGGATTTTTTAATTAGTTTTTACTCTGGAAAAAGGGTTTGTGTGGCCACAGTTGCAGCTCAGGGGAATCCTTAACCCAGCCTTGCATAACCTGAGCCTGCTTACCACAAAAAGGAATAGGAGTTAGCCAAACAGAGCAAATAAACATTGGGCTGCAGCTAAAAGAACATCATTTTCTCCCAAATTCTTTCTGTGTTTATGATATTAAATGATCAAAACATTTGCACTGGATCAGACTGTACAGATGGAGCATTAAAAGGTCAGCTGTTAACCTGCAGAAGCAGAGAGACTCCACATCTCCCTTTAAGATGATTCTCCATCCTGAATGGGTCCCCATGGAACTCCTATAACAACATTAATGCTCCGAGTGGCCGTGCAGCAGCTCTCATTTGCACTGCCTGGAACCTCTTCATTAAGACTCAAACTCCCACTCCAAGGATGGGTCCTGACTTTCTGATGGCACTTGGACATCTGGGGAAGCTGAGACATGAGGAGATTAAATTATTTCAATAATTAAAAACAAAACAAAACAAAACAAAAAAAAAAAAAAAAAAAAACAAAAAAAAAAACAAAAAAACCCAAAACCTAAAATAAAAATAAAATCAGTCAGAAATTCCTAATTCTCAACCTCTTCTTCCAAGCTTCAGGTTTCTACACAATAGAGTTTGTTGTTTTAAATATTCAAAAAATCATGGAACTGGGAAAATTTATAGATTGTGGGTCTCTTCTGACTACATTGTTCAGCTGTATGGTCAGTAAATCTAAAAGAATTAAAATGAAAATATCTTTGATTCTTGAAGGAATAAGGAAAATCAGAGGCAATTAAGAGCAAGGTTTTTCTCATGCTCATATTCACAGAATCCAGGCTGGTCTGCCCTCGGGGCCAGCTTACAAACTAAAATCTGTGGTATTACTCAGCCCCTTTGGGACAGATAAGAACTCTGTGCCAGGCTTGATCCTTAGAGCCTGGCAGGGTCATGGATTTGTTTACATTTTGGTTCAGGAGAGGATTTAAGTCCCTGTTTATCTTACAGGCGCCTGGCAGATGCACAAACTCCCAGGTATTTTTCATTGAAGAATGAGCCCCTCAGTGAATCAAAGCCTCCTTACATCCCCACAGCAGATGGAAGAGGTGAAAGCCTGGCCCCACCTTCCCAACCTGCTAATGGAGCAGCTCAGCTGGAATACAGATGTTGCCATTCTTGCCTCTATTTCAGAAAGAGCCAGGAGTGGAAGGTTTGAGATTTAGAGCATATCTGTACTCACAAGACTATGCAAATCACTTATTACTCTGGCTTCAAGCCTGAGCTGGGAGGTACAATATAGGTTAATTAAAGACACAGGAGAATGTGGGGAAGATGCACAGATTGGACCCAGCAACAGTGATTGGCCAAGGCTGAGGGAAGAAGTCCCAAGTTGATTCCTGGAGAGAAAATCGACACCACAAACCAGATTTGCCTGGTTTGTTTTGGTTTTGTTGTTTTTTCCTGAGAGGAAAAGTAGAGCTTTGTGCACTCAGCAGAGCTGCTCTGGAAGTGGAATGGTCGCTGTAGATTGTGGTTATCCCCATGCCTTCAGCAACATGGGGAAACTGGGGTCAATTCCTGTGTGTGCTCTGAGTCATTCCAAGCTGAGCCATCCCGTGACTCTGTGTCCCTGCCCAGCCTGGTGATGAGTCCCAAAGGCAGAGAGTCTCACTTTCCACAAATGGGGAAGCAGGTTTGCCACTCTTCTGACAGAGGGAAATTGTGAAGGCATGGGATGAGCTTCTGGCAGCCAGGCTTCAGTCACACACCTTCTGCTCCTTGGCAATCACTGAAATTTGGTGAGGGATGCTGAGGAAGGAGTCAGGCTGAATGGCCCAATATCTTGTCCTATTCCTCAAATAATGGTTTTCGCATGCCAGGATTGTTTTCCCTCTTATCCACACATTCGAAGCTCAGCAAAGGAATTGGTATGAAATTGTTGTTCCTACCACTTCTACAGGCACTAAATCTTGCTTTGTTTTTCCTATTTTCTTTTCTTCATTTTTTCTTTAATAGCCATCCAGGCTCCTTTACTGAAGCTGTAAAAAACACAGGTTATGAAAAGCGAAAGGGGAAGGCTGTTTCCAGGCAGAGGAACGTGTCTTTGGATGTGCCTGTGGACTGAGCAGCACAAGAGGGGACCCCATCCTCAATATGTTTGTAGGATGCATCGCACTACAGAGACCTGAATGGAGCCCTCCAGGCACAACTGTAATGTAAATATTAATTAACATTAATGATCTGTGGCCTTGCTTGTCAGCTGGAAACCAGCAAGGCTGTGTGTGGCTGAGGATATTAATTTGGTTTTGGAGCCTGGAAGCAGAGGGACTGTTGGTACAACAAGCAGAGCGGCTTCACTCCCATGTGCCCACCCCGTTCTGCCTCTGGGTCACCTGCAGGGAGGGAAATCAGGGCTGGGATGGGATTGTGGGGCTGCTGTAGAGAGCACTGGAGGCACAGGTGTGAGATGGGCTCACAGCTGAGCTCTGTGCCCCGCTGTGTGCTCCTCGTGTTGCCAGCTCCAGGCACAGCGCCACGGATGCAGCCTGCTGGGAGCACCGTCTGCGAGGGGCAGCTCACACTTCCAAAAGCATCCCTCATCCTCTGGGCAGGTCCCTCCTCAAGGGGCAGCTCACACCTCCAAAAGCATCCCTCATCCTCTGGGCAGGTCCCTCCTCAAGGGCGTTGTAAATGATCAGCCAGAAGTCTAAATTAATAAATGTGAAAGACGACCAAAATACAGTCCTTGTTATGAGTAGAACAGCTGCCCATTTTTTTTAAAAGGTTGCAGAGTTCACAGGTTGGGCTAGTTGTTGCCAGGGTGGAGTTCTAAGCGTTTGTTATTGTAGTCACCTGTCGTTTTCATTAACTACCTGTCGCTGATGGTTAAGTATTCCCCCTTCTGTTGAGTGGCACCCTGCTGCTTCCTAGAGGATGGTACCCAGACGCTGAAGGGACATCGAGTTGGCATGCAAATGACCTCGGATCCAGCATGCAATGGGAGAGACCCCTCACCAAACCTAGCCAAAAAAACCCTAAAACGATGAGCCAACATGAAATGGAGGAATCAAAGTGATGTCTAGACGTGAGGAACAGAATCTAGTATCTGCTAAGACCCTTTTCATCCCTCACCCTAACCTAAGAGGTTGGCTAGACAGAGGTCCTCAAATGTTAAACCGGAAAATAAGGGAATTTCCTGATGTTCTTGTGAGGATGGAGCCCCCAGCTCTGCCCACAGAGCAGTGGACAAAGCTGCACTCTTCCTTCTCCTCCGAGTCACTCGTGGGAGCAGCAGCAGCGTGAGCATGACCCATTGGTTCTCCCCACCCGAGCTGATCACTTTTAATAAAGGCATTTAAAAGGAGAAAGATCTCCTGCCTGTGTCTATTTCAGTCCTCAAAACCCACAGCCAAAGAGGCAGCGCTGAGCCCGGGATCGGCACTGGGTGAACAAAGATCCAACCTCTATCGCACCAGGTATCCCTCTGTTCATTTCCATTTCCAGCAGGGCTGTTTTGTACAGTTTTTTATGCCCAAGGCAGAGGTACCCCCATTTCTTTTGTAACCCCACATATGTATGAAGTTTCTTTTTACTGTGCAGGGCTGGACAATTGATGTTTCCTTGCTGATCATGTCAGGGGAAGTCATATTCACATCCATGTTCCTTGGCACCTTCTGTTATCTTGATTGATGGTATCTACCAAGCAATGATCCCCCTTGGGTGTTCCCTGATGGTTCCAGGGGGAGCCTATCTCTGCTCCAGCCACATTCTTTTATTAGTAAACAAGGCATTGTTCTCCTGCCGCCACCAGGAGTTTCGTAATTCCAATGTACCAATCTGTCTCCAGGTTGTTCATGGTCAGAGCCTCGTTAGATATTAAATTCTTTTTACAGTTTTTTATTTTATACATTCCTCCTTTAAGCATGAATTACTTTATAACATATACTACAAGAGGGAGGTGACACTTCCGAAAGCATCCCTCACTCTCTGGGCAGGTCTCTCCTCTCTGTGCCTCCCTCCTCCTGCAGCCAGGCTCACAGCAACCCACCAGGCTCCAGCTGGAACACCCCAACCTGCTCCCACAGGAGCAGGACCTGCTGAGGACAGCTCTTCTCTCTGGAGAGCAGGAACAGGCCCTGTTTGCTGTCACCCAGAGGAAAACTCCAGCTTTTATCTCCCTCACAGCCATCAGCTATTGAGTGACATTAACATTTTATAGGGATGGGGAAACTGGCCATGGGAGCAGCCTGTGTAGCAGACAACAAATCAGCCCCTAGAGCAGAGGCATTCCTGGAGCACTCACCTCTTGCTGCTCCTTTGCAGATGCCCCCAGGATCATCTTTTTCCATGAGCTGCCTTTAACTCACTGGAGATGTGCTCCTTTCCTGCACACCAAGATCTGCTTTATCTGAGCAGATTTCCCCACCAGGAGAAGGACAAGAGGTGAGCAGGACTCTAGGCCAGTGCAGGGGTTGGTGGGGTTTAAATCCATGCTCTGCACTGGCAGTGGCGTTTTTAAGAGGATCCCTTTCCTGAAATGACTGAGCAGCTGTTTGTGGGTTTTAACCACTGATCATTTCTGTGCTATGGTTTGCACCAGGGCTCCAGCTGGAACATCCCAACTTGCTCCCACAGTGTGGGCCTCATTCTCAGCATCAGCACCTCGCCTGCTCTCCCTGCCTCCCTCCCTCTCTCTGCAAGCACCTCCAATGAATTATTAATTGCAGCTCATCCAATTAAAGGTCTCCTTCATGTTAATAATTCATGGCTGTGGTTGGCTGGCAGGCTGTGCAGCACGAGGGCTGGGGCTTGGGTGAGCAGAGAGGAGTGAAGCGCAATAAAGGAAGAAATCAATAGTGGAGCACAGGCTGTACACATCCAGGAGACTCTTTATTATATCTGAGAATTGCTTTCTGTGATTGCTACCATCATTACTTCTGTATTTATTTTTTAACGACTCGTCCATCATGAAGCCCAAATACATAACGAAAATAGGCCAATTGCACTAAACCAGTTAAACTCTTTTAATGCCTGGCACTGGGTGAAAGCAGTAATGAGCTCATTTTGTCTCTGCTCCCACCTACAGTGGAAGCTCCCTCATCCAGGAGCCAGTTTCACTGTTGTCTCTGCAGGTTAGGACACATCCACTGTTTTTCCCTCTAGAAATGGACCCATCAATGATGTTCATGGGACTAACTTGCAGCTCAGCAACTCTGGGATGAGTATATCAGGCAGTTCCCAGGACAAGGGAATGCCAGCAGAGTATTCAGAAGAAGCATGAGCGTGGTGCTACTGCAAAACCAACATTTATCACTGCAAGGAAGAGAGGAAACAGGGCTGGAAACCTCTCCCAAGATTTGAGATGAGCTGGCATTAGGGACTTTTTGGCATCAGGGAGAGGGTTGACACCACAGTCTGGGATGAGGGCCATGGAAGCTGTGCATGTTGGAGGGGATGCAGCCTCCTGCAGGGCACATCTGAAACGGGAAGGAAGGGACACTGCAGATTTTGGTATTAGAGCACAGTCACAGGGACAAACACAGACTGGCAGACACCCAGCAAGAAGCACACAGAGAATGCAGGGTGGGAGGAGAAAGCCAGAGGAAATCAAAGTAGAAATAAGATTCAGCCTTTTTTTTTTTTTTGCCAGCAATGGCAGCCCACTGAAAATAAATGCTCAGCAAGGCTTTCAATGAGGATGTGTGGAGATGGAAACCACACTAAAGACCCAAAGGCTCCTGTAAGGTATCTCAACCACAGAGAGAGATGGTTTACAGCCAATAAACAACCCAGTAAACTGGTGAGGACTCCATTGAGCAGGAATTCAGCTCAAATCAAACCCCTGTGTCTGCAAAAGTCTTTTGTCTTCTTTCACAGGGGTCATACCCTCCTTGTGTAAGCCTGGGGACAATGGAGAGGAGGCCAGGCAGATACTGGGGAGCTCTTTTTGTAGCCTCACCTGGTGGGGATGTTCTCCTTTAAACCACGTTTGATGGAAGCCATAAAACACCCATTGTTAGTGTGAGGCACAACCAGCAGTGCCTGTGGGCTGTGAGGTGATTTCAAAAGAAATCCTGACTTTGTGCAGCATCTGCTACAAGGCTTCAAACCAGGGCTTTCCACCACTCTGCAGATGCATAATATTGGTGAACACCATTCCTGCATGGGAGTGTGGTGTGATTGAATCACACATTTTAAAATATCCAAGAACTTGCAAAATAATAGTTATTCTTTTTTTTTTTTTTTTTTTTTTTAATGTAAGTGATTTTAGTGCTGATTTGAGAACCCTGAGGAGAATGTGGAGTTCAGTCTTCATGGCCCATTCAGTCTTTGGTCTCTCAGCTGCAATTTCCAATCAGTGCTAATTTGATTGTGGTTTCTGTGGTGTGAGGACCTTTCACACCCAGCTGATCTGGCACTGCAGCTTGGTGGATCTTCCCCGATGGACAGCAGGAATTTGAGACTCTGTCCCCAAACCTGTTTAAAGGTTTTGCTCAGTTCTAGTTAGGCTGGCTCTGAAGATGTTCAGGCTAACATCTATTCACTCATCATTTCTGTTTCCCAAAGTCACACCCTAATTCCTGGCTCCATAAATTAAATGTGCACTCTGTGTTTGCTAGATACCACCAAAATAAGGACATAAAATGATAAATTATCACAAAAGGGGGGGGACAAATCCCATGAAACAGCAAGGGTTATTTAGAGGAAAGCTCTGAGTGGCTGAGGAGGCACCTCTGGTCCAACTCCTTGCATGAATGGCTCAATAATCAGATGCTGAACATACTCAAGGAAAAGGACAATTAGTGAGGGTTATTTTAATATCTCAGGAAGAAGAGAGACAAGGTGGATCCTGGCATTGCCATTCCAGGCACAGGAAGCATCTCCTCAGGTTTGGGGACAGGATCTGGCACGTGGCAAACACCACTGCCAACTCCCCCAAGCCACAGCTGCATCCCCACACAGCTTTCTCCTTTAAAAAGAGAAAGGGGACTATGGACATCATATTTTCCAGGTTTTTGCAGTATCTCAATTTGTTCCCTGTGTACTCAAAGATCAATTCCACAGAATGAAACCAAAGTGAACTTGTAACATTGCTGTGCTTGTAAACAAGAACAAATTCAACAGAAAATAGCAGAGGACCAAATTTCTGCTTCATTTTTTTTTTTTTTTTGGCTGTTTGGGGTTTTTTTACCTTTAGTGATATTTTCATGGGGGAAAATTTATCTCACCTCAAATCTGGAGTTGATTTCTTGGGAAAACCTTGCTTTCAGCCTGCAGTAAAAAGGTGGAGAGGTGGGCACAGATGATGCCCCACATCCAAACACTTCTCCGGAAGCTCCTCTGCAAAATTCCCTTCCAGCACTGCTGTGCACAATTTGATTTTCTACCTGATTCTCTCTCTGCTGTTTGCTTTATGTGTCTGTTAATACATAAGTCTGCTCTTTTTTATCTTGCTTGCATTTTTTGTTTGTGTTTTTTCTTTTTTCTTCCCTTTCCCTGCTTAGCACTAAACTGCAGCACACGCATTGTGCTTTCAGCTGCCTGTGATCTGTCAGCAGGCCCAGGAGCTTAGTCTGAGCAGGCTATGTAAATATTGTCTCAAAATTACAAATATTCAGAATGGCAGTAATATATGGGGCTTTTGTTAAAGCATCTTGTTCCATGGGCTTAAGCACAGGGGGGAAAGCACGGAGATGTTGATGTGTTATTTGTACAAGGGACACACACTCACGTGTACACAGAAGCACAACATTGTACAAATAGCAGTTCAGGCCATAAATATCTTGGCAAAATTGCTCCTGAATCAAAACAACCCCCAAAAGAGAGATGATGGAAATGAAGTCAGACTGCATTGCTTTGGGGGCACACTCCCTGCTTGGATTTTGATTTTTTTTCCCCCTCTGAAAATGGGTGGAAAACTCCCTGTGCTGAGGAGCCTATTCTGGATCAACACATTTAGTAACAAAATGTACCTTTGTATCTAAAAATCTGAGTGTCATGAATATTTAACGGAGGAGGAAAGAATGATTTTGTCAGTGTGTAAAGCAGTCCCAGAGAGGCTCGAATTCTGCCTGGTTTCTATTAACTCTCCTTCTCTGTAAACACACTGAGTCATTTGCTGCAGGAGAGGTGTGTGAGCACCGGGAGGGAAAGGCACGCGGGTGTGAAGAAAAATCCCCACTGCCATGCAAAGGGAGAGGAATGGATTGGCTGGGCAGAGTGCTGCCTCCAGCCTCAGCCCTGCCTCTGCACAGCCAGGCTGAGATGCAGGCTCGAGCCCAGCAACAGCACAAATTTGAAAAGTCTAAAAATAAAATAAATATGAAGCCTGTTGGTCAGCCTGCCCAACCTCGCACAGGGTAAATCAGAGCCCCAGAGCCACCCAATGGCAACCTCATGTTGGTGAAAATGGGAATGAAAATATCTTTCCTCTGCTCATCTCTAGTTGTTTCACGCCAAACTCGTTCCCTGTGGAAAGCACGGAGGTTATTGGGGAGTGATGGGCACCCAAAGGACCCTGTGAGCCGTGTGAACACCATGAAACCTTAAAGCTACAGAGTGAGAGGCAGGAGCTGTCTCTGATTTTGTGACCCTGGCTTGGGGAAGCCTCTGAACTCAGGCAATCATATCGGAATATGTTGAAGCAGAAGGCAGCAAACCTCTAACTTAAACATATCTCAAAATCTGGCTGTGCACCAGGGCACCAAAAACTTCAGTTTGTTGTTCTCCACACTGATTTTCTCTGTGTTTCAGATTCCCTGGTCCAGCCTTTGGACAGCAGCAGGGCTGGGGAGGTGCAAATTTAAACCTCCCTGAGCTGAGAGTGGGATAACTTTAGGGCAATGTGGAAAGGCAGATTAACCTGGGGAGAGGAGGGTGCTGCTGCCTTGCCTTCCCCACTCTGCACCAGCACATCCCAGGGGTGCCCAGGTTACCACAGCTTTAACAGGATTTGCTCCTTCCCTCTCTCACAACTCCAGGTTTCACATGGCAATGGACACACTGCTCATAAATTCTGCCTGGACCAGTTGTGCTGTTCTGAAAAAGGAGCTGGTTTGGCATCAGCCAGCAGCTGAGAATTTTACCCTAAGTTGCTTTTTCCCTCCTGTCTCTACCATGCAGGTTCCTTTGAGATGGGCTGCTGGTACCAGGCTGCCATCCAGAGGGGAAAGACACAGAGCTGGGAGCACCAGGCACTCACTGGATAAAGCTCTAGCCAGAATATCAGAGCCAGGTTTGCAGCTGGGGCAAGGATGGGTTTGGAGAAGCCTCAGGTGTTTAGAGTCATTTTCAAGATCCTGCTGGCTTGGAGCAAACACTTGCTCCAGAATCCTTCCTGATGAAAATGAAGATCATGAGAAGTAGCAAAATTTGCTAATGCGGGGAATAACAATAATTGTTGCACGTGGCACTTGTCACTGCAAGATTTCAAGCACTCTGGATCTTTACAGCTCTGCTCTCTCTGCTTTGGGGGTAATAACTCATCATCTGGCACAAACTTGAACCTTTCCTTGTGTAGGATTCCAGACCTAACCCTGGACTGTGTCACTCCAGTCTTTCTGGAGATGACCAAAACTGTGAGCAGGACACAGAGCAGCTGTTCCCTGCTGTTTGAGCAGAGCCTGTTTGGTGTCTGCTCCCCAAACCCCCAGTCCACGTCCCCCAGTTGCCATCAGTGAATAAGAAGGACACACTCCAACAGGACAGACAGACCCACACATTCCATACCTGTCAGCCTTTTCCACCCATGGACTCTGTGGGTTCATTTCTACAGCTGAACACATCTGTGCACACATTCAGCACCTTGGAAATGTCTAAATATGAATATATTTTTATATTCTCCTATTTCAGAGAAACACAGAGCTCTTGTTCTCTCTATAAATGCAGTGTGATCAATAACATTTCTAGAGCAGGGAGTGAGCAAAGTGCCTTGTTAAAATAATAATAATTGCACAGGAGCCAAATCCTTTCTAATAAAATCTTTTAAAACCTTTCTAAAATTTCTGCTCCAAGGCCACTTTTCCTGTGAGACCTGTAATTATTGAGAGTGGAAAGAAAGGAGCATGACTGGCCTCTCTTAGCAGCTGCCCAATGGATACAAAAATGGGACTGCACTGACAAAGTGGCCCCTGTGGAGTGTCCTGGTCGAGACACAAACCTGTGGCTTGTGCTGTCCATCTCCTCCCAGGGTTTACAATTAAAGCTGTATTGCTGTTTGTATTTCCAGCAGCTCCTGAAAGCCCCATTGCAGAAGGTGCTGTGCAAACAGAGAGGCAGCAGGATTTACAGCCCTGAGAGATAAAGTGTGCAGGGGGAGGGCTGTGCGCAGGGTTGAGGAAGAAGAAGGACAGCGAGTCATTCCAGGCTGTGTGTTAACAGAAGAAAAAGTCAGGGGCCAAGCAGCTGCCACTCAGCCTCTGAGGTTTAATCTCCAAGAAACACACTTGTGCTGCTTGACCCAGGCACACACATGCTGTATTTATGTGTGTGATCACCCTGCAGGGCAGCAGTGATGCCTCTGCTGCACCTGAGGTTTTTGGAACTTCTCAGGTGTGATCTGAGTGCAGGAATCCTCTAAGCAAAGCTTATTTAGAGTAGTGAAAACACCCTTGTCCCAAGCCCAGCTCCAAGGAGGCTTCCCTGGAAGTGGGGAAGAGTAGGGCAGCTGCTGCATGCTGCAGTTGCATGACATGCAGGTGCTGCTCCTGCCCAGCAAGGCGAGGGAGATGTAGGAGCTCTGTGCCTGTGGTTGCCAGCAGCAGAGGATGCTGACATGGTCTGGGAGCCTCGGGAGGAGGAAGCCCCAGGCTGGGGGTGTTGTTGCGCATCTCCTGCAGCAAATCCCGTTGCAGTGGGTGCAGTGAGGATCACTGCAGGCAGGGCAAGCAGGGAAGTGTGCCAGCGCCTTGTCCACAGCAGCATCCTGCCTGCACTCCCTGAGAAACCCACCTGTGAACAAGGCAAGATCTTCTCTTCTCTGGTTTTTGGTTGTTAATTGCTGCCCCAAGATGTGCAGGGCGTCTCTGCTTCAGCCTACACAACTGAAGAACGAGTCTGGACTCTTCACTTTTCAGTCTTGAAGTTGTTTATTAATTCTTATCTATAAAATTTTCTTTCTGCCCAGCTGAGATCTGCTCAGCAGGGCAGCCACAGGCACTCTGTGTTGTCCTTTTATACTACAAACTACATATAACATATTTACACTTAATTCCCAACACCTATCACCTGTGTTAGACAGTGCACTTCTACTCTAAACCAACCCCAAAGTGCCAACATCACAGCAGAAAATGGAGAACAAGAAGAAGAAGGAGAAAGGCTGGACATGCCCAGATTCCTCTGTCTTGTCCCCATAACCCCCATACCAAAAATTCCAAAATCTACATTTTCACCCTGTGATAATTTTGTTATTATACTATTGAAACCTGTGTCACTTTCATGTCCTCATACAAAGCTGGTAACTTGCTCCAGGGGTCACAATCACATCCCCAGGTGCTCTGGGCTGTGTGCCAGGGTCTCTGAGCCCCCTGGTGGGGTCCTCAGCAACTCTGGACACCTGGAGGGATGCACTGAGCTCTGACATTCTCTGGCAAAGCCATTGTTCTGTGAGACTTTGCATTATCTGGGGAGCCATCCATCCCAGGCAACAGGGGAGGAAGGCAGGATTCAGGAGAGTTAGCAAGTCGTGGGCTGTGTTTGGTTAAACAGTGTCTTCAGGCTTCAAAACTAATGCATATGGAAGGGGGTGTGATGTGGGGACACTCAGCTTCCTTCCTCGGAGTTAATTAACCTCCCTCACCCCCGTGCTGTTATAGACACAGGCACTTCTGCTGCATATGTCAAGGGCATAATTAGCACAGGCTGAGCAAACCACACACAGGATGGAAACGTGCCTGCAAGATGGACACAAGTGACAGCCAGGCATGGGCAGGGACAGCCTCAGCACAGTGACCTGGTGTGGCAGGAGTGAATCTGCTGCTGGATGGAAAGATAAGGGCTGCCCTCTCTCCATTTCCTTCCTCTGCTGTCTGCTGGGAGGCTGCAGCCACCAAAGGAGAGCAGATTCACTCCTGGGGGGGGATGACAAGGGTAAGGAGCAGCTCAGTGATGGGGAAAAGTCTTCTTCAATTTTTATTCATTTCAGACCCTCAGTATTCCCAGTGCCTTGGTGCCCAGCCTTCCTCCCTCACTCAGATCCTCAGAGAACCCTTCTCTTCACACATGAGAATGTCTGCACCCTCCCTGCACCCTCTGCAGCTTTGCCCAGCTCTCAGCTCCCAGCACCTCTGCAGAAAACACCTCCAATAGCCCAAGTTCCACATTCCCATCCCTCGGGTTTCTGACATCTCCACTGTGAGGAGCAGGAGCCCCTTTGGCAGGGGAGACTGAGGAAACCTCTGACAGGGAGAAACTGGGGGCAGGTGTGCAGGGATGGATCCCGGGGTGGTGTCCAGCACTGCTCATTTCATGGGACCATTGCCCCTCACTCCTGAGTCTCAGTGCATCCTTCCATGCCTCTTGATCAATTCCATCCATGCTGGCTGCTGTTCCTCCATCCCCTGAATTTACTGTTTTTCCTGAGACCCTGTGACGGTGTTCACAGGGGTCTTAGGATGAGGGAAGAGACAAAGATCTGACTCCATGTTTCAGAAGATTTAATTTATTATTTTATTATATGTATTACATTAAAGCTATACTAAAAGAATAGAAGAAAGGATTTGCTCAGAAGGCTGGCTAAGAATAGAATAGCAAAGAATGATAACAAAAGTTTGTGGCTTGGCTCTCTGTCCGAGCCAGCTGGGCTGAGATTGGCTATTAATTACAAACATCCAACATGAGCTAATCAGAGATCTACTTGTTGCATTCCACAGCAGCAGATAATCATTGTTTACACTTTGTTTCTGAGGCCTCTCAGCTTCTCAAGAGGAAAAATCCTAAAGAAAGGATTTTCCATAAAAGATGTCTGCGACAAGACCCCTCTCCCATAGATTTCAAGCATGCTGGGGTGGCCCTGCTCCACAACTGAAGATCTCTAGGGCCAGTGTCATGCAGATCTCTGTGAGTGGAAGATGTGAGAGGAGCAGAAATCTTTGGATTCCCTGCAAGGCCTCCCCTCTTCTGCAGCTCCCAGCTCCTGGCGTTGCCTCCTCCCTTCTGCCCAGAACCACAAAACACACATGCAAAACCATCCGCAATTCTTAAATGTTGCTGTTTTAGAGAAGCTTAGTGCTTGTTCCAGCTGCAGGCACTAAATCATCCCTCTCCCCTGGCCGTGTGCTGAGGAAGGGAGGCTGGTGATGGATGGGGCTGTCCATCCCTACACTGGGAGCAGCACAGCTGTGTGGAGCTCACTGTGCAGCCAGGGCTCTGTGCAAACCCTGCATCCCCCCTGCTTCCTCCCCTCCAGTGACAGTGACTGATTGTCCACTTGTGCAGAGCACTGCCCAGCACCAGCCATGGCTCCACCACCTCCTGGGAGCGAGGAGGAGATTTCAGAACCCAGGAAATTCCTCTGACTGCCCCAGAAGGCTCGAAACCCTGACAAAGATCTCATAGACCCTGGCACAGAGCCTAAAACCCCTGTGCCTTTGATTTTGACCCCAAAAATTACCAACTTTATATGAAGATCTGCAAACCACAAAAGTTTAAACAGAATGATAGTGAGTTTATCACAGGGTGAAAATGCAGAATTTTTGGGGTTTTTAGAATGGAAGTTCAAGAAGCAAGGTAGAAGAATCTAAGCGTGTGTCACAGACACACATGTTTTATGAAAAAATCCTTTAGGGAATAAGGGAAGTTCAGTGGCAGGATTGCATCCAGATCTTCTGGAAGAACTGCATATTTCTGTCTCCTTAGGGCTGAGATTGGACCACCAAGAGAAGGCAGCAGCCATGTGCATGAAGGCAGGCATGAAACACAGAATCGCAGAATCCTACAATGGTTTGGACTGGAAAATCCTTAAAAATCATCCCTTTCCACCCCCTGCCATGGGCAGGGACACCTCCCACTGTCCCAGGCTGCTCCCAGCCCTGTCCAGCCTGGCCTTGGGCACTGCCAGGGATCCAGGGGCAGCCACAGCTGTTCTGGGAACATCAGGAAAAGGTGTGGGGAGCCTGGATGGGGTTTCCATACATTGCCTGCCCTAAGCAGAGCCAGGTGAAGAGGAAAAAGTGAATAATCCATTTGTATAGGCAGCTCCTGGAGCAGAGCAGAGGAAGGGTTGCCTCGAGATCCCAAACTTGGCATGGGTCCCCTTGAGTAGGGTCAGGCCCACAGGTGCCACCCACACCTGGAGCCAGCAAACTGGAGATGCACTGAAATCCAGGGCTCTGCAGTCAGAGACACAACTCCTCCCCACCACCATGGGCTGAGTGACTCGCTGAGGGGGTAAAGAGAGAGCTGCAAATGGAAAATGGCATTTTCAATATGCTGGAGTGTCTGGGGAGGGGAGAGAAGGTAGGCTCAGGGAAAGGCAGTGAGAAGAATGGCAGGGAGCTGGGAATGGCTCCTTGCCTTATTCCTATGCTGCTCCACTCCACACTCAGATAAAGTGGTCCCTTCTCTCCAGCCTTCTCCTTTCCAGTCACACACTCCCTTGGTTAATTCTCTCCTCGTCGAGATCAGAGATTAGATAGAGCCTGGATTTATAGCTAGTGAAAATAAAAAGAGCTGCTCCTATCAAGGATTCAAATGATTAAATATCCCACCATAGAAATACTTTTAACTTCACTTACAGTACAATTTCACTTACAGGCTGATGCAGTTGACAGCACGAACAAAAGCTGCTTGAGTAATATGGGGCCTGAAGAGAGAGAGAAAGGAGCTGGAGGAATGAGAACAAGGGATAGAGACAGAAATGGAGGGAGAAAGAGAGAAATGGGATTAGATAGGGAGATGTAAAGAGAGGAAAGGAAAGGCAGGAAAAGAGAAGGAAAGAGGAGGTTGGCTCTCTCTGCCTGCAGCATTAAAAGTACAAGAGCTAAACCAATTAAACAATGAAAGGAAAGCAAAGGATTAAATGAAGGGCTATGTAAAACAGCTCCTCTAATCCAGCTCATTTACTGCTCTTTATTCTCCATTTCCTTCTCATGTTGATCCCCAGATCCAACAGCACCAGGCTTGCTGTGCCTCGCCCACGCAGGTCCTGCTGGCACCGCGGTGTGCCCAGCCTGCTCCTCCTCCTCCTCCTCTTCCTCCCCTGCCCTCCAGGCCACCCAGGCTGGGGACAGCAGAGCTGGGAGGGGACAGCCCTGCCCTGGGGATGCTCCGTGGCAGAAGGAGCCTGTCCTGAGCTGTGGCCTCACCCAAGGCTGGGCTTTACTCCCTGGCCAGGGACAAGCCCAGCAGAGCCTCTCTGTGCCCTCCATCATCCCTGCCAGCAGCTCAGGGATGCACTGCTCCACTCCATCTGCTGCTGGAGATCCCCATGGTGGACCGAGCTTCTGAGATGCTGTGGTGATCCAGAGGACAAGGAGGAATTTTCAGGGCAGTTTCTGCCCCTGCCTCCTCTGCGGCTGCTCTTTTCCTTTCCTTTTCACAGACACGGGAGCTGTGGGGTGGGAGCAGCACAGCCCCAGCCACACAGGATTTCTGCACCCTGCCCAAAGCACAGCCTTGCACAGGTGCCAGCATGGCACAGAACATTTCCACTGCCTGTGCCACAGCTTCTTCATGCCCTGCTGGTGCTGGGATCCACCACAGCTCCCCTCCTGTGCTCTGTGGGTCCTGCAGAAACCTCAGCACTCATGGGGAAGGTGACTGGTGGCTAAAATGCAACAAACAGGACATGGATGGGGACAAGCAGCATTCACCCACCTTCTCCTTTCCCCCCTCTTTCTCCACTTGTCTGGCGGCCAAGAATTGTTGTCGCAGACATATTTTCATGAAAAATCCTTTCCTTAGGATTTTTCCTCCTGAGAAGCTGGGAGGCCTCAGGAACAAAATGTAAACAATGATTATCTGCTGCTGTGGAATGCAACAGGTGCATCTGGGATTGGTCTCATGTGGTTGTTTCTAATTAATGGCCAATCACAGTCAGCTGGCTCGGACTCTCTGTCTGGGCCACAAACCTTTGTTATCATTCTTTCCTTTCTATTCTTAGCCAGCCTTCTGATTAAACTTTTTCTTCTATTCTTTTAGTACAGTTTTAATACAATATACATCATAAAATAATAAATCAAGCCTTCTGAAACATGGAGTCAGATCCTCGTCTCTTCCCTCAACCTGAGACCCCTGTGAACACCGTCACAAATTGTTGTTTCTTTTCTGGTCACTTCCGACAGTTCTGATCTCAGCCTCAGGGAGAGCAAAGGGAGCACAGAGTGAATCATTTGGGGAGGGACTCTGGGGGAAGTGTGGCTCCCTGGAGGAGGTTATCTGTGCCTGGGCACTGTCTGCAGGGATGCACTTCTGTTTGGAAATTACTTTTTTTCCCCTTCAGCACTCCAGAGCTACAGATCATTTGAATTCACCCTCTCCTTTCCTTTCAGGAGACAGAAAGGCCCCAGCCGTACTTGAAATGAGACAGATGCTTATGGAATTGTGGTTTTAAAAGCATTTTTCAGTTCCGTTCTCTCCTTTTCTACACACAGCAGCCCAATGTGAGCTGACTAATAAATGCATTATCTTTTTTTTTTTTTTTTTCCCTTTCCTAGGAGGGTTTGATATGGCAGCTCCATAGATCAGCTTGGTCTCCGGGGATATTTCTGCCCTAAACAAAATGGAAATTGTCTGGCCCCTCACAAGCCCTCAGTGACTCATACAATAAAGAGAACCCATAAATATTTGGGTAATTACAGTCCATTCACCTAAATTCCATAAGAGGCAGAGTGTGACCATCTTCACAGGGGTCTGAGAATGAGGGAAGAGATGAGGATCTGACTCCATGTTTCAGAAGGCTGATTTATTATTTTATGATATATATTATATTAAAACTATACTAAAAGAATAGAAGAAAGGATTTCATCAGAAGTCTGGCTAAGAATAGAATAGGAAAGAATGATAACAAAGGTTTGTAGCTCGGGCTTTCTGTCTGAGCCAGCTGATTGTGATTGGCCATTAATTAGCAACAACCAACATGGGCCAATCACAGATTTACCTGTTGCATTCCACAGCAGCAGATAATCATTGTTTACATTTTGTTCCTGAGGCTTCTCAGCTTCTCAAGAGGAAAAATCCTAAGGAAACGATTTTCCATAAAAGATGTCTGTGACAGCAGAGCATTTTCTTACTGGGCCCTTGACTGGCTGCTGTGTGCTGCTGTTCCCAGCCCTGGCTGCAAAGAGCACCCAAATGGCCAAGCTCCAAAAGCCTCTTCCCAAGCAGCCAGCAAGGGTTGGGAATGTTGCACAGCAAAGGGGTGAAAATTGGGTAATGAGTAATAAGTTAGGTAATGGAATCACAGCTTGGGTTGGAAAGGACCTTAAATCCCATCCCATCCCACCCCTGCCATGACAGGGACACCTCCCACTGTCCCAGGCTGCTCCCAGCCCTGCCCAGCCTGGCCTTGGGCACTGCCAGGGATCCAGGGGCAGCCACAGCTGCTCTGGGCACCCCGTGCCAGGGAAGGATTTCTTCCAATATCCAATCCAAACCCAATCTCTGTCAGTTTGAAGCCATTCCCCCCATTCTGTCACTGCATCCCTTGTAAACAGTCTCTCTCCACGTTTCTTTAGGGCTCCCTTAGGTCCTGGAAGATGCAATATTGCTTCATGTATTTTACACAGAGTTCACACAGAGCAGGTGCCTTTGTCTCATGGCCCATCCTGAGTCACCCCAGTGCAGGCAGCTCCTGGGGCTGGGGATCAGAGGATCCCTGTCCCTGCAGCCAGGCTGGGCTGGAATCTGCTGGAGCCAGGCCCTCCAGTGCCGTGACAGCCCTGGAGATTAATGCATTTCATAATGATATTATTACTGCCACGGTGTTCATATTTTACCGCTTGTTGTCACCACTCTAGGAGGCAGATCCAGCTGCACATATATCTGATCTGGATGCTCTGCAGCCTGTTCTGCCTTCCCTAGGATGGCCACACCAGGCTCATGCTGCAGCTGTTTGCTAAAAATCACCAGAGAAACCAAAATGGGGAAGACCTGTTTCAAAAAGAAGGGTTCAGTGAAGCTCTGGGCTGTTTTATTTCCTCCTCTCCCTCTCTGCCTGCTCAGGGAGGATTGCAGGATGTGCAGGAACCCTTTTAAAAGACCCTTCTTGAAATCAGGATGTCTGGAGCCACCCTGGCTGCGCTCTCCAGCCCTCTGCCCCTTCCCAGGGCTCATCTCTACCCTTTGGTGGCCTCTTGCAGCACAGCCACAGTGACAGTGTTGGGATCTCTAGCTGGTCAGAGCGACCCCGAGAAAAGTTTGAAAGTCTCTTTTCCCAGCCTGGTGCTTGAAGAAGGAGTCAGGGCTCTTAATTTCTCACTCTCAAGGTTGTTTATTGTTTCTTATCTATAAAATTCTTTCTCCTGCCCTGCCGAGGTCCATCCAGCAGGACAGTTCCAGGCACTCTGCCTGCCCCCGGGGCAGTGTTATGTCTTTATACTAAAAACTACATGTACAATGTTTACAATTACTTTCCAATACCTATCACCTGTGTTAGACAGTGAGCTTCTACTCTAAACCAATCCAAAAGTGCCAACACCACAGCAGAAGATGGAGGCCAAGAAGAAGGAGAAAGGCTGGACACACCCAGTTCCCTCCATCTTGTCCCTTGAACTCCCATTCTAGAAACCCTAAAATCTACTTTTTCACCTTGTGATAAATTCACTATTATTCTACTTAAACTGTTGTGGCTTGCAGATCTTCATCTAAGGTTGGTAATTTGCTCCACGGGTCACAATCAAACCCACAGGTGTTTTGGGCTCTGTGCCAGGGTCTCTGAGCCCCCTGGCAGGGGTCTGGGCTGCTCAGGACAGCCAGAGGGATGTCCTGGCTCTTGACATGACAGGACAGTCACAGTTCCCTTTGCCCAACCCATGGCAGTCAAAGAGACACAGAGTGGGTTTGCATGAAGTGTTTCACCTCCTTGACTTTCCATGATCCTACACAGAACAGCTCCTGTGACTCCAGCAGGGCCCTGGGCTGGCATCTGGGACCGTCTGGAGAGCAGCAGAGCCCCTGCAGCTGCCAGGGGAGGGATGGGAGGGATGCAGGAACAGCTCTGGGCCGGGCTAGAGGGGAGCTCTCACAGGAGCTGAGACTGGCAAGCCCAGCATGGCAATGCAAAGCTGTTAAACCTTTTTCCCCTCAAGGGCAGCCTCCTGTCTCCAGGGGTAACCAAGCCCAGCTCCCTCCAGAGGAGTTTGAGCAATCCTAAACCTCATCAGTCACAAACTTTTTATACCAACCTGTTTTATCAAATGCTTCGTTTTCTCTCTTTCCCCCCCCCCCCCCCTTCCCTTTTCCTCCTGCTACTTCTTGGGATTTTTTTCTCTCCTTGCTATGGGTGATGGTGCTTCTAATCAGCACTTTCCATGTCTAATTGCCTCATTGTGAGCTTCTCCCTGAACCTGTCAGACACCAGCTCACACTTCTTGCTTTACTTGTCACAAGAAAAATTGTTCTTTTAAATGTGTCTGGGAGAGACACAAGGACATGGAATGCTCCAGGGAGAGAGGAGGATGGAGGAGTGACTAACTGCACTTACTCAGCGCATGGGATTTCTGAAAGCTGCCCCTCCCCAGCTCACCTGGAGGTACACAAACACAGCAAAAAGACAATTCTGTCTAAAAGGCATCACAGTCCAAAGTGTTGACACTGAAAATTCCCCGTGGAAGCTGTGCCTGTTGTGATTATAGCACAGGATGAGTGGATTACTCAGTGAAACAAACCATCCATGGCAGCAGGGATTATTTTGCATGTTAGAGGGAGATCTGGGGACTTTAAATACTAATACCCCATTAATGATTAATGTATCTCTTGCATATGCACCAGCTTGATGACCTATTCCCTCCCTGCCTCAATCACAAGCAGAGCAAAAAGTTTGTGTGTTTTTGCTGCACCAGGTTTGCATTCATGTGAGAAATGCTCACAGGGCTCTGAATTCCACCTCCTCTGCTATCCACCTAAATTAGATTATTTGTGGAGCAGGTTGGTGCTCGCCCCTGGTGATAGCAGGGCAGTCTTTCAGGCCGAGGTATTTGCGGTTGTCATCTGCTGATGAGAAGATAACAGTGTTCCTCCACTGACACACGAGCTCCAGTGCTGGCAGAGCTGCCTCTCAAGGGCTGCCAGAGACACAGGGAGGGGGTTCTGTGCTCATGCAGCTCAGCCCAGAGCTCCCTGGTTAAGATAAATGATGACCTTGGTCTCACCTCCACCTGCTCTGCCTCAGATTAGGCAGGTGACAAAGCTGATGTCACATCTCCAGGTTGTGCCTGAAGTAATTTGGATGGCTCCACTTCGTGGCAGTTATATGATAATGGTGACACATTGGTCTTGTCCTTTACATTCGCTCCCATGAGATTTTCCCTGTGAGCCACTTCTGCCCATGGTCCCTCTCACCTCCTCAAGAATTAGTTGGGAGGTGAGCTTTTATTCCCAGTAAATAACACCTTTATACATCTGTGCCTTGCTTCAAGTGAACAAATCACAGCAGTTTCCTTTTCCAGCTTTCTCTTTGTGTTGTGGAGGATATTTTGGGGTGAGGCTCAGAGAGACCCCCATGGCAGTGGCATTTTGTGAGCCTGCAGCATTGGCAGGAGAAAGTGTCCAGGAGCTCTCAGTGACCACTTCTCTTTTCTTGCTGTCTCTCTCCTGGGGCAGATTTCAAGTTTCCCCAAGTTCTCCTCTACCTGCTCAGGATTTTGTGACTTTCTGACCCACTGCAGAATTGTGAGAGCTGGCAAGCACAGAGATATTTAACAGGGCACAATCAGAGGGCAAAGCAGAGAGGGGGAGAGATTGACTGGGGGGCCATGGGAAGTGGCACACACCTGTCAAAAACTGGCCAGAACCTGCACATTTAGGTGTAAAATTATTCCTTCAATCAAGATCTGCAACTCCCAAGGACAAAGCTAAGGCAGAGCCTTCTCCTTTTCTCAGAAAAATTAATTTAGAATAAAAAAGTGGGAGAATTCCAGGGAAGGGAAGGGAAGGGAAGGGAAGGGAAGGGAAGGGAAGGGAAGGGAAGGGAAGGGAAGGGAAGGGAAGGGAAGGGAAGGGAAGGGAAGGGAAGGGAAGGGAAGGGAAGGGAAGGGAAGGGAAGGGAAGGGAAGGGAAGGGAAGGGAAGGGAAGGGAAGGGAAGGGAAGGGAAGGGAAGGGAAGGGAAGGGAAGGGAAGGGAAGGGAAGGGAAGGGAAGGGAAGGGAAGGGAAGGGAAGGGAAGGGAAGGGAAGGGAAGGGAAGGGAAGGGAAGGGAAGGGTACAAAAGTTTTTCCCGGGAACAAAATTTCTTCTTCATGCCCTAACCCACAGTTAAACCCCAGAGCTGATGACAGCCTCAAAAGTGATTTTCCCTGAAATCCCCTCCTGCCCAGGAGGACACCCAGCAGCCTCCAGCCCCATCCTCAGCTCCTGGGAGCAATCAGGGTCACCCCAGGGTGACACCCAGCTCCTGCCATGTTCCACCAAAGTCATGAAAAATAAAACAGAGCTGAGCTTGGCTTTTTTTCTGATGAGGCCAATAATTCTTTTGCTGCACTTTTCAAATCCCTCGCTGCCTGCACGTGGGATACAAATGACTCCACCTCTGCATTTCATGGCATTTGTGAATCATTAGGCCTCACTTAAGGGGGTTTACATCACTCCACGCTCATCTTTCTCCTCCCAGCCTAATTCTGGGCTTTGGCCAAATAGCATTCAGCCTTCACTTCCATCCTTTTACCTTCTTTATGTATTATTGAATTATTCAGGCACTTTCCATTGGGATGAATTGGAAATACACAACGGAAAATGCAGTTCCTCAAAGGAAAAATTTACATTTGCTGGAGTTGGTTTGTTTATTTGGAAAAATCAACATGCAGAATAAACTTTCAGCCAGAAAAAAAAAAAAAAAGACTGATTAAAAATAGAACCATGGCTTGAATGTTTCAGTCTTCTAAATGCTTTGCTTGAAAGCAGTCAAACAAAATAATGAATTTATTTTTGTTATGACACACTAAACATTGCCTCATAAAAAATTGGGAGCTGGACACTTCTTCTCCAGCCAAGATCTCTGGAGAGGAATTCCTCTTGTACTTGGAATTCACAGTGTATCAGGCTCATTGCAGCACTCCAGGATATTTTTTGGATATTCTATTTTTGCTGCAAGCTGGGATTCTACAACTCCAGCAAGGAACACATCACTAAAGACAAAGAGATGTTTAATACTGAGCTGTACTGAAGCATTTCAGGGACATTCAGGCAATCAAACCAAAATATTTCATTTCTTTTGGTGCTGGTCTGTTGGTTTTGTTTTGTTTTTATTTTTTTTTCCTTTAATTTTTCAAAAGTGGAACTTGTTGCAATGGAAATATTAACATTTCAGTGTTTTTTCACTTTGCAGCTTTTTTTTTTAAGATTTCCTCATCTATAATAAATGTCTAATTAAAAATTTTATTGCAAGCTAGGAAAAGAAACCTAGGCTAGAAATTCCAAATGGAGCTCTGTACTGCTTTTTGTGATGGCAGAAAACGAAGACCCAGCAGAAAGAAGAATTGCAGTGAGACTCCTTTCCTACATGTTGATCACAGTGGGCTCCCAGTAATGAATTTAGGAGGAATTTTGGGCAGGTACAAAGCAGGGATCATCACTGTTTATTCTGAGAACAGAAGCATCACAAGGACAGTCCTGCCTAGAGAAGAACAGCATGAAACTTCAGCTGTACCCAGGTTCTAGCTCCATCTTCATTTGGCATTTGGGCATTTCCATTAGGTTTCCATTGGGCATTCCATTTCCATTTCCATTTCCATTTCCATTTCCATGCCATTTGAGCACTCCATTTCCATTTGGTTTGGGCATTTCCATCACATTTCTCTGGTGTTGGGATAAAAGCCTGGCCCACTCCAGCGACTCCTGGGGACAGCTGCATTTTTAAGGTGTGGCAAAATGCACCTGATGACCCCAGGGAAACCCTGAATCATCCTCACCCGGTTCCTTCTGCATCCCACAAATCCCTTTTCCCACCCTGGAAACTGATAAATGCAGAAGGAGTCTGTGCCCTCGGTGCTTTTGGGGGATTTTTTATCACCAGTAGGATTCATATTGATTTTGAACCAGTTTTGTTTGCCTGAACTCTGGAGCTGGCAAGCTCTGGACATCATTTCAATCTGTTCAGCACTCCCGGGGGTAGGGTGCCCTCTTTTTATTTTTAAGGCATGTAATAAAGAACAAAATTAATTCCACGTCTGATTTATGCCCAAAGCCACCATTCTTTGTTCTTCCAGCTGAGATTTGATTGGATTTCATTAGTTTCTTTCCCATAGAGGCAGATAATTTTCTTCAGGTTTAAGTTGGAGTGTTTCTGGGTTTGTCTAGGGTGTGGGGTTGTTTTGTTATTATTGTTAGATAGCTGAGAAACAAATTCTGTTCTAATATTTGTCTGTATGAAGCCATTCAAACAAAAATAAAGAACATACCTTTTTAAAGTCAAAAGCACAAAAGTTTTGCATAGATAAATCTGTCCCATAAGTCTTTTCTTTTGCTATTTATTGACTCTCCTGTGCCATTAAAAAGTATTGTCATGAGATGCTTTTGGCACATTTATAACAGACCCAGCAAATGATTTACTCACCCACTGTCTTGCAGACCTGCATTTTCTAACAATTCCAGCTTAGCAGCTTTCATCTAAAAAAAATAAATAAATAAAACAGAGTAGACATGCCCAGATGAGCTGGCAAATGCCTTTCCTACCTGATGCTTCCAGAAGGAAATAAAATATTGCTCCCTGATCTGTCGATCCCACCTCTGAGAACAGATTGGCTTAGGGATATGGGCTGGGGTTGGCAAGGCCAGGCTCTGGGAGGGGAGATAAGAGGGACTGTAACAACACACACCAGGTTATCAGAGCTGAGCCTGAGCACAGCCTGCACCAAAATCTGACTCCAGAGCGAGTCCTCACTGCTCCTGACTGCTTAAAAGGGGTCTGAGAGGGAAGGGAAGGGAAGGGAAGGGAAGGGAAGGGAAGGGAAGGGAAGGGAAGGGAAGGGAAGGGAAGGGAAGGGAAGGGAAGGGAAGGGAAGGGAAGGGAAGGGAAGGGAAGGGAAGGGAAGGGAAGGGAAGGGAAGGGAAGGGAAGGGAAGGGAAGGGAAGGGAAGGGAAGGGAAGGGAAGGGAAGGGAAGGGAAGGGAAGGGAGAAGAGAAGAGAAGAGAAGAGAAGAGAAGAGAAGAGAAGAGAAGAGAAGAGAAGAGAAGAGAAGAGAAGAGAAGAGAAGAGAAGAGAAGAGAAGGCTGGAGTATCACCCTAATATTTTAAGATTTTCTAAGCCTTCTGATTTTGACATTCTTGTAACAAACTTTCTCATGCCCCTTCTGTAAATAACTTCTTGTTTTGCATTCTTTTATGGAGGAGGAGAAATTTGATGGACTGTTGCTGTGTCCAGTGTCATTGGAAAGGTGTCACTGTCACCCTCCAATCCACTGTCACTTTGGAAATCTATAAATGTTGGAGTCAGAAAATAAAAAGCCTTTTTACCTTGGAAAGAGCAGCAAGTCTGTGTCGTGTTGTTTTGTGTCCTGTAGTGACACTGGGGTAATAACAATTAAGGAAAATTAAGTTGATGAGGTAGAAGCATCATAAGGTGAAAGCAGAACTGAGTTTAACTCAGAATTAAATGCCCCCCTACATTACAAGACCAACCTGTCCTTGATGTTCTTATGGGCTCCAGCAGCCAGAGAGAAGATTTTGGTCATGTTTTAAGGAGCCCAAGACAGTGTGCGTCCAGCTGGTACAGCCTGCAAACTGCCATTGCCAGCCCAGCTTCTACCCTGCCAATGCAGGAAGGAATTTCATAGAAATCCACAGTTTCTTGAAGTTCTGAGACCACAGCTTGCAACTAATTATAGAAATAAATAACTAGTGACTGGATCCATCTGTTTTTATTTGGCAGCGCCTTTCTTCTTCATGAAATTAGCACACCTGCAACTTCTGTGTCTTCCTGAGGATGGGTCACTCTGCCCTCCAAACCACAGATGGATTGCTGGAGCACAGGAAACCCTCTGGAGATGGTGCTGCTCATCCTTCCTTCTCCTCACCCCCAGGGGAAAGTAATTAATATGCTCAATTGAGTTTCATTAGTTACTCGGGTTGAGGGGAAGCAGGGGTGAGGAGGTACAGTAAATATCTACTGACTATATTTACTGAATAGATATTTATCACCACAGTTTGAACCTCATTAGCAGAGCTTGGAGGGTTTGGCTCCCCAGGCAGGTGCGGAGTCCCTGGCAGAGAAGGAGTCAGAAGGTGTGGGACAGACATCACCCAAAAACATCCCCTAAACCCAGACAATTTAACACAAAAACATCACCCAAAAACATCACCCAAAACCAGACTATTTAACACAAGGTTTCCCAAGTCTCCAGAGGAGGTTAAATCAGGGCATAATGTGGGAAAGTCTATTTTCTCTCTCTTTTTTTTCTCCCTGCTCTCGTATTTCCCTTGGTTTAATCTTTGGCATTGAGGTGTTCTGTACAGCTACGATCATGGGAATGAATTTTAAAAGGATTATTAATTTTCCTCTTCTTTTTTTTTTTTTTTTTTTTGGTTTGACTTTTAGCTTAAGTTAAAAATATTTCAGGTCTTTAGAGACATAATTAGACATATTGTCCTTAACCAAATGCCAGATAATTTGTACGCACTTGAGGTAAATCTTTTGCTGGAAAAGTAGGCAAATATTGAAGTATGTAATGAAAATGAAAGGAAGCATGAATAAAAAAAAAACACACAAAACTATTTTAAATCTTTTAAATTATTTTCTCTTCTCCCTCTCATTAGTAAATATTTTAGTTATTCTTACCCTGAACAAATCCTCCTCTCAGGGTTTCTATGTGTCTTTCTCCCTCATTAGCATTCTTTTTTTTTTATTTTTAAATAAGTCATAAAGACCTGGTTATTTTTAAAGTTCACGTCTTATACACGATGCAGATGCAGGGACCAGAGAGAGAGGCAGCAGTGCTGTTAATTCATTTCAGGGAGGGATTTTTATTCTTCCTACCTTTAGATGAGAAGGAGTTTGCTTTTGGCTGAAAACATTCAAAGTAAGTGCAGCACTTTGGGAAATAGCACATAAAGGGACTTTGGAGGGAGGGAGGAATGAAAAGCATGGAAAAGTCGAACAGTGACAGAGGTAGTCAGAGAATTTACAAATTATTTTCTCTGACAGTGTAGACAGCTCCAGGAGGCTGCCTTCCCTTTCAGGATAAAGTCACTTGTCATTCCGTTAGGGAAAGACAAGGGATGTGTCAGGAGTTATTTGAAATGTAAAGTATTGTTTTTAGCTTCTTTCTTGCTCATTATTGTAGTAGCAAAGTGCTCTCTCTGTGCTGATGGAGAGGCTGAGATTGCAGCAGGGACCGAGGGCTGCAGGACCAAGGGGGCTCAGAATTCCCAGACCATGGAGAAAAAGGGATTTGGGGAGCCACAGGCCTGAAGATATGGGGCAAAGGAGTAGGTTTGTGGCAGGAACGAGGGGAAATGGGGATTATGGAGAGCTCTGTAATGCTGATCAGCTCAGGAAGGACTGTGGGGAAGGGGAGAGCCCAGCATCAGGGACCCCCTGAGGGATGGGGCTGCACAGATGAGGACACCAGGAGATGCTCAAATGAAGGGCAGCACTGACTGTTTGTTATTTGTCTATCACAGGGCCCCCTTTCTGTCCAAGTCCTCTCTGCCTCCTCCCCCAGACTGGGTTCCTTTAATGCTCTGCCTGTTCTAAACAGGAATATTCTCCCCAGAAAAATCCTGGGTGAACTTTCTCTTCTCTGCACCAGTCCCGCCTGGGAGCATCAATGAATGCAAAGCACAGCACAGACTCAGAGCAGCATTGCTCTGTACAGCAGGATCTGTCTTCCCACATTCCCTGACCATTTCAGACTAATCCAACCATTGAAATTAAAAATCCCCCCGTTATTTCTCTGGGCACTTCACATATTCCACCTTCTCCCCTCCAGCCTACCATCCCCTGCTCCCACTGCAAAGGAAGCTCCACACCAACTTTCTATTCACCCTGGCTGCTCAGGGACCCTGGAGCCAATGACACAAGAAACTCCAGGCCCTGGAAAAGCTGGTTTGTGAAGAACACACTCCCTGCAAGTCCCTGGAGTGCTCTGATGTTCCCTGCTATCCTGGCTTTAGCCTCTCCCTGCAAGGGCTGCAGTTAGCAAGAGCACACCGGTGGCAGATAAGCATCTGGTAACCCGTGGCAACCAAGTTCCTTTAGAAAATGGTCTTCCCTAATTCCCTAGATGAACAGGCCTTTTTTGTCTTGTTGGAAATGGGGGAGAAAAGAGGATAAAAGGATGGAGAAAGGCACCAGGTGTGTTTGTGTGGGCAGGTGCCACAGGCATCCCCGGGTGCTGCAGGATCTATTTGCTCACCTGTGGGCACCTTTCTCTTTCCAGCCCTCACAGGACCTGGGGGTTTGGATATCCCACAAGCAATTTCTTCCCAGATTTCTCCAGAACAGGCTAAACTTGCAGTGAAAGGCTGAGAGGGACAGATGAGCTCAGGCAGAGGCACAGCCAGGGCAGCAGACGGAGCCGGGTGTTTGTGCAAGTGGCTGTTACAGGATCAGGCTGATTATATTCCATTCTGGGTTTGATTAGATTGCATAAGTAGACAGACCAGCAGAAATGAGCTGCCTGGGAGAGCAGGACATTTAACTAAAGGTCAGACAAAATTGCCCTGGAAACTGGTGGGTAGAGAGAAGTGTGGAGATGGAGGTGGAGCTGTGAGGGCTGGCTCCTGGTAGGGACTCGGGAGCAGAGCTTAATTGCTGGAATTTCTGAGAGCTTTGTACAAGCCTCACCCCAGAGGTGCCCTACATTAACTCATCTGCACTGCAGCCCTCATGTACACTGCTCCCTTCCCCATGGGAGCACCCCAAAGCCTGAGGGCACAGCCCCAACACTGCCCACCCTCCCTGCCTGGCCATGAGCATCCCCTGATGAACATCCCTTCTTATATCCAGCTGATCTCACCACAGAAAAAGGAAAACACAATATTCCACTCCTGCCTTCCACTGCTGGGATGGCAAAACCAGTTAACAGCCTCACCAAAGGGAAATATTTTTCCTGTTAACAAGACAAAAACTGCAGGGGAAGTGACACTCACAGACTGTGTTGACAGCACCTGTATTATTTTTAATATATATTTTTCCCCATTCTAAATTAACTTTTCCTTTAAATATATTTTTCCAGCAGGCCAAATAATTGGATTTTTCTTTGCTAAAAGAAGAGAACATAAATTACTCCTGTTGGGTGCAGATTAGGTTATGGGATTTCTTTTCTTCTGTCACCATCAATGCCCCAATGTCAGAGAGCTTTAATATTTAATGCATTCCTAATTAGTCTCCATTGGCCCAGGGCACTTAACAAAACCTGACACCAACCATCGAGTCAAGTTCATTTAGAGAGCACAATTACCCAACCATCATTTCCATAGTGCAGCTGGATTAGCCATGAAATTCCCTTCCCCACCCCCAGCCTCGCCCCCACCTACCCACAGTTGCAAGTTAATTTTGGGAAAAAAAAAAGAAAAAAAAAAAAAAAAGAAAAAAAAAGAGGATGTGACAGAAGATACAAATTATCTCATTTGGTCAGGGCAATGACATTTCCAAGATTCCTTTAATCTCCAGGGAGCTCTGCTGCGTTGAGCGGCATTTACCGACGGGCGTTGCTGCTTGTGGCGCTCCTGTTGCTCTGCAAAGATCTGGATTTCGTATTTTCCCAACACCCAGGCTGATCACCTGGGAAAGGAGGGAATAAAAAACAAACAAAAAAAAAACAATCTGGAAGTCTATATAACTTTAAATAATTCTTATTTGCCCAGAGAGACTTGGCTTGTCTTGAGAGACTCAACCATCAGGAAGGGGCACAGGTGGGAGAGATGGTGATGGCAGAGGAGCAAAAATGAACTGGGGATGAAGGGAGAGCCCAGTTCTACTGCACTCAGCAAAATATCCAGGCTGTCCAGCTTTTGGGACCTAGCCCCGGTGTCACCCAGGTGCAGCTCCTGATAGATCAGAGTGAAACAAGATCTCAGGCACTGCCCGGAATCTCCAACCTTTCGCTGCTGGCTCAGGGGACACAGCAATGCAAAGTTCAGCGGCATGACTTCCCATCTCCAGAAAGACCTTGGTACAAAAATCCCTGAGTATAACTGAGCTGGGTAAAAAATAAATGAATAAATAAATAAATAAATAAATAAATAAATAAGCAAAGAAATGTCCCAGGATTTCACCACTCTGGAGAACAATAATAACCCAAACTCCTCCAGTGCCAGCTCTTGTTGTCACCCAAAATTACTCTGTATGGCAGATTTGGGCTAATAATTATCATTTAAGTGGCAAAATGTTGTGAACTGACCCTTTTAGGATGTCAGTAACACTGAAACCAAACTGCTTTGTGGGGATGTTTTGGCTTGACCTTCATTTTCAAAGGATAACCACAGGAGCTTCTCATGGACAATAGCAACAATTACAGAAAAAAGATTATATCTCTAAAATCTGTCATCCCATGACTAATTTTAATTACAATGACAAATGAAAAATGCATGTTGCATGCTGGAGAATAATTAAATTTGACACCTTAAAAATGGTCATTTAAAATATATATATGCTATAGAAATTAATTCATACTCAGTACCAGTTTTCTCCTCAGGCTGGAGGAGAAAACTTTCCATGCTGGTCATTGACAATAAAATTTACCAAAAATACTTTGCTAAATAAACAGTCACAGGTTTCACACTGCCAAACTTTTAATTTCTCAGTCAATTGCAACATTTGCAACCAAGCCTAAATTCACAAATCTCACAGTGCTGTTGCTCTTTGTATGTTGGGGGCCTGAAATCGCAATTGATGCAATTGGAAATGTTTGATCCAAATTCACTGATTTCAATGGAAATTTCTTCTCACCAGTACCATGTAAATACTTTTTTTTTCCCCCAAGAAGAATCACTTAGCTCTGCTGTCTGTATCTGTTCAATATTCAGGAAATAAATCCCTCCACATCTCCTAAAACTTCTTAAACTAGCACTAAGGAAGCCTATTCCAGGAAATGATGATATTTGTCTTCAGTGAGTGAGAAATAACCACTTGTTGTTGATGCTGTGAACTCATCTTCATCTTCCTCACACAAAGAGGCAGCAACTGCAGGGTTAATCTGGAATATTAACTTGTTAGATTGTTGATCTGCCCTGGGGCCATCAGGAGCTTAAATAGCCAACAGTTAATTAAAAATAAACTGACACTTTACTTTAAGGATAGTTTTAATAACCATTTATAAATGTTACATTAAAAATTCATGCACTGTTATCAACTCCTGCTAAGGATTTACAGCACAATGGAGGTGTCATGAATGTTTTATAGCTTCTGTGGAAAACCTCTTGCTCAACAGACATTTTCAGAGGTCTGTGTGTCTTTCCAGGGCTGCAGCACACACCCAACACAACAGCAGCATGGAAAATACAAGGAGATTCCCAAAATGCCAGGGCTTGAGCTTAGACTTTGCTCTGCAACCCACATGGCCAACACATCAGAGACATCAGATACCTCAAGGAAGTGTTCAAAGCTCCTGATTTCTGCTCTGAAGCAGCCCATCCATCCATGGGCTTTAGGAATAGGCACACAGAGCTTCCCAGCGAAGCCCACCTTGGTTTGCTCAGTCAGAACCCCCAGGAGGGTCACCATAAACAGGCAGGGGCCTCCAAAAGTGTGGAAAACCTGATTACAACACAGAGCAGGGAAAATAACCAAATACTGCAAGGTGATCTCCTTCATCATCCTCTCCAAACTCTCACACACACAACACACACAATCGAACACCCTCCCAAACACAAACACCTCCTCCCTGTGTATGGGCACAAGCTGATCTCACACGCATTTTTACTGCTGTTTGCAGCTGAGGAGAGGCAGCACAGCTGTTGTGCTTGGAATAAGTGATCCTTGACCTGCAGAGCATGGAGAGATCCGTGCTGTGGAGTCAGGGCTCCGGGTGCTCCCTTCCTGCCTGGCTGTGGCTGCACTATGGGGTGGCTCCTTCCCTCCCCATCTGCAGGAGGATGATAATCCCTCCAGTCATGCTGTGTGGCATTCATATTTTCTGGAAAAAAATCCCTTTGCCCAGGAATTTTCTCCTGGGAAGCTGGGAAGCCTCAGAGAAAAGGAAAACAATTCTGATCTCATTTGCTTCTCCTGTGTTGTGCTCATGTGGAATGTGTTTGGAGGTTGTTTACCCACAGGTGATTGTTCCATTGCATTCTGCTGGGAGTTGTTTTCACTCTTTGGCCAATCAGGGCCAAGCTGTGTCAGGACTCTGGAAAGAGTCAGGAGTTTTCATTATTATCTTTTTAGCCTTCTGTAAGTATCCTTTCTGTATTCTTTAGTATAGTATAGTATTCTTCAATATAATATAGTATAATAAAATAATAAATTATCCTTCTGAGAACATGGAGTCAGACTCATCATTCCTTCCTGCCACGGGGGACCCCACAAGTACAATAATGGTAGTCTTGGACAGATACACCCAGCAATGAGGGGGAGGTGATAGCACAATAGCACATTCTGAAATTATCATGGATAAATTTGGCTTGCTGTCATAATCAGCTGTCTCAAAATGAGCTTCTTTTGACAATGTTGCTGCCCCATTTGTTTTAAAACCACACAGGCACTTCCATGATTGAAGCTGGCTGTCTGCATATGTTACTGTCATATTTTCTGGAAAAATCCCTTCACCAGGATTTCTTCTCCTGGGAAGCTGAGAAGCCTCACAATAAAATGAAAACAAGAATTATCTGATTGCTTCTCCTGTGTTTTGCTGGTTTGGAATATGGTTTGAGATTTTTTTATCCAACATGTGAATTGTTTTTACTTAATGACCAATCACTGTCCAGCTGTGTCAGGACTCTGGAAAGTCACAGGTTTTCATTAATATCTTATTAAACCTTCTGTAAGTATCCTTTCTCTATTCTTTAGCATAGTTTTAGTATAACATTCTTTTATATAATATAATACCATAAAATAACAAATTAGCCTTCTAAGAACATGGAGTCAGATTCATCATTTCCTTCCTGCCACGGGGGACCCTAAAATTACCACATGCATGCTGCTGGAGAACAAATCCAAGCTGATGGTTCCCTGCCTATCTTCTCTCATTCTCAGTGACATGAAGGCAGGGAGATGCCCAGTGAGGGGAGGAGGAGATGTGGCTGCCAAGGCCCTGTGTGGCACCGAGGCACAGAAGTGATTAAATCCACAAGGTGAGGCTGTGAACACCTCCCTTGTACTTAACAGCAGCCATGCAAACACAGGTCCTTGCTGAGCAGGCACTGGTGGAGAACAACCTTCAGCCTCCTCAGCCAGCCACCAATCAAACTGCCATTAACCTTGCTTGCTTTTTTGATATTTTTTTCTCCTGTTTTGCTGTGCTTCAGGAGAAAGCTTCTCTGAGTATTGGCTTCTCTGGCATGAAAAAGGTTAAAAAATTAATGAAAATTACTTGGTGTCAGGCAGGTGCCAAGCTCTAATTAGGGTAATTGATAATACAATGTTCGAAGGTAGCAGAAGCCCTCGGGCTGCCATGCAAACACCCCTGAGGAGCAGATAAAGATGAAGCAGGCATTTGTCCAGGTTCATTTCAGCAAATTTGCACCCTCAAAGGCAGCCAAACCAAGGCTGGATTTTATCCTGCTGCCTACAGCTGAGGTAGACTCCTGGCAGGATCTTCCAGGCTTCTCCTCTTACTCCAGAATTAGGAGGGTGAGGGCAGCCTGCTCAGAGACCAAAGATGCAAAATGGAAAAACTCCTGGGACTGTCACCATTGAGGCAGAGATGACACAGAGTCATATCAGAAGGCAAAATGGTAAAAACCCCATTTAGTTGAGCGTCTCTTCTTTTATAGCTTAGTTTGCTATAGGAGGCCCGGATTGGTCATTTAATCAATACATTTTACATGATTGGTTAATTAACAAGACACCCATTTGTAAACAACCTTATGAGAAAAAACCAGTAAACCAGGTTGTTAAGAAACACCACCTGCAAATTATTTTAATATTTGACCATCACTGTTTATCTCCAGTTCCCTAAAGCTTCCCAGGCTGATTCAAGGGAAAACTTATCTAGCTTTCTCTGTCTCTGGCCAGGCTGTCACATCCACATCCCTGGCACTGCCCAGCGTGCCCAGTGCTCCCCGGGCTCCACTGACAGAGCCAAGGTGAGGAAATGGACTCATTTTAGTGGGTGGCAGGCACAGAGATCCTTTAAAGTGCTGTCATCTCCATCCAGCACTACCAGCCACTCTTGCTCTGTGCTGATCTCTGGATTATTTTCACCCAGGGCAACTTCTCCTCTTTTCCCTCCAGTGATGACAGTTTTGTTCTGGTGGAGTCGTGAGGTTCACTAAATACAGTGAGGGGCTGTTTCTGCAAGGACTTCAAAAAGCTGGTTTCGTTTGCTTGGTCCCTTTCATCCTTTGTTGTCCCTGGCTGTGTTGGGCTCCCAGCTGCTCCCCAGCCTTATCTGCTCACATTTCTGCTCAGCGCTCAGAGGCGGCACAGCCAAAACCCACATGAGGTGTCCAGCCTGAAAACTGCTGCTCCCCAGATCACAGGGATGAACAAAGGCTCAGAGGGGCTTCATGTGACACACGGGGACACACAGACACAGAGAGGGACAGAAAGGGACAAACAGAGACACCAGAGACACACAGGGACACACAGAGATACAGAGGGGCACACAGAGACACACAGGGAATCAAAGGGACACAAAGAGGGACAGAAAGGGACAGACAGAGACACACAGAGACACACAGAGAGACACAAAGTGACACAAAGTGACACACAGGGGCACAGAGAGACACAGAGAGGGACAGACAGAGATACAGAGAGAGACACGGAGATGGACAGACAGAGACACCAGAGACACCAGGGATGCAAACAGGGACCCAGAGAGGCACCAGAGGGACACAGAGGGACACAGAGACACATAGAGAGACACAGAGAGGGACAGACAGAGACACACAGAGGGACACAGAGATGCCAGAGACACAGAGTGACAGACAGAGACACCAGGGACACACACAGGGACACACAGAGACACAGAGAGACACAGAGAGGGACAGCAAGGGACAGACAGAGACACGGAGGGACATGGAGAGACACACAGGGACACAGAGACACACAGATGGACAGACAGGGACACACAGGAACACACAGAGGCACAGACAGAGACACCAGAGACACACAAAGACACCAAAGACATGCAGGGACACACACAGACACCAGGGATGCACAGAGGGACACACAGAGACACACAGACACACCCACAGAGACACAGAGGGACACCAGAGACACACAGGGACACACACAGATGCCACCACCACCCACTCCCAAAGAGTTCCACGTGCTGATGCAGGAGGATGATATGTCTGTGGATGTTCAGATATCCCACTTGCAGCTGCCTGTGGCCACACTGACTCACCCTCAGAGAGGGTTTTTGGGGGATAAGGAGCACTAAATATCTGTCTCTGCATCCCTGCACCGTGCTGCAGGCACCTGCTCTCTGCAAGTGCCAATTCCAGCCTGCCTGCATGGCAGCTGGGGCTTTTGGCACTGCCTGTCCTTGCAGGGGCCACATCACACCTGGGCAGCACTGCTGAGCACATCTCCCACACCCCCGCCCTCCATTTCTTCAGGAACACAGAAAAAGGGTTTGAAAGAGCAAAAAATCTACATAGGGCTGCAACTGGGCCAGGACATCCCATCCCATCCCCTCCCATCCCCTCCCATCCCATCCCATCCCATCCCATCCCATCCCATCCCATCCCATCCCATCCCATCCCATCCCATCCCATCCCATCCCATCCCATCCCAGGGTTATTGTACACAGTGCCAGCAGCTCCTGGCAATTTCCCCAGCACCCCATCCTTGCTCTGACTGTGCTACAGCTGCTGTGAGGCAGGAAGAAGGGGTGTTTTATGGATCCAATTTGTAATTTTACACCAAATCTGAGAAATTTGATGCCTGCGCTTCTGCCATCAAAGCAGGACTTGGGATGAGCCTCTTCCCAAGCACAAATTCAAGGCTTTCCCACCCAGAAAAACCCAAACTCTGCAGCATTCCCAGCCCCTACCTGACCAATCTGCTCCTGGTGTTGCTGCCACAAGAGGATGTTGCCACGTGTTCGCTCACCCAAATCTCCCTGCAGCATTTTTAATCTAATCCTCTCTGTAACTGCAAGGTGAGGGTCATTTCGAGCTATTTTTCATTAAAACAGTATTTCAGTCCAAACAATAATAATGCAGAAGGAAAAAAAAATAAAATAAATAAGAGCTGGAGAAGTTGTTGGAGAGGAGGAAGCAGACCTGGATTAAGCTCAGAGGCTTGTCTCCCTCTGCTGGCTCCCAGACAAGGCAGACAGGAGTCAAACTCCTTTTTAAGGAGAAAACCAGCACCAAACACACAGTAACACATTTTTTTTTCTTTTTTTTTTCTTTTTTTTTTTTTAATTTTTTTCACTTTATTAATGCACACACTTCTGAAAGAAACAAGGACACTCTGAGGAGGTTTTATGAAATGTGCCTCCAGTTCATTATTGCAAGTTAGGAACCAGCACTGGAATATTCCTACCTGTGTTCTCCTGCTCTTTTTTATTTCCAAGGTAAGATTGCTTCCTGCTGATTATTTTCCTAGTAATCCTCCTGATCTCGTTTTCAAAGCTCCTGCTCTAGGTTTCCCTCTGATGTAATTAATGTGCCCTTGCCCCACAGCTTCCCTGCAGATCTGCTCCAGCATCACTGCTGTGCTCCCCTCCAAATCCCCCACCCAGCCTCACAGGAAAAAAGGGATTTTCCTGCCCAGGAGCTGTGGGAAGGCTCTGCCAAGATTTCCTGTAGGACTTTTGGTGTGGGAGGAAGGGAGAGAGAGGCAAAGAGCAGCCACGTGCACGGATCTGATTTCAGGATGGAGCCTTGGAGGCATTGGCACCACCTCTCCCTGTAACAGATCATTCCCAAATGAATTCTCTGCCCTGTGCCTTGAACATGTGGAAGGGGGTGAGGGAAGAATCAAAATCTATTAACCAAATCTATTTGGTATCTGTTAATCAAGTTTTTGTGAGATGGGTTTAACACTCTGGATTTAGCCACAGCCTGCACCAGGGTCTGAGACAACCTGCAATTATTATCCCTGTTCTCATTAATTTTTGGGGTTATTTTCCATAAAAATAATATTTCAGTCTAAGTAATAATAATGCAGAAGGAAAACAAAACAAAACAAAAAACCCAGAAAACTTGTAAGAGAGGAGAAAACAGGCTAAGGTTGCAATATACTGCTAATATTTGTATGTACAGAGCAACCACAGGTTTGGGGTTCTTTGGTACTAAACTTCCTGGATCTTCAACATTTTCTAAGTTTCTTTCTTCTTGAAAATCTCCCTCTTGAAATCTGTAAGAAAGAGTGTCTATAATGAAATGAAATCTCTAAGAATGTTCCCTGAGTCCTGTGATCATCTGTATTGCAAACAATTAGGCTCTTTCAGTGGCTTGGCTCTCCAGAAATTACTCTTCCTACTTCTTTCTTTTGGTTGAAATGTTAAAGGAAATCAATGCTGTTAAGAAAAAGACATCATAATTTGCAGGGGGAAGGGCAAGCATGGTCATTTTTAGCCATCATGAAAACAAAAATTGCTATCCCCAGCTTGAGTAATATTGTGATGAAGTTATTTTTCCAATCAAAGCCCCATTTGTGCTGGACAGTTTACAAAGATCCTGGTTTGCCTGCAGGTACGATCTCATTGGCATTTTTACTAATGTGCCTGGAGGGGAAGCAGGACAGGATAATTCTGAAGAAAAATAGCTGAGAGTTTTGCCATTTATGTTGTTTTTGCGTCTCAGACGTTGTCCTGTTCATACACCATCCAAAACTGCCCTAGAAAGTTTTCAACCATTACACAAAAATGCAAAAAAAGAAAGAAATGTGAGAAAGAAACATGGGACCAAAACCACCCTAAAAAGTTTTCAACCATTACACAAAAATGCAAAAAAAAAAAAAGAAAAAAATGTGAGAAAGAAACATGGGATCTTTTTGACAGCTATATTATCATAGAATGATAGAATTCTTAAAGCATGGAAAATGCCTCCAAGGTCATCAGGTCCAATCTGGGAGGATCCTCACCTTGTCACCAGTGCCATGCCCAGGCCTTCCTTGGACATTTCCAGGGATGGGAATTCACTGGGCAGCCCCTTCCAAAGCCTGACCACCTTTCCCATGAGGAAATTTCACAGCACAGAGTGGGGACAAAATATCCAAAAAAACCCCAAAAAAACAAAACAAAAAAAAAAAAACAAACTTGCCCATCTGAACTTGTGAAGGGCAGACTGGGGAGGAGACAATGAGTCAAAATAGAGAATAATAGGAGTGACACCAAATTCCTCAGTGAGGAGGCAGAAGAGAACAAATGGACAACACATGGCAGAGAGCGGGTTTGGTGTTTAATATCAGGAATTTTCAGCCTGGATTATAGATGCTGAGGCATCCACAGGCTTTCCCTGGGAGATGTGAGAAAGCCAGCAGAGGAGAGCGAGCCAACTGCAAGGGCTTATTTTAGACTTCCACCTCCAGCAGGCAAAGCCTTAGGGGGGGGGGGGGTTTAAAATCCAAAGAGGATGGAGATGAGCGTTTTCTGCCCAGCCAGGTCAGCCAGAGCCCACCAGCACCACAAGGTGGGGTTAGTCCAGCACGGATCCGCCGCCACCGAGAGCCAGGTACTGAATAATAATTGCGGACCCACTTCTTGCGGCTCCTTCTCCGCAGGGGTTTGTCCCTGACCCAGCGCAGTTTAGCTGCTGAGATGTGATGAAATCAGCGCCGCAGGGCTGATGGCAGTGGCTGCAGGCTATTAAAGCTCAGATGCCATCCTTAACTTGTGCTGGGGGCTCTTCTTTATTCATGACATGACAGCCAGAGGATGAGGTGTCAGGAGTAACACTAACGTTTCTTGGCACCCACTGGTTTGAATGGCTCACAAAAGTTTGCCTTATTTAGGAGCCGGTTTGTGTATTTATAATTAATATGGATTAGCTGTTATTATCTATGCAATATGGCAGGCAGGCGGTGGAGGGAGGCTCACAGCTGTTCTGCCATGCAAATGATGCCCACAGAAAGTACAGTTTAGTACTGGGATGTTATTACCAGCACACAGAAAAAAAAAAAAAAGTTCAGGACCAGAGGTGGGGAATATAAATAACCATGGCTTGGAAAGTTTCCCAAGATCTCCCTGGACACAGAGCTGAGGTGCAGGGCATAGACCCAAGCATTGGTTGCTCCTGTATTCTCCAATGGTTCTCACTGTTTGCAGCAGTTATGAATGAATGGGGAAAAGAAATCACAGCTGGCCTCAAAACAACCATCTAAGCCTTCTGTGCTTGCTCCCAGCCAAAAAAAATTGCAGTGTTTTGTTTGCACCTGGAGTTTTTGAAGAAAGGCGGAGGATTTGACAAGCGTTTAGTTGGGAAGGTTGATCTGTTCTAAAGGGCTGCATGGCCCATTCTCTAATATTCTTCTCAGTGGAAGGGGTGCTGCATTCCTGATGTGTCTGGGGTCAGCCAGAAACCCCAATGTGCTCAGCAACCCCTCCCAGGCAGTGCAGGTGAGCAGGACCTGGATTGATGTGCTCATCTCTCTGCATGGGCTGTAAATCTGAGACACTCTGGACAGGCTGCACTCCCTTTCTGTGAAGCTCACAGATATTTCCCTCTAGGAAATGCTGGATGAAAATCCTGGCTCTGTTTTTCTCTCCAGTCACAGAGGCTTCTGCTTTTATACATTGAGATCTGCCAGCAAGATGCCCTAAGGAGAGGCTTCTCCCTGGATTTCAGGCTCAGCAATACCTTCAAAGCCATTGCTCCTATGCCATGCCCGGCTTAGAGGCTCCTCTGTATTGCAAGTCCCAAAAGCTCCAGCTGGAATTTCTACTTTATTAGAAACCAAAGCCAGTCAGTGTCTGAGAAACCAGGACTCAGTGGTTCTTGTCTCTTCAGATTCCTTATCCCACAAACACCAGGATCTTGTTCAGGAGAAAATGCCCCTTTTCTGCATGGGAGTGTCTCGGGTTGCTGTTGATAATTGCTGCCCCGAGACGTGCAGGGTATCTCTGCTTTGGCCCACACAACTGAAGAATGAGTCTGGACTCTTCACTTTTCAGTCTTGAAGTTCTTTATTAATTCTTAGCTATAAAATTTTCTTTCTGCCCAGCCGAGATCTGCTCAGCAGGGCACCCACAGGCACTCTGTGTTGTCCTTTTATACTACAAACTACATATAACATATTTACACCTCATTCCCAACACCTATCATCTGTGTTAGACAGTGCACTTCTACTCTAAACCAATCCCAAAGTGCCAACAGCACTGCAGAAAATGGAGGTAGAGAAGAAGAAAGAAGAAGAAAGGCTGGACATGCCCAGATTCCCCCATCTTGTCCCCATAACCCCCATTCCAAAAATCCTAAAATCTACATTTTCACCCTGTGATAATTTTATTATTACACCATTCAAACCTGTGTGGCTTTCAGGTCCTCATACAAAGCTGGTAACTTGCTCCAGGGGTCACAATCAAATCCCCAGGTGTTTTGGGCAGCATGCCAGGGTCTCTGAGCCCCCAGCAACTCTGGACACCCAGAGGGATGCACTGAGTTCTGACAGGAGTGTGTCCTGCTCTACCAGCACCTCTCTAACTGGTTCCTCTTCTGGTACAGGACTGGGAGAAGATGATTTCCAGGCCTGCAGCTGGGGAGTCTCAAGAACAGTAAAAGTGAGGCAGAAAAGCACCTCACTCCATACAGGTAAGGAATGCAGTAGGGCTTGGCTTCAGCACTCACACAGCTCCTCTTGGGCTTGTGGAGCCTGCTTAGCTGCATCAGATACACAGACAGGAGTCCTGTTAGCAGAGCAAATCCTCTGCCAATATCCCAGGAAAGAGGCCAGGAGTGAGAGAGAAGTGGGACAGCACAGAAAGGCTTGGATTGTGCACTGCCTTGCTCAGAAAGGGCTGTTTGGGGATATTGAGACAGGGTGAAAGGGAAGAGAGGAGCAGGAGATATAACAAAGTGGATAGAAATTGCACTTGTCTTCAGGTCTAAATCTGCACAGGACACACATTTATCTTCATGAGTCAGGAGCTCAGCCTGTGCCTATTTCCTTCACTGAGTCCTGCAGCAAGGTGCTTTCCCTCAGCTGTGGTACCCAGTGACACCTATTTGGGGTGACAGACAAAATCCACAGGTCTGTTCTCCAGCCCAGCTTGCATTGCAGCCTGTCCTGACAATGTGCAGCACAGGGAGGAGCGTGGCACTTGCCCAGGGCTGCAAATGAGGCTGTGCTTGCTGACAGCACAGCCCAGGACTGACTATTGCTATGCTTGATCTGCTGGGTGGGCAATTTATTAAAACAGATATCCAGGGCTTTAATCACTCTGCCAGGCTGCCATCTGATTCCCTCGTGCTCCATCCTGGCTCAGGCCAGGTCTCCATGTAGGAGAGGAGAGCTCCTGAGAGCACTTTGGGGTCTGTCTCATAATTCACTGTGTGCACAAAGCTCTTTGGGGCTGTGGACCCTCCCACACATGAGCAGCCCCAGGGATCCTTCCTGTGCCATTAGAGGGGGGCTGGAAGAGCACAGGGGGTCCCAAGGTTTGGTTTGGCCTCTGGGCTTAGTCTGGGAGCAGAAGTGAAGGGGGGAGCTGGTTCCCCTAACCTCACTGCCACGTCAGCAGGGCTCGTGGAGAACATCTGGCAATATTTACAGAGGTGTTATTCACAGATATGAAGTCAATTCATCTCATCCACCTTCTTGCTGTGATTCTCAGTGGCAACAGTGTTCTCGAAAACCTGAGCTCTCTCCATCCTGGGCACAACCTCAGAAACCACATTGCCAGCCTCCAGGTGGCTTCTGCCAACAGCAGACAAACAGCACTTCAGAGAGCTCCTGAGAGGGGTCTGGGCTCAGTTTGACCTTGTCTGCTCCACATCACCCATCTGGAGCACACTGACAGGACTCATATGTGCTGTGGCTGTGAGGCCTCCTGTTAGTGCAAGCCCTTTTCCTCCTCAGAGCATCCCCAGCCAGCAAGGCAACAAGGAAATGTCCGTCAAGGGTTCTTGCTCAGCTGTGGAGAGCACTGTGCTGCATGGAGGGAAGGTCCCTTTTGCTCAGGAATCCTAATGGTTACTAAGATTTGAGTTATCTACAGCACTGGCTGCACACTGTGCAGTCTGGGAAGGAAAATCTTTCCTGCCCCTGAGGATGGGGATGCACTGGAAGAGTTGTTCCAGAGAATCCTGTTTGTGCCACTAAATGGTTCAGAGTCCTCCCTGCTGTCCCCTGAGGGAGCTGTGGGTCCCCAAGAGGCAGCAGAGAGGTCCCAAAGCCTGGCCCCCTTTCTCTTTCTTCCAGCCACTGATGATGGAACCCAGACACAAACCAACAGTGTAAGCGTTCAGTAAATTCAGATTCTCCTCAAAAGACAGGAGAAGGCTCCCAGAACCACATGCCAGAGGAATGGAAAATATAAATATCTCATAATGAGATAGGCACCAGAGTCTCAGGGAGATTAAGAGAGAAATGCAGGAAAATGAGCACAGTCTGCAGTGGGGCACACGTGGAACAGGAAATATTTCTGCCACAGCGACTGAAGGACCCCATGGGTGACAAATTAAACAGGTTGCTATTCCTGGGCAGGATGTTTTTGCTTGTGAAGGCTCCCAATTTTCTACAGATATTCTCCAACAGCTAATCCACATGGGGAGCAGCCATGGCTGGGCTGAGCCTCAGAGAGGAGGGATCCTCAGGTGGCTTTGTGCCCGTGAGCAGGGGATTTGGGTAGACTTGACTGAGAACAGACAGATGGTCTTGGAGTCTTACAGAGCTGAGAACAGGGATTAGGTAGAATCCCCTTCACTCCCCAAAGATAAATCTGAGTTTATGGAGATGAACATGAATCATGGGATGAGACACAGGGCACATCACTGCTTGGAGATCTCTTGTCACCGTGCAAAAGGCAGTGCAACACTAGGTCAGGGCACAGGATGCTGCCTTTGCTTAAATAAAATGATTAATGCTCGTTAAAAACAGCCATGGGGTTTTAGTTGCATGACAGCTGGTACCCACCCGGTGTCAGGGACCAGGGGCACTTGGAAAGCTGCCACCTGCCTCCTCCTGCCACCAAACTCATCCCCCCAACCTCCCTGAGGAAGCTCCACAGCCACCAGGATTAAGGGAATATTTAGAATATTTATCCAGCCAGGCAGGAGCACTGTCCCAGTGAGAAGTCCATCTTAACCAGTAGGGGTTCAAAACTAATTTGTCCATTTGATTTCCCAGAAATTGATGCCTTCAGTGCTGTAAATGAGTCCCGTAAATGGAGGTCACAGCAGGGCCTGATGTTTGCTTTTGCTCCTGTCAGGAGCCAAGCAGAAGGGCTTCAACATGCCACTCTGCATTTCAAACCGCAGCAAGGGCAGCCTGGGAGCATTTAAGTGAGCCCTAATTAGCACTGATAGATTTCAGGGTGCTCTGAGCTGGCTGAGCAGCCTCTGCAGAGCTGGGAGCAGTCTCCTTCACTGCCTGAATGACAAACAGGTTCGCTGGGACTCGGGTTTGAAACAGCTCAATAAAAGCAGTTATGACATGGCCACAGGCCTTGAATTAACAGCTGATGCAACAAAGAAAAGAGTTGAAACAGCAAACAATTAATGCTTTTGCTTGTGCCATTTCCTGAAGACAAACTCCCAGAGAGCTGCAGGTTTGGAGTTCAGCTGCTTACCTGTGTATCTGCAAAGCTGGGGATGGCTCTTATTTAAAAAATAAATGTGCCAAGTCACACAATTCCGGTACTTTTAAAACTCTCTGTGTTATGAACCGTTGCAGAATTATTCTGATTAGGTTAAGTGTCTGTAGCTTGTTTTTAAGCTTGGAGCATCTCCAGCTGTGACAAGGACATGTGGGTCAGAAGGATGTGACCTGTGTGTCCTCTACTCACAGGGCTGTAATTCTGCATGGCTTTTGTACAGGGGGTGGGGGATTAGGTAAGTCAGAAAAAGACACAAATCATTGCATAAGAACTAATAATTCCATATATTTATGTCACCATTTCACCCCCAACATTTTCCCCTAAGAGACATCTTGCCAGGGGTGATTTTGGACTTAATCACCCCCGTTTCATAATTAGCTTTGGCATTCCTCCACCCACAGCAGCTCTTTCCTGTGAGCTGCATGCTTTCTGTGGAAGCTGGGATGATATTTTATTCCACCTGAACATGAGGAATGAGTTCCCTGTGCAGTAAAAACTGAACAGGCTGCCCAGAGAGGGTTTGGAGTTTCCTCCACTGGAGATATCCTAGAACTGTGTAGGACAATTGTAGCTGGGATGAGCCTGCTGGAGCAGTGAGTTTGGGCCAGGTGGTGCCTTCCAACATGACCCACCCTGTGATTCTGAGACATCTCTGCTTTTCTTTGTTGTCTTCACATGTTGGAACCCAGGAAATCCCTCTGGCTGTCCTGGACTGTCAAGACCCTTGCCAGGGGGCTCAGAGACCCTGGCACAGAGCTCAAGATGCCTGTGGTTTTGATTATGACCCATGAAGAAAATTACCAAGCTTATATAAAGATCTGCAAGCCATGACAGTTTAATTAGGATGATAGTGAATTTATCACAAGGTAAAAAATAGATTTTTGGGGTTTTTAGAATGGGGGTTCAGGGGGCAAGATGGAGGGATCTGGGTGTGTCCAGACTTTCTTCTTCTCCTTCTTGGCCTCCACCTTCTGTTGTGATGTTGGCACTTTTGGATTGGTTTAGAGTAGAAGCTTACTGTCTAACATAGGTGATAGGTATTGGGAAGTAATTGTAAATATTGTACACGTAGTTTTTAGTATAAAAAGACAACACCAAGGAGAGCAGAACGCCTCTGACTGTCTTGCTGAGGGGACCTCAGCAGGACAGGAGAAAACATTTTGTAAATAAGATACAATAAACAAACTTGAGAGTGAGAACTGAAGAGCTCTGACTTCTTCTTTGACCGCCAAGCCGAGAAAAGAGACTCTGTAACACATCTTGGGGTCAGTCTGATCAGCTGAAGTCCCGAGATTCACACACCCTCCAGATGTGGCCACTGGCAATATATGGAAGACAGTCTGGAAATATTTGGGTAAACTCATGAGTTGTTATCCATCAGTCTGGCTCCAGAACTGCTCCAGCTCAGTGGCCAGGGTCCCTGCAGCCATGGGATCATCACCTGACCCAGCAGCAGCACCTTCTCCATCCCCCTGGCACAGGGCAGGCATCCTGATGGCTGCACCAGTTCAAAGAGGGAACACTGACTTTGCAATGTGAAATAAACTGCAATCCCGTGTTTCACTGCAGTGACATTAAACAATAACAAAAAAAAAAAAAAAAACCCACAACAGCAAAATAAAAGTGTGTTGTGTTTGAAAAGTTAGAGTAGAAGGGCAAAGGGCTTTATCTACGAATGCAAGGTGTTCAGGAGGGAAAAAAGAAGAGCAAAAACCTCAAACTTACGCAGCTTAGGGGGGGAAAAAAGGGCAGTTAAGAAGGGATTTAATTGATAATGGTTTAGATAATGTCAAGTGAAGTTTCTATTCTCAGCCCAAGTGCAGATGATGAGGAAAAAGGACTAAATGCAGAAAATAAACACCCATTCAAAGCTAAACTGAGAAACCTTTTGTCACATAGAGAATCATAAGTGTGTGAGAAGTCCCAGCAGGAGAGGTTCTCAAGGCAAAATAACACTGGGGGCATTCAGGAAATAATTAGCTGACTTCCTGGAGGGAGCAAGTGAGGGAAGCAGGAGAGTGAGAGGACAGGGAAGACTGGAAAGAGATAAAATTCTAACAGAAAGAAGGGATGAGGAATGTGAGGCCTTTAATTCACCCCATGAAGGGGAGAAAAAGTAAGCAAGTAAAGGAAGCAGCAGCTCTGCTGCGCTCGATTTAATGAGCTCCTCTGGAGTGGCAGCCTGGATCAGAGGTGTGAAATGAGGCTCCAGCACACTGAAACACCCCCAGGTCACAGCAGCACCTCTCCAGGTGGCCACTCAGCACAAACAGTGACCCACAGGCTGCTCCTGGTCCCTGCAGCCAGAGCAGGAGCCTTTGTGGGGCTTTGGTGCTGCCTGAGCCATCCCCAGCTGGACCCCCCATCCCAAAGGGTTCCATGAGTCCTGACCTGTGTTGCCCCTGCTTTGATCCCCATTTCAGCCAGGGGAAGCTGCATTTGCCAGCAATATCATTACTGCTGTTAGTGATGCTGCTGAAAATCAAAGTTTTGCTGTAGGAACTCCTTCCAGCCCCGTGGTAGGAGCCATCCATCCCATCTGGCTCAGGCACCAGGTGTTGATCCAGAGCTGCCTTCTGAACACACCTGTCCCTCTCAGCTGCCTACAGAAAAACCATCACACTGCCAGGCCCTGACTTTTGGGTGGTACAAACTGAGAGAGGCAAATGTTCAACCTCAACCAAAGCTTCAGGCTCTTTTTAGGGTTTTTGTTTTTTTTTTTGCCTGGAATTTCTTTTGAGTACTTTCGTGTCATTACCCTTTTGCAAATAACTTTTGATTATTCTTGCGCAGGAAATTTCTGCCACAATTGGTGTAATCTCACTGGTTTCCTTTTTCTTTTTTTTTTTTTTTTTTTTTTTTTTGCTATAAAAGTGATAAATGATGATGCTTTTAAAATTAATTTCCATTCTAGCAGCTCATGACAGCCCCTTTGTCTGTGTTACTCAGGACAAAGCAAAAACATTAAGAAAGGGATTTCATGGGTTTTATCCTCAGTGCTAACACACAAGGAAACCTAAAACAGAAAGAAAAGCTAAGCACAGCCAAAAGGTGAAAGAACCACAAAAAGATACAATTTTTTTTCTGTATCAAATACAGTGTTTGATTTCCTCCCTCGTGACCGTACCCAAACCAAAGGATGTTTTTTTAAAGGGATATGTGGAAGGTTTCTGAGCTCTAGCCCTGAAGTTCCTACATCTCCTCCAGGCAGGATAGCAAACATCTTACCCCAGCTGCCTGTCAACCCTTAATTGGAGCCCTCACCTTTCAGGAAAAGTGTTCACTGGTTGGGGCTATTCCACGAGTGACTTTGCAGCAGGAACTGCTAACGAGGACACCAATTAGCACTAAATGTGCTCAGATAAGTAGAGGTCCACCAGGAACCAGGGGGAACCTGTCTCAGGATCTGACCTGAAAATTCAGACAAGGCTGCTGGGAGATGCCAGGGGATGACCACTGTCCCCTGTCCCCTGGCCACTATCTCCTGACCGTTGTCACCTGTGTCCTGTCCACTGTCACCTCTTACCATCTCTGCTGGACCCAACCCAGGTGTGCTCATGTCCCCAGACTGTTTGAAGCACAGTCTGTGCCACTCTCAGCCCTTGCTTGTGTGCAGTGCTCTTGTTTCCATTCCTTCCTCTCACAGCCTGACAGTGCAAAAGCAAAAACACAGCCTAGCACCAGTCCCAGCGAGGAAAAGGTCGCTGAAGCCTAAATCACACTCTGGCCATCCCTAAGGGGGTGAAGGGGAATAGGGCACAGTTGCTGCGGGGTACAGATGAAATGGGACAGAATGAGAGAGGAGAAAAGCCACAATACTCCCCTGAGACCCCTGACAGGGGGTAAATTAATGGGGAGATACAGAGGCTGGAGATGAACATTTGGGTTTAGTGAGGGAGAGGAGGTGGCAGGAGGGGACAACAGAGAGTGCACAAACCCTTTAATCTGCCAGGAAGTGGCTGTAGGGGAAAGCATGTTCCAAACCTTCTCCATGACACTGTAGATCATGTTAGCCTTTGTGCTGCCTTAATTGGAGCTTTGCAGTTGCCCTTGGTCACTGCTAATTGCCTTAATTGGGATGGCGTGAGGGTGCGCAAGGGGGAATTTGAGCCCGTGTGTGTTTCAGAGGAAAATCCATCCTCAGCCTTCCCAGCCACTGTGCCATGACTTGGGCTGAATTATGTGATTGCATCAGCTGCCTGCTGTGCTTTAGAAAAGCTGGGTGGATTTACTGCAAGCTTATAAAGACCCAGCTTTAGCCTGCACTGCTGGCACTTGATTACTTAAGGGAAGGGGAGAATAGAAAGAGAATGAAGCAGTTGCTTGGTGGTGCCACATTGACCCTGCTGAGGTGGGGTCTCCACCTGCAGCCCCTTTCCCCACACTCAGCCTGCTTCCTCCAGCTGGGAAGGTCTGTGTGGACACAAACTGGGTTAGACCAGGAGATCCCATTTCATTTATGGGTTTTCTCCACACTGAAAAAGATGAAATGGGGCAGAACTGGGAGCCTTCAAGGCATCGTGGTATGTTTGAGAGCAGGAGGAGACAGCAGCTTACCAGTCCTCTCTGCCTCATGTGAACTCTTCAATAAATTGAACACACATCTCAGTGCACCTTTGTACCCAAACTAAGTGGAAAATACTGTAATTGGAAATAATAAAATATTGTATTGTAAGTGGGAAATATTGTATTGTAAGTGGGAAATATTGTAATTGGAAATAATAAAATATTGTATTGTAAGTGGGAAATACTGTAATTGGAAATAATAAAATATTGTATTGTAAGTGGGAAACATTGTAATTGGCCTCAGCACAGTGGCAGGAGCCCTGACACATGTCCCTTGCCACAGCAAGTGCCTTTCCTGTAACCAAGCATCCATAGTGGTGTGGATCCCCTCAGAAAGCAGAATCCATCACTCCACCACCTCACTAAGGTGCTCTCATCTCTAAGCAGTCACATCAAAGCTGTGACCTGAGCCAAAGGAGCTCAGGTCACACTTTGCAGTGGGAAGTCCAAGCAAAGGGCAGGATTTGAGAATCAGCCCTGCACATGGCACTCCCGCAGTGGCAGCTGACTGCCTGGGGTCGTCCAGGGTCTTTTATTGTCCCTCATTTCACAGAGAGATGAGGTGCAGAGCTCAGGGCCCTGCTCTCAGCAGGCGACAGTGACCCAGAGCTGGGCTGCTGTGACACCAGCACTGCACCCTCCTGTGATATCTCCGTCTAAGACTCATACACTGTGAGGGCCTGGGAGCTTGCACAGATTTTGGCAGAAGGAAGATTTGGCATCCCACAAAGATGCATCACTTTGAGTTAATTTATAAGAACTTGGACAGGGAGAGAGTTCATTTAATTGAAAGATGTAATTATCAGGTGTTGGAGGCAAAGGGGCTCATTAATTTCTGAGACACGCTGTTGACTGAGCTGTCCTCATTTTCATTTTTCATGCCATATCAAGGCTGAATCCGTGTGTCAGAGGGGCCAGGAAACACCAGATCACTGTTATATTCCACAGGGCTTCTCCTTCTCCCAGAAGGAACCCCAGGTGTGCAGTGCTGCCCTGCACTGCCTGACACCAAGGGCTGCCATGTGGATGTTGGCATCATCTCACCACAGCCTGGACCCAAAGGACTCAAAAATATAATATAATATAATATAATATAATATAATATAATATAATATAATATAATATAATATAATATAATATAATATAATATAATATAATATAATATAATATAATATAATATAATATAATATAATATAATATAATATAATATAATATAATATATAATACCTTAACACATCTTCCTCTGGCTTTAAGGCTCCAAACCCTGCTGGGGTCTTGTGAGGTTTTCAGGATGAGGTGAGAGATGAGAATTTGATTCTAAGTGTTTAGAAGGTTGATTTGTTATATTATGATATGATATATATTCTATTCTATATATAATATAATATAATATAATATAATATAATATAATATAATATAATATAATATAATATAATATAATATAATATAATATAATATAATGTAATATATATCATATCATATCGTATCATATCATATCATATTGTATTATATCATATCATATCATATCATATCATATTTATTATATTATATTGTATCATATTGTATCGTATATTAAAACTATATTAAAGAAAAAGAAAGGATACATCAGAAGGTTAGAAAGGAAAGAATAATAAAAAACCTGTGACTGATTAGAGTCCTGACACAGCTGGATTGGGATTGGTCATTAAATTAAAACCATTCACATGCTGGGTAAACAATTCTTCAAATCTCATTTTAAAGCAGCAAAACAGGGAGAAGCTGAAGCTTCCCAGGAGAAGAAATTCTGGTGAAGGTTTTTTTCATAAAATATCACAATGACACCCTGGCAGTGCCCAAGGCCAGGTTGGACAGGCTTGGAGCAGCCTGGGATGGTGGAAGGTGTCCTTGCCCATGGCAGGGGTTTGGAGCAAGATGAGCTTTAAGGTCCTTTCCAACCCAAACCATTCTGTGATTCAGTGGTTCAGCCCTGAAATGAAGAGCTCCATAATGCTTAGAGGTTCCTACAGGAGGGAATCCAATGGAGACAAGTGAGAGGTGATGGCTTTAGGCTGGTTCTGTCCTTTGGTGAAAAACTCCCAATCACAAACCTCTCCATCAGGATTTTTGCACCCATCCCACTATCTCTCCCTTGCCCCTCACAGAAACCAGAACTACCCTGCTCATATTGGTATTCCCTGGAGCTTGCCAGCCTGCACTTAGATTTATGGTTTATTTAGAATTGGATTACACCAAGGCTCAAGGCCAGCACTCCCTAATCCGTCACCGTCCCCGCCATGGTCAAACACAAACATTTGTTTTAGCTGCATCAGCATCCCTGGCTCCTGGAGGACGCATTGTTAATTGCTATAGCAACCATGTCTCAAGGTTTGGGCTCTTTTCCTATTTTTTTCATCCTCCTTCCCCTGCTGAAAAACACTGGCATTGTCAAGTGATAGGTATTTATAACTTCATATAACAGTGGCATGTCTAAGTTCTGCTGTTGAAATGCATCACAGCTAGAGTGGTTCTGTTATTTGTTTTTGTGCTGAGTAGCAGCAAGAGCTTTCAGTTATTGTCCTTGAACATCCATAAAAAGGAAAAAAAGAAGGGATGGATAACTGTTGCTCATATTTATAGCAATTGAATGCTGAGTGCTGGGGTGCAAGAAAAACTGGTCCCAGCAATGTCACCCAAAATGATCCTGAGGACCACATTCCCTTCAAATATGCTGATGGTGGATATCTATTTGAATTGAGAAATGAAGGTTTTGGACTTGCATGAACGAACTGATTATGCCAGGGATATTTTTGGCCCCAGCTGGCTAAAGTTTGATGAGCTAAGATACAAGCACGCTCGAAAATGTGGAACCAACACAAAAATAATGAGTAAGCCCTTTGAAATTACTGAGCAGAAGCACAAACCGGGAAACAATCCATCTTTGATGCACCGTGAGGCACATGCACAGCGTTTGCACTCAGCCTTTCCTTGCAGTTTTCCAGTCAAGGCCTTGTGGAGATTCATTCTGAACACGTAGCCACAACCTGCTGGGAAAACCCAGAGAGCACAGGACAGGAAACCAGCAGGCTGTGGTCTCTCCTCATGGATTCTGCATCTTATACAAGCCCACAAAAAAGTGTCCTGTTGCAGGGACTGGAAGAAAGTCAGAAAAGGCAGAGTGTGAGAAGAAATCTGTGGCAAAACAAAGCTGGAGGCAACATGGAGCAGGTGTCAGGAGAGGCTTGGAAGAGGAGCCTCCTAACAAGATTCTGTTTCAGCCCTCTGTATCCAAGGTCAGGTATTTGTGCCTCATCTTCCCATTATCCCAAAGTCTGGATTCCATGACAGTGTTGCTGCTTTGGTGAACCAGACTGGTGGGGCAGGGGGGTCCTGCCAGACTTCTATGACCGTGTTCACAGGGGTCTGAGGATGAGGGAAGAGATGAGGATCTGACTCCATGTTTCAGAAGGCTTGATTTATTATTTTATGATATATATTATATTAAAACTATACTAAAAGAATAAAAGAAAGGATTTCATCAGAAGGCTAGCTAAGAATAGAAAAAGAAAGAATGATAACAAAGGCTTGTGGCTCGGACTCTCTGTCCAAGCCAGCTGATTGAGATTGGCCATTAATTAGAAAAAACCAACATGGGCCAATCACAGATGCACCTGTTGCATTCCACAGCAGCAGATAATCATTGTTTACATTTTGTTCCTGAGGCCTCCCAGCTTCTCAGGAGAAAAAATCCTAAGGGAAGGATTTTCCATAAAAGATGTCTGTGACAGACTTCTGTCTGTCTGAAGACAAGGAGGGCAAGGAGAGCTGGGAGGATGGACAGAGGTGTGATGGCAGGGGATAACACCAGGACCTGACTCAAAGAAAAGGAGAGGCATTCCTCCTATTTTGAGATTAAACCCATTTGTTCCTGTCAACACTTGGAGGGCACCTGAAGTAGACACGTTCATCTCCTCCAGAGTGCATTTGCCCTTGTACTCACTGAGTATTTTATTATATTTTTTATTTATTTACATTTGCCCTTGTACTCACTGAGTATTTTATTGCTCAGCTTTATCCACTTATTCTTCCCCAGTTTGTTGTGGTTTTGGGTAGTTTGGGCAGACATGCTGAAGTGGAAACCTCTCCATCTCATGTGAGGCACCTGCTGCTATTTGCCTACAGCTGTGGGGTGGACTGGGGACTGTATGGGAGAGGGCATATGGGTTTGGCATGAAACGAGGTAAGGTATTTTCTTAAACAGCTTTAAAACCCATCAGTGATTTGATTTGATTTGATTTGCTTCCTGAGAATGGTTTAGCTCAACAAACAATTGCAAGCTACACAGTGGCAAGGTAAAATGGAAAGCCCATGGGCATTAATTATATATATAGATATTAAAAAAGAAGCTACTGCTTAATTATTGTTTGCAAATCTCGGTATTTAAATTGACTTATTTGCAAATGTCTGTTTAGAAATTGACTTTGTAATTATAAAGTCGGTGCAGGCATATCACAGGCCCTGGAGGGGTCTCTAACGAGGAATGATAATGTACCAGGCAAAGTGAACTATCCTGAGCTGCATTTTAATAACCACGAGGTGCTTGCAAGGGGGAGCAGAGGGTCCACGAGAAATCCCAGCGCCAACAAAAAGAAGAAGCAAGAGGCAGAGGAGAGAGAGCTGGCTCCACAGAGCAGGGGGCCAAGCCTGTTTGAGAAGGGGCTTCAGGGAACCACAGCCCTTCCTGCAGCCCCTGCAAGAGGGGTGAGCTGGCAGCAGGCTGGGCTTCAGCTCTGGAATGTGAATGAGGCTGGCTGCTGGCAGGGAACAGAGGCTGCAGCACGGCTCTGCTCCCTTCCAGAGGAAAAGATTGTCCAGCACAGAGCCAGCCATTCCTTCTCCACATGCAGCACAGCCCTTCTCCCTTCCAGAGGAAAAGATTGTCCAGCACAGCACCAGCCATCCCTTCTCCACCTGCAGCACAGCCCTGCTCCCTTCCAGAGGAAAGGGCTCTGTCCAGCACAGAGCCAGCCCCTGCAGCCCAGCCCTGCTCTCTTCCAGAGCAAAAGATTGTCCAGCACAGAGCCAGCCATCCCTTCTGCACTTGCAGCACAGCCCTTCTCCCTTCCAGAGGAAAGGGCTCTGACAGACCCAGCCATCTCTTCTGCACCTGCACTCCCTGCAGCTGCTGGTGTGGACTCAGGGTGATTATCCCTCAGCTCCCTGATGGGCATATGTGCAGGAGTCACACTGCCCATTCACCAAGATATTCGTAATTAAGGTGATTTCCAAAATTTACACAGATTTTCTGGACTTGAGGCTGTGTTCACCAAATTCTAGCTGAGGGTTGTCTATACAAGGGCGTGGAGAGCACGTATGGCTGTCCTGTCATGTGAAGCAGGGGATTTCTAGTGAGACACAAGGTTTTTTGGGTCAAGAGTGGTGTATTTTACCAGACCCCGAATCTTTGTCCATCCCAAAGAAATAACTCCTAAGATTTAACTTCAGCACCTGTCCAAGAAGTGTAGTTACACCAAGGGTGATACAAGACTGTTCTACCTCCTTCTCTCCATCATCTTTGACAACAGCACTGCTTGGTCTCCAGACCCACTGGTCTGGGCCATTTCTGCTTCACAGACCATTCACTATTAACTTTAAAACCAGCCACTGGCCAGTGATTTCTTGCCATAGTTCATTAACTAAGAGGGAACAAAACTTGGCTGCTAAGCGGCACATTAGCAAGATCAACAGCTGGCAGGGTGCAAAAATAATAACAAAAAAAAAATTATCCTAGGCAAAAGCTCCAGGTTTCTGACTCATCTGCTATGCACAGTCATGTTATCCCTTATTCGTGAGCATTCAGATGGCGCCAGTATATTCATGAAAATGTGGCAGCTTAAGACAAGGTCTGAAAGTTAAATAGGATCCAGCATCCTACTGGAGCAGAATAATATTAGTCTTTTGAGTGAAATTATGAGTGAAAGTGTGGTCCTTGAGAAATCAAAGGCAAACACCCAGACACTTTTTTTGGGGTTTTTTTACACCTCTGTGAAGGCAAAGGAGCTCTGTGAATTGAGCCAGACTGCTTCCCTGGCCAGCAGAGCTGTGGCAGTGTCAAAGCACGGCTCTGATGGGCTCACACCCTCCTGATGTGTCTCTCTAAATGCTGAGGAGCTGCTCAGTGTTTGCTGTCTGTTCCACTGTGCAGCTCGTGCCTGTTAAATACAGCACAAACTCAGCTTGGGGCAGCAGTATCTGCCTCGTTTGGGGGAGATAAAAGACCCCACCCATTAAAACCAGTGACATGGGAGATCCAAAGTCCTTTATGTCTGCCAGAAAGAAGATCTCTCCCACCTGGGAGCCAGGTAGTCATGTTAGGACAGCTGTAAACACAAAATCTCCATGGAGGGATGTGTTCATAGGCATGAGGTCCTGCGCAGTTGTATCAGCCTGTGTGGGGAAAGCAGCCTGGGCAATGAAACCAGGATTTTCTGCCTGTCCTGCTCACTATTCCAGTGCATTTGTAATTAAGTCAGCGAGGAAGGAAAAGGGAAAGAGGAAGAGGGGAAGAGTGAAAAAAAGAAAGGAGAGGAAGAGGAGAGGGAGAGGACAGGATAGAGGGGAGAAGCAGCTTGCATTGAATCAAAAGGAGAAAAGAACCCCTCCAAGCAGCTTGATTGGATTTGAAATCGAAACATAAGCTGTTTGTCTCATTAGTTTGAAAAAATGTGCATTGCATCCCAGTACCAACTTGTCTGTTGTCCTCAGAAGATCTTTGTGCTGGGATGAGGTGTGTGCAGCCACAGCAGCTTTTCCAGGCAGCACCTACACAGACTCACATGTTCCTTCTCAGGCAAGTTCTGCTCACAGATCTGTAGCATCTCATTTACTTTTATTTCCCCCATAATCCTTTAATTCAAGGGTTGTGTTAGGACAATAATTGTTCAAACAAGGAGCATATTACATCTCATATTCCTGCATTAATTAAAACCGTCCAAAATCTCACAAAGTTTGTCACTGATTCAGAGCAAATGGGACCTGCAGATAATTAATGACTCTCAATAGCAGTTCTTAAAAAAACTAGTTTCTGGCAGCAGTCAGCACATACTGGATAGATTTCTATTTTATAAACCTGCTCTGTTCTTAAAGACACAAGAAAAAGTGAAAGCATGCTGTTCTTTTCAATATTAATGAGGCCATTATTTATTTGAAAAAGAGGTTTTTTGTGTCAGATATTTTCATGTCATCTGAGAATTCCACCCTTAAGTCACTTAATAGTTCATTAAGAGACTTTTGTGATGGCTAATTATTTATTACAAATTCAGAATCTGTTTATTAGTTAGCTTTAGTTCTGTTAATTAATCAGATTACCTTTTAGATCCCAATCTCATGATGCCTGCGCTGACCCTGTCATGAAACACAACATTTGTGAAAAGTGGTGCGTGGTGCATTCTCTTTTTTTGGGTAGTTTAAGTCCTGCCTAAGGAATCTGAGTGTTCTATGCCTCACTGTGGGCATATCACTGAGCCCCATTTGAACTAACAGCTCCTAATAACAAACACTAATGAAGGGCTTGATTTTACCTCGAGGAGCAATGGAGCTGCAGGCTCACTCTGCCCTGGCACAGATTGGTAATACCAGCCCAAATCAATGGCGACAAGTTGTGACACAGCATGGCCATAGCCTGAGTCAGCCAGGAGCTGAGCAGCCTGGAGCTCAGCTCAGGCATCTCCTGGAGTTCAGGTGCACCTGATAGAGCTGAATGAAAGCTGAGCCAGAGGCCTGATGGTTCCCATGGTCCCTTGACTAAAGGAAATGTCATGGGTTGACACAGGCGCAATGCCAGTGCCCCCATGAGAATATATTCTCCCTGGTGTCTACTGTGAGATGTGATCCTATTGGTTTGACCACAGCATCCCAAAAAAACTCACTTCCTTTTCAAACCAGGACAGAAAAATATTGTTTTCCTGGGAATTTATTCACAAGTTCAAATCACAAGGGGCAGTGGAGAGGAAAGTACAGATCTCTGCTGTGGGACGGGGACAGCAGCCAGGGCACGGCTGGGGCTGGGCCAGGGCAGCTCAGGCTGGAGCTCAGGGCAAGGCTCTGCCCCCAGAGGGTGCTGGCACTGCCCAGGCTGCCCAGGGAATGGGCACGGCCCCGAGGCTGCCAGAGCTCCAGGAGCCTTTGGGCAGCGCTGCCAGGGGTGCCCAGGGTGGGGCTGCTGGGGGGGCTCGGTGATCCCTGTGCTGCCTTCTATGATTCCATGAAATTCCAACCCTCCTCCCTCCACACAGCCATTTCCCACGCGCTTTTAACCTATTTTAAACTTCTACACCCACAAGTTCTGCCCCTGGCTCTGTGCTCCGCCTTGCAGCGGGGTGTGTTGGATGTCCGCAGCCAGCGCTGGCAGGAAGGACAAGAGGTTTGAGGACATCACCCTGTGCCCCCAGAACCCACAGACTCTCCAGCCTTCATCCTCTTGAGTGGATCATCCTCTGACCTTGAGGAGAGCACCTTGGGCTCTCTGTGTGGAGCCAGCACCACGTCTAATGAAAATCCATACGGAGAGGGTATGCAAAGATCAGACTTGATTAATTCTTTCCAGAGGTACCTTCACAATGTCAACATTGATCTGCTTCCTAGACGCACAGTTTTCTCTTGGCTGACAACCATATGCCAGTCAGAGCTCCGCTGTACTGTAAATTTAAACAGATATGGAGATAGGATCATTAAAATACCCTGAGAATACACAGCAAGTCATTGTTTTGCTGCTGGTGCTGAGAAAAATCTCACAGTAGCACGGAAGAAATAAATGCTCTGGGCCACTCTTATGGCGAGGAAGTTAATCCAACAATGAAATTGGATGAAATGCCTGAGGTTAGGAACCAGGATGTGGGTGTCTTGTGCTGCCTATGCTAAAATCTTGCTGCTTTATAAAGGACAGATGCATTTTATTTCCAGCAACAGCCAGCCTGGTCTCTACAAGTGGTCCCTCCCTCCCAGAGTGCCTGTGTTTCAGGCTGCCCTGGGATGTTTTTCCATTAGAGATGGTTTAGGGATAAATCATTTCATCCTGCCAGAAGGCAGCAAGGTCCACCACCATCTGTCTTCCTACATATGCAGCAGGACCTTTTGGATTCAGACTGTATTTCCACCAGTCTGGAGTCCTGCAGGTACACTGGCTTTGGATTCATGCAACTGAGACATTCAGATTGACTTCTGACAGACTTCACCTCAATCTGGGGAGGGCTTCAGCCCCAGAGCCCATCAGCTGTTAATTTTCTAATTGAATTCAGGTGCAACCAATCTCTGCTAATGGACAGGTTATCCTTCATTATGGAAACAGAAGAATAAACTCTGAGGAGGTCCAGTTGGCATCTCCAACTGGAGTTTTTCATTAATTTTACTAATTTATTTTATCAATAATATGCCTAGTATTATTGTCACTATTAATAATAGTGAGTACTATTGTTAATAAAATACACAACTCAGAGCTATGTCATTTTGATGTCCTTTTCAAGACCAGCTTCACCATTACTTGGATCTTCCTGTTTCTTTTTGTTCATCTCGTTTGGTTTAAATTTAAGTCAAATCAAACTATAAAATATTAAAAAGTAAAAAAATAAATTAGAAACTTCCTAGTTAAAAAAAAAAAAAAAGTTTAGAGAAATAGAAAATAAATACTTTTTTTTCCCCTGGGGCCCAAACTTTGAAATCAAACTTGTAAATAATTACCGCATGACAAGGACAATACATGCACCGAAGATGTATCGATGGCTCTGCTGTCCTAAAGGTCACAAGCACACATGAAAGATCTCCTTGCCAGGGTGAGGTGCCCAAGAAAAATACATTGAGAATTACTCACCTTTCAGAGAAGTTGCAGACAAATGAGAACGGCCTTTCAAAGGGGCAGCACGATTGGAACCAGATGCCTTCCCTAAAACGCCTCTAAAAGGCAAATTAAAGCAGCAGCTCAGCAGCATCTTTGCCACCCATCATGCTGGCATTTCTAGAGAGGGAGGCTGAAAACAATCCATAAGGAGCTGTCTGTGCAGAGCAGAGCCCTTCCCACGTGCTCATCTATTCCATCCCCTCCTCGTGCCTCACCTGTGCCTCCTGCACCTCCCAGGCAGGCATTAAACAGCACTGGCACGTCCCTGAGCCTTCTACTCCAGCTGAAAACTGCTCTGCCTGCCACAAACACCCGGCCAAAAAGACATCACAAAAGTACCTAACCTCATCTTGAGAGCAGGAGAGGAAGAGTTATGAGAATAAGTTTAAAGGAAAAGAAAAGGAGGGAGACAGAGAGATTTTATTGCTCAAGGGGAAAAAAAAGAGATTATAATTGAACTGCAGAAAATTCTCCACATCACGGGTAATGATGCCTGGGTTACCTCTCTTTATCTGTGCAATAGAGATTAGCAGACGGGGTCATAAAGGGAAATTAAAGTCAAATAAATTCTGGGCCAGCACTTGGTAAGTACTGATTTCCTACCATTTAGAAAAAGGAACATCAAATAAAGTGGCACAGCATAAGGCAGCAGGCAGTGGAGAAAGCCAGGCTGCCATAAACCTGGAGCTGAGCAGGGCCAGCCCCCTCCCATCCCATCCCATCCCAGCCCATCCCCTCCCCTCCCCTCCCCTCCCATCCCATCCCATCCCCTCCCATCCCATCCCATCCCATCCCATCCCCAGGCAGGGCTGGGGGCATCTCCCCAGCAGCAGGAATGCTCCAAGGGGATGCTGTCACACTCAACCCCTGAACCCTTCAGCAACCTGGATCTCAAACAAGGCAGACATCAGGAGCAGCTCTGGATATATCAGATATTATCTCCGCACTGGTTTTTGCTGCCCCTGTCCTGCTGGTTCCCACTTTTCCCTGAAAGATGGAGGAATGTAAAGCATCCATGTGTTGTGATAACTTCCATGAGGAACTGGAGACATCACCTCAGTCCCTGCCCAGACCCCACACACCCATCCTTCCTCTGGCAGCTTGCTCTGAGCCCCAAAGCAACTGGACATCATCCAAAGATTTCCCAATTCAAGATTTCCCATCCAAAGATTTCCCAATCCAAGACCCCTTCAAGAGGCTGATTCTCTAAAATTGCTGGGGAAAAAAAGTAAAAAAAAAAAATAATCTCTGGGAATTAGGTTTCTGAAGGTATCTTAGTAACTGAGTAAATAAAACATCTGGGGGTAAAAACAATCAAGAAAACAAACCAAAGCTGGCATTACTACAAATCACTTTGGATCTGTTGAAAGCTCTTTCCTGCTCCTTTTAGGAGTGACTCCAGCTTGTTACAAATATTTTTTCTTCGGCTTTCTTAAGTAACATTTACTGACCTTCACAAAAACATTGCAGCATTGCTGGCCAGTAAAATATTCAGAGAACATTCTGGAGGAAAGGCAACGTCTATATTGAGGTATCTTTATTCTTTTCTTGAAGTGTCAAATTAAATCAGCGTTCACCTTCCCCTCACCAGGTTGGGCAGTACATGAAGAAGAGGAAGAGGGTTTGGCTGTCAGAAGCTGTCAGCTGGTGAGAGAGCTGGACAGCCCAGCCCAACCTGTCCAGTGCCTGTTACTTTGATGGTGAACCGGACCTTGCATCTCCCCAGCAGTGCTCGGGGCAGTTGAGCACGAAACGGGCTTGGCAGCTGATAGCCAGGGAAGATTTGCAGCTTATTTATTCCTCAGAGCTGGGGCAGTCCTGCTCCTTGGGGAGTTCTGACTTTCTCTGCAGTGAAAAGAGCCTAGTTAGGTTTAAGTGGGGCAAGGAAACTGGTCTTGCAAGAGAGGACTGGGGCAACTGGAGGAAAAAACCTGGGGAGTGGGCAGCAAAGATGGACAGAGATTGGAAAGAGGAAGAAACCCATCTGCACTCATCACCACTCACCCCTTTCAAAAGAACATGTTCCCAGCCATTCATGCCTTCACTCCCTCCCTCTCCCCCTCTCCAGATTCTCTCTTTCTTTGCTAGATGCTGTTTGAAATCAAGCTCTTGGTTTACCCTTCTCAGGCAGAGCTGATCTCTCCCAGCATGACTCCGACGGCAGCGGGAGGCTCAGCGGGACGCTGGCTATGGAAACCTGGCATTAGTATCACTTTCAGATGACAGCAGATCAGAGAGCTGGACCTAGAAGCGAATTAATATAGGGCTAGGATTCACTTGGAGAGTTTGCTGCTGTCATACTGCTCTCAAGATGTGAGAGAGAATTAATGTGAGAGGCTGGGATTCTCTCTGCGTGCTGCAGTGGCTGCCTGGCATCATCAGGGAGCTCTGGGATCCAGGCTGAGAATGAACACAGGGGTGGCTTTTCTCCAGGGCCAGCAGGTATCCCAGAGAGATGTAGGGAGGGTCACTTAGCAGGGCCACAGGTCACTGATGACCTCTCTGATCCCAAATCCACCACTGCAGCTAACTGAGTGTTGGTTTAACCCCAAATCAACAAGTTAGTGGGCACGGGTTATCTTGCTCTGGCATTTTCCTGAGGGATTCACTCCCTTCTTATTGTATTTTCAGGGAAATGTCCCAACGAAGGCAGGAATGCTGCATCTGACTCCATGTTCTCAGAAGGCTAATTTACTATTTTATGATACCATATTATATTAAAGAATACTATACTATACTATACTATACTATACTATACTATACTATACTATACTGAAGAATACAGAAAAGATACTTACTCACTGATGGGTTTATCAGTCCAAGCCCACCATTATTGTATTGTATTGTGGGGTCCCCTGTGGCAGGAAGGAATGATGAGTCTGACTTCATGTTCTCAGAAGGATAATTTATTATTTTATTATACTATATTATATTAAAGAATACTATACTAAAGAATACAGAAAGGATACTTACTCAATGCTAAAATGATAATAATGAAAACTCGTGACTCTTTCCAGAGTCCCGACACAGCTTGGCCCTGATTGGCCAAAGAGTGAAAACAACTCCCAGCAGAATGCAATGGAACAATCACCTGTGGGTAAACAATCTCCAAACACATTCCACATGAGCACAGCACAGGAGAAGCAAATGAGATAAGAATTGTTTTCCTTTTCTCTGAGGCTTCCCAGCTTCCCAGGAGAAAAACCCTGGGCAAAGGAATATTTTCAGAGAATGTGAATGCCACACCTTCCCTGGGGACTGATGCAAAAGGGAGTCTGGTGGAAATGCCCCAGATCCACAATTAATCTGTCAACCATGGAACCAAGGCCCCCTCAAATCCACTGGGAGCACCTTTAAATGCCTTTGGATTAAGGGAGCAGATGATCACAATGGGCCCCTAAGCCCTGACCCTCTTTACAGGCAGGGGCAGAGCAGCTTTCTCCAAGGAGGCAGAATTGGAACTAAACTTTCCACCTCTGGGTACCAGAAGTTGGCTTCATGTGCAGGAACTGCCGATTATCTAACAGCAGAGCTTTATCCATAGACCCTCATCCCTGAAAAAAAAAAACAAAAAAAACAAAAAAAAAAAAACCCCAGTGACTTAAACAATTTCTCTCACCCTTGGAATCACAGTGGAATCACACCTGTTCTTGTTTTCTGTGGCCCACAAAGCACCTCCCCTCCCTGGGCAACTTTTTTGCCCAACAGCAAGTTGGGCACGTTCTCAAGGACTCGTGCATTGGTCTCTTTGTAACCGATAGAAAAGGGTGCAGAAAAGATGGAGAGAAAGATCTGTCAGTGCAATAGAAGGTGACCCACATTTTGGGGAGGTTAATGGTTATTTCAAACAATACATCCCTGAGCCAGTGGCTGTGCAGGGCAGGAGGCAAAGGGAGGATTTGCTCGCTCTTTTCAGTGGGAGAAAGAAAGGTTTGGAGCCTGGAGCATAAACACAGCTGAGAATTCTGAAAATAGACAATATCCTTCAAATGCAGCCTAGGGATGGGATCAAATCACTGCACACACCAATTTCTCTGGAAGAGAAAACAACCCAGACCAAAAGAGAGAGCAAGTAGGGCCTTGGAAGCCAAATATAACAGAACAATGGGAAAGTGAGCACTGGAGGAAACAGCTCCAAATAATTACATTGTGCAAGCACCACGCTGAGGAGCAGCATATGCTGGAGGAACCCTGGCTGGGGACACAGGATGAGCAGGCAGGAGGGTGGCCAGGCAGAAACCATCCCCTTCAAAGCAGCGCACGCCAGGCCAAGCTCAGAGCAGCTCCAGCTCCGGTGAGCTCAGCACAACCATGGCAGGGATGGAAATATCCCTGTGCTTGAAACAAAATCCCTTCCTTCCACTTCCAGCAGCTCCTGGCAATGAGCAGCAGGAGAGGGGCTAATATTGGAACGGATATTTGGGTCACAAATGTGGTGTGGCAAAGGTGGGTGTGTGTCAGGCACAGGTATTGTATTTGCAGGGAATGCCCTGATGAAGGCAGGAATGATGAATCTGACTCCATGTTCTCAGAAGGCTAATTTATTATTTTATTATACTATATTATATTAAAAAATACTATACCAACTCTACTAAAGAATACAGAAAGGATACTTACTGAATGCTAAAAGATATTAATGAAAATTCCTGACTCTCTCCAGAGCCCTGACACAGCTTGGCCCTGATTGGTCAAAGAGTGAAAACAACTCCCAGCAGAATCCAATGGAACAATCACCTGTGGATAAAGAATCTCCAAACACATTCCACATGAGCACAACACAGGAGAAGCAAATGAGATAAGAATTGTTTTCCTTTTCTCTGAGGCTTCCCAGCTTCCCAGGAGAAAACACCTGGGTAAAGGGATTTTTCCAGAAAATGTGAATGCTGCATCAGCCAGCCCACCTGCAGCAATAGTTTGCACATCCTGGTGCAAAGTTTGTATAAAAATATCCTTTCTGTATTCTTTAGTATAGTTAGTATAGTATTGTTTAATATAATATAGTATAATAAAGTAATGAATCAGCCTTCTGAAAACATGGAGTCAGATTCATCATTCCTGCCTTTGTCAGAGCATTCCCTGCACATACAATAGGGTGTCTTCACCTTTTGTGCAATATAAATGTAATGAACCTAAACAGGCACAGGTGCACCTTAAATACCTGTGTTTACCAACTCAGCTCAAAAGCCCCAACTTATCCACATAGATTTACCTGCTATGCCTGCCTGTGACAGCTTTCAAGAAGCACAGAAAGAAGCAAATCCCACTAGAGGGCTTGCAAAGTGCTCTGAGAAATACTTCATTAGCAGCCAAAGGTGTCCCCAGAAATACATTAGTGATCCACGGGGCAGAGCATTAAGTTTGGACGTTTTGTCAGCTTTTCTGAGAAGGCAAATGCTTTACCATGCATGTCTTCCCAGCCTCCATCCCTCCCAGCCTCCCCCCAGCCTGGCTCACCCTCCCTGGCCCCAAAATGAGGAAAATGTCATTTGTGCAGGACACTTCAGTGACTCTGCCATCAATCCCTGGCAGTTTCATTTCAATATCGACCAGCTCTGTGATGATAATTGATGAGAGATGCAAGAGATGGAAGAATGAAGAGAGCAGTGTGAGCAGATCTTCCAGCCCAGATGGCAGGAAGCCCCTTGCTGTGTCCCATCCCCATCCCATTTGCTGTTTCAGAAGGAAAAAAAAATAAAAAGAAAAATCCCTTTTTATTTCCCTTGATTTTTTTTTCCCCTAGGAAAAGGCCACTGCAATTTTAGAGATTCCAGTTTGAAATCAGCATATTCTGAGAGTTTGGGTTGAAAATCCTTTCCCTGAGAGGGAATAAAGCAAAACAAGGAAGAGCAGAGGAAGCAAGGTGGGATGAACGCACCATTGACAACACAAAACCCACACAGCTGAGCTTAAAGCTTGGAGGGATTTTGTCCATTTTTTGTCTACAAATCTCTCCCCCAGACACCCTGCTGCTGAGGGCAATGTGGAAAGCACAAAGTGGCAATAGGTCAAGAGCTAAACTCCCCAGCTCAAAAAGCAACAGGGTACATGATCCAAAGGTTGCACTGAGACATCCAGGAGGAATAAACTTCCCTGAAAACCACCTTGATTGGGAGAAATAAAACAGAGACTGCAGCAGCACAGCCACTGCTTCCTCAGTCCATTTTAATATCCAGCATGGATATGTTGGTTTGCATTCCTAATGCTCTCCAGCTGCTCAAGATGGACTTTCAATATCCCTATCCCAAAAAACAATGCACCTGAATTCTTTTTCGTGGTGTCATCCATCAAACCACGTGGTGTCACTGAAGGAGAAATCTTGGGAGCACTTGGGAGCGTTTCCCCCTTGGCTGGGAGAAGCAAGGATGCTCTTTGGAGCAGTGCCCAGGCAGGGTCAGCAGGGCTCAGTCCTGGAGGGTGCTGCTCTCCTCCCCTGGGCTGCTGAGGCCACTGGGAGGTGAATTTAGCACTGAGGGATCCTAGAACCCAAACTTCCAACGTGAACTCCCCTTGATGCCTTTTTCGCAGCTACCCAGAAACAGAGGCCAGACAAAATTAAGGGAATAAAAATCAGTTCTATTTATTGAAGGGTTTTCAGATACATTTCAGGCAGACGAAGCATCCCAGGGGCTCCACTCAAAAATGGATGTCAGGTTTTCACATTTTTATAAGTTTGCTCCATTTGCATATTGGGGGTTAATGTTCTAATTACAGCTTCAGGTAATGAAGTTATTGACCCTAAGTTTGCTCCCCCAAACTCTCTTTTGTTTGCATTTCTCAGAGCTTGAGGCAGTGAGGTGTCCTTGATTGCCAGGCCTGGAGAGGAATTGTTGTGTCTGCCCAAAATGGGAAAGCAGCAGCTCACATTGCATATGGACTTAGGAGTTATATAGAATTATATAAGGTATTATATCTATAATATAAATTTCTGTATATTATATATATATATATAATACATTATACATTATACATTATACTATATACTATATAATACATAATGTATAATGTATAATATATAATATATAATATATAATATATAATATATTATATATTATATATTATATATTATATATTATATATTATATATTATATATTATATATTATATATTATATATTATATATTATATTTTTTTATAGATAGATGGATACAGATATATAAAAATACATAAGGATTGCAGTATTATAAATATATGAAAAATATAAAAGCTAAAAATCCTAAGGCATCACCCTCAGAGCTAAAACTCACTCCAGGAGTGCGTGAACAAACAAATGGGGAGGTTTTATGCAGTTACACACACGTGTACACCTTGAGCTCCTTGAGACTGCTCTCAGAAATGGCTCTGAAATGTCTCATAAAGAGGAGAAGAGTAATTGGAAGGTATATTCTAATAGCTGCAGCTATAATAACACCCCCTCCTCCCCACTTTCCTCTTTAGGGGTGATCTGCCAAAACGAGAAACAAAATTACTGTGTCTGTTCAGCAAATTCTTACTGACAAAATCTTTAAGAGTTGACAAGAGTAATACACTGAAAATTAGTTTACAAGTGTTTCAAGTTTCAAAAAATCAATCAAAATCAAATTAAGTTCTGAAGACACTGTCTGTAGAGTTTAAGGAAAATAGAGATCAGCTGCAGCAACGTGAGATGAGGGGCACAAGTTCTGAGCAGGAGACTTGGATCTGCTCTGCCCCTCTTCTGGTTTAGGGTAGAGAGCCTCGACAGTCACCAGGGTTTGCTGATGCTCTGGGTAATCTGAGGATTAAACAAGAGCAAACCCAGCCTAAGTAATCCACAACAGAGTCCTCAGTGTGGCACTTCCCTCCCTAAATCTATGTGCTAACCAGTGAGCCATGAATTGGGGGGTACAGATACAGGGATGGTATTCTCTCCTGCTTCCTGAGAAGTTCTTACATTCTTGCATTTCTTACATACATTACCAATGACAGAGAGAGAAAAAAAATAAATTAAAGCTCATAAAAATTGTCATTAAGGAGGAAAATCAGTTTATAAAACAGATCTGTTGCAGAAGCTGGCAGAACCAAGCCTGGGCTAACCTAAAGCAGGGCAGAGTTCAAGTCCATTTAGCATTGGAACCTCCTCATGTTTCCTTCTTGGCTGTGTGATCTCAAATAACTGGAACCTGTCCTGGCCCTGGTGTCAGTGAAGAAGCCTGGGACTCAATGTCTTCCTGAGAATTTGTGAAAAAAAAAATGGTGTGAGAGTCTGTGGTGTTCCTGAGTGAGCAGAGCCTTTCTGGGGAAGCAGGAGCGGGGCTTGCTCGGATGTGTTGTCTTCTTTGCCCTTCATCCATATGGTACCCTGACCCCATCCTGGCCCAGCAGATCCAAGAGCTGGTGACCTACAAATCCTCAGCCATCTGCTTTGCAAATTCAGCCTCCACCCAGCTCTCCTGCCTTGCTGTTTCAGCACTCACTCAGAGTCAATGGGTTTGCTTTAGGTTTCCAATTATGTCTTACTTAATTATATCCCTCCTCGGGGTCCTAGAGGCCCTGGAAATTTTCCCCCACTCTGTCTTTTCCCATAACTGTGAGTCAACAGTTCAATTATAGTCTCTTTATACAGGCATGAGAATTTGTTTCTTGGGCAAAGTTCCTTGATAAGATGATATGCTACATAAATGTCTCTAGCAAAACACATTTCACAGTGAATTTATCTCTGCACAACTTCCCCGCCTTACAGCACCTTATCATTCCAAGACGTCTCAAGGCACTTTCCAAAAGGTGTGCAATAATAATACTTCACAGTTAGACACAGCCTTTCATGGGAATAGCTCAGGGCTGTGTGCAGGGAAGCACTCAGCTCCATCAAACAGCTGGGAGCACCCAGGCCAGGGATGTGAGAGAGAGGTGCCCCGAGGAGTGAGGGACAGGTAGGGTCTGTGCTGGGCTGCAGGACACCAGGAGGCCTCTCCTCTGCCCCTAAAGTTCTCACAAGTTCAACAGTGTTGGTGTTGGGGTCTCTAGCTTGTCGAGTGATCCTGAGATTGTTAAAAGTCTCTTTTCCCAGCCCGGCGTTTGAAGAAGGAGTCAGGGATCTTCATTTCTAGCTTTCAAGGTTCTTTATTGTATTTTATCTATAAAATTCTTTCTCCTATCCAGCCAAGGTCCACCCAGCAGGACAGTTCCAGGCACTCTGCCTGTCCCCACGGCAGTGTTATGTCTTTATACTAAAAACTACATGTACAATATTTGCAATTACTTTCCAATACCTATCACCTATGTTAGACAGTGAGCTTCTACTCTAAACCAGTCTGTAAATGCCAACATCACAGCAGAAGATGGAGGCCAAAAAAAAGAAGGAGAAAGGCTGGACATGCCCAGATCCCTCCATCTTGCCCCCTGAACTCCCATTCTAAAAACCCCAAAATCTACTTCTTCACTCTGTGATAAATTCGCTATCATTCTACTTAATTTGTCGTGGCTAGCAGATCTTCATCTAAGGTTGATAATTTGCTCCACGGGTCATAATCAAACCTACAGGTGTTTTGGGCTCTGTTCAGGGTCTCTGAGCCCCTGGCAGGGGTGTTGGCTGCTCAGGACAGCCAGAGGGATGTCCTGGCTCCTGACATGTTGGGATCCTGCCATGCTGTGTAGAGGAAATGCATCCGTGTCCTGTGGCCATGGGATGGGGGCTCAGCTGCCTGTCCACCTCAGTTATCCTGCTCTCAACACGTGTGTGTTAGGCAAGGAATAAAAACCTCCCAAGCTGCGAGTGGCAGCAGGTTTGTGATCTGCATTGTGTCCCTTCCTGAAATGAAGATTGTGACAGTGTTCACAGGGGTCCCAGGATGAGGGAAGAGACAAGGATCTGACTCCATGTTTCAGAAGGCTTGATTTATTATTTTATTATATATATTACATTAAAACTATCCTAAAAGAATAGAAGAAAGGATTTAATCAGAAGGCTAGAGAAGAATAGAATCAGAAAGAATGATAACAAAGTCTCGTGGCTTGGTTCTCTGTCTGTGCCAGCTGACTGTGATTGGCCATTAATTACAAATAACCACATGGGCCAATCCCAGATGCACCTGTTGCATTCCACAGCAGCAGATAACCATTGTTTACATTTTGTTCCTGAGGCCTTTCAGCTTCTCAGGAGAAAAAATCCTAAGGAAAGGATTTTTCATGAAAAGATGTCTGTGACAAAGGTAGTTGTGCTCTGCCCTGGAACAGAGCTCACCAAAGACCCTGTTCCCTCTGGGAACAGAGCTCAGAGCACTGCTGGGATTTCCTGAGAGAGGAATCCAGCTGCAGCTCCTGGCACTGGGCATTCCCTTCCCCACCACGCATCCCCCCACCTTGTGCTGAGCTGTCTCCCATCATCCCAGTGTCCTTGTCCCAGCCCTGCCTGTCACCTTCCTCCTCACTCCATCACATTCAGCAACCTCTCCTGTCCCTCCTCCCTCCCAGCCCAGCTTATATCATCAAAAAATCACTTTGGCACCTCCACTGTCAGCAAGCGGCTGTTTATCTGCTGTATCACTGAAAAGATCTCCAAAGCCAGGCTTGGAAAACAGCCTTTTTTTTATTTGATGCAGGATCATCTGAAAGGAGGATGAGAAGCAGTGAGAATGTTTTCCTTGTACAGATCAATAGGAGTTTAACCTTCCCCCACAGCAGGGCTGCCTGCCCACCTCCTTAGCTCAGTATTTCTCCCTCCTCTGTACTTTGCTCTCCCTTCCTGCATCCCAGTGTGTAAGAGCTGAAATGAGAGATGTGGGACTCCAGGGGCTCTCCAAAATGCAGTTTATTGTATCCAAGGTGTTACAGCAGCCCAAGGTGGTGGGTGACAGAGCTGTGCCCACAGCTGTCAGCTCCAGCTGCAGGCAGGCCTGGAGACCCTTTGGGTTTGGTTACAATGCATTATAGACTTTTCTTTGCTGAGCATCTTCATACAGCAGAACCAATCTATACCTTAACTATTATCTATAGCCCATCATAACTACTGTAATTACCATGTTCATGTTACTGTTCTCCAGTCACTAAAAGTCAGTGCATTACAGTTTAAGCTAGAAGTTGTTTTTCAGTTTTCTTGCAGTGGAAAATTCTGAGACCTTTTTCTATTTGCCCCATTTGCTCGCTTGTTTGCCTGTGCTGTCTTTCTGCTTGGTAAAAACATCTTCTTGTTTTATCCTTTGCTCTAAGCCATAAAAACCCCTTCTAACCAACACATCCTTTGCCTCCTTTGTTATCTAGTAAGACTGGCTCAGCACTTCTTTTCTTCTATATCCAAACTTGCTTCCATCTCTATTCCTTCATCAGACTCTACATTTAAAAATCTTTCTGCTAAGCACACACATATCTGTGAGACTTTCTTGTCAAACGTCCATCCTTCCCAACACCAGTGTTTCCAGCACTCTTTGCACATGGACCTCTTGGTGCACCAGGGCAGCATTTCTGCCTTGCCAGAGCAGTTCTTTTTGTCCAGGGAAGGGTTTCTTTTTCAGCCAACTCATAGACTCAGTTGCTGCCCTGATTTTTTAAGTTCTTCTAAGCCTTCTGATGCTTACATTCTTGTAATGAACTTTCTCACATACTTTATGTAAATAACTTATTGTTTTACATTCTTTTATATAAGAAGAAAAATTTCATGGACTGTTGGTTTGTCCAGTGTCATTAGAGAAGTAGCACTATCACCCTCCAATCCACTGTCACTTTTGAAAATCTGTAAATTTTGAAGTCAAAAAATTAGGAGTTCTCTTTTTACTATGAAAAAGCTGCATGTCCTCATTGTGTTATTTCATGTCCTATAGCAACACTCAGTCACCCCACAAGTTTCAGATCCTCTTGGTCTCCTCCTTGCTCCACTTCCTCCCAGCTCCCATGCTGCTCACACAGAACTCCTCTTCCAGCTGTTGAGAGTCACTGAATGAATTTTCCATCTCTTCCCTTTCTTCCCCTCCTCTCTGGGGGAGAAACAATCGTGTCCTTCTCTCATGGCCCCTTCACCTCTGCCTGTGGCAGATTTACTCCTGCTTGGCTTCCTGGCAGCTGCTGCAGCTGCAGCCCTGAGCAGGGCACCCAGCACCTCCCTGTCCCATCCTCACTGTGCTGCATTCCCAAGGGATCAGAAATAGGCAGGGGAAATGGTTTGGGTCCTGTGCTGCTGCTCTGAAGGCCCAGGGTCAATCCAAGAGCCACCTTGATACCAGATCAATATTATCATTTTATATACAGGGAAACTGAGGAACATTTTGGTGGGAGGACCAGCAGTTGGTTACTTTCTCCTGGCTCACATATCACAGATATTTTGTTAAAAATGGAGAAAATCTGAGCCAGGATGGTCCATGCTGCTCTCACCTGACAGGTACAGCTCAACCTCACTCCCTGGGCTTAGCCAACCACAGGAGCCAGCACCAAATCCATTTTTAAATAAAAAAGGAAAACCTGAGTCCTTTCTCAGCTCAAAGCCCAGCAGCAAACCCCATCCTGCATTCCATATCCAGAGACAGAGAAGCACTTCTCCCTTCTCAGGAGATGGGAGGGGAGCAAACAGGTTGTTACTATAATAGCAGGAAAGACACCCACCACTGTGCTAAATGATATATTTATTTGTACCATGTAATGAGAGACTGCTCCTGCTCCCAAAGCACTGACAGCCTGAGGGAGAAATGGCAGTGCCTTCTCCAAGGTCACAGGGATGGCATCCTGCCTTCAGATAACACAGGGAGAGATCCACTCCCTGCTCCTCCCCACCTCCTTCTTCACAAAGAATGTGCTCAGCTAGGCTCTGAACCCGTTGGGCACCTTGTCCAGACTCAAGAGATGACATTTATTCAGACAGACAGACAGACAGACAGACAGGGAGAGTGGCCAATCCATAATCCAGGTCCTTCATCCCCCAACCTGCAAAAAAGAAGCTGAGAAATCATCCCTGCAAAGTCAGCAAAGAAACAGGAGGGATCCCAAGAGCCAATGCGCACTTTAAAGTCTCTCATACACACAAAAATGAAATAAAAAATACAAAAACGTGGTGTGTCCTGTCCACATCCAGCCAAACACAGGTGCTGTCAGAGGTTAGAATTCGCAGGTGAAGGTGGGTAATAGGGACTAGATAAGGACAATAAGAGGAGAATAAAGGGAGTGGGGGGAAAGGCAGAGATGAAAGGGCAGAGGGCAGGAGGGACAGCAGCCGATCAGGCTGGCAGATCCGCAGCTGGGGCTGGGCAGAACCAGGGCTTGGGCTCTGTGCCAAGGTCTCTGAGCCCCCTGGCAGGGGCTGGAGCCCTCCAGAGCAGCCAGAGGAATTTCCTGGGTTCTGACAGGAATTCTCTGTACAGCAGGAAGAGGGTAAAGCTGCAGGGTCACTGTCCCTCACAGACCTCATCCCTTCCTGTAGGATTGTCCGTGGAAAGCCATAATGGAATATTTGGTGCCTGGATGTGCTTTGGGGTCACACTCACCCCCATACTGCCCTCACACTCCACTGCAGGAGCCCATGAACACATCACATTTGTCACTGTAACTCTACTCAATTTATTCACCTATAGATTTTCCCATTTATTCTTCTAGTGACCACTGCCCTCACCTCTCCTTGCCCCTGGAACTCTCAGAGTCCTCTGGGACAGGTGCAGGGACAATTTTCCATTTTATATCATTGCCCAAGCTCATCTGAGAGCTGTCACTTCCAGGCCATGGCGGGGGCTAAGCACCAGGCAAAGAACAATTTGTGCAAAGCACCCTTTAAATTCAAATTATTGGCTTGCCTTGCCACCAAATAGGCTGTAAAGAAATTTAGAAACTTTACTGGGGCACAGACATCAGGATCAGCTTCTCAAAAACCTCAAAAAATGGAAGATTTATTTGCCAGGAAAGACCAGGACTGTGTTTTAAGCCTCCTCTGAAACCAGTTTTCTCCACTGAGGCTGCCAGCACAGTGTACAGCTTGCTGGGAGAATCCAGGTTTTCAGGATCTTTCCAGGTTTTCAAAATCTTCCTCAGAGCCCCTAATATTAAGTTGTCAACAAGAAGTCTGGTAAGTGAGGAGGATTCCACATTTGCGAGAGGGAATTGTGGATTTGGGAATTATCAGGCTGCTCAAACACGAGATAAATCATTGGAGGAGGGGGATATTTCTCTATTAGGGACAAAGCACCAGCAGTGGTGGGGAATGCAGTGTCAGGGCTCACTGGTTCTGCACCATGCAGGGGAAGCAGCACCACAGCTCCACAAAACCCAAGGCAGGGATGGTGTCTCTGCATCCCACTGAAGCTTTTCAACCCCATCACCAGCAGTTTAAGCCCACTGATGAATCCTTCAATGGGGATTTAAAGGAAATCCGTTGCAGAACAAAAATTGAGCTGAATTCAGGGATAGCTGCCAAGGAAGAGGAGCCTGTAGTCAGGGGAATTAAGAAGTTGTCTCCCCTTTTGCCATTCCCTTTGCTGGGCTGAGGGCCCAGGGTTTATCACCCTGATTTTGGGGTGCAGCTGAATTCCTGCATCCCTTTGAGATGGCAGGGTTTGAAAGAGAGAGAAAAACAACCTGAACATTTCCCTTTCCCCCCCAAGAATAATTAATGCAGCAAATGAGTGGCCAGAGCTGGGGCATCTCATTTAGGGAGGCTCTGAGAGCTCATTTCTCACAGATCCTATAACACAGAATGAACAGAATTCCTGGGTCACCCCACAGCACTGGAAGCTCAGCAAAGCTCTGGAACAGAGAGGGAGCAGGGAGGATGATGATGATGATGCTGCAGATTTGCTCTTTCTTTCTTTCCCACTCACCCATTTTCTTTCAGAGGGGTTCACGTGGGGATCCTCGTCCTCAGGCAGGTGGGTGGGTGGTTGGGATGAGTGTTCTTGGAGGCTGAAAACATCCAGGTTTTTATGTCTGTGCGGTTGATTTCTACATATGTATGGGAAAGCAAGCTCCTTACCAGTACTCCTCAACTTACAGCAGAAAAAAAACTCAACCTCCAATATGAGACACGGTTACAGCAGCAGATTTTGGAACATGAAATCCCAGATTGTGAGAAGTGGTGAGAAAGTGAAATAAGGTAATCCCTTGGGAGCAGCCAAGTGACCCTGTCCTTTCCTGACCTGGGGAGCAGGGTTTGCAAAGCAATGACAGGCTGAGCCTTCTCCAAGCCTCTGGATGAAATGATGAGTTTTTAACCAAGTAAGAGCATTGAGTGCTCTGCAGAGGAAAGCAAAGTTCAGCTCATTCCTACAGAGCCCCCCTTGGTGCAGGATGGGGTGGAGAGAGCCCAGAACACCACAGAGAGCCTGGGGAACACCTGGACCCACACAGGGACCAATTTTCAAATTCCATCCCAGTTCCCCTGTTCACAGACACTTCTCTCTAGCTGGGAAAGACAGAGGCCATGGGCTCGTGCAGCATTTGACAGGAGACCCAGGTTATTGATTCACAGCTCTACCTCCCTGAACTTTTCTGGAGGAAAACAGGGCTGCTTTGCATAAGGCAGGCATATGCTGCAGCTTTGGCACGAGCAGAGCCGCTTGGCATTTCCTTGCCAGACTTTTCCCACCCTCCTCTGATGCCATCTGCCTCCCCGAAACACTGAAACTCCCATCTGTCAATTTTGCTGTAAACACACAATTATCCAGGCTGCTGGGGGGGGAAAAGTGGCACAGCCAAAATCTTGGCCAGTCACAGAGAGGGACAGGGAGGAGTGTCCCTCTCAGTGTCCCACCAGGCAGTTTGCTGCAGGGAGCCATTCCTTTCATTCTCCTCCTTCCTTCTCCCAATGGCACACGAGCTGTGGGTGCCACCAATCCCTCTGCCATGCCCTGAGCCTCTCAGAGCATGGGGACAAACTCAGGGGCTGCTGGGGACATCCATCTATCCCCAGCATCCAGGTCATTGTCGCAGACATCTTTTGTGGAAAATCCTTTCCTTAGGATTTTTCCTCCTGAGAAGCTGAAAGGCCTCAGGAACAAAATGTAAACAATGATTATCTGCTGCTGTGGAATGCAACAGGTGCATCTGGGATTGGCCTCATGTGGTTGTTTCTAATTAATGGCCAATCACAGTCAGCTGGCTCAGACACAGAGTCAAGACACAAACCTTTGTTATCACTCCTTTCTATTCTTAGCTTAGCTAGTCTTCTGATGACATCTTTTCTTCTATTCTTTTAGTATAATTTTAATGTAATATATATCATAAAATAATAAATCAAGCCTTCTGAAACATGGAGTCAGATCCTCGTCTCTTCCCTCATCCTAACACCCCTGTGAACACGGTCACAGATCATGGCATCCAGGCCATGTTGTTGCCATTTTCTTCCCTTTTTTGCTGTGTCACAGCAGCGAGGACAAACCTGCATGTGGCCACCCCTATCCAGATCCCAGAGACAGCATCCACCCAAGAGCAAGGTCAGCACCAGGGAGCAGCCTTCCCTTGGCAGTTCATGTCAGCAGCACCTCTGAGTCCAGCTCTGCTGTCTCCCACCTCTGGGTTTCATTGCAGCAATGCCCAGATCCAGCAAGCTCAGATGCCAGAACTGCAAGGAAATATATATTTATTATTTTTTTTTCTCCCTGGAAATCTCCCTCTTTCTGGCTGGGGGCAGCTTTCTCTGACCACAGCAGACAGCAAACTGCTGACAGCAGCCTGTGGTGCGAGCTGAGCCCTGTCAGCCCAGCTATCAGCAGTCAAAAGAGCTCCCCATCAGTGCTCTGAGATGCTCTCAACCCTTGCAGGGGCTGCAAAGCCAGAATTTCCCAAGCCCAGTCGATCTGCAGGATGAGCAATCAAAGGGTGATGAGTGAGGGGAAGAGAGGAGGCTGCAGACAGCCAGGGGCAGGGTTTTGAGGGGTGGGAGGTGATTAGGGTTTGTTTTATTAAATCTTGGCCCCTGTGTGGTGTCTCCAGCTCAGCACCTGCTGGATTTATCTGGGCAGAGGGAGGGGGCTGTGGGGTGGCAGAGGAGCTGGCAGATGGCAGTGTGTTCCCAGAGATAACACGGGCTGGTTCAGAGGTCACTAATTGGGTTTCTGCTTGCCTTTCATATTCCATCTGGATCCAAATGAGAACATGTGGTTCAACACACACAGAGCATCCTCCTTCCCCCAGGCCATGTGCCCCTGACCTCACCCACATCCCCTGCATCCCTGAGGTGTTCTCCATCCATCCATCCATCCATCCATCCATCCATCCATCCATCCATCCATCCATCCATCCATCCATTCATCCATCCATCATCCATCCATCCATCATCCATCCATCCATCATCCATCCGTTCATCCATCCATCATCCATCCATCCATCCATCCATCCATCCATCCATCCATCCATCCATCCATCCATCCATCCAGCCACCAGGAAGAGGTAAAAGGGAGAGCAGGCAAACTGCAAAGAGGGGAGAGGAGAGACAATTCAGGACCTCCTCATCCAGGGCAGAGCCTCAGGGCAGCAAGCATTCCTTCTGTGCACAAAAGATGCCTGGGAATGGGGTAAGGGAGGTGGCAGCAATGCCACCTCAAAGGTTGAAGTGTGTGCAGAAGGACAAATTGGAGTCCCACACAGAGTGACCCACATCTCCCTGTTGGGAAGGATGGAAGTTTGACAAGAAAGTCTCACAGATGCTTAGCAGAAAGATTTTTAAATGGAGAGTCTGATGAAGGAATAGAGATGGAAGCAAGTTTTGATATAGAAGAAAAGAATTGCTGAGCCAGTCTCACTGGATAACCAAGGAGGCAAAGGGTGTGTTGGTTAGAAGGGGTTTTTATGGCTTAGAGCAAAGGATAAACCCACCCCAAACAAGAAGATGTTTTTACCAAGCAGAAAGATAACACAGGCAAACAAGGCAGCAAAGTTGCAAGTAGAAAAAAGGTCTCAGAATTTTCCACTGCAAGAAAACTGAAAAACAACTTCTAGCTTTAACTAATAATGTACTAGTAAACTAAAAATGTACTAGCTTAAACTGTAATGTACTGACTTTTAGTGATTGGAGAACAGTAACATGAATATGGTAATTACAGTAGTTATGATGGGCTATAGATAATAGTTAAGGTATAGATTGGTTCTGCTGTATGAAGATGCTGAGCAAAGAAAAGTCTATAATGCATTGTAACCAAACCCAAAGGGTCTCCAGGCCTGCCTGCAGCTGGAGCTGACAGCTGTGGGCACAGCTCTGTCACCCACCACCCTGGGCTGCTGTAACCTCTTGGATGGAATAAACTGCATTTTGGAGAGCCCCTGGAGTCCCATATCCCTCAATCAGGCTCTTACATCTCCCTTTGGTGGCTGCCCCATTCCTGTGGCTCAAAAAGGCTCCAAAAGGCAGCATTTAGGGCTGAAGGCAGAGCTGCAGAGGGGAATCCAGCCATGGCACATCTGGGCAAAGCACACAGAACCACAGAGTGCTCTCATGGTCTGTGTTGGGACCTTCATGATCATCCAGTCCAACCCCCTGCCAAGGGCAGGGACACCTTCCCCTATACCAGGCTGATTAACTGTCACTCAAATGGGCCCTGTCCTTTCCAAGTCCATCCCCAACCTTCACCTCTCCTTCCTTGGGGGAAAAAAAAACCTCAAAATCTTTAAAATGCGTCCCAATACTTGCTTGAACTTCTGGCTGCAGAGGAAGGCTCACACCCAAATAGGACAACCCTTATCCCAGCAGAGGTTTGGGGAGCACTTCACCTTTGAGGAGTCCTTTTTTGGCAGCCCCTCACTCCTTGGGGTGTCTCATGCACATTTTGTGCTCTAGTGCATCTCCCAGGCAGAGGCAGGCAGAGATACTCAGGAACAGAAAGCAGAAAATGTGCACAAAAGCTTGGAAGGGGAGGAGGATGGAAGTTAACCGAGAAAAACACAACGCTCTTTGAAAAGGAAAAGTAAGGAAAAAATAAAACCTCCAAAACCCAACTCTTTCTCAAAGCATTCTGCAAATATTGCTTTTCCTCCCATCCCTCATTTTCTGACAAGCTGCAATCAGCATTCAATATTGTCACTCAGTGCCCAATTCCGGAGGGGATAGGTATCCACGGAGCTCTTTAAATGAAATAAATAAATACATCTGGCCACGTATGGCAGGGGCTTAGCTGGGAGCTCAGCTCTTCTGAAAATCTGGTCAATCACGGTGACATTGATTCAGGACAATTACTCCTGATTTACACGGGTGTAAATGAATAGAATGGCATTAAACTGCTGACTGGGGAGTCCATACTCAGGCAGAGCTCATCAGAAAGCTGAGTTCCCATTCTGTAAAAGATTGAGATCAGCTTCCCCATCCAAATCAGGACAAAAATGGTCTATTTTTTCTTAAAATGGAACAGAAAAAGGGGGGAAAAAACCTCGCTTGGGTTCAATAATAACTTTGGGTTTGAATGCCTGGCATTTGTCATTTTGACTCTTTAAAAAGTTATTCATACCTTACAAAAGTAGGGAAGGCAACTTTTGCTGGTGTCATAATGCAGTTGTTGGCTTTGAGTCTTCCTTTTGCCCAGGTGAAAATTAATTGGGACTAGGGAGAAATCTAGGGGTTTCACCAAACAATCAAACCTGTCCTCTAACAGAATCTAACAGAAATCTGGGGGTTTTCACCAAAAAATCAAACCTGTCCTCCACCTCTGTTCCCCTCCTGCATTTCCCACTGTCACACTGTCAGTGAGGTTTCCAAGCTCATTCCCTCACCAACCAGGTGCAACCCCCGGATTTCCAAATCCAGGCAGCTTTGGAAATGAGCTCCAGGCTGTGTGAGGAGAAGGAGAAATGTCAGGAACTTTAAAAAGTCACATTTTTAGGGATAAAGGTTCTTCTCAAAGCAGAGAAGAGGGGCAGAGGGGACAGCCATGGGGAGGAGGGAAGGATCCCTATCACAGCGACACCCTGGCATATTTTTAACCAGGATTAACTTGTGGGGAAGGAGAGGAGGGGAAGAGGCTAAAGCTCTTAGAGAACCCTCCCTCTCCCAAGTTTTTAAAGTACTTTGTGCCTGGATATGTGCTCTGGACATAAATCACTGTAGCTGAGGATAAATGGGAGCCCGTAAGTGCCACGAACACTAATGACAACATTCATCAAAGCCTGAGCTGCTCCATATTGCAGCAGTCTCCGGGATGCCTACGGACATATGGACCCAGCTCGCTCCAGCAGCCCCTGTCCCCTGCACCCTGCTCTCCCTGGCAGCAGGAACAGAGCCCCAGCCTCCCCTCAGCCAGCTCACAGCAAGGCAGGAGGCGCGGCCAGGCGGCGGTGTGATGTCTCTTCAAAAATATAAAAATAAAATATAAGGATAGTTCCTCTTGGAGCCCCATCTCGTAGGGTTTTGCCATCGTGGTGGTCCTGAGCCAGCAGCACTCTAGATTTCCAAAAAGCGGGTCTTGATCATGCACCAAACAAAAAAAAACAAACATAAAAACCCAAACAAACAAACAAACAAAAAATCCTCAAAAAACCCAAAAAATGCAAAAAAACCCCAAAACAAAACAAAACAAAAAAACCTCAAAAAACAAAACAAACAAAAAAAAACCAAAAAACCCCAAAACAATAAAGCCGCACAAAAAACCCACAAAAAAAACCCCAAAAAAAACACAAACAAAAAACCAAAACCAAACCAAAAATAAAACCACACAAAAAAAAACCAAAAAAACCCCCAAACAAACAAACAAACAAAAAAAAACAAAGCAAACAAAAAAAATCCAAAAAACCCCAAAACAAACCAACAAAACCACCCAAAAAAACCCAAAAATACCCAAAAAAACCGAAAAAACACACAAAAAAAACCCACAATAAAACCCCAAATGAAACAAAACCAAAACAAACAAAAAAAAACCCCAAAAAAACCCCCCAAAAAACAAAACAAAAAAAACTCTAAAAAACAAAACAATCAAAAAACCCCAAAAAATGCCAAAGCAAAACAAAAACACCCCAAAACCCCCACAAAAACCCCAAAAAAAGCACACAAAATAAAAACCAGACAAACAAAAAATCCCAAAACCAAACAAACAAAAAAAACACACCAAAAAACCCACAAAAAAACCAAAAAAAACACCCAAAACCCAAAAAACAGCAAACAAAAAACCAAACAAACAACCATAAAAACAACAAAAATACCCAAACAAAGAAACAAAAATAACCCACGAAAACAAAAAATAAACCCTCCATCCAAAGCAGCACAGACAATACTCCCTGAAGCAATCAGCTTATGGAGACTCCATGGATGGTCTCTGCAAAGTGCACCACATCAGATTAACTGGCAAGGAAAGCTGGGCAAAGCTCTGAGGAAAGGTGTCCCCTTCTCTGGGACAGCCCGCGCTCCAAAGGACGAGAAGAGTCTTCAGGTTTTTTCTCGGTCTTCAGTGTTTATTAGTTATTTATCTACAAGATTTTCTCTCGGCCCGACAGAGGTCTGCACAGCAGCCAGCCATGAGCACACTGAGAGCCCCCGGGGTGGTCACCTATCTTTATACCCAAAACTACGTGTAAGATATTTACCTATTTTCCCCAATACCTTTCACCCTTATTGACCAGTGCACTTTTGGTAATAACCAATCCCAAAGTGCCACCATCACCACAGAAGATGGAGGCCAAGAAGAAGAAGAAGAAGGACAGGACGCGCCCCAATTCCTCCATCTTACTTCTCTAGACCCCCCTGTACCGAAATTCTAAACCCTGTGTTTCACACTCTAATTAACCTATCCTTTCACCATTTATCCCAGTGAGATCCTCCCATCCTCATACAGGTGTCGTCTCCTGTGCAGGATCAAAGTCCAGCCACCAGACACTTCTGGCAACATTCCAGGACCTCCGAGCCCCCCAAGGGTGGTCTCGGTGACTCTGCACATCAGGACTGATGTGCTGAGATCCCACAGAAAGGGTTTGAGCAACCCAGAGCTGTTCCACAGCAACGCCAGGCTGGCACTGGATTGCCTGGTGGGAATTGAATCCCAAATTTATCCTCTCAGTGCTTCAGTGCCTCCCATGGGACAGGGCAATCCAGCAAAATGGTTTTCATGAGTCTGTAGAAGCACTGGGGCTCTGAGGGAACGTGGGGAGTCCTGTAAATCCAACCAGGACAAGCACAGAGGTTGTTAGCTGAGAAAAGAAAGGGCAAAGGCATGGGAGAGGGAAATTCTGGCATGGGGAGAGGGCCTTGAATAGAGAGAGGATCCTTGCATGGGGAGAAGGAAATTCTTGCACGGGGAGAGGGAAATTATTGCATGAGGGGAGATCCTTGAATGGAGGAAAGGAAATTCTTGCATGGGGAGAGGTCCTTGAATGGGGAGAGGGAAATTCTTGCATGAAGAAAGATCCTTGAATGGGAAGAGGGAGATCCTTGCCTGGGAAAGGGTCCTTGAATGGAGGGAAAGAAATTCTTGCATGGGGAGAGATCCTTGAATGGAAAGCGGGAGATCCTTGCATGGGAAGGGAGAAATTCTTGCATGAAGAGAGGTCCTTGAATGGAGAGGGGGAAATTCTTGCATGGGGAGAGGTCCTTGAATGGAGAAAAGGAAATTCTTGCATGGGGAGAGAGAAATCCTTGCATGGGGAGAGGGACATCCTTGCCTGGGAAAGGGTCCTTGAATGGAGGGAAAGAAATCCTTGCATGGGGAGAGGTCCTTGAATAGAGAGAAGGTGATCTTTGCAAGGGGAAAGGTCCTTGAATGGAGGGAGGGAAATTCTTGCATGGGGAGAGGTCCTTAAATGGGCAGAGGGAGATCCTTGCATGGGGAGAGGAAAATTCTTTCATGAAGAGTGGTCCTTGAATGGAGAGGGGGAAATTCTTGCATGAGGAGAGTCCTTGAATGGGAAGAGGGAGATCCTTGCATGGGGAGGGGTCCTGGAATGGAGGAAAGGGAATCCTTGCATGGGGAGAAGGAAGTCCTTGCAGGTGAAGTACATTTGATGGTCCTTGTGTAACAATTCTGAAGGAAAAGGAAAAGTGAAGTTCCCGGGCCCGACATTTCACGGCACAGCCTCAGTCATCAAATAGGTCAGCCTGTAATTAATTCTATTTATTGAGAGGTGGATTAAACTGAAATTTCTCTGCTGATGTGTGTCAGGTTCAAGAGTAAACGTTCTCAAAGGGGAATTGCTGCTCAGAACTCAGAAGGAGCAGAAACTTTTCAGGATAAGGGAAGCCAGGCGATAACCATTGCATGATTCACAGCAGGAACCTAAACTGGGTTTCTTTCATACCCCTGACTGAGCTGATTTCTTGCTAGACCAAACTCTATCCCTCTGAAAAATCTGAAGGAACAAGTTCTTATTTCAGTCCTGGATAAGGTAAAAAAAAAAAATTAAAGAGCAGTATAGCCTTCTCATTTCCGGGCTTTGAGCTTTAAGGACAAGGTGAGCAAGTGATTTCCTCCATTCCTTAATTCAGTTAAGCATGTTGCACAAGCTGGGTTCAATTTAAACGCTGAAGGAAAGGCTCCATCCATCCACAAATGACATGATTTCTACTAGAAAAGAGGGAGAAAAGTACAACTCGAGTTGTACCCTAAGGTAGGAGTTTTTATAAGTCTGCAGCAGCACTGGGGACATGGGGAGTCCTGTAGATCCAATTAGGACAACCACAGAAAGAGTGATTTGAGATAAGAAAGGGCAAAAAGGGGGTGTCTGCAAAGGCAAAAGGGAATTTGTTTGCTTGCTCACTTGTGTTGCTATAGGACACGAAAAAACAAAAGCTCACACCGCTGCTCTCAAGGTGAAGAAAAAAAAGAACTTTATTTTCTGACTGTAACTTTATAGTTTTCTAAAAGTGACAGCGGATTGGAGGGTGACAGTGCCACCTCTCCAGTGACACTGGTCAAACCAACAATCCACCAACTTTTTCCTCCTGAATAAAAGAATGCAAAACAATGGGTTTCTTGCAGAAAGTGTGTGACAAAGCTCACTACAAGAATGTCAACATCAGAAGGCTTAGAAAATCTTAAAAAACCAGGGTGACACACTTGTTTTCTTAAAACCTCTCAGAAAGTTGATTTGGTGTCTGAGCTAAAGCAATTCTCTCTGGAGATGTTTATCATAGTCCTCTCACTGCTTTTCCATGGGCATGGAGTGGGGAATGTCAGCACAGACTGAGAGGGAATGTGGCTGTACCCCAAAAAATGGCATTAGTTTTGGACAGTGCTCTGAATCCCTCAGAATATTCATGAACAGGAACGTTCACTCAAATAGAAATAAAAAAGTTTATTGAAATATGAAACTGCAAATAGAAATGGCTGTTTGGGGCCCTTTGCAGCAATTATGGAGGAGACATTCATTTTCTAGCTTTTATATGCAACTCAAATGGTGCTTTAATGTAATTTTATAATTTATTTACTCAGGGAAATCCCAGCTTAGTTGTAGCATCTGTTTTGCTTTTCCTCCTCCCTCCAAACCCCAGTGCAGGCCATTATGATTCCATACCCAGTTATAAGCTGGAAGAAAGGCAGATGATGCTCCTGAGGCCGTGGTGGGAGCTAAAATCACAAATGAACTTGCAGAACCCCCATTGTCAAGGTAATTTTAATGTCATCTCTTCGTGTATTTTGTCTTTGGAGTGTCAGACCCAGGAAGGGACTGGGCAGGGGATGGTGAGGGGGCCCAGAGGCACAGGCTGTGTTTAAGGAAGGCAGGATGGAGTAGGGTCAGGGTCTTTGGAGATGCAGAAAAATGGGGGGAAAAAAGTGTCCTGGTGGGATAAAATTAGGAATTAAAAGCCACTTTGTTCCAGAGTTGGGCAGAGATCACATCTGTCCAGTGGGATTGCAGCTCACATGGGCAGGGAGCAGCGAGAGGAAACAAAGGACATCCCAAAGGCTGGTCCAGGAGGATTCACTGTGGTGTTTGTGAGGTCCCCAGGATGAGGTGAGAGATGAGAATCTGGCTTCAAGTTCTCAGAAGGCTGATTATTATATTATATATTATATTATATTGTATTGTATTATGTTATGTTATGTTATGTTATGTTATGTTATGTTATGTTATGTTATGTTATGTTATATTATATTATATTATATTATATTATATTATATTATATTATATTATAATGCTATACTAAACCATACTAAAGAAAGAGAAAGGATACAGACAGAAGGCTTAACAAGAATGAATAATAAAAACTTGTGACTCCTCAGAGCCTCGACACAGCTGGACCATGATTGGTAATTAAATTAAAACAATTCACATCTTTGGATAAACAATCCCCAGACCACATTCCAGAGCAGCAAAACATGGAGAAGCTGAGGCTTCTCATCTTGCCAGGAGAAGAAATCCTGGCAAAGGGATTTTTCAGAAAATATCATGGTGACAGGTTCACATCACTGGGAGAGCCTGAAAAACAGCCCAGAAATCCCAGGGCAGCAGGAACTGCAGTTCCAGTGGATATTTGATGGGGAGAGGCTGCAACTCCCAGCATTGCCCTGGCACCAGCCACCAACACCTTGAGAGCACAGTCAGTGCTGGAGGAAGCAGCTTCCCACTGCTCTTCCAAGCCAGAGATCTGGGGTTAGAAATAACTTTTTGCAAAACATTTTGCAATAAAATGCGAAGAAAAACCAAAAAAAAAAAAAAAACTTTTTGCAATCCATTTCCTCTTTCATCAGACCTGCTGCTCAGGAAAGTTAGAGAAGTCAGAGATGCAACATGAGGGTTCTCAAAGTTTGAGCCCAGCTGCACCGCACAGATAGTTTTAAAATATAAATGTCTATAGGTGCCTACCATCTTATTAGACTGAGCCAAGTCAAGCTGAGTTCTCAAGACAGTTAATTTCATAATTCCCTCATTTCATGGGTGAATTTCATGCCTAGAAATGCAAAGAATTAGTGGTATGAGTGTGCTTTGCGGGTATAAGACCAAATGAAATCTGGATGGAAGACATTTTCTTCCATGAAAAATGTCAAGTTATTTTTAGAATTCTAGGGAGAAAAGAAACTTCATCCTGGAAGGTCAAAAATTTTATTAAAAAGTCAGGAAAATAAATTCTTAGAGAATGAAAGTTTTCCTGTTTCTACTTCAGGAGAAGTTTAATAACTTTTCAGCCACTTTCTGCTATTGCCCCTCTGAGTCACATGTTCAGGGGAGTCTGTGTGCTCCCAGAAAGAGAAATTCTCCAAAGGGTCTGGGTTTGCTATTTGCTCAGTGAGTCAGTCCCACAGACATATCCAAGGTGGCTTTGAAGTTTAAGAAAAGCAAACATTGCAAAGATTGAGGTACAGATAGTTGCAAGCTCTTTCCCTCAGCACAGGAATCCTGCTCCTTGTCACTCCCCTTCACCTCCAGCCTTTCAAACTGAGGCAGATGTGGTGTGAACTGGCTGCCAAGATAAAATAAAACAAAATAAAATAAAATAAAATAAAATAAAATAAAATAAAATAAAATTAAATTAAATTAAATTAAATTAAATTAAATTAAATTAAATTAAATTTAAGAATAAAATAAAATAAACAAAATACTTAATAAAAATAAAATAAAATAAATTAAATTTTAAAAATAAAGTAAAATAATTTAAAAAATAAAATTAAATTGAATTTAAAAAATAAAATAAATAAAATAAAATAATTAAAAATAAAATTAAATTTAAGAATAAAATAAAATAAATAAAATAATTTTTAAATAAAATAAAATAAAATAAATTTTAAAAATAAAATAAAATAAATAATTAAAAAATAAATTAAATTGAATTTAAAAAATAAAATAAATAAAATAAAATAAACAAAAATAAAATAAAATAAAATAAAATAAAGTTAAAATAAAGTTAAAATAAAATAAAATACAGCTACCTACACTCAGTGCAAATCCCAAACAAGCAGCCTTTCAAACCCAAGAACATTTCTGGGCCCATTAATCACACACAGCTCAGTGCTGCAGCAGATGACCACAGGTTAATAAGAAGGAGCTGGAAATCAAACCCAAAAGTGAAGTGTGATGGGAAGCAACCTCCCTTCCTTATCCTTGTATGGCAGGAGCTGAGCAGTTCTGTTGGTTCAGGTTTTTGGGGTTTTTGTTCCTCAAGGCTGGGTCCTTCTGGCCACCAGAGCATTTCTGTCCCTGCTGCCAAGCTGGGCAGGGCTGTCACTGCCCCCTGAGCACCCTGCCCCCAAACCTCTCTGCATCCTAAGCAGGTGTCTGCCCAGCACTGGAGCTTCCTGCCCTGCCTTGTAGGTGTTATAATCTGGTTTATTTTGCCCTGGTCATACCTCTCTCTCCAGAAGTTCTCCTTCCAGTGCTCCCGGTCCTCAAGCCCCACAGGCTGTGTCCAGCTGGGTGGGATGTCCTCTTCTCTTCTTTTAGATGGGCTTGGAGTGACAGGACACAGGGAATGGCCTCAAAAGGACAGAAACAGGGTTATATGGGATATTGGGAATGAGGAATTGTTCCCTGTGAGGGTGGGCAGGCCCTGGCACAGGGTGCCCAGAGCAGCTGTGGCTGCCCCTGGATCCCTGGCAGTGCCCAAGGCCAGGCTGGATGAAGCTTGGAGCAGCCTGGGATGGTGGAAGGTGTCCCTGCCATGGCAGAGGGGTGGAACAGAATAATCTTTAATGTCCCTTCCAACCCAAACCATTCTGTGGTTCTGTGGCTCTCTCTGCCTCTCCCCCCAGCCACAGTCCTGCCCTCCTCCCAGCTACCATGTTTGCATATTTACTCCATTCCAAGCAGCTCTTCATCTCGTTTCCCATTCATACAGAAAGGGTTCACCAGGGAAAGGTCAGAGATTTTCCCTGGGGAGCATGACCTGAGTGGAGCCATCCCTGTCTGTCTGGGCAGTGTGGGGAGCAAACAGGGAGAGGTGACAAGCAGGGACAGGGGAGGTGACACCGTGTGTGTGTGTGAGTGTGTGTGTAAGATCACATTTGTTTCACTGAGAACTGAGGGAGAGAGCAATTGAGAGGAAGGAAGAGATATATCAGTGGAAAAAAAAAAAAAAAAAAAAAAAAAAAAAAAAAAAAAACGAAAAGCAACCAGATAATAAAAAAATAAGTGCAAGTGGCTGAGAGAGCACATGAGGCACTTGTGAGCAGGATGGCCTCTAATCTCATTGCTGCCCTCGGTTGGGGAGGCTGATGTACCCCTGAGGACAGGCTGGCATTTGGATGCTCCTCGTTAGGGAAAACACAAACTGAGAGAAGCTGCATGAACAAACAAATCGATTTATGGTTGGGTGGTGTCACAGACGTCTTTATGAAAAATCTTTTCCTTAGGATTTTTCCTCCTGAGAAGCTGGGAGGCCTCAGGAACAAAATGTAAACAATGATTATCTGCTGCTGTGGAATGCAACAGGTGCATCTGGGATTGGTCTCATGTGGTTATTTCTAATTAATGGCCAACCACAGTCAGCTGGCTCAGACAGAGAGTCCGAGACACAAACCTTTGTTATCACTCCTTTCTATTCTATTCTTAGCTAGTCTTCTGATGAAATCCTTTCTTCTATTCTTTTAGGATAGTTTCAATATAATATATATCATAAAATAATAAATCAAGCCTTCTGAAACATGGAGTCAGATCCTCATCTCTTCCCTCATCCTCAGACCCCTGTGAACACTGTCACAGGGTGGCACCAGGGTGAATCTGGCTGTTTGTCACAGCATTTCCCTGGTGATGGATGGACAGGGGAGCTCTGGCAAAGATCCCTCTCATCCCTCCCTCAAATCTTGATGGCAAGGGAGGGGGAAGTTTGTGGGATTTCTGTGGATCTCCCAAAAAATGGGGCTGAACAAACCCATCTAAAGGTGAAAAATGAGGGTGTTTTTCATTGTTAAAGCCAGCACCCAGCCAGCCCAAGCCCAGTGCCACACACCCAGCAGGGAAGTATAATTGCCACTGAAAGAAAACATCTCTGATTTACAGAAAAAAAAAAAAAAAAAAAAAAAAAAAAAAAAAAAAAAAAACCAAAACAAAACAACTGATTTCAGCCCAGCAGGGGAATAAAAATAAAAATAAAATCTCTAGTATCTGCACAAGGATGATGCTGGCAGGAGCATCCCAGGAGGAAAGCAGGATGGATTTCCAGCAAACCTTGGCAGGATCCCTTGGACCCTCCTTCCATCATTTTTCAGGCTCAGAAGGGCTGAGAGGGGTTTGGGATTTTGGGACCTCTCATGGGAGAGGCCTCACTGTGGTAAAAGCATCATTCCAGGGTGATCAGTGGTCAGGAGGGAGACCAGCAGTGATTTGTAAATCCTTATTTTTTCTGCTGAGGTGAGCTGCTGTCTCCAGAAAAATAAAACTTCAGAAGATCTCACATCTTTACACTTCAAATAGGGGGAAAAAAAACCCAACAAAAACCAACAAAAAGCTGTGAAACTTGGACTTTCTCCACACCCCCTGCAGCAAAGGAAACCTCTGGCTGTGAAAGCTTCCTCCAAGGCACCTTTTGCAGAACAAGGATGTCAATCACAGGGTTTTGTCTTGCTCTTTCAGGATCCAGATCAAAACTCACCGAAGACAAAATCCTTTTCGCAGACATCCGTGGCGGGGTTTTTTCATGGCGCTGTTATTTTCCATTCAGGAAATCTGATTGAATTAAACCTTCCAAGGCCTCCACAAGGGAGAAAGAGAGGAACAGCCAGTACTGAACTGTCTCCTGGAGGCTTCAGGGAGAGAGTGGCAGCAATTTAGCACTGAGCATTAGTGCAGAGGGGACTGTGGGCTCTGATTCTCTCCCCACCTGCACTGGTGTTAATCAGGTGTAACTCCACACACTGCAGCCCCGCAGGCCAAGGGCACAGCCAGGCCATTCTCTCCTTTCTACCTCCTAAATGCCCTGTTTTCCAACCAAGCTGAAGTGGGAATTTATAGGAATCATAATGATGATTAATCATGATTTGCACTTTTCCAGCATTTTTCTTCTTGGGAACTCGAAGCTCTTCTGAAAGTGAAATTAATTATGCTTTATAACCCCTCTCTGGAGTAGGTCAAGGACAGTCAGGGGCTGTTTCCAGCTCTCAGGGAAGCACAGGGAATGTGTGAGCAGCTCCAGCACAGGCTGAGAACGAGGAGCTGGCACTGAGCAGAGACCATGGGGGGCTCAGGGAGCAGCAAAGCACCAGGAGCAGAGGCTGGGATGACCCTGAGATTCCCAATTCCCCCCCAGCAAAACAAGCTTTGGCCACAGTTGCAAGTGAATTGTTTCTCTTGTGAGAGATGAATGGAGTAATGATATTAATGATAATATTATTATTTATTTGCCTCTATGGTGGAATATAATGAGGCCTTTTTAATTTTCTCGTAACACTTAAGGGAGAGTTGTCCATGCTACTGATCCATGTGCTGGGGGTAAAGAGGAATAACTGAGTTGGGAAAGATTCAGATTAATTTCCCCTCTTCTTCTAATTAAGACCAAGGATTCAAAGCAATTTTGCTGGTGGTGCAGGTGAACATCTCCCTCCAGAGCTCCTCAGATGTTCTGCTCCCACTCTCTTTCTTCTTTAACAGAAATTTGACCAAAAATATGAGAATTCTTTTCCAGAGTCCCCCCAAGCTTTGGGCCCCAGAGCCTGCATTTCACAACAGAAACACTGAGTTTCTCTCAGCAATTCCTCCTAATCAGGCCCCGTGTTCCTTATCCTGGTGGAGCTGAAAATACACTTACAACCCAGTAGCTTATTTCACAAGTGCTCAATTAATTCACAGGAAGCCAAAAACCAGCAGAAACCTCAAATTTCACAGGTCCTGTTGACTGTGAAAGAGTTTAGGAAAAGCACAGCACTATGAAACCAAGGCAAGCAAGCCAAAAAAGTTATCAGCAGGCTGAGTCACCACAGGAAGGCTCCTCTGTGCCACAGGGGCTCAGCAAAACCCAACCTCCCTTCTCAGCACAGATTTCACCTCCTGCCTCCTCACTTCCAGCTCCCCACAAAATAAATCCTATAGTTTTAGTAGGAGTTTAGTTTGCCCATTCACCAGGAGCTCAGGAAATGGGGAAGGTGTTGTGTTGTAAATGCAGAGCCACTGATGAAGGAAGGAATGTGGAGGACTCCATTTTATCAGAAGGTTAATTTATTACTTATTATACTATATTATTATAATATATATATAATACTATATATATATCTATATTATACTAAAGAATACTGTACTATACTATACTAAAGAATACAGCAAGGATAAACACTCCTCAGAGCCCTCCTCCTTGGGAAGGGCTGAAGGCAATGAACCCATGGAATAACTGCAGGATACCCCACAGACATTACACCTGTTAAATCATAATTCAGCAGCTGGGAAAAAAATTAAATTAAAAATTAATCTATAAATACACAGATATTTATACACAAATATTTATGTATTGCTTTGTTTGAAAGCAATATTATAAATTACAATTCACCTGGACCTGAAAATTGCATACGCCTCTGCTCTTGCCATAACAAATGAAAATCTAAACAGAGCTGGGTCAAAAGTTGCTCCTCTGAAGGTTTTTTTCAGACAGTGGATGATTTTCCATGAATGCAAAGTGGCTTTCAGGAACAGGATAATTTCACTTCTATTTTATTGTTTTGATACAGTTCTACTTTGCCATTTATTTTGGCTTTTTTTGGATTTTTGCCACCTTATCAGAAGTCAAGATGGAAGTGTCAGAATGAGCTATCAGCCACCAAAAGCCCAAACAGTTCAACACTGATGCTAATTGTTCTAAACACAAGTATTTATCTCCAGGTTATTCTGTTCTTACAGAGACCAAAAATAATAATAAAAGTTTTGTTCTACTTAGAAATTAAATAAACCCTGGGAATTTCACAGCACATAAAATCTATGTTCAGTTCTATTCTTCTTGCTAACTCCTCTCATGCTGATGCAAACTTTCCCTCCACATTTCAAAACAGCAGCCCCAAGTGCCATCCACTTCTATTCCTGGGAATATTCTGCTCCACACAGAGCCAGCACTGTGAGGAAAACACTGAGACTCCTGCCAAAATGCACCCAAGCCTGTATTTCATCCAAAATTTCATTTCTATATTTAGTTTTAGTGCAATTCCTACTGCAGTGGTTTTGGCAATGTCCCCACAGCTTTTCTGAAGTTGAAAATTGAACAGTGTTTAAAAGCAGAAGAAAAAAATAAATAAAAATTAAAAAAAAAATTTAAAAAAGAGGAAGGCATAGCATGGTTTGGGTGTTCCAGGCTCTCTGCCTGCAAATCCTGCAGAGTCAGGATGGAAGCACAGACAGTGAGAGTGGGGCTGTGTGTCTGTGTGAGATGGGTGACAATCCCAGAGAATTCCACACTCCTTTCAGGAGGTTTCCATATTTTAGAAGGGGGATGCTTGCTCAAGGCAGGAGCGATGATTTCCCTGAGTGCAGACAGATTTCCAAGGCACGTAGGGATGAGGGGAGCGGATTTAAATTGACAGAAGTCAGGGTTAGATTGGTTCTTAGTGAGAAGTTCTGCATGTGAGGGTGCTGAGGCCCTGGCACAGAGTGCCCAGAGCAGCTGTGGCTGCCCCATCCCTGGAAGTGCTCGGGACCAGCTGGAGCAATCTAGTGGAAGGTGTCCCTGCCCATGACAAGGCTGTTGGATTTGGATCAGCTTCAATGTCCCTTCCCACTCACGCCATCCTGTGATTTTGCAATTCAGCTGAAATATCCCCAAACAGCTTTGTCTGGGATGAACAGCCCACAGACCCCAACAACTCCACCACCACAAAGGGGGAGAGGCCAAACCCCAGCCCTGCCTCGGGGGCAAGCTCGGGCAGGCACAGGAAACTGGTGGTGATGGCAGAGACCGAGCCTGGTGCCCTCCTCCCAGCCCTTGAGAGCCTCTGCACATTCCCAAGCCCCATTCCTGCATCCCTGAGCCCCATCCCCGCATCCCTGAACTGCATCCCTCTATCCCCACATCCCTGAGCCCCATTCCTGCATCCCTGAACTGCATCCCTCTATCCCCACATCCCTGAGCCCCATCCCGCATCCCTGAGCCCCATCCTGCATCTCTGAGCCCCATCCTGCATCTCTGAGCCCCATCTCAACATCCCTGAGCCCCATCCCCACATCCCTGCATCCCTGAGCCCCATCCCCGCATCCCTGAGCCCCATCCCTGCATCCCTGAGCCCCATCCCTGCATCCCTGAGCCCCATCCCTGCATCCCTGAACCCCATCCCTGCATCCCTGAGCCCCATCCCTGCATCCCTGAACCCCATCCCCACATCCCTGAGCCCCATCCCGCATCCCTGAGCCCCATCCTGCATCTCTGAGCCCCATCTCAACATCCCCGAGCCCCACCCCCACATCCCTGAGCCCCATCCCTGCATCCCTGAGATCCATCTCCGCATCCCCGAGCCCCATTCCTGCATCCCTGCATCCCTGAGCTGCATCCCCTCATCCCTGAGCCACATTCCCACGTCTCTGAGCCCCATCCCTGCATTCCTGAGCTGCATCCTGCATCTCTGAGCCCCATCTCAACATCCCTGAGACCTTTCCCCACATCCCTGACCCGCATCCCCACATCCCCACATCCCCGCATCCCCGAGCCCCATCCCCGCATCCCCGCGCGTCTCCCGTGGAGCTCCGACGCCACCTGCCGCGCACGGGGCTCGCCGGAGCACCGCTCCCAAAGCCACCAAAGTCCGGCCGGGAAACGCCCAAACCCCTCCTCGAGCCCGATTTCAGGCAGTGCCGGGAGGGGAGTGTGCAGCTCTAGGGGTGGGATGCAGCCAGCCTGCTCCTGGGACAACCTGAAAGCATGATTTTATATAAATATACATAACTTTTATATCTATCTATCTATCTATCTATCTATCTATCTATCTATCTGTATATATATATACATATATACATATAATATTATATGTATAATGTATATAATATACATATAATTATATACATATAATATGCATATAATTATAAACATATAATATACATATAATTATATACATATAATATATAATATACATATATATTATATACATATAATTATATACATATAATATACATATAATGTATATTATATGTATATTATATGTATATATATAATTTTATATATAAAAATATATATAATTTGCTGGAATATATATATATACATACACATATCTTCCACCAAATTAAATATATATATATATACAAAATTTTGTTTTCAATGGATCTGAAGGATTTCTTTTAAATCCTCAAGAAAATCCACCACAGGAAGAGCAGATGGAGATGGGAGGGAGGGCTGATCCTGATTTAATGTGTCCCAAAAGGCAATGGGCATTGAGCCTTCCTTGAGGTGTGGGAAAACTCCCTGGAACTGGGGAGCCCTGCAAGGAGAGCCAGAGGAATGGTGTCTATGCAGATGTTTTGCTTCACATGCAAAAACAATGATATTTTTTTCATGGAGGTGTCTTTCCCTGTGATTTCTGTGTATTTTCTAGGCCAGTGTGGCTCACACAATTCTCTAAACTTTACTGCTTGGCCCAGCTCACAGCATCCCAGGGTTGTTCTCTGCTTGTGCCCACACTGAAAACGAGACACAGGGAGCCTGGCAAGTGAAAAACAGGGATGGAGGATATGTGTGTTCCCCACTTTATCCATTTTATATAGGTTTATATCCATTTATATCCATATAGGTTCCCTTTTGGGAAATGCCAGGCAGCCTGAGCCCTCTTTGCCCCATGCACAGCAGGGCTGCAGGTGTCAAAGGGAATTGGCTTTAAAAAAAGTCCCAAATGTGGGCAGCAGGGCTGCAGGGTATCTAAGGGAACTGGTTTTTAACAAAGCCCCAGATGTGGGCAGCAGGGCTGCAGGTGCCAAAAGGAACTGGCTTTAACAAAATTCCAGATGTGGGCAGCAGGGCTGCAGGTGTCCTGCAGGTGAATTGGCTTTAACAAAGCCCCAGGGATGGCCAGGCTGGAGGCAGGAGCCAGGCAGGGCACAGGGAGCTGCTCGGCCCAGCCACAGCTGCAGTGGCCACAGTTCAACACACAAAAAGGGCAAGTTTGGAACAAGCTGTCACAGGCACCAAGGGTCCCTCTGAAGGGCACTGACTGGTTTGAGGTCAGCACGGGGCAGGAGTGCTGCTGTGCAGGAGGATGTGCTATCCAGGGCTGGCAGGGAGCAGCAAAACACAGAATTTGCATCAGGCCAGGGCCTGTGCGGCCCCACAGCAGAGCCCTGACCACAGGTACCAAGGAATTACATGGGGATGGTCAGGGAATGAGGGGTTTTCACCACCATCAGTGGGAGGCACTTTACAGGGTCACATCTTCAGGTCCACACAGAAATCCTGGGCGCCCTGGCAATGCTGGAGAAGGAAGCAGCTGGAATGTGTGGAGTGTTTCACTGCATGGTGTCTGGAAGTTATTTAGTTTTCCTGTTTGATGCAGCATGGACAGCTCTGAGAGCCTGGGACCTCTGAACACACAAGGCCTTTGCTCTTGGGGTACTGCTGCTGTCAAGGGAGTTAGAAGAGTTGACTGAGTTTGCATGGAAAAAAGTGATTTCAGTCCCAAAGTTTGCTGGCAATTTCCTTAGGGAACAAGGAGAAAAAAAAAATCCCACTGTCTCCAGAATAATGTGCTGGAGTTATCTCTTCTGATACATCAAGCCATCCTATGCTTCATGATTAGTTTTGAAGGGGAAAACAACCTTAACCCAACCCATACACCAACCTGCCCAGCTTCCCGCTCAACCTCTGCAAAACAGGATCATAAACACTTCTTTATCCACTAGGCATGCTAGTGAGGCTTCATTAACTCCAAAGCTCAATTAAAGTCTCTAAAAGGCTTTGAGCTGCTTGACCGAGAGGCTCTATGAAAATTAATTTAGTGCTTTTGTATCTGCTCAGCAGCAGGACTGCAACAAGAGGCTCTGTTCCCCCAAAATGGGTAGAGAGGAGATGCAGCAGGTGGCTTTTCTGAGGGCACATGGTGGCCAGAGGGCACTGGCTGGTGTTGCAGACATCTTTTATGAAAAATCCTTTCCTTAGGATTTTTCCTCCTGAGAAGCTGGGAGGCCTCAGGAACAAAATGTTAACATTGATTATCTGCTGCTGTGGAATGCAACAGGTGGATTTTTGATTTGTCCATGTTGGATATTTCTAATTAATGGCCAATGACAGCTCAGCTGGCTTGGGCTCTCTGTCCAAGCCACAAACCTTTGTTATCATTCTTTCCTTTTCTATTCTTTGCTAGCCTTCTGATGAAATCCTTTCTTCTATTCTGTTAGTATAGTTTTAATATAATATATATCATAAAATAATAAATCAAACCTTCTGAAACATGGAGTCAGATCCTCATCTCTTCCCTCATCCTAACACCCCTGTGAACATGGTCACAGGCTGGGTGCAGGGAGGAGGGCAGAGCTCTGATTTTTAAACACTGGGTATGTGCCTTGCAGCTGGAGGCTGAACACAGCATGCCCATCTCTTCCCAGCTGCAGCTTTTGCTGGCCTGGGAGCCTGATGAGACAGCTTGGAGTAGGAAAGGGGGGGGATTAATTGCACATTTTATGGCTGCTAAGAGTCCCCCTGAGCCCCAGAGCTGCCTGCTGCACGGGCAGAGAGGCACGTCCAGGCTGAGCAGTGCAGAGAATCCCCAGCTGCACACAGGGACACTCAGATAAATGCCACCCTTGTGCCTCAATGGCAGATTTACCAGGCTGTTTGCATCTCCGGTGTAAATCCAGGCACTTAGAGATAAACTCAGTCCATGGCAAGGGGTTGTTTCAACAAAGCTGGGCCTGTCGGGAGCAGGGTTGTGTTGACAGAGTGGCAGTCCCTGCTGTGCCAGCTCTTGGCATGCCCCAGCTGGAGCCTTTATTTACAGAGCCCTCTGCGAGAGCACAGAGCATGCATCGCTCCTTCCCTGAGGAATTAGAAGATGTGGGAGAGCAGCAGCATCCTCTTGGACTTTCCCGGATGTCCAGGAGGAGAAAATAGTGCCTGGAGCCTTGGAAATCCTCAGAGTGTGGTCATTTCCTCCGTTTCCCCACCTGCAGCTCAGCCTCAGAGTCCACACTAAAAGTGGAGGGATGGTCTGGCATCTTTATGTACAAGCAGAGTTTACCAAAGAAGAGGAAAAGTGGAGGGAAAGCACTGAGAAAAGGAAAAAGGAAAAAGGAAAAAGGAAAAAGGAGAAAGGAGAAAGGAGAAAGGAGAAAGGAGAAAGGAGAAAGGAAAAAGGAAAAAGGAAAAAGGAAAAAGGAAAAAGGAAAAAGGAAAAAGGAAAAAGGAAAAAGGCAGTCCCATGTGAGATGCTCTGCTCTACATGCACATAAAGCCCCATCTCTCCTCCCCTGCTCCCTGACAGCTCTGTCTGAAGGTTTGCATTCAGCACAGGCTCCTCAGCAACAAATACTGAGAGCTTTATGCAACAGAATAATTGTTTAGTGTTGAATAATTCTCTCCATTTGTACCCTTCAAGCCTCAGATGCTGAGCAGAGCTGACACTTGGCTCAGTCAGAAAAGGAGAAAAGCTTTGGTATGGGGAGAGCTGGGGGCAGCAGCAGCACCCAGACCCTCTCTCTGCCCATTTTGCTCCAGGTCCCCAGTTTGTTTGGATTTGTCTCAGGGGCACACAGGTTACTCACACAGAGGCACACAGGTTGCTCATGGTCAGCCTGGTGCCCAGCAGGACCCTCATGTCCTTCTCTGCATGTGCTCTGCCTGGTTTCCCCCAGGGAAAGGTTTATTCCTCTCCTATTTATTTCTGGGATTCCTGATGGCCTGTTCCCTCAGAATGGTCCCACAATCATCCAGTCCATCACACACACCTCAGAGATGCTCTATGTGCCCTCCTCCAGGTCTGTGAAACAACCCTGACCCCAGGACTGATCTCTGTGCTCCTCAGCAGTCTCTGGGGTCCTCTCCATCAGCTGTGTGAGCTCACAGGTCTCACCCCTACCCCTCACAGCCATCCCCATGGCCCCACCTGCCAATTTGCTGAGGTGGGTTTTTATTCTCCCCATCATAGAGATAGGGGAGATTGGGACCAAAACTTTCCAAAGAAGCCACCCATAACAAATAAGCAGAGGATCTCCCACTGGGGCTGGAGTGGCTGTCTCAGAGAAGCAGGAGTGGACAAAGCCTGACACTAAATATCCCTCCTGGCAGAAATTTCTGCACTCTCCCAGAGGCCAGCAGCATATTAGTTTCAGAGGCAAGAAGTTTCTGCTGTAGCTCACAGCTTAAAAGAGCAGGCAGTGCCAGCAGCTCTGGAGACTTCAGCACTGACTTAATAGAAGACGCTGCAGTGAGGGAAATGTTATATTAAATCTCTATACTTATACGTGTAACAAAAGTGGTATCAGCAAAATCCTCCAGCATCAAAGCAAATCACTTACCTATTTTTAGCTGTGTGATTTAGTCACACACACTGAGGAAATAAGGTCAGGTTCCTTGCGACGTCTCCCTTTCTCCCTGTCTCCTGCTATTTTTTCCCTGTCCTTATTAAAATTCTCCAGCCTGCAGCAGAGCTCTGTGAGACGGAGCCATCACCATCTGCAGGGTCAGGCTGTGCCCTGTCCCAGCAGGAGCCTGTCCTGCTGTCACCGGGGCTGCACTGGAGGTAACAAAGGTGGGGCAGTGCCCGGGTTTGTGTCCCAGCATCTCCAGCACTGCCAGGTGTCACACACATCTTTTATGAAAAATCTTTTTTTTTTTAGGGTTTTTACTCTTGAGAAGCTGAGAGGCTTCAAGAACAAATGTAAACATTAATTATTTTCTGCTGTAGAATGCAACAGGTAGATCTTTGATTGGCCCATGTTAGTTTTTAATTAATGGCCAATCACAGTGTCTCTGTCCGAGCCACAAACTTCTGTTATCATTTTTTTCTATTTTATTCTTAGCTAGCTTTTTGAGGAAATATTTTCTTCTTTTAGTATAGTTTTAATGTAATATATATCACAAAATAATAAATCAAGCCTTCTGAAACATGGAGTCAGATCCTCATCTCTTCCCTCATCCTCAGACCCCTGTGAGCACCATCACAGTCAGGGGCTCTCTGAGCAGCTCCCTGGCACTGAAAGGGTGTCACTGGGAAATGCCACCCCTGATGCCACCAGGGAGCTGGCCTGGGAATGCCCAGCTGTGACACTGTTGCCTCTCCCTGGAGTTTTCAATCCTAAACTGCTCAGTGCCTCAGTTTCCCCAATCCCATTGAATTGCTTTGGCCTCTGCTTCAGAAATGGGCAGATCCCAGCTGTAAGGAGAGAAACTTCAGTTTGGACCCCTCTTAAATGTCATTAGAAGAGCACTTCCAGCAAATCAAATAATATATATATAATTATATTACCCTTATTATTACTATTACTTTATATTATTATTATTATCATTATATTCTTATTATTTTATTATCATTATTATTGTTGTTGTTGTTGTATTAATAATATCCTTATTATTAATATTAACTAATAATATACTTGAATGTTTTGTTCTGCAAGACCATTTTTTCTAGGAGTTCTTCTGGCAGATTTTTTTTTTTTTAATTTGAAAAAAGTTCTAATTTTTGTATTTAAAAGAGTATTGGCAAAGTTCCCATACAGGAAATGCTATTTTCTACCCATTTGTAGGAAATATCACCTCAGCATTATTAAGAGTAACAAACAAGTACTGGAAATTAATTTTAGAAATTAAAATTTATTTATTTATTTATTTATTTGTTTGTTTGTTTGTTTGTTTGTTTAGTTATTTTCAGTGAACTTTTATTTATTCTGCTTTGATTTCTGCTGCTGCCAAGAGTTTTAGCTGGAAGAGCAATACTTCCTTCATCTCATGGGGCAGCTGAACTTTGAGCTACTTGGTCCAGCACATAAAAAACTTTCATTTTTTTTCAGTTTGATAATTCATTATTATCTCTAACACACTTTGATATTTTATCTGTTGAGCACTGACCATGATTTATGGCCTTACTGTCCTGTGAGAACAGTTCCTGACCCCTGAAAATTCCAATCTGCTTTGCAAGTTGCAGTAATACTCAATAAAACATTAATATTGGCTCAGACTTGATTTCTGGATCATGTAAAATCAAATTTGTTAATAAGAAGATATCAAAATCTTCATTAAATTGGTTTTTCAGTCAATCTGAAGTCAACTGAAAATTCCCTCATTTTAATAATCTACAATTAAGAACAATTTTAGAAAAAAAGTCTATTTGTTTTAAATTCTGAGACTGTAGAGGACCCTACAAAATAAATTATTTCAGCTTCTCTAATCAAAATGATGCCACAGTTACAAAGATAACAGAGCAAATTAAAGAAATAATAACAAATAAAATATCTTCATTGGACATACCAATATTACCAACAATCTCTTATGAAAAGAAGAGCCTCAATATTGTTTCCAATTTTAGATGTGGGCTATAGTCTCTAGCCCTTAAAATGAGTTATTTTACAGCTCTGTATTGATATTTGCTCAAAACTTGCTGCTGTTTTCTGTGTTCATTATTTACCACTGGGAGAATGTATTTGGGTGGTGTAAATGATGTTGTTTTGGGTACTGCTGCAGAGTTAAGGTTATTGTTGAAACTTTAATCAATACCTTTGATGCTTTTTGCCTCCGTTTTTTTGACCTGACGCTGCTATATTTGTTTTAAATCTTGCCATTGAATAACAACAAAAGAAATCCAACTATTGCCATGAATAACTGCAAGGTACTAATTATGTTCTGTAAATTAATGGTCTATTTACTGCCTTAACCTATCTTAACAAAGATTTTGTTTGGGGATATATTACTAATGAAAAAGCCTTGACATCTTAATACTCTCCTGGGCAAATCGTTAGAATAGATCCCAGATGCAATTAAAGAAGGACTTTTTTTAAACCACTGTATTAGGAGATAAATAGGCACAGTCTCCTCTCTGAGTGCTTGTTTGTAAATCTACAGAATTCCCATTAATTCTCTGCTTCTTGCCTCAAAACTGGGCTGCTGCAGCTGGAGCAGGAGAAAGGACTGGGACAGGAGTAGGGGTTTGGTTTGTTTTTATTTGTTGTATTTGTAGTGAAAAATTGAAATGAGGGAAATCCCCAGAGCTGGCAGCAGAGGAGGAAGTAGAAATAATGACCTGGGGTGGGAATCTCCTTTGTTTGAGGATTCTTTTCCTCAGCCATCAACAAGGCTTTCTACAAGCATCCATAGGTGTGGAATAGCCTCCCACTCCAATTTCCAAAACATCTTTTCCAAGATCTTTTCCAGCTCTGCAGATCTTTTCATAGTTCTGTGATCAGGGGAAAAAAAGGGGATTTTCCTGCAATTCCTGACCACCCACACCGAACCATTTCTCTCTGGTTCCTTTGAAGTAAGGACTTTATAACCTTTGGGGTCTCCAGGAGAAGTTTTAGAAGGCCAACCCTGAACCTACAACTATTTTAGAGAAACCCTGGGTTGTGATTTAATCGATCTTAAATATTTTCCAGCGGCGACACGGCTTTGGGGGCACGTGACCCTTGGATTTGAAATGAAGGGAAATTATTGTTTTCTTCCTTTCAAGGAGTCCAAATCCTTTCCTGACAGTTTTCAAACCTGCAGCCCTCAAAAATTTAGCTTTTAGTTTTCTTTTTTTTCACTGCATTTATGGAGGCAGGAACTAATTTGAGGGAGAAGGGATCAAAAAGGAGGGGAATGGACAAGAATAGTCCATGACCCTGCTGAGATGGACAGACACGGGAGAAAACAGAGGACAGACAAGCTCCTGCACATCCCCAGAGTTTGAAACACCAAGAAGAGATTTCTGAGCACATGGGGGAAATCCTTGGGACCAAAGCAATTTCTTCTCTTGGTTTTTGTGCCTTTTCCCTTTTTGGTGTCAGAAAACCTTTCCAGAGCAAAGTCAAATAGAGAGCCTTCAAAATCTTCCAGAGTAGGAGAGGGAGGGAAAGAGGGAGGGAGGAGGTTGTTGCTGCCTCTCTGCCACACACTGGCATTCAAGCAGCTGAATTAATCCATAGTTTCATGCCTGCTGGTCCCCCTGATTGGGCTTTTATAATTAGAACAATCTTGTTCCCCAGCGTTTATGAAAAGACTCCAGTGCTGGCTCCCAGGTTTTCATTACAGCTGAATTTAAGGGCATTTATTTGGCTTATTGCTACCACTCCCCCATCCTTATTTGCTAACAAGGGCTTTGTTCCATGCTGGGGATTTTGGAGGGGCAGAGGATTAGGGCAGCCCCTCCTCTCCCTGTCCCAGATCTGTCTCCCCAGCACTCTCCGGCTCCTCTGGATTATGGCAAGGTGCCACCCTGTATCCCTCCTTCCAGAAAGGGGATTGATTTACCCCTCTCAGCCTGCTCACTCTCCCCCCCACCTCCCTCCCGAAGAACAAACAGCATCAGATATGCCAGAGCTCCTCATGTCACTGCTCAGGGACTGTGCTTTGTGAAACAAAATCCTGGAACTCCTGGCCGGAAAGCCGGAGTGACAGGCGGGAGGGAAAACTCTGTCTGAGGAGGGAAGAGGGAAAAATTATTTACAAGGGAAGGCTTTGTGGCTTGGAAAGAAGCAGAGCAACACCCAGGGCTGGTAAATGTGGAACCGCTTTTCCCTGCAAGCGGGTTTTGAAGGTAAATGTCCAGTCCCCGTTCCATTTTCCAGCTGTCTCCCCAAACTTTCAGAGTTACACTTGTGCTCTGTCCATGGTCCTTAAACCCCACAGCCCCGATCCTGCCTCACCACAATTTTCAGCAAATATCCTGCAGTTTCAGCCCTCTGTGGGTTGGGGCAGGAGTGAAAGTTGTATTTTCTTTAAAAGGACAGTTTCGGCCTTGAAGAAGGCATTAGAAATCTCCATGTTTAGCTGCTCGCTTTCTTCTCACTCAGGTTTAGTTTTTTGTAGATTTATTCCCCCCCTCTGGTGATTTTCCTGGAATTTAAATATGTGCCAGCAGTTTACAAGCCTTTCCCGATGCTGCCCTAGGCAGTACTGTGTGTTTTCACCTTCCTGACTTCAAGATTTAGCTGGAGGGTCCAGCCCCCATGGTAAAATACCTGGCCCTTAAAATTCCAGCCTGCTGCCATCGATCGCAACAAATTGTCTTGGGTTTACTGCTCAAACTGAACAAAACCGAGTCTTTAACACACCAAATGCCAAAGCCATAAATACGAGGGCTCAGAGGAACAGGGGAGGGGATGGAGAGGGAGAGGGAAATGGAGGGAAGAGCTGTGGCCACGTGCAGGGCCCCAAATTAGGCTCACCGATCCCCCCAGCCTGGCACGCTGTGTTCACCCCACACCAGAGATGCAGAGAGAAATTTCCAGCAGGTAGGTCATAAATCTCTTGTTTATTGCCTTTTATTATGTTGTTTCAACAGCTCTTAAAGCTGGAACAGCGACCGATTGATGGGTGCTTTAAATCTCTTTCATTTTCTGCACATATTTCTTTATATTTCGGGGAGGGGGGCATCCATCTTTTTTCTCAGCTCTCCACCATCTCTTTCCTTTCAGGAGTCAAATGCCATCTTTTTCTCTTTACAAGTCATGTTTTAAAGATCCCTCTCCACGATGGAAATGCTGCTGGTGTCTGGGAAAAGGCAGCCAGGGAGCACCCCTGGAAGGGAACAGAGCGTTTGTGTTTTGCTAGGAAATGCATTGAGTTTGGATTCAGACCAAGAGGGACAAAGTGGAGACAGAAAAGGAGAGGAGACAGCCTCGACGGAAAAGAATTGATTGCCATGGAATGAGGAGGAGAGAGCCACAATTAAAATACTGTATTTTATAGCAGACTATTATGGCCTGGATCAATTTTCAGGTGTGCATGTGCAATTGCATTCCCTCCTCTTGAATGACTGTCCTACAGGGGACAGGACAGCATCTGCAGCCTCAGAGACAGTGTCTGATGAGCCCAGAAGATTTTCATGGAGATGCCAGAGAATTATGGATTAAATCCCATTATCTCTATGGTGCTTTGGGGAGATCCAACATTGGGATCCCCAGCACAGGAGGGACATCAGCCTGTTGGAGCAAGTTCAGAGGGTGTCACAGATATCTTTTATGAAAAATCCTTTCCTTAAGATTTTTCCTCTTGAGAAGCTGGGAGCCCTCAGGAACAAAATGCAAACAATGATTATCTGCTGCTGTGGAATGCAACAGGTGCATCTGGGATTGGTCTCATGTGGTTGTTTCTAATTAATGGCCAATCACAGTCAGCTGGCTCGGGCTCTCTGTCCAAGCCACAAATCTTTGTTATCATTCTTTCTTTTTCTATTCTTAGCTAGCCTTCAGATTAAATCTTTTCTTCTATTCTTTTAGTATAGTTTTAATATAATATATATAATAAAATAATAAATCAAGCCTTCTGAAACATGGAGTCAGATCCTCATCTCTTCCCTCATCCAAAAACCCCTGTGAACACTGTCACACAGAGTGGGCCACAAAAATGATCAGAGGGATGGAGCAGGTCTGCTGTGAGGAAAGGTTGGGAGAACTGGGATTGTTCAGCCTGGAGAAAGCTCCAGGGAGACCTTCTAGCACCTTCCCGTATGTAGGACGGGCTCATAAAAAAGTTGGGGACAAAATTTTTAGCACAGCCGGTCGTGGTAGGACAAGGGGTGATGGTGTGAACTGAAAAAGAGTCCATTTGGATTAAATGGAAAGAAGCATTTTACAATGAGGGTGGGCACAGAGAAACTGTGGCTGCCCCTGGATCCCTGGAAGTGTCCAAGGCCAGGCTGGATGGGGCTTGGAGCACCCTGGGATAGTGCAAGTTGTCCCAAAATGATTTTTAAGATCTCTTCCAATCCAAACCATTCTGGAATTCACTGATCTCAAGCAGCCCCTCCACAAACCCCAAGCCGTGTGTCCCCAGGGCCCTGTGAGTGACAGAGGTCACCCCAGCAGTGCCAGAGCTTCCTCCACCAGCCAGCCTGGAGGCAGGATGTTATTGATGAGCACTGAGCAACCTCAGGCACCGCTCTCCCAAAACCTGTATTTTTCCAAGAGCTGATCAAAATCTTATTACATTGGTCAGGGTAGCTATCTACTGGAAAAATAGAGTTTTCCCATGAAAACATTTCATAAGGATATGTCCACAGCACTGAAATTTATAGTGGGGGGGAAAAAATGGTGAATTATTTCAACAGTGTTTGCTCCAGTTCTCATTTTGATTACCTTCATTTTGACAGGTATTTTAATGTATTCATATTTTCATGCTTTGACCTTATCAGGACGAAACATTTCATTCCATCTAAATGAAGGGATTACAAATGGGCTGGATGAAACTCTTGGCTGTTCGGAATCTGAAAAATGTGACAACTTCTCTTCCATACAAAAGTTCCAAATTTCCACATCTCATCCGCATTCAAAGCAAATTCCCCAAAGAGTGAAAAGGTCTTGCATGAACACCAATTAAAAGTCTGGGAGCACTCAGCACACAGCAGCCCTTTTAGGCAGGTTTCCAGCTTTCATTAGAACTTCTAAACTCAGAACTAATTTTCCATGCTGGATTCAGACTGGTCACATTTGAAAACTGGCTTTAGTGGTGAAAATCCACTCCCAGCTTCTCTGGGCACATCTGATTCCACAGCCCCCAGCAAATCTTTCAACCTGCTTTTCTGGCTGGAGGTGAGGGCTTTGAGCAGCCCAGCAGCTGAAAACAGTCACTTTGCAGGGATTTAAGAAAAATATTGAGTACCGAAAGAGCCCTGTGCTTAAAAAAAGATCCCCTTAAAAATAAGATCCCCTTAAAAATAAAATAAAACAAATGAAATGAAATGAAATGAAATGAAATTAAATTAAATTAAATAAATAAAATTAAATTAAATTAAATTTAAAATAAAGTAAAAATAAATAAAAATTAAAATAAAATAAAATAAAATAATAATAAAATAAAATAAAATAAAATAAATTTAAAATAAAATAAAATAAAATAAAATAAAATAAAAAATAAAATAAAATAAAATAAAATAAAATAAAATAAAATAAAATAAAATAAAATAAAATAAAATAAAATAAAATAAAATAAAATAAAATAAAATAATAAAAAAAAAAAAAAAAAACAAACCCAAGCAATGAGCATCCTTCACAGTCAGAGTGTCCCAGAGCTGTGGCTTGTGCTGTACAAGGAGCCAGTCCAGCCAGCAGGGTCCCTCCCACACCATCTGGGAGGGCAGAAAAACTCATCTTCAGGCATCAATGATTATGCATTTCCACCCAGTGCAAAGGGATTTGTACCAATAATTCCCAGAGGCCAAGTGTGAAATAACTAAATCATGAGCACATGCCAAAATAACTGAATCACGTGCCATGGGGAGGGGGTGAGGGTGAGCAGGGTCTCCAGTCACTCCTTCCCATCCAAAATGGGAATTAACTGCTTTATTTTCTCTTTAAATTAACACAAGGGCACAAACCCCAGCATTTCCCAGTGGGCAGCTCCTCGTTTTACAAGAAATACTGACAGATATTCTTGAGGGCCCCCACCTTTTCTGATTGATGTGACAATTTCCTCCTGGGAACTGTGACAAAACCTCAGCACTGCTGATGGATGGGATGTCACCAGTGAGCAAATTCTCACCTGGGAGCTCTTGAAGCCAGGGGCACACCTATGGTGCCACATCTTCATTTCAACACTCCATTATTGCAGCTTTAAAGTTTCTCCTATAAAGCCAAGTGGACATGTAAATGTTTGGCCAGCATGAGCTGTATCACTTAAAAGGCTGAATAGTTTCCTTTTTAATTATTTCATTTTTTTATTACTCAGATGTGCCAATAAAACTCTTGGCCAGTTTTCCATGGCTTTTGCTGAACTGAGAGCAAATTAAACTGACAGAGCAATTTTTTTTTTCCCAGGGGTAGAAGAGCTGCTTTCGAGGATGGCAATCCAGACAAATTTTTCCATTTAACCCAGAGGTTGTGAAGGTGTTCACAGGGGTCTTAAGATGAGGGAAGAGACAAAGATCTGACTCCATATTTAAGAAGGCTTGATTTATTATTTTAAGATATATATTACATTAAAACTACACTAAAAGAATAGAAGATAAGGTTTCATCTCAGAAGGTTAGCTAAACTAAGAATAGAAAAGAAAAGAATGAATAACAAAGGCAGCTGTCCCAGACTCTCTGTCTGAGCCAACCTCTGTGATTGGCCATTAATTAGAAACATCTAAGATGGGTCAATCAAAAACCCACTTGTTGCATTCCACAGCAGCAGATAATCATTGTTCACATTTTGTTCCTGAGGCCTCACAGCTTCTCAGCAGGAAAGAATTCCCAAGGTAAGGATTTTCATGAAAAAATGTCTTCAACAAGAGGTAGAGTTGGGATTTGTAAAACTGCTTTTCTTGCTCTCAGAGACATCAACTAAGATCCTCTCTTTTACAGAGAATGGAAAAAAAGAAGGAAAAGCCTTTCCTTCCTGAAAAGCCCCACTGCAACGAATTTACCAGATGATGCAAAGTTAGCACAGAAATATATTCAAGAAAAGGTGGGATGTAATCTTAAATAAATCTGCATGCAAACAGGAATAATGGTGGCACAAAACAACCAGAAGGTTCAGGGCTGAAACCATCCAGCTATGTCTTAAATGAACATGGGTGAAAATTCAGAATGAAAGGCCGATTCCACCCTGCCTTCCCACCAGACCCCAGAACTATCAAATGACTGCCCTCAGCCTGGGAGATCTCACTGGGATATGCTTGTGCTGAGCTGAGCAAGGATGCTTCTAATCACAGCTGGCTCAGCAGGGCTTTTTTAAGGCACATAGAACCCAGTGGTGTCCTCACCCCTGCCTGCAGCCTCATTTACACTTGACAAGAGCTGATGGGACAAAGTGGGACAGCTCCAGGGCCAGCCAGCACCTGGCTGTGGGCACCTGCATCCCAAACCAACCCCAAAGCACAGCAACACATCCCAGCCGGAGCACTAACAAACACCTGGTTCAAAGGTTTTTTGGGGCTTTAGAGTCGTTTTGTTTGTTTGTTTTCAGTGCCATCAGCAGAAGAAAAAAACACTCTGGAAATCCTTGTATAAAGAAAAAAACACACAAGGCAGGTTAAATGTGTCTCAGTCAGGGATGAGCTCCTGGCACATCTGCAGATCTACCTGTCCCAGGCACTGCCTGAACAACCTGGCATCACAGGCTGAGCCCCTGTGCCTCAGTTTCCTCCCTTGGAATTATTTAAGTGATACAGCTCATGCTGGCCAAACATTTACATGTCACTTGGCCTTTATAGGAGAAGCTTTAAAGCTGCAATAATGGAGTGTTGAAATGAAGATGTGGCACCATAGGTGTGCCCCTGGCTTCAAGAGCTCCCAGGTGAGAATTTGCTCACTGGTGACATCCCATCCATCAGCAGTGCTGAGGTTTTGTCACAGTTCCCAGGAGGAAATTGTCACATCAATCAGAAAAGGTGGGGGCAGCAATATTCCCCCCACAGAAGCCTGTCTGCATTTGGGAGGTGGCACAGAGGCCACTGGTACCAGAAACATTGCAAAACTCAGACTTTTGGATCCAGAGCACTGCTGTTTTCAATTCTTCAACTATTTATTAATCACCACTGGCACAGCAATCAAATATTGTCCACAGCAGCTTCTGTGGCTCTCCACAAACAAGAACAAGCCTTGACAAAACTTCTGTCTAACTCCAAGTGCCAGACTGCCTGCACTGGTGACTCAGTTTCTTCCTATTTCTGCCTTTAATAGCAGCAGCTCTGATAAGATTGCTGGGAGTAGCCCACATTCAGCAGTTTAATGGGCACCAGCCCAGACAGACTAATGGATCTGGAGACCAGCAAAGAGCAGGAAGGTGAGCTGAGTGGAGAATATTGAGGCTTTTAAGGCAGAAAAGCAGCAGCTAGACATGGGGTAGCTGACTCACAGAGCCCTGCTGGAGACAGATATCCTCGCTGGGCGTCCCCAGCCATCCATCACCCCGGACAGGCCCATGAAAACCGGGCAGTTCTTGAAACAATTTGCAAAATGCAAAGCAGAGCTGGGAAGGGATCCTGGGGCTCAGGGCCAGACACACAGCCAGGTGAATTATTGTCAAGTCTGAGCTCACAAGCTTTTCCCTCTCCTCGAGAAGTGCATTTCCATTCCTGGTGTCTCGTATCACCGCCGAGGCGGTGTCAGCGCCTCACAGGAACCAAATGTTCCATCCAGCACCATCCATTTCTCTGGCTCTGAGAGGTGCAGACAGGAAAATTCTGATTCTCCTCCTCCTCCTCATAACTCTCAGAATAAACAAGTATCCTAATAAACAAGTTCTGCCAGGGAGTGGGAGGTGTTGAATTCACCCCTGTGCAGGCACTTGCCCAAAAGATGTTTTACCTGCATGTCGTCACTTTTCAGAGTCTGAGCCACAGAGGATGATCTTCAGTCTGCTCGAAGACTCTATTTCCAGACAGTGGGCTCTGTGAAATAAAAAAAAAAAAATAAAAACAAAACAGAACAAACAAAAAAACCAACCAAACAAACAACAAAAAAAAAAAAACCCCAAACAAAACCAAAAAACCAAACAAACAAAAAATCCACAAAAAAACCAAGAAAAACAACAACAGAAACCCAAACAAACAAAAAAGCAACAAACAAACAACAACAACAAAAAAGAACCACACAAAACAAAAATAATAAATAAAAAAAAAATTACCAAAACATGCCCAATCCATTTAAGGCATCTGCCATATCAGAAACTGAGTAAATAGGGAAGAATTGGATAAAAATTGGTCTCATGCCCCTTCAGTGAAGCCTTTAGGATTTTTATTTTCCTTTTTATCAAAAGAAAACCCCGGCTTCATACAAGGGAAGAAGACAGAAATCAGGGCCACTACATGTCCTCCTGCAAAAATATTTGTAGGATGATATTTATTGTTCCCAGACTGCCTGTGCAGAGAAGGACCCTTCACCCTCTCCTCACAGGTGTTAAATGTTCTGAGCAATGAAAAAGGGTTTGCACCAGCAGGAAGGTGAAGTGAGAACATCCAGAAATCATTGGAGTTGCCAGCAGAGAATGAAATACCTCCTGGCCTCGTCACTGGAGTGATGCAAAGGGAGGCCAGGAGGGGCAAGGGACTGCAGAGAGAAAAGGAGTGATCCCATAATTAAACAAAAGGCTTTCTCTAAAGCCCCCCGTGATGGATGTGCTCCTGCAGGCTGGGACACAGCTGGTGTCGCTCAGTTTTGTTGCACTGGCCATAAATAAGAGCTCCCCTGGGATGTGTGGGGAGGGTAAAAATGGCATTGGGCAGAAAAATTGCGACAGGAACAAGGATGCAGTGGAGACCTCGAGTAAGGGACGCAGAATCCAGGGCACAGACAAAGTGCTGATTTATCCTGACCTACCCTGGGGACATCCCTCCCCCTTCCCCAAATCCAGAGTGAGCAAGGCAGGGATCAATAGCTCAGCACAGCCACAGAGGAGAGGAGAGGAGGAGGAGGAGGAGGAGGAGGAGGAGGAGGAGGAAAAAAGCAGCACATGCACAGGGTGATAGGTAGGAAACAAAACCTTGAACTTTTCTGACTTGGGCATGTCTTCTCTTCCCCAAAGGTTGGTTTCCAGCAGACAGAGGATGATTTGCCATCCCTGAAATGCGTGTAAAAATCTTCTGGTTTGAAGTTGCCCCAGTGTTATCACAAGGGTGGTGATGCCTGAGGATTTTAGGATTTTTGTATACTTTTAATATATTTGTAATCCTGCAGTTCTTTAGTGTGTAACTCTAAATGCCATACACAGTGTGAGCTGCTGCTTTCCCATTTGGGGCAGACTCAACAATTCCTCTCCAGGCCTGGCAATCAAGGACACCTCACTGCCTCAGGCCCTGAGAGATGGAAACAAAAGTGAGTTTTGGGGGGAGCAAACTTGGGGTAAATGACTTCATTACCTGAAACTGTAATTAATTAATGCCCAATATGCAAATGGAGCAAACTTATAAAAGTGTGAAAACCTGTGACCTGTCATCCACCCCTGGGGGGCTTTGTCTGCCTGAAATGTACCTGAAGGCCTTCAATAAACATAATCGCTTTTTATTCTCTTAATTTTGTCTGGCCTCTGTTTTTAGGTAATCCCTAAAGGCATCACAGTCAAGAGGTCTCTCAAGCAGCAGCTCCACAGCAAAGTGCTATGGTCACACAGTGAGTACCAGAGACCCTCATCCCTCATCCCTGATCCAGTGAGGTCAACGTGGGGCTGTGCAATAATGCAGGAATATGTTTAGATCATGAGCTGGCCTTGAAATCTTTATTTCAAGCCAGAGGGAAAACCTTCATGGACACACACACCCTACAGGACACCCGTGAGCAGATTGCAGATTCTGGGGGTTCTATCAGACTGCTGTGTGAGGAGGTGGCTTTCCCAAAAGGAAACTTTCCTTTTGGGGTTGAAACCCTTGGATCATACCTGTAAAGCTGAACTCAGGCTTACTGGTTGCAGCCATCTGCATTTCTGAGCAGTGTAGGCACACAGTTTGTGGTGATTGGGAGTGGGGCTGTGGCCCAGCTTCATCCCCAGTGGGTACAGCTGTGCAAAACAGGTGACTAATATTGAAAGCAACGAGCCGTGGAGTGCCCTGGTGTGCTGACAAATCACAAAAAGGTAGAGAGGACACACAGATGCAATGCATGAACATGAGGGTATAAAAGGTTGGGCTAAAGAACTAGAAGAGTGGATGCTTGAAGCCTTCTGATGAGCTATGGTGCTGCTCTGTATGAGTTGAAGCTTTCTGAAATTCTGTGGTGACATTCTTTGTGTTGTGGCCATCTCAACTGTGACATGTGCTGTGGTTCTTTGGAGAGATAGGTGCTCCTTCTCCTGCAGACCTGAACCTCTCAGCTAAGGTTCTATAACAATGTTGTGCATCTTTCCACTTTAGTTACTTAAATGAAGTTGCATTTCATCTCTGGCAAATTTAAAAGGCAGCTGGCAAACCCTCCCAAGAAGAGCCGTGTTGGAATTCAGTTTGTGTTGACTCCAGGCTGGCAGGGGTTTACAGCTGAGCTTGATCCAGCACAATGCACTTTATTCTTTTTATGGGGCAGCCTGAATAGAAGGGTGGAACAGGCACGTTGAGGAGCTGAGCAGGGGCTGAAGAACAGGAAGGCATTTTATGGGTTCAACAAGATTTATGAAGGAGGATGTTTCTCAGGAGTGGGAAGCAAGGGAATTTCCAAAAGCAGCAGAATATCTCTGCTCTTCTTCAGATGCCTTTAAGGGTGAGAGGAGTCCATTGTGTCCTTGAGGGGTTTTATCATCAAATAGAAAGGAGCACAAAGTGGAGTTTTGCTCAAAGGCACAGGGGTGCCCGGGGGTCCTGGCACCTTCAATGCCCCTGTTCTCCACAGCATAGTGTCTGCTTTCATGGGTCACAATTGTTTGCTGACTTCAGGGATGGTGAGGGGGAAGATTTGAGGTCTAGGAGGACATGGTGGCAAAGCATGACCCTGGCTGAACTGAGGAGAACATGCAATGCAAACACTGCTCCCATGAATGGTCCCATCAGAAGAGCAATGCCTTGGGGTTGTGGGGAGTTATTAACTCTGAGTGACCCAGCAGAAAGCCTGCTCCTCATCTCAGCTGTGAACCTGAGTTAGCACAAGAGGAAAATGTCAGCTGAGAGTGTTTTCCCTTGCAGGAGGGCACAGCTGAGGCTGCTTTGCATCCAGCTTCTAAACCTCTGTTTTCACTGCAGTGAGATCTTCACTGGGCTGCAGGCAAAGCCTGAGCAAAGTCTGGGATGTCAGAGCCCTTCGTGCACGTCACTCAGCTTCCTGTAAAGTCAAGATGCTGATATTTACCTATGAAATCTGTAAAGCACTTGGAGAGTCTCAGCTGTAAAGAGATGTGGGGGAAAGGATCTCTGCTAAGAGCTCTGAGTGAGAGCTCTCCCCCTCCAACAGGCAGACAAGCCCTGTAAGACCCCATGGGGCAGCAGAATTCCACCACCACAGCTGCTTCAGAGTGCATTTGGAAATCATGGGGAAGCCCAACAGCAAAGTGTCTTCTGAGATCCCCTAAATACTTCTGAGACCCTAAGTCCCACCATTCAAGCTGGCACAGGACCCTGCTGTCCTTTCCTTATGGCCACCCCCTTCCCAGCTCCGTTCCACCACTCCAGCTGCAATTAATTGGAATATCTCCCACTGATTCCTGATTAGCTGCTTTTGATTAGGGTTTAGTGCCTTCACTGGGCTCCTAATTCACAGGGATGAGCTTGGAAATGCCTGAGGGCAGCTCAAACGCAATCAATTTTCAAGCTCTGTCCACATGAGCCCTGCTCCCCTGAGCCTGCAGGACCTGCCTTGCCCAGCCTTGCTCCTCCTCCTCCTCCCTGTGCTGAGAGGCAAAGCACAGCCAGGACTGCCAGGCTCTGCCTCCTGATGGTGGAGGATAGAGCTGGAGTGAAAAATGGATATCTCAAAAAATAATGGAAAAATAGATATTTCAAACATGGATATATTTTTTATATATTTCATATATCTTAAAAATGGAAAATGGATATTTTAAAAAATGGGAAAATGGATATTTCAGATATAAAATTCAGGACTTTTTGTGTGGCTTGGTCACAGAGTTAAAGCATGGCTGGGAAAGTCAGGCTGGAGTCAGGATGAGGGGCCCATGGGTGATTATCGTGGTGTGTAATGGGATGTTGAGGGGTGGCCAAGACAGACCTGCAGTGGACTTTGGACCTTCAAGGAGGGCTGATCTGGTGGAGAAGAGCAGTGAGCTGCCCTGAGGAGGTGGACATCTCCAGCTGCTGTGTCCTGCTCCAGGATTTATGGCCAATAAAGGATTGCCTTGCTCCTTCTTCCTGACTCCATCTTCCCTCTCTCTTTCCTCCTCTATCCCCAAACTCTCATTCAGTGCCTTGGACAGAGAGTAGGCAGAGGGAGGGGGTTTGCCCTGGTAGGGAATAGAGGTAAATCCAAATTCTACAGGGAATAGAGGTAAACCCAAATTCTGCAGGACCAGGATCCGCATTTCAGTTCAACCTTGGGAGCTAAACTGAAGGTCATGTCATGCTGCCTGCCTTGGCACCAGCCAGGGAGGTTGTAAACACTGGTTTCAGAGGCTGCCTTGCCTTTTGAAGATCTGAAAGTGCATTTATCTTCCTGAGACATGCATTAATCTACTAACTACCCAAGAAGATAAGGGGATGAAAAGAGGCTTGGTGGGGAGGAAAAAAAAATAATAAAATAAACCAAAATAAAGTAAAGCAATCAAATCAATAAAATGGAAGAAAGTAAAAGACTCATTTTCATCAGTACTAAGAGACCCATGGACTCTTTCACAGTGCCTCAGGCACTGCTGTCCCATCGCACAGCTGCCTTATCACAGCTCCCCTGTGCACCAGGCTCACCCTGGCAGTGTGAGGTGACAGTTTACAAAGTGCCTGAGTCCCCTCACTGTGCCCCGAGCTCCACAGTTGATCTCTTTAATCACCACATCTCAGTGACAAGGCAGTGAAGCAACTCAACTCCCAGCCAGACAAATCCAGAGCAGGTTGTTTATTTTCTCTGCAGGCGGATTTGACTCTGTGCCTGGGCAGAGCCAGGCAGGGCCAGAGCCTGGAACCTTGGAGGAATAAACCCTTGGTTCTCTGCAGCTGGACCTCAGCTCCTGCTGGGGGAAGCTATTAAAGTATTTAAAAGAAGAAGTATTTAAAGGAAAAGAAGCCTGGATTGGAGTCCCAGCTACACAGAGCAGAGCATCTCCTTGCTCCAAGCCTCAGTTTCCCCAGCTGGAGGAGAAAATCAACGTCAGACTTCCATGTGAAGCAGGTTGGAGATCAAGGACTTCTTGGGTGTTGTTTCAAATCATTCCCTGTGTTTGGCTCCTCTGCTGAGCCTCCCCTGGATCCCCTGTGTAGGAGCATCGGGGGGTGGGATGATGGGGAGGGACAGAGACGAGAGATCTCTGTGGCCAGGGCTGGAATTTGGGGTTTATTGCAAAGGGCCTGGGTGCAGGGCCCTGCTGGGAGCTGCCAGACACAGCTCAGAGCAGGAATGAGAGAAGAGAGGGGGAGAGAGGGTGAGAGGGAAAGGGAGTAAGAGGGTAAGAGTTTTTTAAACCCTACAAACTCCTCTTTGGGCTCCTTCTGCCAAGCTGTAGGGTCTGCTCTGACCCTTGGGCCTGTCTGCAAGCAGAGGGTGTTGTTCCATCAAAAGGGGATCGCCTTCAGCCGGCCACACCATTGTTTACCTGTTGTTCAGTAACTGAGGGATCTCAAAGCTTGCTTTCATTTCAATCTCACTTATAGTTTCCATATTCTCAAAATCTTTTGCCAGCCAGACAATCACATTTATAAGGCTTTCCTGTTTCATCTTCCCCAACACCCCTGCCCTTTGTGGCAGAGGCCTGGTGGATTCAGGCACTGAGGGGTTGCTGGCAAAGAGGGAACAAAAGCCAACAAACCCAACTCATTATGGAGTCAGGCACACTACAGCTGAGAGAGGGGGAAGAGAGACCCCCAAAGCTGCCCCTAAACCTGTGGGAGGCAGCACCTCCAACCATGGAAAGGGAGGGAAAGGAGGGCTCCTCCATCATGAGGTGCAGGGGCGATTTCACCAGCAGCAGCACCCTGAGAGGTTTCAGGGCTGCCTTTTCCCTGAGGGACTCAGGGGGCTGTCACCACCTTCACAACCCAGATCACATCTCCAGCCAAGCCTGCTCCAGAGCCCTGGGCTGTTTGTCTGCAGGGCAGATGAAGAGGAAGGTGGAAATAAAGAGCTGGGGGTGGAGAAAGTGCTGCAGAACTAATCAAGAGCTTTGAAGGGGATGGGGAATTGAGTCAGGTTCACATTAAAGGGCAAGGAAATGAATGCTGAGATGAAGGCGCCTGCGAGTTCAAATACAGCGAGCTGATAAATAAATAAAGTTAAAAGAATGACTTTTAATTACATTTGAAAGAGAAAAAAAAATTAGGGAGAGCTGTGGGGAATGATAGAAAAACTCCAAACCCAGACACTCTGGAGCTCTGGCTGTGCTTTGGGGACACTCTCTGGCCTGCCCCATTGTCCCAGGGCAGCCACCAGCAGTGGCAGGGCTGGGGAGACAGCAAGCTCAACTGAACCTAGGTTTAATGCCTCAATTAAGGTCCATCCTGATCAGCTTTAAAAAGCAATTTAGCCCCACTAAGCTGCAGCAGGTCAGGGGCAGGGATAGATGGCAAGTCTCATTTGGAAGCCAAACACACACATTCCCATCATTAACGGCCCCATCCCATTAATGACAATAATATTGTCGGCTTAAAATGTTGCTTTCATTGAACAACTGGAGAAGAATGAAATGCTTTCCTCCAGTTTTTGGTCTGGTGCCAGGAGCTGCCTGTAAAATCCAGATAACAGTTCTCAGCACAAACTTCTGATAAGGGAATTAGCAGGTAAACTTTAAACTTTGGTGAAGGCGAAGGCGAGGAGGGGAGGGAGAGCATTTGTGATCTCTTCAGTGGTATCAGCTTGCCAGGCTGAATCTCACCAGACTCTGATGCCACATTCCCTGAATCCTCATCCCTATTATCTATCTGTGCAGGAAAATTACCTGTTTCCATAGCTGAGGCCATGGCCTCATCCCCATAAGAATCTGCTTTTTTCCTCTCCTTTCTATTTTCTCACCTCCCCAGAGACCATTCTCCATCCTATTCCTAGCACTGCCCTTCTCTTGAGTTGAAGTTAATTCCCTGCCAAACCTTTTGGGGTTCTTTCATCCCATCTTTTTAAAAAAACACTTCACCTAGATTATCCACAAACTCAACCAGAGCTAAAAATGAATATATTAACTCTGGATAAATCCTCCTCTTGCAGATGCTGGGTACAAGAACATCTGTCATGGCCAGGATGAAACACCTCAATGAAATGCCCTCTACAGAAAGAGTCTCTCACCCTATTTGTCCACTTTGCCAAGGCTCAAGTTCATGAAATCTAAAGCTGATGCCCCAGAAATCTTGGGACATCTGAAACTTGGAAGAAGAGGATAATATAGAAATTAGTCTGCTCCTACAATCAGTTCAATCTCTGCATTGGTTCAGGAGTGATAAAATCTTTGGTCACCATTTGGATAAACAGGTTAACTCTGGGATATTTGAGCACTTCTTCCACTCCTGGAGAACCTATATCCAAGTGGGATTAAAGGAGCAGCTCATGATTGTGGAACAAATTCTGGTCAGAAGAGCAAAGATTAGGGCATCAAGTCATCTCTGAGCCTTGGAGTGGCTCCTAGCCAAGCTGTGCTTTTTATTTTTTAAATAAAGTGGTGATACAATCAGCTGGGAGGTTAAAAAGTGTCTATGATCCTCCTAACACTGAATTAATATTTTGCTTTTCCATCCCCATTACTCCTTGTTGTTGGGGAGGTGGCTAAGGCACAGGAGCAGGATGGTTACTCACAGAAGCACCAGGACTTAGCAAACTGCTCCCTCCTGCTTTCCCACACTGGCTCCTCTCCTCAGCTGCTGCTGCCTGAGCCAAACAATTGTTGTGGAGGCAAAGCCAAAATCCAGCCAGCCCAAAGAGAAATCACAGTGTTTTTCAGAAGCTGAAAGGAATTTGTTAATTTGCTCAAATACTCTGGGTTTGGACTTTAATAACCTGAGAAGGAACACCAAAATAACACATCAAGGGACATTCATGACAAATTTACCTGAACAGACAAGCTGGGAATCCCAGAGCTTGATCAACAGCATTAACACACCCATCCTTTAATTTTTAGGACTGGTTAAGACCTCCAGGACCTCAGAGTTTGGGAAAGGCTGAAATCCTTGTCACCCCTGGCTCTTTAATATTTCCATTTTACATTTTAAATCCTACTTGTCCCAAAATTTCTGTCATCTGCACTGCCATCATCAGTATTCCAAGATACTCAGTGTTTCTGCAACAGCAAGAGCCAGGCAGGAAAATCTTGTTACGATATCTCACAGTTTGGAAAAGGGAGATTCATCCCTGTTGTAATTCTTGGAAGAAAGAGACCCAGTTTGAAGAATTTCTTCTGCTGGGAAAAAAGAATAAGACAACTTATTTCCACTTTTTATTCAAAGTCATTTTCTTTTGAGATTTAAGCTGATTACAATAAAAATGTATTTTAAAAATGAAAAACAGGTCATGCATGAAACACTTTGATGTCATCAAAATGAAGTATTGCAGACTATTTATTTTTATTTTTATTTTTTTGTCACAGCTCACAAAATCTCAGTGATTTTGACTTTTTCTCATGCCAGGACAAGGAATTTTAAGCCTCTGTTTTTCTTTCTGGGATAAGCAATCATTTATAGTAATGTATTTTTTTCTCAGAGAAAAACAGAACCAGCCTTTTAGTTTCTAGCTCTGCTTTGAACTGAGACTGAGAGTTAACTAGAGTGATCCAAAGTTGTTAAAAACCAAGAGAAAAGCTTTCATATTTCAGACTTCTATCTTCCTCTGCTCCCAGCGGCCAAAGAAAATGCCATTAGCCCTGGAGGTACTTTTGGTAAATAAAGAAAAGGGGAAAAGAAAAAAGGAGAAGGGTAAAAAAAAAGATAGACTAGAGAATAGCCTTTATCTTTTATTTTTCTGTTGTAAATATATTATAAATCATTTCCTCCAAGGCGTGAAATCGTCTCACTTCAGCCCCACAGAGCCAAGGGAGTCTGAGCTTTCAAAGTCGCCTTTTGAAAGGGCCGGGCATGTTTTAAAGCCCTGAAGAGGGGTGGGTGGAAATGTGGAAATGTGGAAACGTGGCAATGCTCCCTCAGGGATCCAGGAGATGCTGGGGAAAGCAGCTCAGCCAGCTCAGCCGCTCTTTGCACATCAGTCCCAGAAGGAGGGGACAGAGCCTCGCTTATCGCATCTCCCCCGGTCCCTGCTGCCGTGGTTTATTGGAAGCATTCACCGGGGAAGCTGCTCCAGGGAGGGGAGCAGGGCCCAGGGTCATCCCTGCTGCTGAAGGGATCAGGGATTTCCGCGGCTCGCTGGTGGCTTTTGCTTTTCTAAAGCCGGAGCTGCTGCTGATATTGTCACTGACAATGGGGACAGGATGGGAGCTCTGTGCTGATTTGCAAAAAGGCTGTTTCGAGAAGTTTGGCTTGTGAGGAGGCCCCATTTGGGTCTGATTTTTGTGAGTAGATGAATCAGGGTGTTGCGGTGTGTTGTAATGTCCTGTTTTAGACTTCCAGGTCACCTCCCAGGTGTGCCTGTACCTCTCTCCCTTCCCCCTTGCCCCCTTGCTGAGTACTGTCAATCAGGCTTAACATTCCAGCAAGGCGTCGTGTGGTTGGTCAAGTTCAAAGGATGCCCCTCAGGCCTGGGGGTAATTGGCCCCTCTGGGTGTCACCTTCCCCTGAGACCCTGCCCCTCTCACCTGGTTGGTGCCTCACCTGTACCTCCCCTTACCCTGTCCCTGAGCTTAAAAAGGTGAATCAGACCATGTGGCCGAGATTCTGTTGGAGCAGTTGCTCACGTTCAGACCTCTGTAACCATGGAATAAACCTCTGGACATTAAACCCTCCAGCAGAATCCTCTCCTTTTTCTCTTCACCATCGCCTGAAGCCATTCCTCCTGAGGTAAACGGGGTTCCTTACAAGCCTGGACTTGTTCAGTGCCCAGCTGCAATCTCCAGCAAGCCAAGGTATCTCTGGGGTGATACACCGCAGTTGCTGCCTTTGGCCCAGCAGCGAGGGTCAGACTGGCCCAGGCACAATCTAACTGGTAACATTGGGAGCCTTTTTCCAATATCAGGGCACACAGGAAAATCTGATCCATCCCTCTGTCCTTCAGGATGTGGCCAGTTAGGCTTTTCCTTTTACACTTTTTTAATTAGTTTTAAATTTTTGTCAATCATTCTATCCATCCATCCATTTGATGTGTAATGAAATGCAGGTCCAGGAGGGAGGGGAATATATTTGGGACCTAAAGAAAAATAAAGAAATTAATGGCAAGTACAGGAAAAGAAAAAAAGAAAAAAGGGAAGGGAAGGGAATGAGATCTTTAAAGTCCCTTCCAACCCAAGCACTCAGTGATTCTATGGAATGCAGCCTTTGCTAATGGAGCTGCTGCAAAGCTCTGCTGATTCTGGAGCCCTCAGGGAGCCCCAGCCCCTCGTGTGAGTGTAGAGCAGGAGCCAGGCAGAGCTGGTGGCAGCGTTGCTCCTGCAGTGCCTGGGTGGCATTTCTGCACATATTTACAGCTGCACTCCCAGGGAGCCTCATATCCCATCTGGAAACATCAGAGCTCAGGGAGGGCTGGAAATGGCTCTGGCAATTCCAAGCGGCAGGAGGTGGATGGATGGGGCTCCATAAAAGTCATTGCAAGGATGTGACACAGGCAGGGCTCACCTCCCCTTGCTCCAGGAACTGGGAGAGGAACAAGGTGGCTCCTAGACTGGCAATGGCCTGGAGGTCTGCTTTTTACCAGCTTTGCTCAGCTTTAGGAATTCCCAGTGTTGAAGGGCATTAGGAGCATCCCTGGGCTGTCTAATGCTGGTGCCAGGGAGCAGGGGAGAGTGGAGGGAGAGTGGAGGGAAGAGTGGGGCTCTCCCGGGGCCTGTCTGGGTCACTGCAACCCCAAGGTTGTCAAAAAGTCTCTTTTCCCAGCTCAGTGTTTGAAGAAGGAGTCAGGGCTTTTCATTTCTCGTTCTCAAGGTTGTTTATTGTTTCTTATCTATAAAAAATTTTCTCCTGCCCTGCCGAGGTCCATCCAGCAGGACAGTTCCAGGCACTCTGCCTGCCCCCAGGGCAGTGTTATGTCTTTATACTAAAAACTACATGTACAATGTTTACAATTACTTTCCAATACCTATCACCTATGTTAGACAGCGAGCTTCTACTCTAAACCAATCCAAAAGTGCCACCATCACAGCAGAAGATGGAGGCCAAGAAGAAGAAGGAGAAAGGCTGGACACACCCAGTTCCCTCCATCTTGCCTCCTGAACTCCCATTCTAGAAACCCCAAAATCTACTTTTTCACCCTGTGATAACTTCACTATTATTCTACTTAAACTGTTGTGGCTGATCTTCATCTAAGGTTGGTAATTTGCTCCATGGGTCATAATCAAACCCAGAGGTGTTTTGGGCTCTGTGCCAGGGTCTCTGAGCCCCTTGGCAGGGGTCTTGGCCGCTCAGGACAGCCAGAGGGATGTTCTGGGTTCCCAAGGCTCCCTCAGGGCTTTGGACTGTCCTCTTGGGCTTTGGGAGGGGCAGAAGAAAGGGATGGCAACACCACAGCTGCTTCTCATCTCCTCTCCAGGGTCACATTATTCCCAGGCTGAGCTCCAGGGTGACTCTTGCTGCATTGATTGAGTTTTTCACGTCCCTGACAAGCAGAAAGTTCCCTGTCAGCAGCTCCTCCACCATCTCCTTGCATAAACATGCAGCTTTCCACCCTTGTTCTGCAGGAGTGGACAGCTCTCAGCACAGGGACAGTCTCTGTTAACCCCACCAGTCCAATTCCACAGCCTGATCCTTCCCACTACACCTGGAGCACATCTAGGAGCCATTTGTGCAGACCACAGCACAAGCCCAGCTTCTTCCCACCAAACCAGCAACATCTCACCATGGCTGTGAGACATACCAGCCCATATCTAACTTCCAGCCATCCTCCAGGGCTCAGGGTGGTCATCACACCTCATTTGCAAGGTTTCGCTGGGTGGGGAAGGGAAAACAAAGTCATTGTAGAATGAGAGATCCCTCTAGGTGCAGGTTTTATCATCACCGTTGTGATTCTGTCCCTAGCACCAAGGGACATGGGAACTTTGGGACTGTCCCCCAGGCTGCTCATGGTCACTCTCAGCTCCCAGTTCAGTGGAACAGGCTCCAATTTCTTAGGAGTGGCACAAAACAGGTTTGAGCTGAAAATTTCTACCACCTTCTCCTGGCTTTGGTTGGTTTTGCAATCAGTTCAGCCCTGAGGTCACTTATGGTTAAAAAAAAGGAAAGGAGGTGAAGGAGGCCTTTGCTTTTCAACCAGGGAGCAGCCTGGTGTGCCTGCTGGGAGGAATAAGCTGTGCAAGTGTTTGTTTGGAGAAGACAACCAAGAAAAGCACTGCCTAAATAGTTTCCAAGTGGTCACAGATCCCTTGTGCTCCCCCAGGAACTCTGCTCTTTTTGGGGTCTGTGCTTTCAGACAGAGCAGGGCTGCAGCTGCTGCCAGGCTGGGGATCAGAGCTCTGCCTTCCACCCCTTCCATGGTGCTTCACTTTCCTCATCCTGCTGGTGCCAGCCAAGGAATTTGTGAAGATGATTGTGGTATCAGTTGAGAAGGTTTCTCAGACACTTGGAGTGAAGAATTGAGGACAAATATAATTTAAATAAAAGACTTTTTTTTAAAAATGAGAAGAACAGAAAGAGGATTTTTGCAATTCTCCGTGCTATTCTCATCCCAGCCCTGCCATGGCAGGGACACCTTCCACTATCCCAGGTTGCTCCAAGCCCTGTCCAACCTCACCTTGGACGCTTCCAGGGATGGGACAGGGATGGTTTTCTCCCTCCCAACACCAGTTTTGTTCCCCAGGCTGGCCCTGAAGCAAAAAGGGGCACACTGCCCCACACTGCCATCAGTGAGCCCAGAGAGAGCCCTTGGAACTTGGAGGTTTTGTTGTTCCTTGATGCAAAATAAAATGAAGAAGAAAAAAAAAATTGTCAGCAAATTGGAGGGGCTCCAGCAAAAGGAGATAAAGATGATTAAGGGTTTAGAAGGATTGACCTATGAAGAAAGATTAAAGGAACTAATTATGTACAGCTCAGATAAAGGATGAGTAAAGAGGTGATTTAATAATGCCCTGCAAATACTCAGGAAGGTGTCAACAGTAAGGCAGGGGGAGGAATTATTTAGAGTCCTTCCCCAAGGAACAACACAAGTGATGCAATGAAAGGGGAAGGTGACATGGGACATCAGCACAACACAGACAAAACCTGAGATTTCTTTCGGGAGCAGCAAGTGAGTTAGGAGCACAAATCCTGTGGAAACTCTGCCCTCCAATCCCTAAGTGATCAAAGAATGCATTTTCAAAGGTGTTCAGGTGCTTAAAGGTGCAGGCAGGTGCTCTAATAGGATTTTCAAGTGCATCTAAGCAGGTTTCAATGGCAATTAGGCACTTAAATAACTTCAACAGTTCCACCAGTTGCTTACTCCTATCCTTGCACAAAACTGGAAGCTTTGGCTGTGGGACTCAGCAGTAATGCCCCAGCAGGAGAAGATCAGACCTGAATCCCGAGGTGCTGGAGCAGAATGAGGGTGGTGCAGGAGGACGTTCTGTAGGAAACCATCCTGCCTTGTCAGGGCATTGTGCATTGATCTGCACAGCCCATTTGAAAGTCAATGAGATTTAGACTCTCAGGCCCATTAAAACAAAAATTTTAAAACGCCTGTGGCACTTCAGCACCTTGGTCAGTTGGGCAGGTCCTTGTGCAGGTTCTGAGTGAACAGAGCCACAATGACAGAGCTGTCCCAAAACAGCCTGGTCACCTTGTGCTGCATGTGAAACGTGTCCCACTTTTTCTGTGCTGCAATTAAGCCATCCATGTTTTCTTGGGGACAGGGGGATATTTTTCCTGTGTAAAAATAATCGCCTGGATGGAGGAGGGCTGGGAAGGCACTAAAGGAGAGGCAGGATAATGATGGAAATTGAGAGTCAAGAGAGTCTCAGCATGAAAATCCCACATGAGTTTGCATCTAAAAACACTGCAAAAAAGCCCCACTGCAAAACACTAAGTGAAAATATAGGGAGGGAATTTCAAGTGTGGACTTAGAAGAGAATTACTGACCTCAAAGCTTTCTTCCCAGTGCCTCATGCAGACAGTACCAAGACTTCAAGCCCAATCTGCTCTCCAAGGAGCTCAGCCAGCAATGCCTGCTTGGAGGGGTGTGATGGTGTTCACAGGGGTCTCAGGTTGAGGGAAGAGACAAGGATCTGACTCCGTGTTTCAGAAGGCTTGATTTATTATTTTATGATATATATTACATTAAAACTATACTAAAAGAATAGAAGAAGGGTTTCATCAGAAGGCTAGCTAAGAATAGAATAGGAAAGAATGATAACAAAGGTTTGTGGCTCAGTCTCTCTGTCTGAGCCAGCTGTGATTGGGCATTAATTAGAAACATCCAACATGGGCCAATCACAGAGGCACCTGTTGCATTCCACAGCAGCAGATAATCAATGTTTACATTTATATTTTGTTCCTGAGGCCTTTCAGCTTCTCAGGAGGAAAAAATCCTAAGGAAAGGATTTTTCATAAAAGATGTCTGTGACAGAGGGGCCCTCTGGGGTCAGTCATGGACATTCCCCAAGGCTGCCACTTCCCTGGATGCTCTCCTGGACAGCAAAGTCCCACAGAAGGTCACTGCATTCCCACCAAAACCCCTCCAGATCCTTGGGACAACGCTATCAGTGCACTGCCTGTGGTCATGGTGAGCTCACATCTCTGCCCCAAGCCCAGAAGGACAAAATTTGTGAAGGGCTGCTGCCTTCTGACTGTTCCCAAAGACACATAAAAATACTTCCAAAAAGAAACAAAAAACCCCAACAACAAAAGAAGATGAAAACCAGCCCAAATTGCCACATCCTGAGCTCAGCCAATCCCACAGCTCTCACAGCTGCAAGTTTAGATCCCAGAGGGAAATTCTGAACACAGTCATAGGAAAGGTGAGAGGAGAGAGGCTGTGACTCCTTCTTGTTATTGCCCTGAAGGGTTTTTCAGGGCAAATATTCCAGCGACACTTTTCATTAAACCACAAACTTGTCAATTTAGCCTGGTGTATATATAAATATACATACGTATATATATTTTCAAATAATTGCTTCAAAACAGGCAGGTGATTGAAAGACTGATTTAACCCTTTTGTAGCACTTGAGTCCACTTGAAATTATATGAGAGAGGAAAGTTAAATATGAAGATAAATGCATAAATGGCCAGAGTTGCTATGGAAATGGGAGAGGATGAAAATTGAAAGTCAATAGAGGACTAACTTACTGTTCAATTTTAAAAATAGTCTTTCTATACAGAAAGGGAACATTTCTCAAATCCCTGTTGGCCTGTATTATACAAAATGGGAAGTGGTTTTGTGGCTGGGTACATCAATTTAATGCTGCATGCTCCACCTGCAGCCTGTGTGGTCCATGGTACATCTTAAGTGGGACTTTTGCTCAGGTTAATGCCAATCTCCAGAGCCCTGGTGCTAAGTGCCAGCATGAAAAGCACAGATATGTGGGTCAAACTCTGTGGGGTGTAATGGCAAATAATTTGTAGGGATTTCAGGTCAGTTCTGGTGGGGTTTTTTTTGTTTTGTTTTGTTTTGGGGTTTTTTTTTTGTTTATTTGGGGTTTTTTTGGGTTTTTTTTAGCATATTTCCCCATGGAAAGAAGGTTTACCAGGTTGGAATTATTGCCCAATGGGCACAACAGAAGCTTTCCATGGTCTACAATCAGATTTGATGAAAGAAAAAGCATCTCTGAGGAATGAAGTCCTAATAAGCTTTCTGAAGGGGGATATTCTCAAATGAGCACTTTCTGCCATTGCCCTTCCATTTTCCATCCCACTCCCAGGGTGTGATATGAGCTCAGCCAGAGAATCCACACAGGAGACACCTATGGAAAACCAGAATTCCTCTGTTCCACCGCTTCCAAAGCCCCTTGTTTTATGAAGATAAATGTAATACACTTCCCTGGTTCCATTCAGAGACAGAAAGCAAATTATGTTTGAACAGCATCAAGCCCCATCCATGAGCAGCATATCAAGAGGACAGTGGGGCTTTGCTTCCACCAGCCCACACTTCTCACTCCCTTTCCATCCCCAGACACTTCTGAGGCTTCCTGGTACATTTCTTCACCTCCAAAATGTGGGTGAATAAACCTTTTTGGCACTGAGAGCCCAGGATTCACAGCTCATCATATCCCACACCCCAAGGACTTGACTCTTGGTCTTCCCTGTCTGTTTGCTTTCCTCACCTCTTACTCTGTGGTGCCCAGAAGCTGCAGGCAGCCCCTTCCCACAGCCCTGGGGTACATTCCTGCCGACAATTCCCATGCCATGGACCCCTGTGCCCCTCTTTTCAAAGCACACCAATCTCTCTCAGCGAATTTCTGACAGCTGGAGGTGTCTCGCTGACTCAGGTACAACAAACCTGAAAAAAAAAAAAAAAAAAAAACCAAAAAAACCCAAAAAACCCAAACCCAAAAAGAAAGCCCTCAATGGACCCAGAAGATGCTGAAATTCAGCCTCCCAAGGCAAGGAGCTGGCACAAGCTTCAGACTTGGCAAGAAGATTCTGCCTCTTCCTTTCTCTGACTCACATTCCCCAAGTCTAGCTCCATGCCCTTCTGCAAGGGGGGTTGAAAGAATTCCACGGTACCAGCAGGATTCTCACCATCCCCATTTCCCAGCCTGTTGGAAAAAAAGGCCCTTTAAAAATAGTTCTGTGCTGCTGGGTGGGATTTTCTTCTGCAGGTGCCGTGCAACAGAGAGCGAGATGAGATTCTAATCATAGCTGCTTGGCAGAGGGAAGGTTCAGAGTTGAGCTGTGCAGCAGCAGCCTCATTTTCACAGCAATATCACTTTATTCTCTGCGTGTCAGGGGGACACACATTGCTGCCACTTCCCTGAGCCATGTTTGTATAACAGAGAAGCCACAAAACATGGAGCTGTCACTGCTCCATCACATCCATGGCATGGAGAGCAGCCTGGGTGGTGCCTGATGATTCTGCTCTGAGCCCCCAGAGTTTATCCCACAGGGCAGAGGGTCCCTGGGGTGGTGGCTGAGCAGCATCCTTGTCCCTGGGTGGGTGCTGTCCCCTCCAGTCCCATCCAGGACTTCCCATCCCAGCAGAGAAATTGGAGCTCAAGGCTGCATTTCCCCACTCTGCACTCATCACTGAGTGTGAGAATTCAGGACATCCCTCTGGCTGTCCTGGATTGCCAGAACCCCTGCCAGGGGGCTCAGAGACTCTGGTACATAGCCCAGGACAACTGTGACTTTGATTATGACCCATGGAAAAAATTACCAACTTATATGAGGATCTGCAAGCCACGAAAGTCTTAGTAGAATAATAATTAGTTTGTCATGAGGTGAAAAATCAATTTTTTGGGGTTTTTAGAATGGGGGTTCAGGAAGCAAGATGGAGGAATCTGGGTGTGTCCAGCCTTTCTGCTTCTTCTTCTTGGCCTCCATCTTCTGCAGTGATGTTGGCACTTTTGGATTGCTTTAAGGTAGAAACTCACTTTCTAACACAGGTGATAGGTATTGGTTCTGGTAAATAATGTATACACGTAGTTTTTAGTATAAAAGATAACACTGCCCCGAGGGTGGCCAGTGTGCCTCTGTCTGACCTGCTGGACAGACCTTGGCAGGCCAGAGAAAAAATTTTATAGATAAGAAACAATAAACAACCTTGAGAACGAGAACTAAAGAGTTCTGACTCCTTCTTCAACTGCTGGGCTGGGAAAAGAGACTGCCCAAGTCCATTCAGCAGGTCAGACAGAGGCACTATGCCCACCCTCAGGGCAGTGTTATGCTCTTATTCTAAAAACTATGTGTACATTATTTACCATAACTTTCCAATACCTATCATCTATGTCAGACAGTGACCTTCTACTCTAAACCAATCTAAAAGTGCCAACATCACCCAGAAGATGGAGGCTAGGAAGAAGGAGGAAAAAGGACAAGGCACACCCAAATTCCTCCATCTTGGGATGCTGAGCCTCCATTCTAAAAACCAAAAAAAAATCTATTTTTATCCTATGATGAATTCACTATCATTCTACTTAAACTCTTTTGACTTGTAATCCTTCATATAAAGGTTGGTAATTGTTTTTTCTAAGGGCTAAATCAAAGGCACAGGGGTCTGGGGCTCTGTGCCAAGGTCTCTGAGCCCCCCAGGCAGGGGCTGGAGCCCTCCAGTGCAGCCAGAGGAATTTCCTGGCTTCCAACATGGGGGGATGTTTCCTGAAACAGAGATTATTGCTACATAACAACACCCTCATGTCACCACAGCCAGCAAAGCACAGGTGACAGTCACCCCAGTGTGACCACACTCCCATGACATCTCTTCACTGCATCCTTCCACATCCCCAGATGTTTTATCAGCTGCCTGACAGGCCTGGCACCCCCTTTCTCAGAGCTGTGCTGTCCTCACCAGCAGCAAAGCCATTAAGCCCCCTTTGCAGCCCCATATGCATTCCCTTCATGCCTTTAATCCTGACAGCCCAAGTAAATTCCTCCTGAAAAGGAAACCCTTGTTCCCCCTCCCCGAGCTGCTGCTTTTTTGCTAAATGTCATTAAAAGCAGAACCCAGGGTAACATCAGTCCTTGCTGAAGGTTGAAACCACCTTGACTGTAATCTTGCCTTGGCACTGGATGGGAGAGAAAAAAAAAAAAGAAAAAATAAAAAAGCAGATACTTCTTCCACTTCTCTGTCAGCTCCACTTTGCATCAAAATCTCCTTTGTATGTCACAGAGCTATTAAAGTTGTGGATTGTGGCTGGGCTCTGTGTGTGTGGACGTGTGTGTGTCTGTGTCTCAGAAACTGGGTCACCCGGAGAGCGCTCCATGAAAACTCTGCCCTGACAAATCCAGGCTGGCAAGGCTCAAAGATACCCCTTATAATGTTTTTCTGCCTCCCATCATGCTTTGAAATGAGCAAATAATACTACTTTCTGCTGTATTTTTGTATCTTTTATTCAGGAGCTTCCTGAGGTAAATAACCTCAGGCAGGCAAATCCGAGGGGATGCTCCTATCTCTCTTGCTGTCTGCTCACTCTGAAATCATGATATACTTTGCTTTCATGATGCTCTTTATAAAACATTCTCTTTTTTTTTTTTTTTCCAGGAGAAATGGCTATCAAGGAGGGCAAGAAACTTCACACATTTGGCTCAGGCTTCAATCTCAGCATTTTGTCATTTTTCTCTCCCCGTCACTGCCGCAGAAGTGACAGGAGGGCACCTCCAGAGCCCACAGCAGCTCCCCATCACCCAGGGGAGCCCTGTGGCCATCACCCAGCCAGAGCAGAGGGTGGCAGGGAGACATCCTGGAATTCCCATCAGGGCTCTGAATAGCACAGCTCAGTTTCTGTCCGAGGCTGAGGGGTGAATCCTGAATCCTCACTGGGACACTGAGAGCTGTGGGAACAGCAGAGCAGGGAGTGGGATTTTGCTCAGCACCCAGCAAAATCCAGGCTGCTGGAGGGGCAAGAGGTGTGGAATTTAGAGTTGCTGACTCCATGCAGGACAGAAGGATGTGGGCCACGATCTCAGGAGGAGCTGAGAGGGGGAAAGCCTGTGTGTTTTCTTATTTTAATATTTACAGTATGAGAGAAGAGATGGCAGGAAGAAATACCTGGGCAGGGAAGGCTTTTCTGCTAAACACAACTGCAAAGAGGGGCTTGGGGACCAAATACTGCTCTTTTTCTTTGTGCTGCTCTAGGGCACTTATTTCCCCTAAAAAAAAGCAAAATTTAGGTGACCACAAATAGAAGCAGTGACAGGAAAGGGGATGGAGGGCTCTGGCTTCAGACAGATGTCTGCTGGCCTGGGGGAGAGCTGTAGAGGAGGATTTCCAAATCCCAGGCCGAGGGAAATGGAGTTGAGGAACAGAAAGTGCATTTTCTCAGGCTCTGATCCAGACTGTGTCTGTCTGTTAGTGCTGCACTCCTGTAAATCACAGTGTGCAGGTTGTGAACCCCATTCCAGCAACAGGAAAGCAAAGCAGGGCGGAGATAACAGGCAGCATTCATCATCTGAGAGGGCCTGGCAGCATCCAGAGCCAGGCAGGGGAGGCAGAGAGCCCTTCCCAGCAAATTGGGAAAGAAAAGAGAGGGATTGAAGGGTGAACAGGGAGGGGAACAGGCTCCCCCAAATCCATGGTGAGACACGGAGAGGGAATTCCAGGGGGCAGCTGAACCACCCAGGGCATCCCACATCAGGCAAGTTTGGGGTTGTTTTGGGTGGCTAAGGAGCAGAAGTGCTGATCCAGAGCCAGAGGGAATTCCAGGGGGTCCCTGAAGCACCCAGAGCATCCCACATCAGGCATATTTGGGGTTGTTTTGGGTCATTAAGGAGTAGAAGTGCTGACCCAGGAGCCAGAGGGAATTCCAGGGAGGAGCTGAAGCACCCAGAGCATCCCACATCAGGCAAGTTTGGGGTTGTTTTGGGTCATTTAAGAGCATAAGTGCTGATCCAGGAGCCCGTGGGTGTGCTCAGCTGGAGCAGCAGGTTGTAGGGATGTCACTCCCCCCAGGCCTGCTCAGTGTCCTCTGGTTAATGAATTCAGCGCTGAGTTTAGGGGATCTCGGGAGAATGAATTGTCAGAGCGTTGGAAGCAAGAGATGGCAGGGGAATTACTGCTAATCCTTTCTTGTGGGACACAGCACTCCAAAGGATTTAAAGGCTATTCAAAAATGTAGAAAAAGAAGAAGTGACAAGGACACCCCTCCCTCTTTCTCGCGTTTTAGGTTGGTCACTTGCTGCTGGCTGGGAAAGGCAGAAAAGAGAAACTTCAGGAGAGGAAAAGGATGAGAGGGAGAGAAGAAAAGATGAAGAATGAAGATTAGATCTGGAGAAAAGCCGATCTTACCCTCTCAGGTAGTGTAGGCTGCAATTAAATCTCTTTTGCCTAACAATACCCTATTGTTATTTGCGCAGTAGCACTCAAGATGTGTGATAAGGGACTGAGGAGCTGCAGGCAGGGAAGCTGCAGGTTTATCCTCAGAAATCCTCTGGATGCAGGGCCCTGGGCCCCAGTCCCATGGGGTGACCCTGTACCTCACCTGGGCATCATCATTAATAAATGCATTCCCCATCACCAATAATAAATGTATTCTGAACAGATCTGGTGGAAGGATTTTGGAAGTGTGGGGTTTGAATATCCTCTCCCCGCTGTTGGATTTGTAGACTTGGTCAAGGGTTTGGTCACACAAAAGGTGTGTGACCAAAGGTCACTCCCTCTGTATTTTGGGAAGGCTGGTATTTGGGAAGGCAGGCACCAGGACAGGTCTGGGCTGGGCTTCTTGTGCCTTCCAGAGATGCTGAGGTTCTTTCATGCCAGTCACCTGTCCCTGCTGGACCCCAAGGGCTCCAACCTGTCCCCTTCAAAACATGGCTGGTACCCATGCAACGCTCATTTCCATCCCTCTGATTATCAATATGCAAAAAAGTAACACTTAAAGGCTCACCACAATATGTAGGTGCTTTGGTTAGTGCTGCAAACCCTGGGACCAAGCCACCTCCAGCATCTGGGACCCACTCAGCTAAACTGTGGCCCCTTTCCCACCCTGAGACCCTGCACTAATACCTTCCCTCTTTATTTCCTTCCTTTTCCTTGCTTTTCAGGTGTGGTGTTTGTGAGGGTCCCCAGGACAAAGTGAGAGACTAGAATTTGACTCCATGTTCTCAGAAGGCTGATTTATTATTTTATGATATGGTATGGTGTGATATTAAATATATTATATTATATTGTATTATATTATATTATATTATATTATATTATATTATATTATATTATATTATATTATATTATATTATATTATATTATATTATATTATATTATATTATATTATATTATATTATATTATATTATATTATATTATATTATATCATATTATATCCTATCATATTATATCATATCATACTATATTATATCATACTATATTATATCATACTATATTATATCATACTATATTATAACATATCATAGCTATACTAAAACTATATTAAAGAAAGAGAAAGGATACATTAGAAGAAGGCTTAACAAGAATTAATAATAAAAACCTGTGACTGACTCAGAGAGTCTGACACAGCTGGACTGGGATTGGCCATTAATAAAAAAACAATTCACATGCTGGATAAACAATCTCCAAATCACATTCCAAAGCAGCAGAACAGGGAGAAGCTGAAGCTTCTCGGCTTCCCAGGAGAAGAAATCCCAGTGAAGGGATTTTTCAGAAAATATCACGGTGACATTCAGGTGTTTCAGCAGAGCTGCTCTGAGTTGTGCAATGTTTCTCTGTGTGTTCAGAGCATCACAGTGAGGTTCAGGCTGCTGAATTATTGACTGTGCCCTCTGGGTGACCTTGAGGCAGAGGAGGGTGAGGGCTCCTCTCTGCAATTCGTGCTTTACTGTCATTTGTCCCCGTTCCCAGCCTGAGCTGGGCATGGCAAGGAGCAACTTATTAAGGGATTGCTTCTTTCCTCCCCTGTTCAGCTGCTCTCAGGCAGCTCCTATCGATCCACTGCACCTACTCAAGGTGTTTTGCAAAAAAGGCACTTAGTGAAATTCATTCCAGGGGTTCCTCAGTGGCTTTTCCTGCCTGAACTGCACGTGGGGCACAGGCAGGTGAAGGTTTGACTCTGAGAAGGTCATGGGGAGAACTGTCATAGAAGAGGAATTTCCATTTTGCCAAACATAGTTTCTAGCATGTTACAAAAAAAAAAAAAAAAAAAAAAAAAAAAAAAAAAAATTCCTCAAAACAACCCAAAACCAAACCAAACCAAACCAAAACAAACAACACAAAAAAAAAAACCCACCAAACAAAACAAAACAAAACAAAAAATTCCCCCAAAACGACGAAGTCCAGGGTTTTTATTTTGGGTGTGTAGAAACCATTTTTACATTTTGATGTTGCTTTAGGAGCCTACTCAGATCATGTAAATAGAAACAAATTTTAAAATGAAAAGGTACTCTGAAAAACAACAGCATAAAGCTAAGCAGACATTTTTTAAAATGACATTGTGGAGCAATTTAACTTTTATTAGAAAACTCTTTTTCAGCCCCTCCAAACCATTTTTTAAAATCACTGTTTCCATAAAAAATATCTGTTCCAAAATTACATGCAACAGCAAACCAGAAACTGTGCTGTGACAATTCCCATTCCATAGATTCACCACGCTCCCTCATTAAATTGCAGAAACCACACACAAAATAGCATTTCCCAGAGGACAATCGCTCTCCCTGAGAAGTTTCAACCTGTTCCTGTCAAGTACCAGTGAGCCCAGGGAAAGCAGCTGTTTTTCCTTTTTCTGCTGGGTTTTTTAGTGAATTTGGAAATCTGTGTTCCTGCTCAGAGGGGCCAGGGGAGCGTTCCTGCAGTGCTGCTCCTGCCAGCAGCTAGATCCAGGTGGGAAGGGCTGCACATGGCTCTGCTTTCAGCTTTTCCAGCTGTTGCACTGTGGGGATTTTGAAGGAGTTTTGTATAAGTTAGAAATGGGATCTCTGAATTGGTTTTGATGATGCAATTTATTTTTCTTATCTTCTGCATAGGCAGGAAGGGTGAGTTCAGCTCACATCTTTACCCTATGGCTCAGAAGGTCACAAGACCCCTAATTACAAGACCTTTTAAGGATTTATTGACCAATAAAACACTGCCAACAAGGATATTTATGCTTCTTACCCAATCCTTAAATATTTTGTCTTATGGACTCATGCTACAGTGTGAGATTTCTTATCCACTCATGTTATGACACACAAACCTACAGTGCTGCATTCTAAACTCCTTGTTTACCTCTCTAACTACTTTTATTTTTTCTATAGCTTAAACTCTAAAACTCTAAAATTTCCTTTACTTAGCTTAACGTGTCTCTGCTTTAAACTACAAATCCACATTCTCACTTCTAGCGCCTAAATTTGGAAGCCTTTTCCAATGTCTCAGATCAAATCCTGGGTTTAATTCTAAGCTTTGGCTTCCAGGCCCAAAGTTGTGAGAATTCCCTGCATTTTGGATTCCAACAGAACACCAAGGCAATCACACTAATGAGGGCACGCTCTGCTCAGAGCACCCTCCACAAGGCAAAGAAGTCCAGAGCTGCAGCTGTCCTGGCATTTTGCATGGGTTAAATGAAGCTCAGAGTGAAATCAGGGCATGCCCCCACTGCAAATGGAATAGCTTGGATGCAGCAGCCCTTTGGAGCTTTGTCTCCATCTGTTTTTATGACCTGGGCAAAAGACATGCTTTAATAACTGGAATATTTTCAGATATTTGCATGAGAGATGAATGCAGAGCTGCAGGGGTGTTTGCTTGGCTGCTCATTTTTTCACCCAGTGAGTAAATCCTATCAAAGCCTTGCTGCAGAGTGGGCAGCTCCAAACAGTGCATGCCAGCGGCTTTGGAAGCATGAGAATGTTGAGTTTTCCTTTGGATATTTGCTTCCTACAATAAGACAAATGAGTATGTGTGTTTCTGTGGGAATCACAATATTCTGTCACAGACATCTTTTATGAAAAATCCTTTTCTTTGGGATTTTTTCCTCCTGAGAAGCTGAGATGCCTCAGGAACAAAATGTAAACAATGATTATCTGCTGCTGTGGAATGCAACAGGTGCATCTGGGATTGGCCTCATGTTGGTTGTCTCTAATTAATGCCAATCACAGTCAGCTGGCTCAGACTGGGAGAGACAGAGTCAAGCCACAAACCTTTGTTATCATTCTTTGCTATTCTATTCTTAGCCAGCCTTCTGATGGAATCCTTTCTTCTATTCTTTTAGTACAGTTTTAATGCAATACATATCATAAAATAATAAATCAGCCTTGTAAACATGGAGTCAGATCCTCATCTCTTCCCTCATCCTGGGACCCCTGTGAACGCCGTCACAATATTCCCCCATTTATAGTATTGGGGAAAGCTGGTTTGAATCTTCCAAAAAAAGATCTACAATTTCTCTGCTGGGTAAATGGTGAAAATACAATCCTTCACACAGCCTTGTCCATCTTGGACTCATAAACCTCAGCACTGCCTGGGCAGGTCACAGAATCACAGAGTGGGTGAGGCTGGAAGGGACCAGAGAGGGGCAGCTGAAGTTGTGATGGGTTTTGTGGATTTTTCTTGGACAATAAGGAAGCCAGGGGCAACTCAGGTATTCATGTCTGCTGTGGAGACTCTGAATAGGAAGAGAAAAACAAGTGACCAGTTTCTTTTAAAATTGTACTGGTGGGAGCTTCGTCTCAGCATCACTCCAGCTCTCCTAAAATTGCTTTGACATTCAAAGAAAACACTGACTTTTTAAACAATGCTGTCCTAAATCCCTTTTATAAATGCCCAGAACCACTCTCAGGCTTTCTGAAACTCATTGTTATAATTACAATCAAGAATCATAGGACTCTGTGCTTTGTGCCAGAAATACACATCCACTGCATTGTTTGCAGAGGAGCCGCAGAGAGAAAGAGTGAAGGAGAAATGCACCTTCAGTGCTGCTCAATTCAGGAACAGCAACTCCCACTCTTTTTAATTTTTCCTCTTTTGTTTCCAAATTTAACTTGGAGCTGCTGAAATTCAGGCTAGGCTTTGCTTTGTCCACTGTGCCCTCCTTTGGCCTCAGTGCAGTGAACCTCGAGGTTCTCTGTCCCCACCATCCCATCCTGGAGGAGGAGGAGGAGGAAGGTGG